>NC_005787.5:0-1200000 GCF_000091025.4 Eremothecium gossypii ATCC 10895 | reverse complement strand
ACCATCCCTCTCGCAAATGCAGCAACCACCACACCAGCAATCTCAACAGCAGCAACAGCCCCATCCTCACTCACACGCATCTCAACAATCTCAGCCATCTCAATCATCACAGCAGATTTCTCAACAACCGCAACAGCAGGCACAACACAGGAATGTAATCCCTAGCAAGAGGCCACAACAAGGAGCACTTCCACAATTTATCAACGGCCCAGGTAATATGATGCCCATGCAACCCATGCAAGGAGGTCAGAATCAGTTTTCAAGACAGCCTCCTGCGGGATTTGCTCCATATGGTCAGAAGATAATACCACAACCTCATGGAGGGTTTCCTCCGTATGGACAGGCTATGATGCCACAGCCACCGGCTAATTTCATACCTTACGGACAAAAAATGTCTCAAACACCTATGCCAGGTTTCAACCCCTACGGCCAACCAATTGCACCACAACTGCCTCAGCAGAAGAAGTGATTATTCTCTTCCCTTTGCCATATAACTGTAAGAAGATGACATCTTGTTTATTATCAAATTAAGTCCATTTATATACAATCTTAAACCATTTCTACTATGAAAGGAATGTCAAGACGCATTGAACTTAGCCTTAGACTTGCGTGATCTTCATCGCTAAATCCAGGAGCTGTATGTGTTCGTCGGTACCATTCGAAAGCCTAGAATCCGTCTTAAAGAGCAATAAGAAAATCTTGGTCTTTTTCTCAGCATCCAACTCATTATTCTCAGCATAGTAGTCGTGGAGTTGAGATATGATGGAGGATCCGCACCATCCGCTCTTCACGACCTTATTAACGAACTTCGTAATTTCCGTCAGATCCTTCGACTCTATCTTCTCAACTAGTCCTTTTATAATGTCATCTGGCACAACGCCCGCTAGTTCCTCAACCTGTGCAATTGTTATCTTCTCTGCTGCCATGTAAGAGGTCATCTTTGCTGCAGTCTGGAGCAACGTGATCGCCTTTCTCAGGTCTCCCTCTGCTATATGGAGAACCTTCTCGAGCGCGCCCGCCTCGTAACTCAGCGCTTCCTGCTGCGCAATCTGCTCGAGCCTACCCAATGCATTCACGTTATCAAGCGGTTTGAAGCGGAACTTGGAGCACCTGGATGCCAGGGGATCGATGATGCGAGTCACATAATTGCAGATGAGGCAAAATCGCGTGACGCTCGAATACGTCTCCATGGTGCGCCGTAACGCGCTCTGCGCATCCGCAGTCATAGAGTCTGCCTCGTCGAGGATAATGATCTTGTAGGGAGGACACGGGTATTGCTCGAGATCCTCCTTCGTTGGATTGGTCACTGTCAGACGTGCAAAGTTCTTCACCTTTTCGCGAACAATGGAAATACCCCGTTCATCGGACGCGTTCAGTTCTAGGACCCTACTTTTCATTAGACTGGGCCCGAAAAGCTCCTTCGTTAGCGCAAGGATCGTTGATGTTTTCCCGGTACCTGGTGGACCATAGAAAAGCATATGCGGCAAGTTGGCGGACTCCAGAGTTCTCTTTAGCACCGTAATCGCGTGTGCTTGTGATGCGACGTCATCTAGCTTTCTTGGCCTGTATTTCTCAACCCACGGTTTGCTCTCTTCTGGCTCGTCCCTATTGCTGACCTTTTGCTTCTTGAATAATGGTTCTGCAGTCATGGCCAATGCGTGTTAAAATGCTATGGAGGCCCCAAGAGGAATATGTGACGAATTGGTGGGTGCTGTGAATGTATGTATGATTTCAATATTTTTTCTCGGAGAGTTAAATTTTACTCTAGTTAACTGCCAACTGAGGAGAGCGATGAGCTGTGAAGATGACTGGCTCAACACTTCTGATGACGAAGAGAAGCACGGCGTGTTCGGTGGAGGGTCTTTAGAGCTCCAGAAACTTGAACGCACCCATCGCAATCGCGGATACCGCGATGGAATCAGCTCGGCAAAGGAAGAGAACCTCCAAGAAGGCTTCGACATGAAGTTTCCTGAGGGATCGCGCCTTGGTTTCCAAGTTGGCGAGGTAATTGGCAAACTGCAGACACTCGATTCTTTATTCGGAGCCCAGGATTCAGAGCTACGATCTGACTATAAAGAAGCGTTGGCCCAGCTGCAGATATCACGAGTGCTGACTCATGCTAATTTCAGCGAGCAGATGGATGCCACAGAGGCTCTATCCAGTCTTCTAGCAAGGTGGGAGGGGGCACTGGTTAAATACACAAGCCGCTATATACCAAATGTGTAAGCTGTATAATGAGATAAATGGTCACCAGAAGGAGCACCAGCCGATATAATGCTGGCACAAGTTCTCGACAGAGGTGGCTTGCTGAATTAGCTTGTCAACCTGCTCCGGCACGTCCAGGTCACGGAACCCGCGGAAGTCGTTACCAGTCAGCTTGTCCGTAATGCGCTTGAGAACAAGTGTAGCTCTGGCGTTTCTGATTTCCGCACGCTGCTGGACCTCCATCCGGGCGGCCTCCTCCGCAGTAATGACGCCATTGCGTAGGAGCTCGCTGGGGTTTGTTACGGGCAACTGTATGCCAGTCTGTTCAGTGATAGCCTGCGTAGGCAGGTCGAAGCCCCAGTTGATGAGTGGATCGTGGGCAAAGGCTTCGAGAATAGCCATAAGCGATTCTTTGTTGTCTCGCAGGACCTTCATGACATTTTCGCAGGTGATGCGGAAGCTTCCTTCGATACCACTGACCTCCATAGCGTATGTGAGCATTCTTGTTAGCCGGAATGGGACCTTCTCTGGGTATTTTTCCCTGAGAATTGCAGCTTCGAAACAGTCACCGAAATCGATGTGTACCACCTTGCCAGTAATGCGGTCCAGCATCAGATTGCTTGGGTGACGGTCTCCGAGCCCCAGTATATAGCCGACCATGGACATCACGGCCAAGGAACGGGTGTAAGTGGTTCTTCTCTCCAGCCATGACTCAGAAGACCGACTCTTCAACCAGAGAACCTTATATAGGTCTTGTCCTTTCGTATTGTCCAAGGCATAAGTAAAGACCTCTACTTTCTGTAGTAATGTCAAATTATCATAGTCGGGTGCCATCTGCAACATAATCCTGTGCTCTAGGTTCAGCTGAATTTTCCTCGATTCGCGGTATCCCCTGATGAGAACGTGGAAGGTATCACTATTCGGAACCCATCCAAGTAAACCAGATTTTGGAGACAATGGGATAGCGGGATACTTTTGGATATCTAAATGTCTACGGAAACATTCAGAATCATTTTGAAGTAGAGTGTTTACCAAACCGAATAGTTGCATCACGAGACTATCTTGTCTAATATCTTCATGACCCTTCAATGCGTACTGGTAATCCTTACCATCACTACCCTTTATGGACAGACGGCGTGGGCGCTGCTTCGAGGAAATGACTGAAAAGACAGGTTCAAAGTACGAGATACGAACAACTGGTTTTCCTGTACTGTAGGTACCCGGGACAGCCAGTTCCAAGTCGTTCGCTGCCAATAGCTTCGGTGATACATGCTGCAAATCCAAAGTTTGTAGCTGGGGGAGTTGTCTGCTAATGCGCCGGAAAACATTGTAATATATGTCCCAGGCCTGATCCAAATTACTGATATCCTGTGTCCTCTTATAGTTCATGACCCATTCATATGCGTCATTCAGGTCTCTACCAAATGAATTCTGGAATGATATCTCCCGTAGAGTCTCAGGTCCCCTCTTCAACATTTCATGCAGTGGTTCCAAAGTAGCGAACATCTTTTCCGTATTATGCTCTCCGAAAAACTGTCTACTCGCGTCCTCCAGACCTTCATACCATAGCTCATGCCACAGCACAGCAATACGAATGAGCTCATTGCTAACCAGTTCTGCCTGTTCAACCAGATTAGAACTATGCATACGCATCTTCTCCATAATAGACAAAGCAGCTCTCTGCCTAGATACAGATTCAGATTTTATAGCAACTGTTAGAGGGAAGACGAGAGCCTGAGGATGAGCCTTGCCGAGGTCAGATAAGAGAGATAATAATGATCTACTCACGGTTTGGTTAGGCTGGTGAATTCGGGATATCAACTGCGGTATCACTTCTAGCCAGTTGTCAATTTTAATTAAATTAAAACCTTCATGCATGGCCTGAGCGGCTTCTGGAATCCCACCAAAAGTAAACCATAATGTCAGCAAGCGTAAAGTATCCTGCAGAGAGTTAGATTCCGACAGAGATATCGAATGGAAGAAGCCCTTAATTGCGGGAACAACGTGCCTCTGAACAAGATCTGGATGACATTCCGAACCATTGCAATTTACAGCGTCAACGTCAATACTATTATGCTGGGCGGTGCCATCAGTCTGGCCCACGGATTCCGTTTCATTCGATAATGCGCGATGCTCATCACGGACACTATCTGTCATCAACGATATGACCTCAAAGTTTGCCAACGCCCAATTATGCCAAGCCTTATACCAAGTATTATCAAAATGAGTGGCCAATAGGTAGGAACCGAGAATGGCATCAGGGGTATCAGTCCTCCATTTAGGTTGCAGCATAACTCTCCATTCTCCCTGCTTTAAGAAACAGCGCGCCAGTAATTTGGTGTACTCTTCAATGTGGCATGCAGGAACAACACTGTTGTGAGGAACATTTTGCGCAATCATATTACTTGGATCCAGGCCCAAATCATGTGCCATCCTCGATGTGAAGCTAATGAGATGGCGCAGAGCATCCTTTCGAGAGCCAGTTGCCCACATATATTTCAGTTGAGCATAAACAACAGGTGGCGGAGCTCTTGCAGTGTTTGGATGTTCAGGGTCGCCACCTTCCTCTAGCAACGAATTCAATGCTTTTTGGGCCAGCCCCATCCTTCCAGATTTACGACATAAGTTCGCAAATTTAATCCACACCTGCATATCCTGCTTTGGCTTCACAACCAGAGACCTGACTCTAAGTATGCGCTGCCATACGTCAACGTTCTTTTGACATCCTAGAAGTCTGTGGTTCCAAGTTTTTCTCATAATTGCACGCTTCTCAGAATTTTGGGGCAATTTCTTATATTGAATGATCTCTTCCAACTCTGCTATCATCTGTGACCGCACGACGACGCTATATGCCCTATTATAACTTTCATTAACCAGTGCAGACATTTCCGTCACTAGTAAATCTCTGGCAAGGAATATGTGCTCAGATGCTTTTTCAAAATCGTTGCTGTGAAGACAAAGTATTGCATCAAAGAACTCTTTATCAGGCGATTGTGGCTTCATCACATTGATATATTTCTCAATAGAATCCCAATGCCCTAGTCCCCATTCAGCAGCAGCAGCGAGAGGAGCAATTATACGCTTTATGTCTAACTTTGCATTGGCCCATTTTTCTGCGCCTAGCTGAGATAACTGTTCCCACTCTCCAAGAGCATGTAACGACCTCATTTTACCCATCGTTACTTCTATGGTATCCTCACCAGCAGCTTCCCGCTGATTATACGCGTTCAAAGCGTCATCCCATCTCTGTAACTTTTCATACCATGTCTCTTTCAATTGCAAGTCATGATGCTGTTGCGCGTGCTTTAAGATTCCAATAGCAGCGTCTGTTTGGTGGAGTTGATTATTGATACTTATTAGTGATTCAATAGTGGACGTGCTCGGTTCTTGAATGAACTCTAACTCTTTATAGTGTAATGCTTTTGCATAGGCATGACATCTCTGAGCATATTCACCCAACGTAGGAATTGAAATTGGAAGCGATTTATCATCATGTTCCAAAAATTCAACGAGATTCAAAAGCGTCTGATGTATCTCTGGTGGATTATTTGGCGATGAAAGCGCAGAGCACAGGGACTTGACAAGATCCTCCTGATACTGCGTGTAAAGCTCAGTCCAACAACTTGCAAAAGAGGCGTTAAAAAGTTCACGTGCCAAAGGATAGTAAATGCCCGCTAAGCCGGAACATGCGCGAAGAGCATGAGATGGTGATTCCTTCAATAGCTGTATAGACAACCTGCGCATCCATTCTTGCCAGTCTTCTTTTGTTCTTTGCTGGCTACAATCCCATGCACTTTTGAGCACGGCTTGGTTCACAGGGAGCTTCCTTGACGGGACCTCCGTATCTGACACTTCCCGACT
Source organism: Eremothecium gossypii ATCC 10895 (assembly GCF_000091025.4). Lineage (NCBI taxonomy): Eukaryota > Fungi > Ascomycota > Saccharomycetes > Saccharomycetales > Saccharomycetaceae > Eremothecium > Eremothecium gossypii. The sequence goes on along the minus strand of NC_005787.5, from coordinate 1,193,934 downwards.
TGGGACTTCAAAGTCCTTGTCAACAACCACTTTGGTAGGTAAAGGTTCGTTGTTCATCAGTTTACCAACCAGCTGGTCATATATGCTGTGCTGAATATGCGCTTTAACAAGGGTCTTGTTAATAATAGGAATAAAAACAGTGAAATCAGTGCTTAGCTGCAGGAGAAGCAAACTTAGAGTATTCATTACTGCTCTGATAATTTGCTGATCGGATACATTTAGCACGCGAATCATGGTTTGCACAATTCTTGAGGACATCTCAGAGAGGTTCACACTCTTAGCCAGTCTTCCAATGGTAACGATTGCTGCTCTGTTTAGATTTCCACTGCCATATTCACACATTCTGACAATTGACGGGATGACTAGATGGATATAGTCATCTAAGTTTGGCCCAAAAACCACCAATGATTTGAGGATCCGTATGGAAATTATTTTTTTATTTGAATTATCTTTCTCCAGAACATCCAAGAAGAGTGTCAGAGTGGTGGGCAGATATGGCTTAAACTCTCCTTCCAAAGATTTAGAAATAGATTCGATAACAGAAATGATTGTAATTTGCAGTTTAATAAATGGGAAGAACTCTTTAATGACTTCAAATATTTCGTCAACATATGGCCTGATATGTTGCTTCACAATTGATACCATAACACCTAATTGTTGAAAATAAAACTCAAGTATTGATGGAGGACAGCTACGCATCACATTAATCATTCCTGGAATAATTTGCTTTAGGAAGGAGACGCAGCGGAGTCCCAATGTTTGGAAGATGTGCATCACTGCCTGTATGACAGCAGTGTGATGAGAAGATAAAGAAGGATCCTTCAAAATTTTCATTAGAGTATTGATCACGACGGTTGGATAATATTCTTCATTGGAGGGTGACATACCTTGCATTAACAAAGCAACATCTATGGATGGGGCATTTTGTTCGACGGATATAGGCGTGCTGGATGTTCTTTCAACTTCTCTATGTTTATAAGGGTCCAGAGCTCCCAGAATCCCTATTAGTCTAACTGTTTCCCTCCTTATGCTTTGGGAACTCTCCGCTTTTAAAATATTCACGAGAACACCAAGTAATTGAGGATAGTCAAGTAAAGGATCGATAACGTATCCTGAGGATGCGGATAGTTGGCCCAGAGTTTTCAGAGCTGCGCTTCGCTTAAAAGAGTTTGACTGGTCCTGGAAAGTGTTAATAATCAGCGGCATTAGTTTATCTAAATAATCTTTCATGTTTTCGCCACCAACAACAGAGAGTTCCCCAACAGCTTGTAGTGCGGTGGAGGCCACTGCAGAGGAACTATCCTGGCATTTTGGCAGGAGAACATCCAAAATAGACTCAATATAAGGTCGCGTCACATCTTTACTCGAACTGATTAGAGTACAGAACATTGATGCACTTTCTTCTTTCTTGCGTGTCATGCTTGAGTGCTTTAGCTCTGTAAGTAGCTGGATAAGAGTTTTTCGGAGTGAAGGGACAATATACGCAGGATTAACTGATGCAAGTCTACCAACAATTTTCATAGCTTGCATCTGTATGATAAAAACTTCATCATTGAGGGCCATGAACAATAACCGAGCATTATCTGGTTGGGATAACTGCGGATCGAAACTGCTGTCTAAATGCTTTAGAATCTCATGCCTGATTTCTGCCACCGGGTCTGTTATCGCGACAGTCAGCAGTTTACTCAAAACCTCAGCAACCGCATTTAAGGCATGTAGAGATGTTTGCTGGCAAACATTTTCCTTTACAAATAAATCACAGGAGGTTAGGGCGGCCAGTTTCCTCACTTGAGGGTTTTCGTGTTCAATATATGAGATAACAACTAGCCTAACAAATTCAGCTAGTGAGTATTTGTGATTGATGGTCGCGAGCATCCGCAAAGCTTGGGTGAGGATAAGTGCATCCTGGTTGCTATCGTTTATATCACCTGTTTTCCGTAGCCATGATTGATCTCGGTATGCCCTCGCTTTCTCATTAGAAAAATGCTTAATGGGTGTTGGCGAGCCAGGCGGCCGAAATTTATCACCAGAAAGATTATAACATATTAGATCCAATAGCTTCTCATTGACCAGTGGCTCCAGTGCGGGTAGTTCCTGGTTTAATGTTTCGAGAGTATCCTGCATATAATCGCTCAATGGACAGGCCAGCATCAAATCTAACAAGTCACTATGCAGATATTTCGAGAGAATAGGACCAACGGCGCATGCCAGTTTGGCAATACAGTAGAACAATTCGCTCTCAAAATGCTTGCGACTCTTATGCTTGGTGAGAAATCCATCCCTGATATTGTCCAGAATTGAGTCCAAGTAGGCCGCTATATTAGAACGCACTTGGAAAGCAATATCACCAATCGATACAAGGATAGCCGCTCTGTCAGGACTATTAGCAACCCCAGAGTGCACGTTCTTCAACAATGTCAGATAGTGTACCATGGTGTCGTCAAGGTATTCCTCCGTAAACAAATCAGAATCAAAGGATGCAAGCAGCGGCAATATCGCGTATATTTCTTTTCGTATCACAGGTGATTTATGATCTTTGTATCTCATAGTGGTCTCGTAGATTTCATTGAATTTTTCATACAGATATGGCCCCTTCAGTGACATCAGCTCCCGATAGACCAAAAGCGTCCCATGGACTGCCTCTAGCGTCCCAAGGTTAAGCCCGTAGGCGCAGCTTTTAAACAATCGCTGCACCCACCTGTTCGTTAGGACGGAGTCCCGGTCGTTGATAATAGACAAACAGTGGCGCAAGGTAATTGCCGCATCGATTCGTATTACCAACTTGGTGTCCCGTAAAGCGCGCCATATATTGTCGAGAACAGAATTCAAGTATGGATACAGCAGATATGGCGAGTTGTCGGCGATAGCCGTGATTATCAGTAGTGAAGCGTGCTTCCTGTACTCCTGCTTCGAGTTTGAGGATGAGTTTTCTGGTGAAGTGGTGAGCCATTCGATGCACGTCTTTACTTCGAACTCAACAAAGTCAGACGTCAGCGTTCCTCCCGGCATGGCCAGCTTCCCAAGCGCGGCGGCCGCAGCGCGCATAACCTCGATGTCATTCGACGGTATCAGCACGCGCAGATAGTTCGCCAGACGCGACGTCTGGTTGGGTAGTTCGTCTGTGTGTGCATAAAAGTCTATCAGCGTGTTCACCGCCAGCACGCCTCCCAGTTTCTCGTTCGAGTCCGAGCCGTGGATCAGCTCGAAGATCTTGTTGTTCAGCTCGTTGCTGAACCGCTGAAAGTGCTCAGTAGACACCTCCCTGGCTAGCGAAATGAGACTATTCTTCAGCTCAAAAGACGCCGCTTTTCGCTCTTGGTTATGGCTGCTCTTTAGCCTGTTAAAGATCGCAGTGAATCCCGAGAAGCTCGTTTCCGAGTCCGAGTCCACCACCCCGGGTGTCGCGGCCGCCTTCACAAACGCGCCCGGCCCGCCGTTACCCACGGCCGCTGAAGACGCTCCCGCTGTGCCCGCAGCAGACGCAGAGTCAACAAACAAATCATCTGACGAAGTCGTGATCGAAACAAGTCTTTTCTTGGCCTTATCTCCCTTCCGCTTTAGCATGGTCATATGCTATACCCTAATGATGTCGGTGCGCCTGTCAATACCTGCGCGAGACCTAGTGCGGTGAGCTGGCATGGTATAAGTAGTGCGTATTACCATTGACAGAGATGCTAGTTTCACAGCCAGCCCATATATGGCCGGGTAATCCCAACTTGACACACCCAGCTCTCGCTGCCTGCGCTGCCTATAGAGAGCATAGTGCCAGGAACACATCCGCAGCGACGGCTGAGGGCCCACACTGCTTCGGCCGGATGTGGGCTACTCTACAGACCTGCAGAAAGTCCGTGTCGCTATATGCCGTGTTTCAAGGTTCATAAACGAGTCAAGAGGGCAGATGGAGCAGGAGCGCTCGAGGAACGCAGAGGGCCACCAATTGGCTCCGCGGAATACCTACGAGGGCTCTCCTGGCTTCACAAGCCACGGCGTTGGCCTTCGTCAGGTGTACCGTGGTTGGTGATGGTGATCACCTAAAACGAAAGGCGCATTAGACCCCTTTTCCACTGCCAGCACTCTTAAGCCAGTAAGTGACAAGCCATCCGAAGCCAAAGGCTCACACAAGTCTACCAGAAGCATTTGAGACCAGGAATACAGCATGTCATACCTCAATAATCCTGCTGTTGTCATGGACAATGGTACAGGATTGACCAAATTGGGATTTGCAGGTAACGACTCGCCCTCATGGGTGTTCCCAACGGCAATTGCGACTGCGCAGCCTTCCAAGACGGCCAAGAGTAGCAGTATGAGCGGTATGGGCCAGAGCGGGAGCGGTATGGGCGCTGGCGGGTCTGCATTCTTTGGCAACACGACGTCGGCGACGTCGTTCACGGGCTTTACGTCATCTTCTTTGATGTCGAACAACCTGGCTGGGAAGCGCGGGACGGAGGACCTCGACTTTTACATTGGCAACGAGGCGCTGGCAGCGGCACAGGGGCCGTCGTACTCGCTGTCCTATCCGATCAGACACGGGCAGGTGGAGGACTGGAACCACATGGAGCGGTTCTGGGAGAACTCGATCTTCAAGTACCTGCGGACAGAGCCGGAAGACCACTTCTTCCTGCTGACGGAGCCTCCTTTGAACCCGCCCGAGAACAGGGAGCAGGTGGCGGAGATTTTCTTTGAGTCGTTCAACTGCGCAGGCCTGTACATCGCGGTGCAAGCTGTGCTGGCTCTCGCCGCGTCATGGACTTCGTCGAAGGTAACAGACCGGTCCCTGACGGGTACAGTGATTGACTCCGGCGATGGTGTCACACATGTGATTCCTGTTGCAGAGGGCTATGTGATTGGCTCCGCGATCAAACACATCCCGATTGCCGGACGGGACATCACCCTTTTCATCCAGTCGCTGCTACGTGAGCGGGGCGAGGTGGACACTTCGTTGCGCACGGCTGAGCGCATAAAGCAGGAATACTGCTACGTGTGTCCTGACATTGTCAAGGAGTTTAACAAGTTCGACAGGGACGCCACGAAATTTGCACAGTTTATCGTGGAAAACAAGGAGAAGACGCAGAAGAAGGTGGTCGATGTTGGATACGAGAGGTTCTTGGCTCCTGAGATTTTCTTCAACCCCGAGATTGCATCCTCAGACTTCCTCACGCCATTGCCCACGGTGGTAGATCAGACCATCCAGGCCTGTCCGATTGATGTTCGTAAGGGCCTCTACAACAACATCGTCCTATCCGGCGGCTCCACAATGTTCAAGGACTTTGGTCGCAGGCTACAGAGAGATCTGAGATCCATAGTCAACAACAGAATTGCACAGAGCGAGTTGTTGAGCGGCACGAAGTCCACTGGTGTAGAGGTCCAGGTGATCTCACACAGAAGGCAGCGGAATGCTGTGTGGTTCGGTGGTTCTCTGTTGGCCCAGACTGCCGAATTCAAGAGCTACTGTCATACGAAGAAGGATTATGAGGAATATGGCCCACAAATTGTCAGGAACTTCAGCTTATTTAACATGGTCTGATGTATATACGTTATAGCACACTTCTCAATAACTGCCACTCTCTATCCTCCTCCAAGCGCGCGTGACGTGTGGAATGAGTAGGAATTGTCATTTTATTAGACACCTTTTGTCTATATATGCTGGGTATATCTTACTGTACAGAAAGGCGTGCAGGCTGCCCGAGGTCAGTACTCGTCCTTACCACTAATGATGACGTTATCGATCTTCAAGATCATCCGGCACAATTCCGTTGCCAACAAGATTTGCTGTTTCTTGCCAATCAATGGGTCAACTACGAACAACTCCTTCATATCGTTGGAGCCTTTGCCCAAGCAGTCCACACCAATGGTGGAGACGTTCTCCTTGACCTGCTTGCTCTTCACAGTCGTCAACGTCTCAATTGGGTCGAGACCGGAGTTTTCGGCTAGGATCATCGGAATGGAATCCAGAGCTTGGGCAAAAGCACGGAACGCATACTGGTCAATTCCGCGTTGCTTGTCAGCCTCACTTGCCACGGCAAGAGACATTGTAACTTCGGCAGCACCGCCACCGTACACGACGCGGGAATCGCGGATCATGTTACGCACGACACAGAGAGAGTCGTGGAGCGCACGCTTGGCCTCGTCGACAATCATCTTGTTGGAGCCGCGGAGGAAACAGGTGACGGTCTTGCTGTTCGAACACTCCTCGATCACCAGCATCCGCTCCTTGGTAGTGCCGAATTCGAGCTCGCGGATCGAGCCACACGTCCCCAGCTTCTCCGGAGAGAGCGACTGGAAGCGCGGCACAATCCGGCCGTTGGTGGCAATTGCGATCAGCTCGAGCTCCTGGCCGCCTACCCATCTGACAGCCGGCAGCTCGTTCTGCAGCAGCAGGTGGTTCGCCTCGTCGTCGAACCCCCACTGGCAGATGACGACGTCCGCGCCGGACTGCTTCACGTAATCGATCATCTCCTTGAACTTCTCCTGCTCGTACTCCTGCAGCTTCTGGTACTCCTTCACCGTCGTTATGTCCAGCTTGTGCTTCGTCTTCGGCTTGGGAGGCTCGAAGGGGCAGGTCAGAATGGCCAGCTTGACGCCGTCCTTCCCCTCCTTGGGCTTCACCTCCTTCGGCATCTGCGGGTGCGAAAAGTCCTTGTCCAGCACCACACCGTGGATCAGCGCAGAGTCTCCCAACGAGCCACCGACACGGCCCTCTAGCTTGATCAGATCGAAGTCCACGTCCTTGCGGCCCTCGTCCACGACCGCCATCACCGCGTCCACCGCCATCTGCGCAAACGTGTCGTGCACCTTCGACACGATCTTTGACCCCAGCGACGTCTTCGCCGCCTTGAACAGGTACTCCCGGAACACCTCCGGGTCCGCAGACATGTCGTCCGCCTGCTGCTCCAGGTGCGCGACGGCCTTCTTGGCCGCCTCGTTGAACCCGTTCGCCACCCGGATCGGGTGGATGCCCTTCTCGATCAACTCCAGCGCCTGGTCGAGCAGTGCGCCCGCCAGAACCACCACCCCCGTGGTCCCGTCCCCGATCTCGTCATCCTGCGACTTCGACAGCTGCACGAGCAGCTTCGCGATCTCGTTGTCCAGCTCCATCTGCGACAGAATCGTCGCCCCGTCGTTCGTAATCGTGATCTCACCGTCTGGCGAGATCAGGATCTTGTCCAGCCCCCGCGGCCCCAGAGACGTCTTGATGATCGACGCCACCGACCGAGCCGCCAGGATATGCGACTTCTTCGCTTCCAGCCCGTGCTGCCGCTTCTTGTTGCCCTGGTCCTTCACAATGATGAATGGCCGGCCCATCTCGTCCTGCGCCACAATCGCGTTCGACAGGTCTGGCATCGCCATCGTCTGCTGTGGTTGCGCCATTGCTCCCACTGCTTGCACTAGCCTCTGTGGTAGTGGGCGTTGCCACCGATAAACAAACCTGAGCCTTTGGCCTTGCAATTTTTGCGCGCCGGGTAACGGCGTTACACGCTATAATACAGCTATATACACGGGCTGGGCCCTCAGTTGTTGGTGCGGAAGCGGTAACCGCACGACGTGCACGTGTAGAACACCGTCGCGCCCTCGTCCGCGGACCGCAGCTGCAGCGTGTGGTACTGCATCTCGTCGTGGCCACACTGGGGGCACTTCTCGCGGATCGTGGCGCCGTCCTCGAGCTCGCCCTTGCGCAGCGTCGTTTTCACTACGCTGCGCTTGGCCCGCAGCGCGGATGGGAAGGCATCATCCGCCGTGGCGGTCACCACCTTCAGGTTGGAGAACGTGGCCTTGTCGTACTGCGCGTCGCACAGTGCGCAGGCCACGTGGTCGCCGGCCACGGCCGACGGGTTGTCCAGAAGGTTGCCGCAGTAGACGCAGAAGATCAACGACCCGACCACCGACATCTCGCTGGGGTCCGTAGCAGAGAAGCTGCGGGTGCGCGGCGCGCGCGCAGAAAAATTTGCACGGAGGTCACGTGAGAGGTCACGTGCGCCAGCCGTAGCGCTCGTGCGCGGCGCGCCGGCGCTCGCGGATGGCGGCCGCGCGCGCCTCCAGCGCACCGCCGTGCGCGGCCGCGTGCGCCGCGAGGGCGGTGAGCTGGCCGCGCACACGGGGCGGCGCTGCGGGGGTCGGCGCTGCGGGGGCCGGCGCTGCGGGGACCGGGACTTCGAGGGCTGCCGGCAGCGGCGCGGGTGGCGGCACGGGGGAAGCGCGCCGCGCCGCGAGCGTTGCGCAGTACATGCGTCTGTCGTGGCCTTGCTCGAACACTTGGCCCATGGCTGGCGCTCGGGGCGGTGGCGGGGCGGGTTTCAGATGCACAAAAAGTTCGAGCGTACGTAAGTGGTCCGTAAAGCCACTCGCTGATCCCGTGAGATAAAGTCGCCGGACACGCCGCACACTATCAGGGAAGCTGGGGGAATGCGGGCGAAGGTGCGCGTCTTCCAGGCACGATCAGAGTTGTCCAGCGAACCCTGACAATTTCGAGACATCACAGCCGCAAATGGTCAAGCACACAGTTTCTTTTTCGCCGAAGCTCATCTGCGTCCAGTATTAAGTTTCAGTCGCCGAAGAGAGTAGGAATGGCCTGTATTTAAAGCTAGGTACCCGCGGCAACTATTTATGGGGCCCGTTGTGGACCATGAAGAAGGGTTCTATATAGCAGGGTTCTGTGTAGTGCGAGGTGGCACGTGACATATGGTATCGATGCGGACGTTCTCACGGCAGAAGAAGATGGCGGTTATCGCGGCACTGTGCTCGGCGGTCCTGGTGTATGCGCTGGTGCGCAGCGGAGGATCGCCGCTTGCCGCGTCGCAGCGCATCCTACAGGTTAAGGCACCACAACAGTACTTGCACAACCTCTGGCAGGACTCGTGGGGACTGATTGCGGGCGACCGCGACCAGCGCGGGAGCTCGCGCGCGCAGGTGGAGCAACCGTGCAAGTTTCTGCCGGCAGCGGTGCAGCCGCGGTTCCGGCTGACGCGAGAACAGGTGCTCGGTGTGCTCGGGAAGGGCGGGATGACGCTCGAGAGCATTGTGCAGTTCTACCGCCGCTGGCGCTTCGACACGACATTGCGCTATGTGCTCCCATCCTCGCTCAAGCACGGGCTGCTCGGCCGCGTGGTCGAGCTCCCGGCGTTTCTCGGCGACGTGTTCCAGCGCGAGAAGCTGCTTATGAAGACTTACGATTATGACCCCCGCATCACATCTGCGGTGTACTATGACGCCGTCGGCGCGGCATTGGCGGCCGACGCGACGATTGACGACATTGTTTTTCCATTCAGCTGGTATGACTGGGCTGATCTCTCCATTCTCAACGATTTCATCGACCTACCCCAAAGCGAAAAGCCCACCGCCGACTGGGTCGTTAACCGCTACTTTCCCGTGGACGATCTCTTCAAGTACGAATCCGCGTTTGGCCGCAATCTTTTTGACACCGATCGCGCGAGGGGCTTGGTGGCCGAGTACTACCACTCCAGGACCAAGTTTCCGCCCATCGCGCCTGGTGCTGCAATTGACGCGGACCGGTACTGTCGGAATTCCACAAATCCGTTTTTACCCGGGTTTGAGTGCCCGGAGGTCTTTCCGCAGGCGAGACCGGAAGTCTACCACTTGCAGGCCCGCACAAGATTATACACGCGGGGGCCGATCCCCTATTCACTAACGTTTTTGAAGCTGGATGCGCCTAGCATCACCGTGCAGATCTCGAATACAGAGGCGCTCCAGAAAGATGGCACTCCTTACAACATCGCTTACAGTGGCATGCTCGAGGCGTACTTGAAGCGCAACGTTAAATCTTTCCCCAAGATGCCCCGGCGTGATTACTACTTTGAAAATCTGCCCAAATTCGAAAATATGTGGGATGCGTACTTCCAGCGCGCAAATAAGGGCCCTGGTTCCGAAACTGTGCGTAAGCCGCTCTTTTTGAACCTTACCGAAGCGGACTTCGAATTTGATGCCTTTACGAAACTACGCCAGCTACAGGCAAATCAGGCAAACTTGACAGCCCACCAGAAGGGCTACATGACCGCCCTTAACTATTCGCTCCATAGCCACTACGCAGACTGTGACAAATTCTTCACGGAGGCTGGGGACTCCACGGATTACCAGCACCTGGGGCACCACTTCGACTCGCGGTTTTTCCGCGGGGCGATATCGTATGGAGAAATACGGGCGCGCCTAGATGCGCTTATTAGGGCATGGCTCTCTTTTACCAACAGTAGCAACCTTGTTACGTGGGTAGCGCACGGATCGATGTACGCGTGGATGTACGACGGGCTGGCGTTTCCCTGGGATGGCGACCACGATGTGCAGATGCCGATACGGCACTTGCACATGCTTGCGGAGAGATTTAACCAGACTGTGGTGGTGGACGATCCAACGGTAGGAAACGGAAGGTATTTTATTGACGTCACGTCATCGATTACGTCGCGTGTCCATGGGAACGGCAAGAACAACATTGACGCCAGGTTCATCGACGTTGATTCGGGGCTTTACGTGGACATCACGGGGCTCAGTGTTTCCAGTGACCCGGTTAACATGCGCTATGATTGGCTGGTTGAGAAGTTCTGGCAGGAACGCAACAACGGGACCGCCTTCTACAGGGACCCTAATATCATTCCAGGGTACACTGACCTGACGCCGAAGGAGCTGTTGGAAAAGGAAAAGTCAGAGAAAGGAAACGGAGTTACGGAATTGAGAATCAATCATTTGACTGACCTGCAGAATGAGCTCAACAGTGACGGCAACGATTTCGCGAAATTGTCTGCTGCAGAACGCTACAACCTCAACAAGCACATCAAAGTTTACAATTGTAGGAACAAACACTTTACGACATTTGAAGAAATATCGCCGCTCAGGTTGACATATTTCCATGGTATGCCTGCATACATTCCCAACCAGTACCTCAAGATTTTGAGGGCCGAGTACCGTGTGCCAGACTCGTTCAAGACCATGTCGTACCACGAATCCACGTTTCTACCGGAGTTTCGCCTGTGGGTTCTGGATAAGCAACTTGACCGGGTCACCAACTCTGATTCTTCGTCCACCATTGCCGAGCACACGATTCCGCGGGACCATATAGAGGGGCTCACTACGAATGAGGTGAAGCTGCTTCTCCAGAATATTGCGGTGTTACCGGAGGCAGAGGATCTTTTCGTGTATCTATGGAACACTCGCCATATAACGCTTTTCCGCCAGAAGGAGATAGAACTCCAGTACGAAAAAACGCTATCACGAAAGAAGAAGGCCGATCTACTTGATACCTTTGTGCGCGGCCGTCGCTTCAACGGTATATACAAGGATATTTTCCAGGAACGGATGGAGACCAATTTCTGGAACAACTTGCTCTCTATGGCGGACGTTTCTTTCCCCCAGGTGCTCGATGAGCTAAGGAAGTTGCATCTGAATCTTGCGAAGGAACTCTTCCGGATCAACTCGGAAATGGCCATGAAGGAACTAGACTGGGCAGCCGAATTTGGAGAGGAGACCCCCGGCAGAATCAACTTCAACAAATATGGAGAGCACTTCTTCTCAATGGGTGAGAGGTCTTCGAATGCAATCTTCGCAAGCGATCCTGTAGACAGAGGCCAGTCTATTAGCGACCTGTATCGTACCGACCTGGAGGACAAATTCAAATCAAAGTACAATGACAGAAAGACCGCAGCAGAAATGGAACGGAAGAGGAAGGAGGAAGAGGAACGTAAGAGGAAGGAGGAGGAAGAGCGTAAGAGGAAGGAGGAGGAAGAGCGGAAGAGGAAGGAGGAGGAGGAAGAGCGTAAGAAAAAGGAGGAGGAAGAGCGTAAGAGGAAGGAGGAGGAAGAGGAGCGCAAGAGGAAGGAGGAGGAGGGTCGCAAGAGGAAGGAGGAGGAGGATGAACTTAATAGGAAGGAAGATGAGGAACACAGACAAAGTAAGCACGAGGAACACCAGCGACAGGAAGACGTGAGCCCAGTTCAGGTGCAAGTCGAATCCATTAAGGAGCGCGATTAGTTCCGTTCAGCCCTAACTACTGCAGCATCGGCGGGAATAGACTATCCGAATATTACATGGCAGCGATCCACGCGGATTCCGCTTAGTTAAACAAGCCAGCCATCACCTGCAGGGCACAGGCCCCAAACATGTACTCCTTGGACTCTGTCGCCGGAAACGGGACCTTAGAACTGGCATTCCGTATATACGCAAGATCACGTAATTGTAACATATCGCATATTTCTCGTAAGTGGAATTGGCCACGTAGTGACCTGGTATGCTAGCGGGGAAGCGCTTGTAGGCATCGCCACAGCGTTCCAGTGACGGATAAGCCCCCTCTCCGCTCCGGTAAAGGCACATGCCGCTGCCGTTCGGCGTGGATCGGCAGTAACCAATTACTGAAGCTTACTTTATTGCCTTTCCGGCGGTCCCGCCTCAAGCCGCCACCTAGTTCGCAGTGCGACACCTTATACGTAAGAGATTACATACGATGATTAAGTGTCGCAAGCAAACAGGTACTATTTCGCGTCTCGACCTACCTATCTTTGATTGTCGAATCTAAATGATCCAGGCAAGCGACAGCCCCGAATACCAGCGCCATTGCCTTGCGCGCGTGGGTGCAGACGGCTTCGCTTAACAAGGGCCGGTAGCACGGCTAGAACATCGACGGAATTCGGAGCAGATGCCCACCTGGACAAGGTGGCGCTGTCCCATTAACGACGGGCTCGCCACCTAAGCGCCACAAGGTTACTACAATTTACCAGCGAGGCAAATACACAGTTAATAAGGTCCACAGGGGCCCAGCCAGCATAAAGCCCTGCTGCGTTGGCCGAAGCAACCGTTAGGCGCCAACCTGGCGGTCCCACAGAGTAGCCGCTGACATCGCCGCGGGCTGGCAGCCCTCCCGGCCATCAGGAGCTCGCAACCTGTGACCTGCGGAGGTGGTTAGAGAAATACTGCTTAAGGCAACACCTATGATTGCACCATTCTAGAATGTAAATCTGGGGTATGCGAGTAGGTGGCCGCATTACATTGAACTTCATATGATACCGCGCGAGCATGGTGTCAGCTACATCCGGACGGTCCATTGGGAGCAGTAGGTAACCCGGCTTCCAACTAGATGATGCGCTGTTAAGGAGAGCAAGCGATAGTTGTTACGGCGATCAGTTTGTGCGGAAAATTCCCGCCTTACGTGATATACGGACAATGAGGTGGATCTGGTGTATATACATAGCGACAGCTACGTGTACGAACTTGTGCTACGAAGGGTATCGCCAGATTCGATGACGCTCCAGAAACTCCGAGTATCTCTGCGTATAGCTGTCGTGCAGCTGAATCCTCAAATAGGCCATGTGGAACAGACTACCTCGCGGGCCTGGTTCATGCTCGAGAAATTAAAGGGCGATTGCCTGAAGGACAAGCTAGGCCAGCCAGATATCGTGGTATTCCCCGAGTTTGCCCTCACCGGATACAACTTCAGCAGTCGGGGACATATCCTACCGTATGCTTCAAGGGCGGGAGAGGGTGCATCATATGCGCTGGCTAAGAAAGTATCGGAGCTCTTCGGGTGTGTCACGGTGATTGGGTATCCTGAGCGAGAATATCAGACTCCGGATACGCGGCTTTACAACTCCGCGCTGGTAGTTGGCAGCAACGGGCAGGTCCTTTTCAATTACCGGAAGGCCTTTCTTTATACCACGGACGAGAACTGGGGATGTTGCGAAAACCCTGAGGGCTTCCAGCAGCTTCAGCTCACGTTTAAGCAGAAGGGCACAGATGAACGAGGACGGTCCCACGATGTGACGCTGGCTAGCAGTATCGGGATATGCATGGACATCTCGCCGTACCGGTTTGAGGCTCCGTTCAACGACTATGAGTTTGCGACATTCAACGTGGATAGGGCCACTGAGCTGATAATATGTCCCATGGCCTGGCTGCACTCGGTTTCAGTTACGAAGTACACGGAGGATATCCAGAGACAAAAGCAGCATATCGACAGCCTGGTACAGGAGCAGGAGCTCCCGATGTGCGGCATGCAGGGCAATTACCAGTTTAACCTGCACGGATCGAGTGCTCCGGTCGTTCGTATAGCTAGAGACGATCCTGAAATCGAAGAGGACTACAAACAACTGGACCATCCAGACCAGACCAATGTGAACTACTGGATACTTCGGTTCTTGCCTTTCCTCGCGCTGAAGAAGCGTGTTCAGTGGTTCTACGACCGCCTCCTACTACCAACGCTCAGGAAGTTTAAGCGCTTCCCGCGCTCATATATTGGTGCCTCAGCAAATAAGCCGTGGGAATTTGAAAACCGCAACGCCATCCTAGTTGTGGCTAACAGATGTGGCATAGAGGATCGATATACTATCTACAGTGGCAGTTCCGGGATATTCAAGTTTAATGGCCAATATGGTAACGTGGAGCACCATCTTGACAGTCGAAATCTGAGTGTTGAGCTGCTAGGGAACTTAGGCAAGGGCAGAGAGGGAATTCTCATGAGATCTGTAGAGTTCGATGTAAATAGGGATTTATGACTGCCCCCCGCGCCGTCGTAGGCGGCTGTGCAGTATGAGGCGCGGCACGGGTTATGTATCCTTCTGTCCGCCGTTGCTATTGAAGGAAAGATGAAAAAGATAAGATGGGTTATACATTATATGTTCTACTATAAGGACCTGTTAGGGGTGATAACGAATGGGAGTGTAGTGATACAACAAGAAAAGGCACGGCATGATCTAAAGATTATAGGTCTAACGGTCGTCAAATATCTAGTAACTCGGGCATACACAGATTTTAGTCAAAACAGAGATGGCCTACCAGCAGTGTGAAGACTGGTCCATGAAATGACCGGGATGTGGCGCACGAGGACTCAAGGCTCAATGCCAGCACTCTTCAGCTTGTTCTTCAGCGTTTCGATCTCTTTGAAAGCGTTATTGAGCTCCTCTTCCAGCTTCTCGTTGGTTGAGGTCAGCTGTGATACCTGCTGTTCACTCAGCAGTTTTTGCAGGGTCCACTTCTCGATGTTGGTGTTTTCCGTTTCCTTCAGTTTTTGGATATACTCCGCTGCACGGGAAAGTATCGCCGCTTTGCTCGACTCCTTCACCGGCAGTAGTTCGGCAACCTTATTGATGGCAGTGTTGATGTTTTCACGGCGTCTCCGCTCGACCTCTTTGTGCGAATCCTTGCGCTGCTGCTTCCACTCTGGGGTCCCCGCGCTGGGAGCGGGCTTCCGCCCCCGGCGGCCAGTCGGCTTGTCTCCACGCAGTTTGCCATCCTCGTCGTCGTCATCATCTCCGTCCAGGTCGACGTTCGGATCCTTCTTGAGGTCGTCCATGTCGTCGTCCTCGTCGTCGTCCTCGTCGTCGTCGTCCTCATCGTGCACGTGGTCTGCGTCACCTGGGTGACCGCCGACGCCACGGCCCATGCCGTGTCCCCCGACGCCTACTTCATCTTCGTCGTCGTTCAGATTCGTGAAGCGTGCAGCTGCTGCGGCCGCGGCGGCGGCCGCGGCCGCTGCCTCATCGCCAATGCTTGACGCGCCGGGGTTACCCTTATTTACCTCGTTATCCACTTCCACGTCCCGCAGCAATTCCGAGTCAATATTACCTGTATCATCCAGATGAGACCTCTTCACATTTCCTCTGTTTGCTCCGTTTATTTCATGTTCTCCATGTAGTCTCTTCGTCATCTTGTAGTGGCTTTCGCGCTATTTTGCTGTTATTGGTGTGGGTCCTAGTGTGAGTGAGCTAACCAACGTGATTTCCACGTGTGTTGTTTATTGAAAATTTTTACACATGATCAGATTAAATAGACTTCACCATATCCGGGTAAGTCGTTTATCACGTGATGGATTCGTACTGCAGTACGTAAATCACGTGGAGATACTTCCCCGCACAAGGTGACTAGTAGCTTCCCCGCCGGAGACATGGCAATGTCCAGCGATACGCCAGCCATTGTCTCTACAGCTTTTGAGGGCTAGTCTGACACACTCAAAATGGCCGAGGCTTTCACTCCCAGATAGTCACGTGTCATCTTCCGTGTGAAGACTCGGCACGTAATTGTCATGCAGCAACCAATCATCTATGTTTGCATTCCCGGTTACTACGGGGTGTCATGGCTGTGTTTGTTTGGGCGCTGTTAGTGTTTACACCCGCCACAAATGTAATGTGCTGCATCCCCCCAAGACTGAACAGCCCTTCTGAGCCACGCCCGCCCCGAACTACTAGCAATCTATGCGCGTGTCTCTGCAATCTTGCATTGTACTCATGCGCATATCAATGGCAACGCGAGCGCATCAGCGCTGGGTCTCTGCGACTCTCGACAGTCGTGGCGAAAGTAACTTACGTACAGTAGTTGAATACGGTAAACAAGCTCAGCAGCACCACACATGACTATATTTAGCCTGTCCCCTGTCTGCTTCACGCCTGGTACCGGTCTCCCGGCTCGCTGCTCGGAAATCCTTGGCGGGTTTACAGAAACCTCGCCAAACTTGAAGTAATCATGCACGTGACTTCAGGTGTAAGGGTGCGCGGCTGAATTAGACTCCGATGGGACTGCGCGCCACAAAACTTACACCTGTACATCCTACACCCACACAACCGATCTGCGGCTCTCGGGGGGGGGGGCGGGCCGCTTACGAGCCTGGGGGTCCCGCCTAGGGCGGCGTCTCTGGACGGACGCAGCGGGGCCTCTCTCTGTCCGCTGGCCAGGAGCTCGCCGAATTCAGTAGGAGACCAGACGTGGTAGCCGGGGGTGTCCACGGCAAAAAGTGTTAACTTTTCACAAGATATCAACGAGACCAACGTTCTTGATCGCATTTAGTCGTATAGTACCAAGTTAAGCAAACCAAAAATGGCTAAGTTCTTGAAGGCTGGTAAAGTTGGTACGTATAGATGTGGGAATTTCAGTTAGGAGAAGATCCATACCCGCGGATGCGACGGTAGAGGGGCGTGAGCGGCGCAGAGGGGAGGTAAGCCGGCATTTGCAGGGAGGATCTCACAGCGAGCAGTTACTAACATTAATCCAGCTGTTGTTGTCCGCGGTCGTTACGCCGGTAAGAAGGTGGTGATCATCAAGCCACATGACGACGGTACCAAGGCCCACCAATTCGGCCACGCCTTGGTTGCTGGTATTGAGAGATATCCTTTGGCCGTGACCAAGAAGCAGGGTGCTAAGAAGGTTGCCAAGAGAACCAAGATCAAGCCATTCATTAAGGTTATCAACTACAACCACTTGTTGCCAACCAGATACACCTTGGACGTTGAGTCCTTCAAGGCTGCTGTCTCCACCGAGACTTTCGAGGAGCCATCCCAGAGAGAGGACGCCAAGAAGGTTATCAAGAAGGCTTTCGAGGAGAGACACCAGGCTGGCAAGAACCAATGGTTCTTCACCAAGTTGAACTTCTGAAGGGATTTTGTTCCGGTAAGCATTATCATTATGTAATTTAAAAATCAAATCCTTGTATAACGCCTCTTCTCCTCTTTAATTTCTAAAAGGTCTCTAACGTTACGGCAATTGCGCTGTTGGCGGCATGTCGGGAACCTAGAAAAAGCTCGCTGGTGCGGAAACGTGCCGCTCTACTCACCACTGTTGTGCGCCACGAAAAGCACCATGTTCCGTCGGATGCTGCACACGGGTGCGCCGCTGCGTGCAGTACGAAAGCCGCAGTTTAATGTGAAGGCCATGCTGGCGCGGCTGCCGGACTACGTGGGATCCGTGCAAGCGCGGGAGCCGGTAGACGGAGAGCAGCTCATTTCGAGGCTGCAAGAGCTGCCAGAGAGGCAGAAGGAGGTTGCGCAGATAGATGGAGAAGTAAGGGTGGTACAGAGCCGGCGCAAGGTGCTAGAGGCGGAGATGGCGGCCGGCATGCACAGGGCCGCGGGCGCAGAGCTTAAGATGCTCAAACAGAAGTACCAGGCCCTTGCGACACGGGCAAAGGCGCTACGCGAAGAGATCCGCGCAACCTGCGAGGATCTCCCGAACCTGTTAGATCAGTCCACACCACATTCCGAGCCGGAGATTGTTGAGTGGCTCAACCCGCTGCCGGAATACCGTGCAGACGCTCGCTGCGAACACCACGACGTCATGGTGCGCAAGAAGTTGGTAGATTTCCAGGCCGCTGCCGAGGTTACAGGCAGCTCCTGGTACTATCTCATAAACGAAGGCGCCATGCTCGAGCACGCGCTGGTCAGCTACGCTACCCGGAAGGCGCGCCAGTGGGGGTTTTCGCTTTGCATGCCACCTTCCATAGCCCGCAGCGAGGTGATTGCCGCATGCGGATTTCGACCCCGCGATCAAAATGACGAGCAGCAGATATACGCCATCGAGGGTTCTAATCTCGGGTTGACGGCGACCGCGGAAATCCCGCTTGCGGGATTGGGTCTCAATCGCACACTGGACCTCGCCTCGCCTCGTGCCCTGTGTGGCGTGAGCCGCAGTTATCGTGCGGAGGCAGGCGCGCGGGGCAGAGACACAAAGGGTTTATACCGCGTGCACGAGTTCACCAAAGTCGAGCTCTTTTACTGGGCCAAGCCCGCCGATAGTGCTGCGCTTTTGGAAAAACTGCGTGCGTTCCAGACCGAGTTAATTTCCGAACTGGGCCTGTCTGCCAAGGTCCTCAACATGCCCGCTAACGACTTGGGCGCGCCCGCTTTCAAGAAATATGACATCGAAGTATGGATGCGGGGACGCGGCTCTTTCGGCGAGGTTTCCAGCGCCTCTAACTGCACCGATTTCCAAAGCAGGCGGCTCTCCACGCGCTTCGTGAACGACGCAGGGGATCTAGACTATCCACATACCTTGAATGGAACAGCAATGGCGGTCCCCAGAGTTATTGTGGCCATTGTAGAAA
Organism: Eremothecium gossypii ATCC 10895; assembly: GCF_000091025.4. NCBI lineage: Eukaryota > Fungi > Ascomycota > Saccharomycetes > Saccharomycetales > Saccharomycetaceae > Eremothecium > Eremothecium gossypii. Next base: position 1,175,138 of record NC_005787.5, on the reverse strand, counting down.
ACTTCTACGACCCAGAGACGGATCGTATACGCATTCCAGATCCCCTGCAACCGTATATGGATGGTATGCAATACATATAGCTAGCTTAGGCGACACGACAGCACGGCGATGAACTCGTCGAGAGCGTTTCACGTATCATCCCACGCGCGACGTATTTAGTGACTCCATTTGCCCTTAACGACTATCGTGCAAAGGAGTTTAAGATAGACAACTTATACCAACCCCGCAACCGTAGATAAAGGCATTTCTATCCATAAGTTGGGATGCTACTGTTGGCATTGAGTGATGCACATATACCAGATCGGTCAATTGTACGTTATAACGGAGATGGAGTTCTCGCATATATGAAGGGCGTACTAACCAAGGAAACTAGGACTTACCATCGAAGTTCAAGAAACTTTTAAATGTACCCAACAAGATTGGACAGGTGGTGCTGCTGGGTAACTGCACTCGCTCTTACCAATTCCTGAAGTTTGTGAACGAGGTGTCCAGCAATGTGGTGATCGTGCGGGGGGAATTCGATAACGCAACCATCCGTACAGTGCAAAATGTGAAGGAGGAGATACCGATGAACACGATCATAAAGCAGGGTGACTTCAAGATTGGGTGCTGCAATGGCTACACACTGGTGCCCAAGAGCGACCCTCTTTCGCTTCTGATTCTGGCACGACAGCTGGATGTCGACATCATGCTTTGGGGCGGAACGCACAGCGTGGAGGCATACACGCTCGAGGGAAAATTCTTCATAAACCCTGGCTCCTGTACCGGAGCATTCAGCACCGACTGGCCCCTGCAGGATGACGCTCTGCAGGGAGAAGGCAGCCCATCGGCCAAGTTGAACGGAGCTGCCACCGCCCCTCAGCCCACGGAGGGAGAGGCTGGCGACGAGAATGGTTTACAGCAGGAACTGAGCACATCTAGTCGCACACCGCGGGAAGCCGAGGCTAGGGTGCTTGGATCTCCGAACAATAGGCGCGAGCTCGAAGGGGGCGCTGCGGACGTGGAAGCAGAAGAGAACTCGGAAGACGATGAGGAGGTTGACGAGGTAGACATAAATGGCGGGTGCATACCGAGCTTCTGCCTGCTTGACATATCGGGCTCTACGTGCACGCTTTATATCTATACATTTGTGAGCGGGGAGGTGAAAGTGGATAAGGTGGTGTATAAAAAAGACTAGTTGCCTGTCTACCAGGCATCCTTTAGCAGAACTTCAAACGCCGTCGGAGCTCACATATTCACATCCAATGCTTCCGCTATCTGCCTCATATCCTGCGGCGTAGTACCGCAGCAGCCGCCGATCATGCGGCAGTCTTGATTTAGGTACAGTTTCACGGCCTCGGCCCACGTCAGGGATTCTGCGTCCTTGCTGGGGCGCCACGCAGACAGCGACTCGTCAAACACACTAGTACCGTTAGGATATATAGCCTGGAACTTGATGGGACAGTCTTGCAGCTGCATATTCAGCTCCGCAAGCATCGCTGCCGACCTCGTGAGGTCTACACAGTTGAGCCCGAAACACAGCAAATTCGGAGGTAGATCGTCCATCCGCTCCCGGATGAGCTGGCCCACGACGGCGAGCGGTGTTCCGTCGCGAAGCACGTGCTCATCCTTGGCCGAGATGCTGATGTAAAACGGCTTGTTCTTCAGCAATGCGTGGAATTCCGGCTGCAGCATCGCCATCAGCTCCACCACGTTCGGCACCGTCTCAAACGCAATGGCATCGATCCGCGGATCGGTGGCAAACTTGCTGACCTGGGGCTCGAAGTAGTTGAAGAAGTTGATCGTTTCGAATCCGTAGTCGCCCGTGTACTCCGCCCCGTTACACAGAAACGCGGCGTACGGCCCCACCGACCCAATTATATAATCCCGCGCAGGGTCCACGCACTCCCGGTACGTGAAATCCACCACCTGTTCAAGAAACTTCTCGTAGTCTGCCCGGCTGCTGACGCTCCCGCTGTACTTGACCATCGAATGGAAGCTCGCCTGGTAAGTCAGCGTCGAAATTCCGCGCGATCCTGCAGCCCGGAACTCGCGGTAGAGACCCCTGATCGTGTCTAGCGCGGCGCGGTCACCCCGCAGAAAGGGCGCCGTAGACCACAGCGGGCTCTTCACGTCCATGCCGCGCCTCTCGAGCTCAACCCCCATCCCACCGTCCATTACCAGCACATTGCGCTCTAAGAACTCAGTGATCGCACACTTGGCTGCCATTGGTGCGGCCTGATATAGCGTCTTGGTGTTGGGGCCGCGCTTAAGAAGCACTAGCCCTAACTGATGATGCCCATCACGCCATGCCGGTATCTGTCGTAAGTAACGACATGTACAAAGTATAAAATCAGCCATGTTCGCCGTTTCTGTCGTTCTGTCTTCCAGAGCACCAAGGAAGTCTTTTCCTTACTTCTCATTATGATGATCATGAGTGCATTTGGCTCGAGACCTCGTCCTTGGCGGGACGTTGTCGGTGTGGAAAAACACAAGCTACCTAAATTTTATCTGTCTGATCTATGAGATTGTTTTAACGTAAAAACTGTAGTCTGGCCTATACCAGTATACTATCCACCCCCTCGTTGAGGATGTCCTCCAGGAGGTCGGACTCGAGGTCGTCCTCGCAGTCTGCCCTCTGGAAGCGGCTGGGCAGGAGGTCCGCCAGCACCAGGTCCTTGCGCATGGAGTAGGCGTCCTCGCCGTCCTGGTAGTAGCCCTGCTCAACCTTGAGCACGTCGAATGCAAGGGTGTCGCGGTAGAGATGCAGCGCTGCGCGGTTCGAGTGGCGCACATGCAGCATGACGTACTCGGCCTGGTAGACCTCGCGCAGCGCGTAAAGCGCCTGGCGCATCAGCTTCTCCGCGAGGCCCATTCGCCGGTAGGTGCGCATGACGCTCAGCGACGTGATATGCCCGTTCGGCTGCTCGTTGGGCACAGCGGGGTCGTCGTTGAGCTTCACCAGCACGTAGCCGACCAGCTTTTCGCCGTTGGCAACGTAGGTGGGGTCGCGCTTCACGCCCGGGCGGACGTGGCCCTCGCCGACGACCTCCTCGAGTTCGTCAAACACGTCGTCTGTGGTGGTCGCGACGATGGACGCCTGCGGCCACGACAGCACGTGGTACATGTAGTACTTGAGCATGTAGTTTTCCGGTAGGTTGTGCAGATTGGCATTCTGCATGCAAAGGATGTCCTCGATCGTCGCCCTTCTGATGGTCACTGGCATTGCGGTCCGTGTTCAGCTTGCCCTGGCTGTTGACTGGCACCCAGTATCACGCTCGTGGTCGCCTGGTGAAGCTGTGAGCTGATCTAGTTTGGTGCGCCGCTTTTTTTCAGGACTCGGTGCTTGCATGCTCCAGCCTGCCCTTCACAGGCGGCCCACCCCCAGCCCTATGGACGAGCTCATCAGTCCCAGCAACACGTCCGCTGCCCCCCAGCAGCAGGCCGGCTACGATTACACTGTGGGGCCACAGCCCGCGCTGCCCAACGCGACGAAGCCTCCGCACTCGAAGCTGTACGCAGAGTCGCTCGCGCCCAAGCACAAGCAGGTGTCGCTGTCCGCGTTCACGTTCCTGTTCCAGGAGATGGTGGTGCAGCAGCGGGACTCCTCCAAGACTGTGGCCGAGATCGAAGCCAAGCTCAATGCGCTGGGCTACGCGATCGGCATGCGTCTGGTCGAACTGCTGCCCTTCCGCGACTCGGTGCCGACGAAGGCTTCCGCTACCGACGGCGCAGAGGCCCTTGCGCCGGCCATCCCGATGATGAAGAAGCGCCCACTCAAGATCCTGGACATTCTGCAGTACGTGCACGGCCCACTGTGGCGCTACCTTTTCGGCGCGGCCAGCGACGACCTGGTCAAGAGCTCCGAGCGCGAGAACGAGTACATGATTGTGGACAACGAGCCGCAGTGGACGCAGTTCATCCACGGCACCTCGATCCAGTGCGAGTCCTTCACTGGGGGCATCATTGAAGGCGTGCTGGACCACGCGGGATTCCCATGTCACGTGACGGTCCATACCGATCCAGAGGGCACATATGATCAACGCACTGTGTACCTGATCCAGTTCAAGAAACAGGTGGTGGAGAGGGAGTATCTAAGGTTCTAGGCTTACTGAATTATATATGCGATGATTCCATTTCGGAAGAGGAAGCACCGGCAGATGGACCCAGATAGCAGTGCTCGGCCGCTCAAGCAGAAATCCACAAACGTGCGCAGCCCGCGCGACACGAAGGCGGGCGGCTGCGCGCCGGGTGCGCGCGCTGTGCGGACGCGCACAGATGTTGTGTTCTCCAGCGAGAACGTGGCGATCCGCCTGGTCGAGGACGTGTCCGAGGAGGACGCGCCGGCCGCAGCGCCGCTGCGGCGGCTAAACGAAAACACGGACGTCAGCGTGCTATCGCTGCAGCTGGACGAGTTTGACCAGCCGCCCAACTCAACTTCCACGCCCCTGGGTAGCCCCGGCCGCAGCGCCTCGCTTGGCATGCACTGCGCGCCGGACGTGGACGCGTATCTGCGCTCACAGGGCCTGCTGTCGCCGGTGTGCGGCCGCGACTGGACGCCGGCCTGTGCCGAATCACCGCTGCAGACGCCCGAGCGCGCAGACGAAAGCTGGTTCTCGCCTGTAGAATCACCCGGACTGTCGCGTACGTTCCAGAGCAGCGGCGCTTTTGCCACTTACCAAGACTCCGATATGGGCTCACCGCGGGCCGCAAAGGACGCGGACTGTCACCAGCATAGGACACGTCCCTACCATAAATAGCTCCATATGTCGCGCCTTCTGTGGCGCCCTAGGGCCTGTCTACTGCCGGGAGCCGCTCCGTCGCGGCTCCGGCCCCGCCAAGCTACACCGCTTGCGTCGCCACGAGATTAATACCAGCGCTCTGCATCTGTAGCGAGGGCACGTGTTACTGATTACTTGTGGTGTGGGAGACAGCTCGCGCGGGTGCATTCATGCGCTTTATCTACGGCTTGTCTACCGCCCCGTGTTATTATATCGCTGCGCGAAAGGAAACCCGATTTGTAGTTATCTGCCTCATCATTCCTTTGAAAGACACTAGAACTCGGCTTAAAGCTGGGTTGCAGAACGGAGCTACAACACTGCAATGCTGTCGCTGACTACTAGTCTACTGAGGTATGTGAGTCATGCCGGGAGAAGGGCTGTTTCGGAGTTATATACTGACAAAAGCGCAAAGCACAGTGGTATCCCAGCTGGTGCCGCTTCAGCTGTCACTTGAGGTGCAGCACATGGGCCTGACCTCGTTGCACCCGCTGTTTCTTAGATATTGGTGTCTGCAAGCGCTGCTGAAACTACCGATCTTCGGACTAATGTGGTTCCCCTTCAAGAATATCATCTCACTGGGTTTCTGGGCTGTGCTGACCAGCGAGCTTTGTAGCCAATTCCAGCAGGCGCTGCAGCAGAACGACATACGAAAGAAACGACTCCGGCGCGGGGCGCGGACGACGGGGCGGTTCGGGCACGCGATGCTGGAGCTGTTCCGGAGTCTGAAAGAGTCGCCGGAGCAAGATCTGTTTCTCTTCGGAAAGTGGACGACGTACGTGCTGGACCTGAGCAGCAGCTGGGAGTTCCCGTACGTCATTGACACGCTCTTCGGCAGCCTCGTGCATTACGTGACGGTGCTGCAGAAAGAAGACGCGCAGAGCATTGCGAACTCGCTCCGCAAGTTCTTCCAGGAACGCAAAGGGGACGAGTACGACATGCTGGACGATGTACTGACGGATGTCAAAAACACAAGGAAGAAATGAACGGCTGCCAAGGCTGACAGACACAGCTGAGCTGAGCTGAGACAGCATGTTAGCCCATAAGGACGGCGCCGGAGCGCGTCAGTTATTGTAGAGCGGGCTCCGATAGCTGGTGGATCAAGAGGACAGTTACTTGCTTTGCTCATGGCTTCCAATGATAACCCTCGACAAGTATGACTCAAAAAGAGAATTTATATTCGTCTCAGCCCATATATAATATATGTGTATTTACAGGCTTACGTTCCTTCCTTATTTACAGCTTTGTCGTCACCTCCTCAGCGGCATATCTGTCGATCAGGCCGAACTGCTTCATGCACTTTGCCTTATCCAACACCTTGGCGCGTTTGTTCTCGAACTTGCGTCTCATCATGCGTGGGACGAAAGCCTGCGCCGCTTCCTTGTAGGGCCCGAGCGCGCCTCCGAACGCCTCGCCCGGCTTGAACTTGTCGGAGCCCAGCCTGCTGCTGCTGTTCTGCATGTACTTCTCCGTCTCCTCTCTGAGGAAATCCTGCGTGGTGTCCTTGGTCTCCTCGGGCCAGATAAAGGGCTCCTGCATCTCAATGGTCATCTTCTTTATCTGAGGGTCGCGGTACCGCGGCTTGAGCGGATGTGGCTTGCGGAACCGCCCATGCAGCAACTGTGTCGTGATGTTCAACGCCCGCAGGCCGTAAAGATGATACAGGTAGTCCCGCAGGTCCAGCTTGTTGAATGACTTGGGCACAATGAACTTCGCCTGGTACGGCGTGTGCTTCGCGTTCGAGCGCAGAAGAATTACCCGCGCCTTGGGGAAGTACAGCTTCCTACTACCAACCTTGAAGTGGGCGCGACCCTCCTGAATAGCGCTTTGTGTCAGGTTGAGCACCTTGTCCTGCAGCGTCATCCGGCACTCAGCAGCTTGGGCGGCAGAGGTCGTCCCAGCCGGCGCGGAGTCCTTAGCGGCAGTGCCAAGTAGCCGCGCCGGGACCTTAAAGAACGAACTCCAACGCATTGTTTCGCTTCAACGCACACTCGTACAACTCTTCGTAATGGTGTCCACCATCGCACTTGAACATCGATCCCATGAAAATTTTAAGCGTTACCCGGAAACCCCCATTACCCGGTTCTCGATGGTTACCCGGCTTTGTAACATGTTACCCTGTTTTATACGTGTAAAGTGATAGTTGAAGCGCCAAATTTTTCAAGCGGATTTATCACAAGGTTACCAAGAAGCGGGCTAGAAATAACTAGGTTGGGTGGCAAATCGCAGCCATTAGCGGCATTAATAACCTGCAGACGAGCTCCTCATCGACCTGAAGTTGTAAAGCCAGTGGCGGATTGTCAGAATGCTAGAATATTACGATGATGACGCGTATGTTTATGACGATGATGATGAGGATGCACCAATAACTGCGGAGGACTCGTGGACGGTCATCTCTGCGTTTTTCCGGGAGAAGGGCCTAGTATCACAGCAGCTGGACTCGTTTAACCAGTTTATCAATTACACGATACAGGACCTCATCCTGGAGGACAGCACGCTGATTCTGGAGCAATTGGCGCAACACACAACAGAGGCAGACAACATCAGCAGGAAGTACGAGATTTCGTTTGGGAAAATCTACCTAGCCAAGCCGTCGATGACAGAGTCTGATGGTGTGTCGCACGCGATGTACCCCCAGGAGGCGCGACTGCGGAACCTGACGTATGCATCCGGGCTATTTGTGGAGATCAAGAAGCGCACGTACGAGGCGGTCGACATACCGGGCAGGGACTTGAAGTACGAAATCATCCAGGAGGAGAGCGAGGATACAGAGGAGGGCAAGATCTTCATCGGCCGTGTTCCAATCATGCTGCGGTCGAAATACTGTCTGCTGGATGACTTGTCGGAATCGGATCTCTACCGGCTGAAGGAGTGTCCGTTCGACATGGGAGGGTACTTCATCATAAACGGGTCTGAAAAGGTTTTGATTGCACAAGAGCGGTCTGCGGGGAATATAGTTCAAGTCTTCAAGAAATCTGCGCCTTCTCCGATATCTCACATAGCGGAAATCAGGTCCGCGCTTGAGAAGGGTTCACGTTTCATCAGCACCCTGCAAGTCAAGCTTTACGGTCGTGAGGGCAGTACATCGCGTACTATTAAGGCCACACTTCCTTATATCAAGCAGGACATTCCGATTGTCATTATCTTCAGGGCGTTGGGTATCATTCCTGATGGCGAAATTTTAGAGCATATTTGCTACGACCAAAACGACTGGCAGATGTTGGAAATGCTGAAGCCATGTGTGGAGGAAGGTTTTGTCATTCAGGACAGGGAAACTGCGTTGGATTTCATTGGTCGTCGTGGAACGGCACTGGGTATTAAGAAGGAGAAGAGAATCCAATATGCAAAAGACATTCTGCAGAAAGAATTTTTGCCGCATATCACCCAGTTGGAAGGTTTTGAGAGTAGGAAGGCCTTCTTCCTTGGTTATATGATTAACCGCCTATTGCTATGTGCTTTGGATCGTAAAGACCAGGACGATCGTGACCATTTCGGTAAGAAGAGATTGGACTTGGCTGGCCCACTGTTAGCTCAACTTTTTAAGACTCTGTTCAGAAAGTTAACCAGAGACATTCTGCGCTTTATGCAGAGATCCGTAGAAGAAGCGAAGGACTTTAACCTAAAATTAGCAGTAAAGGCGACAACCATCACAGCAGGGTTAAAGTATGCGTTAGCCACTGGTAACTGGGGTGAGCAAAAGAAGGCAATGTCCTCTAGAGCTGGTGTTTCTCAAGTGCTGAATCGTTACACTTACTCTTCGACACTGTCGCACTTGCGGAGAACGAACACGCCTATTGGACGTGATGGTAAATTGGCCAAGCCTAGACAGTTGCATAATACCCACTGGGGTCTTGTTTGTCCTGCAGAAACTCCGGAAGGACAAGCATGTGGTCTAGTGAAGAACCTGTCTCTGATGTCCTGCATTTCTGTCGGCACTGATCCCGTTCCAATTATTACTTTCCTAAACGAGTGGGGTATGGAACCATTGGAAGATTACGTTCCTCATCAATCGCCTGATGCTACCAGAGTGTTTGTTAACGGTGTCTGGCACGGTATCCATAGAAATCCCGCCAGGCTTGTTGACACGATACGGAAATTAAGAAGGAAGGGTGATATCACTGCCGAAGTGTCTATTGTTAGAGACATCCGTGAGAAGGAGCTAAAGATCTTCACCGATGCAGGAAGAGTTTACAGACCTCTGTTTGTGGTTGCTGACACGCAACACGCTGATGGACACAAAGATTTAAAGGTAAGGAAAGGCCATATACGGAAGTTGATGTTGACTGAATACCAGGACATTGAGGGTGGCTTCGAAGATGAGGACATTAACTATACATGGACTTCTTTGTTGAATGATGGTATTGTCGAATACATTGATGCAGAAGAAGAAGAAACTATCCTGATTGCGATGCAACAGGAAGATCTGGACCCCAGTGTCCCACAGACAGTAGACCCTAGCGATGAGCTTGATCCTGCAAGACGTATTAAAGCTATTCATCATTCTAATACCTTTACGCATTGTGAAATTCATCCTTCGATGATTTTGGGTGTTGCCGCCTCCGTTATTCCATTCCCCGATCATAACCAATCTCCGCGTAACACCTATCAGTCTGCTATGGGTAAACAGGCTATGGGAGTTTTCCTCACGAACTATAATGTGCGTATGGATACTATGGCTAACATTCTATACTACCCACAGAAACCACTGGGTACAACACGTGCTATGGAGTACCTAAAGTTCCGTGAACTGCCCGCGGGACAAAATGCCATTGTCGCAATCGCGTGTTATTCCGGTTACAACCAGGAAGATTCCATGATCATGAACCAGTCTTCCATTGATTCCGGGCTATTTAGATCCCTATTTTTCAGATCCTACATGGACCAAGAAAAGAGAATTGGTATGTCTATTACCGAATCTTTTGAAAAACCTCACCGTACCAATACTCTGCGGATGAAGCATGGTACGTACGAAAAACTTGATGACGACGGACTGATCGCCCCAGGTGTCAGAGTGTCTGGTGACGATATTATCATTGGTAAAACGACACCAATACCGCCAGATGCTGAGGAACTGGGACAAAGAACTGCATTCCACTCTAAACGTGATGCTTCCACCCCGCTGAGATCAACAGAAAACGGTATTGTTGACCAGGTCTTGATTACAACCAACCAAGAGGGTTTGAAATTTGTAAAGGTCAGAGTGCGTACTACCAAGGTTCCACAAATCGGTGACAAATTTGCATCCCGTCACGGTCAGAAGGGTACCATCGGTATCACTTACCGCAGGGAAGACATGCCTTTCACAGCAGAAGGTGTCGTTCCAGATCTGATTATCAACCCGCACGCCATTCCTTCTCGTATGACAGTCGCCCATTTAATCGAATGTCTGTTGAGTAAGGTCGCGGCCTTGTCTGGTAACGAAGGTGATGCTTCTCCATTCACGGATATCACGGTGGATGGGATATCTAAACTGCTTCGCGAGCATGGTTACCAGTCCCGCGGGTTTGAAGTTATGTACAATGGCCACACAGGGAAGAAGCTGATGGCACAGATCTTCTTCGGCCCAACCTACTACCAGAGATTGAGACACATGGTCGACGACAAGATCCACGCGAGAGCAAGAGGCCCGATGCAGGTGCTGACAAGACAACCTGTGGAAGGTCGGTCGAGAGACGGTGGTCTCAGATTCGGTGAAATGGAACGTGACTGTATGATTGCCCACGGCGCGGCGGCGTTCCTGAAAGAAAGACTCATGGAGGCATCCGACGCCTTTAGAGTACATATCTGCGGTATCTGTGGCCTGATGACCGTAGTTGCTAAGTTGAAGCATAACCAGTTTGAGTGTCGCGGGTGCAAGAACAAAATCGACATTTACCAGGTCCACATCCCATACGCCGCCAAACTGCTCTTCCAGGAGCTGATGGCCATGAATATCGCACCACGTCTATATACCGATCGCTCGAGAGATTTTTAAGCTGCCCGCGCGCGCTCACTCGTTCACCATTAAACATAAGACCAGAAACTAGATGTTTATATAATTAGTTTATAAAGTTCTGTAATATAGAAATAAAACCACAGGTGACTGTGCTCGTCACAGTATCTATTTACACGCCATGTGTGGTCACGCCGACGGCCGCGCCGGCTGCTCCGCCTGCTCGTCCGCAAACGCCACGATGTTCTGCTTGTACGGGTGCTCGCTGCCGTCGAACACCTTCAGCCTCGCCAGCCGCACCTTGCGCAGCCGGTTCTTGGGCAGCATCCCGCTCACCGCCTTGCGCAGCAGCTCGCTGTGGCCCTTGTTCGTCGCTATGGTCTCCATCGTCCGCAGCTTCAGGTGCCCTGGCCTCCCGCTGTGGGACCAGTACGTCTTCTGCTCCCACTTCTTACCCGTCACCTGCAGATCCTGCGCGTTGGTCACCACCACGTAGTCCCCACAGTCCATGCTGGGGTGATATACCGGTTTGTGCTTTCCCATCAGCGTGATCGCAATGCTCGACGCCAGTCTACCCAGCGTCCGCTGCTCCCGAGCCACGTCCACGTGGTGCCATAGCCTGGCAAACGCCAACCCGCTCTGACCGATCTTCTGTGACATAACTGACCCTGCCTACGTTGCTACTGCCGCCAAAACTCGCCCGAGAACTAACGATATCCTGGTAACGTGTGGATGGAGGTGCTCAAATTTTTCACCATACTAGCTCTCTGCGCGATGACATCCGCACACCTGCCTAGTGGCAGCAGCTCAAAAGCTGTTGCCACTCGATAGCCTAGGGCCACCGTTCCGCCGGTATATGGCATGCGCGGCGAGCTGGCAGGCTGGGCCGGCTCGAATCTTAGTAGGCATAAGTCGGCTTTTTCAGTGAGCGTAGAACTTGCAAGAAGAAAGGCCTCGCAGCGCAGGCTGCGGACCGGCAGAGACGATAGGGCGCCCGGCGGTGGCAGCACGACTCCGCGAACCAGAGGTCAACACGGCAGTGGCCAGACAGGGTCTAGCTGGCGGTTGCACTATGAGATGTCTGGATGGGTCTGGGCTGCGATGGTGAAAAATCGGCGCCAGTGAAAAATTGCTGGCACCAGGATCTCGACATTGCGCAGCAGAGGCAGTTCCCCGGGAGTTGTGTGTGGATCAGACGCATATCGTGAAGGAAGTTCCCGTGCAGCCAGGACTTTGACAGGTGTTTCTGCAGGATGTTCTTCTTCAAGGACCTATCGCTAAATATCACGCTGCATCCGTCGTACTTCGGCCCACGCATGCGCGAGTACCTGAAGACCAAGCTGCTGCAGGAGGTGGAGGGGACGTGCACGGGTAAGTTCGGGTATATTTTGTGCGTGCTGGACTCGGAAAACATCGAAATCGAGCGGGGACGGATCCTGCCCACCGACGGGTCGGCCGAGTTCACGGTCAAGTACCGGGCAGTGGTGTGGAAGCCATTCAAGGGCGAGGTGGTGGACGGCATCGTGTCCAGCTGTACCAACCTGGGCTTTGAGGTGGACGTGGGCCCGCTGAGCGTGTTTGTGTCGCCGTTCCTGATGCCCGAGGACCTGACGTTCAACAGCGGGTCGAACCCGCCGTCGTACCAGTCGTCGGAGCAGATCATCACCAAAGGTTCGCGGGTCCGGCTGAAGATTGTGGGTGCGCGTAGTGAGGTGAACTCCATCTATGCGATAGGGAGCATCAAAGAGGACTATCTCGGTGTCATTTGATGGCGGGCATGTAGGATAGCATTTGAGCGCAGAGAGGTTCTCACTAGTAGAATTTCTTTAGTAATACCTGCATTATTAAATTAGAGAAGAGTAGTAGGTACTTAATTATACTGGTGTTATAAAGGTCCGTGTCTCCGATTCACAAGTTTCAATAAACGTCTCAATACTAAACGAACAAATTCCAATATGTGATTTCCGTTGGAAGCAATCAAAAAGCAGACAATTCGAGATGCCAGGGCATCCACTAGCGCGGGCCAGTGCTGGAGTGGTCCGCGCTAGTCTATTTTATATCACATATCGCTTCACCCGAATGGAACTCGTGCTGAGCGCTGAGTCACACCTTGTTTATAACCCAGTAGCCACCTTGGCCATGCTCGATGTCACCTTCGACCCATTTCCCCTGGTACGCTCCGCTATCCAATGCCTCTTTCACGATCCTGTTTTTTGCCAAGAAATAGTCGTTGCCGATATTGACAACACAGTTGTGCCATGGCGTCGGGATGTGCAATAAATCCTCAAATGTGGGTTCTTCGTCGGAGTCCAACGTGCGCACCGTCTTGCATGTTTCTGGAGAAATTACCTTTATGCCGAACTTGGGACCGCTGTTGGTGTGCGCATGAATCGAGAACCGAAGGTGGTGAGGGAACACCAATTCCACCAAGTTGGAATATGCGTCGTTCCGCTTGATCATCTCAAAGGCGACCTTGCAAACAGTCTTCTTGAAATATTTACGTGAGGTATTTTGGAAGAATGGCAACAAGCACAAATCCTCGACCATGAACCTGGAGAATCCTCTGTAGAGGTGGAGACGAGGGTGTCCAGGAATTTCAATCTGCTTTCTCAATCTACCATCGTCGGTGTCACAGCCTTTCATCAAAATCTTCCTGGACAACTCAGAGTCTTCGCAAATCTTGGTTCCGCAGAAGTGATCCAAGTTTTCTTGAGGTACCCATGACAGGTCGAACTTCTTTGCCGCTGCGCCGTTGAAGAAAACGTCCTTTAGCCCATAGAACCCAATGTCGTCTGAACCGGGTTTGGCAATGCCTTTGTATAATCTGTGTAACGTCGCCGTGTACTTGTCAACGGCGTCGTCGTCGACGCCAATACAGTCGCTGAATACGTGACCGTCGCTTACGATCCAGACCTTGATCCCGGGTGGGTAAAATGCGCAGACGTCCTCGGTGAATTTCACCAATCTCCTTAGGGCAAATTCTTCCCCCTTGTCTGGAACAGCACCATGGACCTTATTTAAGTTCGATGATTTGCAGGGGAAGGCGGGCAACACGCATTGAATCCGTACGTTACGGTCGGTAAAATATCTGACCTTTTCCAAAAAATGCTCATAGCCGCCGCTGTTCCACTCATCTTCTTGGATGGTATTCTTCATTTCCTTGGCAAAGAACTCGCAGAATAATTTAGCGTAGTTCTTGCCCTCCTCCTGAGCGTCGACCATCTTTGGAACTGAGTTGCTGTCCAAGCGCGACTGGTCTAGCATATGCCAGATGAACCAGTCGTTGAAGTCATTCTCGTGTTCGATGGAAGTGACCACTCCACGAATTTGATCTTCACCCTCCTTTTCGTACTCCGAAACCTTGATGGCTATGTTACCGAAGCTAATATACCTGTCGGCGTCAGCGGCTGAAATCATGTATTCGGTCACGCCGTTTGCCTTCTTAAAACCCTTGGTGTTCTTCAAAACTTCGACAAACTTATTCCAGTTAGCTGCGAAAGAGGACTCTTGCTTGTCCTGCAAGTCATATAGGGTATATGTTTCTGGACTTCTAGAATATATGGCCAAAAACTTGCTATACGTTGATAAATCACCTTTGCCATGCGGAATGTTGATATCTTTATGGCCGTTGTTGCCTATGACCACTGGTAAGGAGTCAGCCACTGCGTGGCCTTCGATCGGGTTGAGTTGTTGGTTGTGCATTATCCTCGGGGTATTCGGCGGTGATTAAGCTTGTTGCAGATGTTGTAAATGATAAATTATGTATTCTAAATACGTCTTAAAGAGCTACTGTCGTTGTTTCATCCATTATATATTTGGTAACATAAACGGCGAAAACAAGAAAGTTTCGAATATACAATAAGACTATCAACGCCCTCCAACCTCCCATATAATCGCCTGATCACACATGCTCCTTTATTTTTGAAGATGCCTAACGGACTAGCCGTTAATAAGTGCCTCTGCAATTATGTCCAGTGGACGTGCTTTTGCATCAGAACTCGCCCCTGGGGATAGTCTGTGCCATGCGTATATAGGACTGCAGCAACAAGCTCGTATGAGTCCCATTATAATCAAGCATTAAGAGTGCATCCGTTCATCCGCTCTGCTACAAACGTCTGTGTTACTACGATGTGTGGCACCACCACTGTACTTGCTACCTGCCAAGCTCTTGCTGTCTGTCACCACAGAAATACACGTAGGACAGAATAGTAAAGCTACTGAGGGCATTAAGTTTGCTGTATAAGAGGACATCTGCGCAAAGGCCCTATCCGCCATATACGGCATTTCTATCGACCTCAGCAGGTTACTGTGGGGCATAAAGCTTGCATGCATTTATATGGTGTTTGTGCCGCCATGCCTACCTCTTCATCTGTGAGTAAAAAAATAATGCTTCGGCCAAATTTGGGAATTTTGAAATATATTCATTAGACCTTCCGTACCAACATACCAAAAAACGAAGAAGGCCGGGGTCTGTAGACCGCATTACGCTTGGTTGTGTATTTTAGCAAACACTCATTAGAATGAATAACGGAAACTCTTGAATTTCTTGTTATAGCAGTCTGAGGCCGGATAATCCTGTTCAACAGCTTCCTCGCTCTTGCTGGAGCTAACCAATGGCAGCTAGCTACATGAGGCACTATTAATCAGGTGCCCTACACACAACTTCAGTATCTTATGTGTTTGTTTAGTTTGTAGATATATAAGTGTTACTTCCTTACTTACAGTATAGCGTAGGTAAATCATTGCGTAGCATTAGTATAATAGTTTTTATTTGACGAGTACTACAAAAGGTTTGGGTAACAGGAGTAAGCATTGAAGTGGCTATGACAGCGAATATTGTTCTGGTGCTATTAGGAGGGCTTGTTTTGAATTACATTAGATCAATAGTGCTTCCACCATGGGGCTTCCCGAGAAATATTCCTACAATTCCGTTCTATGTCACCTTCTTGACCACTCTATTCGACATAGATCAGAAAGAATTATTTGAACTTTACATCAGAAAACCAATGGAGAAATATGGAGCTGTAAAGATATATTTCGGTAACCGATGGAATATTTTGGTGTCCAAGCCAGAATTTTTGGCCCAAATGTTCAAAGATGAGGACACATTTGCAAAAAGTGGGAATCATATCAAAATACCATATTCCATCCTTGCTTTATACACAGGAGATAACGTTATTAGTTCACATGGACTTGCTTGGAAAAAGTTTCGCGGAGCATTGACCCAAGGGTTGCAGTTTTTCGATCCATCACCGCTATCCGCCAATGCGGAGAAGTTCATCGGTTTCATAGAGCGCGACATGAAGAAAAATAATGGCGAGGTCCTCATGCCAGCGCTGATTCAAAGATTAGCTTTAGCAAACATTGCTCAAATAGCACTGGGATTTGATATCGGTACTCTGGACCCTGAACGCCCTTCGAAGCTACAACAACAGCTAGAGGAAGTAAAGAAACATATATTCCATCCACTGTATATGAATTTCTCCTTTCTTGACAGGCTACCAATACCTTCTCGTATAAGAGCTAGACAGCAAGTCGAAAGGTTCCGCAGCGATCTATTACAGGAGGTCAGGAGAAATCTAATAATAAACTACAAGTACGAACAAACTTCGTATGCTGCTTCCGACTTGATCAGAGTCTATGAACATGGCGAAATCACAGAAAAACAATTGACAGATAATATAGTTATCCTCATGGTAGCAGGACATGAAAATCCACAGCTATTACTAACAACCTGTTTGTACATGCTAGCGAAATACCCAGAGTGGCAAGCTAGATTACGTCAGCAGGCGGTGACGCTCCAGGACGATTTGCTCAATGACTCCGTGGAATTTAACCAGTTTTTATTCGAAACCGTAAGAGTGCTACCTCCACTAGGGCAAATCATTAACCGGAAGACAAGCCACAAGTGCAAATTGGGCCCTGAAATCGTACTTCCAAAAGATACCTACGTGGGTTACCAGGTCTATGGGACTGGTACATCTACGCAAGTCTGGGGGCCTGACGCCGCCGAGTTTAAGCCAGAAAGATGGGGCTCCACGAATGCCACTGTACATGAAACCTGGAGGCGCAGTAAAAACACTGGCGCTATGGGGGCTTTCCACGGTGGTCGGCGGGCATGCCTGGGCGAGAAGATGGGCTTGATGGAGACGAGAGTGGCCCTCGCGCATATGCTACGCAAACTGGAGTGGACACTCAGCCCCAACTGGAAAGATAGAGTGACGCCAGCAGGCCCTCTGTGTCCTTTCATGCTAAAGCTGCAATTCACTCGCATTCAGGAGCCGCTGGCGGCAGAGCTTACTGCATAAAAATTTACGTATCAACTAGTTAATTGACGATGGAAAATCTACTCAATCGTCGACGTACCCTCTGCAGCTGCAAGCGCATTGTATATCTGCTGCCAGAAGAACTCAAAGTTCAGATCAAACCCGACTATCACGCCTTTTCCCTCAGTGTCGGGAACCACCCCAATAAGCTTGCCCTCATCTTCGCTCAGCGCTGTCGTGACGCGAAGGTCCATCCGCCTATACACAAAACCAACTGTCGCTGCAAAGCTGGGATCGTAAAAGGCCATCAAGGGTAGCAAAGTTAGCGGGTCGTGCACGGGAGGGCCGCGCTCAAAACCCTGCACATTCTTGTAGGTAGCTCCAAAAAAGAGAAAGAGCTCATAGTATAGTCTGCGGATATTGCAGCCATTGCCGAGGACTCGTTCCTGGATTTCTGCTGTCGCTATCGCTTTGTGCGTCAAGTCTAACGGAACCAATATACACCGGTCGCGAATGTCTTCGTCGCACAACACAGATTCCGCAGCGTGGGGATCAACCCATATATTGAACTCCGCAGACTTGCGTGGGTTGCAGTTGCCCTGGTCAATCCCTCCACCCATCACCGAGATGAACTTGATGTGCTTCTTTAGGTGCGGTCTGTCACGAAGTAGCGTCGCCGCAGACGTGAGCGCCCCGGTGCAAATCAACGATATCCTGCCACTGTACTTCAAGATAGCCCTCTCCATAGCGTCCAAGTAACTTTCTTTCTCCAACTCGATGCGCGGCACGGGGAGGAGGCTCGATCCCTCCAACCCCGACTCCCCGTGGATATCTTCTGCGTACACCGGCTCACGAACCCACGGCCTTTTCGCTCCCTGATACACCTTAATGTCAGTCTTCCCCAATGCTGTCAACAAAGCTAACGCATTGTAAGTGGTGTGTTCTGGCGCGGCATTTCCGTAAGACGCCGATACCCCTAGCAACCTGAACTTGGGACTGAATGCCGCGAGCAAAATTGCAACTGCATCATCGTGGCCAGGATCGCAGTCTAGCCACACTGGTATCTGTTCCGACTCTGAAACGGTCATTTCGTTATATATCCCGCTGATAAGGGGCCTGGGTGCTTCAACGGTCGGACTGGAAGTAGTCAGCGAGCTCGGAGCTATTGCAAAAAGGGTCCATTATTAATTAGGCCACGACTGTCGCAAAGAGTACGACGACACGGATTCTTAGAGTAGAGCGGCCCGTTGCATCAACGTCACGGCCGCATAATGCTAACGTCGGTCAGCCTCGATGAATGCCTCTATAAAACCATACACAAGATATCTCGCCCTGGCACCAAATGCGGGGCAACGGCGCCCGCATGCAATACCTTCAGCGC
This sequence comes from Eremothecium gossypii ATCC 10895, assembly GCF_000091025.4. Classification (NCBI taxonomy): domain Eukaryota; kingdom Fungi; phylum Ascomycota; class Saccharomycetes; order Saccharomycetales; family Saccharomycetaceae; genus Eremothecium; species Eremothecium gossypii. The sequence continues at coordinate 1,156,802 of NC_005787.5, read as the reverse complement.
AACTCGCCAGCGCACACTACGTCCAGCATAGTGTTACCAGGCAGCGGGCAAAGCGCCGAGAAGGAAAGACATCATTGTCTGTTTTATGATGGGGCAGGTGTGCATTCCGATCCGTGAATTCCCCTGAATAAGTTAGATAGAGATCTGATACCTGCTTTACCGCGGTGTTGCGGGCGCCGTCGCTCCAGCTCCGTAGACAGATCTACGCGGTTTGGCCTAACTGCTATGCCATACGATGCCGAAACGAGTGCGTTGCTCTGGGTGGACGTCCGGATCGGCATGCAGTTCTTGGGCTCGTGCTTCGGCGCCAGACGGGTATCAATGAGCAGCACGTTCTTACCTACCAATCGAACACTGCGATTTGTAGTCTATCCGTTAGCAGCGGGGCACTCGCAGTTCGTTGGCCTCACCGGGCGCCCGTTGCTGTGCTCATATAAAGACACGGTCATAGCGACGCTCCCGGGAATAGGCTCGCCGGGCTGGTTCCGGGAAGGCTCGTACGACTCTGACCGGGATAAAACCGCCAGGCCCCAATATCAACGACTATGCCAGGACAAAATACCTTACTGTATATACCACATGCGGGCACATTCGGTGCACGTTATATGAGATATACCTTTGTCGTCGGCAGCCATTGTGAGTGGGAGTTTTGCGAGACGCTGGCCGTTCGTGCGGTCGCATAATAGTGCACCCCGAACTGCGAACGGGTGCGGGCCAATGGCTTTTGCACTACTATCTGCTTTATCTTATCGCAGCGTTGCGGAGAGCGCGGTGTCGGACACTATTCGAGCAACCTTCGTGCCGGTGTAGCTAGCCGCAGCAAAGGACCCTGCCCTGTGGCAGAAATGGAAAATGTACAAATTACTATACAGGTCTATGATGCTCTGGTGGTGCCCGCAAGGGCCGGGGGCCACTGCGATGCCCTAATGGGTCTCCACATCGCTGTAGCCGTGCTCGTCTTCTACGTCATCGCTGCTTTCCAAGCCTGCCTCCGCAGGCTGTTCTCCGTCGGGAACAGCAGTCTCGTCGTCGTCATCGTCGTCATCGTCGCTTTCATCGAGTTCACCGTCCTCGATAAGTCCTGCATCGTCCAATTCCTCGTTGTACTCGACATCGCTCTCATTCTCGTCCTCCCAGACGGTAGCTGTAGGTGTATAGTCCTCGAAAGAGGAGGAGCGCTTCACGGCGAGATCGTCGACACAGCTATTCAGCATCGCTTCGAGGAGCTGTAGACGTGGTAGCTGCTCACTGCGTTTTTTTAGCGTCGAATGCAGCGAGGCCAGCTGTGCGATAAGGTTTGGTATTGTGATTAGATACCCTCCGTGCGCGATGAGGCACCATTTGCACCACACGATTAGTAGGCCCTGACGGTTCGTCTGTCTTGCAATACGTTCGGCCAAGCGCTCCAGGAGCGTTACCGACAGCGCCGGTTTCAGCTTTGTAACGGTTGCTTGAATCAGCCTTTCGTCGCGGGTATTCAGAACGGTTTCGAGTAGCGAATGGTCGTTGGACTGCAGTGCTTGCGACAGGACAACCGTCAGCGTGCCGACTGTTTGGTTCTTCTTAGAGGATTTGTTGCCTTGAGGCTGCTTGGCGCCCAATAACCTATCTTGGAGGGTCTCCTGATTCTCTGATCCATCTAGATCTGCCTGCTGGAGCTCATCGATGAGCTGCTGTATGTGACGGAAGTTGTCACCAGACGTGACGGTAGCGTTGCCCTCTTTGTATGTCTTGGCAGCGGCGACATCGCTACCAGACTTGGAGCGATGGCTGGCAGATTTGGTAGCCGGCCGAGCCTTGAAGATCGTGTGTGCTGGCGAGAGCGCCTCCCACTGCACCCGCTCAAAGTGAGGCTCTGTGGCATTTTCCAGCCATACGATAGTTGCGATATCTCCATTAATGTAGCAGTTGAATAGCGGCAACGGATCGGAAGAGCCATCGCGCGCCACGCGCACCGTGTGTGTCGGTTGCTTAGATAAATTGCCCCGCCGCTTGTTACCGGTCGAGACCAGCGGGTCCGCAAACACCTCCACGCGGCCCTCTTCTGTGCTTACTGCGACTGCACGCGATCCTGTGTGCGATACACGTGCTATATTGGCCGTCGCAACAAGTACTGCCTTTGTGGCACCAGTCTCGAGATTGTACACGTTCAAAAACCGATCGTCCGCAGCGCCGCTCAGAAAATGCTCCTCATCCAACATATACAGCGTGGTGACCGCTGAGAGGTGACCTGGGAACGTTAGGAGCTCGCTTTCGGAGCGCAGGTCCACAAGCGTCACCGTGTGCGACGCCAGCAGCACCCGGTGCTCATCGACCACGCAAAGCCGTCCGGCATCAGCGCAAGCCGCAAGCCGCAGCTGCCGCACAAGTGTAAAGTCCTCCAGACTGAACTCATACAGCGCGCCGCCAGCTAGGACGAGCGCGCGATCGCCGCGCGTCTGCACATCGCGCACACCCGCCGCGGCGCCAGTCGCAAGCTCCTGCACTACCCGGTTGGCCACTGCGCTGTATAGACCGACCGTGCCGTCGCTGCGCCCCACGGCTACCAACCCAGCGTCCCCCACGCGCACCCATCCCAGGCTCGTGGTGGTCACGCCCGCAGCGCCTACCGGCGCCCAGGCGTCTGTACGGGCGCCGCCCACACTAACCACCGCGACGCGCTCCTGTCCTAGCGCCGCCGTCACCGTTGCCAACTCTGCCCCATCCGGGCTAAACCGTGAGTACAATACCGCGCTGGCCATCCTTGCTGCTGCCGTCCTGCCGCTCGCCCTCTTGCGATGCCCATCAATATATATGCAGAGAGTGAAAAATTTGAGATCCCTCTGCACGATAACGATGAAGTGCGGTGTTCGGGTGTTAATATAGATGCACTGATCACGTGATGCAGTCTAGCATGAAATACCGTCTATTCGTCCCTAGCTAAAGCAGGTCTGCACGTTAATTAGGGCACTGCATGCTCTATCACCTGTAATCTTACCAATTACACTGTAAAAATCTATGCGCACCTCATCCTTTATGTAATATCCCATTCCAGTTACGGAAGTGAGCTACTTCATGCAAGCGCTGACTGTACTACATAATATTGGAACCTTCAATTTAGCTACTCATTGCAGTTTTCTAGCGTTTTGAACCACCTGTCTGTATTTGATTCAAGATCAGACTGTTCACCTGGCGTTGCAACTGTGGTATTTTCTAATGTTTCGAGTATGGCGACACATTTGTAGTCTTTTCGATACGCTTCTCTCGGCTCTTCATGGGCACTAGAGAATGTATCTAGCAATTTGTTTAGCTGTCATTTGACTACTTTGCGTATGCATTTGCGACCGGCCAACACCACGACTCGCGCTTTCTTCGATGTGCCAGCGTTGGGGGTTAGCATTCCTTCCTGGGAAGGCTGTTCATTTAGGAATTGTTCCAACGATTTGGGAGGGCCAATTCTCTCACCCAGATATGGCTGCTTAGTAGCCTCTGGCATCTCATTCTCCCGGGGCCCGGAAAGCTTTCAGAGACATCTCTCGAAGGGCTTCACATTAATAATGATCATAGCTAATAATTAAGGATCATCCTGCACAAGATATACTGTTATGCACATAGCTGTAGCGCTGCATGGCATACTGAGGAAGCCAATTGAGCTGATTGCGACTGGACACCGCCGCCCGGCGGGGCTGCAATAGGGCTCTCGTGTATATATTGCGCCATACGTCAGTGCAGTCGGCAGGATGTTGCCAGCGTGCCTCTTTCGACCCTTACCGCTACTATCGGCCTGCTAGTTAATGCGCGGGTTCGCATCTCTGTTTAGACGTCCGTTGCGCTTAATTTGTTGATTAAACAAGGCAACTAGCAGGCGGTCTACTGAAAATAGGCGTGAACGGCACTGTCGCGGTATGTGAGCTGCTATTTTGGACTTAGATTCACGAATATAGATTGAACCAGCGCAATTATCGCCCAGCAACTAATATGTCCACGACCTAAGCCTGCGGGCCACATAGAGGCGAAGACAGGCGGCGCGGAACTTGCTCAAGGTACAGACTCGAGTGTGCTGGAACGGCAATATGTATCGTGCTGACAGGAAACGATTTTCCGAAAACTGCTGCACGATGCCCTCTTTCTACGTAGTAACAAGCACAAGCGACATGCAGACTCCATGTCGGACTCTCTCAGACGCCGACAGCCGACGTTGGTTCAGCCGCGGCTATCTACAACTTTCCCGCAGAGAGGAAGAGCCGCGCAACCGCGGAGCTAACAATCGGAGATGCGCCGGCACGAAGATCCCATTGTCGCCGACAAAGAATGCAGCGGGCGCTTCGATGGGAGACTCTGCTCCTCGCTCTTGCTGACGAATGCATTGCGGTCTGTAGCGCCCTGGGTCGGACGGCTACCATCTACAATCACGTACCAGTAGCTGCAACATCCACATACCACATAATAACAAATCAATCACGTGATCAATCACGTGATCACCGGCTGCTGCCGCCGGCACCTCAGTGCTGCGTTGAGCTCGCACAACTCGGCCAAGATCTGCTTACCACGCAGCCCGTCGCCGTATTGCTCCAGCCCCGCGCCTGCCGCTCCGCGCTTCGCGCCTGGCCTGCGAAAACAAAAAGAAAAAATAATGCCAGGACGAAGGAAAACATATAAATACTCTCCAGCGCCACGCACCACGGGCACGAGACGGGCCACAGCGCTTGCTCACATGACCATATAGGCCACGCGCGAAGAAGCAGTCTCACGAGAATAACGAATGGGCGAGGCAGACGACATCACTTTGCCGAAGGGTATGTTTGTTGACAGGAGATTTTTTTCCCTTTCAGCCCGATGATGGGAGAAAAACGGCGGTTGCGTGCAGGACTAACACGGGCAGCTACGGTGCAGAAGATCATCTCGGAGGTGCTTGACTCGGAGCTGACATTCAGCAAGGAAGCGCGGGAAATCATCATTGATGCGGGGATTGAGTTCATCATGATTTTGTCGGGGATGGCGTCGGAGATGGCAGAAAGCGAAGCGAAGAAGACCATAGCGCCAGATCACGTGATCAAGGCGTTGCAGGAACTCGAGTTTGAAGAGTTTGTGCCGTACCTCGAGCAGACGCTCGCACAGCATAAGGAGAACCAGAAGATCCGCGAGCGGCGGGACGCCAAGTTCAAGAAGTCGGGGCTGTCGGAAGAGGAGTTGCTTCGACAGCAGGAGGAGTTGTTCCGGCAGAGCCGGTCGCGCTTCCATCAGAACAGCGTTTCGGGAGGCGGGACAGAGGGGCCGGTAAAGCCGGAGGACGTGTAAGAGTAGACTGGACGTACATGTATAATTAACATTGTAATGAATAGCTTATGTGAAAGGACGTATGTATGTACTAGCGCTTGTTGGTCTGCGTGACGAAGTCCATGATGACGCAGAAAGAGTCGCGGGTGTCGGAGTCCATGGCGGCCAGCAGCGTCTGATACTTGGCGGGCTCGCGCTGTTGCAGCGAGGTGAAAAAGGCGTGAAATTCGTTGAAGCAGTTGACGTTGTCCAGGCAGCTTTCTTTGAAGTCGTCTTCGAGTTCATCGAAAAACTCGCCGGCGCCAGTGTCGTCCTCCGCGGCCAACTCGCCCTTGGCTACGCAGTCGCGCTTGCGAAGCGCCTCAGGCAGGTATTCGGCTACATTTACGAGCTTGGTAACCAGCGGTCCCACAAAAGCATTGAGGCAGCTGGGCAATTCTGGAAGGCCAAACAGGGAGAGGAGAGCCATGAGCTGTAGCTTGGTTGTGTACACGCTGTAGAACTTGCAATCCAGCCATTTCTTCAGCAGCGCCAACGTGATACCCTGCTGTTCCACAAGTTGGACTGTGGCAAGCGGCTTCGCGTACAGGCCCGAGAGGAATAGGCGGACGATTGATGAGTCGTCTATTTCTAGTTCCTGGTTTTGTGCAACCTCGAAGGCCTTGGCAAATAGCGGAATGTCCTTCATAGATAGAGCGTAGGCGATGAGAATCGAAAAAGCACTCTCTATGTCGAAATCATCTTCAGAGTCCAATACCTGGTTGACAACTTGCAAAAATGGCTCCACAAAGGTCTGGTCCTGTGGGAACCCATGCGTGACAACAGACTCAAAGAAAACCTGGTATGCCTCAAAGTACTCCAATGCATAGGTCTGGAAAGAATCCAATACATCGTGAAATAGTTCCCAGATGACTGGAGTGAACGTATTGTACATGGCTTTTGCCGATAGTGCTAATGAATCGATCAAGTCCACCATCTCTGTCAAAAATGATATCTGAGCGTTTACAATAATAAACTTCACCACTGGAGCAAACTTCTCCACCAAGCACACTTTGTTCATGGACATCACCATAGTAGTCATTGTCTGTAACATGGCACTTGCCTGCGTTTCTTGATCCTGGTCCTGTGTCGAGTAGTGTCCGCTCGTATTTTCAACAAGAGATTGTCCCAAGCGCAGGAATTGCTCTGCAATCGTCTCTGCCAGCTCGTTGGCAAAAGGTGTTAGTTCGTCAGAGAATCGTTCGACCAAAGCCTCCATAACCTCCGAGAGAATATCTATTTCAAACTCTTTAGATAACTTCAATAACTTTTCCATAATGCCAGGCACTTGCGGTGCGATATGTTTGTGAATCGAGGGGTTCGAAACAACCAATGTCTTTAGCGCGTCAGCAGCCTCGATTTGTACGGGCAAAGTTTCGCTGTGCATTAGATTGAGATACGATAGCTCAAATATCTTAGACAATATCTCCATATTCTTGAACTCTTGCTGGTAAATGGCAATGGTCTCAAGGGCACGGGCAACCAAAAAGGGGTATTTCTCGTTGCCAAGAAGCGGTGTAATGAAGTGCTGGAAAATGGGTTCTAGCTCTTCACGGACAGGAGAGTCAGTTTCCGCCAGAAAAGATGACAGGTTGGAAAACAAACGCAGAGCACCTTCCTCCTTATATGCAGACGCCAAGTCTCCGCTTGCAGCAAATTCTGTAAAGACCTCATGAATCAGTGGAAGTATTTTATTTACTTCTTCAAATCGAGAATGGCCAATCACAAAGATAAATTCGCTGGAAGCAACGTCGGCAGTAGAACCTTCCTTATTCATGTCAAAGTAACGCCGAGTATACTCTTCCGGATCGTCCTGTAAAAGTTCAATGGACTGATCTGACGCCGAGAGACAAGGGAATATAACATGCTTGATAATAACACCTAGATGTGGTTGAATCAGTGGCCACAGTTCCTCTGTCTTCAGACACTTCTCCAGGAATTGAATTAGGTAATAGAGTGAACCATCTCCGAGCCATAAGGATGAGTTACCCCACAGCTCTATCACCTTGAAATATTCACTGATAATGGTGGGTACAATTTCCTGGAAGACATATTGCACAAAGTCAGCGGTGATGAATTTCGTCACGCGCGTGTACTTATGCACAAACTTGTTGAGGTTCCCAAACGCCCATTTGTTGACCTTCACGCGCTTGTCCAAAGAGCGGTCACTTGGATCCAGCTCCAGTACCTCCTTGGGTAGGGAACGTGAGCAGAGGAACAGGTGCAACTGGATCCAAGAATTTAGCTTTTCGACATTGGTGAAATATCGCGGGAAGTTGTTCAAACACGCGTACTTAAACGACTTTAAAATCAAGTACAGCAATTCGCTCGAGTGGTAGTCCACGTTGTTTACCAGCTGCGAGGCCACTTCCTCCATCTGGGGGAACACTTTCTCAATAAACCCATCAATGTAGTCTCTGCTTTCAGACATCACGTAGCGATGCTTGATTGCCACCTCAAACACTAAAAGCAGTCCTGGGTAAACATATTCAGCTTTACCGCTCCCCAGCAGCCCCAGCACAACATCAGCAAGCTGCCACCGCTCGTCATGTGCCAAGATACCCCGTATGGATTCTGTTAGGTGCGGCCTGATATGGCTGTTATCGCTGTTCTCGATCAACGCCTGCAACAACTGCTCCTTGATCATCCCCTCCTCCTCCTCCGCAATTCGATCATCCTTCCTGGACCGCCATGACCGTTGGATCTTGTTTTTCAGGTAGATAGAGCAACTGAGCCGAATATTGAGAGGGATCCCTTCATTCTTGGCCGCGGAAATTAGGAAACTAGTGAACCCACGTTCTCGTTGCATGACGAAAAGCTGTTGTTCAGCTTCCTTGATAATCCCGGCATCCGACGCCATCGTGCGCTCGAAAGCTTGCAAAACTTCCTGTTCGTTAAGCATGTTTCACTGTCCCACAATTCAGCCTTGAGTTCCTACAGGCAGGTCTGGCTGCCACTGTGATTAGTTTCCATTAACCGTAAGCTCATCTCTGGGCCAGACTTATCGACATAAAATTTACGGGAAAATCTCTGCCTTTTAGACCTGTACATCACGAAAGTAATATCACGTGACATGCGTTTATGGCATGCTGCTCTGAAGGCAGAAGAGGTGACATTATGTCAATATGCAGACAAGGACACCTTCTGTCACATGTTCCTAGGCTGAGGGGTATGAGATTGGCTGTGATTCGCTATATATGGCTGCTGGTGGCGCTGCTGGTGGCGCTGGAACCCGCGTATGTGCATCCGGACGAGCACATGCAAAGTGTGGAAGTGATGATGCAAAAGATATTCGGATTGAGAGGCACGGTACCGTGGGAGTTCCAGCCTGAGTATGCTGCGCGGAGCTTTGCTCCTCTTTGGATATTCATGGGACCTGCATTGGTCGCCGCGCGGCTGTTCAATGCAGGGCCGCGGGTAGTACTGGGTCTTCTTCGGATACAAGGCTATTTCCTATACGTTTCACTGACGCGCGTAGCAGTGGAACTAGTCGGGCGGACGAAGCTGCGGCGGTCGATGGCAGCATTTCTGCTGTCAACTACATATGTAGTGGGGGCATTTCAGTCACATACATTTTCCAATAGTATCGAGACGTTGCTTGCCGTTGCAGCTGTCGGGCTGCTAGAGGTGGTTATAGCCGACGGGCGAGCCGGGCATAGGCATGTCCGCATCTCCGGGGTTCTTGGTTTCTTGATAGCGCTGGGGCTGTTCAATCGTGTAACATTTGCGGGGTATCTGGGGTTGCCATGCATCGTGGCTTTCTGGCAATTCTATAGACGGCAGTGGCGGTCACTAGCAGCGTTACTATTGTGCTTTCTGCTTACATCCGGCGCGTGCATTTGGATTGATACCCTTTCCTATGGGACATCTGAATGGGTCATCACGCCATTGAACAACTTGCTGTACAATATGGATGAGGAGAATCTTGCTCAGCATGGGCTTCACCCGCGTTATACTCACATATTGGTCAACTTGCCCATGCTACTTGGGCCAGGGTTGCTCTTTGCGTTGGGCGGAATTCAGCGGCTCTCTCTTCCCCTGCTATCATGTGTCTCGGGGGTTGCAACATTGTCATTATTCAAGCACCAAGAGGCTCGGTTTCTGTTGCCGGTTGTTCCTCTATTTCTTATGTCAGTGGATTTGACCAAACTAAGAACTGTATCCTTGACGCTCACTCTGAAACTGTGGTTGGCTTTTAATGGCTTGATGGTTGTCATTATGGGCGTGGGCCATCAGAGAGGTGTGATAACAGCGTTGCATCAACTTCGCGAAGAGCCTATTGGTGTACAAGTATGGTGGAAGACATATTCGCCCCCAACATGGGTTCTAATGAACGAGGCGCTGACAGTCTCGACCACCAATTTTGTTGGAGACGATGAACGGATTGACGAGGTGCCTTTGGATGTCACACGGAATCATGTCATAGACCTCAAAGGTTGCAACATAGAGCTGCTAAACCATACACTTTCGCAATTTATTGCGGCAGGTTCAAAAGTGCATTTGATTGTTCCGGACTCTGTTGCCAAGAAGACAGCATTGTTGACAAAGCGGTATGGATTCGATATTCACCGAGAATTCCGGACTCTCGTCCACTTGGATTTAGATCATTTAGACTGGAGTGAACCTTCTAGTTTCACACCAGGGCTATCAATATACACAGTTACGTGAAAACCTAATCAAATCGACGTTACTCTGATGTTGACTTATTATACAGTATTCTATGCACACTTGGTATGCGTTCTATTTAGACTTCGCTTACCTCATTTATAGAAATCGAACTTGTCGACATCGCTGCCCGTCTTGACTTGTGATGCGTAAGCCTCCTCCAAATCACTCTGGAGAATGACATATCTGTTTTTCCTCACAGCTCGTAAGCCAGCTTCTTGCATAATAGCTGCGATCAACGCACCCGATAGTGGATCGTTTCTTATGATCAACGAGTCCAAGTCGACCTCCGGAGCTAAGGACATTTTGGCTGCAATCGTTCCAAAAATGAGACGCCGCTCACGTCTGTCGCGCAGAGATGGGAACTCAATTTTCCTGTCAAGTCTACCAGGTCTCAACAAAGCAGGGTCCAGCGTATCATGTCTGTTGGTTGCCATGATAACTTTGACATTAGTGCTCTGATCAAAGCCATCCATTTGTGTTAGTAGCTCGATCAGAATACGCTGCACCTCTCTATCGGAGCCCGTCTGGGCGTCAAAACGTTTCGTGGCAATCGAATCAACTTCATCAATGAAAATAATCGACGGGGCATTCTCTCTCGCCAAGCGGAAGACATCGCGCACCATCCTGGGACCTTCTCCAAGGTACTTGTGAACAAACTCAGAGCCGTTGACTCTGATGAAAGCTGCATTGGTACTATTCGCCACCGCCTTCACCAACATCGTCTTACCCGTACCAGGAGGCCCGTATAGCAGCACACCGCGCGGAGGGTCTATGCCAATTTGCTGATACAGGTCTGCCTGGACCAAGGGCAATTCTACAGCCTCCCGGATTTCCTGCTTCTGCATATCCAAGCCACCGACATCTGCATATGTCACGTCCGGCTTCTCGTTGTTCCCCATAATAGAAATGCTGGAGTCCGAGTCTGGCGGTAGGATATCAACCAGCGCGTTGGAATGTCTATGGAGAGCCACCGACGTCGACGGCTTCAACAGCTCCCGATCCAGAGTCGAGAGGATTCGCACAACGTAGCTCATACCTGTAGTGCTCGATACAATACCCGTGCTCTCATCGATGGGCTCCAAGAACTGTCCAATAACCAGCGGAACAGATTGGATGCGCTTAACCTCCTCCTGCGCTCTCAACAACTCGCGCTTCAGATGGCGCTGTTCGTCCTTAATGTAATCCTCCTGCAGGGTGAGCAGCTCGTACTCTCGTTCGAGCTTCTTCAATTTCAAGTACACGTCTGCGTTAGAACTGTTCAATGCCGCCGTGTTGCTGTTGATGTGCGAAACCAGAGACCCATATGATAGGGCTACGGGCCTTTCGACCGCTACCTCGCCACTTTGACCAATACCGAGTTCTTCCATGGTGTGCTTGACCCAAAGATCAGGATACGACAGATGCCCTGTGTTGTGAAGGTGCTCTATAGATACTAACTGTGATTCATTCTCCTTGGGATTTTGCCACCCAGCGCTTCTAAGGTTTACAAAAGTCATTATTTACGTACTGTTTATAAAAGCTGCCCAGTCTAATGAGAGACCAGAAGCCCGAGTAGCATACCGCAGGTGAAGATGACGGTATTGTACAGGTCTATGTGCAAGACAGGCCACCCAGAGAAGCCCTGCAATGCTGAGAGGGTAGGACCCCCAATAGCTCGTACATGATCGGCGATCCAGGCTTGAAAAAAGCCGAACTCGGCAGCAATGGCTGCTCCTACGCTCGCCAGAGCCTCGCGCAGACCTAACGGCTGGCCGGAGGTTGTTGCAGCGGGAGGCTGCTCTGGCTGCTCTGTTCGCTCTGGTAGAGGTACTGGGGCTATGCCATGCACCATCTCTGCGTCAATTTTTTCGGAGATGCGGTCTGATAGTCGGTCGAGCACCAGATTATGCTGGAGTGAGTGGTCCTCGAGCGCTCTTTTGACCTTGTCCTCGAAGGAGTTCGTCAAGCGGCGGCGCTTCCACGGTTCCAGTAACAGCTGCACAACCAAGAAGAGCAGTATATTCAGACCCATTAGGATAAACGTCCCCCAGGTGGAGGTGCGCCGGATCTTGTCCGACCAGATCTGTTCCTCGTGGTAGCGGGTCAGAATGGCGCGGTGCAGGCTGTTCGACAGTTCTTCCTCTTTCGCCTCCATCGCCTTGAGACTGGCATTGGCTTCCTCCTGGCGCCGCACGTTGTCTGCGTCCTCCTTGTACAGTCGCGTGAAGCTCTCCAGGTCGCCGGGCGACCACATATGCTTCCGCTGCAAGAGCTCGTTGACCTGGCGTTGTGACTGGTTCCGGACGGCAACCGCGTCGCTATGCGCCTCCCGAAGCTGCATCAGCTTCCTCTTGGTCTCCTGCAGCTGTGTCTCCATCATGTCTATCGACTTGCGCAGCTTTTCTATCGACGAGTACCCAGTAACGTCATTCAATGCCTTGGTTGCCGTGAAGATGGTTTCTTGTAGCGAATCGATGTAAAACTCCAGCTTCCGCGACCACTGCCGGCGTTTACGCTCCCGCTCAGAGGGTAGGTCCACAATCTTGCTCTTGTTCTCGAGATCGTCATTAAACGTCAGCATCGAGTTCTCTCCCTCCCTCTCTTGCTGTACAAGCTTCTTGTTCGCCTCTTGCACCGAGGCCCTTGCCTTTTCCAGATGATACCGCAGCTGCATTGAACTATACCTGACCTGTGCACATGTCTGTTCAAGCTTATCCTTGGTGGAGTTGCAAAATGGTTCTAGCTTCTTTCTCAGTTGCTGAAGAATGGTATTGCCTGGTTTCGGCTGCGAGTCCTGGGAGTAACACCTCGCCGAATGAAGCAGCCGGGAATACCGGACCGCTCTGCAACGGGGCAGCACACTCCTTGGAAGTGCTAATTGATATATGGGCATCAGTAGCACGCAGGAAGTTTGGCCTATGGCTCGAGTTCAGAAGAGCTGAATATTAAATCAGCAGCGAACGACAAAATATTACAGAAATCGCATCCCGTACTGCACGGGGACAGGCACTTTCGAGGAATGGTAAAACGGATGGACTGCAGTCGTTCTACAGCAGCTTTGCCATGTCAGGTATATCTCTGAACCTGAAGAGGAAGCCTAAGGTGAAGAAGAAGGAAGAGGAGAGGAAGCGCAAGAACGTATTTAATGAAGATGAGGTGGATCCGCAGAAACGAAGCAAGATACTAATAACAGAGGTGAATGCGCATGAGGCGGCAAAGGCCAAGAGGCGGGTAATTGTCCCGGCGTGCTCTGGCAGAGCTTCGATAGTGCCGCCAAAGTTTGCGAGTGAGCAGGGGCCATCGTACGGGCTCACGGAGAGTACGGGAGAGCAAACTGGACGTCCGGACAAGTCTGCGGCGAAAAGTGGTGCGGGCGTGGTCCCCCTCGACCAGCTTCCGGATCCCACGGGGCTGGAGGAGTACAGCGAGGTGCCCGTGGAGGAATTCGGGGCCGCGCTACTGCGTGGAATGGGATGGGACGGCGACGAAGAGGAGATTGAAGGCGACCGCAGGGGCCAAAAGACCGTGCTTCCGCATGAACAGGCGGGGCGGGCGGAGTACCTCGGGATCGGTGCCAGCAGCGACGTTGACCGGAGCCGGAAGGACGCACGACTACAGATAGAGGAATTCATGCCAGTGGTGAAAGTCGACAGGGCGAAGGACACGGCTGCGGACAGCTCCACATAGCATAAGGCATAAAAATACATTAGATAACTGTGCATCTATTTATGTAACGACCCATTCTACGCTACACATGCATTATTGGCGGGCTAGAGCAAAGTTCTGATACAGGGCACACGTGGGGCGCTGACTTTTCTCGCGGAAAACCTGCAGCTCTCACACCATTGCCCCCAGTCCAAATATTAAAAGTTGGGATGCAAACGTGGTCCCTAGGAGTTTTACCCAGTCATTCTTCTTCTTATACTCTGTTTCCTCAATCATTTTCATCAGATCGGTATATAACTCCAGTGCCATTTTATCATAGACATCTGTCTCCTTGAACAAAAACGTGTTCTGCAACTCATTCATATGTTTAGCAATTCGGCATCTAAGAATGATTTCATTAGAATTGTCGGAGGGGTTCTCGTGGTACTTGATGATTTCCTGGTTCAGTTGAACGCTGCCCTCGCCCTCGGGCCACTGGAATGTGCGCATAGGAATGACCGTGGTATCTGGATAGGACTGTTGCCTCTCGATGGTTACCGTTGGTCTCCATAGCTTATTGTTGTCGAGGTTGCGAAGGGATGAGAACAGGCCCCTCCTATTGTTCACAAACATAATGATCGGTTTCAGCTCATCGAACGAGATCAGCTCCCTCCCATTGGACAACGCCGGGGGGACAGTGTTCATGCTAGCAATGAGGTCCTTGAACGTAATCCGCAGGTCCATAACCACATATTTGTTCTCATCCTCCGCGGCCGCCGACTCCGGATAAATGTTGGGCAGCATTAGGTCAGCGATCATCTCAACGCTGCCGCCTTCTATCCAGTTGAAAGCGTTGCTTTTGTCTAGCCCGAGATCCTTCACGGAAATTGGGTTCAGGCGGAGCCGGCTGATGCGCTTCCAGGGCGCCATGTCCTTTTCCATCTCGTGTAACGGAAGCTTGTGCTGGCGCTTGTGAATGCTGAATAAGGAGTGGTTGAGCGCGCCTGACACGACGTCGGCATTGAACAGGTCCAGCAGACTCCATCGGAAGCGCAATTGGCTCATGCGCATGTTATAGATCGACACGCGAAACTTCTGCCCAATCTCCTGGTCCGTGCACATGATCACGCTGTCGCAGACCTCGACCTCGCCCAACTCGTAATTGGGGTTCGAAAAGAAGTCGATCAGCTTGGCGTCTTTCCGCTCGGCCGCCCCCACCGAGACGTCTCCCTTCATGCCGGACACATATACGTCGTTGATTAGCCCACGCCCCTGCAGCCACTTCCGCACCGAGAGCGTGAGGCTAAGCTTGCTGAACATCAGATCAAACGTCAGCAGCCCCGCGTCCTGTGCCCCCGGCGTCGTCCGCAGCCGCACCTTCTGGAAGCTGATCTGCCCTTTACGCCACTCCGGCACCATCGCGTCCTGGAACTGCACGTCCACTCCGTCCATATACCTGTTCAGGCTGTTGCCCACGAACTTCCCCACCATCTCCTTCGCAAGCACCGTGTTCGCCAGGAACAGAAGCAGCGACACAAACGTCGTTGTCCCCAGGATCACCCACAACACCTGCGACAGTATCAACCACGATAGCAGCGTGGATATCTCCTCCCCACTGAACGGCCGGTTGCCGCGTATCAGCAACCACTTCGTGTTGATCTTGAACCGGTCATAGAACCCCGTGGCCTCGCTCAGCAACTTCTGCTTCGTCATCCGCTGCTGGTTCTTCTGCAGCAGGATATTCTGCACGTGCAGATACTCCGTCGAGTTCAGCATCTCCTGCTTCAGCGGCGACCGGCTCGCCGCGTCGTCGCTTGCGCACGCACGCGCGTACCATCCCGCCCCTGCGGCTATCCGCCTCTGCAGTAGCCCATGCCCACATCGCCACACAGCCCGCCGTAACCCTGATCTGAGTACCGGCAGCATTTCCTATAGCCCAGCTCCTCCACTGCGCGACGCTTCCCAGAGACTCCTATAGTCTGCTGACGCTTGTCGTAGAATTCTGATGTCTAGCTTATTGCCCCAGGTTCCTTGTCCTTCACACTCGCTGTCTCTTCGCTGCACTTTTCAATACCACCGATGCCACCACTGTACGCCTCCTGGACTCCCTAGAGCTGCTTTCCTAGCTACTCGAGGGGATGGAGTTCTCCTTTACTATACGATTACCAACTGCGAGATGGATCAATGGATTTGGCGGTGTCTGGGTTAGTTTCACGTTACTTTTTCGTAGCCATGAAAATTTTCTGCGATGCGATGAGCAGAATAATGAGTATTGGTGCAGCGGTCGAGGAAGACACTAATAGGTACTGCGAGGATATGGTAGCTCCAACGGCGCTCAAGAAGTCGGGCACGGATGGCCAGACTGCGCCTGGGCCAACGGGCTCGCGGATCGTCGGCACAGACAACACACGGAGCATCGAGGACGATGATGACATCCTGATAGACCAGGAGGACAGCGGCGCAGCCGCAGCAGAGCAGGCGGAGGGCGCGCGCGAGCAGCAGGGTGTGGTTCTGGACGCAGAGGGCAAGCCACGGTTTGCGGCAGCCGCGAGCGTCGCGGAGACACGCGTGAAGGCCGAGAGCCGCAAGGTGCCTGTGCCGCCGCACAGAATGACGCCGCTGCGCAACAGCTGGACGAAGATATACCCGCCGCTGGTGGACCACCTAAAACTGCAGGTGCGGATGAACCTCAAGACGAAGTCCGTGGAGCTGCGCACACACCCGCGCCACACGACCGACCCGGGCGCGCTGCAGAAGGGCGCGGACTTCATCAAGGCATTCACGCTCGGGTTCGACCTGGACGACTCGATCTCGCTGCTGCGGCTGGACGACCTGTACATTGAAACCTTCGAGATCAAGGACGTCAAGACGCTGCACGGTGACCATCTGTCGCGTGCGATCGGGCGTATTGCAGGCAAGGACGGGAAGACCAAGTTTGCGATCGAAAACGCTACCAGGACCCGGATCGTGCTGGCGGACTCCAAAATTCACATATTGGGCGGCTTCACCCACATCCGCATGGCAAGAGAGGCTGTTGTGTCGTTGATCCTGGGCTCGCCCCCTGGAAAGGTCTACGGCAACTTGCGCACCGTCGCGTCGAGGTTAAAGGAACGTTACTGAATATCATGACTCCGGGAGCACGGCCCCGGCCGGCACCTATTATCCTATAGATTAAGTAGCACGCGCACTGTAAATTAGCATTTCTAGTAGGTATACTCTGTGCCCAGGCTTCTTTTGAAGGCGACGATGAGGACGCGATTTCTCGCTACTCGGGTGTCTGGCGTGTTCACGCGAATATAGAAACTGGCCATCCCAAACGCGAGATCTTGATCCAGTCGCCAACAAAGGTCTGCTCGGAACCCAGAGATTGAAGTAGGCGGGGGATGGCTAAGAAGCCGGTACGCTTGACGTCCTTGCTGACTGGATACAGACAGAAGGGAGAAGGCCGAGCCAGGGCCGGCTCTTCCGCCCCGACAGAAGGTGACTCCGTAATTCTGGACACGACCACGGAGGACATCGACGAGGAGAGCATGCTAAAGGTTGCTGCGTCGCAGCCACACGCTGCACTGCCCCCATCTGACGCAAAGAAACGCAGCGTGGCGGACGTGCTGATGGGCAATCGCCAACAGGGAACCAGGGAAGTGATTACGATAGAGGACCAGGACGCACTAGCGCCTGCCACGCCGAGCGCCCAGGCTGGCGCCAGGCGCGCGCCCGCCGGTACAACGCTGAAGGAAGTTCTGACAGGCTGTGAGAAGCGCCGGAAGGTTGAGCCCGCGGAGAGCGCTGATAAAGAACAGCAGGCCCGGCTTAGGTTCGAGCAGGCGCACGAGAATCTGATGCGCTCGCTGACCAATACCAAGAAGACCAAGGCAAAGGATCTATTCAGCCATTTTCCGAAAAAGGAGCTGGCCAGGTTTCCGGAAGCGGGCTCCGCGCCGCCCGCAGACGGCGGGCCCCATCGTCCACTGAAGCGGCGCCACGAGGTTTCGGGTCTATCTGAGCTGACAGCACCATGGCCAGGGCAGCAGCTCATTGCGGACGCAGAGGCAATCCCAGCACGGACCCTATCTCTGGGAGTGAACAGGCTATCTTCTCCATGCACGCTGTTGCTGGATGAGCAGGACTATGCAGGACTGAATAAGAGGCATGACAACACGGGCTCTTGCTTTCAGTCTGTTGTATTCCCGGAGGATTATGAAGCCCCACGAACTCTCTGGACGGAACGATTTAAGCCAAAACGTCTGGATGATGTAGTCATTGCTACAAAAGTCAAGAAAGCTGTCGCCAACTGGGTCGCGAGTGCCTTCCAAAAACTACGACGGCCTACTTCACGGTCAGTCTTACTGCAGCGCTCACTGGCTGCCTCAGAGGACATTAGAGAATTCATAATCGAAGGCGACGATGACATGACTGACGAGGGAAGAACAATGGAGGAATTTGTTCCTTTGATGATACTCTACGGGGAAACCGGCAAGTCCACCCTGCTTGATGTCATTATGAATGAGCTTGGGGGAGAAATATATGAGATCAATACAAGTGCAAACCGGGGTAGGAAGAACATATGGGAGAATATCAAGGAATTTTCCACTACACATTTTGTAAAGAACACTGGATCCAAAGGTCTGATAGTCTTCGACGATGTGGATGTATTATTTAATGAACGCGATCGATTCTTCTGGTCAGCGGTCGAAAAGACACTGCTTATCAGCAGGCGCCCCATTGTGCTGACCTGCCATGATTTTAGAAATATACCGATGAATCTGGTTCAAATAGCGAAAGACCAAGAGTCCTTCTTTCACGTGCGGAAAGTCAAGACCGAATACATCACGAAATACTTGAAGTCATCACTATCTTCCATCAATGTCGGTGTACCTGATGATGAGTTGGATAGAATAGTGAAAGACTCACATCGCGACATCCGACAATGTATGCTGCAACTGCAATGGCTATGTACCAGGCCTGCAAAAAAGCTACAGAACGCCGACAAGCACATCCCACAGCCAACAACGCTGGAGGCCTACGCGACTAATGCAGATATCCTCTCCCAGGTTGACATACTTCAAACCGGTACCGCCAACCGGTCTCTATTTCAACACGAACTGGACAAGACTCTGCTAACGCCGGAAGCAGTAGGTCTCTCTAACAGCGATGACGAAGAACAATTGAAGCACGATTACTTAGTTGACTACAAAACACACCTGGTGGACCAAACACGATCCCCTCTGATGCCATATGAATCAAACATTGCGAAATACATGATGGCACAAATATGGGATGACCGAAATCACAGCCTGTTGCCAACAAATAAGTTCTACTCAGAGTTTGTATATGCAGCAATGCGCTTTATTTCTTCTATCGTTAAGAATCGGGCCACCTCAGATGGCGGGAGTGGTTCTAGGGTCACCAGAAGTGCTAGAAAGTCCAGTTATTTCACCGGGGAACGAGATTACGCGGATGACGATGAGGACTGCCAGCAAGCGTACTTGAACTTTATTATTTTGCATACGAGAACCACCACATGTAGATATTTTATCCCACTTTTCCATCTGTTCGCGAAGATGAGTCAAGAGGTCAGGGACCACAATGTAGAAGTCTACCACCAATCAAAATCAGCATTTGACCCCGAGGGCACCATGAGTGCGGAAGATTTGGTGACGCAAATGCTGATTCACGGGGCATTCAAGGGCCTCTACTTCAACGGTTCCCCACAGAAGATCCTAGAACTATGGGAATCGCAAAAGAAATAGCAGACTTCTCGTCAGAGAATAGTATGTAGAATCACATAATAACCAAACGGGAATAAAGCCTGCCGCCTTTGAAGTTGGACAGCGCACGATGCTTATTGTCGACCGCCTGTAGCACACGCCATGCCTCTTCAATATGCTTTGGTTTTAAAGGATTGACCAAGTTGTCTGGGCCATCAAACAACCTCTTCTTGCGTTTCCGAGTGTCGATAGTCATGCCATCCAGCGCCGGTTGGAGATTTTTGTCCTTTTCGCTTTTGAGCATCTCCTCGCGTTTCTTGATCTTCAGGGCCGCCTCCGTGAGAGAACACACGATCTCAAAAGTGAGGAACCCTAGAATATCCACCACATCATCGTGCGGCTTGCCGTCCACCAACTGGGAGATCCCGGACCAGTCCTTGAACCTCTTGCCCTTTCTGAACGTGAAACTGGCTTGCCGGCAGTCGGACCAGTGCACATACTCCTCCTTAGTCATATCACGTGTCCGGTCGTCCGCCATCTTTAGGCGCTTAAGTGTGGCCATGTTCGCTTCCCGCTCGTCCTCGTCGAGATCGTCGTCTTCGTTGTGCTCCAATGGCTGCTCATTAAACATGAACTGCAATTCCCACGGAAGCTTCATGGATGACTTCTTGACCTTCATCATCGCTCCCGCATCCTTCTCCTTCTTCTCATCTTCTTCCGCAGGGCCTGCTGGCCCCGCACCTGCCGCCGTGCCGCTGGCACCCGCTGCCTGCGCCTGGGCATCCTGGTCCTTGGCATTCTTCCGCAGGTCTTTCCATGACAAATACGTCCGCAAACGGTTCACCTTTGCTTTGTCGTGTCTGATCAAAAAAATCACATCCTCAGGTAGGATGCTCTTGCTGTTGCGAGCAAATGCAGTTTTGCTCGCCTGCAGGAGGATTTCAATCACTTGGCCCCTGACGATATCCTCTATTAGCGATGTCGTCTCCACGGGAGGATCGTTGTTCTCCCCGGAGACGAACATCATCTGCTGTATCTCAACCCTATATTTGTAGCTATCCATGTTTGCCCCTGGCACTCTACCCGAGTTCCTAGCTTCCCGTTTAATCCAGCCTTGGCTCTTTGGTCTCAGTGGTTGTTGTTGGCAATTTTTCCGTGACAGTAGCTGTCACATGAAATTGAAGACGTGATGCCAACAGCATCTCAATCTCGATAATTCGTGCCAAGCCGGCAGAGATGCAAGCAATCTTTGACCTGTTCAATCAGGTGCCTCGTGCTACATGGTCGCTGGCGTCATCTCTGAGAGATTCGGGTGCAAAAGAGGCTCGGGTTGTGGAGAATCCCGACAGCGTAGACTTCGATGCTAACCAATTCGACATACGGCATCGCATAGATCTCCGAGGTGTCCTGTATCCGCAGGAACGAAGCGCGCTACTGATCCTAAATCAGGAACTTAGACTAAGCCGCGAGTTCTTGCAGGCATTATGGGACAGCAGCGGGATATGCGTCTGCGCAGATGGCGGAGCGAACCGGCTTCACGACTTCTTCATCGACGAGCGGGAGCGCGCGCAGCACTTGCCCGCTTACATTGTGGGTGATTTGGACTCGCTGCGCGACGACGTGCGTGCGTTCTACGAGGGGCACGGTGTGGTGGTACTCGAGCAGTCAACGCAGTATGCGAGCGATTTGATGAAGAGCGTGCAGGTCAGCTCCCTACACTTCAATCACGAGCCCTTCCGAGCGTGCGCGCGCAAAGGCCGCGTGGATACCCACAATGGAGTGGGCGAGATGATTGCTGCTCGACAGGCTGCCGGTTGGACACCCGAACCGCTCCGTCTGCTGGTTTTGAATGCCATCGACGGTCGGTTCGACCTGACAGTGCATTCTGTCGCGCAGATGTACACACTGCGTGAGCAGCATCCCTACCTGACGCTCTTCTACATCACACCCACGGACCTACTCTTTCTCGTGCCGGCAGATGGTACCTGTGTGTCGTACACATCCGATATGAGAGCCGCGATGTTTGGATGCTGCGGGTTGCTACCGCTAGGGGGCTCGTGCACATTACGGCGCACGTATGGCCTCAAGTGGGACGTGTGCGCGTGGGACACCAGCATTGCTGCGGGGAGGGTGAGCTCCAGCAACTACCTCGTGGGGGACACCGGCTGCTATGTTGACGCTGACAGAGACATACTAATGAGCATTGAGCTGCGATGGAATGGGGTGGACAGATGGTACACCGCCGCGCAGCTTTCCAACCATTCATCCCACGAATGCTAAAATAGCCCAAGTCTATACACTTTCTACGGCTATGCAGCGGTAGGCGGCTACATAGGCATCGTGATACTAAAGTCACGTGGACCCGTATACAGATGAAACTAGCACAGTGGTATCGAGGCCGTGATGTACTAGTCTTGCTATGCTGTATATACGTCTTTATCCAGTTTAGAAAGGTGTCAAGTGCCCTGTTTTGGTTCGTACTCCAACGCCTAGGCCGAGAATTAGAGGTGGTCATATTCTAATGCCTCGAGCCTCACACGGTTTTGATTGGAGAGCGGTGCGCACAATCAGTCAGAGAGGCCAGGTAGACACCATACTCCACCGTAGCCCTAATCGGCTTATCAGAGAAGGTGTAGGAATGTAAGCGCGGTGGGCGCCACTTTCTGCAGCAGATCAAAGCTTTGAGGTCCGCAAACCCGTATTAGTTTGCGGCTATCAGGCCCACAATCTTATCTACGTCCCTCCGCAGACTTAGATCACCAGTATTACAGCGCGAGTGGTTTAGTGGTAAAATCCAAGTTTCCCATACTTGGGCCCCGGGTTCGATTCCCGGCTCGCGCATTTTTTCGCTCCGCTGCTATCTGCGCTTTCTAGATTGTACGACGTCTGTGCCCGCAGGCTTGAAGCGGCGCGGCGCGACGGGAAACACAAAGACGGTAATTCCAGCGGACGGATGTCATTACTCAACACCCAGGCCTAACTAATTAGCTGCGCATCCAGCTATGCGCGTTACCTAATATATACAGATAGTGTGTGCTGCCTGTCACCAGACTTGAGAATTGTATGTAGCTTATAACTGGCACGGTTAAAGGTATAAGTGCACAGGTAGCTTTTATTGTCAACGACTCTCAGTGTTACTGAACACTGCGCAACGAGGTAATATAACCAAATATACGGCCGCGCGAAATAACAATAATCAAATAGCTGAATGCCTGAAATACATCTCGTATTTCTTGTTCATGGCCTCTGGGGCAACGTGACCCACATGGAGTACCTCGGCAGAGCGGTCTCGCAACTCCAGGAGCGGTCTCCCGAGACGCTTGTGGTGTATGCAGCCAAAATGAACCAGGGATACCGGACATATGACGGTATCGATATATGCGGATACAGAGTCGCTAAGGAGATTCAGGAGCAGGTTGCCACCCTCAACTGTCCCGAGACTGGGACAGTGGTAACCAAGTTCTCGATCGTCGGCTACTCGATGGGGGGGTTGATTAGCAGGTACGCTGTGGGCCTACTCTACAGCAACCAATTCTTCAAAAAGCAAGACATAAAGTTGATCAACTTCACCACCTTCTGTTCTCCGCACGTAGGCGTTCTTGCGCCAG
This sequence comes from Eremothecium gossypii ATCC 10895, assembly GCF_000091025.4. NCBI lineage: Eukaryota > Fungi > Ascomycota > Saccharomycetes > Saccharomycetales > Saccharomycetaceae > Eremothecium > Eremothecium gossypii. The sequence goes on along the minus strand of NC_005787.5, from coordinate 1,133,899 downwards.
GGAAGAATCTAGCCGTGCGGGTGTTCAACTTTGTATGCTCGCTCATACTAGGGAACAGCGGCAGGCAGATGTTCTTGAAGGACCGCATAAAGGCGGCAAACGGCATGCCGCTTATCGTCTTAATGAGCGTGGGTGACTCTATTTTCTACAAAGCTCTCGAACAATTTCAACATCGTTCGTTGTACGCCAATATTGTCAACGACAAACGTACGGCATGGTGGACCTCCGGCATTTCAATGAACGATCCCTTTTTTGACGTGACTGTGACAAACGGCGTGGAAAGGTTCCATTATATCCATCCATATGAGCCCATTGTGATCGATACGTCTCAGCCAATCACAATAACAAGCATCGAAGAGCTGACAGACGATGAGGATCCAAATTTACACGAACCCGGCGACCAGGCAGATCCTCATGAGTTCTATTTCATAAACTACTGGGCCGCGAAGTTGTACCGGTGGTTGGTTGTCCTCATAAATCTAGTAGTTATTGCACCACTATGGATATTATGGTTTATCATTGCAAGCGTTGTGCAGACGATGAATTCAACGTTTAGGGTTACGAGGTTCGTGCACCAGTACTCACATCAGCTCATCCAGGAGTACTTCGACGTGAGTGCTCCGCTAACTCCATGCAGCACACGCTTAATTGCCAGTGCAGAGGAGAAGATATACTCAACAATCGCATCGCCAGTAGAATATGAGCATCAGTTGGAGCAAAGCTTAAACGATCATACTGATACCTTGATAGAGAGCGTCTTCGATGCGATTGAGCGAAAAAACACGTTGACAGCGACGGTTCAAGGCACACCTGTGGGCCATCCTGGGAGTCTAACCATATATATAGATGAGTTGGCGACGAAAAACGTAGAAGACATAGCCACGGACACCGAAGAGCAGCGCGAATTGCTTCGCAACTGCTATCTTGATATGGATTGGAGGCAGAGAAGGATTATTAGCAACCTAAATGGTCTCTCCTGGAAGAAATTCCCAATATATATCCGCGGCACGCCAAGCACACACGCCTGCGCTATTGTCCGCCACAAGGATCCTCATTTTAAAGAAGGCGAGTCTGTGGTAAAACACTGGTCCAACGAAATATTTGCATTCAATTGAACTCTTGGACGTACGCGCTCTTGATTCGCCTTCTATGGAATCTTTTTATGTAAACTCCCTGATAAACGCTTTTTCTAGCTGCTCCACCAGCTCTTTTTGGCTGCTCACAAATGGATTGCATTTGCACTTCACTACCAGACGCCTCACAAGCTGAAAGCAGTTGTCAATGGCCTCCTGCGACACGTTTTCCGTTACGCCGATGACGTACTTCCAGCCAGTCTGCGGCACTAGCTGCCCGTAGACTTTGCAGCCTTCCAGGTCAAACAAGAACTTTCCATGCTGCAGCGGTACACCAGGCACCGTCGTCCAATCGTATAGCTCGCTTTTGAAGCAATCCAGAGAGAGGTTAGATAGCATGTTGTACTTCAGCTCGTTTTCAATGCTGGTCTCGGGAAGGTAGACCATGATGGGTTCCCCATTGGCGTTAATCAGCGAGATAAAGCTTGGGGACAAGGAGCATTCGCCTGCCATCGTCCTGCTGAGCTGCCCTAAACACCTGCACAGCGAAGAAGAAAACCGCGACACCGAGCCAGATCTTTCACCACTGGGCACAGATGCACGGATGTTAGTCCACGTGATTTGGTCCGCCGGCCAGCTACAGCCTCTGTGTGACGATCCACGCGCGTCTGTACCTGGCCCGGTCCAGTGCCCCGGCTATGCATCCCTCTGCTGTTCCAGCTGCTCCAAAAATATCTGGCAAAACTCCTCGATGGCCTCGTTATGGTGTATGCCCCCGTAGCGCAGGGTGTTCAGATAGTCCACCGCCAGCTGCTCCTTCATTTCTGTGCTCATCTGCACATCATCCGTCCCGGTGACGCCGTTTCCAACGGTCAGGATCCTGTACACGCGATGCAGGTGATACTTCACTGTGTTATGCCGCAGTAGCTCTCGTAGTCGGTCACTACTCTGGAATAGCCGGTCCAGGTGGGGTGATGCCAGCTTTGGAGCGTCGGCAGGCGGCGCTGAAGTCGCGGGCGGTTGCTCGGTCGCCGTTATCGCCTGCTCTTCATGCACATGCTTTTCTTCATTCTTGTAGCAGGCCAAGGAACAGTACTGTACACCACATTTGGGGCACTTGTACCGTGAGGCACTCTCCCGGCAAATCTCGCACTTCATTACTCTGTCTCTCTTGTTTCATGGGGTGGTGCTTAACTATCAAGGCGCACCCGATGAGCTTTCGACATGTATGGGACGTTTCTTTTGTTAGGGCTTCCGGACAGCATGACCGAATTAGTACTTATGTACTCCCCAGATCTCTAGCCATACGGAGCTGAGCTGAATGAGCCAATAACACGATTGCGATGGGAGTCGCGAAGTATACCAAGTGGGGTCTTCAGCTTCGAAGAGCATTCCACGGGGGGTTCAAACTTGTGGATATAGAAGCTAGAGAGCCAGTCAAATGCGCATGCGAGAGTGAAGTGGCCAGTTACAACGGCGCTCTGCCTCCCGACTGTCGCCTGGACACATCCATCCCGCTTCCAAGTAAGCCACCTGCATACAGTAAGCATGTATTGTTGGTCTCTCCTCGTGCCGACGCATGGGTGGCCGATTGGCAGTCCAAGCTCGAACTGAACCCGCACTGGCCCTACAATGCTGTCAGTACTTTTAAGCGTGCTCTAAGAACAGCCTACCGCGGGGACGGTATTCTGGTCAATGCGGTCTGTTTTCAGGGGAGCACACTTCTCCCGAAACTGCGGCATGGCCATGCCCAGTTTCTGGTTTTGCCAGAGTTCCAAGTCTACGACGTCTACCAAGACTCTATTGAGGAGTTTGCATACTTCATAGGCGGGGGTAAGGGTAAGGAGGCTCCTTCCCGGTTAGGATTCCTCGATTATGCTGAAGGCTCGGGTAACCAGGCTGCCCGTAGGGAGCAGGGTCCCGGATGCGCTGCTGCTGGACCCATCTTTCAAGGGCAGCCGTTCAATAGAAACTTACTTCTGGTATGTGGCCACCTTCAGCGCGATGCCAGGTGCGGCCTAATTGCCCCTGAGCTGGTAGACGCCCTAAAAGGAGAGCCGTACCTTGCCGAAACCGAGATTGGCATAGTATCGCACATCGGCGGCCACAAACTTGCTGGAAATCTCATATACTACAGTCGGGCGGATCCAAGCCATGTAGATAAGCCTCTAGTTGATGCGCTGTGGTTTGGAAAAGTGCTTCCGGCCATGATACCAACGTTAGTGGATGCACTTTCTCAAAAGAAGATCGTCAGTGCGAATTACAGAGGCGGGATATCATTCTAAATGTACTTATGGATACAAATATAAATTATGTTAGTTAAAGCAACGGACTAAGAATATTACATACAGTTGGTGCGCATATCGTTAATACGCCTTTCTATCTCCTGCACAGAACGGTTGTCAACGCGAGCGGCCAAGAAGTTCTTTTCGCTAGGGTACAGTTCTAAGAACTGCTCGCATAGATCGCCGTCTGTCACATGCCTTACAGGATTATAGTAGCTGCGGTACATCATGGCATCCCTCCCCACTAGAGAATAAGCGCCTTCCGGTATCTTCCGTTTCTTTTGGACAGAGGGAAACCTTCTATCAATTACTGAGCCTTCTTCGTCAGCTCCGTCATTCAGCTCACTAGTATCGTTCAGGCGGTTTTCCTGGTCAAGGTAAAACAGATGGTCAGCATCTCTCATTGCTTGCTCTAACAAATCAAAAAACTCGATTTCTCGTCTGGTAATCAGGGGAATCAGGTATCCAATGGTGCCTTGTAGGCCAGCATACAATATACTGGCCCTATCGGCCATCTGTGGTGACGCAATCAAGTGAAATGACATTGGAATATCATTGATATAGAAGTGGTTTAGTAGCTGCCATTTGAAAACGCATTCTCGGATATTACTGGGGATACCAGTATTTAAGGTCAATAGATAGCTATCCACGCCCTCTTTTATTAGCCGGTCATATTCCAAAGGTAAACGTAGTAACCATATATTCCCAAATCTATCTCCTCCAATAACAGTGCACTCATCCACAAATTTAACTACAGTTACATGTCTTTTTGTCACATCATCGGCAACAGGAATAAACTGGTTTTTCCTCTCATCAAAGTGAAGCAGTGTAACCGATTCATGGATATCTCCCACGGCAACTCTTGTTCCATTCCACTGGTCTAATGCGACTATTTTGGTTATTGATGTCGGGAGGTAGCTGATTGACTTCTTCAGTAATTGTTTCTTCCCCAAGCCATACAATACTACAGCATTCGCCAATGGGACTAACAGCTTATCGTGGAACGGACACATCGCATGAATGGTGGAGCCCGCTACGGTATCATGCAATGCTAACAGTTCAAACCTCCGGTTGTTAGCAGCTTTGGTTATGCGTATCACAAATGTCTTCAACACGCCGTTCACTGTCGATATAACTAAATGCTTCATATCAAGGCCAAATCGCGCAATAGTGGCGGTACTTGGACGGCAGTCCGGTATCAGTTGAAACGCCTCTGTGGAATTTTCATGCTTGTAACTGATACCTTGTTTAAACAAGCTTACCCTGCATGAGTTCTCAACTTCATTATATTCACAATAGTAGAATAGTTTTATATCATCAGGATCTGGGATGATGAGTTTCCCTATACTGGAATTTACCTTCTGCTTCTCTTCTAGTAAAGCATCCGGGTCCTTTTCGTCGTTTTCGAGTTCATTCCCATTAACGCTATCCTCCGAATCTGGAAGTGCTAGGCTGCTCTCTTGGAACCAACAATCATTATTGCGAAACGTGCCAATTCTGCCGATGACCAGAAACCCCGCTGAACTAATAGAGCAGCATCCATTGCGTTGAATTTCGTTTGAGGTAAATTGAGCAACTCTCTTCAAACTCTGGTCGTTAAGTAACGGCCGAATAAACAGGGAGGAATCCAGTTCATAACTAATCCAGGTTTTTCCTGAGTGTAGAACAACGCACGGGACAAGGCGAGAATGTGGTCCCCCCAGACTCTCTTCATCATCCTGTTCTTCTTCCTCTTCTCCCTCATCATCCACCTCCTCATTGATATAAGGATTCATATCCAGTAATAGCGATATTTCAACCGGTTTGGTGCCCAAGTACTTCGTTCTCACATCAAAGAGTTCGCCAGTGTTCCTGTCTAATTTTGACCGAACATATACGCCAGAGTCTAGGCCTATATGTAAGCAGAGCGATCCACCGGATGAAGCAAGTTGTAGCGACGAAGCAGGTGAAACCAAAACTTGCATTGATACCACTTCTAGAAAGTTTGCCTGATCCTGTACTTTCAAACTGTAGACTTTAACAGTTGAATCAACAGACGCAATGATCATATAGTCAGATCTATTCCCGTTGCCAATCGCAAGAGCAGTGATCCGCTCTTCGACTTCAATCCGATCCTGCAGCTCGTTCAGGCTTTCGTTAGATCCTATCTCAAAGTACACAACTTCGTTGTTGGATAGTGCAAGTATCAGTTGCGTGCTATTGGAGGATGCCTTCAGGATACAAATACCCGCAGGAGGGAACCATTCCAGCTTGGATTCATAACTTTCATCACGATTCTCGATGATGTGCACCATCTTATTTTCGGTCACCTGTATGATCGATTGCCCGCCCATGTGTGCGATCAGAACTGTCTTATCCTGCGCGATAACAAACGGGTTATGCGGCAACTCTAGCTCTTCTACCGTTCCCGCTGCTATCTTCAGTATCATAGTCGACTCCTGAAGTGCTATGAAAAGCAATTTATGGAACCGGGAACCGTTTGTTGCTACAGTCCATATGTCAAGTGGCGCTGCTGGCAGTGGGGAGGATATTATGTCCATAAAATTAACACCGGCCGTGAAAAGTCGCACGTCGCCGAGCGTGCTCGTGGCGATAGTAAGTGGCACTCTCTCTGTCAGTTGGGAAGAAAGAATGGGATTTACTAGTGCGAGTTTGTCTGCGACCAATAAATTCTTCAAGACAGTTCGAGGTTCTATAATCAGCCTGCGGCCTGGCATGACCGAAGTCAGCATTGATTCTTCTTCATCATCTAGGTTTTCGAATTGGTATAGATAAGAGTTTCCATATTCAGAATTAGCAAACATATACCCGTGCTTGAAAATGTGGAGATTCTGGGCCTGTGGAATGGTGTCAAAGTACGAGATCGTCACGACGGGCGACGCAGTCTTCTCATCAGGCAATATCTTTACCTTATATAAATCCCCGTGATTCGATTGCAACAGCATGAAGAAATCTCTTTTGAGCTTCTGCACAGTTCCTGCGGTTATTATTGTTTTTTGGCTCAGCTTGCGAGTGGGAATCTGGACATTTATATCGTACCTGCCTCTTAAGTCTTTTAAGGAAACGTAATTATCAAAGCCCATCAGGACAAAAGGAACAATTGCATCGGGGTCGCCATCATCAGGACCGCCCGCCTTCGTATTTATACCGTACTGCTCCAGGTCCGGCACGCTCATGATAAAGTTGGCGCTGCCGTCGCCAAGTTCGAAGTCCGCAACTTTGGCCATGTGATTCAGCCCCAGGTCAAGCATGTAGAAGAATAAGTACTTCGCGCCGTCCGCTAAGTCGATCTCCAGAGATGCAAATATAGGATTGTCAAACGCCACGTCGCAGGCCGCCGTCTGCATCGTGACGTAATTAGGCCTGTTCGCTTCCAACGGCGACGACACCTGCAGCTCTCCCTGCTTCACGTCCATCAGGTAGCACACCTTGTTGCGCTCCATCGCCGACAGCAGCACGCACCGGCCCTGCGGGTCCACTGAGACGTGCGCCTGCGGCGACAGCCGGCGCACGCCCGACCGGCTCAGCGGCTCATTGAACAGCGCCTCAAGCCGCACGCGCCCCCCCTCGTACTTGAACCGCAAAACGGACATCTTCCCTGAGTCTCCCACCACTATCAGCACGCTCCGCCCGTCCGCCACAACGCTGCTCAAACCCGTGATCGTCCCGAACACCGTCCGCGTGAACAGCCTACGCAGCCTGCCCTCCTCCACATCGTACAGCTCCACCTGCGTCTGCGTCGCCATGCAGATCTGCAGCTGCTTGCGCCACTTGCTGCCTTTCTTCCCGCCCTCGACACTCCCGCCCTGTGCACGAATGTGGTGATGTCGATAATCCACGAAGTGCCCTATACATGAATGCACATAATTCCGTTGTTTTTGCAGAGAAACATGGTATAGGTGCAATTCTTCTTTCTCGTTCATTTATGCGCCTGTTACAACCCGCAACTGCCACGCTGCTTGATCCTCGCCATCCCGATGACCTTACGCTCAAGTAATGGTCCTGAGCATTGGCAGGGAACCGGTGATACCCATATGCAGGTCACATCGTACGGTGTATGGGTGTATGGGTGTTGTGGGGCAGTCTTGAGACTGGCTATTGCACCTTTCACTTTAAACTTCACCAAGTTGCAATTCCTTCAATAGGGGTCAAAGGGCATTCTAGATAGCTACTAGAGGCGCGGTTGACTGAGTAATAGTGGCGGCAGACAAGTGGACCGATGGAAATTTACGTGAGGCTCAACGACGACCTGGAGAGGGACTATGCGTTCCAGATCGAGAAGGACGACACGTTCGAGAGCAAGCTGATGAAGCTGTTTGACCGCAAAGAGGGACTCGCGCGGTACATGGTACTGCGGCCCTCGGTTTTCTACAAGGACGTGCCACGGGGGCTGTGCAAGTCGACGCATCCGGGGTTTCTGACGGAGCAGGGCTGTCTGCTGTTCGACTACAACGCGAACAAGGAGCAGCATCTGCAGCCTCTGGAGCTGCGGGAGAAGAAGGTGTGGGAGCAGATGTGGCCGGGGCAGCTGGTGGTGCCGCAGTACGAGAAGTCGTGGGCGACCATTCTGGGTTTTGCGGCGCTGATGCTGGCGTGGCTGTACACGGACCTGCCGGACGTGGTGTCGCCGACGCCGGGTATCTGCTTCACGAACCAGCTGTCGCGGATGTTCATGTACCTTGCGCAGACGCACGGGTACCCGCATGTGGCTGCGAAGCTGGCCGAGGAAATCCAGGTGAACTCGACGGGCCTGTTGGCGCAGTGGCTGTTCTTCACGCTGCACGTGGTGAAGGTGGCGCTGATCGCGCTGTTCTTCTACTCGGGGCTCATCAACCCCATCTCGTTGAACCCGGTGAAAGTCTACTCTGCCAGGCAGGCGTTCACTGCGGGAAGCAACAAGGAGCTGGCGGAAGTCTTGCGGTCGTTCGGATGGATTGGCGCGAAGCGCGCCACCTACGACGACTACAGGGACACCTACTACCAGGCGGCCATTGACAAGGCAGGGGGGACAGTGGCGGCGTACAAGAGTGGTATTTTGAAGAAGGCGTCTGACCCTGGCGTGGCCTTGTCTGCGGGCGAGGGGTTCCAGACCCCGCTCGAGAACCGCTTCAGGGAGAATACCTTCAAGACTATGGAAGAACGCCGGAAGTTTGTCTTGTCAGAAGACTATTTTGTACAACTGGAGAAGGATCTCAAAAATAACATTGAGAAGTGCAACGGCGACGTCGCGAAGGTCAATGCCGAAATTCGGCGCTTCAGGAAGTTTGGCTTCTTCGATGCTGGAGAGGAATTGCAGCGTCTCGTCCAGTTGAGAAAGGAGGTCGTTCCATCCCGCGAATCCAACGAGGACAAAAAAGAGAAGAAGACCATTTGATAAAGTTTGCAGATTTGTTGCCGCGTTGTGCATGCTGTGCTTTATCCGCAGAGCCTTTTGGGCCAGTTAATACTGTCCTGTACCTTTCTGATAGCGGGCCACGGGCCTTCTGGCATGGTGTGCGGCCGTAGTGATATTTTTTAAATATGAAGACAATTGCATATGCCTTGTCGCTTCTGATAACTGAGCGGCGTTACGGGCGAAGGTTATGCTTATTGGGTAATAACTTTTACCGTGTGCCACACGGTGTCATCGCCAAAATGCCGATAGTCGCCCATGTAGCGGTTGGAAGGCCCCATAGCATAGTTAGCCGTGCATGGTACCCCGCAAATACCATACGAGGCTTCATGCACCTTTTCTGGCCTTATTCGGTTTGCATTGAGGCCTTCTTTTCATCACCCTTCTTCGCCAAGGCGATGGTGTTACTGTAAATTACGAAATATTTCAGGTGGACGAAATAACATACATAAGACCGACCGCTACACAACAGCCATGAGGAATGTTATACTGTGGTTCCCTAGGCTTATGATGCAGAGTAGGTGGCGTATAGTTAACTAATGCAAAGTCTGTATTCTCCAAGCAATTTATACAGTGGATTTAACTATTACTGGTTCGACAGTGAAGTGGATTTCGCCAACCAGGACCTCGAGTTAAGGGTATTAACGAATCCTTATGACAACGTGACACCACAGTTGGATTTGGAAACAGCTTTAGAAAAGCTCAACAGCCCAAAGAAAGACTTTGAAACAGTACTGATCGATAAAAAGTTAAATTTCATTTGGAAAGTTACTCGGCGTATTAAGAAATTAGTTCGGTTTGACACTTCTGATGCTCGGAGAGTGCTGAAAGAATGGCACTCCGCAATGATGGACGCCGAATCGGATTCTGAAACTTCAAGTGAAGCCAGTAAAGTGGCGGATATCTTCACCTATGATCAGTTCAAAGAGGTGCATAGTTTTCTGCCACAGGCCTCTGCCACGTCAGAGGACTTCAACATCCTCAGTCTGGAGCGCGGGCAGTTTGGGATTGAGACTAAGTACCAGATGTTTGACGAGCAGAAGGGACAATGTATGGGTATTGTAGCTCGAACGATCGGCTTAGACGAAGTCGCGCTCAAAAAGTCGAACCAAATCCCGGGTTGGCTCGGATTCAAGCGTGTGGGCGACATTAGAAATACTGGGAAACTCATATGCGAAGACCATGACTGCTCAAAGGAAACTATGCTATGCAAATCGTCGGAGCAAGTTGTATCTGATCCAAGCTCCGACGAAGCATCAAGCGTTTTTTCAACGGTCAATAGACATTCTCTAGACGGGGGTGCCTTTACTGACGCAAGGTACCAACCAATCGAATTTCTTCCCGCCATACCTGGTCCAAACAAAATCGACAAGTACGATGAAGCCGATACGCATCCCTCTGTTCCGACGTATTGCGACTCAGACTACAAGATGCTCCGCCGTTCGCTATACGAACCGCGACTATGCTACTACTCTCTCCATGAAGGTGTTCACTTTGTCACACCCCGGTTTCTGCCTGGTCACCAAAACCCTAATAAGAGAAATCATGATTATTTCCTGATAGCTGTAGACAATTGCCGGTTTGAAAATCTTACGCCTACCCAAAAGTGCCAGGCTCTGTTTACGATGTGGAAATCTACAAGGCATTATTTTGAAATAAACAGCGTGCCAGTTGAGACTCTAATAGGCCATGAGAACAGTGTAGCTGAAATTACCAAATTATATGGGAACTTAAAGGATGCGGCACCTATGTCAGCATTAAATGCAAACGCAGAAAAACCTCCGAGGGCGCCAAGAGCTGTTCGGCGTAGGAATACCAGTGTCAGTAATATAATGCAAAAGCTGTTAAAGAACATTCATAAGAGAAGGAATATTTAAGTCCGTACATTATAGTAACTGTGTACAGCCTCTCTGTTATAATAGTAAACTTACTTCTACTAAATTTACTTCAAGTGAGCTTGGCCTCGGCCACTTTTACATGCGATTGTTCACTTAGCTACACAATTGAGAATTGTCTGCTGGAAGTAACTTTCCATATTGAAATGTTTTTGGCCACTAGACAAAAATAATAAAATAACGTTCCGTACGGGACTCGAACCCGCAATCTTCTCCTTAGGAGGGAGACGCGTTACCATTACGCCAACGAAACTGTTATATGCTCTTGTTTGGCATTTAATATACTCCAAATATATAAACAATATGTGCACGCAAGTTTTAATAGTTTAGTAGACTGCACAGAATATCCGGATATTACTACAGAACTCAAAAAATTTACTAAGGAACTGCACTCGTCGTCCCCGACTTTCTTCCGAAAGAAATAGATGCACGCATGCGGCGAAAAGTTTGTTGCAAATAACATAGTGCCAGGCACCGCAGCGGGAACACCGTACAGGCTTTGCATATTTACTTGCAATTACCGCTTTAGGTGCGCCCAGGATATTTTGTACAGTTTTAAAATGTCAGTATGCTAATATCTGACCTTTATTGTCCGCATACTATCTTTTACAATCTTTGCTCATGATATGTCCAAGTAAATATAATACAAATAGTCCACTCGGGAAGTTTTTATAGTGTCTTATCCCTAGTGCCTTGAAGGAGCGTGTCTTGCGTGCGACTGCACTGGGAATTTTGGATACTATCTTCACGCGGAGGATAACCAAATTGTGGTTGGTCTGTCTGAAGTTGAAAGTAAGGTTCATCAGGAGTAGTTATATGCTGGAAGCGCGTGCCAGTTCCTCTTTGATCGTCACGACTATTTGGCTGTCCTATAGCATGGCCGGCTACGTGCTCACCGTCGTCGTGAGGGTAGGGCATCACGCGGGACTTCCTTCTTTTCGGTATTGCTAGTTCACCGGAATCTCGCTGACTGGCCGCCATTGCAGGATTTTCCACGAGAGATCCAGTGCTGGCATTTTTACTATCCATTCCTGTAACATAGTAGCTGGGAATCGTATTCACAGATTGCTCAGATGGATAAGAGCCTAGGTAGGCAAAGCGAGGTGCGGAAACGGGCTGTACAAGTAGCGTTCTCGAGGAATTGGAAAAGTTCCGCCCCGTGAAGGGGGACGACCCAGACCTAGGCATATACATGGATTCTAGTGATGTCATATGCTCAATTGGCGGCCTAGTACGTTGTGTGGCCAGGGAATCCATAGTTTCCCTTTGAAGCAAAGAAGGCCGAAGCGGTTGGTGTGCTGAGCTTAATTCATGTTTCTGCACGTTTGGACGATTATGAGCAGAAGAGAGAGATGCATCGCTGGCACTCATGGAAGGATGCGCGTAAAATCTTCTCTGCAGCATCTGGCCTTGGTTATCGATTACTGATGTCATATGAACCGGCGCTGGGGCCTCCGGAGCAGACGGGATATCCTCAATAGAGACTACGCGGTTCTGTTTATAAGCCATGCCATGTTGGGAGTCAAGCGGTGTGGAATAGCTTGTCGGGTCGTGGAACGGGTTAGATTCCAAGTCCCTTTGGGGCAAGCGGATGCTGCTTTTGGATGGCACCAGAGTCGCACTATCGAGCTGATATAGCTCAACGTCAGTAGAAGAAGCCTTGAGCAGTTCTTTCTCCGTACGTTTCTTTTCAAGTTTGGCCCTGTATTTCTTGACCAGATGATCGACCCTGCGACTTACTGTGATGCAGACATATTGCTTCAGGCCACTTGTCGATTTGGAAAATATTTTGTAGTAAATATATGGCGAGAGGAGCAGTGCACATAAGAGCTTTAGTATGAAGATGACCCAAATAGTGAATGATACCAACATTGAGCTTAATATAAGCGCCTCCTGCCGGTTATGCTCTGCGAGTGTTCTTAGCCGGTTCACAAGACCATCGAGCTGTTCCAGCTCAATTAAATTATCCTGATGCACTGTCAGTAAGACAGACCACAGCGTAAGCCCATTGAGAACTTGACGCGGGCTATCGATGAGAAGCAGAGTCATGCAGTCATTCAGCTCAAAAAATGTGAAAAATGCCATCTTCTGGAACGCACCCTTCGGAGTGACCCTGTTGTACACACAGAAAATCCTGTACTGCGTAATGGAGAAGAGTGTGCGTGCCACGTGATTAACGTATGTCAGCGAGATATTATTCGTCCTGTAGATCCGAATGCCATTCACAAAGCTTACCGCGGCCAGAAGAAATGACGCAATCACCGACCCCACAAAAATCCACTTCGTGATGTGGAATGGCACATACAGCGGCACCACCTCGTTTTCTCTGGTCTTATATGCCAGCATCTTCACAAAGGTATATAGGTCCGACCCCATTGAGGCGGTTCTCAGCAGCGTCAGCCCCCACAAACCAAACACATACTTCAGCAGCGTACCACACTTGTAGTTTGTGAACAGGTCGAGGTCCAGCTGGCTGAACGTCTTGTCGTTCAACGCACGTTTCCACCCACTGTTAAACATAGTGTGTTCACGAGTAAGGCTACGGGTTACTGCACGGTGCGTCAGTGGTATGAGTTTATAGCTAGCTGTCCTATATTACCTCTTTTAGGCTGCTCTATATCCGACGCAGTCCACGTAACGGTGATCTATCTGTATCTGGGGCAATTTATAGGGAACAGACATGCAACTTGCGCATGCGTCTAGAATCATATTCCTTTCTGAAACGGCACTGAAACGTCTAGCCTTCAGACATCGGGTTTCAGCCTCGAGATTGATCGGAGACCGGGTAACATCATATCACGTGAGTTACGTCATCGAGGACGATTTGAATACGTAATCGCCCCTTTATGCTACAACAAGCTCCAGGCGTTGGTGCGCTCAAGGCCAGCATCAGTTCACCGGGGAAGCGGACCTTGGAACGCCGAAGAGGGTATAGTGCTCGAGCAGTTACAACGGAGCGTGCCGGGTGCGTGTTTGCAGAAGTTACAGAGGCAGGTGCTAGGTAGGCGGCGAGTAAATGTCGAAACGCAAGTCGCCGCACGACTTCCTCTTCAGAGAAGAGCTAGGGCATGGGTCGTACTCAACGGTGTACCGAGTGGTAGAGAGGTCAAGCCAGCACCAATATGCGATCAAGATATGCTCTAAACGGCACATTATCGGCGAGAACAAGGTCAAGTACGTGACTATCGAGAAAAACACTCTGAACCTGCTGGGCCAGGCGAACCACCCGGGGATCATCAAGCTGTACTACACGTTCCATGACCAAGAGAACCTGTACTTTGTGATGGACCTGGCGCCCGGAGGCGAGCTGCTGCAGCTGCTGCGCCGGCAGCGGGTGTTCAGTGAGGCATGGGCGCGGCACTACATGTGCCAGCTGGTGGACACGGTGGAGTACATTCACTCGATGGGGGTCATACACCGGGACCTGAAGCCAGAAAATGTGCTGCTGGATAAGGAGGGTCGTCTCATGATTGCTGACTTTGGGGCTGCATATACGGTGGGGCAGTCAGACGCCGGAAGCGATGGGGACAAGCCTGCTACCTCGTTTGTTGGAACGGCAGAGTACGTCTCACCAGAGCTGCTGCTCGAGAATAAATCGTACTACAGTTCTGACGTATGGGCTCTGGGCTGCATGCTGTATCAGTTTTTGCAGGGCACCCCGCCGTTCCGTGGTCAAAACGAGATGGAGACTTTCGAGCAGATTGTCAACCTAGACTACACCTGGCGGATACCGGCAAACCCACTAGCGGCTGGCCTTGTTTCAAAAATACTGGTGCTGGACCCATCGCAGCGATATACGCTTGAGCAAATAAAGAAACACAAATGGTTTTCTGGTGTAGATTGGAACAATAAAGAGAAGATATGGCGGGGATCTTGGACGATAGCGTCAGAATCGACACCACGGCCGCGAGTGGGCTACAAGTCGCGAGAGTTATTGGATACGCCGATAAAGAATATTCCAGTAGTGACTCAGAGAAATAAAAAACCAACTAAAATGAACACCACATCTAGTATAGTGGAATGGAGGAAGATGCTGGGCTTGAGCGGCAATGATTTGGGGATTAAGGCCACCTTGGGTGGAAATGGTTTGCCCATTGCCCCTTTCACGCCGACATCTGGCATAACTCCTGATAACAGAGGCGATAATGCAGTTGCGCCTGCGAAAACGAGGGATGCATTTCGCCCCATGAGTAGCCGAGTTATTTCTTCACCGCATAGTAAACCGTCTGGCCGGCCAGCTGCGCTTCCTTTGCCGCTTCAGACGGGCACACCGTCGCATAACGTAGTACAGCAGATAGTGGTCAACACTCCTGGCCGTACAGAGACCAGTTCTCCCTATGTTTCGCCCACTGTCCCAGTAAGGAATGCTATTTGGAAGCAGGATTGGGTACAGCTACATGAAATACCTTACTCTGCGAAGTATTCAGGTCTAACTTTGGCAGGGTTCAGTCAGGTATCGGACACCCTGATTGCGGATCTTATCTCCCATCATGCAAACGAGCTACGGACACTGTCCCGGACAGGCATACTTTCGCTTGACAATACGGGCTATCTATCTTTCATTGAGCAGGGCCGTGCCAGACCTCTGTCGAGGATCATAGACCCTGACTTATCCATATATGAGTACCAGCTGGGACACTCTACAGAAGATGATTTCTTGATACTGGAGAAATACAAGCAGAGTATTTGGATAGTTTGGCCGAACAAACCCACCTCGGCTTCTCGGCGGATTCCTATCAAGGAGACGTGGGCACAAACTCTTTCTAAGTACAAGAAGCAGGTTTCGGATGAGGAAGAATTGTCCGCAAAGTTGAATAGAACGTGTGTTTCATCATGGGGAAGCAGGACTCCTTCACCAACCTACCCAGCCGAAGGCAAGACCCGCGTGGCCGTACAACCGCAGGACATCCCGCTGCCGTCGCCTGCAAAGAGCTCTAGCAATTCTGGTGTCTCCGAGCCAATTAGTAAAATTCCACCTAGGCAGCTCGTCTCTGCGAGCGAACAGAGCCATAAAGCTAAAAGTGAAGCGCATACTAAAAAGGCAAACAGTTATTCATACATTGCCCCTAATGATATGGTTCTGTCTAGTAGTAGGTACGAAGTCTTGAGGACGGCGAGTAATAACGATAGTAAGAGCAATGGCGCGGCCGTAAGCGGCGCCAGCGCAGCATTTAGAACTTTACGGGTGAATAAGTAATTATTAATTTTATAACGCCTTGTAGCATATACGGATACAACATACTATACAAAAGTGGGAAGTTGCTGGCTATAATCCTCGAGAGGTTAATGAATAGTGGCCCAATTCAGGAAGAGTGTGAGTCGGTAAATGTCCCGCGCTGTAGGCTTTTCTATAGATGTCTGAAACTTGGTAGCGATAATACTGCCCTGAAGGTTTTCGAGGCAAGATCAAGTGTCTATCCATCGGTCTAATTCCATGTATAACAATTTGGAGAACTTACACGCGCTTAAAGATGGATCACCCTAAAATCAAATTGTATAATAATAACTATCATTCTAGTACAGAAGCATCGAAGTAGAGCCCTGGATCAAGCGCCGAGATATCCGCACTTTTTGCCTCTCCCTCCAATAACAGTTCGCTCATAATTTTGCCCGTCGCTGGAGCGTTGTTTATTCCCCAACATGAATGGCCAGAGGCAAGGTAAAGACCTTCCACATTAGTTTCGCCAATGAGGGGCCCAGAGCTAGTTGGCACGTTGAGAACAGGCAAATAGCAGGCCTGCCTCTTCAGTATGTGGCCCTCAGAGAGGTTGGGTGACAGCTTCGACACGTATCGGTACAGCTCGTCGCACTTTTCGCGCACCACCTCGACCGCGTCCGTCGTCTCGGGAAGCTCCACCAGCGTGTCGCCCTCGCCGCACACATATACCTCGTCCTTGCGGGCGTAGATCTCCGGCGAGAAGTACTTGTTCGAGTCCACCTTCAGCTCGGTGAAGATCGCATACGGCGACACTGTCCCGGTGGAGGGCTTGATCGTAATGGAGTGTGCGCGCAGCCCCGATATCGGGCAGTCGGGCAGAATCCGCGATGTCCACGGGCCCATGCACAGCACCACCTGCTGCGTGCCGAGGATACTCACCTCCTTCACCTCGGTCTGCTCCTCGGGCGAGTCCACATTCGGCATGTAGCTAACGCCCCTCGCGACGAAGCGGTCGTCGAACAGGATCTGCGTCACCTTGCCCAGAATCAGATCCACCGCGCCCGTCTCCATCGCTTTGTTCAGCAGGTAGTGACAGAACTTGTACGGATGCACCTGCGCCGTAGACCCCGTCCCGCCCAGCGACGACCAGTCGCGCACAAGGTGTTTCCGGATCCAGTTCAGGTCCTCCGGCAGGTTCACCGCCCCTCCGCCCGCAAGCCCGTCCTCCGCCAGCGTCGCCGCCTCCTGATCAGCCGCCGCGTTCGTCGCGCGCGACAGCTTCTTGCTCGGCGACCGCTCCCCCTCCAGCGTGCTCCCCGATCCCTCGTCCGCCCCCCGCCCGTCCTCCTCCTGCACGTCCGCCTCCAGCGACACCGTCGTCAACCGCCGGTAGTCCCAGTTCGTCGCCCCGTCGCACTCGTCCGCCAGCTCCTGATGCAGCTGGAACGACAGCGGCACGATCTGCTGCGGGAAAGCCCACTTCGCCAGCAGTCCGCCGGCCTTACCCGACGCCCCGCCCGCCACCCGTTTCGACTCGATCACTGTGATGTGGTACTTCCGGCTGTCAAACTCCGCGTGCCGCGTCAGGTAGTACGCTGTGCACACCCCAATGATACCGGCGCCCACAATGACTATGTGGTGCTTGCCTTGCGCCTTGCCGCTCGGGTACGAGCTAAACTCCAGCTGATCCACATACTGCGTCATGTCTTCTGCACCTGTAGCACTTCGTGAACTTTCTGCTTGTGCTCCCGACTACGGCAATTCGCCTCCTTCTCAGCAGCCTTCAAATACCTGAGCGCTAGACCTCTACTTCCAGTCGTCGTACGGGTCGCTATGTAGTGGAGATTTAAGAGTGGAAACGTCTTAAAAAATACATACCAGCGCCCTATCGTCTATCCCTCGCCACGGCACGCTTACTTTGCCGGGAGAGCTATCCCCCAGCGCTGCTGTAGGACAACTGCACTTCTTGCCCGTAGGTCGGCAGAACTGCGGCCAGAGAGGTGAGCGGTTGGCCGTTCGGAAGTGTACATGCAATATATATAGCGGCGGGCGCGCGGGGCGGCGCAGGTGCGGAGCCGAGTTTGGCGGGGAGCAGCCAGGGCAGTTGCACAATGCACGTAGCACGAGGCGGCTTGGCAGGGCAGCTCGGGCGCGGCGGGCGCCGCGCGCATTGGCAGTTTTTCGGTGGTGACTAGAGCGCGAAGGCCAGCAACAGCAGCACAGCCAGCGCGGCTATGAGCAGGCCGATGCAGCAGTCGTTGTAGCGGTCGCTGTTCTGCTCGTAGATCCACTGCAGGCGGCGGCGGCCGCGGGCGAGGCGGGCGGCGACGGAGTCCATGCCGCCCTCGAGGTCGCGCAGCAGCACGCTCTGGTCCTGGAGCTCGTCTCCCATAGAGGAGGCCTGCAGGTGCAGCGTCTGCATGGTTTGGTGGATGGAGTCAAGGTGGGAGTCCTGCTCGCGCAGCAGCTGCTCCTGCAGGGCATTGGACGGCGGCGAGGGCGGCGGCGAGGGCGCGCGGGCGCGGGCGAGCTCGTGGCGCAGCGCAGCGAGGCGCTCGCGGCGCGCAGCGACCTCGGCGGGCGCCGCGGCGTCGCGCTCAAGCACGGCGACGCTGGCGTCGAGGTCACGGACGGCCTCGTCGACCTCTGCGAGCAGCTCCTGCCGCTCTGCGGGCGCGACGCTGCCGCTGCGCGCTTGGAGCAGCTGCGAGACCTGCTCCTGGGTGTCCTGGAGCACTTGGTAGAAGGGGTCGGGGCTCATCTGTCGGGCGGCAGGGGCAGGCAGCGGCCACGCAGGCCTGGCGCCGTTGAAAAAAGGGTCTGCGCAGGCGATCAAGCCTCTTGTCCGGAAAACACGTAGCGAAAGACGGCATGGTCGAGGGCGAGCACGAAGCTGGGCGGGTGCCGGGCGCTGGCGGCGACGCGGCGCTGCACGCGCAGGGCGAGACGGTGGAGCAGGAGGCGGGCGAGGCGTTGTCGGCGGGCGGTGTGGGCGGCCAGCGCGTGAACCTCACGGAGACGGTGGGCGGGACGGCGACGCGGCGGTACCTCAACGAGCATGTGACGGAGGTGCTGCTGCAGGGCATGCGGCGGATCGCAGTGGAGAAGCCCGCGGACCCGCTGCGGGCGTTGGGCGAGTTCCTGCTCGCGGAGAGCGAGCGGCGCAGAAGCAAGTAGATATTCAATGTGTAGTAACTATTTACACGGCCGTCAGAACTTTTCCTCCTCTTCCAGGACGGTCTGCTGGGCCTCCATGAGGCGCAGACCGTGGCTGCAGACGACGCCGGTGAGGCCGATGCGCCAGCCGCGCCACAGCTCTGGAAGGCGGTGGTAGTCGCGCAGCGTGACGAAGACGTTGTGGTAGGCACGGGGCCGCACGATGAGCTCGGAGGCGGGGAGGTGGAAGGGCGAGGCGGGCTCGAGGATGTAGTGTAGCTCTGCGCGCTTGAGCAGCGCCTCGACGGGCAGCTTGAAGAAGAGCTGGAGGGAGTCGGAGAGGAACTCAAGCGTGTGGAAGGCGTAACGGCTAGAGAAGCGGTCGATGTTGTACTGCCGGTGCAGCCCGATGCTGGTGAAGACGCGGAACGCCTTGGACAGCAGCGAGTTGAGCACGTTGAGTACGACGAGCTCGCCAGGCAGGGAGTGGATGTACTCCCTCCAGGACCAACGCTTGACGAGCCTGCGCAGGGAGCGCTCGTGCGTGCTGGCGACGGCGCCGACCACCAGCCGCGTCTTGATGACGTCGAGTGGCAGCAGGACCAAACCGGTGAAGATGGCCGCGGCGAAGGTCAGCGCGACGGACTTCTGCACGTCGGGCGAGTTGATGATGTCGATGAAGTACGGGTCCGGGATCTGCAGGAACGGCGAGAGGAGGCCCGTGAACCAGGCGTCGAGCGACTCCGACAGGAAGTTGTATATGAAGATCGTGTTGTTGGCGCGCCACACGCCGCGCGTCCCCTCCTTGTCCATCACGGCGTTGAGCACGTCCATCGTGTGCAGTCCCGTGGGCTGCACGACGTGCGTTTTGGTTGCATCGGGGTCGTCTGTGTGCCCGCGCCACCGCTCGCTGTCGTTGATCTGCGAGCTGATGCTGGGAAAGTAGTCCACGTCCTCGTCGCCGCTGTCCTCGTCGCCGCCCGCAGCCTTGTCCTGCCGCTGCTGCGCGCTCTCAACCCCGCCAAAGTCCCCGACCTGCAGCAGCAGCCGCGCAGTGTCGAACGGCAGCTGGATGAGGTGCTGGCAGTACTTCCTGAGGAAATCCTGCAGCAGCCGCTGCAGCAGACCCTGCCACATGCGGTAGTTGAGCAGATCGTTCCACTCCAGCTGCCCGAACCCCTTCGCAACGCGGCCATCAAGACCCTCCAGCCGCGGCTCCCCATCAAACCGCGCCTTGAGCCCGGTCGTGAGCTCGCTTAGCATCCGCCCCTGGCCGCCTATCTTCCTGCCAAATTTTTTGACGCCCTGTTGGGCGACGGTATTCAGCTTGGACGCGATTGTCTGCCCGCATGCGTCCACGACCCCACGGTCCGGCTTGAACACCGCGGTGTATCCAGCATTGAATGTTTCGGGGTCATAGTAAGGCCGTAGCTGTGTATGGTTGCCGAGGTCGTCCATCTCATGCACACCCTCTCTCCCGTGTACGGTGCCCGTTGGACTGCCCTTTTGTCACCAGAGCAAATCCAGCTTCACCAATCACTAAATACGGCATTAGCAGTCACGTGATTTATTATTATGTAATCGGACATATCTCGCCACGCCCGTGCCAAGACGCCCGTGCCAAGACGCCCGTGCCAAGACGGAGATGACTAATGATGACGATGATGACGATGATGATGATGATGATGATGATGATGATGATGATGACGATGATAATGATAATGATAATGATGATGATGTGTGATATGCTACAGTTATAGAACACAACCTGCAATTACAACTGCCTATCCAAAGTGAATATGTTTCTGTGTAGGGTATACGACGCATAATCTGCTGATCCCGTAGATAGGCGTATGCCACTAAGCTGCCAAATAGTGATATGGTAGCAGGTGGCTGTTGGTAGGAGCATGTAAGGGTAAGTACAAAGAGACGGCAGATGTAGGCCCAGGCACAAGCCTGAAACAGCGGAGAAGCGAGGTCAGCGGGTCCCAGCCAGGGGCTTACCGTTACATTCGTGATGGCGGTGCACTGTCCTTTTCTTTCTGGAGCGGACGATGGATGTGACGGAGCTTCCGCTGCTGTTGGGGCCGGTGTAGCCCACTGTACCACTGCCGCGGGACGCCACACTGGAAGACCGCGAGAGAGAGTGGCCGTTGGGAACAGGGCCTACGCCGCTGGAGGTCGTCGGTGAGGCAAAGTCCTGGTAGTGGTGCGCGGCGAAAAAGCTGCCGTTGTAGGATTCATTTAGCGAGAGACTGCTGATTTTCTTAATCGGCGGCAGCGGAGACGAGCATCCGACCTCGGTCGCGAGCCCGTTAGCAACGTTGCATTCTTCCTCGTCTAGCGTTGGAAGCTCAACAGAGCCCTGCACTAGCGCGCCGGTCTCGCAGCCCTCTGCAATATTGATCAGAGACCGAGAGCTTGAGGAGGGGCGGGGTGTCGGCGCACTACCAAAAGAGCTGCTAGCCCCAGCACCATGGCCGGGCTTTTCGAGGAAAGGGTTTGAAGTATGCGTGACGTTGGCATTCGCCAAGGTGGTTTCTTCGTCGCTCGGAAAGATATCGTGGGCAAACGGCGAGTCGCTCCCCTCCGTCGTCTTTCGAAGTTCAGGCACCTTCACAGGCTCCTCCGTGTATTCATCGACACATGTCTCGATCGACTGGAACCACGGGTCATTGAACAGATCCTCCATAGTGTAGCGCGTCTCAGGGTCGGCATCCAGGAGTCGCAGGCAGACGCGGGTAGCGTCTGTGCTCTGGAACTTCGAAAAATCTGGATGTTCCGCCCCAGGCCCTTGCTTGTACACGTTCGGCTTCTTAAAGCTCGTGCTGTAGCGCGTGAACTGGTCATAAAAGGCCAAATACTGGCGATAACGATTGTCGTCTTTGTGTGCCTCTTGGAACGGGGGGGTCGGTATGATCAGCGACCACATCACGATCCCGAGGGCCCACATGTCCATGGAAAAAGGATCGTACTCAAGCTTGTTCTCGGGAACAGGAGTTTTTTTCCTTTTCTCGGAGCTCAGGATCATGACTTCCGGAGGAACGTGTGGCGGTGAGCCACAGAAGCCCTTGAGCTTGATCCTGGGACTGCTGGGATCGTCTGGTGACTCTATGGCATAAGTGGAGACACCAAAGTCCGTCAGCTTGAGCGCGCCGTAATCCGTTGCGAGGACATTTTCCAGTTTGATATCTCGATGTGCAATCCCTAGATTGTGCATTTGCCGTACACCACGTGCTATTTGCTTAAAACAGCACCATTTTTCCTCGAGCGGCTTATTATGCCACCCCGTTAGGGTTGTGTAGTAGTACATGTCCTGGACACACTGTTGCATGACAAAAGCCCAGCTTCTCTTAACACCGTTTGTGGCCGAAGACGGTACCTTCATTAGATAAAATGTCTTGATGATATTGATATGACCGTCAAGTTTTTTCGCTATCAGATATTCCTTCATACACCGCTGGTAGAATTCCTCAGGCTCCTCATACGAGAACATCTTGAAGCGCTTGAGCGCATACACGCCAGACCTGCGGTAATTAGAAACAATCGTGACCACCTGGCTGGAGCCGCCTTCCCCGATCACCTTGCGCTCGCCGTCTGCCCCCGAGGGAAAAGAAAAGTTGTCTGTAAGCAGCACGCTCGGCTGCTTCAACGAGACAGGTAATTCGTCATTCGGGTTCTTGACGGGCAGCGGCAGCATCTTCTCGTGCTTATCCTGGCCCTCCGTTTGATAATAGCTCAGGCTTCGCGACGACTGCACGGAGATAGACGGCGTGTACATGTTAGTGCCGAGGTGATGCGACGCATTGCGCGACGAAAGCACCGCGGCGTGCGGCTCCCGGGGAGACGCCACGTCTGTGCCCGTCCCCAGCACCGAGAACGGCGACTCCACGCTTGGCTTGCGCCCGCCGTTCGCAAACGGGTTCGAGTTGTGCAGCGCGATCGACGGCAGCACCGCGCCAGCCTTACCTGGCTTGTGCAGGTAGGAGTTGCTGGGCGACCGCGCAAACCCCACGCCGTTGATGTGCGCCCCGTGTCCCGCCCCGCCCGCATGGTGCCCGTCCGCCCCGTGCGTCTTGGCGCTCACGTGATGCGACTTTGATCGCCCAAACAGCTTCTTGAACGGGTTCTTGGACGCCCGTCCGTACGGCTCTTCTTCCGGAGACCCGACATGCGACTCCCGCGCCCGCCCGCCGACGCCTGCGCGCCGCTCGTCAGCCGTCTGCTGTGCAGACGGCGTCCTTTCGATGATCTCTGCTGGGATCATGGACTTCGCGGGCCCGTGCGTGCTAGGTAGCCCCATCCTAGTCTATCACTGATGGACAAAGTCTGCGCCTAACTTCTGCCCGCCCAGGACTCAGTTGCTGAATGTGTGAAAAATCGCCGGCCTGAGAGGGCTCCGCTGCGCTTGCTCGTTTTTCACCGCCAGTGCGAAAAAGAAACGAATGATTCAGCTGTACGTTATCGCCGCTTGGCGTTCGAGAGCTGAAACGTAGATGGCACGGCCGCCAGCGTCTTTGGTTTCGCTATATAGGTCGACCTTATCGGCGGACCGGTGCTTCTATTTTTCGGTGGCTGCCGCGGGCTGCGGCGGGGTCCGCAAGTCGCCTCGCGCGGCAACATTGCGTCATCATCTACATCAAGGTGGCCCGCGTCCCGATCTGGTCAGGGGCCTCGCCGTTCGGCATATCGCCATTTCTTTCGCTGACGAACTGGGCGTAAATGCGCTGCAGCTTGGCCCGCTCAGTGGACGAGATGCTCGGCTTGGTCTCTGCGCACGCAGCCAGCATGTCATCAAAGCTGGCGACGGGCGTTTCGGGTGGTGTCTGGGTGGACGTGGGTTGCGCGGGGCGGCGGCCACGTGCGCCGAGTATCTCCTGGGCCCTGGCGAGGGCGTGCGAGCGCGCGGCGCTGTTGGGTGCGTTCAGGTGGACGTGTGCGGGCGGGGGCGCGGTGGTCGGGTCGCGCGGCTGGGTTGTTGGACGGGCATGCAGCGCCCGGTGCACGGCTTTGAGGTAGGCGTTGTAGCACATGCCTTGGAGGTCCGCGCCTGAAAAGCCCGCAGCGCGGGCGGCGATCTCGGCGAGGTCGACGTCGGGGGCGAGCGTGATCGCCCCCGACGTCACAATGGCGCGGAGGATGGCGGCACGCTCTGCGGCGGCGGGCATATCGCAGAGCACGCTCTTGTCCAGGCGCCCCGGGCGTAGCAGAGCGGAGTCAATGAGGTCTGGGCGGGAGGTAGCGGCTAGCACGTAGACGCCGTCCAGGCCCTCTGCGCCGTCCATCTGAGTCAGCATTTGATTCACTACGCGATCCGTGACACCGGTGGAGTCATGGCCACGCTTGGGGGCAATGGAGTCGAACTCGTCGAAAAAGAGCACGCAGGGCTTCGCGGCTTGCGCCTTCTCGAAGAGCTCGCGCACACTCTGCTCGCTGGCGCCGATGTACTTGTTGAGAATCTCTGGGCCCTTGACGGTTATGAAGTTGAGGCCGCACTGCTGCGCGACGGCGCTGGCGAGCATGGTCTTGCCGCAGCCCGGGTAGCCGTAGAGCAGGATGCCGGACCGCAGGCGTAGGGGGCACTGCGAGAAAATGGGAGCGTAGCGCGTCGGCCACTCCAGGGTCTCCAGCAGCAGGCGTTTCGCGCCGTCTAGCGCGCCAATGTCCGACCAGCGCACGCCGGTGCTCTTCTGGAGCTTGATGCCGCGCAGAGACGCGGAGGTGTAGCCCTCGAATGCCTGGTTGAAGGCGGCGCGGTCTGCCACGAGCGGGGTGCCCGGGTCAGCGCGACAGAGCGTCTCGTGGAAGATCTTGTCGACCAGCGTCTCGAGATCGGCCGGGGAGTAGCCCTCGGTGTCGAGCGCGATATCTGCCGCGTTCAGGCTATCGCAGAAACGCAGCGCACGGCGCTGGAAGGCTGCCGCGACGATTAGCTCGCGCTCGGGCCGTCCTGGGGCGGTCAACGGCCATGTATGCCCGATGGCGTGCTTTGTCGAGAAGACCGCGTTCAGGCTGTCGGCCTTCTCAGCCGCGAGGACGACGCGCACCGCATCGGTGCGTTTCTGGCAGATACGGCCCAGCTCTGTGTAGAATATGTGAGCCAGTTTGGTCGACGTCTGGCTCATTGCGTTGCCCGGGTTGTTCCCGGCGCCGTCGTCGTTGGACTTCATGCTGGGGAAGAGGAAGTCTGCGTTATCCAAGAACAAGACCGTTGGCGCCTTCCAGTAGGCAATCGCCAGTGTTTGCTGGATGAACTGCTTCATCTTTGCCACACTGTTTGTCTCCGGCAACTCGGCACAGTCCACAAACTTGGTAGAGTGACCGTGGTCTCGCAGAAGCAGGTATTCAACCTCTCGCAAAAGCGAAGTCTTGCCCATGCCCGATGGCCCGTGCACGCAGTGGCACGACTTGCCGACAGGCGCGGCCAAGGAAGCCACAAGGCTCTCAATCAAGTTGTCCATCGCGACCATTTTCTTCGGGACACCAACCGAGGGTTCCACATCACTTACTGGAACCTCCACCTCGTGCTTGGATAAGTGCCATGTTAATTTGTCGCCCGAGTTCAGCCTGGCATAGTCCAGTTTACCGCCGCTCTCGCACTTCAGCTCGATCAGAAGCATTTGTTCCGCGAACAGTAGCTTATTTGTCAAAACGCCGCCCTGCATCTCTGCCATAAGCTTTTCCGCGCTCCGCAGCAGTGTCTGGTTCGCAGAGTCGACACCGCCTACCACCACCTTCTTGACCTTCTGCTCCGTATTCGCCTTGTGCACCGATACCACCAGGTCGTCCCTTGCCACATCGGAGACAAACTCAAGCTTAACCTTCTCGCCGTTATCCCTGGTCAACGCCAGGCATTGCCACACGGAGTGCGACAGACTAACGTGTCCAGCTGGGACTTCCCCGCTCGCAAATACCTCGACTGCAATTCTTCTGGCTGGCTGTGTGACGGCGTCCTCCTTGGAGGGCGCTCTCAGCTCCAGTGGGTTCCGGACGACACTGACAAACGCGACCGGCGACTGCACGCCGCCGGGCGGAACCTCCACCGACAGCCGCGGGCTTGCCGTGGCACGGAACGTGCTCCGCAACAGCACAGACCCCAGCGCCTTGGCCTTCTCAGCCACCGGCAGCGGCTCCGCCGCCGCGGGCGCCGCCGCCTTCCGCGCCTTGTTCACGCGCGGGGCGACCACCACCAGGGTGTCCGTCGAGAGCCGCGCCGCAGCCAGGCTCTCGGGCACCACGCGTTGCACGCGACAGCGCGCCACGATGCGGTCCACGTAGCACACAAGCTTGGCTCCCGGACTCACTATCCGTGTCTGGAACAGCATTTCGTCCTGGAAAAACATCGCGTTCGCCTCAATTACCTCCCAGTCGTCGCTGCCCTCCGGCTCCACGTACACCTCCGCCGCTACCGCCTGCTCGTCGTAGTGCCTCACGCGGATGTCCACCGTCTGCCCAACTTGCACCCCTAGCTCGCCACCCAGCACCGGGTTCACCTCCAGCACCGGCTGCCCGCCGACAGTTTGTTGCGACTCGTGGCCGTCCCACCCCACGTACCACCCGCCAGGCTGCACCTGAATCCCAAACTCATGGACCGGGATAGCCGTCGACTCTAACACCGAGATCACGTTCCCTGGCAGGCGAACAAAGTTGCCCCGGATCGCATCGGAGTACACCACTCTCAGCTGGAAGAACTCAAGTGACTGCTCCGCTGTCATAGTTCTGTGTACTGCGTGTCCAACCGCGCTCTGGCCTCTGCGCTGCGCGCTGTTCTTGTAGTCAGCGTCCGCAGGCGACAGCCAATGTCGGCTGTCCGGCGCGCACTTCACGGTACAGCGGGCATCACCCCTCACGCACAAAGAACGCCAACAGAGCCGAGCGCAAGATGCCCATCCAGTTCATCCTATGCTTCAACAAGCAGGGCATCATAAGGCTCTGCAGATGGTTCGACACGTCGATGCAGATCCCGCAGGACAGAGACCAGCTGGCCCAAATTTTCAAGCTGATCATGGCGCGGGACCCGCACATGCAGAGCAACTTCATCGAGTTCTCGGACGCGACGAAGCTGGTGTACAAGCGATATGCCGGACTGTACTTCCTGATGGGCGTCGGCCCAGACGAGGACAGCCTGATCTACCTCGCGCACATCCAGCTCTTCGTGGAGGTGCTGGACCTGTTTTTCGGCAACGTCTGCGAGCTCGACATCCTGTTCAACTTCTATAAGGCCTATATGGTGATGGACGAGATGTTCGTCGGCGGCGAGCTGCGGGAGTGCTCGAAGGACGTGCTGCTGGAGCGCATTACGCACGTGGAGAAGCTAGCGTAGATACCTAGAAGTACATAAGTGCGCCTGCGTCGCGCGCCAAGTGTTGCTGCACCGCCGCCCATATCTCGCCGGCCACGGCGGCCACGGACTTGCCGGCCACATCGACAAAAACAAGATGCTCCGCGCGGTACGCCGCGTCCTCCGCCGCCAGCACGCGCTCGAACTGCGCGCGTACGCGCTCCTGGAAGTCGGGCTGCTCGTAACGCTCCGCGCCGTAGCCCGCGCGCTGCGCCGCCGCCGCCGCGCCCTGCGTCAGAAACAGCGTCAGGTCCGGCTTCGGCAGCCCGCGGTCTGCTGCCGCGCACCACTCCAGGTCCATCCGCGGCACCGCCTTCGCCGCCGAGTACGCCGCCCCGGAGTACACGTACCGGTCCAGGATCACGTGCTGCCCCGCCGCCAGCGCCGCCTCGATGCGCGCCGCGCACTCCCACCGGTTCGCCGCGAACAGCAGATGCGCCGTCTGGTCCGCCAGCTCGAAGTCGCGGTCCCGCAGGTACCGGTCCAGCAGCGCGCCCACCGGCGTGTCGCGCGCGGGAAACCGCATCAGCTGCACGTGCGGCTGCAGCCGCTCGGCCAGCACACCCACCTGCGTGCTCTTCCCGACGCGGTCTAGCCCCTCGATCAAGATCAGCCTTCCCCTGGTCATCTGCCGTGTGCTGTGCGACGCCACGCGTGCCCCGGCGCGCGCGCTTTCACCACCCCGGCACGTGACACACGTGACCCGCGGCCCACGGCGGCACGTGACCGCGACCGTGCACCCCGTCTCCCACCGCGGCCCGCCCGCAGCGCTGGCCTAAACCCAATCGGGTAACTGAGCGCACTCCCCTGTGGCCAGATTCTGTGCGGCATTTGCGGACGTAATGCCACTGGGAGGGAAACCTGCAGCCGGCCCCTGTGGAGCGCGGCACGGAGGCTAGGAGCGCAAGGAGAAGCACGGGCGGACAACCCTGCGGCACCCGAAAGCGAAGTATAGCACGAGGAAGCTACAGGGAAGCGTGCGGTGCACACTGCTTTCCGCGGAGGACGGTGCGGCCTTCCTTAGTGCAAGAGGGTCTTATTTGTTTACACGAAAAAAAGGCTTCTAGCACATTTGAAGCCATAAAAACGGTAGGGATGGGAGCAAATTTTATTGCTCTCACAGGGTATTTAGGCAGTAGAGGCTTGTTCATTCATAAAGGAGCAGAAGCGGACCGGACCGGCTTTTCGCTCTGACACGAAGTAGTTGGCTGTCTGGATTAAGACTTGTGCTGACGACTGCAAAGAAGAGAATATCAGCACGTGGCTAGAGTAGCGGGACTATACATAATGGGAGTGTTCAGCGTTTCGGGCAAACTGTTGACGGCGATACTGCTCGCGGGCAACACGCTGCTGTTGCTGTTTATCGTGTTTTCGGGGTCGATCGAGTCCTCGCCGATCGACCGGCTGTACTGGCTGCGGGCGCAGACCGACGGGTTCAACGGGGCGTTCGGGTGGTCGAAGTGGACGTTCTGGGGCTTGTGCAACGGGGAGGGCGCGCACAACCGCGAGTGCGGGCGGATGTCGCCCGCGTACCCACTGTCGCCCGCGGACAACTTTGGAGGGGTCCTGCCGGCGCGGTTCGTGGAGGATCAGGACACGTTCTTCTACCTGTCGCGCTTTGCGTTCTGCTTCTTCTGGATCGCGCTGTCGTTCATTGCGATTGCGTTTTTGTTCTGTGTGTTCACGTGGTGCTCGTACTCGTTCACCAAGGTGGTGTTCACCATGGTGCTGATCGGGTGCGTGTTCAACGTAGCGGCAGTGGCGTGCCAGACGGCGGTTGTTGTGATGGCGCGCAACGTGTTCCGCGACGACGGGCGCGAGGCGAAGATCGGGCCGGAGCTGATGGGGATTGCGTGGGCCAGTGTGGCGTGCTCGCTGCTGGTCTTCTTCTTCAGCGGGATCTCCTTCATCCGCCGCGCGTGGACCGCACACAAGGAGTACGTTGAGATGCAGCACTACAAGGAGCAGGCGCTCAAGTACCAGGGCACCAAGCACGGGAGCGATGGCCAGATGGACCACTCGATTGTGTACGACACGAACCCCGAGCTTGAGGGCGGCGCTGTGCCCGTCAATGACGTGCGCCCGGTGCAGGCCCCTGTCGCAGAGCCTCAGCGGCACCAGAGCGGTGTGAAGTTTTTCAAGATTAGGAAAACTAAGAACACTGTGGATGACGAATCCCTCTAACTGACTACGGCAGATTGGTCACGCAATAATACCCATTAGGCTAGCGAACAAGCCATTTTTTGGCAGTCCACCTGTACCTAAAAAGAGCATCAAAATATCCAAGGACGCACATTCCTTTCGATTGATCTAAGAAACCAAAATGCTTTATGTCTACCCACTCAAAAGCGGCACCTGAAGGCCTTTCTCATCGTATTCACTATTTACTGTTCTTCTTCAGCTTCTTCGGCTCTATTTCAAGGACCGTCCAATTAATTCTTTTTACTCGACGTTTTTAATAATTATAGTTGATATCCCTAGTTTCCTAATTGCAGTATTAATTGACGTCTCTAATTAATTTTGTATGCTACCTACTATCTGCTGTTATTTAAATGACACATTTCAGGCAAAAACTGTCTGTTACTGAGCCAGGGTTGCTAGAGTTCACGCCTGCAACCTTTCTGTAATCGATGTTGCTGCCTGCCTCCCGAAAACGACGCACTCCAGGAGACTAGACCCACCCAGCCTGTTTCTACCGTGCACGCCGCCGGATACCTCTCCAGCGGCGTAAAGCCCTTTATAGGTCGTCCCTGCGCTGCTCAGCACTTCCGCTCTGGAATTGATTCGAACACCGCCCATGGTAAAATGGACTGCGGGTGTGATCAAGCCAACATATATTGCTGTCGACCCATCAACACTCGGGCCAAAATCATTGATAATGTGCCGACGCTGGAATTGATCCACCTCTGCGGCGGAGTACGCCTCTAGCTCCGACGCCAGCTGTTGTTTCGGAACTCCGATCTCGTCGGAAAGCTCGCCAACGGTGGACGCTCGCATCAGCCCTTTAGAGATGTAGAAGTTGACAAAGCTTTGCAAAGTTTCATATGCCCCTTGGCTCAGAACAAGGTAAGCCACATGCTCTTTGCAGTGCTCTTGAATGCTAGCCGTAAGTACATCACGTGTCGCCAATTCGTTCGTAAAGCGCCGGCCAGTGCTGGGGTTTAAAAGCACACCTCCATTGCCGCGCAGTGCCTCAGCCGCCAGGAATTTGCTACCGCTGTCTTTATCTTTAGGATCCACAAAACTCGTGGGGTGTACCTGGATATGCTCCATATCAATCAGCTGCCCACCAACACGGAGCATCAGGTCCTGTCCATCTCCCGTAGTACCCTGCGCGTTTGTTGTAGGAAGGTCCCGGAGATGGGGGGCATACTTCCCCAACAACTCCTTGGACGACCCAAACCCGCCAGTACAGAAAACTACATTCTTCGTGTGCAATATGTGCTGTGCCCCGGCCTTGTCCATGTAGCGTAGTCCTTGGACTGCATCATCCGCCAGTTCGAGATCAACAACTTTGCTCTCCAAGCGGAAGTTCACGAGAGCTGGGTTTTCCTTCTGCACTGACTCCAGTCTCTTGCGCATGGCCGATATGATCTCAAACCCTGGGGGTATGTTGCTGCTCGACCGATGTGTCCTAGCCTTCGAATGCCCTCCCAGTTGCGAAAGGATGTCCAGTTTAACTCCAAATTCATTCTGCAGCCACGATACAGCACCTGCGGAGTCCCTTGCAAGCTTGTCCATTAGCTCGCTGGCGCCGGCACCCTTCGCCGACGCAACGGTGTCTCTGTAGAAGGAGTCAGCAGAGTCATACACACCAAGAAGCTCCTGCACCTGAGTACCAGCGCCGTTTATGCCGCTGGAGGCCTTAACGGAATTTCCGCCGATGGCAGAAGCCTTGTCCATCAAGATCACCGGCACCCCATTCTTGACTAGCTGCGCCCCAGTCGACAGACCGGCAAGACCCAGTCCGACGACGACAACAGGCTGAACTTTACCAGACATGTCTATCCTCCGATTGCTTTCTGGGCCTCTCGAACGTAGGCGATTAAACAGGAGTCTGACCGTTACAAGTAACAGTATCAATGTCAGCACTGTCTTGCTACGCCCTCTTAACATTGTTCACATGCAAATAAATATACTGCTGCACGGGCGAAGTTGTCCATACGACTAGCTTTCCTGTAAATCTGGGTATCCTGAATGGTGCCCCTGTATCCAGCGCCGTTGACTACAGCGAATTCCGAAATCAGCAGATGCCGCCGCACACGTCGCTATAGACCTATTTGTACTACTTTTCGAGCGTGGGAGCAGCTGGTATGGCGTGATCCGGTAACCGTTCCTTTTACAGACATCACGCCAGTGCGACAAATGGTCCACGAGGTAGTAACCTGTGCAGAAAGGATTTATAATACTATATAAAGTTGTATTCCTTACAAAAGCTTCATGTGTACATGGAGGGAAAAAAACTATCACTGTGTGGATAACGCATATCAGTCGCTGACGCACGAATTAAAAACCTCCAGTGACATGCAAACTTTGTGCATCTAACGGATAGCTGCCGTTGAAATTATAAGTACCAAAAGAATCAAACATTTTAGTCAGCTCAGAATGGTAGAGCTACTAGTCCCTCCGCAATAGGGTGAGTGACCCAGGCAGTGCCTGGAAAAACCCATTGATCCTCAAATGTGCAGCACTGCGCATGTACTGCGCACCACAATCCCATTTGATATTAGGTTTTGAGATGGATATAATGCTGAGTCCGGCTCGCAGAGAGGTGATGGAGCGTGCCCCATTCATAGCCATCTCTTGCAAAAGTCGACAGCACTTTGGAAATACCGGTACCCGAACAGTAATTCATCTCAACCATATGCTTAATATTACCCAATGCCTATGCCGTGCCAATATGTAATTTTTCATGTCATCATCGAAATCCCTTAATACTTGTAGGTCTTGATCTCACCCACAGCGTCAGCGGACTCACTTCTGTAGATCTTCGTGGGGCCGTTTTCATCGTAAGGGTTCTTCTTCGAGTACTCGAACGCCTCTAGGATGGCCTGCTTGATCTTCTCAAGGGACTCCTCAGATATCTGGTAGTGGAAGGAGACACGCCCGCCCATTAGCTTGCAGCCGTACTTCAAACTCTTCTTGACGAGCACGTCAGGGTTCATCTTGCTCTTCTGCAAGTCCAAAAAGACAAAGTTGGTGTCAGCAGGCGACTCCAATGGGATGCCGTGCTCTGCGCAAAATCTGGCCAGCTCGTGAGCCATTCTGTGCGAACGCCTCATCTTGCCCTTCCAGTCACCCTGGATAGCCACCATCGCCATCTTGCACATCATACCAGACTGTCTGACACCACCACCTTGCTGCTTTCTGAAGTGGTTCGCCTTCTTTATGAACTTGTGCGACCCGACGAGAATGGAGCCCATTGGGGCACCCATGGACTTGGACAAGCAGATGGAAATGGAGTCGAATAGCTCTCCGTACTGTTTTAGAGGCACACCGGATTCTGCGGACGCGTTCCAGATTCTCGCACCATCGCAGTGTAGTCTGAGGTCGTTCTCCATACACCAAGCCTTGATCCGAACAAGCTCCTCTAGTGGGTGAATGATACCGTGCAAGGTGTTTTCCAACGAGATAACCTTTGTTGGAGCACCGTGGATGTCGCCATCATCAGGAATGTAGTGCTTCTTGATGTCTTCCAAAGTCAAGTAGTTGCCGTTGGAAGGAATGACAGGTGTCACCATGGCCTGGGACAAAATTGCCAACCCCGCAGCCTCGTGCGTGTACACATGCGCACGGTAGTCGCAAAGAATCGAATATGGTGGCTGAGTTAGGTGGGTCCGCAAAGCAATCTGGTTGGACAAAGTACCAGATACGCAGAACATACCGGCCTCCATGCCGGCCAGCTTGGCGACGTGCTGTTCTAGCTTCAACGTGTCGATGTCCTCTTGGTAGACGGCGTCACCGATGGTCGCCGTTAGCGCAGCCTCGATCATTTCGCGCGTTGGAGTGGTGAACGTGTCCGAACGGAAGTCGTTCGAAGCCGACGTGTACGCCTCTGGTAGTTCCATATCCTGATTCATCCTGGGTTTGTTACTTGTAGTCAACTGTAGCAGCTTGGCAGAAAAGAGACTGACGCTAACTATAACCTCTACCTACGTTACGAAAAATTTTCCACCTGGCTCCGACGAGCTCGAACGGTTTCTTTTATATAAGCCCAAGCTGAATTTTCCACCCTATTGCCCAGGAGTTGCCTCGCAGAAGCAACCTCTGCGGCATCACTCTTTGCGATGGCATGGCGCGAGGCATATTCCTTGCGTAAGGAACATAATTTCTTTTTTTGGTCGCGGGTGCCACTGCTCACGATCTGCAGTAGCGAACGCTGCAGGAGGATAGGCGACGAAAGACCCCGTGCTGACGAGCGGGGAGGAACTTAACTCGGACAGAAGGCCGCGTGGAGCTCAGTTTGGGGCGGAGCGTGTCTGGGGAGACGGCCGCCTGACGCTCAGTTGTTGCTTTTGGCACAGAACGACCGTTGGACGTAACGCTCCTGCGGAAAATCGATTATGTAACAAAGCTATGTAAGCCACGTGATGCTCTAGAACCATCTGCATCACTACACACGAAAACGGCGTGTGGTCACGTGATAACATGGGAGTACATCTGGGCAGGGATTTCGAGATAGACAGATCAACGAGCGACCGTGGACCCCAGATGGAGAACCTCCGAGCGATTGCAGCACGTAATGATACCAGTCGTAGCGACTTCAAGTCGCCCACGTGGAAGAAACCCACGCGCCGCCACAAGCCGACACGTCAGCTTCTGACAGACGAGTGGAAACGGCTCACGACAGAGGCACAGTCGGAAGCCGGGCGTGACGCAGGGCGCACGAAGCTGACATACTTCAACATTCAGGCGCCACCATCGCAGTATCCCGTGAAACGCTACTGCGACATCACGGGGCTCAAGGCGCGCTACAAGTCCCCCAGCAACGGGCTGCGCTTCTACAATAGTGAGGTCTACTCGCTGGTGATCAAGCCTATGACACCTGGCATCGACCAGGAATACCTCAAGCTGCGGGGCGATAACATTGTGCTTAAATAGTGTATGGCGCCTGCGTGTATTAGGCAGGTGCTCGGCAGCACGGCTACCTATCGGAGCTTTTACTTAGTTTTGTCAGTAGCAGATGTAATTCCTAAGAAAAATTTCACCTAATGCGAGCTTTTCCGGGATTATATGACGAGCAGTTGGCGACGCGCGGGGAAGACTGGCTTGTTCATCACACACCTTCAGGCTCCCGGTCATTAATGGCAATGGTGGTTAGTACAGTGTTCCTTTTGTGTGCCATTTTGTGGTTGATCTACCGATTGGTGCGATTCCTGAACATTCCTATTTCAACCATCGTGAACTGTTTGAACCCAGCGATTTCTCATGTGCCGCAGGTCCTTATAGAGAGACTGGGCACAGACACGATAGTGTTCCGGTGGGAGAACCAACTTGCGGCAGGGGCGCAACCCTGCCCGCTTTCGCATTACGCTGTCTTTCTGAATGGACGCAAGGTGGGCGATTTTCCAAATAACTCCAGAGCACTGTACACATACTGCGCGTTTCGCAATTTGCTACCTGGATGCCCCTACCGGCTGGACATTCTGATGGTACGAAGGGATGGGTTTGTCGATGATGGGAAAACATTGCATTTGCGAACGCTGCCCCCGGACGCAGGTGGCGTTCGGGACAGCGTAGAAGCCGGCGGGCTGCCTGCCGCGGGGAATGGAGCGAAGCCTGTTCGCAGCGCGAAGAGGCTTGGGAACAGGACCAGAACACACTCGATGCCGGTGCCCGAAAAGCATAACGACGAAATGGCGCTAGCGTCGTATTCATTTTTCCATTCACTCCAAGATTTGGAGGAGTTCTCGATAGATGAGCTGAAGGAGGTTCTTCTGCGCACACATCAAGAGCTACAGGACTTTCTGAAGCATGTATCAGCGACCATGAATGGGTTCAAGATGACCAAGACCCAGCTACTGGGCGAACTAGATACTTTGAAGTCACAGTGGAACCACAACACCGATGTTAGGAAGACGCTAAAGACCAAACTAAAGACACTAGAAAACACCAAGGCCGTTTACGAGCTGAAAAGAGATAGGCTTTTGAAGACCATAGAAGTTTCTAGCAATAAGTTGAACAAGATGCATATGGATATGGATATGTGGTCTTCAGAACAAAATAATGCATTGCATATGGACACATTAAGGCAGAATTACAACCTGGAGAAGGAGCATATAAACACCCAGATCGCAGCGACAACGAGCCGTCTCCAGTCGATGCAACATGAACTGAACCAACTTGAGGAGCAGAATAAAAGACTGAATCGCCTGAAAAAGACGTTGGATACAACCAAGGATAGTGTGCACAACACAGCATCTCCAGTGTCTTGGAGGAGTATGTCGCACAGTGTAAGTGAACAGATGATATCTCACTTTGAAGCGTTTTGCGATGAATCCAACGGATCCCTATCGGAACTGCCTCAACAACTTCCGATCGTGCAGCTCCTCAGAGATGAGCTCGAAAAGGATATTGCACTGTATGAAGAGTGCAACGAAAACAAACTACAAGCTTACAAGCATCTCGAATACCTGGAAACCATGTGGGAGCAGGTTTCTATGACGAACCAACAATACAGAACCGCCATTACTCGGCAACAATACCCGATTGTCAACAGTCAACCGCTTGATAACTCAAACCTAATCAACAGTCCATCCATCATCCATGTTGATTTAGCTCCGCAATTGATGTTGCACGACCCTTCAACGTACTCGGAGTCAGACTGTTCGTCTCCACTGCTGACTCAACAAATTCCAAATACGTATCGGCTACCGTCGACTCTGTACCCCGGGTGGGCCCAGCAGCAACATCCTGTTCAGCGGGCCACACCGCAGCCGTATACACCCGATGATGAGGTACCTATGGAATACGATCATGCAAGTCACCTGCTCTCTGGTTTACAAAGCATCATTTCAGAAGCAGATGATTCAAATAAAAATACGTCAAAGTCAAAACTATTTACCACAGATCAGCTGGACAATTACTGGGTTCAAGCTTCGCACCCAAGTAAAAAGGGGGACAGCCCGCACGTGGGAAATGGCGCCGTACGCATCTCGAATGCGAAACAAATGGCTCCCCCTGAAGTAACAATCACTCGCAGCGCCTCACCAGACATACTCTCCGTGGCTCCCCAATATCCCAGCAAGTCACGGGTGCCCCTTTCGGGCACGAGCAGGAGCCTTCTAGCCACGCTAAACCAATACTTACCTGCCACGGAACCGAATAATGGTCTGCCTCTGCTGTCAGTACAGAGGAATGATGACGAAAACATCTATTTTAATCACGGCATTCCCTATGGATCACTGAGCTCCAGCCCTTTAACTATTCCAACAGGTGCGGTCTCCTCTCCGGATTCCGCGTTTTACTCGCCTAATTTTAACATTTGGCACAATTTAGACCCCAGTGACTCAGACACCCTGCGGAAGGGCCCATCTGAAGCCACCGACGGGAATCCCGGGCCAGCGCACGGGAAGTCATACCCATTAACGCCTTCTGAAGGCTGAACGCTGCGTGTGAAATGAGCCTACATACCCATGTTATCTGGGTATACTTGTAGTATTCGTACCGGACAATAGGGCGTAAATATTCTTCCTATCTAATAAAGATACTATAACGCCACATACCTACAGATCCAACCGCTCTTGTAGGCGTTTCCTACGCCTTTCAACGAGCCACCCCTCCACTTCTTCCTGTGTCGGTAGCCTTTCAAACAAAGGAATCTGCACCTGTGGCGCCCTACCTGCAGCGGACCTCAGGATATCCTGCAGCTCACGCGACCTCTGGGCTTCGTACTCCTGCATCCCGGGAGGGACATCTTCGCCGTAGTAATCCGGTCCGAGTTCTTCCTCCCACTGCCGTACCTTCGCCCGGAGTTCCTGCTCACGCTGCTTCTGGTTCTGCTGCTTAACGCGCTGCTGCTGCTGCTGCTGCAACAGCTCCTGCACATGCGGCAGTTCCAACGCCCGCCCAAAGTACCGCGTGCCATTTATAACTGTACCCCCGGTCGTGTTCAAGCCCTGCTTCATGCGCCGGTAGTCTGGCCCCCGAAGATTGCGCCGAATGTGGCTCTCCCACCGCATCTTCTCCTGGAACAGTCTGTTGAGCTCGTTGTTGATATCCTCGATCTGCATCTCGTTCAGCGACGGGTCATGTATCTGTGTAACCTTATTTCCGATGTCTTTCACTACTTCCGCCCTCCATCGTTGTGCTTCTTCCAAATTGCTAATTCGATGTACCGCCGTGGGTCGTTTGAATCTGGAATAGTCCTTGTAACCGCTTGTGTTCTCCGCTACAAGCTCCTGGTACCGTGCCAGCACCGAGTTGGCCTTATCAACATTCCGGCTCATTGCTCGAAAAGTTGCGTTCACTCCAGTTCCTTGCGAGCTGAAAGCGGCACGCTCATCTCCATCGCGACGTATAGTTCTTTCAGGACGGAATATCAACAGTCATTATATACGAGATAATACTGGAAGAGACATAGCGTCGATAGATCTGAAGCAGCACCGTGGCGATGCCACGCGGGGTGGTCATCTGTGCTGTACCTGATGCGCCGTTAGTTATGCATTGTAGATTCGCACTCTCTGCAGCTTGTGCTTGTGATAACAGTCGTACAGGGCGCAAGGATTGAACTCCATTAAAAGTCATGCCACCTAGCATAAAAGCGTTGGCGAAAACAAAGTTGCACTGTAGCACGTTACACGCCAGAACCGGGCGCACTTTGATTCTACACAGTAGTCATAGCACCAGTTGGTTATACTGCGATGACTACCAACTTGCGAGGGGTTTTCCGAAACTACCGGTTTCTGATCGCCGCACTCACAGCGGTGATGCTGATCCTGCTGCTTCACTCCTCCAGCAATAGGCTGTCCGCGGCTCCAGCAGTGCCGCCCATTGCAGGAGACAAGCCAGCTAAGCTAGCCTCATCCAAGGGAAAGCCGGTGGCCGGGGACGGCGCTTCGAACTCTGGGCACGATTCCAAGCCCGCGCTGAAGACGCCAAAGTGCGGTAAAGACCACAAGTACGTGGTGATGATCGATGCTGGCTCTACTGGTTCTCGTGTACACGTATATGAGTTTGACGTATGCACTGAGCCGCCCATACTGGTGGGTGAGAAATTCAAGATGCGCAACCCGGGTCTATCATCTTTTAACGATGACCCTGTTGGCGCAGCGAAGTCGCTCGACGAGCTGCTCGACTATGCTACGAGCGTGGTGCCAAAGGACAAGCGCAACTGCTCGCCAGTTGCCGTGAAAGCGACTGCGGGGTTGCGGAAGCTTGGCGACGAGAAATCGTCGCGAATCTTGGAGGCAGTCCGCAAGCATCTGGAGCAGGACTACGAGTTCCCT
Organism: Eremothecium gossypii ATCC 10895; assembly: GCF_000091025.4. Classification (NCBI taxonomy): domain Eukaryota; kingdom Fungi; phylum Ascomycota; class Saccharomycetes; order Saccharomycetales; family Saccharomycetaceae; genus Eremothecium; species Eremothecium gossypii. The sequence continues at coordinate 1,095,152 of NC_005787.5, read as the reverse complement.
GTTGTCGATGAAGGAGTCAGCATTATGAGCGGTGCGGATGAGGGCGTGTACGCCTGGATTACGACAAACTACTTGCTGGGCAACATTGGCACGGCTGAGAAGCAGCAGACAGCTGCAGTATTTGATCTCGGAGGCGGATCCACCCAGATTGTGTTTGAACCCGAGTTTCCGTCGAAAGATATTCAGATGGAAGAAGGTGACCATAAGTACAATCTCAACTTTGGAGGCCACCAGTATACTCTATATCAGTTTTCCCACCCCGAATTTGGGCAGATGGAGGCCAGACGTAAAGTCAACGAGCACATTCTCAAGACTGCGATTTCCTCAGGAACAGTCAAAGCAGGCGAAACCGCCAAAACACACACACTGGTTTCCCCCTGCTTCCCTCCAGACGTGAAAACCAAGCCCGAAACGGTGGTTTTTGGGGAGAACAAGTACACAGTTATCTTTGAAGGTCCTATCGAACCTGCGCCTGCTGAATGCCGCTTCCTTACAGATGATATTTTGCGCAAGTCTGCCACCTGTACGGTGCCACCCTGCTCTTTCAACGGTGCGTATCAGCCATCCCTAATTAGGAATTTCAACCGCCACGGCGACTTGTACGTGTTTTCCTATTTCTACGACCGTACCCACCCGATTGGCCTACCCCCCTCTTTTGAACTCCGCGACTTGCTGGAGCTCACCCGTCTCGTGTGCATGGGGAAGCCCGTTTGGAAGAGTGTTTTCAGCGCCATCGAAGACGCGGAAGCACAGCTAGAGAAAGAACCACACTGGTGCATGGACCTCAACTACCAGGTCTCGCTCCTGAATACCGGTTACGACATTCCGTTCTATCGTGACTTTAAAACTGCGGCCAAAATCGCCGAAAATGAGTTAGGGTGGTGCCTAGGCGCATCCTTACCATTGCTTACATCGGATACCTGGAAGTGTAAAATCAGCGAGCAGTGATAGGCGGCCCCGTCTTGCTGATGATTGGCTACGTAACTCTTTTACCTTTGTAATATTTAAATTTACAGAATGTTCATTACAGTGTGCGAGGTAGTATTAGTAAGATAATCTACGCCCTCAAAATACACACTGCTCAGCCTCTATAGTTGACCAATCAGCATACCACATCTCGTGATACTCTGCGCGCACACTTGATTACTTATAGAGCATGGAGGCTACTTCTTCGATTTTATGCTCGTTGAGGGACGTATCATAATTTTTGGGTGCTTGCCCGCTTACACCTTCTTGTCTTTTATATATGGTAAAGCGCAAGCAGAGGGCACCCGTCACCCGCGCAAGCACAACCGAAAAAAGACCGTTGAATCACCCAGACTGGGTATTGGTGGCTAGTGAGGATACAATGGGGCACATATCAGATGATGACAGTAAAGCTTCATCGGTAAATCTCGCGCTCATTGACGATAGCGAACAAGATATAGTCAGTGTAACTGACGAGCCGAAGCTGGTTGAAATGGCGGCGGAGGTGGGGGCCGCTGCGGCAGACACCATAGCCGCTGCCAAGGATTCACAGCGCTCAGAGGACTCGCTAAAGCCACTGCCACACCAGGACTGTATGCGTAAGGTGAAATCCTATGCGCAACTGTCGTCAACGGCACATGGAGTGCGCATGCTATGCAAGAACATATCTAACACCCGCGTGAGTATCCAGGTGGAGAGTTTGATGATAGTTACGAAAAAGCACGACCGGTCGTTGATATACCTAACCCGGGAGATGGTGGAATGGCTGCTGGTGAACTTTCCCTCGACAGATGTCTACGTCAACGAGAGCCTGAAGGGCAGCAAACGGTTCAACGAGAAAGAGTTAATCAAGGACAGTAAATGTGCAAAAAGCAGCATCAAATACTGGACGCCAGAGCTGGTGAGCGAGCGCGGGGACCTATTCGACATGATTATCACATTGGGTGGTGACGGCACAGTATTGTACGTTTCTTCTATATTTCAGCAGGATGTGCCGCCAGTTATGTCCTTCGCGCTAGGTTCGCTGGGGTTTCTGACCGTCTTCAAGTATGAGAACTTCCGCGAGGATCTGAGCAAGGCACTGCAGTCTAAAATCCGGACTAACATGAGGATGCGTCTGTGTTGCAAGGTATACCGTCGGCTGCCTTGCTCTAGCAGTAAGGGAAACAAGAAGAAGTACGAATACGTAGAGACGCACCACATTCTAAATGAACTGACGATAGACCGAGGTCCAAGCCCGTTCCTGTCCATGCTGGAACTCTATGGCGATCATTCGCTCCTGACAGTGGCCCAAGCAGATGGGCTAATCATTGCTACACCTACAGGTTCGACTGCATACTCGTTGAGTGCAGGTGGTTCCCTGGTATATCCTAGCGTAAACGCTATCTGTGTCACACCAGTTTGCCCACATACGCTCAGTTTCAGACCCATTATTCTACCTGACAGTATGCGACTGCGCATCAAGGTACCCAAGCGCTCGCGAGGTACCGCCTGGGCAGCTTTCGATGGTAAAAGCAGGGTGGAGCTGCAAAAAGGCGACTATATATCCGTTACGGCAAGTCCTTACTCATTCCCTACCCTCGAGCATTCCCCCACTGACTTCATCGACAGCATTCGCCGCACACTGAACTGGAACTCGCGCGAACCGCAGAAGTCATATGCACATATGCTCTCACAGAAAAACCAGCTGCGTTATGAGAGCGACGCTTGCCACAAAACCCCGACGTCCAGCGACTCAGCCGATGACAAATCTGCATCCGATCCAGAAGAACCGGCCCCCACGGAGCAGCAGCCTGCAGATAGCGGCAGTGACAGCAGCAGCAACACAGGCCGTGACAGCTTGGTGCTCCGCCGCGCACCAAACCGCAGACGGAAGGGCCGCAGGCCGGCTTGCCGCAGACCTGACTAGCCCCGCTCAACTTCCCGCAACTAGAAGGCAATGTCCACATTCATATTATTTACACAGGAAGTAGCCTACCTAATTCTATACATAACAGCCATCAAGCCCTGCGGCGTTCAATAAATAACGAGTCATAATGAATTCATCTCGGAACGAGCTATGCGGCTTTCATCCTTATTTACAAGCCTTCAACATGTAGGTGATCAAGTCGTTTCTGTCCTTCTCCTTTTTCAACCCACCAAAGGCCATCTTGGTACCTGGAATGTACTTCTTTGGGTTCTCCAAGTAGTCGGACATCGACTGGGCGTCCCACGTAACGTTGCGGTTGATCATCGCGTCGGTGTAAGAGTAACCGGAGACCTGACCGGACTGTCTGCTGAAGACACCGTGTAAGTTAGGACCAACCTTGTGTGGACCGCCCTTCTCGGTGGTGTGGCACTGTAGACATCTAGTCTTGAACAAAGTAGCACCCTTCTTCTCGGAACCTGGCTTGTATGGGGCTGGCATGATAACTATGTGTGACTGTTTTGCGGTTGTCTGTTGACTGCAAACGAAATAACTCAGGTGTTCCACAACTGCGGCAAATCTATGCGTCTTATATAGATGGGCTGGGCAGCTGAAGCATCCGGATACATCGGTCATAACGCAGAAGGAAACTCGAGATGTGATTGGCCACGATTTAGCACGTGACCGATTTGCTTATGTGACCGATCTTCGTGTAAAAGGATCTCATGTAATGAACCATGCCGCTTGCGATGACGTTGCCGTTAGCTGGGCAGACCAATCGCCCGGGGCGGCTCGGGGCGCCACGGAGAGCAGCCAGCGTTGCGCCGGTGTGCTCCGAACCCAGCTGTCGGCGGCGAGCAGCCAGCGCGGAAACGGCACTCTGCGGTGTATGGGCGATTCTCAGAAACGGTAGGCCACCGAAGCTCCCTGGGAGGGGCATACTTCCGTGCCACCGGGGTACATGTGCTCACAAGGGTCGTGTACGCGAGCTGGTTGCGGCAACATGGAGGAGGATTACGGAGTGTTTATCCTGGACGTAGAGGGCACTGTGTGCCCTATCGCATTCGTGCGGGAGCAGCTATTCCCTTATTTCCTGGACAAGGTGGAAGAACTGATCAATAATGCGGACGAAACCGAGCGGGACCTGCTTGCGGATATGCAGTCGCGCCACGGTGGGGCGGCAGCCGCCTCGTTGCTGCGGCAGTTAGTTGCGGAGGACGTCAAAGATCCCGCGCTCAAGGCACTGCAGGGGCGCGTGTGGGAGCGCGGGTACGCAAGTGGTGAGATCACGGCGCCGGTATACGCGGATGCCGTGAGATTTATTCAGAGGAACGCCGGGCGGGTGTATATCTACTCGTCGGGCTCGGTGCAGGCGCAGCGCTTGCTATTCGGTCACGTGAGCAACCCGTCAGGCGATGGTGTGCTGGACCTGACGGGACACCTAGCGGGGTTCTTTGATATTCCAGCTGCGGGCCGGAAAACGGAAGCTAAGTCTTACGAGCGCATCCTTGCAGCAATCGGGCTTGAGCGGCAGCCGGGAGCGGCCATCTTCGTGAGCGACAGCGTCGCGGAATTGGACGCGGCTTCTGCGTCGGGTCTGTCCGTACGGCTTGCCGTGAGGCCGGGCAACGAAAGGGTTTCCGGGGCCCGCTACACGACACTGACAGACTTTGAGGGCCTCTAGAGGACCCGGCCGGGTTGTTATGAAAATTCCTATTATTCTATGTCAGAGGTGACGCAGGCAGAATACAACCTGGTACTTAAAAACTAAGATGATATTATTATACACATGCAATATTTCGTGCGTTCGTCTTCTCTCTCGTGGCCTAGCACGTTTGCAGGCATCAATCCGTGTAGTTTGTGAACAACATGTTGGCGGTGACTTCCTCATTCTTGTCGCAGGCGACGTAGATCTGGATGACCAAATCCCTCTCGAAACCCAACTCGCAGAGACGTTCTATCGTAGTCAGGTCTTCTTCAGATAAACTTAACAACTCATTCTGCGCATCTGCAGCTGTGTCTTGGTTCGCGCTCGCGGTCGAGCCATCGCCCTCCGCGATCGCCTCACTGTCGGCCTGGTAGGCACTGGCATCGTCGAGCGCTTCGGATGGAAGAGCGCCGCCAACGGCCTGTAGTAGCATGGAGATGAACATTTCAGGGTTACTCATTATCTGCTCCCGGAGCTCCGGATACCTCTCGCTTAGCGACTCTAGCAACGGCGGCAAGGCCTCAGGGTCGCCATTAATGACGCCACGTAGTTGTACTAGATCCTCAAAAGTCAACCCGATCGTCTGGAGCGGGCTGCTGTCCTGGCTAACAGTCCCCGTTGTCGTCGCATCCGCGCCCGTAGTCGGGTTCTCGGACCCCACGGCTGCCGCCTGCGCGAACAAGTCGTCCTCGTGCACGTGCTCGTCGTTCACCTCGGACGCCGTGCCCGTGCCCGTGCCCGTCTCGGTCTCCGTGCCCGTCTGGGCTGTCGCCCCCGTCTCCGGCACGCCGGAAGCCGCCACCGAGGCGCTCTGCCGCGCGGAGAACGCAGAGCTGTTCTGGAGGTGTTCCGGGATGCCCGTCAACAAGTACTCCACCGCGCGGTCCGGGTTATTGAAGGCCGCCCGCAACGCCATCTCCACCTGCGCGCGGTCGTACCCCATCTCCATGATGCGCTCAACCGTCTGGCTGCGCGCAGACCCCGTCACAAAGCTCGCGCCTGACCCCACCGCCGCGCCCGTGCTTTCCGGATCCACCGCCGCAGACACTCCCGGCGTCGTCACCGTCTCGAGCCCCGTCGACGCCTCGCTCTGCGGCCCCCCGCTCGGCTCGCTCGCCGGCTCCGGCTCGCTCACCCGCGTTTCGGCCTTCTTCTTCGAGATCATGAAGATCACCTGGTCCCCGTCCTTGAGCTTGCACCCCTCGAGCGTGTTGCCATCCTGGAGCACCTTCCCACTGAAAATCATCTTCAATTGCGACTCGTCACATTGCTTGGCTCTTGCAAGCATCTGCTTGGCCTCTGCGATTGTGGCCGACGGCGAGAGCTGCAAAGGCAGCCTCTCTTTCTTGAAATCCTTAAAGTGTATCGTGATGTTCATTGGTCTGCGTTCGTCTAATGTTCCAATATGCAGATGTCCCAAGCGCACAGCTTCCCAAAACTGCTATTGCCCTTCGAGCTTTCCTTTGGTAGACGCTTTCCTTTGTGCTACCGATGGTTTTATCTTGTTTTGCCACCCGTCGAAAAATTCAACCTCGCGATAGTGGAGATGTAGTGATGTGCACCAAAACGGCCTGCTGTCAGAGCAGTGCAAAGAGCTGGAGTAGGTCAATTGGGTTGATTACGCGTAGATTATACTATATAGTAGAGTTACAGAGCCCGAGGACGCTTGGGACTAGCCGGAGCGCCCGCGGATGTCAGAAGCACGCATCGCGGCACCGGAGCCGCCACGTCAGTTGTTGTTGGGGTCGAAGTCTAGCGGGACGGCCGGATCGCGGCGGTCGCGGTCGCCCTCGTAGGGCACGGACTCGTCGTCGGTCCAGTCAACCTGAATTTGGCGGTCCAGGACGTTGGGGTCGATGTTCTTGAGGATGCGGGTGCGCTCGATGTCCCAGTCGTCGCGGACGTCGTCGAAGCCGATGTCCCAGATCTTGTGGTAGAACTCGCGGATTTGGGCCTCCTCGAGGCGGCGCTGCTCCTCCTCGGCCATCCAGGCCATGTGCTTGAGATCATCGGAGGAGGGCTCGTAGATATGCCAGATGACGTAGTGTGGTAAGCCCACGACACTGTAGCCCATGGCGCGCGAAAGCTTGCCGAAGCCCTCGGTCTCGGCGTGCTTCTGGAAAGAAAAAGCGGGGAAGTGCGAACCCGACCGGAAGACGCGCGCGCGAGAGAGAATGGACACACCGCCGATGCCGTCGAGCTCCATCTCGGTCTCGGGGTCGCCGTTGGGGTCGCGCATATATGCCAGGTGGACGCGCCAGGTCGCATACTCGGGGTAGCCTTCGACGATGACGGCGTCCTCGTCCGGGGTGTCTGCCGCAAGCTGCAGGCCGCCCTCCGACTCAACCCACGAGTTCAGGTCGTACGGCTGGATGTCGCCCAGCCAGTCGGGCAGCGGCCGCCACACGTTTGGCACGATCACGTCCTTGTCGTGGTGCATCAGGTCCTCGATGATCGTCTGCGGCACGGTCTCGACGTCGACATCCCGCCAGTAGACCCAGGAGTGGTATGGCTTGAGTGCAACCGAGCCCAGCCAGTTGCGTGCGCGCGCCATCAGCTTGCGCCGCGGTCCCTGCGCCGCAAACCCGTGCCGGTCCGAGAACGACTGTCCAATCGCCTGCCCGAAGTCCTTCTGGAATATCTCAATGTTCCCGAATTGCCGCGCGTTGTCCGGCTGGCTCTGCAGCTCCCGCACGTGCTGCCGCAGGACGCTCATGGTCTCGTCCTTCGAGTCCGACACCAGAAACGACAGGTCCACCAGGTTGTGCGGGTACGTCATCTCCGACAGGTGCTTGAAGAACATCGGCAGATGCTCCGCCGCGTCCCGCAGCGGCACGCAGAACAGCACGCGGTCGCCCTGCGCCCACCCGTCCGCCTTGCCTCGCGACCACGACAGGTCCCAGTACTCTACGCCGTCCACGCCGTCTAGCTGAGGCGTATAAACGCCGCTCATCACCAGCCACCACAGAAGCACCACAAACGTGGCTGCCGCCCCCAGTGCAGTCGCTGCCGGCACCACGCCCTGCTTCTTCATCTTGTCTGTGGCCTCCCGTCTGCCCCGTTGTGCGCTGGCGTTGCGAGCTTTTGACTGAGGAGCTCTGCACGTGATGGCCCATTACCCGGCCGCCGCCCCTCTTGCGTTAGGGCTGCCGCTCGACGCGCGTCCGCAGAGACGGCGCCGCAGTCCTGGCACGTGACCGCCGAAAAAATTTTCCCTGCAGCGCGCGTTGGACGCAGCGCCGGCGGCAGCAGGCCGGGACCATTTATAAAGCGCGGCGTGGGCTATTCCGTTTTTCTCTGTCGCACATCTGGCTCCAACGCAGCACGACGAGACACAACGATGGCTGAAGAAGACCACACCTTTGAGACCGCGGAGGCCGGGGCCTCCTTGACGTACCCTATGCAGTGCTCTGCGTTGAGAAAGAACGGGTTTGTGGTGATCAAGGGCAGACCATGCAAGATCGTGGACATGTCGACCTCCAAGACCGGGAAGCACGGTCACGCCAAGGTGCACTTGGTGGCGATTGACATCTTCACCGGCAAGAAGTTGGAGGACTTGTCTCCTTCCACGCACAACATGGAGGTGCCAGTGGTCAAGCGGACTGAGTACCAGTTGTTGGACATTGACGACGGGTTTTTGTCGTTGATGACGATGGACGGTGAGACAAAGGACGACGTGCGCGCGCCAGACGGCGAGCTCGGGGAGACCATGCAGGCTTCGTTCGACGAGGGCAAGGACCTAATGGTGACCGTCATCACCTCGATGGGCGAGGAGGCTGCGATCTCGTTCAAGGAGGCGCCTAGATCCGACTGAGCTAGTGTACTTAGGATAGCAGAATGAAATGTACCATTGCCATATAGTCATTCGTTTATAGTATAAGAGTAGCGGTCACGGGCCCGGCAAACAAGCGTGGGTTGCTATAGGGCACGCGCGCGGCGGGGTGGGGTATATGCTTCTGGCGAGCCACGACCTGTGTACACGACAACGTGGCCGAGTGGTTAAGGCGGAAGACTCGAATCTTGAGACATCTTTTGGGCTTTGCCCGCGCAGGTTCGAATCCTGCCGTTGTCGCTTTTTTGCTTACGCGTTCGATGAAAAGTCTGCGCACAAGAGCGCGGTGAGGCTTCCCTCCGCAGGACAGCAACAGGATGGAGCTCCCGCTGAATGAGGCGCACGATGCGCTATTCAGCGACCGGGTGCGGCGCTTCCAGGAGTTTCTGGACTCGCACGACGCCTATGCAGACGAGATCCGGGCGATCCTGGTGCACAACGGCCTGAATGCCGAGCGCGGGGACGGCGCGTGGGACAAGAAGAGCGGGCCGGCGGGCGCGAGCCTGCCGCGGCGCCTGACTGTATCGCTTGACGACATCCGCGAGTTCGATAGGGCCTATTGGACCGGCCTGCTGGTGCAGCCTGCGTACTTCTTGCCTGCGGCCGAGCGCGCGGTGACGGACCTGGCAGCGGTACTGGAAGACACGCGCGTTGCGCGGGCTGCAGGCCCATCAAGCGAATGGCGGCTCTCGTTCCGCGGTGCGTTCGGCGCCCATGCGCTGTCGCCGCGGACGCTGATGGCGACGCACCTGAACCAGCTGGTGTCGATCGAGGGCATCGTGACGCGCACGTCGCTAGTGCGTCCGAAGTTGTTGCGCTCGGTGCATCTGTCGAAAAACACGGGTGCGCACTACTACCGTGATTACCGTGATGCGACCACGACGCTGGTCACTGAGGTTCCGACGCCGGCCATCTACCCAGAGGCAGACCCCGAGGGCAATCCGCTGAACACTGAATATGGCTACTCCACGTACATGGACCACCAACGGGTGACGGTGCAGGAGATGCCCGAGAAGGCCCCGCCGGGACAGCTTCCGCGGTCGGTCGATGTCATTTTGGATGACGATCTGGTGGATAAGACGAAGCCAGGCGATAGGGTTAACATCGTGGGGGTCTTCAAGTCCATCGGTGCGGGTGGCATGTCAGGAGGCTCATCTTCAGACCACGGTAACAATGGGCTGGCAGGATTCAAGACGCTGATCATTGGCAACACCGTTTATCCTTTGCACGCGCGCTCCACCGGAGTGGCAGCAAGCGAGCGTCTTTCAGACACCGACATCAGAAACATCAACAAGCTGGCAAAATCGGCAGATGTATTTGACCTGCTTGCGCAATCGCTGGCGCCCTCTATCTACGGGCACGAACATATCAAGAAGGCGGTGCTACTAATGTTGATGGGGGGTGTTGAGAAGAATTTGGAGAACGGCTCTCACCTGAGGGGTGACATAAACATTTTGATGGTTGGTGACCCTTCTACTGCAAAGTCACAGATGCTGCGCTTTGTGCTCAATACCGCCGCACTTGCGATTGCGACTACTGGGCGAGGCTCTTCTGGTGTCGGTTTGACTGCCGCTGTTACCATGGACAGGGAAACAGGCGAAAGACGTCTGGAAGCGGGTGCAATGGTGCTCGCAGACCGCGGCATAGTGTGTATTGACGAATTCGACAAGATGTCCGATGTGGACCGGGTTGCTATCCACGAAGTGATGGAACAGCAAACAGTGACGATTGCCAAGGCGGGTATCCACACGACACTGAACGCACGTTGTTCAGTGATAGCAGCAGCCAATCCTGTATTTGGTCAGTACGATGTTAACAAAGATCCACACAAGAATATTGCTCTACCTGATTCGTTGCTTTCTCGTTTCGATCTACTGTTCGTGGTGACCGATGATATTAATGATGTTCGTGATCGTGCAATTAGTGAACATGTGCTACGGACCCACCGGTATCTTCCTCCAGGGTACATGGAGGGAGAACCTATTAGGGAAGCGATTAATCTGTCTCTCTCAGTTGGTACTGATGGTGTTTCTATTGACCCTGACGCTGATGATGACACCACCGATAAGGTGTTTGAGAAATACGATCCACTGTTGCATGCAGGTGCTAAACTAGCTAAAAACCGTGGTGACCACCGTGGCGCCGAACTGCCAAAGGTTGTATCGATTCCCTTCATTCGTAAGTACGTTCAGTACGCGAAGGAGCGAATCGTCCCAGTGTTGACGCAGGACGCAGTCAACATAATCGTGAAAACCTACTGTGACCTGAGAAATGACCAGAATACCAAGAAGTCGCCGATTACTGCTAGAACGCTGGAAACCTTAATTCGTCTGTCCAACGCACACGCTAAGGTGCGCCTTTCTAAGCTCGTAGAGGCCCGCGACGCTAATGTGGCGGCGCAGCTGCTACGTTTTGCCCTGCTTGGAGAAGATCTATCAAGCACGGCTTCCGATAGCGCACTACAGCATTCTCCTAGGAAGAGACAACGGACACGCATGTACACTGAAGAGGAACCAGCCCCTGCACTTCAGCAAAGCCATTCCGGAGCAGACGCCGACGCAACTAGTAGCTCCATCGTTGCTACCCCTATTCGCGCACGGAATTTGCCGCGAGATATTGATCCAGATGCATCCGATGCAGAAGACGACGGTGACGCCGTGTACTTACCAGATTCCATTACCTCGCTCACACCTATGACCCGACTCCCGCATGATGAGGAACTAGATCTTCAACGTCGTATGGAGCGGGGCCTGCGCGTGTCGCCGCGGCTTGCCTCCCGGCGTATCCTTTCCGACTCGGAAAACCTGCCTGCTCATCCTCCAACTTCTGCCGCTTCCATGCGCCAGCATCTGCAACAGGCTGCCCACTCGCCATCTCGTGCGCCAGATGAATCAGCTACTGTTGAACACATAGAACCCGGTTCTATATCTCCAGGAAGGCTTTCTATTATATCCGGTATTATTGCCCGTTTGATGCAGACAGATCTGTTTGAGGATGAGCATTACCCTATAATCGCGCTCCTGGAGAAGGTCAACGAGGAGCTGCCGGAGGAGGATAAATTCTCGATGGAAGAATACCTTGCAGGTCTGAACATAATGAGTGACAGGAACAACTTGATGATAGCAGAAGATAAGGTATGGCGAGTTTAGGACATATAAGTAGACTATTAACTGTATAAATCACTACTCGAAAGTACTCTTTGGAACTAACACGCGCGGCGCTAAGCTTCGTCACGTGATATGAAGCTCGTGCAAAATTTCGAAGTGGATCATATAAATTTGGACAACCGTTCCTGAGGCTGTCGTGTGCACAGCAGGCCTTTACAGAACACATATTAGCTGCAAAGTCCTAGATATTTTAGGAGCTACAATGGGTTCGGGGCAGCTGGTTGTGAGTCCCATTATCCGAGATGCACGATTGCTAACCCCCAAGGAGGTTTTTTTCCGTCCATATGTTTTCCTGTTTTTGCCGCTATATATGCTATTCCTGCAACTATATTTGCAGGAGTATGACCGGTATTTTGGTGGTTCAGAATGGACCTTTGTCTATCTGTGTACCCTGGTCACATTGAATATGCTGGTCGCTTTGCTGCCAGAGTGGAATGTGAATTTGGCAGCGAAGTTTCGGTATCGGGCATGCGAGAACGTGACCCAAGCGACACACATCTTACTGCAGACTACTCCTAATAATGGCTCTGATGGAATTGTAGAGATACAGCGGATACAGGAGCAGGGTCACGTTCAGACCTTTTTCCAATTCCAGAAGAAGCGGTTTCTCTGGCAGGCTGACTTGCAGGCGTTTTCGTCTCCAAAGTTCCTGGTGGATGAGGAGCCTAAACTAGGAAAGCTACAGCAAAGCCGCGGACTTTCCGGTGATCTTACGCATATGAAGCTCTTGTACGGCGAGAATACGTTTGATATCCCTGTTCCTAGCTTTTTAGAGTTATTCAAGGAGCATGCTGTGGAACCATTCTTTGTCTTCCAGATTTTCTGCGTCGCCCTATGGTTGTTTGATCAAATGTGGTACCTATCTTTGTTCAACCTGTTCATGATCTTTGCCATGGAGGCAGTATCCGTCTTTCAACGACTAACCACCCTCAAGGAGTTCAAGACTATGGGCATCAAACCTTATGGTATTAATGTCTTCCGCGACTCCAAGTGGCAGCTGCTTCAGACGAATGAATTATTGCCTATGGATCTTATTTCTGTTACCCGTACCGACGAAGACAGTGCCTTATCCTGTGACATGATCCTCGTCGATGGTACATGCATTGTTAACGAGGCTATGCTGTCTGGTGAGTCAACCCCGTTATTAAAAGAATCTGTTAAGTTACGGTCAAGTGAAGAAAAGTTGCAGGTCGAAGGCCTTGACAAGAATTCCGTGTTACATGGTGGTACTAAGGTTCTTCAGGTAACGGCACCCGAAAAAGGATCATCCTCGATTCCCGCACCCCCTGATGGAGGTGCTTTGGCGGTTGTATCGAAGACAGGTTTTGAAACATCTCAGGGAGCTCTTGTTCGCGTTATGATCTACTCTTCGGAACGTGTTTCAGTGGGTAACAAAGAAGCACTATACTTTATCCTATTTTTGCTGATTTTCGCTATTGCCGCTTCTTGGTACGTGTGGGTGGAAGGTACTCGGATGGGAAGAGTCCAGTCGAAGCTGATTCTAGATTGTATCTTGATCATTACCTCTGTTGTCCCATCTGAACTTCCTATGGAGTTGACCATGGCTGTGAACAATTCCTTGGCTGTTTTGTCCAAGTTTTACGTATACTGCACTGAGCCGTTTAGAATCCCTCTAGCTGGTAGGATCGATGTATGCTGCTTTGACAAAACGGGTACTTTGACTGGTGAGGACTTGGTATTTGAAGGTTTAGCGGGGCTTGCAGGGAAGAACCAGCCAGTTAACCATCTTTTTAAAGGTACCGAAGTGCCCCTTGATACAAATTTGGTTATCGGTGCTGCTCATGCACTAGTGCGGTTGGACGATGATGAAGTTGTTGGTGACCCAATGGAGAAGGCTACTCTTGCTGCAACCGGTTGGAAAGTAGGTGTGAAGGATAGTCTATCCAATGAAAAAGTTGGTGATATTTCGATTCTACGCCGTTTCCAGTTCTCATCAGCTTTGAAACGTTCCTCGACGATCGCGGTACACAACAAGCAACATTATTCCGCCGTAAAGGGTGCTCCAGAAACTATTCGCGAGAGATTGAGCCAAGTCCCTACTGACTATGACCAAGTTTACAAGTCCTTTACCAGGGCGGGATCTCGTGTCTTAGCTCTTGCTTCTAAAAAACTGCCATCTATGTCCATAAAGCAAATTGAAAAGCTAGAAAGAGAGGCTGTGGAGTCAGACTTGGAGTTCAAGGGATTCTTGGTCTTCCACTGCCCATTGAAAGACGATGCAATCGAAACGATAAAAATGTTGAACGAATCGTCGCATCGTTGTATCATGATTACTGGTGATAATCCTTTAACCGCTGTTCATGTAGCCAAAGAGGTTGCTATTGTTGAAAGAGAGACTTTGATCCTTGACGAGCCAATTGATGGTTCCAGCCACGCCCTTGTTTTCCGTAATATTGAAGAGACTATTGTGAATCCATTCAATCCCGAGAAAGATACCTTTGAACATTCGAAATTGTTTGCGAAGTATGACATTGCTGTCACTGGCCATGCTCTTCAACTTCTTTCTGGTCACTCTCAGTTGAATGAGTTAATTCGTCATACGTGGGTGTATGCACGTGTGTCACCGGCACAGAAGGAATTCATCATGAACTCTCTAAAGGATATGGGCTATCAGACATTAATGTGTGGTGACGGTACTAATGATGTTGGTGCCTTAAAGCAGGCTCACGTTGGAATTGCGCTTTTGAACGGTACTGAGGAAGGTCTAAAAAAACTACAGGAACAGCGGCGAATTGAAAATCTAAAGGCCATGTACGAAAAACAGTGCCTTTTCATGGAAAAATGGGGACAGCCCGTACCACCGGTACCGCAACCCATTGCACACTTGTATCCACCTGGCCCATCAAATCCAAACTACTTGAAAGCTCTGGAAGCCAGAGGTGTTATTATTACTCCCGAAATGCGCCATTTAGCTGCTGCTGCCGCCAAGATGCCTGTATCTACTGTTAAACGCACTGATCCCTCAAAACAAAGCCCTGCAGACGTAGCCGCCATGATGTTGAGTGGTCTCAATGACTCTGAGTCAGATGATGCACCTACCTTGAAACTAGGCGATGCCTCATGTGCCGCACCATTCACCTCTAAGTTGGCTAATGTTTCTGCTGTGACTAACATCATTAGACAGGGCCGTTGTGCATTGATTAATACAATCCAGATGTACAAGATATTAGCGCTCAACTGTTTGATCACTGCATATTCCTTATCTGTCATTTACCTCGCTGGTGTGAAGTTTGGTGATGTTCAAGCTACTGTTTCCGGACTTCTGATTACCGTCTGCTTCTTGAGTATTTCTCGTGGGCAGCCGCTTGAAAAGCTTTCTAAAGAAAGACCGCAGCCAGGTATCTTTAATGTTTACATTATGGGCTCTATTTTAGGCCAATTTGCCGTACACATTGCTGCACTTGCCTATATCAACAGAGAGATTTACTTCTTGGAGCCAAGAGAGCCTCAAATTGATCTAGAGAAGGACTTTTCTCCTTCTTTGTTGAATACGGGGATTTTCTTGATCCAGTTGGCCCAGCAAGTCTCTACATTTGCTGTAAATTATCAAGGTGAACCATTCAGGGAGAACATCCGGAGTAACAAGGGAATGTATTATGGATTGGTAGCAGTTAGCGCTTTGGCACTGGCGGCTGCTACGGAATTTATGCCGGAATTAAATGCTTCTATGAAGTTTGTTCCAATGACTGATATGTTCAAGTTCAAATTGACTGCTTCGTTGGTTTTGGACTTCGTCGGATCTTACGCTGTGGAACTCTTCTTCAAGTACTTTTTCATGAATTCTGAAGCTGCAGATATTGCCATTCGCGACTAAATTTAGGCACTCCTGGAAGGCCTCCAATAATATCGAATATTATAGAACCTACTGGTTATCAGGTTCGAAGGTGTCAGTAAATAGTTTTAGTTTAAAAAATAGCACCGATACCCAAGAGCTACTACTCAATATAACCGGCCCAAGAATTCGTCCTTATCAAGAGATTTCCATTTATATACTTTTAACTCTGACCCAATTGTGGAAACCGTAATGATATCATTGAGAAGCGTTTGGATGCTTTCAAGCACGACTTCCACCTCCTTATCGCCAATTGGGTTATTGGAATCTCGGAGCGAGTCCACAAGTAGATCTCGTAAGTATGGCAGTGTGTATGGCTTCTGAACCTGCAACGTCAGCAAAATATCAAAGACCTGTTTCATTTTGGTTTTTAGAAACAGTTGAGTGTTCGCCTCACGTTGTGCTAGTAGTTCGGTCGCCTTCAGCTCTTTGGACCGAATGCGGTCCAGCAAAGCCGCTGAATTAACATTAGGGCTCGCTCGCTTCTTCGCTATTCCTTTTACACTCGCCACGTTCAAATGAGTAGGTAAGATCGGATTCCGCAGACGGTCCTTCTTTGGATTTTGTGGGACCTGGTCCGCAAGCTGGTAAATGGGAATGTCTTCAAGAATGCCAGTAGACATGTCCAGAGCGTCCTCAAGCCACCTGTCAGCACGTTCGGCAAAAAGTTCCTTTCTGCGAGTATCAGCCATTAACCGACCCTGTGGTAGACGAATGCTATCCAACGCCCTACCTTCTGTTCGTACTGCGTAAGCGTCGTTCCAGATGTACATTATCCGAAGAATATCAGCGCTGCTAATCTTGCGTTTGGCCATTGTGCTAAGCTGGGGCAGCAAGCGGTCTATAGATATGTATTCAGCCGTTGGATGGTTCATCCTATACATGCTCAGCACCGACTCTGTCACGGAAAACAGCCGTTTTAATGCAGTGAGTGCCTTCCGTACCTTAATACGCGCCATCTCCGGGGCATAGAATTTGCTGGCTGTGCGCGGAAACCGGTCAATATGCATCTCCAGCATCTTCTGACCGAGGGGCGCACCGCCTACCCGATAGTCTAGCGGAGGAGAAAGAGTTAAATGAACCATCTGTGAGTGCATCGGTATTTGTATTGCGTGTGTACTGTGCTGCCCACCCGATAAGTGTTCCAACAGACGCCCCGTGTGCACCAGCAGGCAGTCATCCGCTTCCACCTTCACCCACTCGCTGTACCGCCGAACCTTCACGTCCCGCGCCACAGGAAACACAGAGATCAGGCCCTCGCTGTGGAATGACGCGAAAGACTTCTGGTAGTCGAACGCAAGCCCAGGCAGAGCTGCTGCGCCCTCTGCGCCATCGTAGTATCGGACCAGCTCATGGCTATTGCGGTCCCCGTCCACCGCCAAGTCTGCACCGCCGACCGCGTCCGCGCACAGATGGCCAAAGTACAGCGCCACCTTCAGCAGCCTTGCGCGGATCTTCAGCAGCAGTGCGCTCTCGCACTGGCGCGCTCCCTGCCCCCCGCCCGAATCCCACATGTAGCGCTCAATGGCCACGCCCTCCTCTACATCCACCCCTGTGAAGCTTGCATCGAACTCTGCCATCTCATCGGGCGCCGTCCCTGCCATCTCCTGCACCCATCCGCGCAGCTGTGCGTAGTTCGCGTAGTTCTTCAGCAGAAAAGCATCCCCAGTACCCAAAACAGTTCGCACCACCTGCGCCAGCTGCCGCTCGTCGCCAACGTCGTCCAGATCGATCACCGGTACTGACTTTCCCATCACGCGGTGGTTGTGTCGCGGCCTTTTGGCTTGCGCGCGCGTCCTCCAGAAGACCTGCCAACAGCGCGCAGCATTCAACAGGCCGTCAGCGAGCAGAGCAGGACAGACCCTGAACCTCGTTCCATCCTCCCGCAGTTCTGCACGTGCTGTCGGACATGTATGTCACGTGATAGACACTCGTATAAAAGGACACTCAAGTTCACAGGTCCAACCCGCGACTAAATAAGGAATCCGTCCGGTACTTGCAAGCAGCCTCCTTGATGCTGACGACGTGCATCAGCCACGGACGTTTGCATTGTTTGGCAGCACGAATTACATTGTAGGATCACGTGACTGATTATCGGACAGTGGGGCTTTATGTCTGGATGCTCTTGTCCGGACAGCTCCCAAATCTGTGCCGTGTAGAATGATGTTCTGGACTCTTCGATGGTGAGCAACAGCGGAGCCGAGAAGTCGGGTGAAAATTTTTATAAACTATACTTATTTATTGATATTCCTCCTACCATTCCCCACTGTTAAAAGCTTGCACTTTCAACACTAGGGTTCGAACTTGGTTGTGTCATCGCTACATAGGTCAGGTTAAAATGTTGTCTGCTTCTAAGAACATGTTGCGCAACCCACTGCGCATGTCTGCACGTTTGCAGTCCAGCAAGGTGCAGGGTCAAGTGATTGGTATCGACTTGGGTACCACGAACTCTGCGGTTGCTGTGATGGAGGGCAAGATCCCTAAGATCATTGAGAACGCGGAGGGTGCACGTACGACTCCATCGGTGGTGGCTTTCACGAAGGACGGTGAGCGTCTGGTCGGTATCCCAGCCAAGAGACAGGCCATCGTCAACCCCGAGAACACGCTATTTGCGACCAAGCGTCTGATCGGCCGCCGGTTCGAGGACGCGGAGGTGCAGAGAGACATCAAGCAGGTGCCATACAAGATTGTGAAGCACTCCAACGGCGACGCGTGGTTGGAGGCTCAGGGCAAGACTTACTCGCCAGCGCAGATCGGTGGTTTCGTGCTTAACAAGATGAAGGAGACCGCGGAGGCCTACCTGGGCAAGCCCATCAAGAACGCTGTGGTCACTGTGCCTGCGTACTTCAACGACTCGCAGAGACAGGCCACCAAGGACGCTGGTCAAATTGTTGGCTTGAACGTCCTACGTGTGGTTAACGAGCCTACTGCTGCCGCTCTTGCCTACGGTTTGGAGAAGGACGACTCCAAGGTGGTCGCCGTCTTCGACTTGGGTGGTGGTACTTTCGACATTTCCATCTTGGACATCGACAACGGTGTTTTCGAGGTCAAGTCCACCAACGGTGATACTCACTTGGGTGGTGAGGACTTCGACATCTACCTGCTAAGAGAGATCGTACAGCAGTTCAAGAAGGACACAGGCATCAACTTGGAGAACGACCGCATGGCTATCCAGAGAATCAGAGAGGCCGCCGAAAAGGCCAAGATCGAGCTGTCGTCCACCGTCGCTACTGAGATCAACCTACCTTTCATCACCGCTGACGCGTCTGGTCCAAAGCACATCAACATGAAGTTCACCAGAGCTCAGTTTGAGCAGCTAACCGAGCCATTGGTCAAGAAGACCATTGACCCAGTCAAGAAGGCCATGAAGGATGCTGGCTTGTCTACCTCCGACGTTGCGGAGGTCATTCTAGTTGGTGGTATGTCCAGAATGCCAAAGGTTGTCGAGACCGTTAAGCAGTTGTTCGGCAGAGAGCCATCCAAGGCTGTTAACCCAGACGAGGCTGTCGCCATTGGTGCTGCCATCCAGGGTGCTGTCTTGGCGGGTGAGGTTACCGACGTTTTGCTATTGGACGTCACCCCATTGTCCTTGGGTATCGAGACCTTGGGTGGTGTGTTCACGAGGTTGATCCCAAGAAACACTACCATCCCAACCAAGAAGTCTCAGATCTTCTCCACGGCTGCCGCAGGCCAGACTTCCGTTGAAATCAGAGTTTTCCAGGGTGAGAGAGAGCTAGTCAGAGACAACAAGTTGATTGGTAACTTCACCTTGTCTGGTATCCCACCAGCTGAGAAGGGTGTTCCTCAGATCGAGGTCACCTTCGACATCGACGCTGACGGAATCATCAACGTCTCTGCCAGAGACAAGGGCTCCAACAAGGACGCCTCCATCACCGTCGCCGGCTCCTCCGGTCTATCCGACGCCGAGATCGAGAAGATGGTCAACGACGCCGAGAAGTACAAGGAGCAGGACGAGAGCCGCAGACGCGCCATCGAGACTGCCAACAAGGCTGACCAGCTTGCCCACGACACCGAGAAGGCTGTCAACGACTTCGAGGACAAGGTCGACAAGGCCGAGGCCCAGAAGGTCAAGGACCAGATTGCTGCCTTGAAGGAGCTAACCGCTAGAGCCTTGTCCGGCGAGGAGGTCAACGCCGACGACTTGAAGGCTAAGACCGACGAGTTGCAATCCGCATCCTTGAAGTTGTTTGAGAAGCTGCACAAGGAGTCCGGCAACTCTGCTGGTGAATCCGAGCCAAAGAACTAAATGACCTGACGATCGACCCGATCCTGACTCCTCTTTTACGCAAATATTTCTGGAACTTTTAACGTTAACCTGTTTATAATCCGTTACCCCTGTTCAAGTAATTACAAGGAAGGAACAATTATACATGGAGCGGAGGAGAGGTAACATACATGTATATAACCCATGAATTAATTTGTTTCATTCTGAACCTATGTAACGCACTAGCGTAAACTGCCCATTCGTTGGTATACTTCTATACGGTGGTGCTGGTCGTATGCTCTTCTAGTTCACGACATTTTAAAGGGACAGACAGAACGTAACCGGCAGCACTACCGCCTGATTGAACAGGGAGTAACACGCGTCCCAATAAACACCATGGGCGAGACATTTTCACCTTTGCATAAGCTTATCTGCCTCAGCGCATTGCTTGCAGCTGGTTTTCTGCTAGTGATTCTGGCATGTGCACTATATAATAACTACTATCCACTACTGGACGGTAAGTACTACGACCAGGACGAAAGCATGCGAGTGAAAGACAAGTACTAACTAAGATCTTCAGTGCTGGTGTTTGTCCTAGCGCCACTACCTAATGCTGTGTTCGGCGGTTCGTCATTTGGAGGGAATGAGTTCATGAACGAACGAGTGCAAAGCGCACAGGAGTTCGGCCAGTTTATGACCGGGGGCTTGGTAGCCAGTGGTTTGATTCTTCCGGTGGTTTTCTATCATACAGGACTGATCAACCAGCAGAGCTGCATTGCCTCTGTGATCGGGGGCGGTATTATATACCTGTGCATCATCATTTTCTCCTGGTTTTTTAACCGCTCTTGGGAAGAGGACGAGGATGCGCTCTTCAGCTATTGATTGCTCGCAGGTGTGCTGCGCTCCTATCACTGCAGTGTTTGCGGCTTACGTGCTTCAAGGAGCTGAAGTAGCCTGTATATTATATTAAATTTAGTAACATAATTTAACATCTAGCACCAAACGCAGTCGGAGCCCGAAATGCAAAGACTAGACGCTGCCAGTGCGGTGGTGCTTGAGGGGGTTGGACGTGATACGCGTCAAAATAAGTGAGAGCAAGATCCACTCTTTCCTTAGTTGGGCAGAGTGGAAATTGCCACAGTTATCCCATGCAGAGTTTGACTTCGGGACAGCCAATTCTAGAAGACAGTACATGGTGCCACCAATTGTCTGATAAGCAAGGTAGCTAATTAGTTTCACAGTTAGAAGCGCCATGCGTCTATTGCTGTGTTTGGCGTAAAAATCGGTCGGCACGATGGTGGTGTTGTTAAACCAGCCAAAGACCTTCTTGAACTTATGGAGATGTCTAACGTTCCTTAAAAAAAACTCATTTAGCGAGTAGTCGTCGAGTGCATCTTGGCTTTTCTGTACTTCTCCGATGATGGCCATGGAGTCCATATATTTGACGTCATTGAGTGCGCCTAGGTAAGTGTCGACATCCCCGATGTTCTTTTGAAGGAAGGCATCCACACTCGTGGCTTTAATTTCATCCACAGTCTCAATCAACAGCTCGGCTATGCGAACCACGCCCTCAGATTGGAGAGCTAGACTGTGCAAGCCCGGACCTTGCTCTTCGCCATTTTCTTCTAAATCCTCTAGCGCCTTTTGAAGTTCCGCCAATTGATGTTCGATGTTGGCACCTACTATTCTGAGAAGAGTAACTACCGGAACTTCATTACTTTGTTCAATGTATGATGCGACAATACTCCGAAGTTTATGAAGGTCGTCAATTAGACCATGCGCGTTTAAAGTCTTGTCTCTCTCTTGTTCTCCTATGCTACGTCTGATCGCCATCAAATCAAGCAACTTTTCGGTCCACCTGTTGACATTATTTTTAAACTTATATCTAATCTTATCCTTTGTATTAAACAAGTGTAGTGGTTCTAATTGTTTTTCTTTGTACGCCTTCTTGAGGAACGATTCGGAGAACCGAAGAAAGCCGTTCACCTGGGATAATAGTTCGTTGTCGATTCCCATTGAATGGAAGTCCTCACTTGCAAGCCATACAGACTGCCAGCGTATCATTTCATCCCAAACTGCATCATTAATCATGGCATCGGTCGCAGTATTTGATTGTTTTGCAGGGAACGCTATAATGCTGGTCACGATAGGGACTAGCCATAGTATAGCAGTTAATCTCATGATTCAAAAGTCACGAAATGAAATCTTCTTGCGTATGCAGTAACAGGCAAAATGCACTCTCGTCAACAGCTCGTGAATTCCCAAATTAAGATAATATATAGCTGTGGGCAATAAGTTCTTCTATTCAAGTTAATAAGTGCAACATTGTCGCTAGAACTGTTTACCTATTTAGTCAGTCCTGACACTAAGCCGATCTTTTGTAAGCCGTCGTTCTCCGTCTTTGTACAGATACAGCTTGAACAATCTCCACAATCATGAAGCGGCACAGATTTATCCCTTCTATCATGCAAGCGGATCCGTCTGCTTCATCTATACTGTTTCGAATCATGCTCTTCCCTGCCAGAGCAAAAAAAGGTCCTACCCGGATTCGAACCGGGGTTGTTCGGATCAAAACCGAAAGTGATGACCACTACACTATAGGACCAGAAATATCAATTTTTGCTGTGTGCACGCCCGTTTTTCAGGGCTGCTCTGTCGGAGTTCAATAGATCGCAGTGGCCATGGCCAAAAGTGTACCTGATCTAATAAGAGTACAAGCAATTGGAGGTAGTATTGAATCTGCTCGCGGAGGCTTTGGTATCAACAGTGACTAAAAGAGCCACACCTCTGGTGTAAAATATGTAGACACGTAGCTGCTAACCACGCAGCCAGTCGAAACCCGATGCAGTGAGCATAGAATGGGTGTAAATGATTCAAACAGCGTGCATGAGTCAGCTTTCCATGCGCAAGCACTATGCATGACCCATGTACAAGACTAATACCCTGTGAACAAGCCACTCAGCAGGCAGTGTATTACAGGCTCAACACATGCGATGAGTCTCCGTTCCTTTACCTATATATAGAATTGCTGGTCTCATGCTTTTTACGGTATATGCGATCTCATATATTCGTAGGTAGTCACTACCGTACGTGGGCGGTCTCAGTCGACAGGCACACTGAGTGGATGGTCTAATGCTGGAGTACCGCGTACATCATATGCTTTCGTTGTATTTGATATCTTGGAGTCTATGGAAGCGTGCTTCGTACCAGCTCGATTGCTATCCTACACGGTCAATCGGTATTACTTGTAGGATTAAAGATCGAAGCAATACGCAGGGAATCAAACCAGTTGCTAAGCCCCATGAGGGCTTTGCTCTTTCGTGTGCAAAGGGCGTGTTTTAGTTAATATTGGCAAGGGTCATTTTGTTACTACGTCACACCCAAAGTTAGGTATGTCCATCGAACTGTAACGAGTATCCATTTCCTTTGATTTTTCACCCTTTTCAGCTGGCGTGCCTACAGAATGGAATACATTAACGTATTGATGATAGCGTCGATGGTACGACATTATCTCACATCCTGTAACATTTTTGAACTTTTGCGATTAATTTGAAACTGCTAGTGATATCACGCAAGTAATATGGGCTCTCGTTCTTTTTGCTCTGGGAGTGGGCTCGTTATCTGATCATGATCTCAATCTCGTTCTAAATAGTGCACCCAGACACAGAACGTTAATCCTGCTTCTATGGCCAAGTTGGTAAGGCGCCACACTAGTAATGTGGAGATCATCAGTTCAAATCTGGTTGGAAGCATTTTTTTAGCTTTGGCATGAGAGCAGTTCCTGTCATTGGCACCGGAAGCTAAATCTATCAGAGTGAATCCATTAGAATATAGAGTGCTAGTAGGCGATCAATAGAATACAATACATAGGCAACTAGAGGGTAGGAGGCTAAGACTAATAAGAGTACATGCAGTTGGGTATAAAATAGACTTTTAAAAATTGGTAACAAATGGATTGGGAGAACTAGGATTACAGCTCTGGATTGTAAGGGTATGTTGGTTTCACGATTGGTTTTAGGATACACTCGTATATCAGGTTGGAATTTGAAATTTCGGTCATTGGCTGTGCCATTTTCATGTGCACTTTCTGGAGGTTAATATGTTCCATCAGGAACGCCGAGTGCGGTAACTGTTGAAGTTATGCGTCATTATGCGTGTTGAGGGTATCACATGGCTAATTAGTCTTTATCAGGATTGGCAATCCGTAATGGTCTATTCGCGGTAACATCGGGGAGCGAACTATTGCTCAATCTTGGACGTCCCAAGCCGGCTTCTTGGTAATGCGCCACAGGAGCTTGGTCTGCGAAAAGCGCATGGTGCGCCGATTGTTCCGACGTCGATCTTGTTTGGTGTCTTGAGTTTGAAGTCGAGGAAGGATCAGTATAATTCAGCGGCAGCGGGTCCTGGTCTCCGAACGAATATGGCTGATGGAATCGCTTCTCCTCCAAGTCGGGCTCGCTGGATACATCATCCCGATCACGGTTGACCATGATGAAAACGGCGAGGGCTATGAAAATGGCCACTAGTGCAAGCGAGCCAAGCACAATTCCGGCAATTGCGCCGCCCGATAGCGACTTGCTGTTCTTTTTCGGCGCATCAGAAGTCGAGTGTTCTGGGGCAGAACTTGTGCTAGAAGGGGCAGATCCCGTTATCGTTCGAGTGACAGGTTCTGCTGTACTGATAATAGTTGACCCTTCTGAAACTCTTGTAGTAACTGAGTAAGAAACGGTTGTTTGTGGATTTGGCGGCTGAGTCACCGACGTTGTCGGGGTATTTTCTGTCGTCGCTGGTGCGACCGTTGTCGTCTGCGAAGATGTGCTGGAAGTCGAAGTCGAAGTGGTCGAGGGCTGAGTGCTGGCCAATGTTGTCGGAGCGGCAGTCGATGAGGTCGTCGTCTTAGTAGAGCTGGATGTATGCGCAGCTTCCGAAGACGTCTGCGCGGTAGTGGATGAAGGAGACTTAGGCTCATCCGAGATATCCTTCTGGTGTTTGTCGTTGACGTAGACAGAGTACGCGCTCGGCCCGCCGCAGGTTGCGCCAAGAATAGGACATTTACTCGTGCACTTATCTTCCCCTGCAGCCGTCAGACCACTGAGGACACTAGCGCTATCCCCACAGTAGCATTCTTTTTCCTTCACGACCGCAAGCGCTCCTTTCTCGCAGTTCTTGATGCACAAGTCCTTGGTATTAAAGATGGATTGGCCGTCGTATCTTAACGAGCCTTTCAGTGCTGCGACCTCGTAGCACCCGTAGTATGAGAACGACTCAGTGCTGAACTCGAAGTTGACCTGCGCCAGGCCCCTCGCGACCAGCTGTGCAAGCAGCGCTAGCTTCCATAGCTGACCTGGTCCCATGGTTCGGTTTCCTTATTATGCTCGCTTTCCTCGCAGGTGTGCAGGGGTCCTGGTGTCACTATCCTTGGATGTGCCAACCGTGAGTTAAACACTTCTTGGAAACAAGCCCCAGCAGATTCCGCGCACAGCAGCGTTCACAACCAGCCTTCGTGGTCCAGTGAATACAAGCTTGAGCGGATGGTCCGCTTTCCCTATCGAGAACGATGAGAATGTTTTGCTTAGCCTTGGGTGCCACATGCCCTAATACAGAAACGTTGCTGGCTGACATATATATAGATACCAAAAATGCACCGAAGCGAAAATGGGCGGCCTCCGGCCGTCCCTCGTCGTCGTTTCACACGCTTGAGCCTCGCGTGTAAGCAATCGTAATAATTACCCAACTGTTCCAAGGCTCGTTCCGTAGCGATCAGTACGTAGGAGTCGAAATATTGGATCGGTTGCGCCTATCTGTCGCCGTGCTCGATAGCCTGAGGGATATCAGACATGACAGGCTCTCTACAGGCACCAAGGTCATGCCACTGTGGCATGTCTGTGAAGGTGAAACGGTATTGCAATCTTGTGAAGAGCCAGATATTTTTAGATCCAAAGAATGCACGGATGCTCGCGACGAGATTATTTGTCACGTGTATGTCACGTGATTATATGATCATGTGACCGGTCCGTGGGCATCGTGGTGAACGGTTGTGCAGAAGCGTTATGGCGCGCCCGTGCTGCGCAATGGGCACGACCAGCAGCAGAGGCCAATGGAGTCCGTCAGAGCAGTCGAGAAGCGAGTCGCGAAGAAGAAGCAGGTGTACAAGCCGATCCTCGATAATCCGTACACCAACGAGGCGGAGCTGTGGCCGCATGTCAGAGAGCAGAGCGTTGTTGTGGAGCTGTTGTTGAACGCCGTGCTACGGCCGCTGCGGCACGCCCGCGAGCTCGGTGGAGCGCCTCCGTTCGAGGTGCACACCGGCTACAACGACGTGATGGAGCGCCTGGGCTGCGCCGAGAGTGGTACTGCGCTGCTCTTTGTGTGCACTCGAGACGGCACGCCCGCCGTGCTCCTGTCCCAGGTACCACTTGCGGCGCATGTCTCGGCGCTGGACGTGGCTGTGGTGCAGCTGCCCTGCGGCACGCTGGCGCGCTTTGACGAGCATCTCCCTGGCACGCCGCACGACGGCATGTTGCTGGTCCCGGAGACTGCGGCCGTGGACCCCGCGTTCGTGCAGAAGGTCAGGGCAAGCGTGGAGCGAAGAGCAATACCCTGGCTGGAACCGCTGCGCTACAAGAAGGCCCCTGTAAAACTGCTACGGACGGTGATGCCGCTGCGCAGCACCAAGTAGCGTACTACGTGCGCACCAGCATCTGAACACCACACATTGAGCCTTGCTTTTTCTGGAACAATCTCTGCGATCCAGTCCGACGCCTAGTTCTGAATTACCATAAGAGCAGTTTAGAGGCAGCGCTCTTGCACTCCAGATACCCAGGACGCTGACTCTGTGTACCGGTCGCAACTGAATCAGATGGTGGTGCTAAATCCTAACAACTGGCATTGGGTGGACAAGAACACGCTGCCATGGACTAAAGAGTACATGAACGGCGCATTTGACAATTGGGCCATCGAGTCTGGGGATAACAAGTACGTGGTCAAGTCTGTGTCCTCCGTGGCTGGAGATTCGAACGTTTCGCAGCGGAAGGGCAAGGTGATATGCTACTTTGACTTGCAGCTGGAGTTCGATGTGTCGGTCGCAGCAGCAGCCGGTGATGGAGAAGAGATCTGTCATGGAACAGTGAGCATTCCTGAGTTCATACACGACGAGTCTGACTTTGAAATTCGGTACAGCGGCTTTGAGGAGCACGAGGCGGACGTAAGGCGGTGTTTTGCTCCGAAGCTTGTGGCTGAGTTGCTGAAGTACCAGTCTGCGTTAGTGGCGGAGCATTCCAAGGATGTCCAGAATGGGCAGTAGCGGTTTAGGCAATTCTGAGCGCGCCGTCTAGTTCTAGCTAGGATTAATATGTAAATAGTTGAAATTGCATACGCGCATCTACTACGGATTGTTACAGCAAGCGGGCGCCGGCATCAGTACAGATAGGGTATGATTTTGTATGGCACCTGTGACTCGTACTCTTTCCAGCTATCACCATACTTTTGTCTGCACTTCTCCTCATCTCTGGTTTGCCGGTGTAGCAAAAGGGCAGCAAAGTAGAGCGAGTAATAGTATGTCAGAGGTGTTTGGAAACCTGTGCATAGGCACCAGCTGAGAGAGATGAGCCAATCACCAAAGTAATTGATATGCTGGGACATGGCCCACCATGAATCACACAAAAGTTTGGTTCCACGGGTAGTCTGGATGCTTTTCAGGTGAGGCAGCTTGCCCTGTCTGAAGTTCGACTTTTGGGTGTTCGAAGAGTGGAAGATCCAGTAGCCGATAAGCATGACCGCGCAGATAGCCGCGATCCGATTGCGCCCGAGCTCGATCGGTGAAACGGACAAATAGCGAGCCTGTAGAGAATAGGTGAAGGGAACAAGCGCTAAATCGCCAAACGCGAGCATGAAGCCGAAGCCATCGGTAGTGATATCCATCATTGTCAGTAGACCCTCTTCGTTGAGTACGCCATCTAATATGTAAAATCCCTGCAGAATATTCACTAGCAGCAATGCATCGTTGAGTTGGCCAGTATTGATATAGTGCTGGTGTAAGCAGGAAAGATTAATCAGAAGCCACAGTAGCATTCCGGGACGAAGTTCGCAGAACAATTTAACATCGAGCGCCCCCAGCCTTGGGTTGAGCTCGCGGCCGATGAACCAGTCGTATATCGGATTTCCCGTATTGCCACCTAGCGCAAGGATCCGTTCCTTCGTCCCACGCTTGTTCCGGCGCAGTTGCGGTAGAAAGCTGCAGATGTAGGTGAGGGTCGCCAGCACAACCGAAAAAAGCACGGTGATGATGCAGATGTCGGTGTGGTGCTCGTAAATATACTGTAACTCAGGCATGTCGCCACGCGTTACATTCCACCTCACGCACAGGATCAGGACTAGAGCGGATACCATAGCTATCCCATTGATCTTGTATTGCAGCTGCGACCCGTCCCGAAGAACAACACCGCGCATTTTGCGACCAGGCAGCGTCACATCCAGAAACGCCAGTACGAACAGCCATGCCATATAGTAGGTCCACAGCTCGCTGTTATACAAATAGTGCGAGAAAGGCTTCAGATGGTTCCATACTTGCTCCCAGTGGAAGTTCGAGAACGGCCCGACTATGTAGTAGTCTGCCCTGATCAGCTGGTTGAGAACAATTGTCAGAACCGGTAGGCCGACCGAGATGGCCAATACCCCTGGAACGCCATAAAATTCATACGACCTGGTGCGCGGATTGAGAGGCGCTTCGCTCATGATGGGCTGGTAATTGTATGCACTAGTATGCCACAGCTGGTGTGTATCCCCAATGTTGTGTGTGCCGTGGAGCGAGATGCTTCACTCTGCGAGGCGGAACGAGGTCGTGACTTTGTCGTGTGCTGGAACGACCTCTGTGCCTCCCGAAAAAGCTTTACACCGTAACAGATCCAAGCGAGACGAACACAACCGCCATCAGTAGCAAGGCGGTCGCCATTAGCTTTTCGAGCTCCCGCGTTTCTCTAGATGGCGGTTGCAGCACTCCATGATCGAACAATTGAGGAAGAACATTAGCTTGCGCACCGTATCGAAGTAGTTTGCCTCCAGCGTCGCGCCCAACGTCGGCGACAGGCAGGACCCCCGCTGCGAGACAAGGCCGTTGCAGAGCAGCAGAATCCCGTTCTGACCGTCGATCCAGATCCCATAGATAATCCCCGAGTCGTCAGCCTCGCGGATGCCCACCGACACCGCAGCGGTAGTCGAGTCGATCACTTCGACGAATTCCTCAAACGAGTTGTTGCCCAGAACCATGTATCGCTGCCAGTAGTGCGACAGCAACGAGTCAATGATCTGGCTCTCCTTCGGCCTGGGCGCTCCGGGCGCCATGCGCGCCGTCCACAGCACCCACTTGTGCACAATGTCGTGCACCACGTCGCGCGTGTAGCTCTGCACCAGCTTGCTCAGGTTCGTCTGTAGATAGCGGGGCCGGTTCTGACCCGGGTCGCCTGCCTGGCTGTACCGGTGCATCACCTTGACGAATTGCTTCATGTACTGCCCGCACAGGTGGCCCATGTCAAACCGGTCCAGCCCAGTCTGCTGCACCACCCGCGGGAAAACAGAGACTTTCGTTAGCTCGCCGGACAGCGTGGTGTTGGAGTCCGCTGCCGCGTGCTGAAAGCTAAACAGCTCCCGGTAGCGCGCGCGCCCGCGCTTAAACAGGCGAAACGGGTCCGCGCAGGTATCGAACGCCGTCGTCAGCGTCACTTCCGAGCTGTCGTTCAACAGCCACGAAAGCAGCGTGTAATCTGAGCTCTCGCGCGCAATCGGCGTCGATATCGTCGCGACGAAGTCCGCAGGCGGAATCTGCTGTTCGGCAGCTGGGCGGCTAACCGGTACCAGCGGTATTCGGCACGCCTTCACAAGCCGAACACAGTCCTCCGCATCGGGGACCATGGTATTCTCAGACTCCTCGCCGTGATTCCGCATCGTCACTCTGGTGGCTAGTGAGTCTAGGGCGGTGGTGTAGTCCCTCGCCTTGTGCGCGGCCGGCGGCGGGGGCGAGGCGGGCGTTACCGGGACGGTCACGTGATTACCCGGGTAATGCGCTCGCGGGGTTCAAAGCCGTTCGCTGCGGTCAAGCCAGCGCTTTAGCAGTTGCTAGGCGCCAACAGCCGCAATGCCCTACGCCACGCAACTAGCACTACTACAGGATGAGCTTCTAGACATGCTCGAGCCGCGCGACGGGGAAGGGCTACGTACGGCGGACATCATCGACAAGACGCTCCGGTTCCGGGAGCTGCTGGGGTGCTACCGGCTGCAGGTGGAGAAGAGTACGCGGCAGCTCGAGCTGCCGCGCCAGGTGCGTACGGCGGCCGCGCTACGCGGGGCACACGCACCAGCCTCGCAGGCACCCGCGCTCGCGCAGCTGCTGCTCTGGGAGCGCTTCCTGGCGGACTACCGGCGGCGCCTAGACGCGGCCATCGTGCACGAACACGAGGCGACGGCCGCGCGCCAACTGCAGGCGCGGCCCACCGCAGCGCGCGCGCCGCGCGCGCCTATGACGGCCAAGGACCGTCTGCTGGCAACCAACAAGGCCATCACGTCGAACCTGATCCGGTCAAATCACGTGCTGCAGAGCTCCGTGCTGCAGAGCGAGCTCAACATGGACGAGCTGGCGCAGCAGACCGCTTCGCTCGCCGGTCTGGGCCGCCGCTTCGACCAGCTGGGTCTCGTGCTGCACCGTTCGGCCGCCATCGTGCGCAGCATCGAGGCCTCGTCCGGCAAGGAAAAGCAGCGCGTCTACCTGGCGCTCTCCTTTCTTGGCGCGTGCATCGCCTGGGTCGTATGGCGCCGCCTGCTGCGGGGCCCGCTGCGCCTGCTGCTCTGGCTGTGGTTCCACACCTTCCGCCGCGCGTTAGGGCTATTGGGTCTACTTCCGCGCTCGGCGCCGACCGCTGCACCCGCCCTCCACGCTGCGCTACCGCCCCCCCCTACCTCCTCTGCCGCGCTCGCGCACGCGGTAGACAGCGCGTTCACTCGAATCATGGACGAGCTTTGATCACATGGGCTTTCGCCGAAATTCCGCTTTTCCGGTTTCTTTTCGCCGAATGTCCTTTCGCCGGCACTTTCGCCGAACGCTTTCGCCGGCTCGCCGAAAAATCGCGCATTTCGGCGAACTGCCGGACCACCCGTACGCCCCGTGGCCGCCGTGAAGAGGACTCCGCCATGCCATGGTGAGTTACAGCTTGCTAACTTGCCGCCCTCTGCTTGCCATCGCCTTAGCCGCTGGCATGGTACCTGGCGCCAGCGTCATGCTTTCAATGGCTGATTGCTAGAGACATTCACATGCAGATCACCACAATGGCATGCGCCAGCCCCTTGCGTGGCGAGAAAAGTTTTTGCACATGCAAATTCCTTGCTAGTCGTGGAATCGTGCAGAAGCGAAATTGTCACGTAGGACCCCGCAGCCGGCAATCACGTCGGCGGCCGTGCTGCGCGCTGCTTAACTTTCACAAGAACTGCAACTGTGGCGGGCCTGCAGCGCAATATATAAAGGCAGGTAGCAGAGGCCGTAGAGGATTCGTAAGTAAAGCAAGACAAGCAAGCGGACTCCAGACGTCACGCAGACACATACATGGCACAGCTAAAGTGGGGCGCGGGGCGCGCAGACGACGGGCAAGACGGCCGGGAAGTGGATATTGAAGAGAGATGGCACGGGGGCGCCAAGCCGGACAGCGCGGACGGCAGCCGGCGCATCCAGATCCAGGCGGTCAACGACGAGGACGACACGTCGGAGCTCATCACGTTCAACCAGGACGTGTCGTGGTTCATCGTGATGTTGACTTTTGTGGCATCGCTCTCTGGGTTTTTGTTCGGGTACGACACCGGGTACATCTCCAGTGCGTTGCAGTCTGTGGGCACAGACCTCGGCCACCAGCTCACGTACCGGGACAAGGAGTACATCACGTCGGCGACGTCGCTCGGCGCGCTCATCGCAGCGTTGGGTGCGGGCATCTGTGCGGACCTGTTCGGCAGGCGAAAGTGCATCATGTTCTCCAACATCCTCTTTGTGGTTGGTACCGTCCTCCAGGTGGCGGCGTTCAACTTCTGGCAGATGGTGGTTGGCCGGCTAGTCATGGGCTTTGGTATTGGCTTCGGCTCGCTCATCTCGCCTTTGTTCATCAGCGAGATTGCGCCCAAGATGATTCGTGGGCGCCTCACGGTGATCAACTCGCTTTGGTTGACTGGCGGGCAGCTTATCGCATACGCATGCGGAGCAGGCTTTCAGCATGTGAAGCATGGTTGGCGGATACTTGTTGGCATCTCGATGTTGCCCGCGGTGCTGCAGTTCGTTTCCTTCATCTTTTTGCCCGACACCCCGCGGTTCTACGTCATGAAAGGCAGGCTGGAGGATGCAGCAAATGTGCTAGAACGCACTTACGTAGGTGCTGAGCGTGCCTTGATTGACCGCAAGATAGAGGAGTTGGTGCTGCTAAACAAGACGATCCCAGGGCGCACGGTTTTCCACAGAGTCTGGAACACGATTGTTGCTATCCACACGGTGCCCGCCAACCTCCGCGCGCTCATTATTGCCTGTGGTTTGCAGGGCATCCAGCAGTTCTGTGGTTGGAACTCGTTGATGTACTTTTCGGGCGATATATTCAGTCTGGTGGGGTTCAAGGACCCCGTCGCCGTATCGATTGTGGTCGCAGCCACAAACTTCATCTTTACGTTGGTCGCATTCTTTGCCATCGACAAAATCGGCCGCCGCATCATACTTTTGATCGGGCTACCCGGCATGACGACTGCCATGACTGTTTGCGCCATAGCATTCCACTACATCAAAACCGAGGTGGACGGCGAAAAGTTGAAGCCAGTGGGTGAGAGCAACGCTTGGGGTATTGTGGTGGTCATCTTCATCATTGTCTATGCCGCCTTCTACGCGCTGGGCATCGGAACCGTGCCCTGGCAGCAGTCGGAGTTGTTCCCCCAGCCCGTCCGTGGCGTAGGCACCTCTTTCGCCACCGCCACAAACTGGGCTGGCTCGATGGTCATCGCATCTACGTTCCTAACGATGTTCAAGAATATCACGCCGACAGCTACATTTGGCTTCTTTGCCGGCATCTCGGTCATCTCCTTGGTTGCTGTCTATCTCTGCTATCCAGAATTGTCCGGTCTCGAACTCGAGGAGGTCCAATTCGTATTGAAGGATGGCTTCAACATTAAGGCCTCGAAAGCATTAGCTAAGAAACGCAAATTCCAGATGGCCGAGTCGCGTAAACAAGCCAGAGAGCTCGACCTTGAGTCCCTCCACAAAGCCAAGCCATCCGACGAGTTTACCGAGTCGTGAATCGGCCTGGAGCTAATATTCCGCCTTTGTCGCCTGCGTTGTGCACGCTCAGCGACTCGAGAACCTCTAATGACACGCATTATATCTGAAACTAATATAATTGATACCGACGTCACACTAGTAACGAATATGATAATAATCGCGAGCTCTCTGTTGTTTTTCGCGGTTTAATACCCGCCATCAGAATAGCAATGCTCGAATGCGCCTATCAGGCCCTCTGCCTAACTATCTATCTATGTACTACTTCTTAATATGCACTTACGTATGAACAGACGCCCATTACAGTATTCCGTGTCATGTGATACTATGTGTCGTTTCTTTTTGTTGAATCGAAAAATTTTATGGCATCGATGCCTTGCAATTGTTTTATGAGATGAGCTTGAGAACATCATCGAGGTTTCTCCTAGTGGTCTATTACTGACATTGGAAACGATGGCGCCTGTTATTAAACGACCAAACAAGCGGCAGGCAAAGCAGCCGGCCGCCAAGAAAGCGCGGGTTGCTGTTCATTCTAGCGATGAGGAATATCCATCTAGTGATGATGAGGCCATGGAGGACGTAGCGGCGCAGGCGGAGTCCGAGGAATCGGATGCGCTGGACGATTCGGACTCTGAAGAGGAGGAAATCAAGCAGAAAGATGGCGAAGAGGCCGCGGGCTCTGCCTCGGATGGCGAGGGCGAAAAGCAGGCCGGCGGCGAGGGCAGTCAGCACGCCGGGCAGCGAAAGTTACTGAAGGAGCGGAAGATGCAGCGGAAGTCGGGGGCCCAAGTGCAGCATATCAAGGCGCTGTGGGAAAAGCTTCGGGTCAAGCAGCCGCCGATGCCGCGGGAGGTGCGGGAGAAGTTGTCGAATGAGGTCTGGGAACTCTCAAAGGACTGCATCGCGGACCTTGTCCTCAAGCATGATGCGTCGCGGGTCGTGCAGACTCTTGTCAAGTACTCGTCGAAGGAACGCCGGAACCAGATCGTCGAATCGCTCAAGGGCAAGTTTTACGTGTTGGCGACGTCGTCGTATGGGAAATACCTATTGGTCAAACTTCTGCATTACGGGTCTAGGGAGTCGAGGCAACTTATTATCGATGAGTTGCATGGCAAATTGAGAAAGCTGATGAGGCATCGGGAGGGCGCGTACGTGGTCGAAGATCTCTACGTTCTGTACGCTTCCCAGGAGCAGAAGCAGCAGATGATCAGGGAGTTCTGGGGCGCCGAATATGCTGTTTTCAGAGACGCGCATAAGAACCTGACCCTCAAGGAAGTTTGTGAGGCGAGTGTTGAGAAGAGAAACATCATTGCTCGGAATTTGATTGGCACGATCACGGCATCTGTAGAGAAGGGCTCGACAGGTTTCCAGATCTTGCACGCTGCCATGGGCGAGTACATCAAAATATGCAACGAAAAGGAGATTTCAGAGTTCATTGAACTTGTCCACGAGCATTTTGCGGAGCTGGTTCATACCCCTGAGGGTGCTGAGGTTGCCTGTGTCCTTATTGCACGCGCCAGTGCTAAGGAGAGAAAGGCGATCATCAAGAACCTCAAAGACCACGCTGAAAACTTATTGAAGAACCAGCACGGTAACCAGGTATTCGTCACACTTTTGATGACAGTGGACGACACCGTCCTTACTTTCAAGGCATTTGCACCAGCTATCAAGGACAAGCTTAAAGAGCTGGTAGTTGACAAGTGGGCCAGAAGACCATTCCTGTATATCCTACTGGGTTTGCACGGCAAGTACTTCTCTCCACTGGTCAAGAAAGACGTTGAAAGATATGTCGCACTATCTGCTACTACTTCTAAGAAGCCTGCGGAGCAAAGAAAACTCGAATTACTAAAGAAGTTCGGACCTCTACTTATCAGCTGTGTTGGGGACG
The DNA here is from genome assembly GCF_000091025.4 of Eremothecium gossypii ATCC 10895. Lineage (NCBI taxonomy): Eukaryota > Fungi > Ascomycota > Saccharomycetes > Saccharomycetales > Saccharomycetaceae > Eremothecium > Eremothecium gossypii. Next base: position 1,060,325 of record NC_005787.5, on the reverse strand, counting down.
ACTACGCTGAGATTATGAAGGATAACATGGGCTGTCAATTTATTGAAGAGCTGTTGTTGAATGATACTCTTTACGAAAACCTTTCCTCTGAGGAAACGCTTAAGTTCCAGGAACTGGTCGATGCGATTGCTACCTCATTCAAGGGCGATATCTCTGAGGAGGAACACCCGATTAGTAGGCCTTATTCTGCAAGACTATTGAAGGCGATGATCCAGGGCGGTAAGTGGAACAGCGCGCAGAAGAAACTAGAGCCTCTAAGCAAGGTTCAAGGCTTGGGCACAACTTTTGCCGCAAAATTTTACCAGGACATAATTGACTCCAGTAATCTACTCGAATGGATACAGACCCCCAACAGCTCGTTCACTATTGTTGCGCTGTACGAGACGCTTGTCCAACGCCCTGAAGGCAAGCAGTTTGTAAAGGACCTAAAGGCTATCTCGAAGGATATCCCAAAAGATGATGAAGGTAACAAAGGCGCCAAACTACTATCGAAGCTGCTTTCAGAGAAGAAGTAGATGATCCAGCAACATTCATAGTTGGATTATGTAGTAACTGTATTTTTAGACTCGTAAGGAATTCCGCATCTACTAATTCCTCTCTCGTGCTGGAACCTATATGTAATCACGTGATAATATTTGCGATCGTAGTAGTTATCCTCCGGCCAAGTACAGTATTCTAATGCGCCCCTCCATATGTACAAGAGTTATCCTTCTAGGAATGAAGAACAGTAATGAGCCGGGTCACAATGATGAGGGATCAAAGAAAGGGGCCGACGTATTACCTGGTGATGATCATGTGAAGGATCAAGAAGCTCCACAGCATAATAATACACCCGCAATGACACTGCTGCACACGGGATCAGGGCCATATTGTGCATACCCACTGATCAAATCAGTACCTTCAGACCTAGAATACACTTGTTTTACTGCCTATGACAAAAATATATACCTGGGGACTCGTACTGGTGAGTTATTGCATTACTTTGAGCTGGAACCGCTCAACTATATGCTGATATCCCAGACTACCTTTGATCCAGGATCGAATGCCCCCATTGAGAAGATGAAAGTACTGCCAGGCATAGAAAGGGCCCTAATACTTTCGCAAAACCAGCTGAAGCTGTACTTGCTGCCAGAATTTGCACCTGTACCATATACACAGCCAATGGATGGCGTGACCGATTTTGCGGTGGCTTCAAATTTAAGCACCCCAAAACGGTATCCCATCTATGTGAGCTCTGATGACCGAATATATCTGGTTCAAGTAACCAGTCAAATGATGACGAAGGCTATGATGCTGGATTTCCAGTCGGTGAAGAGGTTATTCACCAGAGGCAACTCGTTGGTAGTTGCCACCAATAAGGAATATCAACTGTTCAACTTAAAAACCAGTGTTACAACGCCTCTTTTTTACGTCAATGAGAGCGATAGCCCAGTTGAACCGATTATACGGCCCTTTACAAATACGGAATTTCTGATGAGTTGCTCTTCAAGGGAAGCTGATGCTGCAATGGCATTAATAGTGAACGAAAAAGGTGACCTAACAAGGGGCACGATAGCCTTTGAAAGGTATCCGCATGATTTACAAGTTAACTTCCCATTTGTATTCACCAATATGGGGGATAGAGGAATTTACGTTTATAAGGTAGAGGCTGATTCTCATGTTCCTATCGTCCAAAAGATAAAACATGGTAGTTCAGAACTCCGTTTGGATATATCCCCAACACCTTATGAGATTGTTAAGTCAGATCAGCGAGAATTGGTTATAGAAAAGTTGCGGCTGATGCCGTTGTATGCGGCTAAGCCAGCTTTTCGCATTGAGCATGAGAGAATGTTTGTGGAACGGCAGTTCAAGGAAAGCTCGGATATTGTATTGTTCTACTCCGGTGGTCTATACCTGCTACAAGAAAAACTGGAGTTTCTAGATCTAGATAACTACGACGAGAATACGATTCCTATCATTGAGCGTCTTTTAGATAATACTAAGGACGCCACTCCCTTCGATGCATTACAAAGGGCATATCTACAAACAATGTTGCTGCTATTAAGATTACTTCACTGTGATATTTTTGAACAACAAATGGCAGCGCAGTGGTGCGATCATCTTGACCAGGTAGACATTCGTTTACTTTTATATGCCTGTGGTTACAATATTTATGGCGATCTCTGGATATATAATGGCCTTCTGAAATTGATCAGCGAAATGCGGAAAATAAAACTCACGCATAAGTTTACCGATTCTAATGAAATCATACGCACTATCTCTCAAGATCTAAAGCATAAGCACCATAGCAAGCTAAACGATTCAGAAAATGTCTACCTATCATTTGACATGATTCTCTTGAATAGGGCGTTGGAAAATGAAGAGGAAGTATCCATAAGTGATTATAATTTCGGTAGTCTGCTGACTATTGCAGCCAAATTGGAAGAGGATAGAGATAAACACTGGCGCGTACTGCTGCATATCTATGAAAAGCTTTCAGATTTACCCAAACGCCTAGCTTTGAATAAAGATTACCGAAGTTCCCACGAATTTTCCAAATATCTGCTCGAACATGCTAATGAGCTTGTTCTAGACAAAGAGTACAAGGAAACTGGGTTACTTGCAGATATTATAATGATTCTGAATTCACCGGTAGACGGAAAAGTCCAAGGTTCCATAGTATCCAATATTTTGGGGTTATTGGAAATAGCGCATATCGATAGTAAAACTCTAATCTCCAGCGTAAATAACAGTGCGTCCAAAGTTGTCATCTTGGAGAAATTGGGTATCAGAGATAATAATGAGGCGAATTTTTTATTCTCGTTTTACATGGAACAGTTAGAGGCAGAAATATCTAGCAAAGAACTTTGGAATGATCTCGCGATATTGACAACAACATATTCACAGGAATTGCTTTATACTAAGCCGCCGCTTTCTAAATATTTAGAGACTAAGTTGAGCTCTAATACCAAATTTGAGGAATTTATGGGATTGAGAGAGAAGATAATCAGCCTTCCATATGATAGACTACTTGCATACCAGAGTATATCTAAAATTGACATTGGCGATGTTTTAATTTTATTGTTTTTTAAGTTTGAGGAGCTGATACAGTGTACCACCGAGGGAAAATTGCTAGAAATATTTACAGCTGTCAATGACTTCATGTCAATAGAAAAATTGGTTTCTGAGGCTACGTTTCTGCAGGTGCTTGAGTTTTACATGAATGTTATGTCCGACAACGCGTTGCTCTCCTACTTCTTACGCCGAAATTTCCACCGTCTCACACATACCGATATAATTATTCAGGTGCTTTCTGTGGTCCCCGATGATTGTGAATTCACAACACTTTCTGATAAAATGATCTCAGTTTTCCGGAATTATTATTGTCAAAAGCATCAACAGGACATTTTAAAGGCCCTATTAAAACACGAACTAAATAGCATTTCGACTCTCATAAAGACAATAGATCCAAGTTCGGACAACTAGCGCACCATATTCCATCATAAACACATGCCAAATTTTGTCCGATTTTTAGTCTAAAACAGCCATTTGCGATGGCAACGTTTCATTATGATAACACATAAATTTGTTCTACATACAGGTAATATCAGGCGCAAGTTTATGACTTTGCTATAGGAGACGCCCTTTAGGCGGGTCTTGATGCCTCAGAAACGGACTTCATCCCGGTGCCGAGTTCGTAAAGTAAGGTCTTGTACTCTGTGGGCAGGTTGGAGCCTTCCACTGCAAGTTTAACATGCTCCAAGTGGGTTTGCATAGCTTTTCCCTTGAGTAAAGGCTTCTTCGGCATGCCGAGAGCTTGGATATCCACAGGTTTGTACTCTCCTAGAATTGCAGATCTGAGCTCCTCAGCGTCTGGCAGAACTGTGACGTTGTTGTTGCGAGGTTCTAGAAGAAGTTGCACTGCGCCATTGGTGCTTGGAACTAACCGGTACCGCATGATCCGAACACCGCCAGCTTCGCTTGGGGCTGGATCATTGTGGAACCGGAATGGCCCAATTGGGTAGCAGTCCTGCCGCAGAGTATTCACCAGGAAAGACTTTGCCCTAGTTGCTGGGTTTGTGCCACTCCCTGGAGCGTAACGAGCCAATGAAAGAGGGGTTGGCTCCTCAGGGTAGTATTTCGATGTTTCAACCCTCGCAAGAGTCACCTGCTCTACAGCACGGACAGAGCTGGTCCGCTTGTGCAACTTTGAAAGCTTCTTTTCAGGCATAGCTTTTACGGCACCCACTTTGCCGGGCGAGAAACCGTTAACTGCATCCCCATAGCTTCCTCCCGTGAATTGGCGAGCCTTCTTCGAGGTGGCCTGAGGCTTCGTGCCTTGGGATGGGGTCTTAGCGCCGCTCCGCGCCGCTGGGCGTCCCTTTCTGTTATCAAATGGTCGGTTACCAGTCTTGGCTCCAGCATATTTCGACTTGGCGGCGCTTCTGTTCTTCTGATTCATCGCGGTCTTGTGCTGGTTTTCTGCTATACGTTGCTCCACCGTCTGAACCCGTTTCAAAAGGCCCATCAAGAAATCCGGCGAGACAGGCCCAGTGCTACTAAAGCGTTTAGCAACATATGAGAATTTGGCCCCCAACATGGTGTAGTACGCAGCCTGAACCTGTATTCGTAGGCGTACTTCTATTATTCGAAGATGTATTCTAAAAATTTTCGGCAGATTTTCATAATCGACGCAGTCACATGAATTACTACTACCTAACGGTTCTCACCGTGGGATAATAAATACTGTAGATGGCTGGGTATCGCCAATATCTGTGATATGGATCTATTTTCGCCCTATAATCAGTCGCTGATTTCGAAGGGCACATCTAGCTGCTCTAGTCTCTGGGTTAGCGTCGTAACATCGTCAGCTTTGGTGTTTCTGCTTGTTCGAACCACCACCTTCTTGAACATAGACACTGGAATATCCGAGGGTGTGAGGTAGACGTCATTTCGAGACTTGTATAATCGCAAATGATCCAGGATGCCCTCTGTGTTCAAGTATATGTGCACTGTGCTACTAAGCCGCATACCGCTGATCACGCAGTCCTTGCCAGTAACGCCATGCGACAGGTGGACATGATTCCGCTGCATTCGCTTGATGCACCCGGAGTCGAGAATAAGCACGGCGTTGCGCAGATTAGTCCCGTGGATGAGCTGCGCAGGGAGCTCACCGGGATCGATCAACTGGGTCAGGACGTCCGCAGAGGGAAGCACCTGCTCAATGGTGTGGCCCTGGGTCGCACATATATATTCCTGGCCGTCCGGCCCTGGACGCATGTGAAAGCGCTTCTTCTCGTTGTTTTCGACGATGCGTTGGAGGTCCGAGAACGAACACCGATGTGACTTGAGGCGGTTGTGCGCCAGCACTGCGCTGACAGGCACGTATCCGTCTGAGTCAATGGGCAGCTGTTCCTTCAACGCGCCATGCCGCAGCAAGTACGAGAGTGATTTGCTGATAAGGACATCTCTTCTTGCGGGGTCTGGTGCAGGCATGGTCCCTGCTGTTGCATGTAGTGCATTTTCTATGCGTTCTATGATGCGGAAAATGACAGGCAGCAGGCTACAGAACGTAGCTTGGCGCAGATGTAACAAGTGCGCCGCTGTGTAGTGCTGCCAGCAAGCATGGCTCCGAGCGAGGAACCGTCTTATGCTTATCTACATAGAATCCTATCTGAGTATCTGTCGTCTTGCTGCGCGAAGAGGTATGTACAAAGAGCACAACGACAAGCTCATTTGTAGAGGTCTTTCCCACCGCCGCAACAGCCTCCGCCCTGGCTGGCTAGAGTCGTCTTGGTCTCCTTGATGGTGGCGTTATCTCCGAGTTCGGTCTCCTCGTGTATCCGTAGCTGGTATACATCGTCTTTGCCTGATACCTTTTTGCCTTGGACGAGGTTACGCCTGAGGAAGGTCGCAATATCGTTCATATGTGTTATCTGGTCTTCGACCGGCAACGAGGCGTCGGGAGCCAGCATTCCATGTCTCATCGCCTTCCTAGCAGCCACCAACATGCGCACATCCTCGCCAAAGGCGACCTTCGTTGCACGAAGGGCGTTACGGTAAGCGGCCAAAGCCCTAGAAGAGGTACTCATCGTTCTCGTCGGAGGTGGAGCGGGCGGTACTAAACTGTGCAGTGTATCTTCAAGACGACGGAACTTTTGTGGCTGGTGGTGAAATTCTCATGTCTGATAAAGCGCAAAAGCGCTGCACAGTCGACAGCGCGAACTGCCTTTGAAGCACTACATAAACTCAAGGCCATATATGATGGCTATTAGATACTATATAAACATTAGCAAGCTTGAATAGTGCTTTCCTGTGCAGATAAAGATGTACGATCCGGTAACAGCTCTAAAGTGGCATAGCGTCCCCAAGACAACCAAGAGATGGAATATTTGGTGCGAGTGGCCTACCATATCGAACTTCCCCGGCGCAAAGCGCTCCGGTATTCTGAATCCGTACACGAGAGCTCCTGTAATGTAGAACACTGCCTCATACAAGACGTACTTCAGCTGGATGCGAGCAGCCCACTCAGCAAACCCAAACTGGTAGCTTCCGGCAAGAACGGGAATAACGCCGCTCAATCCGAATGCCATAAAGAGAAATGCTCGTAGAGGCCGGAACGCTACCGTGTTGAAGCTATCGTTCAGGACCAGCACTGCACACGCACTGCAAAGAGCCACAGTAAGGGTGCTGAAAAACACGAAGTGTGAGGGATAGCTGTGGTAACCGTAGTATAGAAGCGAGATCGTGGAGCAGGTGATCTGGGCGAGGATCCCCAGGTAGTCGACCTTCGACCAGAGCCGGCTGTGCGGCTCCGAGTGCTGTTTCAAGCAGTGGAAGCACGAGCTGCACGCCAGGCACGTGAACGCCCCCAACAAGTAGAACCGAAGCATCCGGTGCTCGCCGGCGTCCAACCCCGGCAGTAGCTGGGCCAAGACCAAGTCCGCGAAAATCAAAAAGAGTACTAGGTATGCAACACCTGGGATAAGGTGGGTATATATGTTGATAGACTCGTTGTTGAAGTAGGTCATTGCGCGGAGACACTCCTTCACCGAGTTCGTCTCGCGCACGTACCCACTGAGAATGAGCTCGTTGTCCTTCTGCCAAGCGGGAAGCTCATCGAAAGTATAAAGCTTACGAATGCGCTTTTTGAGGCCTTCGCTAGTGGTGTGGGCCATCTCCTGAGCCATCTCCGAAATAGTTTGCTCCTTCATGCCCCGCTCCTCAGACATTGCCTTTGCAAACGCTACCCACTCGCCACCTGCACTATCTCTTAAATAGATACCCAACTTAGATACCACCGGAAACTAACCCAGGACCCGACTAATTCCATCCGGAAGGCCATTTTTTTAACGTTCTGTCGCCAGCTTCCATTGCGGACAGATTATATGCACGTTATTTTTTCGTAAGCGCGACGCTATTGATGGTTGGGTATTGTGTATGGGTGTTGGCGCCAGGTTATTATCTCGGGCGCCATGGCGCCAGGAGCATATAATTCTTGGTATTCGTTAGTACAGAGATATATAGTAAGTTTCTAGGTACTTTTTAGGTAGGAGCATGTGAAAGCCTTTATGTATATATTTAGATAGGTTTGATCCTTGAACGGCTCGAATCTGGGGCCATCTTCCAGACGACCGAGGTTAATACGTGCAGCAGGGAGCAGCCTCTCTGCAGGAGTGTTGTTTAATCAAGTTGTTGTTTTAAGATCGCCTTTAAATCTATTTCTGTAATGCAAGGAGCGATAATAACGGTATGTCTTCTGGGAAGAGTAGTGGGTGGGGGACGCGGCCTGGTCGGCCGGCGCCTTGTAACCCGAGATAAGCTGGGGTTCCCCGTCCGGCACGTCAGATACGGGTTCAAAGGGCACGCCGGCGTCCTTTGCAGAGCCCTTGCGGAAGCGGTGCCAGAGGCGGCGAAGCTTGCGGCTGCTACGATCCTCCGTTGGGAACTGCGGCTCCACCAAGTGACCGCGGCCAGGAGGTGGGGCGCACTCGTACTCTGCCTGAGGCGTGTCCGCCGTGCAGGGCGAGATCCCCTGGAACAAGGCCTGGTCATCGCACTTGATGTCCATGAGCTCGAAGAGGGAGTCAATCTGGCATGTGTCATGGCTCCAGCGGTCCTTCGGGCACTTGGAGTACATCGCGGTCGTGAGCCCGTTGTCCATACGCGTCCTCGGGTTCCACTTTTGGTACTGCTTCTTAAACCGCTGCATGTCGACCATCGTCTGGATTTCAGACTGGAAATAGCAGTTCACATTGGACATTGAGGCGGTGGTTGGACTTCTGTTTTGTTATTCTCTATTAAGCCTCTCTGAAGCTTTCGGTGTATCTTCTTGTTCACCGCTGCTTTGTGTCCGCCAGCCACGGATCAAAGAATAAACTGTTATATACTCTTGCAAGCAATGCCTGTCTACTACCGTCCTCTGCTACTGTTGTCCTCTGGTGTCCTCCGGCATCGACGTTTTTAGTGTCATTGGCACAAAGCGCAATTCTCACCTGTGTCCGCCGCGAAAGTGGATCCCACCGCGCAAGTCGCATCAAGCGACTGGTACCGCTTTCCCAGACTGCAGTAGTCTGCCATTAACCCGTTATAGGCTGTAACAGCCAGTGTCAGGCCTGGTGTCAGCGCTTATCGAGCCCCCCCGTAAGGCATTAACTCGTAGGCCGGGTAATATGATTATCCTCTTCAAGTTTATGTAACCACCCCTTTCCATTACATATTCATGCGGGTAAGCGCTCGATTGCTTAAAGCAACAACTCTGGGACCAGGACTAGCACCGGGCACGGTTGTTGGTTGTGGTATCGCGGCACGTGCGGATAAGTTGGGTTACGATTTTAGGAGTTTAGGCTTGTGTTTCCTCACTTTCAGCGGGACGACGAAGACAGAGAGCGAGCCTCTAGCTGTGCAACAGAGATAGCCAGCCGAAGAAAAGCGGATTGCCGAGGGTTTTCACGAGCAGACCGCGGTGGATTGATAACGGAAGACAGTTACGTGACTAGAAAAGATTCGGCGGGTGCAGATGTCTTTTGAGGGAGAAAAACCGTTGATTCCCGGAGATGGCGAGAAGCTGGGGCGAGTTCATGCGCTTCAGTGGCGGTATGAGGGTTTTGCTGGGGCCGAGTCCGTACCCAATCTGAGTCTGGAGTCTGGAGCACATGGAGTACCGCAAGCACACGGTGCAGGCCACTCGTACGGAGAGCGGTTATTCAGGCCCGAGATAGGGCGGGCTCTGACTGACGCTGCGCACTTCATCAAGATGAGCGCTGGGGGCGGTGGCGGGCGGAATAATAGCGATAGTGAGGATAGTGATAGCGTCGATGGACTCAGCGCGGGGCCGGGAGCCGTGGGACGCTCTGACTGTTACAGCGTCCTTAGCGGAGAAGACGCAGAGGAGGATGACGCGTATAGCCTGGAGTCGGAGCACATGGTCGAGGGGGGCAAAGCGCCGGTTGAAGGGCCAATGCCAATGCAGTACACGTCACTCTCTGTCGCGGAGGCGTACCGGAGACGTCAGGAAGAGTGGGCCGAACGGGGAGCAGCGAAGCTTATGAAGGATGTGCGTGATCCACAGACAGGACAAATAACGCGGCAACTTATTAAGAAGGGTATTAAGGACTTCAAGTTTGGAGAGGCGCTTGGGGATGGCTCCTATTCAACGGTTGTGCTGGCAACCTGTATAGAGAGTGGAAAGAAATATGCCGCCAAGATATTAAACAAGGAGTACTTGATTAAGCAAAAGAAAGTGAAATATGTTAATATTGAGAAGAACACGTTGCAGCGGTTAAATAGCAGTCGCGTGCCGGGAGTTATCAAGCTTTATTTTACTTTCCAGGATGAAGCCAATTTGTACTTCCTTCTAGAATATGCCCCCAATGGCGACTTTTTATCGGTCATGAAGAGGTTTGGCACTCTTAGTGAAGAATGTACAAAGTATTATGGGGCCCAAATATTGGATGCCATTCACCACTTACACAAGCAAGGAATCATCCATAGGGATGTCAAGCCGGAAAATATTTTACTAGATAAGACAATGAAGATCAAATTGACAGACTTCGGTACCGCAAAGCTCATCGGCAGGGAGGACGAAAACAAGCCTTATGATCTCAATACTCGTTCGAAGTCATTCGTTGGTACAGCAGAGTATGTGTCTCCAGAGCTATTGAATGATAACTATGTCGATAGCAGATGTGATATCTGGGCATTCGGCTGTATTCTCTTTCAAATGGTAGCCGGTAAACCTCCTTTTAAAGCGACGAACGAATATTTGACTTTTCAAAAGGTGATGCGCGTTCAGTATGCATTTACAGCAGGCTTTCCAATGATCCTTCGAGATTTAATCAAACAACTTCTCGTCAAAAAGCCTGAGCAAAGACTAACCATTCTCCAGATTGAGAAGCATCATTTCTTTAACGATATTAACTTCCGCAATGGCAGCGTGTGGTCAAACCCAGCGCCGCAGATTGCACCCTATAAAGTTACAGCCAAAGCCATGCAATCAGTCCCTGTAAAAAGCACCAAGTCTCAGTTATATGGAGATTCCAGCAGGAAACAAAGTATTAGCAAACCATCTTCGTCCTCTAGCTCTGTTCCATCTTCGCAACGCCAAACTCAAACAGCACCAGGGACCTCGTCAAGTGTTGCGGAACCTGTTAAGCTAAGCGCTCCCACTAGCAAATTGGATTCTCAGACGGCCAGGATATTAGAGCATGCAAGAAATGAAATAAGAGAAAGGAAAAACATGCGGGGTACAAGTGCTTCTGCCGCAGCTGCTGCCCTATATGGGAGAAGACCTTCAAATAGCAGCGTCTGGAATGGGAACCACTCGCCTCCTTCGGCATCTGTGAAAACCCCACATAGTGCACCGGCGCACACTGCGCAATCATCTTCATCTCATGGGTCGCCGACGTCCACAGCAAATTCTGGTCAGAAATCATCCACACAGATGTCCAAAGCCGATATCCTATGGTCTTTTTACCTATTGAAATTAGATGAGCGCATTATCAAGACAGGTGATGTCCAAATTACAACGATAAAGAACATCGATCTGGAAGGGCAATTAACTAAGCTCAATGGGTTACTGGTTCAGCCTTTAAAGAATAATTCAAAGCCTAGCTTTTTAACAAATGTCGTTCGGAATGGGAAGAGCACTAACGGACAAACAAATTCTGATAGAAAACTTCAGTCTATGAACGAACAAGATTATTATGTAGAATCGGAAATTGCATGGGATAATGTGAAGGATGAGAGGCGGGATAGAGTTACCGTTGAAAGCGGTGATGATAGCGGGACGATGTTTAACAGGCTACGCAGATTTTTTGGATCGCGGTCTGACGATAGCTTTGATGGTTTTCGTGAAAATACACGCCCTCTACATAGGACCATGGTGTTGACTAGTTACGGTAGGTGTCTCATCTTTACCAAAATGATTAAACCATCACCAGTTACAGATCTTCCTTACGAAATACAGTACGAGCTCAATCTATGCAAGGAAGGTGTTTCGATTAAGGAAATAGTGACTGACGGTAATGAAACTGGTCTTTTTGTAATTCAGACCCCCTTCAGATCGTTTATCTTTAAATGTGGTATGTCTGATGTTGATCAGTGGACTGCTGCTCTACAAAAAAGCATCAGACTAAACAATGAGAGGTTGGCCCTGGAAGGCAAGGACGAGGGTCCAAGTGAAGTGGCAAATTTAGCTGCCCGTATGAGCGTTGGTCGTCAAGCATCCACACCGAAAACCCCTAACAATCCGATAATGAGATCCCCGTCAAAACAGCAGCATGCCTCCACAACTCCAGTCAAGAATCGAGCAGGAACCCAACATGTTACACCAAATAATAAAACGATTTCTGCTCCAGGTACGCCAGCTCTGAAACCTAACGGCGAAGGGAAACATGAGAGACTATTTGAGTCTTTCATCAATAGGAAAAACACCGAGAAGCAACCAGTACAGCCTGTTCCACAGTCGTCGACACTAGTGCATGGTCTACCTCTCTCTTCCCCCCGCGTTCGTGTAGTTACACCGAGAAGTTCAGTAAGCGCGTCATCTCCTCATTCTACAAGGCACAAATCAGTGTCATCTAGGATGTTCACGAGAACTGACCGTTCCCTGCGTCGGTAAATGATAAATGACCCTTGTTAAAAATGAACTATCTATTTACATCTCAATTTATATAATTTCATTAACAGTAGTGCTCTTTGGATAACATGAAAAAGTGCTGTGCTCCGTCAGCACATGTAAAGCTTTTATTACAATTAGCAGTTTTCGTAGTTCAATGGGACCCTTCGACAACTTAGATAAGATATAGTTGAGGTTCAACTGTTTTTCATCTATAGAAATACAAAATATGTTACTGGAATAAAGCTTTTAAGGCTTAAAAATTGCAAAAAATTTAGGATATGACTGGTAATCTACTTAGACATACAACTATATGCAGTATCCTATGGTATATGTGAGGTAATGTAAACACATACTGTCATAATCTAGACTAATGGCAAAATGTTAGCAACAGATAGCCTTAAGGATACCCTACTTTTATTCGGAGTCACAATCACTGGCACTGGCACTGTCATCAGCATCATCATCTTCCAATTCTTCGACAATTACGCGGTAACCTTGTGACTCAAGGAAACACTGAACCAATTCTAACTTACTTGGGTGACAACTAACGAATACAGCACCGCTCCCTGGATTAAACATATTCACAAAATATTTCCCCATGACGCTGCGCATGTCCTCGGCTGTAACGGTCGATAATTTTGTCAAGAGCTTCGTATTATAGTCAGGTCCTCTGCGTTTACAGAAATTGTCAATGTATTTCCTTGCAGCGGCATCAAAGTACCCTGATTCCGTTGATGCAATACTGTTGATAATACTGCTCACAGCACCATGGATTAGTTGCTCATCAAATTCCATACTACCATCTGCATAACTTTCGACAATTCTTTTAGCAGTTTCGTAGCATTTTATAATGTCTGTACCACGGTAAACTGTAAAACTGACGGCGTTTTCTTCAAGTTTGTTGTCCAAAGCAGTTCCGTATGCCAATCCAGAGCCACGTATACCTTTCCAGAATGGACCCTCAACACACTGGAGATATTCAGAAGCTAGTGTAATAGCCGGTAGATCCCTATGTTGATAGTCTAGGTTGATTGGTACCGAGGCTAGACAAGTCATGTAAGAGGATGAGGACCCTGGGGTGGTTATGATATACGCTAATTCTTTAGGGTTGCTTCCAAATTCCGAAACAGTTTCCAATAACCGTGGGGTTGGAGGAATGACTACTTGCGATTTATCCATCGGCAATTGATTGACCAACTGCTCCCATGGCTTGTAAACGTCCCCTAACTTTTCGATATCACCTAAAATCAAAATATGGAACTTGTGGAAATGAGACCTCAACTGATCACGGAATAATTCTATTCTAGGTAAAACTTCAGATTCAAACTTACCATCCTCAATTGCGGTTAAAATGTCTTGCAAGATGTTTTCAACATAAAGCACATCTGTAGCTTTACATAGGGAGTTATCGGAGTAAAGGTACCTGTTCATGAGAGATGATTTCATAATGGGTCCGGATCTTTTTTTCTCCACGATGGAGTTCAAGAAGCGCTCGAGTAGCACACTAACTCTGCTCTCCTGAAAGACCATATCGTATAGGCAGTGTTTGATCCATTTAACAGCGTTCCCATAATCAGATGCCTTCGACTGTATTTTAAAATGAATTAGATCATCAAATTGCGAGTGTAGTCCCAAAGTAATCTTATTTTCAATGGTCTCATCCTTCAGCTGTTTGATGACTTCCTCGTGACCAATCAGGGTACCATCTTCTCCGTTCATTGGCATCTTGAATAATTCACGGAAAATGTAGTAGTAGGGCAACAAGGTATGGTCTTTAACCACTCTAGAGTTCACCAAAAAGTTGACCTCAACAAACTGAGAAGGAAAATGTTCAAAATGCATAAAGAGGGGGAAGTCCTTAGGGCGGCTGGATATAATCTTCATTGTAAGTTCATCTTGCAGATCATTGTCCTCATGCTCAATAGTGGAAATACTCTTCGTCTGAATAAATTCAACGGAAGCAGCCGGATTCTCAATCACAAATTTGTCCAATACTTCCTTCTCGATAGGTAAGTTATTATAGAATTGAGCATCATCAAATTTGGAGCGTAGTTCATCACGCTGCTCCTCTGAATAGGAAGCTTTTCTCTCTTGCAACAAGGCTTCCTGTTCATCTTTATGTTGCTGATACAATGCCGCACTAGGCTTCACTAATACTGTCACGGAAGGATTCTCGATGAAGATGCTTGCGTAGAGAGACTGCCACTGCTCCTGGCTCCAAGTAGCTAACGCGTCAAAGTCGCTCAGGTCACGGAGCGACTTTTTTAAAAGTTGGCCTTCCTCATCACCATAGAGAAAGTCAGAAATACAGGCGTGCGCTAAAAACGACGCACCATCTCTTTCGCACTTGAGAACATAATCCCATCTGCTATTCTCCACCACTTGTCTTATTCTCTCCAAATCAATGGTTTCTGCAGACATTATCTCGAAGCACTTCTGCTTAGCCTCTTGTAGTCTTGCTGTCGGAACACCCATGACAAAGAGATTGATGATGGTCCTCATATAGTCATCCGTCCAGTAGCCAACACAGGTAGCAAGCGGACTGTCAATTTCTATGAGCTGTTTGTTCAACGGAGCCAGAGAGGACTCTGTGAGGTAGTCTAGCAACAGCGAAACAGCAAGGTCGTTCACCTGATCATCGTACGCGCTACCAATCCACGACACATAAATCTCACCCCGCGACTCGTCCAGCTCGGGAAATGGAACTGTCGATTCAATGGACTTTGGTAGCCGGGGCGGGATCTGCGACGATGCCGAGTCCACAAACGGCCTGCGGCGTGGGCCCGTCTTCTCCGGCAACTCCGCATCGAACTCTTCGACGATCTGCAGCAGCTCGTGCTCCGGAACATTCCCGCAGATAACCAGACAGATGTTGTCGGGGGTGTACATCTCCGCGTGGAACGCGCGCACCTCCGCGTTGGTCAGCGTACGGAGGTGTTTCGTCAGTCCGCCAACCTCGGAGCGGTAGCCGTTGCCCTCGGGGAACATCTGACGCCCCTTCTCCAGGATTGCCACGTCGGAGCTCTCGTGCTCCCGCGCCTCCATCTCGCTGTACACAACGCCCTTGTCAGTGAGATCATTCGGGTCCAGATGGTACACCTCCGTAGTAAACGCGTGCTCCGTCAGCGTCGGGTGCAACAGATGGTCTAGGTAAACCGGCAGCAGCTTCTTAAACCCTAGCCACCCAGCAGACACCAGCTCGTACGCCGTATGGTCCGACGCCGTGTATGCGTTCGTCGTCGACATCGTAATTCCGCCCGCAGTGTCCAGCAGGCCCTTGCGCGGGTAGCGCTGCGACCCCATGAAGATCAAATGCTCCAGCGTGTGCGGCACGCCGGAATCGTTGCAGCACTCCGTGCCAACTACAAAGTAGCCCTGCACCAATGGCGACGACTTCGAATTAATGTGCACCAACTGCATCCGCGTCCGGCTCGACACGTACTTGGTCAAGTGGTACTGCGGCGCATACTCGATCTGGAACGATATCAACTTCTCGAACACCATCGCTGCAACCTATGAGTACGTGCTAAATGTTTCGCCCTCGCTCTATATAGTCGTCCGACGTGGCGTGTCTCCTGTCGACGGCGAGTAGAAGTGGTGATTTCACGGCCAACTATGCAACCATCGCTTCCACCACAAGGTGAGAAAAAGAAATGTCCTACGATGCCGGCTACGCGGCGAGGCCCGCGGCGAGGCCAGCGGGCCACGCCGGCGTGCTTTACTGCGCGCCGCGGCGCCTCCTACTCAGATACTATACGTTTCTCTTCCTTTGGGCTTCACAAGTCTAACGTCTAATAAAATATGCCACCATCATTAGGGTGGCGAAAGCGTCGCACAGCGAGTCGGGCCGCGCGCAATGGCAATTGACCGTTCCTCCAGAGTAATATACAGTCACATGATATGCACGTGATACCGAGTCCAGACTCTGCAGCGGCATCATACGGTCTGGTGTATCTTCTTGGGAACACTCAGACTGATGGGCTCGCTTTGGGATGATGGAGACGCCTCAAGCTTGTCTTCAACAACTTCACTAATCTGCTCGTCCACGGACTCAATGTCGTCGACGAACTCGTGTGCTCTGTTTGGATTGAACTCGGGGCCTAGGAACACAGATATGAACATGAGAGCAGTAGAGCCCCACACAAAATAAGACATCACGCGCCCATAATCGTATATAGTCTTGCCATTGGCGTCCACCCCGATTGGGAACCTGCGAGCGATGGAGCTCTCCATGGTGGAGGATGGGCTTGAAATCAGGTTGCCTATCTGATATGAAACCCCGACAAAAAAGACCTTTGTCTGCGAATCTGGGGCCAATGTGTGCAGATGGAAGGGCACAAGGCCCCAGGAGCCCTGTACAAAAAATTGGAGGAGAAATCCGTACGCAGTCATTCCGGGGCCCTGCACGAACCCCCAGGGGTAGACGAGGATTACCGCCGAAAAGATACACACTAGGATAATAAACCGCCGAGAGCTCACGCTAGAGAAGCGGGAGAGTAGCAGTCCTCCTAGCAGCGCGCCCACGTTTGTCATGATGTTGGTGACTGTCGATTGGTTAGGCGTGTAACCCAGCTGTCTCAACAGCATAGTTGGGAAAAGGTCTTGGGAGGTATGTGCAAAAAAATTGTATGCGGTCATGAGGAAGATCATGTAGAGTACAATGTACCATTCTTTTTTGAGGGATTGCAGAATCTGAGACAGCGTGCTGACCTTCTCGTTGCGTTTTCTCCTCTCCTCCTTGATCCTCTGGCGCTCTTTGAATGCCTCGGTTTGTCCCAAGAACGCCCTGAACACCACCGACACGAAACTGACGCCTGATAAAAACCAGAAACAGCTGCGCCAACCGGGGGCCGTAGTGTCTGCCAGCACACGCGTCAGAACTGTGGCTAGCAAAAACCCCAAGGCATACGCCTGCTGGAAGCCGCCCGTCACCCAGCTGTGTGCGCTCGGCGGCAGGTCATCCAGGCATTGGGTCGCGGCGGTTCCATAACACCCGCCCAATTCGATACCGAAGTAAGCCCTGCACGCGAGGAAATATGGAAAGCTGGTCGCAAACCCTGTCACGAGCTGCAGCACAGATATCATGCCCACGTTGATCAAAAACGAGGTCCGCTGCCCGAACCGATCTCCGATGTAACCATAAACAATCGCACCGATGGTCCGCGTCATCAATGCCACCGTAATTCCCCAGGTCACGGTATCTTCTCGAACATTCAAGTCCTGGGCGATGCTCACGACATTCAGTGACACCAGATAGAAGTCAGTCGCCTCGACTGTAAGGGCCAAGAAAGCGCTTGCGATGAAGAGCCATGTTTTCAGCTTCACATTCTTCAGCACGTTGGACGGGTTCATTGTGTACTTGAATTCCGCCCACGTAGACCTATGCCGCGGGAACAGGTCTGTGACCCGCGTCTTCAAGTAGTGTCCTACCTTGCCCATTTTACCGCTGCTTCAAGGTGCCGCCTGAGTCGCACTCGCCGTAGACAAGCCAAAACACATGATTCACCTATCAGGAAATAGCACACGTCCATTAAATACAATCCCAGACCAATGCTCGCTCGCGCTGCAGCGTGTAATCTCTTGTAACGCCGACTCTTCCATGATTGCGGTATCAAAGCGGACTGATACAAAACCAAACAGGCGGAACAGCGTGCTCGAACGTAGCTCCGGGCGACCTCCGGGACCCCTCCATCTGATACGGCACAAGGCTGCTTTCCTGGCACGTCCTACCCTCCCCATGAGTCGACTTACTATACTTAGTTCATCCTCTAACAGTTATGTGCCATGGAATGCCGCTCGGGCAGTGCTGCTAAAGGCAATGCTCGTTCCAGCACTGTGGATCTGCGTAACACGACCAGCGCCCGCAGATGCCGCCCTCCGCTTGCATTACGTCGGTTCCACACGTAGGCCGCGGTTGGCGGGCGGCGCCGCACCATACGTCAGCTGCCCCCCGCACCTGAAAGCAGCTCGCGAGCATTCACAGCTCGGGCGATGGCTCCCCGGTGTTATCGGTGTATATTGCATCGTGCCACGATTCGCAGTCGTCTCGAGCAATAGTCACCCTGCAGGAGAGATCATACTGGCCTGCTGCCACCAGCGTAGTCGCGACACGAGCCTTGACCTCCTGTTACACAATCAGCGAGCCTCCGGGGCAAATGCACGACGTCATGCAATACCCGAAAGCCATACCTCGCCATAAGTGATGGATTGGAGAGTTCTCCATCGGTGCTGTAGAGTTCAGTGCCGCACCGGATATCCGCGATAGCCTTGATATCAGCACATTCATCCGCAGAAAAAGAGAGCCCAGATGCATCCAGATATGTGCCTATACTCGTGTCTGCCGCATAGTCCTCTTGTATCTTTGCGGCAAGCGACACGGGTCGCTCGACGGGTTCGCGGACGCATACACCAGCAGCGGCCTTGAAGCGGACGTGCGGGCGAGTTACATGGTGGTTGAAAAGATCAGCGATAAGGACAAGGTCATCGCCATTGAGTCGCCGATATCGAAGGCTCTGAAGGCGGGCGCGTAGGTCACAGCGACAAATCGACGCAAAGTGCAGGTTGGTTGATCATTGATCCCGGGACGCCAAGAGCAGTGATGTCGGTAAAATCGGTGTCCGCACGTAATTTGTAAGAGCAAGTTACGGGGCGCTCACGCCCGCCCGCAATATCGGGCTCCGCGCCAAGGGCACGGCGCAACGTATCTAGCGCGGTGGCATTGGCAGACGAGGATGGCGGCAACACTAGGTTACCGCGGGCGTTTGTGTACGTGATGCTACACACATACTTGCATTAGTGGTTGGCAATCCGGAATCCGGTCTCGTAGATGAGCATTATCGCCAGAGCGGGCATGCCCTCGAGGCACTCCTCGGGCAGGAGACTGCAGTGCTGTTGTGGCGGCCGAGATGACGCGGACTTCGGTGCGAACACGCCCAGGCCATCGTGATGCGTGGTCATCCGACTGTGCGGTTATCGCTTGCATCACAGTATTGAGAAGTATATGGTCTACGATGCCAGTCAAGCGCAACGCCTCCCTATCAGATAGCTATACGTTTCTCTTCCTTTGGTATCAGAAGTCTAACGTCTAATAAGTGTGTGTATCATCATTAGGGTAGCGAAACGTCGCAAGTCCGCCTGCGACAGCACGCTGACACCGGGGCCTTGTCGCCAGACAAGGCGGCCGGCGTCCGCTGAGCCCGCTGCGAGACGCACAGTGATACTGAGTTGTTCTTGATCAAATTTGCCAGGAGCACGGTGAAAAGTGTGCAGGATGTGATTATGTGATTAGGTAAGAATATATACAGTTGCATTAGGGCTCGAGCGAAGAAAGCGAAGCTCAAATGAGGACGAC
Source organism: Eremothecium gossypii ATCC 10895 (assembly GCF_000091025.4). NCBI lineage: Eukaryota > Fungi > Ascomycota > Saccharomycetes > Saccharomycetales > Saccharomycetaceae > Eremothecium > Eremothecium gossypii. The sequence continues at coordinate 1,040,874 of NC_005787.5, read as the reverse complement.
CTTGCCGTCCATCAGGAGGTCCTTTATGACGTTGTAGCGCATGATATAGATGCCGCCGACGGCCAGGTCCACGACCTCGCCCAGCTCGGGGATGTTGACGGAGTAGCACGGCTGGCCGTGGTCGTCAACAGCCAGCAGCGGGTCCGGGGCGTCCGGCGCGGGCTCGCGCACATAGAGAAAGACAAAGCGGGCCCACTCGGGCTCGTCGATCATGCTGACGGAGCCTTCGGTGTCGTCGACGGCCTGCATTTCCGCCGGCATGTGGCGCAGGATCGCATTGTTGAACAGCTTGAGCAGAATGGCGGAGTGCCGCTCGTAGTAAACGCGCTCCTGCGCCGAGAGCAGCGTCTGGAGCGCTCCCGGGCTGCGCGCGTCGAGCTGGCGGAGGTAGAGGCCGAAGCGGTCGATCTTGCCCAGGCGGCAGCGCAACAGGCTGCGGACCACGAACTTCAGGCGCTCCAACTCAGCCTCCATGCACAGGAGCGGGAGCTTGGCCGAGCGGTCGAGCGTCTGCTCCAGCACGCCTGTCGAAAGCGTCTCAAGGTGCTCGATCTGCGCGGCAAGGCGGGCCAGCACGCGGGCCATCAGGGTGTGGGGGTACGGCAGTAGTTCTGGCGCGACGCGCTCATTGCACCAGTGTGTCACCAACGTAGAGTAGTCTGCGGCGACGGTCGCCGCGCTGTCGTCCAGACGAGTCGTGTCGTCGCCCGCGGGCGCGGGCGTACTGCCAACAGCTGTAGTATCCCGGTCCAGGTCCGCTAGAATATCATCGATGTTGATGTCCATTGACGGTTTGTACCTCTTTTCGTGCCTCTGCTCGCGCGCGGCGTGATATCCGGGTTTTGAGTGGGAGGTGGTGCGACATGACCAGGATTAAATGGCGACTTTGTAGAAGTTACGCTCCCCGACAGCGACCGACAGTGCGAGGCGAGCCAGTGGCGGTTTGACGGGCTCAACGGCAAGTGGTGAAGCGGTCAGGTTACGATGGACGATAGGTTACAGCATCTCGATGAGATGAAGCGCAAGCTGCAACAGCTGCGGGAGCGACGGCCGCTACCATCCTCGGGGGCTGCCCCGACGACACCAGCTACAGCGATTGGGCCGAAAAAGAGCGGGAATGGGTTTGTATCACATCTGCTGCGTGGGATCGAACGGGTGCCGACCGCAGGGCGTCTGGCGCAGTCGTCAGGGTCCTGCCGCGTGGACATGGCGAGCGTGGCGATACAGACAGATGAGACTGTGGAGCAAACAGAGCTGGAGGGGCAGTTACTGGGGGAGTTACAGAAAGTGAGCGCGATTACGTACGAGAAGGCGGTGCAGACGGAGGCTGTGGACGCGGCACAGGAGGAGTTTCGGCCGTTCGAGGAGGAGGCAACACAGGACGGGTCGTCAGGAGAGTCGAACCTGGAGGAAGGGGATAGCTCGATCGCGACGACAGAGGAGGAGGAGCCGGTGCGGCTGAAGCCGCTGATCGTGACCGGCCAGAGTGTGTCGCTGGAGACCATGACGTTTGCGCTGCTGGAGGCGCTAGAAAACAAGCGTAGTCTTGTCAATACATATCAATTGGAAGACAACGAGCACTTTGTGTACTCGCACGAACTTGTGCTGGATGTAGTGCCGAATACGATTCCGATGGTTGTGTCTCTGGACTACCACGAGGGGTTTGTGCTGGCGCTGGTGCAGCTGGAGTCCAAGGCGCACCAATACAACAGTCAGACGGTGTGCTACGTGATCAACTTTGAAACCGGGGAGATCGTGGACACGATCCACTTTCAAGGGCAGACGCTGATCCGCGGAGAGTTTATTTTGATCAAGGAGTCCAAAATTTTGACGATGCTCCTTACGTCGTACAATGGCAAGACCATTCTTTATGAGCTGCGCGCGGTTGCATCGAAAACCAACAGCAAATCCCCGTCGAAGCCAAAGCTAGACCGCAATGTTTTGTCGCGCAACTACCACAATTGGCCCATCTTTGCACTGTGGCAGCACCATGTGCGCGAGTCGAAGGTGCTGACCGCCAGCACGGACGGTATGATCCACGAGCTGAACCTCATCGACCTCAAGCCGGTCTTGGACCCTACAAGTTGGAATGCGGTCCGAGTACTGCCGCTCTCTAGATCTGAGCTCATACTTAAGGAGCAGTACGGTAACCACAAGTTCCTAAACCAGCTTTCCCGGCTGTCGCTCTATGATGAGATCACCATCAAAGCTATCTGCACATTTCACAATGATCCCAGCAGCATATATCTTGGCTGCGAAGACGGCGGAATCTACAAGATTGTAATTGAGAAAGGGGAGGGCCGCCGCAACATCAAGGTCTCGCTGGATAACAACGGATTCATTCCAGACACGCGCGCAGACCGAGAACCTGTCTACAGCTCACGCGAGCATGAGGATGAGGCCGATGACGACGACTCGGAACGCCACCAGGAGCCGCTCTTTCATTCTGGCTCCATCACGCGCCTCTTTCCATGCGATGGCTTGCCAGGCCTAATGGTCTCCAGCGGGATGGACTGGAAGTGCATCCTGTGGGACGTTCCTAACAACGAGCGCATCTTTGTCATTGACGTCGACAGTCCGGTAATATCTTGTGAGTGGGCTACCTTATCTGAGGACAACGGCGTACACTATATTGCTTTGCTCACTGCATTAGACTTCCACATATACGAGGTCAATCTTATTTCGACTCATACGCACCTAGGGAACATTCGCTGGTCCATTCAAAACTTCCCTAAAAGGGTGTTCTCCATTTCCGCTACGCAAACAAAGCATGAGTTGCACATGTTCTCATACTTCAAGTTAATAAAGCAACAGGAAAAATGGTTTGTGTTACTCGGCGGTGACCAGAATACTATCGAGTGTTACTGCATATTTTCATAATGGCTTTCACCTTATTTCCCTTTATAGATCGTCTTCCGTGCGTTCTCCTATATATTTGTCCGCTGAAGTAATCGGCAATCCTGTCACCATGTTGAGACTATACACCCATACATTACACAACCCATACACATAATGATGAACTGTACTATATTCATCACTTAGTAAGATGGGCGGGGCTCAGGGCCAGTGGCCTTGCTGCGTCTACCTGTTCCCACCATGGCGCACGGGAACGGGGACTCTGCCCTGTCTGCATTGCGGGTGGCCCTTCCTTGCGCTTCCTCTGCGGCGTTTCGCGCGCGCTGTTCGGCTAGGCAGAGACGCTAGGCAGAGCCGCGCGCGCGCTACGCCCAGCCCGCACGGGGCCCCGCTGTCGCGCGCGCGCAGCTCCCACGCGCTCCCCAGGCCGTCCGCCCGTGCAGGGAGAATTCTCACCGGCCAGGCGGGAGCCCGTGGAAGGCCGCGCCGCAAGCACTCTTGCAAAATAATTTCTCGAACTCATAAGCATTTAGCTCCCACGCAAGTAACGGGTAAGTACCAGACCAATCAACAAAAAGTGAGTGTTAAATGGCGTATATGCGACGAACGATTGATGCAGTGCGTGGCGGCAGCTAGACTGCACAAGATAGGGCCGCACTCCGTGACCTTCGATGTGCTAAGACCGGGAATGCCAGCACCAAGCAAGATGCTCTGTTAACGCAGCCATGCTGGCTTCCATATTGGTGCATCTGTAAGCAATGCCCCACCACGGTTCAATCCGGCGCGCAGCTGTGAATAGAATACTAACAACGCTACAGTGGCTTTCAAGGAATACCAAGTTATCGGCCGTCGTTTGCCAACCGAGTCTGTTCCTGAACCAAAGTTGTTCAGAATGAGAGTGTTTGCTCCAAACGAGGTTGTGGCCAAGTCGCGTTACTGGTACTTCTTGCAGAAGTTGCACAAGGTCAAGAAGGCCTCCGGTGAGGTCGTCTCCATCAACGTCATCAGCGAGGCTCACCCAACCAAGGTGAAGAACTTCGGTGTCTGGGTCAGATACGACTCCAGATCTGGTACCCACAACATGTACAAGGAGATCAGAGACGTCACCAGAGTCGGTGCCGTCGAGTCCTTGTACCAGGACATGGCTGCCAGACACAGAGCCAGATTTAGATCTATCCACATCTTGAAGGTCGTGGAGTTGGAGAAGACTGCCGACGTCAAGAGACCATACGTCAAGCAGTTCTTGACCAAGGACTTGAAGTTCCCATTGCCACACAGAATCCAGAAGTCCGACAAGATCTTTGCTTACAAGAGACCAACCACCTTCTACTAAGCTGGAAAATATTGAGGGGCATTTAATATTATCACAACTTTTCAACCTGTACCAATTTTATGTAGATTGTGTTCTCTTACTAAAACAAAGATATGTGTTCATCATATAAAGACCCTACTAGCGACTCGTCGGTCACAGCACAGCGCCTCTCGCCCTGATCTGACTGTTGTAGCCCGGATAATGCGTCAGACGTCTGTCGCTAGAGGTAGCACCTCGGCCGGGTAATAGTTTTTAAGAGTTCCGGTTCCCACGCCGTATCCCGTAGAACGAATTGTTTATAATACTAGAGGCGCAGGCCAGTGGCACACAGATAGCTATTGCCAATCGCAGTCAAGCACTAGCTAGTACTTTCGGTGATTCTCGGTTCACATTTGCATCGGAAATGGCTAATGAAGAAGAGCTACAGACGGCGGAATCAGCATTCGTGACCGGCGCGCGCAGATACTCAAATGATTACAGCGAGTCGGAGTCCAGCTCGAAGCACAGCGGTTGCAGCACGCCGGTGGAGGGGACACCCGCCGAGGCGGCTACGACAATAGGTGCCAGGGCAAGCGGAGGAAGTACAACGTGGCAGCGGTTGCGACAGTTGCTGATGGAACGTGGCAGCGACGTGCATCTGCCGGTGACGGAGATCCATCTGAAGTCACAGGAGTGGTTCGGGGACTTCATTACAAAGCACGAGGTACCGCGCAAGGTCTTCCACTCGTCGATCGGGTTTTTCACCCTGGCTCTCTATGTGCGTGATGTGGACTACCGCAATGTGAGATTGCCGTTGATTGTGGGGTTTGTCCATGTGCTTCTGCTCGACGTCATCCGGCTGCACTGGCCGGCGTTCAACACACTATACTGCCAAGTAACAGGCCTTCTGATGCGTAAAAAAGAGGTACACACATACAACGGCGTCCTCTGGTACTTATTAGGCCTGATCTTTGCATTCAGCTTCTTCTCGAAAGACGTTGCGCTGGTGTCGCTGTTCCTGCTCAGCTGGTGCGACACTGCTGCGTCCACGGTTGGCCGCCTGTACGGACACTTGACACCTAGGATCTCGAGGAACAAGTCGCTGGCAGGGTCGCTGGCCGCATTTGTGGTTGGAGTTATCTCATGTGCTGTGTTTTATGGTTACTTTGTGCCTGCATACAGTCATGTTAACCATCCCGGTGAAATAATGTGGAATCCTGAGACGAGCAGACTGTCTCTGGTTCAGTTATCGCTTCTAGGGGGCTTCGTCGCATCCCTAAGCGAAGGAATTGACCTCTTCAATTGGGACGACAACTTCACTATTCCCGTGTTGTCGGCTATATTCATGCATACCATCATTGCCTTCTCCCAGAGGTAATATATATTATATAGGAAAATTGCCCCTGTGGCTAGCCACTAGTCATGGCACCCCCATCTGATATATAGCGTTACTTGTAGGCTATGGGCTGTGCATGATATGCCACATGACTGCCGGAGAGCGGGATGCGAAATGTCTATAAGCACACACGTGATAATCATGTGATATATTGTCTGGGTGTGTCGTTTCTTTTAATTGCTGAAAAATTTTTGTAGAGCTCATCGAAAATTTTGCGTACCAAGTTATAGTTATAGTAAGAGTATTACTCCAGCAATTCTGCTTGCTAGTGCGTTCGTCGAGACCATCTGATCACTATGGCCTACGTGTTAACTGAAACCGCTGCTGGTTATGCCTTGTTGAAGGCCTCTGACAAAAAGATTTACAAGTCTTCCAGTCTAGTGCAAGACCTAAAGAGCTCTGAAAATGTGCTAAAGCAGTTCAAGGTGGCCGCCTTCTCGAAGTTTGCCTCTGCAGCAAATGCTTTGGAGGAGGCAAACTCTGTGATCGAGGGTAAGGTCTCTTCTCAGCTTGAGAAGCTTTTGGCCGAGGCTAAGTCGGATAAAAAGTCGACCTTGGTTGTGTCGGAGACCAAGCTTGCCAACGCGATCAACAAGCTGGGGTTGAACTTCAACGTTGTATGCGATGCAGTGACTCTTGACATCTACCGTGCGGTGAAGGAGTATCTTCCTGAATTGTTGCCAGGTATGACGGATGGCGATCTGTCTAAGATGTCGCTAGGTTTGGCCCACTCCATCGGCCGTCACAAGTTGAAGTTTTCGGCTGACAAGGTGGATGTGATGATCATTCAGGCAATTGCTCTTCTTGATGACCTGGACAAGGAGTTGAACACCTACGCCATGAGATGCAAGGAGTGGTACGGGTGGCACTTCCCAGAGTTGGCCAAGATTGTGACTGATTCTGTCGCATTTGCTAGAATTATCTTGACCATGGGTGTCAGATCCAACGCTGCCGAGACTGATATGTCGGAGATCTTGCCCGAGGAGATTGAAGAGCGTGTCAAGTCCGCTGCTGAAGTTTCTATGGGTACCGAGATCACTCAGGTGGACTTGGACAACATCAAGAGTCTTGCGGAACAGATTGTAGAGTTTGCCGCATACAGAGAGCAGCTCTCTAACTACCTGTCGTCCAGAATGAAGGCCATCGCACCAAATTTGACCCAACTGGTTGGTGAGCTTGTGGGCGCTAGATTGATTGCTCACGCGGGTTCCCTTGTGTCTCTTGCCAAGGCGCCTGCATCCACCATTCAAATCTTGGGCGCGGAGAAGGCATTGTTCAGAGCGCTAAAGACGAAGCACGATACACCAAAATACGGTCTCCTATACCACGCCTCCTTGGTCGGTCAGGCCACTGGCAAAAACAAGGGTAAAATCGCTAGAGTGTTGGCAGCCAAGGCTGCTGTTTCCCTGCGGTACGACGCATTGGCTGAGGATAGAGATGACTCTGGTGACATTGGTTTGGAGGCCAGAGCTAAGGTTGAGAGTAGACTATCCCAGCTGGAGGGCAGAGATCTAAGAACTACACCAAAGGTCTCTCGCGACGCGAAGAAGATCGAAATCTCGGAAGCTCGTGCTTACAACGCGGATGCGGATGCTGCCACTGCTCCTGCTGACTCTACACCTGCTGACTCTGACGACGAAGAGGAAGAGGAGAAGAAGGTAAAGAAGGACAAGAAGGACAAGAAGAGAAAGAGAGAAGAAGACGCCGAGGAAGAGGACTCCAAGAAGTCGAAGAAGGAGAAGAAGGAGAAGAAGGAGAAGAAAGAGAAGAAGGAGAAGAAAGAGAAGAAGGAGAAGAAAGAGAAGAAGGAGAAGAAGGAAAAGAAGGAAAAGAAATGAGTTATCCGGCCACGCTACTGTTATTAATTGCATGAACTCCCTCATATACCTTCACACTGTAAAATAGTTTCCGTACAATATATTTCAGCAAAAAGCAAACTGTTGTTGGAACAACTAGTCTTCCTATATATCCATTTGGTAGATGGCCTTTCAGGTCCCCAACGCTAGCCACATGTAGTTACCTTTTTGTTGGAGCTGGTTGCCTTTGCGATGAGCATCAGCTTCTCTCTTAAGCTAGTACCTAAACTCACGAAAATCTTTTGCAAATAACCAACCCTCCAAAGCATCTAAAGTTAAAGAATATCATAACTTGTTTCAAGATAGATACAAATGGCAGAAGAAGTTGTTCTGTCTATCGAGGAAACGAATGAAATTCGGCGCAAGCTGGGTCTGCCATTGATCACTCCAAACCTAGTTAGGACTGATCCACTGAAACCCGAACACAAGCAAGCTGAGGTAGATAGAGAAGGCATCGTACAGCAAATAGAGGAGATAGCTGTTCCTATTTTGGACAAGACACGCGGCGAGGGAACTGTAACAGGGGCCACATATGACGATAATAGTCAATTCATTGACCGCCGTGTGTTACAGTTGAAGAAACGAATTAGCGAACGGCGCACCAAACCACTTCTTAACCTGGATGATGAGGATGAGGACGACTGGCTGGAAAATATAAGCACCAAACGAACCCGAAATACCACGGTGCGCCCGATGTACGATGAAGATGCACAGGAACAACTGCAAGAGTTCCGTGTCTCGCACACCTCTTCTGTGCTTGCACCAGGCAAAGATGTCGTTATGACCCTCAAAGAGACCAGCGTTCTTGATGAAGGTGAGGAAGTTTTATTGGAAAATGAAGCCATCAGGCATGACGAGGAAGTTAAAATGAATATGGAACTGCGACAACTGAATAGAGAGAGAAAGTTGAACAAAAGTGCATTGAACGATCCTTCAAAGATCGCAAAATACGCAGATGATGGGTTGCGGACTTATTCTGATCATGGTTCATTCAAGATATCGACTGGTTCTGTATTATTAGACGATGGAACTAAAATGTCAGATAAGATAGAATCGCTTGATGGAAAGCGGAAGTTGGATCTGCAACAAGACGAAGAGATCGCCGAAGCCGCTGGAGATTATGAACCAATTAAAATCAAGAAACGCAGGAAACCTCAGAATTCATCTATGATTAGAAAGAAGGACCGCTCTGCTGCACCTGTCAAAGTACAGTTGGTCGATGAGGACGAACTAATGGAAAATGAGGACGAACATTTCTACTCCAACCTGAGTATAAGCAAAGTAACAAAGGAGCGGTCGATTGAAAAACTTGTCGAAGAAGCATACGAAGAGAGAGCTGAACGTAAGCAGCGCACGCGTACTGTTGATTTACTACGTAACGGTGTGGTTATAGACGAGACTGATCTATTTCTCGATTCTCTCAAGGATGACATTTTAGGAAACGAGTCCACCTCACGGGCGGCAGCCACACCAGCTGCGGAAGCTCATAATATACCAAATACACCAGCCAAGGCATCTTCCGTACTAAAATTGGCATCTGAGTCTAAGGATGGGGATAATAATACACCAAACTTCTATGCAGGCCTTGGGTCGACGCTGCAATACCTAAAGGAAAAGAACCTGTTTTCTGATGCAAGTACCTCAAGAACTTCTGTGGACCAGAAGAAACAGGAACTGCTGCGGATACAACAACGGATAGCAGCTCGAGAAGTTGGCGAGCGCATTGATTCTCAGTTTGCTAGTGCGGGATCTCTATCACAAGAAGATCAGAAGCGGTTGGATCAATACAAAGAGGATGAGATCATGCGTGCGGCAGCCCCCTTCCAGCGTGAACGTGTTGCTGGGTACAATCCAAATGTAACCCTCACATATAAGGACAATAGTGGCAGGCCTCTGAATGCTAAAGAGGCATTTAAAAAGATATCTCAGGCATGGAGTGGTGCCAGAGCAAGTCGAAAGCTCGCCAGTCATCGCCGACGTGATCAACATTCCAGGGAGTGATAGCTTAGTATCCACCTACTACCAATATATATAACACTGCATAATGTTTGATGACTGCAATTGAGAATACTTACCAGTGTCAATATGAATCATAAAAACATTAAAAATTTGGACGAGACCGGAATCGAACCGATGACCTCTCCCATGCTAAGGGAGCGCGCTACCAACTACGCCACACGCCCATACATTGTTTTGTCTTGTATACCTGTGACTATATACCTAGATAAATAGTCACGATATCTAGGAGTCTAGGACAGTAGGGTAGGGAAGACAAGAAGCTATACAGAGGATAGTTGTGTAATCGTACCTGAAACCCATAGAGTAGGATAATGCTAATGTTTTGGACTACACTACATTTCATTCAAAGGCTAATTTAGGGTAGGTTTGCGCCTAGGTCATTTCGCGACTTCAAGAAGCTGGCATTGTGTTGTATTAAGAATGAGTACTAGTTTTCTGAAAGGACTGATCCTGTCATACTTAACAGAACTCTATTTATGCTTAAAAACCGCTTGAAGTCTACCTGGTATATTCGCTAGGCTTAATGGTGCATTGAAGAGATGGAATCTGCATATCATCGCGGCAAAGTTAAGCGCCACAAATGCGGAACAGATCGCAACATTGCGCCAAATATGGTTGTATGACATATCACGCAAACTCAAAAAGTTGCTGATCTCGTCAGAAGAGCAGTATGCGCACATGTTTTTATCAGCATGGTCAACTATCTTTCCTCCGAACTCCTGAATAAATGTGCCGAAGTACTCACTGCAAGACTGACCATCGGGGCGAGATACAGATATTAAATCGTCCTGCGAGCAGAGGATGTGCTTATCATAGAGTAGCAAACTGGTGAATGTATCCGCAAAATATGTCAATGGAGACATCTGGTATATGGTGCGCCAGATCGGGGTGACTTTCAAATTGGGTTGCAATATACCACACACTGCTAGTAGCAAACTGGAAACAAGGCTGAGTAATGCAGTTGAATGATAAACTTTTAGTCCAACGAACAGTGTTGCAAGCCCTATTGAAAGGCAATATAGCCCAAATACTAGACAATTCACGAAAAACGCGTCCATCACGGCTGGATTGACGCTAGTTCCCATAGTGCAATAGATGCAAAAATAAAACAGCACACAGCATGAGAGAAGGAGCGGAATTTCCGCAAGAAATTGGGCTGCCATCAATGTTGACCATCCAACTGTGTGTGACTTCATTTCTCTGGTGATGTAGGCCTTCATCACGGTCGCTGCCTTTGTCTGAATCTGTTGTGCCAGTGGCAGCGACATAGCAAGGAATACGAATACAGAAAAAATAGTGGTATCCAATGCACTTCCGCTATTCCCAGTATTCCAAAGGCTACCGGCAAGGTATAAGCCTGTAGTCAGACTGAGTATAATTCGAGATGTCAAATAGCTTTTGTCCCTAGCTATAAGTATGAACTGCCTCTTTAATGTTGCGCAAAAGCAAGTGGGCCACGTTAGGAAAGAGTCCAGATGGCGTTGATCTGACGCCCATGCCCCGAAAGACTTTCTTTCTAATTCAATTCGAGTTGCTTCTGCCGCAGCGTACTCCTTTGTGCATTGCCAATTTTCCGCCCAAGTTCTATCCTTTAAGTTTGACCTGATTATGCTGAGGATGAGGTCAGAAGGGTTGTGTTTTCTCTCATCGTATTGGATTGCTGAATGTTTTGTGAAGTATGAAATCGCACCCTCAGTAGACCCAAAGTAAACGCACTGGCCATTCTTATCCAACACTATCAAGTTATCAAAATAATGAAAGATAGATTTACTTGGCTGACTTATAGAACATAATATTGTCTGTCCTTCATCAGCCAACCTGTTTAAACGTTCAATCATGGCAATGGCTGCCTCAGAATCCATGCCCATAGAGGGCTCATCAACGAATAACGCAACAGCTGGTTTTGAAGCCAACTCGGCCCCTATAGAGAGTATCCTTTTCTCCTGCAAACATAGTTCATCGACATACCTCTGACCTGATAAATTCAACATTGAAAGGACCTCTGTTATATGTTCCTTATCTCTTTGGCCTCTTATATTTGCCGAAAATTCTAACGCTTCGATAACTTTCAATGAGCCGAAATGAGCATCCACCTGGGGAACATATCCCACTTCGTTATGGTAATTTGGATAGTCTTTAATAGGCCTTCCGGCGAGCATTAAATTCCCAGTGATGCCACTAGCTTCCCTGCGTGCCAAAACGTTCAACAATGCAGATTTTCCAGAACTGGATTCGCCGAGGACTAAGCACAAGCCAGGTCCAATATAGCCGCTAATATTTTGAAGTAACATCTTACCATTTACCTGATAAGATAGGTTACTCCATGATATGATGCTATGATATAGCTCATTTCCGTAAGAGAATTCTCTTGTACCACATGAGGAGGAGGGCGCTACGGCATACGCCTTTTCGATGAATCGATCGCTACAGAAAGTAGAATGCGAGTCATTATCGATGACTACTTCCTTGCGCAACTTGATTCGGGCAGGATGACAATTTTCATATTTTTCTCTTGGCCAACATATTCGTGGGGCGTACTTGGTACAGAATAGTGGCATGATGTATTCGGCGCTCAATAACGAAGCAATAAAGAAAAATATGGAAAAGGCCTGTAAGATACCGTAATTTTTCCAGAAGTGTGCATGTGAGAATGCGAATTGAGCACTTAGGTATTTTGTACCATTTATCACCGAGGATTCTGGTTCAGCTCCGGGCCATACACACGTTCTGAACGAACCTGCCACATTTTGATACGCAGCACCTCCTGGAACCAGCATATCTGCGCATTCTAGGGAAACATTGAATAATTCATTGGTTAAAAATGTTTCGCCTGCGTACCTGATCGGGTTTATTAGTGAAAGAACTTTAAACCATCTGTTCATCTGCTTCAATGGAATTCCCAACGAACCGGTAACTGATGCTGAAATCAACAATATTCCACTTAATCCGTTTGCAAGCGCTGAATTTGGGGAGATATTGGCAATTGTTAAGAACATCAAATGTATGATACAGTCGCTGGTTATCGCAATTAAAATAAAGACCGAAAACCTCAACAAACTACGTTGAAAGTCCACCATTGTATAGAGGACGCTTGAGGATATGGTTACCAAAATAAGGTTTACGGAAAGGGATAACGTAGTATTGGCTAAGGAGTCTGTCCATGGCCTGTAAAATTGCATTTGGATTTGCTTCATGATCACTGGTCTCCGGTCGAATATCAGTGGAACAGTTGTTATTCCAGAGAACATACACATGAGAAGGATGTAAAAGATTAAGCGTTCTCTTGCCTGTGAACCCACAGCAGTAGTCGGTAAATCGAGAAATAGTGCACCGAGTGTTAAAGATCTCAGAAACGCTGTCGTCACCTGGAGGCCCGTAGCAAATTTATCTGAACGAAACATATTCCACGAACGGAGAACACAATATATGACTTGGCGCAGTGCAGATACCGGTTGAAGACTCTTCAGGTCTTTCAGATCTATAGTTTTTTTTGAGTATTTTATCTGTGATTCATCATTTACTTTCCTGTAGTATGAAGAATGAATCCACTGCCTATGAAAGTCAGAATCTGTCTTAATTAACGGGCTCTGGATGGAACCATAAATAACCGCACTGAAGTATTCACTATCCAGTAGGTTTGGGTCTTTCGGGAAATAAAGACTTTCAAAAAACAATATGCAATCTTGGTAAGAGCCATAAAATACCTGGTAGTCCCCTATCAAGACCAAAACTTTGTCGACCTGGCCCAACAAGATGCCGTTGGCCTGGGTACACCCGAATAAGTTCACTGTTTTTGTAACCCGAGCCATCAATTTTAATCCTTGTATAATGTCCATCGCAGTCATAGAGTCCAATCCATTCGTGCAATTATCCCATAAATATAAGGACGCATTTCCTAGAAAGGCTTCAATGATGGATAGTCTTCTTCGTTCACCCACAGAAAGTTTTGAGGAGTTCTCATCCGCCACTAAAGTGTGCCTGACTTCGCTCAATTTGAATGCGCTGAGTAGTGTGTCCCGGAGAAGTATTTTATCCTCTTTTGCGACGTCGACATTGCAATTTACAGCAAAATCAATAGTCTCTTGGACTGTTAACTGTTTCATATGGTTATCCTCCGCATTGCTATATATTATCTCTCCGGTGCATCTTTCTGCAAATTTCAAATATTCATAATTTTTAAATACTAACTTGTTTTCAGGGCTTATTGCACTATTACCGTCAGCCAAATTCCGTAAAAATTGGGACGATTTATCACCAACTACCAACACAATCTCACCGGCTCCAACTTTAAATGTGAGGTCACGTATTATGGTAGCATTACTATTGTACTCTTCTATATCACTTATGTTGTTTTTGCCTCCAATAGACGCGCCGTTAGCTCGTAAAGACCTGTTCTTCATATGCACAGCGCAAACTGTCTTGGATTAGAATAAAATTTAAAAGGTAGTCGGTGATTATTTCTAGCTATTCTAATAATTCATCGGGTTAAATATAATGTGCTTTCATCAACCATGAAGATAAACTTTTGTTACTAGCGTTTCTTCGGCTTTTGAAAGTAGCATGAAGTTTCTTAATTGAACCTGGGCTTTCAAGGCTTATGAAAGGGGATACTGGACAAAAGGCGTGCCAAACTATGTTGAAAGTGATATGGCTCAATAACGATGGCAGGACTTTATTAATTATAAGATTTAGTGTATTATTAGAGCGATTTGTGCACTAAGAATGCGGCTGTGACGAAACAATATATATTACTGAAGGACATGTTGAACCATATCTGAAGGTGTAATGCGAGTAGGTGTGACCAAGGCAACACGAAATAGCAGCTCGTCTCAAAGGGAAGGTGGCTTCAAAGAAAAGTTTTTTTTAGAAAACATTTATCAAATTATTATGCGCATGCCGGGCATTTAATGTATATAGTACATATTATCTATTTCATTCGAATCATTTATGCAGCATCTTCTATAATTGCATGTCCCTTGGGCGCCTGGCCCAAAGACCTCTCCCATCTGAGAAACTCTTCATCTTCTAAGTCTTCGATAGTGACATGCATTTCTGTAGTGGCCTTACCAGTGAACTTCCTATTCACAGACTGTGATTTTGCGTTCAAACCATTACCGTTAACTCTTAGTTCATGCTGATTTTCTCCTATAGCCTCTCTGGGCACATCTGATGTTGTACCATCCAATGCGTCACCGGACTCCAATTTTTGGCTATTCTTTCTAGACTTGGTATTATGCCACATTACTGGGATCGACGTACATACTCTCTTCTGAGGCCTAGGAAGTGGCTTTTTGAGAGCAATTTTGACGATGGCTGTATTTTCACGCGCCATCTCAAAGTTTTCAATTGCAACGTCTTCGAACTCAGTTTGCAATTCAAACTCCTTATGAACATTATCGTCTGCGCTCTCGACAACCAATGTGTGGCCATCAGCTGATAACGTAACCTGGTAATCATGGAAAGTCATCTGAGCCAAATGGCTACCCAACTCGTTCATGTCGATGTTTCTCATCGCCTCACATAGCAGCTGTTGCTGGTCTACATGATTTTGAACGCAGTATTGGTTACCAAAGAAGTCTGTTACAAGACTATATCGCGGAGCGCGTTCTTTATATGCGTTGACGCGTTCTTCAACTGCACGATATAACAACTCCTCAGGAACATCTTTCCGTAATGAGATAATAAACTTATCATCTTGTTCTTCCACAGAGTAGTTTAACCGCCCCATCGGCCGCTTGTAAAGGCGTCTGGAAGAAGGGTACGAGCAGTTCTGCATCTCGTTGCAGATAGGAGTGAACGATTCAAAAATGCATGGCGAACCACTGAACACGAACATTTGTAGTTTCTGTGAAAGGGAATATTAGCAGTGAGCTGATGTCAATACCTGTAGCGGTGTGAGAAGCAAAAGGGAAACCCTGTAACTGCTCTAGGAATTAATGTTCTTTTATATTGCTTCGCGTCTAGTACCGAGATTGACGGTAAGTAGCGAGCAGGCGTATTCACACATTGTTTAAATGGCGCCACAGAAAACGACGTAGAATGAAGCTATTCCAGAAATCATCCGAATTTTCGAGAATCACCCAAAAAAAGCAATGCTTAAAAAACACGGTCATGTGCTCAATAGCTTAGTAACGTTATGACATACTGAGACGGTTACCACGTCCTTCGAGATCGTTATAGAACGAAGGCTACGGAAGTCGAATCGAGAAGCATGAAGAATTCCCATAGTTATGCAACTGAAAAACCATGGACTGACAACGTAAATTAAGATCATTCAGCCAGTGAAGTAATCCATAAAGGTACAGAACAGCCCCTGCCAAGTAATCAGCCGAAGAAGCGCTCTTAACCACTTAGGTCTGATCTTGTAAAGTGCAATGCCACAGTTGTCTCCCACAAGATCATTCCGTTCGGCATCCAATCCTTGGCCGCGTTTTATCATCCGGCGGATAGGACATCCCTGATGGAAAGTCCACCACCTGCCCCTTTGACAGAGCCCCGTGCGCTGGAGGTTCTTCTTGAGGGGACCATAAGGCCCATCTATATATCTCCATTGTAGCAGACACCAGTGTTGACGCTTGTCTGACCAAATGAGTTGCTTGTCGCCCCATCTCCCATTGTAATAAAGCCAATCGGTACCCAGTTCGCGTTCCCGCTTGCTATATGGGGTGACCGTTGTACCATCAAATGTATAAGCATAGAAATTCATGGACGGATCCCACAGTGGGCCCCTGTCGGTGAAGTCACTGAGCGGGCTAAAGAAAAATGGCACGTCGTGTGCATGCTGTCCAATAGAGGCATAATTTGCGTGCGTACCTCGCGAGCTGAATATTAGCGGCCTCTTCAGCACCGTGCGCTGCAGTTCACCATCAACGACCCTCCAATGATCTTTCTTCTCCACAGCATCGTAGACGTATCCGCTGCCGCTGCCGTGGGCGCTCATCCAAAGATACTGCGGTTTGCCGTTCAAAAAGCGCACGAGCGAGTGCTCCCAGTCGCCGACGTGGTTTCCCCACGGCCCAGCACCCATGATAAACGGACCAAGGTTGAAGGGATAAAAGTAAAACCAGAAAGCATCTACCCATCCATTACCCTTGTCGACCACAATCAACACGGATGGGCCATTGGAAATACGACCTGTGCCATAGTCTGGAGCGTACCCAAGGAGCCAGTTGGGATTCTGGCTGAAGTCCTCTAGTGCAGTCAGGTAAAGATCACTGGTGTCCTCCCCAGCTAGCCCGGCAAAACTGGTAGCGATGTCCAGCGGCCCTCTCCGGACTTCGTTGCCCCGCTTGTCTTCGACCCTGACGTGCTGCACAAATTCTTTCACATCGGAAGGCATATAGATTTCCTCGCTATACAGATGTACCAACGGGCAGTGGTCCAGCACATATTGGGGGATCTCCCCGTCCGCAATCGTGCGCTCCTTCTCGGTCACGTGCTCAGGCCTCTTGGGCCACTGTCCGTCGAATACGTGCAAATCAACCCACTCACCAGCCTCTGCTTTTGCCAGAAAGTCTTCTTCCATTTCCTCTGCCAGTGGAAATAGCGAAATGTGGCAGAGGCACAGCTGCAGCATGGTCAGTGCCTGCAGTATCACCCGCACAATCGGTATCATCTCGTTTTGATCAGTTGATGTCGTTAAGGCAACAGCGGTTTGATAACAGCTTCCGCTGATTGATCGATACCAAGCCCAACTTAACCTATGCTTTCGATGTCGAACGACTATGATTCAAGAACATAGGAGGTTGATCTTACTGGTAAACAACAGGAACCAAAGTTAGGCATGTGAAGAAGCGCCTCATGTCGTACGTACTAAGTGATATTCGGAAAGCAGTTACCGTGCGTCTGCTTGTAAGTCTTTAACCACTGACTGAACTCTAGGGGAGTCTGGGAGGCCTTTAGCCGTTCACAGTGGTCGACTGCATCGTGGCGATCTATCCCGAGATCATTCACCAGGTGTATGTAGAATTCCACGATGACCTTCCGGGATTTGTAGATGGGCTCTTGTCCAGAGTTAGTCCTCCAAGCCTTCCCATACTTTTTATTCATAGAGTGTACGCATTCGCCGTCAAAGGACGGATTTGGGGTGAACCACTCCAGGATAATCTCCTCGATAGTGGCAAGGTCAGACTGCAGGCGGAAGACAGGCGGGCCTTTATGGGACGGGGGTTCTGCGGGGGCAGGCTTCGGGTCCGCGGCTGGTGATGGGTAGGCGCGCCCGAGCGAGGCAAGCTCTTCGCGGATGATGTCACGGATATCGCTGCGAACCTTATCGAGTATATATTGTGAGGCCTGCGTGACCTGGCGCTGGACGAGCTGCTGGACGAGCTGCTGAAGCTCCTCGACGTCGTCGGGCTCGTCGTCGCCTGCGCTTTGGTCATCGAGGTCGGACAGGTTAGAAATGTCCTGGGGAGAGGAGGACTTATGCTTCTTGGTGGGCCGCTCGTCGTCGTGCGGGGCCGCGGGTAGCGCGTCCAGCGAACTGATCTTGCGTTTCAACGTTGAGTGGAGGGCGTCAAGCTCCGACCGGATCATGAGTTTGTTGGACTTGCGGGTTTCAACTTTCTCGAAGAGCTTCGAGAGTAGTTGAATCAGTATTGTGAAGTTTGAGAGTGTCTGGTCCTTCACGAACTGCAGCGTGTCTTTGCGCAGGTCTGCGTCAGGAGGGTTGGCAGCCTGCTGCACTGGTGCCACGGATCCGTTGGGCGCCGCGGGAGCGGACGTTTGGGTCACTGCTGGGGCCGCGGAGGCTGTAGCATGCGTTGTAGAAGGCGGCTCCACCAGTAAGTGCAGCGGGACGCTCACATCACACAAAGAATCGGCGGCGTTGAGGTAGGCGATGAATTGTGGCTTTTTGAATATGGGGTCTTGGAAGAGGTCGTGCTCCGGGAAGCACGAGTACAAAACTGGCAACGAGCGGAACATCACCTTTCGAAGAAGTATCATCATCTGTACAAAAGGCCGCGCTGTTTGTTCAGTCTCGAATCTGTCCAAATCAGGAAATAGCTCATACAAGACTGGATCATCGGGTATTTCGATCGACGGGAATTTGTCTTGCAGCCTGTATCTGTTCATTCCGAGAATAAAATCGCGTCCCACGCCTTTCACGAAGTACTGCTCATCCAGCCCAGACGCGTCGTCGTTCATGGCTGGAAACACCGGCTCCTCCAGCCGACCTTGGAAGTACAACCGCTTCTTGTAGGGCAGCTGACAATACTGGAAAACGGCAGGATAATAGTTTCCTAGCGTTTCCACCCGCGGGAACTTCGTCAACGACTTCCCCCTAATTATGGGCAGCTCTTCCCACAGGTCTGGACGAGACAAGTCCGGAAAGCCGTCTCCTCGATACTGCTTCTTGACGCCGTAGAACCGCAGGTGCAGGTACACCGCCAACGTGAAGAGCGGGCAGAAGAGCGGGTGCGGCTGCGGCAACACGGCCCACCGCCTCCGCACCACCAGGACCGCCTCCTCGGCCACCTCAAAGTCCTTGAGCACCCATGTCTTTCTCTCGTCCAGAGCCGCATTTGTGTAGTAGTTAAGCTGGTAGTCCAGTAGCCACTTGACCTTGTCCAGACACGTCTTGAAGTACTTTTCCTTGAGTGAGGGCGTCCTCACGTTCCACACGTTCACGCAGATTTTCTCGAACTGCCCCCGCAGCGCGCCGTTTTCATGCAGCACCGAAGTGCACTCGTGCAGCCGCACCACATTATCGATATACGCCTTATCCAACTGCGCGCCTGTCGCCAGCTCCCTTCCCAGCAGCTGTATGCAGTTCACCACCGATTTCATTTCCGCGACGCTCTCAATGCCCGAGCCCCATTTCGACTGCAAAAACCAGTGCAACCGCCGCGCACTACCCCAGAGCTCCGCCGCGCTGCACGATTCGACGTCTAGGCCCCTTTCTCGACACCATTCGAGGTATTGTTTAACGTATGATTTGTAGCGGTGCACGTCTCTAGAGGAAAACCGACTGAAAGCCCTGTCCAACTGCAGTTCCATATTCTATAACCGTTGGAATCCAGATCTGGTAACTGAATTCGTTTGACAGCCCTCAGCTGAGTGATATTCCATCAACTGATCTCGGATCAACTAGACGACTGAGGAACCTACCGAGGGTAGATTTTCCGGGAAGTCAAAACCTGGTCGTCGGAGGCGACGTATTAACTAATCTGCCAAGGGTCCGTTCTCGAGGATCGTGAAGTGGACCGATGCCATTATCTGAAACAGCGGGCGCAGCGGCAAGCGGCGGTTCCGAATGCGGCATTACCGTATCCAGATGGTCATTGGGTTTATGGCAGTTTTCTGAGATGTTATAGAAGATGTCCGCTCACTCGTACCGAACGGCGCCAGATATCACGCTTATTCCTTTCAATGCGCGGATCCCGAGGGAAATACGGTAGTGGACCCACAGACTTGGACAGCTACAGAACCAAGGGACAACAAGGCCAAACACCTCTCTGCGAATATATAAGGGACAATATATAGCGCAGAGCACTCTATACCGATGATGCGCGACTAGAGATGGAGTCCGTGCACGAATCAATCAACTCGTATGCTTCCGACGCCTCAAACGGGAAGTTTCTGCCGCAGTCGTACGTGCCGCAGGCGCAGCAACAAGATGGGCGCGGCGGCGGGTCGCTGCGATTGGTGCCAACTGAGACGGTGAAGTCACTACAAGAGATGGGTCTGTCATCAGAGAAACCAATTCCGGATGTGAACGCGCCCAGCACATCGGCGGGCGTAATTTTCCCAGAAGAGTACACACTGGAGACTCCCACAGGCCTGGTGAAGATTGCGACGCTTGTTTCATTGGGGAGAACGGGGTCTGCGGTACCGAGAGGGGGAAGTGGTACCGAGCCCGAGAATGACAAGGGGGAAACCGGGGGGCAAGAACTGGATGAGGATATCGAGCTAGTGACGTTTGTGATCGGGGACCCAGAAAACCCACACAACTGGTCCTTGAGGCGGCGGTGGGCGTATACGCTGCTACTGTCTCTTCTTGTCGTAGCTGTGGCCTACGGCTCTGCGTGCGTAACCGCTGGCATGTGGCTCATCACCAGAAAATATGATGTCTCAACCGAAGTTGCAATATTGTCCTGTTCCCTGGTGGTTCTGGGCTACGGTGTTGGACAGCTGGTTTGGGCGCCTCTGTCAGACCTGTACGGCCGGCGGATAACGTACTTCACATCTCTATTCCTTTACGTGGTATTTAATATTCCATGTGCGGTGGCTCCCAACATCCAGACGCTTTTGGTTTGCAGGTTTATTTGCGGCGTCCTGTCGTCGTCTGGACTATGCCTAGTCGGCGGCTCTCTCGCCGATATGTTTCCAGCCGACCTGCGTGGGTTGACCATCGCGTTCTTTGCATTTGCACCATATGGAGGTCCGGTATTTGCGCCACTTATAAACGGATTCATCGCTGTCCGCACAGAGAGGCTTGACCTTATCTTTTGGGTCAACATGGCGTTAGCCGGAGCTGTTTGGCTGTTAGTCGCACTGGTGCCCGAAACATATGCGCCAATTATTTTGAAACGGCGCGCAGAGAAGCTGAGGAAACTAACAGGCAACCAGAATATAATGACAGAACAGGAGGCACAGGGACTCTCCCTGTCGGCCATGGTGCAGACTTGTCTACTGAGACCGCTGTATTTCATATTCACAGAGCCCGTTCTTGACCTGATGTGCTTTTATGTGTGCTTGATATACTCGCTCCTGTACGCTTTCTTCTGTGCTTATCCTGTCATATTCAGCGAGCTCTACGGCTACAAGGATGATAAGATCGGGTTGATGTTTCTTCCAATTATCATAGGCGCGTCTCTTGCCTTGGCCACAACATATTGGTGCGAAAAGAAGTACAGAGAATTGGCTGCTCGTCGTCCATGTGTTCCAGAAGACCGCTTACTGGGTGCTATGATTGGTGCCCCATTCTCGGCTATTGCGTTGTGGATTCTGGGCGCTACCTCCTATAAACACATTATATGGGTGGGCCCTGCTTCTTCCGGGCTGGCATTTGGTTACGGAATGGTTATGGTTTACTATTCCCTGAACAACTACATTATTGACACATATGCGCTCTATGCATCTAGTGCACTGGCTGCCAAGGTTTTCCTGCGCTCGGCAGGTGGTGCGGCATTCCCGCTATTCACACGTCAGATGTACCACCGCCTGGGTTTGCAATGGGCCTCGTGGCTTTTAGCATTTGTGGCTACTGCATTAATTGCGCTACCGTTTGCGTTCGATCGCTATGGAGCCGCCTTACGCCGCAGATTAAGCAAGCATAATTATTCAGGTATTGAATAAAAAAAGTAAGTGCTTTAGTGATACAAATATTTTCCTGCAGATAAAATTAATCGTTGGTTTAGTGCGTTTATGATACGCCCTCAAAGTTTACATGCTAGTTGGCAAGCAAATACCTAATAATTTTTCTATACTTTTAATAATATTTTGTAAGCCGACGTGTAATTGAAGATGCTCGCTGTACATTTTCTAATAAATTTAGGTACGTTTTAGACTCCGACACATGATTCTCTATTACCCGGATAAGATGATGTCGTTGAAAAAAGGTAAGCTGCATGTAAAAGACATTTTAAAGCTTCTCAGATACAGGGTCGTCGATTCATCTCACTCTAGGGTTTAAAAGCACAGTATCTTTCGGTGTGATATACAGCTCGCATGATTGCCAGTAGATATGTCGCCAGTGAGCTGGAGTCGGTCACCCGTAAGCTTGAGCTTCAGTTATATGAGCGGGCAGCCATATCTGAAGTTCTTGAGCAGACATCCACAGACCTTGAACTAGCCAAGGCCAATGAGGTCTTGCAGACTATAAAAGAAGAAGCCGATGCATGTGTTGCGGCGATTAATGGTGGGCAGAAATTTTATACGATCAAGTACGACCAAATACTCTCCGGCCTGGAAAGCTTATCCGGTGGTCAATGGTCCGTGGGCTCCCCTCTGGAACCTCTTATACGGGATGGTATAAGCGACTATCTGCATATATTGCTTTACTATGCCCTTTTATCCAAGAATTTGGCAAAGTTACCGCAATTACTGTTGGACCAGGAGTATTATGGACATGTTTCTCGGTGCTCATGGTTCATGCGACTGTTTTACGGGCTGCAGATCATGCCCGTCAAGCTTATCGAATTTTTCAGGGGCCATGCTCTACAGGAGCTTCCCTCAAAGTTACGGCAAACATTGAGAATACACAACTTTCAGTTGGTGGGGCTGCCGACACAGAGGGCATGGCAATGGACCAAGCTTCCGATCGCAATGGTGGATACTGATATTATCCAGAAGACAGCATCACTGGACTCGCAGCTGGACATAAATGTTAAAAAGTTCGGGAAGCTGCTGCGCGAATTCCCGCGCCAAAAGAGCGACAGATTGGAAGTGCTATCTGACTTTCTTGATTTGAAGCCTGGATCATCTGAGTTCGCAGTGGTGCGAGCTGTTCAGAAGTGGAACGTAGATTCATGCGCACCGCAACCAAATTGGATAGTACGCTATTGGCCGACCATCTTGATTGCATTAGCTGGCGGTCCAGCAGGGATAGCCGCCATCTGGAATGCTAGGAATGATATTGCTGCCTTTATAAAACATAATCTCTTTGAGTTTGCTAGAGACCTGGTGAAGAATTGGTTGGTAGAGCCACTGCGTAACATCTGGTCAACAGTGCATCATGACCCAACATCCTCCATTGCAATTATGTCACAGGGAACTTTGGACACTGAGATCAATTCTTTACAAAGAATGCTTATTGATTTCTTGAAGGAACATGAGTATGCGAATACCGTGGATACTTCAGTGTTGATGAAGGAGATCGAACAGGGGAATTTGACGCAGTTTATGGAGATCTACGAAGCTCAGTTACGGAAGCCTATCCGGAACTTGGTGACAGGCGATCTGATTCGCTCGCTCTTGATTCAAATACAAAAGGGGAAGGTCGATGGTTCTCTTGCAATTCACGGCATCGACAAACTTCTACAATCCCAACAGCTAGTGTTTGGCATTGTCTCAATTTCCCCAGCGTTGTTGATTCTCTATGTCTTGTGCAATTCGCTCACAAAACTTGTCAAATATGGTACGGTTTGGTCCAAGGGAGCCAAGTACAGACGCAGCGTGAGTGTATCGCTGAATAACGTGGAAAGGCTGCTGAATAGCCCCATCGAAGAGTTCGATGGTGATAAAGGTAATTGGAATCTAGGGCTACTGACCCTTGAGATGGCAAATCTCAGGGAATACGGCGCCAAGCTGGTGCCTCATTCACGGACAGCAGAGTGGTGCCGCGACATTGACGAAATGGCCAGCAGTAGCGCCTTGAGTACCACAGGAAAACTAAATGTGATTAACAGAATATACCACGTATATGGGAAGTACTTTTAACTAGCGAATACCGCCTGCAGTCAACAACTTATCATATTGTATGTATACACCAGCAACGTAGGTCGATGCAAAATATGTAGACAACATGAGACGCTAACTGGGTGCCCTATGCCCATTCGCCCATGAGAAGCATCGGGACCAAAACGAACTTCCAGCCCTCAAAAGATAGAATGCACCAAGTCAGAACCTAGTGTAGCGCCTGCACCAAAGATAGCTGCATTTCCTAATTTGCTACCAAACTTCTTAGCAGCGCCGCTCATACCACTGTCAGCTCCCTGCTCAGCAGTGGCAGGGGCAGGCTGTGCCACGGCCTGCGGAGGCGCCTGGTAAGGAACTGGCGCCGCCTGGAACTGCGCAGGAGGCGCGTACTGCGCAGGGGAAGTTTGATATTGCGCAGGGGGCTGATAAGGCGCAGGCGGTGGCTGATAAGGTGCCACAGACTGTTTATAGTAGCCGTTAGCTCCAGGTGGGAAGGGAGACTGCGAGAAGCCCGCAGGGGGAGGAGGAGACTGCGGAGTAGGAGACTGCACTTGTGGGGCAGAGGCCTGCGCGGGATAGCGAGGCGGCGACGCTTCCTTCATTAGACTACCCCCACTAAAGGCTGGCTTCACGTAGTTTGAGGGGAACATGCCCACCTTACCGTTGCATCTGCCCTTGTACCACTCTGGAGAGGGCTTCTCTAGCACCTCGATCTTCTCGCCGACTTTGAAGTCTAGGTCACCAGGCTGTTGCGCCTGAAACGCATAAAGTGCCTCCACATACTCCACAGGCCCTGCGTTATTTGCGGGAGCGCCACGGAGGGCTTCGTTAGGGTTTGGAAGATTAGATTCAATCTGCTCTGACTGCTGCCGCGTAATGACCCCGGAATCAACCAAAAAGGCAAGCTCTGTACGGATAGTTGCCAAGGAACGGTTTATGAGAGTTGACGACATCGCGGAGGACTGCACGAGGCACACAGCGCCAGAGACATGTATTCGACTCGCGCCCTTCTTCGACGCTTATATAGCTGAGGGAGGCTCAGCAACATATGTCTGGGTGCTCCACAAGATAGCGAATCACGTGACAATAAGCTGCCGGCCCGCGATAGCGTATTGATGCAGCAGAGGGATACAACCGATCCATCCAGCGTCTTGCTGGATGTCTGTATCCTATATCAGCTTGGATTGTGCCACAAATGCTGCGCATAGCAGGTACAGGGCCTGTACGACTGCGGATGCAAGCGGAATCCAAGTACTCATCGCGATCAGGGCAGCCCTGTAAATAGCGGCGGTTCTGTAAATTGGTTAGTCCGGTGGCCTTGTTGTCACATGAACGTGCGTTTTCTACTCGCGCATATTCCACATACATTAATCCGCTGAATGTGCCCCCTAGTATGGCGTGCAGCGCGCCCAGCAGCAGGTAGATAGCCAGGATCCCCACGCCGCCTGTTATCCTGCGATGCGAATAGCCGGCGATCAGACCCACGGCGCCGTACATGCCCCCCACGAGTATCAGTGTCCAGAATATAGTGAAGCGTACGATGTCCTTAGTGTAGTACAGAAGGGCGCCATTCGCACGGTCATCCGCAGTCCACAGCAGGGATGGAAAGCTCGGTGAGATGTAGCCCGCAGGCGGGTTCCCAAACGATGAGGCGGCCAATGAGCTCATACTATAGGAGCGCGCCCTGTGAGCTCGCACTCACGCACAAGGGAATGATTATAGGTGAGAGCGGCACAATGTCGCGTTTCACGGCTACGCAACGGCGGCGCAAGCGGAAACCATCCAGATGTAGATATACAGTGATGCTATAAGTATACATGGGAGTGCTGGGTAGCGCGGCGGCCACCGCGGGCTTCATTAGTCCTCCTTTTCCTCCTGCTTGTTTATGCCCGTCTTCTCCAGCAAGTCCTTGATTTCTCCCAACTTGTAGATCTTCTGCACAACCTTGCCGTCGGCGTTGCGCTGGATGGTGGCAAACTCCAGACGCTCGTGAGAAAGCGAGCTGCTGTCCGTGGTCTTGGACAGCGTCTTGAGCGCCAGCTTGATCGCATCGTCGAACGTGAGGTCGTCCTTGTAGTCCATCTGCAGCAGCGTCTGCACCGCCTGGGTGTTGGCGCCCACGCTGATCGCCTTCCAGCCCGAGTAATTGCCCGACGGGTTCGATGTGTACAGCTGGTACCCGTACCGCGCGTCGTAGCCTGCGTAGATGAACGACACACCAAACGGCCGCAACCCACCGTGCTGCGTATAGCCCTGCTTGATGTCCGACAGCCGCCGCACCAGCACCTCCACCGGGATCTCCTCGTTGTACATCTTCAGGTAGTTCTGTGCGTGCAGCCGTGCCGTGTTCACCAAGATCTCCGCGTCCGCCGTCAGGCCCGCCACCGCCACTGTGATGTTGTCGTTTAGCCGATAAAGTTTCTCGCTCGACGTGTCCTGTTCCAGCAGCTTGCTGGTTACTTTGCGTTCGGCCGCGAGCACAATCCCGTCTTTGGCCATGATCCCAATCGCAGTGCCGGCGTGAGATATGGACTCCAACGCGTATTCGACTTGATACAGTCTCCCCTCTGGGGAGAAAATAGTTGTCCTGGAGTCATAACGTCTCGACCCCATCTCTCACCAGCGAATCTCAATGTCGATAGTCCTGGATCTGCTGAAGCCTCGCCTTGGATGTTGTTGTTGGACAACTAGTTAAGGGACCCAATTTTTTGCCACCGTTAGGCGGCCCTCAACATGGGATTTCACTTTCGTAAGAAGATATAGTTGATCGTTCCAGCTCCAATCGCACACGGGGGCCAAGAGGTAGCTTAGATTTGAGGCTACTATGGTGTGGAAGCGAGCCAAGAGCGAGGACGGGAAGGCATATTACTATAATACAGAGACGAATGAGACAACTTGGGACAAGCCAGATGCGGTCGAGCCATCCGACGGTGAAGAACGGGGCGATGAGCGGGCGCGCCCGCAGCTAATACAGGGCTACGAGTCGTCATCTTCGGATGAAGAGGAAGCGGACGAAGCAACGGAGCCAGAGGACGCTGCAGAAGGCAGCGATTTGGGCGGCGGGGCGGCGCAGAGCACCTCGGATCGCGGGAACGATGAGACGGATGGAAAGAAGGCCGAGCTATGGGCGCTGTTCGAGCGCGCAGAGCTGGATCCGTACAGTGCGTGGGTGTTTGAGAGCGCGAAGATCAGTGGTGATGCCGCTTTTTATGCCGTGGGCGACGACGAAGCGCGGCAGGAGCTATTCGAGCAGTGGTGTGCGCGGAAGATCGCAGATGAGGGTAACGCAGTGCTAGAGGACGGGGAGGAGGCCGAGGAGGTCGAGCTGGTACCCACGCGGTTCCACTACCTGGCGCACATTGTGTCCAAGAGTACCGTTCGGCCCGATACCGTGTATTCGGATGTGCGGCGGGAGCACAAAGAGCTGTTCGACCAGCTCGAGGTGGACATTCTCGACAAGAAGGAGCAGCGGCGGTTTGTGGCTGGCCTACTGTTCTACTACAAGAAGATGGATGCCGCGCTACGGGGCGAGGTTTTCCGCAAGCTACTGCATGCTCACCGCGCTGCCATTACAGCGGCCTTTCTGGAGAACGATGCGCAGCTGCGCGAGCTCCTAGAGTATGACGAGCTACCGCAGGACTCGTACTCGATCGAAACCGACCTCTTCATTGTAGAAAAGTGCATTGGCCTGCATGGTGCGCTTTCCAAGCTGCAGTCGGAGATTAAGTACTATGTCTTGGGCGTTAAGGACAAGCTTGTGGTAATGAAGGAAGTCCTGCGTGAGATGCTGAGCGAGAACTTGGCGAAATGAAGGAAAATTGTAAAATACATACATTGGTGATATATAGTTATTGAATGAGGCTGTCACGAGGAAACTTCTGCATCGCTATTATTGTTTGCAACTGCGTTGTAGTCGATGCCGAATTCTGCGAGGAATTCCCTCTGCTGCAATTCTTTATCAGCCATATAGAGGCCCATGATCGCATTATCCTGATAGATCACACGCCTACCGAATATCGCTGTTTTAGTCGTTAGAGGATGTTTAGCAATGAAACTTCTCAGCGCAGTAACAGCTGCATTTTCGTCCGCAGAATGGGGCGGCAATAGCTTTATCAACATCTGGTTACAGTAAGATATGTTACTCTCGGACATGCCATTCGGTGCGCTGTTCGCAGCAGAAGTCGGCTGACCATTAGTAAGTGCGCCGATGTCGCAAAGGGGAAGACCATCCAGGCCGTTGCTTTTATCCATCGGGCCTGCATCTTCCGCCGTGTCTACCGGCTCGCTGTCGTCGTTGTCATTGGATGCCAGCTCACCCTCCAAATGTGATAGCGCTGAACCGTTCAGTGCAGAAGAGTTTAAGAGTGTTGACTTGAGTTTGAAAAATAGAGTACGAGCTTCCGGAACGAGCCCAATCCAGTTCATGAGCAAGGTCTGCAACTCAAACAAGTATTCGGAGTCTGTGAAGTCCAACTTTTTCTTCTCTATCAACATATCGACCATAAAGCAAAGAAGCTTCATCAGACCAAGTACATGTGAGGAAGCAGTAAGCCTTTCATCCGCGATTTCGTCTTCTGCTTCGCCCTCCTCAATTTCCGTTTGTTCTTCAGGTTGCTCGACATCTAAATGTTCATAGGAAGCAGTATCACGAAGGTAATTCGAAAAATATATCGCAGCATTAATGAAGAACTCCTGGAGAAGCATGTTCACTTCAATAGTAGAAAGTACAATAGGCCCTTGACGGGAAAAGGGTATTGAAGCAGGAATACAGGAGGAGCCCAACGAGAAAGAATCCAAAAGATCCAGATTTCGATTTATTATATATTCTTCTTCCAAGTCCTTATAGGCAACGTTACCTCTCATGCCCATGACTAACTCGAAGATGTAATGGATCACTGAATGAGAAAGTTCCAGGTGTGTTATGAACCAAATCAGGACCCTGCGATAACCACTGCACATAAGCATTTCATCCATCATTCTCCACACTAAGTCATTATTATAGTACATCATCTTCTCAAACAAGGCATCTTCGCACCATTTCTCGTAGATAAAATCACTTGTTAACCCATTTGAACCCTCGGACCCTGATGCGGAAAGGGGTGATTTATCCTTGGATTTGAATATCGCATCATGAACCATGGTTTTCTCCTGCTCCAGTTTTATACATGTGGCCACGCTCCGCAATATGAAAGAAGATTGGTTGGATTCCAGTTTTTTGCTAGTAGCCTCTTTCATAAGGTAGTGCAATACATCTGCATGTAACTTGTTGACGAAAACATAGTCTTCTACATAGTAGAAGTTCATTCCTCGCGGAATATCACGCCAGTCCTTACCATTAAAATCGAACTCAACGTAATCCCGTGAGCGCACGGCTACTTTTTGTGGACCAGAAGTGCTTACACCTGTTACGAGATTCAGAGGAGCGCTTTGAACAGTCTCCGTTATGTGGTTATCAGTGTGTTCCCCAGTATCCGTTCCCTCCTCATCAGAAAGTAACTCGTCATCATCAAAGACGCAGTGACATCTCTTGTAATATCCCCTCATATCCTTAATCCTCTCACGTTGCTGGATTTCTTCCAACCTTTCTAGATCTTCTTCGTTCTCGTCGTACAATTGTTCTGGGTCAATTGCATTATAGTCATCGTATTCATAGTCAAACATGTACTTCACGTCATCATCAAATCTGTCGCCAGGCTGCAAGTCACTGAGTAAATCTGTTACGTCGTTTAATTCAATACCCAGAGCGAGCATTGCAGCCGCGTGTGATCGGACATCGGCATAGAGAGCACCTTGACAAAGTTTCCTTCCGTGTGGCGACATAAACAAATTTATGGGCTCATGCTTAAAATCATGTTCCTTAATCGAAAAGTGGCTGTTAATCATTGTTGCAACCACACTTCGTAATGCTGCGGATCCCCTTATGGTCGCACGTACTATAATGGGTGTGCTGAAGGTCTCTCGATCTTCCTCAAACCGATCTATTTCAAGGCCCAGGAGTAGAACATTGGTTAGATTCTTCCATAAATGAAAGCTCAGCGGTAGAAAAGGATTCATCTGAACAGGTAGATCAGAGTATAACTGGTAGATAGTGTATATACCCAACATGTCTACCATGTACAGTAATTCCAAGTCTTGTGTATTGAGGCCTCGAGGGGTCCACTTTCCGATGTTAACATTCCAATGTACTGTTTCATCACTGTTATTAATCGAATTCAGCACTTCACTATCATGACAATTCAACCTTTTCATTGTGGCTAAAATAATTTTCTGTAAGTTATGACAAACATGAAACCTCCAATCTTGGCCCCTGAGCGATGACTCCAGTAATGATGAAATTGACCCCAGGAACATCTGATAAATTAAGTCAATGGATATTATATGCTTTTCTGTGGGTGGAGGTTGGGTTATGGGATCCACTAACGCACACAACGTCATGAATTGGGCTCGCAGAAGCGGGCATTCTCTATTGGGCAGACCTAGTATCCTGTAAAGCGTCTCATGCCTCCTCCTAGTATGCAAAAACACATTCGGAAACTCTAGTGAGCCATCTCTATTCAGCTCAAAAGTATACACCTGCTCTTTAGCGGATGACTTGTGCTGTGGCCAGCTATCGCCCTCTAATTCTGAATCGAAGTCGTATAGATCCTCTTCTTCGTTCGAAAATTCGTTAATGCCGTGCTTGTGGTACATAGGAGGCCAAGAATGGCTCCAGACAGTTGCATTCAAACGCGGCAGCAGCTCTTTCGCTACTGTAAGTTTATCAAACAATGCATACAGCACTTTAGTGTGGAGCTCTCGTGTCGAATTGGCGGCGCCTGCCCCGCTCGGGGCGCCACCGTACCAGGTGTAGTAGCCATTGAACTCGAACACTCGATTGTAGTCCTCTATCAGCTCCGGCAGTAGCCGCGGAATGCCCTGTATCAGCAGCTCCTCCCACATCAATCTGCTATTAATAATATAATCAAGGAGAAGATTGTATCCTTCGTCAAGCACATACGCGTGCAGGCCCGCTGGTAGCAGAAACTGCAACGGCAGCTTCCGCATCACACGCCCGTACTCAGTGTAGTCTAGCGCACAGTCCTCATTCCGCAGACAAAAATCCAGAAAACGCGACAGTGTGTCCCGCCGGCTCCCCCACTCCTTGTAGCATGTCTTCCACTGGTGGACATTCGATCGTACCTTCAGTGATTGCCTGTACTCGGACAGCTTGATGCGTCCGCAAGAGAGGTCGTACAGCAGATGTAGTATACTATTGCCTCCCCGTGTCATGAAGAGTGTCACCACCACCTTCTCCACTATCATAAGTTCAAAGTGAGGGTCACCCTCTTGTACATTCAGCTCCAGCAAAGACTGAATGCTAGGCTTATATGTATGGATCACCGACGCAAGCGGACTCACAACGGTCGGCGTATCCGACTTCACCTTGTTCTTCTTGACCATGCTCGTATCCGCTTCGACAGAGAAGCCCGCTATATTCCAATCCCACTCTGCTAGTATGCTTGGTAACCAACAGTGGCCTACACACACTATCTGATTACCATAAATTTTTGCATGGAATATTACTTAAAGTCCAAAGCTTATTCATTACTATTCCATCACGTGTAACGCACGTGACGGTCTAGAATACACGTCTACAGAACTAGGTGACTGAGTAGCTACTACAGTTGAGAACGGAGAGCCAAACAGCCTCACTCCCATGCTTCACCAATCGTCCTGAACATACAGCCGGCCTCCAGCCTCAGATCACATGGTACGCCATATTGGGACCCACACATCTCTGCACACAATCTCTTTCTAACAATGCGTGGTGCTCGGGTGTGGTGCTCGGGTGTGGGCTGGCTAGCTAACTAGAACAACTCGCACGAATAATGCCCTCGTATCGCATAGTTGCTGCAGAATTTGTCCTGGCGGTGCCACGAATTCCATGCACTTCCCCATTGAGACAGAACAAGATGCAGCTCTGCACCTTAGAGGTTCGCTTTGCCCGCTACACGCTGCGCGCGTCTTGGCGGCCAGAACCTGGCCGCCGTAAATCGCTATTGTATGAGGTGTACGGTCGCTTATCACAGCGCCAAGAATAACGACGAGGCTACGTAAGCAATAGCTCATCGCACAGCTGGCCCCGCGGTCACGTGACTGGACTCTGCTGCAGAGCGAGCGCCGGGCACGTTTCAGCAAGTTTCGTCGCGGGTGGTTATCTTCCCACCACTGCTTCGGCCGTCACCTGCGTCGGGCGCCGTGCGACAGCTCGAAGAACGCTGGCTGGCGAGCGCGATACGCGGGCCGCTCGGAGGCAGCCGCAGCACGTGAGAGGTGCAGTCGCTGAGTACGACTGGAATGCGGCACCCGGAGACGCTACCAGGCGCACCCTAGCGGACCAGACCCTGTAATATATCAAGGGCATGCAGAGCTCCTACACGTCCACAGCCCTCCACCGGCCACGCCAAGACCACAGAAATGAGCAGGCAGCAGTTCTTCCGCATGCTCCCCCGCGTTCCTTCCACACAGCACCTCCCCGCGGACAAAGTGCGGCTCGACATACTCTTTAGTAGACACAGGCCACTGACCTATCCAGTCTCCCAGAACCCTCTGATCCGCCGCCGGCCGGCCCTACTGTCATTTCTCGCTGATCCCGCAGAGAGCACGAAGCGCGACGACGGCAGCCGCGGCAACACGAGCGCTAGGGGATAGCGGCATGCCAGGTGCATCCGTATATTCAGCTACATACCTATCTAGTAACACATACTACGGCTGAGGGCGAGTCCGCAGCCGGTAGTTCACGACCCCATCATAGGCAGCGCGGTCTGTCGTGTATAGGCGGGAGAGGTCCACGTCGAGCGGCGAGTCCACGCCCGGCTCCGCCAGCAGGGTGCTGATGGCCTCGACCACCTGCAGCAGGTTGTACACCGGCGACCAGGCCTCGTGCTTCAACAGATCAAGACACACCTCCCCCGTCGACCACTTGATGTTGGGGTGGCAGATGTGGTGCGGCGGAAAGCTGCACTTGGGTGGCTCGTTGGGGTATGTCTCCGGCACATTGATCCGAAGCGTGAACGTGAAGCCCGCGTACGGCGTGTTCTCCGGGCCTTGGAAGTGCGCTTCCCATCGGTGGAGGTCCCCATTCTCCTCCCCCACCGGCGCCAGCGACAGCACGGCTGGATGCAGAGCCAGCTGCTTCTGCAGCTGCTTGTATTCCCTCAGGATCCTCCTCATTATTGTCGGCGTCCGTGCGGCGAACTGTGTAGGAGTGGCCAAGCTTTGCTACACGCAGCGATGTGCACAATCTCCTGCTAATACAGATAACGCGGGTAAGAATAGGTATTGCAGATTGCTTGCGGTGGCCTGTCAGCGCTATCTGCTGCGAGGAGCCCGCGGCACTCCATCCCGATCACGTGCCATGCACAGAATGAGCAGAGAGCAGTGCCATCGCGGTGCGCGCTCCACGAGGCCCTCAGCGGCCCCCTCAGACCAACTAGGGGCTGCTCTCCTGCGTTGCCGTAGGGTGCGAGTCTGGCTGGAGGCTTACTACAAAAAATTTCCCCATGAAAAGATGGACCGTTTGCCACTTGCAGGTGGCTGAACATAAGCAGAGACCATGAGCAGACTAGCAGATTCTCTAGTGAGGCTGACGCTGCCACTAACGCCGATTGCGCTTGCGTTCAGCGCGGTGCAGTTTTCCATGTACGATGTGCGGGGCGGCACGCGCGCCATCATCTTTGACCGGATTAGCGGTGTCAAGCCGGACGTTGTGGGCGAGGGCACCCACTTCCTGATCCCATGGCTGCAGAAGGCGATCATATTCGACGTGCGGACCAAGCCGCGCAACATCGCGACCAATACGGGGACCAAGGACCTGCAGATGGTATCGCTGACGTTGCGGGTGCTGCACCGGCCGGACGTAATGGCGCTCTCGCGCATCTACCGGGAGCTGGGGCCGGACTACGACGAGCGGGTTCTGCCCTCGATCGGGAACGAGGTGCTCAAGGCGATTGTAGCGCAGTTCAACGCGTCCGAGCTGATCACGCAGCGGGAGTTGGTGTCGCAGCAGATCCGCAACGAGCTGGCCCGGCGCGCAAGTGAGTTCAACATCCGCCTTGAGGACGTCTCCATCACGCACATGACGTTCGGGCAGGAGTTCACCAAGGCTGTGGAGCAGAAGCAGATCGCGCAGCAGGAGTCGGACCGCGCCAAGTTCGTGGTGGAGCGTGCCGAGCAGGAGCGCCGCGCAGCCGTCATCCGCGCCGAGGGCGAGGCCGAGGCCGCGGAGCACATTTCCAAGGCGCTGCAGAAAGCGGGCGATGGCTTGCTGATGATCCGCCGGCTCGAAGCATCGAAGGGCATCGCGGAGACCCTGGCGAACTCGCCCAACGTCACCTACCTGCCCTCGAAGGGCCAGGCAGCGGACTCGGGCGCCCCTAACTCGCTGCTCCTTAACCTGGGCAGGTGAGCCGATGATGTAGTAATGTACCAAGCCTGAGACGTTATTTAAGGTGTAGTTCTGCGAATGATTGACTCTACCAGCCAAGGGTGAGCACTGCTCGCGCATCGCGTAGACTTCGCATTTATTATTAAAAATATTAATTTTTATTTGTCATTCATAGTTAAGAAAGAAGTTTAAAATAGTTTAGGGAGCGTACGAATAAACAGTGTAATAATGGAAAACGCCTGACGACTTGTTTTAACTGCTGGCTTTAGTTGCTGTAGTCTTAGTAGGCTCTTCCTCTCGCAGCCAACCACAACAAATTAACCTTGCTCGTTCGGGCAACCCACAGCAGGCAATGAGAGGGGGAATGGAAATTATTACAAACCTGGTATCATGTAGGACAGACGTCTTAGCATTAATCTGGATGTGTGACGAAGAGATAAAATGTAGCGGTCGAGGATCACACCGTAGTGTTCTGCTGGGGAACCGGCCAATAAGCATTCGAATGGAGACATCAGCAACCTCGGAGGAATTAATAAGTAGTATTGGAAGAGGATAGCAGTTAACGTTTGCAGCGAATGTTTCCGCACAACGCACAGGAGTGAACATCGCAAGCTTCCTGCCTCGCGCTCAGACCTGAGAGATGGTTGGGACACCGCCACCGCGCTTGGAGCCGCCAGAGCTGAAGGCGCCGCTGGAGAAGATGTTCAAGCCAGAGAAGACCGCCTTGGCCAAGAAAATGAAGAAGGAGAAGAACAAAAACGTAGATGAAGCCTGCACCTTGCGGCACCTGTCCGTCGACTGCTCAGAGATGGTGTTTCCATCCAAGAAACCACGGTTGCTGCACGAGTGTGCACCAATTGACTGGCCCAGCGCGGTCGCAGCGGCGAAGGTGAAAATCAGGTTGAGCACGTCCAGTGCAATGGTGATGATGGGCCACGCAAAGGCAGAGATGAAATTAGCCACGATCGAGTAGAAGGAGTCCGTCACCAACGCGAACACCGCCGTGAACAGCCCGAAGTTCACGCGCGAGTGGGAGTTCCGTTGTCCGTGGATCAACGAGCCCGTCAGCCCGAGCACTATAATTAGGAACACGAAGTTCACCGCACGCAGAGAGTTATCTAGGATTGAAAGCATCGTATCTTCTGAACCTTCTGTCGCTAGCCTGCAGTCTTCAGAAATCCAACGGTAACGTGAAGAGCAAGGCCAAGAATCGATTGTCTACCTGTTATATACCTAACCCCTAGTCTGCCCCTGCCCGAGGCCCCCGCCATGCATTTTTATACTGCCTCTTCTCCATCCTAGCCTCCCGGCACTCAAGAAAATGCCCTACCCGTCAGCTCCTCGTTCGCCATTCTTGTCCACCAGCACTCGCCCGCTACGTCGTACTCTACTGCGATCAGTTTCCGCTAGCAAAGCGAGCGACGCAACCATTGCTCGTTCCGCTCATCTGCTGCCTAACCGGGACTCTCTTCGCGGCGGTTTGCTCTGGCAGCGCTGCCGCCGCATCTTCGAGCCTCTATTGTCCCCTCGAGCCCTAGAATGCATCGTTGGGGATTCTCGTGCGCTCGACTGCCCGAAACGGCATGTAAACATTCTGACTCAGTCACGTGACCGCACCTCAGTCCGGAAATGCTCCCGGTCGCCACCATTACCGGACGACGAACCCCTTTTTCAGGAACAGCAAACTACCGCTCGAGAGCATCCAGGGACGCAGCAAGACGTTGAGAACCGACGTTCCGATGAATTGTATTTCAGGAAGGGGCATACATGAAAACTTGGCCTATGGTAAGTAGGGTTGCGCAAGTACATATCTGTTACAAGATACATAGGAACAGGCAGAATGTCTATAGCGCTTTTCAAGAAGAAGTTGAAGCCCGCGGATCCTTTTGAGGAACTGTCCGGGCTTCCGGAGGAGAAGAAGAAGGACCCCACGGAGTTCCTCAGACAAAGCCACCACCCACCGACTGGTGGTGCCGCTGTGACGGGGGATGCCTCGCACGACGAGTACTATTCGCCGTTCCGGGATGCGATTGCCGTTGAAGAGGCGCAGCGGCTCCGGAACCTGAAATTCCCCACGACGGGCACGCACGTGACGGAAGAGGCTAGGCGCCGCGTGCCTGATATTGACGAGCCCAAGCGCTTCAGCACTGTGGATGAGCGGCAGCGCCAGCAGCTGCAGGAGTTGGAGCTGAAGGAGGGCCAGCTGCGGCTCTACAAGGAATCGCAGAAGATTGTGGATGTGCGGGGCAAGTCCGATGTGACTCAGCGGCGAGCAGCGCAGAACACGTCCAAGACGAGTACCACCACGGGAGACAAGGGCGCCCTGGGAGATGATGACGCCGTTCTAGTGGACTACAAGTCGGTGCTCATTGTTTACCCCTCGGGGACGTATGATGGTGCCTACGGTCCAGTGACCGACCGCTTGGGCGGCGACGCCAAGGCGACCACTCAGAAGGACGTGAGCGACGTGTCTGTGCAGGCCGCGGACAAGGACTCTGAGGAGGGCAAGCCTCTCTTGGAGCGCTCTTCTACCAAGCGTGCGGCAGAGACAACCGAAAGGAGACACTCTGCGGGACCACTGTCCAACATCATGTCCCACATGCCTTTCAAGTTGCAGAAGGGCGGCAAGCTTGGCGGGCTCTTCAAACATCACGACAAGGAGCAACTGCTCGTGCCCAACGGCACGCCAGAGGAGCCGGAAGTTGTTCTGCTCACCAACCGCGGCTACATGTCCAAGGCTGTCTATGACCGCCTCAACGATGAAGAGAAGGCGCATCTTGGCCGTCTAGTGAACTCTGATGAGGACGCTGCACAGGACTACCAGCTTGTGTCGCAACATTATGAAAAGGAGATTGCAGACCTTGATGCTGAGATTTCTAAGCTGAGGGCGGACATCACCGCTCTGCAGGCCGAGACGGAGGGCCAAATAGACGGTTTGGAGGCCTCGCTATCGAAGAACATACAGGATATGAAGGCCGAAAATGCGGACAAGCAGCACGTTCTTCACGAACAAGCTGAAGCCCAGCGAGCTGAGCAGCTGGCGGATAAGGAGGAAATTGTCCATCAGAACCAGGAGCTGCAGCCAGAAATTGACCGGTTGCGTAAGCTGAAGGAAAACACCGCTGTTGAGATAACCGAATGCCAGGCGCGGATCGACCAGTTGCAGCAGCAGCTAGACGCCCAATCGCGCGAGCTACGTCTGGTGACAGACCAGCAGGCCGAGGTTAGTGTCGTGCTTGCTACTCTCCAGGAGCAGAAGGCACAACTTGAGCGCGAGGTAGCAGACTCCAACGAGTTCACCAAGCGGAACAGAGAAGCACTCGAGCGTCTCAACCAAACGGACTACACTGCTACCGTGCGTGAGATAGACGCCAAGAATTCCGAGATCCTGACCGAGATTGCGAAGATCAGGCAGGAAATCGAGTTCCAGAGGAAGGAACTTGTCGCCCTCAAGGAGCGTCCGCAGAGGACTGCGGCGTCGTCGTTTCAGGGCGTGGCAACCGCTGTGCCCGTTGCCAGACACGGTACGAATGACGTGAAGCCCTTTGCTACCGCCTCCGCAGACCCTAACTCGTCCGCCCTCAAAAACCTCTCCAGCGGCCCAAGCACGAACAAGGAGAGCTCTCTCTATGACAACGAAACTGCAGACGAGGTCATTGTCACAGAGGGCGACAGCAAGCCATCGAGGTTGATTGTTCTCCCAGACAACTGAATGCAGCCTGACACTGTGGAAGAATAGTACAACATCCACGGTATTTTAATCTATTCTGGTTCTAATCAATGTTTTTTCTTCAGTAGCGCTCTAGTGCGCTTTTTTATGTTATTAAGATTAGTTATCTTACGTTTATAGTCGAATGCTATGCATGCGTTTGGACCTCATCGGAGGACAACTTCTGAAGGGTTGCGATCCAG
Source organism: Eremothecium gossypii ATCC 10895 (assembly GCF_000091025.4). Taxonomy (NCBI): domain Eukaryota; kingdom Fungi; phylum Ascomycota; class Saccharomycetes; order Saccharomycetales; family Saccharomycetaceae; genus Eremothecium; species Eremothecium gossypii. The sequence goes on along the minus strand of NC_005787.5, from coordinate 1,002,757 downwards.
TAATATAAGCAACCCAGACATTTTCCTTAATATCTGGATCCAACAGGTATACATAGCAGACCACCTTCTAGTTGAAGAACAACTACTCAAAAGCGTTAAAAGGAAGATACAAGTTCAATGTCAGCATACTTTGGAGCAATTTCACTTGACAAGCTCGCCAATACTTTGAACAATGCAGCACAGAAGACGCAACAGAAATTGAGCGAGACCCAAGAACATCTCACGCATGCCATTCAAAACATCAAAATAGATGACCCTAAGACCATCTTATCCCTGAAGACACGCAAAAGGCAACTGCAGGAGACGTTGGGCTCTGCAAAGGATATCTCGCAGCTGCCCCCTCAGTACGGATTCTTGGAGAGGAAATGCGATGCTATTGAACAGGTATGCAAGAAGATTTTGGTCGTCAGCAAGACTTTTGAGGTAGAGGGCTACGACTACCCCCCCAATCCAACAGAAAGCATATCTGACTGGTGGAACACGTCTACGAAGGAGACCAGATTCCTAAAGTTCGGTAAGGGAGGAACGGACAAGCAAAAGGAGGACAAACAGAAGCAGGCAGCTGGCAGCTCCGATCCTCCGTCGTTTGCCCATGCACTCCACCGCGCGGCGAAGGGCTCACAGGGGATAATCCAGGAGCTGAAGGAGCAAGCGGAAGAGGAACAAGAGCAGGAGGTAGAAATCGACGAAGATGTCGAGTCGCTAATTAAGATGTTTGGAACCTGGGCCGACGCACAATACAATATGGACATAGCTAAGCGGGAAATGGACCAGTTCATGGTGAAGGAGTTCAACGAGAAACTGAAACACCTGCTGGAGGTGGAATTTAAAAAAGGCCACACGTTGCGCAGAAAAGTCGAGGAATCACGGCTAACATTTGACACCTTGAAATACGAGCAGCACGAACGCGATGCAGCGCTGGCCAAGAAGCAGGACGAAGCCAAACAAGCTGAGGGCGCCACTCCCTCCACCGGTGTTACTCAGTCTTCCACAGCAGACCTGGCTTTTTACGCACAGCTAGAGGACGCCGAGGACGAGTTTGTTTCGAACACAGCTGAAGCCGTGGAGTTCATGACCAGCATCGCAGACGCTACAAAGCTAATATCCCTGGTCAAACTCTTCCAGAACTTCCAACTGGTGTACCACAGAAAATGCGTTCAGGAACTGGAGGTAAGCCTTAATAGTCTGACATCGCTAGAAGAGTCGAACTAATCGGTTATTGGCCGCGCTTCCTGAACTCGCGATCCAGCTTCTCGTTGAAGTGCCGGTTCTTGTCGTTGAGCGACCCTGCTGTCGCTCTTCCACCATCCTTCGCCGCTTTCTTCTGTCTCTCTTCATGCCTCCGTTTCGCTGTCTGCTGCACTGCAGCCGCCAACTTTTCAACTAGTTCCGGTTCATCGTCAAGGACTACTTTCCCAGACGCAGATATCCTACCGTTTGTTGCACGTCCCTTCACCACGCCTCGTCTGTGGAGTTGGTGGAGCTCGCTTCTATATGTACTATTGGCAAGTTCTCCGAGGTCTGCTCCGTCAGACGGCTGCTTGTGTCTCTTTTGCTTTTCGTCCCATTTTTCGTAGTCGGCAATTCTATAGTTAAGTAACTTTAGCTGCTCGCTCTGTGTGTCGTCTGCTTCTGCTTCATCTGCCGGTTCCTCCGCCATGCTGTACACTCGCGGCTTCCCTTCCGCGAGCCGAGCCCTCTCTTCTGACGCAGCCTCTTTCCTGTTTCTGATGGAGGCATCTACTCGCTTCTTTTTGAGCTGCCGTAGCCGCCTGTTTATATCTTCGATACCCATATCGCCTTGCAAGGTACTTGTACTTTACTGCACCGTTGGGTTCCTACAGCAGAGGCCTTAACGTTCAAGCGCCTCGTGTTATCATTATACACGAACGAGGTGCAACAAGATTAATAGTACTAGAAGAAAGAACACCAGTCGCGCTGTTGCCTAATGCACATGGTGCTCTTGCCGCCTGCTTCCCATGCCTACGGTGTTCGGTGATTCTCTTTGTCTTCAGAGGGACAATGAGCTCGAGATATGTTCTTTTCTTTTTCATCTGAAAATTTTTTTGGCTTTAGCGATGCGATGAGTTGACGTAGTCGCAGTACTACAGTAAGCGTGCAAGTAGTGAAGCAGCTCCAATCTGAATATCCATCATCAAATCCAGGATATGGCTTATATCGCACAACCTTTCAGATTGGCGAATCTGCCCAAAATATCGTCGCTCAATAATTATGCGCAGCAGACTAGCTACCTACAGGTAGCAGACGTCCTTGAGCCCACATCCAATACGGTGACCGTCGGCGTCTCCGGGAGCAGCATATCGCAGTACGTTATCAACCCCACGCCAAAGCTGGTATATAATATCCCAATTCCATCGACCAACGTTGTGACGGGATGTGACGTTCTGGCCATGAGCGATGGGGCCGAGCTGTGGAGCTATGCTTTGACAGCCAACGGTAAGGTACACACATTGCACGCTGTGCTGCGGAAGGCAGGTGCAGCTCCACAAGAGACAGGGCTGGACGCTTCGGAAGACGAGCACTTTAAGCAGACATTGAAGGGACGCGTGGTCAGAGTGCGTATACTCTCCGCGTGTAAGAGAATCATGGTTGTGTTGGACTGCGGCCTCATACAGACCTACGACTACCAGTTGCAGCTGCTGCATTCGCTCGATATCTCGTATACGAATGTGGGGCTGGTGGAGTACTTCACAGATTCCGCGGGAAAGGATTACATGTTTGTGCTGTGCGACATCCAGAATAAGAAGACGTGCTACAAACTGTTCCAGCTAAACCACTCCGCGGAGAACCTGCCTATCACCGAGCTGAACTCTGTTATCCTAGAAGATTTCGCGCTTGCGGAGTCGAAGATGGTGTATCAGTTCGGAAAACTGTACAGGCTCGTCGACAGCAAAATGTACGTATACAGTCTGCCGCACTTCCAGCTATCGCATTGTGTGCCACTTCCATTCGTGCGTAAAGACGATCAAGTGTCTTTGCAAGCGATTTCCACCAACAGGCTTCTGTTGACCTGTTGCAACAAGATCTTCCTATTGGATCTACTGCATAATGCCATCCTATACGAGCGCGAGCTCTCCAACATAAAGTTCTTCCAGCTTCTGCGCGCTGCGGTGATTCCGGGCACTACGCCCGGAGAAAGCAACAGAACGTTTGCCATCGGTGTCTCAACCAAGCAGGGTTCAAATCCTTCCAGTGCTTTGGACGTTGTCACAATCGCCGTGGGGACCGGTACTCTGAAGGACTCTCTGGGCAAGGGCTTTTTGTCAGGCGAACACCGCAGGACGGAAGCTCTAAAGCCGCTTTTTGGTACAGACGACGATGAATCCCCCAACATCGATTTTGCTGCGATTCTTGCTGAACTGACGTCAAGGACCACCCCTAAGGCCTTCGACAGCATATTCTACAAGCGCCTCGGTCCTAAAAAAGAATATTACACAGAGCACGATCGGTTTATCAATAACTCGGAATTCCTCGCCGGGATTCTAGATCATATCTTTGCGACTTTCGCAGACGAGTTCCCGAAGGCGCTCATTTACCTTCTCACGCACCCGCTCTTCCCAAGCTCGCATACCAAAGGCTTGCTGCCCAAACTCAAGGCTCATCCGCGCCTCTTCAAGCAAGCCGTTGTTACATGCCCCAATCTGCCGCTCGATGAGCTGCTCCACGAGCTGTTCACGGTTCTCAACGATGAGCTGTCGCTAGACCTTTCTCTGCGGGTTCTGCAAGAGTTCACCAAGGAGGACATCAAGCAAGGTATCAGGGAGCTAAGCAGGGTGGACTTGCACAATTTCCTCAATTTCGTCATTAAAGACTCCACCGATGTCGAGGAAAGACAGAAGGCTAAGCCGCAGCTCTTCCAGCTGCTGAGCCTGGTCATCGATGCAGTGGGGTTACTCGCTCTTGAGGGGGATATTCTGCACAGACTTTCCGCCTTTATTGATTCGCAGGTCGCTGTCGCAGATCAGCTGGTCGAGCTTTTGTACCTCTTAGAAAACTCTAGCACCAAAAAGGGCAAACATCTGAACAGCGTCACAAGGCTAGACGAATCTCCCGTAGCTGCCACGATACCATTGTATAGTGTGGAGTACTTAGATAGTTAGCATCTTTTCATTACATAATATAACCGCGGGAAGCTGGGGATCCTCGGGCCTCTTTTGCGATTACTCACTCGTCATTTACTTGTTAAGTATATATTCGTTGATCTGCGGACAGAAGTATTTGACGTCGCCACAAGCCTCTGAATAAAACGACAGAGTAAAGAGCGACTGAACGCCGGAACATTTTGCGCTACACACGTTTTTGATCCAGATGTCAAGCCAGACAACCAAGGAGGCGGCAAAGGCCAGGACGGTGGTCGAAACGCTATGCGATCCAGATATCGATGCCGATATGCTCCATATTTGGTCTGAATGGATCCAACCAGAGTGCATTCTTATCTTTCTTCCAGGGAACCCTGGGCTCATCAACTTCTACAGAGAGTTCCTACGGAGCATACATGAAAAGAACCCTACATGGGAGATAGTGGGCATCAGCCACACGGGGATGTCTGCTAAGACTGGTCCCGAGGACCTCAAGCGTGTGTATACGTTGGTGGAGCAGGTCGAGCACAAGGTGAAGGCAATTAACGATTTTGTGGAGAACAGGGGCAACCTCGCGGTCAAGTTGGTGGGCCATTCGATAGGGGCATATATGGCACAAAAGGTGGTGGTACATCCAGCGCTACGTGTTAACGTAGAGATGGTTGGCCTCCTAACGCCGACAATCATCGACATACACCGCAGCCCGAAGGGCGTACAATTGACTCGCATTTCCGAATGGTTCCCCCGATTCTATGAGTATGTGTCAATAGTGGACCGTGTCCTTCTGGAATGGCTCTTACCAGCCACCTGGATTAGTTGGCTTGCACGCAAAATAATCGGTGGAAGCGACGAATGTGTCTTGCAGAGTGCGGAGAAGCTAGTAAAGAACCCCAGCTACGTCCGCCAAGCACTTGGCATGGCGCAACTGGAAATGCACCAAGTACGTAACCAATGGGACTTCCAAGAGGAATTCATCAAGACATGTCAGGAGCGCCGCAGTAGTTTATGGTTGCTTTTCAGCGGGCATGACCATTGGGTGCATTCTGACACGATGAAAGACATCGTGGAGTTTTATGAGGCAAAGTACGGCACGAATGCCGATAGCCTGTTAAGGATAACGATCGATGAACATATAAGTCATTCATTTGTCGTAAAGGATACCACGAAAGTCGTGAATATATATTTTTAACTACGTACTTTGACTTGTCAGTGCATCTGCAGCGAAAATCTGTGAGTTACCTGCTCCTTGGGGTTGAGGATCGAATAGCTATCCAAATCTTGATCGCTATCGTGAATAACGTGCTCGCGAGTAACGACGTTTCCGTCTTCACTCACAAGCATGACGATTGTAGATCTTGTACCGTAGTACATCCCCGCAGCAAAGGATAGGTTCGCCTGCCCCGATAAATTGTACAAAGCTGGAACAAAAATGGTGCGTTTCGGTATGCTATCATCGTGGACGCCTATAGGCTGGTTCGAAACGTACTGAGAGTACGACGCTAGGTTGAAACACCTCTGCAGGAGCTCCTCCTCAGATACGTCTAGGCTCTCTTGTATCATCTTTTTGAACAGCTGATTGCCTTCGACTACTTTGGGCCACTGCCCAAGCGCCTTGGCGCCATCAGAGGGCCCATTTGAAACAACGTAGTACGGACTCTGGCTGAAAGGATCCAGCGTCTGTCCCAGGGAGTTAATGACGCTGAATTGAGAATTTACTACGTCACCATAGAAGTGTGTGAATAACTTGGTCTTATACAGCGTCGGGAAGTGTGCGCCAAACTTCTCGTAGGTATTCCAACTATCCCAGTTGTTGTGGTCAAAGTCTTTCAGGTACTCCATTGTCACTGCCCCTCGAGAGTGCCGGTGAGAGTAGCCGTGGTCGCCATCAGCATCCTTCGGTGCCAAATTCAAAAGCACTGACACGTGCCCTGCTCGATTAATGCCTATCCATGTACCACAGGGGCTTCCATGGTCTAGACCATCTGCGTCTTGCAGTGCCATATCATATGGCGCTAATATGCTATCATTGTGAGACCAACATGTAGTGTGCGTTTTGCGCGCGAAGTATTCGTCCCTGTTCGAGATGAGAACTAGTTTATACTTTGGATGCGCTGTTGTCGCAAATAGAATGCACATCTATGCGTGCGTGTGATTTAGTTCGCCTGAGTGTGCCACAGCCGAGACTTCGTGACTCTTGGTGTCAACGGTTTCCGCTTAAGTTCCCCCATGGCTGGGTCGGCGGAGCTATATTAGGTAATCCGACTAATGCCCCAAGGATGTTTCCAACGGAATCCTCCAATGATGCCCAGAAAAGTCGAAGTATCACGCCATGGAAGATGCGGCGTTATGCGGACTTAATGATCGGATCCAGTCGCTCACCTGATTTGTAAGGCAGTATGACTATGTGTTAAGAAAGAAATACGAACTGATTATGTAAACGGTAAAAATACGTATTAACGCTCCCAAAGAGTTTCCATACAACGAAGAAACAATAAATTCAACCGTTGATCAAGGAGTGACCCAATAGCTCTTTAAAGCGGTGCTGGATGACGGAGATGTACACCACCAACAACTCTGTGTAGAGCGGCAGGTTCTCCTCCTGAAGCTTCTGTAGGCCAGGAGCATCGATCATCCAGAGCACACATTCAGTCTCTGTGCGAACGACAGAGGAGTACGACAGAGATCCGGGACCCGAGATATTGCCATAACACGTCTTGCTGGCAATGGCTTCCTGTAGGGAGCCCTGCGGTAGCATATATGTTATTTTCAGTAAACCGCTTTCCACCACGAAGAACATATCGCCTTCATCTGAGATGGAAGTTTGCGGTGAAAAGCTCTTCCGGACAAAGTAAGGACAAAGGTGCTTCCAGAGACGTATCTCTTTCGTTTCCTTGTAGGCGTGACCTGACCTGTACGTTTTGAGCGCAACAAGAAGAAGTGCTAGTGCAGGATGGCTTGCTTTGTACTTGGAGAGGGTTTTATTGAGCTGTTGTTCGCCGGAGTAGACAGCCTGAGCCGCTGTCATAATCTGTGCGTTCCTTGGTGTATTTTCGAGGGGTATTTGGGCCTTGGGCACAATGTCCTTACTCCGTCGTCTAACCTTAACGCGATGCGCACGCGAGAGGAGGCTCCTGTATTCGCATAGAAGCTCATTTTCGCACCACTCGAGTGCACTGTTAAGGTCTTGGAATAGCTCTACATCCTGTAGCAAGCCTATCTTACTAAATATCGTGTAGATCTTGTCACATTCGCTTATAGAAGAAACAATCAGTTTTATCCGCTTTATCTCCATGACACGCTTGATTCTATTAAAACCTTCAGCCGCAGAATAGTCAATATTATCAATATTGATATGCTTAAAGTCTAAGATCAGATACTTAATGATCTTTTTGTACTCAGAACCGTTCGGTTCCAATAAATTCCCGATCTTTTCCTCGATGGAAATTATCGTACCGAAGAAAAGGTTATTCTGAAGTTTGAGAACATATATTTGCTCTGCAACTTTCTCTAAGAAGTTTGACTGTAGATAATCTCTGTGGACAGCAGATTTAGCCACTTTCCCATCAAATTCTGAGCTAATTGTCTTAGCTCTGGTGCTTTCAACCAGAAATGAAAAACATGCAACTAGAACGCCTACTATAATTCCTAGCACAAAATCAAAGATGCCCATCGTGAGGATGATGATGACCACAGTAATATACTCAAAATTGCTCAACCTGTTATAGGAGTCATATAAGACCTCCTTGAGAAGCTCGTAACCCAAAAGGAATATGAGTGAACTCACTATGCAAACTGGAATTATTGATATAATCCACGGGCCCGCTGTCATGGTCATAAATGTAGCTATGGCAAGCAAAAAGCCTGCATAGCGGGAATCTGCACCTGCGCGAATAAATAGAACGCTATTAGTGTAAACCAAGTAGTTTTGGATCGAACCTGCACAGCCACTGAAGATGTTAGAATAACCATGAGCTATTAATTCCTTATCAACGTCAATTTTATCTATCCCACACGAGATAGCCAGTGCAGGCACATTGATGGGAACATGGAGGATACCGAAAAACGTGAGAGCTAGCATCGTGGGGATTTCACCTAACACAAGCTTCCAATGTATCCGCTGAGGGTTGTATAGTTCGAGATAGTCATACCATCTACCACCAGATTCTGTCAACGGGAAAATCCACCCTTTGTCCCTTAAGGTATCCAGCGAGAGACTCGGAATGAGCGCCACGATGAAATGAAAAAGAGCAAACGCGCTTAAGTAAAAGAGAGGTAGAAGCATTGAGTTGTGAATCCTCCTCTGTAGTAATATGATGGATACGGCCAGTAATGCAGGGATCAACCATTTGGCCAGGATATCGGGATCCATAAAGAGATTGCGAAGGAATGCCAACGAGTATTCAAACTTTGTAACCCGCGTTGATACCTCTATGCCAGTGATGATCAAGAAGTAAGCAACCCCACCGATGCAACCAATAAGAATATGGAGAGGGAAGAAGCTCACAAGCTTGCCCAACCGCAGTTTGCCAAGGGTCAGGAACACTGCGCCGGTGATGATCGTGGATAACGCATAGCATACTATGGTGGTAGTAATTATGTCGTCGCTCTTTTCTGCTGAAAGAGAATTCTTGATGGATAAAGCCATAGTATGGAAAAACGGCGTCACCTCGATCATCTCCGAACCAGTACCGTACCCGAAGGAGGAGAAGCCACCAGAGTACACTAGCTGCGAAATAATCGTGGATACGTAGAACATCGAAAGACCATGCGGGCCAAGGTGTGAAAATATTGGTTCAGCGATCGGGAATATGATCATGCCATATGAGAGAGCATCCAAAATATTGAGCAATAATCCCAGGATAACAGCGGGGATATAACGAACTGTGCGCGTGCCCCAGAACCGTAAGGGGGAGGGACCTGTCTCCGCTCTTGATGCAGTTTCGGATGCACTTTGCTCCTCGTTAATTGCTCCATAACTGTGTATGTAGTCAGTAGTAATGGGACTCAAAAAGAGCCTAGTTCCTGCTTCCTGATCGCTATCGCTGTCGTCCACCGCCTCATCAACGTTCAGCAGTACCTCGCTGATATTACTATCCACCTTGCAGAGGTTGTATGGCCCCACGCCAAAGCGGGGGGGAGCTCCCTCTTGAAGAATCATGTTACCCTCGAACACAAGTGCCTCCTCCTCCTCGGGTCCGCCATCGTATGCCCGTGAGTCATCACACAGTGCCGCGGTTTGGCGATGCAGATGGGATCCATTGTGCACGTAGCTTGAAGCCTGGTCGCGGAAGCGTGGCAGCGGCGGTGAATCGGGTCCTGCTGCCCCCGCTTCTCTGCTCATTAGTGATCCAGAGTTTGAAAAACTCCCAACATACGACCGCCCCAGGTATGCTTCCGGCCTCATGAGTGTCGGTATGCGTTCGCTCACCGCCCCCCCTGCATTCGCACCCCCTGATGGGCTGTCAGGAATATTCAGCTGAATGTTCAATGCTTCAGATATCGATGGCCTATGTGACCACGCGCTGAAACGCCTATTCTTCGTCATCCCAATAGCTCCCGGCCAAAGTTAACACAATATGTACCCCTGAACTAACGATACGCCCAATGCAGCACCTCTCACTTATCCTAAGTAGTTGCTGCCTGATGACTCTCTTTACCAGGGACTATATTGCGGTAAGTCATAGCTTGATTATTATTGTCACGTGATAATATCTGTCCAGGGTAACCGTTTGGCCGTTTCGGTTTTCGAGGCTCACGGCTCGGGAAGTTTATGTCCTCGAATCTTCCATCGGGCACATAACAGAAATGTCGATCGCGCACGGAGATGGAACACTTAATATATTACTTGCTCACTTAGGCTAGCACAAAGTTGCGCAGGGGCTGCGCTACACACGGCTCGAATAATATATATATATATATATATTCGTGTTGTTGTCTGTTGGTCATTCAAGCAGCCATTAGGCCGTGTAATGCTGCTCTTTATGTCCAAGCAACGCTCTCCTAGATTGTCCGCTTTGAAGGCGATACGCAAGACACTCTCTTGCACCGTTGGTACGCTTTCTATGATGAATCCGTTCAAGAAACGGGATACCACCGTAATAACGCGACAGGATCTGCTGCGAAAACGGTCGAACAGTCCTAGCGATAGTGGGGCTCTACCGGCTCGGCAGTCAAATTCTCACGTGATCGGAAGCCGTGGCGCGCACCGTGAATCGCATGCCAGTTGCCGCACACCGGCGGTTAAAGATACCTTATTGCTCACTTCGCTTCTCTGATACGTGCTGAGCAAACACGTTTGCTCTCGAAGCCGGACCAATAGGCAATGGCATGACTGATGAATTACGCGATGGGCGGGCGCATAAGCGCAGTTTATAGGATAGATACGAGGTATATTACACAATGCAGAGGCAGCCTCTGGATAGCTTGCAAATTCCGAGTTTATGAGGAAATATGCTGGTCGTGGATCTTCGCATATCTGCCAGATGGATCCTCGGCGCAGCCCCAGTCGGCCTTTGGCACCCATCTCATCACGGTTGCGGCGGCTGTCGGCTGTGGGAACAGAGCATCAAACTTGAGCCTGTACCAGAATGCCTCCTTCGTTGTTGGAATATCGTCACCCCACGCGGGGTTCGGGTTCGCAAACTGCTCGTCTGATATGGCGCGCTCGGCGGCGTCCTTGAGGCCGTCGATCCATGAGTAGCCGACGCCATCCGAGAACTGCTCCTTCTGGCGCCATAGTATCTCCTCGGGCAAATATGGGTCAACTCCAGGCTCGTCGGAAGTGTCAAAAGCCTTACGTAGGATGTACTTCTCAATGCGGCCCTTTTGCGGAGCGATCATCTTCTCCGCGGGATCGATGTTCATGCAGAGCTGGAGGAATTCGCGGTCTAGGAATGGCACACGTGCTTCTAGCCCCCATGCCATAGTGGACTTATTGGCGCGCAAACAGTCCGCCAGGTGCAAGTTGTTCACACGCTTGACAGTCTCGGTGTGGAACTCCGCTGGCGATGGCGCCTGCGCAAAGTACAGGTAACCACCAAATATTTCGTCAGAGCCCTCGCCCGACAGCACCATCTTGACGCCCTGTGCCTTGATTTTCCGAGATAGCAAGAACATCGGTGTCGACGCACGGATAGTAGTCACGTCGTATGTCTCCAAATGGTGGATCACATCGTCTAGGGCATCCAGCCCTTCTTGCAGTGTGAAAGTGTGCTCGTGGTGGATCGAACCGATGAACTTGGCAACCTTCCGAGCAGCCTGTAGGTCTGGAGCATTTGGCAACCCAATCGCAAACGAGTGCAGGCGCGACCAGCCACCCGTGTGTAGAAGCCCGCGGTCGTCCATCCCCGCTAGGTGTTTCCCATCTGCATACACATCACCCGCCTCGCGGTTAGCTCTTTCAGTCTCACGCGCGGCGATCGACGCAATCAACGATGAGTCAAGCCCGCCCGACAACAGAACACCGTAAGGCACCTCCGCCATCAACCGCTTGCGCACTGCCTTCTCCAATGTAGTACGCACGGCCTTATAGTCTACTGGCTGGGATGGAATACGCGTCTCATCTATCCAATCGGGCTTGAAATAACGAGTCAGCTTGTCAGTGTCAGAGTCATACACGTGACCGGGCGGGAAGGCCGTGATCTCGTCACACTCGTCTACAAGACACTTCAGTTCAGAGGCAAAATACCGTGTCCGAGGCGAGGATGAAGACTTACCCATGTAAAGAGTTGTCACCCCGATTGGGTCACGAGCAGCTACGATACGGTCGCGCTGCACATCGTACAGACACCACGCAAACATCCCGTCCAAATGCTGCGGCGTCTCCACGTCATACTTGAGATACAGTGGGATAATAGGCTCACAATCGGAGAGGGAAGTGAATTCGTAATCGGAGCACTCCTCGCGTAGGTGGATGTGGTTGTAGATCTCGCCGTTGACGCATAGAACATAGTTTCCATCTGGCGAATTGATGGGCTGAGCACCCGAGTCAAGTCCGACAATGGCTAGACGTTCATGGACCAAGATCGTGTCATTCTTAATTACGTTGCCCGACCAGTCCGGGCCGCGATGCCTCACCCGCTTAGATAGCCGTAGTGCGGTGGGCTTAAATGACTCGATGTCATCTTTTCTATAACACGCAAAAATGCCACACATTGCTTGGTTTGGATGTCAAACTGTGCGTTTCCGACGAAGAGGCAGTGGAGCTCGACGAACTCTGCATGCCGTTCTTCTTATATGGCTGAGAGCAAGGCCATGGCGCGACGAATGACTAACCTTTGCTGGCCAACGGTCCCATTCCGTTTCTTTTTATGATGTCCTTATCGACGTCTCAGACGACGCGCACGTCCCTGGCATAGGCTATCGCTGCGATTGTATACCTCCGCTGCACCGAGCTTCACCGCGGGATGAAACTTCCGCCGCCGCCGCAAGCTGCGCTATATACTACAACAGAAACCTTCCAGTTAAAAGAATCAGAATTTTATAGCAAGTGTCCCAGGCATTCAAAGAATGTAACAAGATTATTTGCTGCGCGGGCACCACTTTCTCCATTAAAACCTCAGCCTGATCACAGGCGAGGAATTGTTCGAGTTGCTACGCAAATCATATCATCCACTTCTTTATAAAACTTGGAAGGTCATGGGGTTCTGGAAAGAAGAAGAGAGAAAACTCTCAAGAGAGATTTTTAAGTAGCTTGCTTTCTTGTGGTGTATGGGTCTCTGTCTGACTACGAGCGCCAGTAGGGCTGCGCGCTGACGCCGGGTGAGGATCCACGGCGGGCTCGACGTAGGCGCCGCGGCTGTCGCTCTCCAGTGACCCTGTGGCCTGGATCGGGCGCTTTGTACTACTTGGACCGGCCAGTTGCTTACTTGCCTCGTGGGCAGCCATCTCCGGCCAATAGTGATAAAGGAGCCAGCCGGTTGGACCGGAATATACACTACGGTGTCGTTGCAGGAAGATATGGATCAGATAAGAATTGAAGCTCAGCGGCTGATGAGCGCACTGCTTCCGATACGGTGGTCCTGTACCAGGCTGATAAAATGTGACACTATCACCATAATGGGGTTGTAGCTGGATACGATGTCCGGATGCGGATGGACTGTTCTGAACAAGACGTGCAACGTGCGAGGCCCATAGTGGGAAATCTAATTAACGTATTTACATATCAGTGGCGATGTGTCTAGGTGCCGGCCACCTCGATTTCCTGTCACTGGACAGCGCCGTCATATAAACATTATTGTTTAGGGTTTAAAGTTGCTTTGTGCGGTGGAAAACAACGTCACACACTAACTAAATCTAACTCGAGCCAGCAAGCAACTATGTAAAATAAGCCGAACAGTTTACGAGTCCAAGGGCAACGGTGGACGCCGCGAGGCGCGCTGCTCACAGTTCATTCCTTAACAAAAATGGCAGCGGCACCCATACCACTACCGATACACATACTGGTTAGACCAATCTGACCAGGCTGTAGTTCCCGCATAATAGTAGCAATCTGGCGCGCACCAGTGCAACCAAGTGGGTGGCCAAGGGCAATGGCACCACCGCGTGGGTTTAGCTTCGTCTTGTCGATACCCAACTTCTCAACACAGTACAAGGCCTGGCCTGCAAAAGCCTCATTGATCTCGAAGATGTCGACGTCGCCGACCTGCAAGCCGGTCTGCTCCAACACGGCAGGAATTGCGTAGGCAGGACCAACACCCATGATCTCTGGAGGCACACCGACAGCCTGGAATGCGACATATTTGCCTAGGATAGGCAGACCCAATTTCTCGGCAACAGATCTTCTGGCTAGCAGAACACCCGCGGCACCGTCCGAAACCTGGGATGCGTTACCAGCAGTGGTGACACCCTTCTCTGGGATGAAGGCAGGACGCAACTTGCCGAGGCTCTCGGCGGTCACGCCCTTTCTTGGGCCCTCGTCGGTGTTGATCACCTTCCCATCTGGATTGGTGATTGGCAAAATCTCCTCCTGGAACAGACCGCCCTTGACCGCCGCCTCAGCCTTCTTGTAAGAATCCGCAGCAAACTCGTCCTGGACAGCGCGGGGGATCTTGAAGGCCTTCGCAACGTTCTCGTTCGTGATTCCCATAGGAATGTAGCACTTGCGCGCCTCCTTGTTCTCCTGTAGGTCTGGCGAGGTGTGGTCGAAGTTCATGCGTGGGTAGTTGACCGACATGGACTCCACGCCAAGCGCAAGCCCGACATTGATCTGCCCGACCTTGATCTTGTTGGCAATGTCGTTTACCGCAGTCAACCCCGAGGAACACTGTCTATTAATCGCCATGAATGGCACGTTGAAGGGCACGCCCGCGGCCAGGCAGGCAGCGCGGTGCTCGTTAGCGCCCGCGCCCAGGTTCAACACGTTACCGCATGTGACCTCCTGGATCAGCTTCTTGTCCACATCCACCTTCTCGAAGAACTTGACCAAGAACTCGTAGAGCAGCTGGTCGCTGGGCATCTCGTGGAACCCCCCCTTGAATGCCTTGGCGATGGCAGTACGGTATGCTGCCACGATCACCACGTCGTCAGGGCTTGTGCCCTTGACGGTGGCCTGCGACTGGCCTGTGACGTGGTCCTTGATGTTGTTCAATCTGCTCGACATAGTTTCGGCTTGGTATCTCCTGCTAACTGTCGCGCACCGCTGTACTCCCACCCGCGCCTTGCCTTATATACCTTACAAATATGCCCTCGTGCCGTGGAGATTGTTTCATTACCGTTACAATCACCGCGAGTCCATGTCATCTGCGGGGGACCCCAACCTTATGTCCGACACCCAGGAGCAGGCATAATACCCGGTATCCCCCTGTCCGGAAGGTCGCCCCACGTGACTGCAACCGGACACGTGCGGCTCCGGACGGATTTTTGTGTTCCCCGCAAAATGCCGGACACGAAGCAGACCTGATCGAGCGACGGTAACGACCCAAAAGGATAATTGCATTTCAAACTCAAAAGCTGGCGGCAGAGAAAAGGCGGGAGCAGTAGATTTGTGCCTGGGCCCCTCCCCCGCGAGTGCGCAATGAAGACACGAGCAACGAGAGCACGGCAGATGTCTTCTGTAAAATTAGTGCTAGCGCACAACTATATGATGCGGCCGTGGTCTGCGGGAAGCGGCGCAGAAAGGGGCTGGGAAGCGGGCGGCGCAAGCAGGGGCGCGCGGTGGGCAGGCGCGGAGCGGTGGGCGCGCGCGCCGCACAGCCTGCCGTACCTGTGTGGCGCAGGCGCACCTGTAGGCGGGGCTGGACGCGGAGCCGCTGCGGCTCCGGTGTCTGCTTTTGACCAGGAGCGAATGCCGGGCGCGCACGTAGTGGACTTCTACTTTGAGCGGATGCGCGGCGGGCGCGTGCGCCAGGGCCGCAAGTACATGCCAGATATATCGTACATGAAAAAATGGGAGTTGGTGTGTACTCATCACAACCAGGCCGCCATGGGACCAGCTTTGGAGCACCTTGCGGCGGAGGACGAAGACGCCGCGATCCAGCTCGTGGCGCTTGTGAATACGAAGCTCAATGCGCCGATTTGCGCGGCCAACCTTCTCTACCAGTTGGAACAGCTTCTCAGGCAGAACAGTCTCTGCCTGATCTTCGTCGCTCAGGACGGCATAGCCCAGCTTCTCCGCCATTCGGCCGCGATGCCGACGGAGATGGAGTACGTCTACCTCCGGTGCTTCAAGACGCTCATCACCCAGGAGCAGGGCCGTCTCGCCGTGCTGGAGAGCCCGGAGGCCGTCCGAGTGCTATGCCGGTACGTGGCTGCTTTTGAGTCGCAGGCAAGGACTCGCCTTCTCACTACGGACATTTTGCTCCTTCTATCCTACGTCGATAGCACCAGGGTGTCGCAGGAGCTCGAGCAGCACTACAGTCGCTGGCTTGCAGCAGTCGAAACAACCATCACAGACGAGGCCCAATGGCGCCGTTCGCCGTTTCGGGCCCAGTCGCCACAGCAGTTCATGATTGACTATTGTGTGTCCACGATGTTTCTTATTAACGCGCTCATACAGGGCATGCCGTCGTACCAGGCGAAAGGGAAGACGATACGACTACTCAGGGATGCTGGTATTCACAGAATTTTTCATAGGATAGTCAGTTCGGGGGAGAAATTTGACTCAGAGATCTTGCTTGATGAGATATCGAAATACCAGACACGAGAGACAGAAATTAACGCCAAGTTCGTGCCGGAGACGCCTCCATCGCGTTACGTATCGTTTGCTGCGCAGATTAAAACGATTGTTTCTTTGACGCAAGGTACATCACTCGAATCGTCGATGGCATTAGTACTAGACTCTATTCGGCAGATCATCACCTCCCGGACTTCTGCAGAGGCTGCAAAGCTATTGCAGCTTTTCCACTCAATATTCAAGTACCTTATTGCACACTCTTATGACCGGGAGGAGTTGGGCACAGAGAGCGTGCTGCGGGCAGCGCTAAACAAGCTCATGGATGACCTCCAGTCCACGCAGGTGAACCAACGCGCTGTCCAGGAGTTGGAGGCCGCACATGCACAGATTGAAGATTTAAAGAAGGCTGTAACCAAGTTGGAACACCAGAAGTTTGTCACGAAGAGCATTATCTCGCGCGAGCTGAGCGCGACCAAACAGACGCTGTCACAGAAGCTCGATTACATCGCAGAGTTGGAAGATAAGCTGGAAGCTCTCGAGACGCAACTAAAAAACGAACGCGAGAAGTACGAACGCGAGATCGCGAACCGCGACAGTGAACGTCGGCTGTCGAACAGCTCGGTGTTTCTATTTGCACAGCTTAAAAATGGTAACGGCTTGCCGCATAGTAATGTAAGTCGCACACCATCGCTCACACGAAGCAAGCGTGTGTCTTACTCTGCGTTACTGACAGAGAATCAGAGTAGGCGCAGTTTTAGTGGCCCGGAGGGAATAACAACGTCAGAAAATGACAACCCAAGGGCGGACCATACGTTTGGGTCGCAATCACATAGGAGGACCCACAGCACTATGCTGAGCGGCGCGGTGTCTCCCATTAACTTGGCGGACCTGGAATCGCGCCCACTGCATGTGACTTCGCCGCGCCCAACCTTAGCGTCCAACAAAAGCAAGACCACAAAACCCCAAAAGCTCGGAAAGGACATAGCGACTACCAGACCTTTGATACCACCGCCACCTCCGTTGCCTCCATCACCATATTCGGGCCAATTGGGTGCCAAGGGCGCTGCTGCAGCGCCCTCGGTTACCGAGGCTGCTAGCGTAGGGACGCTCGCTCCTGCCCAGACGGCAATGGCTTCGGCCGTGCACGAGGCTACGGTTCCTGGTATCGAATCCTCTGCTGTTCCCGGTGAAACTACTCCTATCCGGGTTGGCGGGGCTTCGCGGCTTTCACATGCCTCTTGGGGCGAGGGAACTCCCAAGCTAGAATCAGTCCCCGAAGTTGCAGCCGCAGAGATAAATCAGGAGATGGCTGGTTCAGATATTGTAGGGGGAGCGACGGCGCAGGCGCCTGTGCCTCTTGACCAGTCCACCGGCGCCGCGCCGCTTCCGGGGCGGCAGGCACCACAATCTGTACCGATGCCCAAGTGCCTGAATTGCCCTGCCACGAGTACTGATAAGACTGTAATCTCTCAGCCACAGCTTCAAATGGCGCGGGAGCCGACGCACGACGATAGCGGTGCCGTAGCATCTGGGCTCGGTGAAGCATGTACGGAGAGCAATCAAGGTCAAACATTAGAGAACCAATGTCCTGCAGCTCCTGCGGCAGTTATTCAAACGGCGAGCGCAGCTACGCAAGTGCCTATGGGCTCGCAGGCTGTAGCAGCGTCGGGGGTACCAGCATCCCTATCGCGCGTTCCTACACCCGCTGCAGGTTCAGCTCAACAAACATGCGAGGGCCTGGCAGGCCCGCCAGCACATCCGTATGCGGAAGTTATATCGGAGCCGCTGTCGGTATCTGAACTGACACAGGTACTGGAGACGGCAATTTCTCCGTCTACGCGAGACACGGAGTTCGGAAAAAATGCCTTGATTACGACATCTCCTGGCTCGATACTGCCGCCGCCACCACCACTCCCGGGTGTCCTCACAAAGCATGTCACGGGGACATCTTTTCAACTACAAACAGAACTGGCACCGCCACCACCACCACTGCCAGATGTACTCACAAAGCACGTGGCAGCATCATGCCTTCAACCACAAGCAGTACCGGCACCAGCGCCGCAGTCTGAGCTGAAAAATGCGGTAGTGCCAGCGCCACCACCGGCGCCGCCTGTCCCTGACGTATTGCTGAAGAACGTAATTGTGCCTCCTCCTCCGCCGCCGATGCCGGAGGTACTACTGAGGAACGCTGGCGCACCACCCGCACCACCAATTCCGGATGTGTTGCTGAAGAATGCCATTCTGCCAATTCCCCCTCCCCCTCCTCCTCCACCACTATTCGATGGCCACGCCTGTCCGCCTCCTCCGCCACTTCCGAACTTTGCGTCTGCCGCGGGCCAAGGACTGGCACCCACAATGCTGACACAGCAGCCATCACCACCTTCGACACGGATCAAGCTCAAACAGATCCACTGGGACAAGATCGAGAATATCAAAGAGACCGTGTGGTGCGATGAGCAGCAACGGGTCTCTAAGAGCAGCGAACTAGAGAGCCTTGGGATCTTCAAAGAGATCGAAGAGTTATTCGAGATCAAACCTGCCTCAACGAACCTCGCGAATGCGACAGCGTCACTTCTGAAGGCCAAAAGTTCGCGGATCTCACTTTTGTCGCGGGAATTGGCCCAAGAGTTTGGCATCAACCTCCATGTGTTCTCCCTTTACACTGTGGAGGAGCTAGTGGACAAGGTGCTCTCTTGCGATAGCGAAGTAATGAAGAACCAAGGCGTTCTTGAGTTTTTCTGCAAGGAGGAGGCAAACAACGTACCCCAAAGCATCCAGCGTCTGTTTGGGCCCTACGAGACGAACTATCTTACTGGAGAAAGACCAGAAAAAGATCCCGCGGAGTTGGAACGCGCGGACCGCATATATCTCGAGCTCTTCTACAACTTGCGTTCCTACTGGGCTGCGCGGTCCAACTATCTTCTGGTGATCTCCACGTTTGAGCGCGACTATTTCGATATACTTTATAAATTGCAGCGGATTGACGACGCGACCAAGGCAATTCAGAGTTCCAACAAATTGAAGGAGCTCTTCTTCATCATCGTGGAAATCGGCAACTATATGAACCAGAAACCTGTGCAGGGTATCCAGTTGAGCTCGCTCAACAAGCTTGCATTCACCAAGACCATCAAAGACAACAACTTGTCTTTTATCCACGTGCTCGAACGCATTGTCCGGACACGTTACCCCTCCGTACACGACTTCGTGGAGGGCATCAACAGCATCACCGGCGTCGCGAATATCATCGTCCAGCACGTGCAGCAGGAGGCACATGAGTTCTGCGACCGCATCGCGAACTTGGACCGCTCGCTTGCCTCCGGCAAGCTATCGGACCCCTCCAAGTTCCACCCGAAGGACCGCTTCTTACAGCGCACCGACACGAAGCTCGCCCAGGCCAAGAAAAAGGCCCGCCTCTTACGCGACCAGTGCTCCCTAACCATCAGCGACTTCGAGAAGTTGATGCTCTACTGGGGCGAGAACCCTGCCAACCCCAACAGCAAAAACACCTTCTTCCAGAAGTTCATCGACTTCATCCTCCTGTTCCGCAAGGCCGCTAAGGAGAACACCGAGCGCGAGGAGCTGGACCGCACCTACGAGAAGCGCCGCCGGCTTCTGGAGCAGACCGCCGCCCTGCAGGACCGCCGCCGCTCGTCCGGTCTGTCCTCCGTGCCCTCCTCCGCCGGCGATAGCGCCGACAAGGACGCCGTCGACACCCTCATGCGCCGCTTGCGCGATCTGAACCAGGACGCCCGCAACACGCGCGACCGCAAGACCGAAGTCACGCGCCTACCCGGCCGTCTGAAGCGCAAGGAAGAGGACGAGTTGATGTCCAGAACACAGGAGATGTTGTTCGATATCAAGAAGATCTAGCAACTTGCATCTATATACTTTTCGCATCCCTTCGCCTTCGGCGCTCGGGCTTTTGCATTGAATCAATGCGTCTGTACTTTACACCTGTAGCTTTGCCCCGCCACAGTAGCGAGTTGGCTATTAGATGTTCTAGACTCTGTGCCAGCCATTCTCCGGAAGCGGCAGTATGCAGAGCCTGTCATGTGACTAGATGAACCCATTTTTCACGGGGATTTATGGAGGGACCTATGTATGCATATATCTCTCCATAGTACGAGCAGCCTAACAGCTTGTAGCCTACGTACCTCGCTGTCAAACGCAGTATAAAGTGCTAAGCTCCCACAGTAGCCAGTCTGCGGAAGGGGGATTGGTGATTCGAGGCTTAGGACTTCAAGACCAGCGGGGCAGAGCGCAAAACGAACGGCGCGGCCATGGCAGTGGACACGACGACTGTGGCAGTGGCTTTGGCAGTGGTTTTGCCTGTCTCCATCGCAGTCTTGATTGCGCTGGTTTTCTGGTGCAAGACTCAGCGGCGCTTCAAGCGAGAGGAGCAGGACGACGAGAAAAACAGAGGGTACGACGACGAGGTGGTGACGTTCCGCGAGATGCGGGCGTCGAGCGGAACGCTAGGGCCGGACGGCACGCCGCCCACGGCGTGCGCCGAGGGTTCTGGGTCGTCGGAGGGCTCTGAGAGCGAGAAGGACCCTAGCCCGACGCCCGCGCCCGCAGGGCGTGCGGCACGCACCTACATGCCAGCGTATCGACGGCGCCTGAACCGGTCGCTGTCGCGGCAGCAGAGCCGGGCCGATGAGATGACGACCAATAGCTCTGCTGCGTCCTACGACACGCAGCACGCGCAGAATGCGCAGTTGAGCGTGTTCGAGCAGATGGTGCCGGTGCTTCAGGTAGACAACAGTAGCCCATTCGCGAATCCGCGGGACGCGGCCTTTGAGAGGGGTAGCCGCCACAGCAGCGAAAGCCTGATGAAGTCGCTGAAGAATCAGGACTTCGGGTCCTACCCCAAGCGGCGCCCGTCTGCCGCCAACACAGCGAACCTAGCAGTCTACAATGGCTCCGTCTCTTCCTTCAGCTCGCGCGTGCCTTCCAGCACGACGCTTAACTGCATGGGGGACGAGTCTTTCTATGCATACGAAGGCTCTGTGCTGCCACGTACAGGACGTGACTTGCCCGAAGTCAAACAAGACGTTTACATGTTAAAGAACAATTACGATGTGACCAACAACGAGGAGATCACTGAGGAGGACCAGTATGAAAACGAATTTACCAATTACTCAGAAAACAAGCGCGAGTTTATCGATTCTCTACGGCCAAAGGCCGAAAGAATGTCAAATTAACACCGGCCACACAGCCATCATACTTCTTGCTAATACGAGCCCACAAAGCAGCGGCACTGTGCCGAGAATGGCCTGGCGTACATCTAGACTAGCTGCGGCCATATAACACATATGTATTTTTATATTCGGAGTATATATACAAGAGGCATTGGGGGGCGCGCTTCGGCCGTTCACGTCTCCAGCGTCCGAACCGCGCCATCTGCGAGCAGGTCCACCGTCTTGCCGTCGATGGTCACCGTCCACTCGCGGATCAGAAACTGTTGCTGCCGGTTCTCGCGATCGGCCACCAGACGCACCTCGCCAGGCACGCCCTTGCTGCCCTTGAGCGTGAACCGCACATTCACGCGCCCCGCAACCTGGTTCAACTCGCCGTGCACCCACCCCAGCAGCCCGCCGAACTCCAGGTTATCGCCCAGCAGCTCGCGCACCACGCCCAGCCGCCGCATCTGATACATAGTGTTCGTCACCACCGGCGACTGCACCTTCTCGTAGTTGAAAATCAGCAGCAGCGCCGCTGTCGTCGCCGTGGCAAACACCGCGAAGGTCGCCCGCTGCTTGAACCGATCCTTGTACGGGTCTGGCAGCTCCCGATCGATCCGCATGGGCTTGGCACCGTCCTTGAGTACCGTCTCCGCAGCTGTCGATGCCGCGCGCGCACCCACCCTACACTGCGCAATGCCTCTGGCTAGCACCCTGCTCCTGAATACCGAGATCCCCGTCTTGAACATCACTAATTTATCAACCACGGTGCGCTTTGGGCTTCAAGTGGTCCGTGGAGGACAAATTTTTTGGCCGTAATGCTCCTACAAATGAGGCGATCGCCTCTCACTACACCTCTCCCGCCTCAAAGGGCAACAAATATCTCGGCGCGATGACATTGGTATGTGCTTGTACTGGCGGGTGAGCTAGAATGTATACTAACACTGCAGCAGTTAGGCAAGGCGGTGCATATTTCTATCGACCTGGTTCTTGTGTCTACGTGTCTGGCTGGAATCCGGCGCAACACAGGACTGACGGTCAAGCTGGACAATGTCCAGGACAACTTCATCAAGGACTATACGGAGAAGCTGTTGAACGTCGGGGAATCGGCGTTTGACTACGCGGTTGCGTACTGCGGGTCATCGAGCTCATTCCAGCGGAAATAGGCCGCGGCTACATATGCAAGTACGTAGATATGCACATACTAGAGCAGACTAGCTGGGGTTATAGGGAAGTCCACGGTACGGTTCGCCCGCAGTCCAAGAATCTCGGCGCGGGGCGGCGCGGGCGGAGGTACGGGGCGGGTTTGAGGCGAGCTTGCGCAGGCTCTCCCAGAAGTCGTCCTCTTCCTCAGGCGCGGCAGAGGGCGCGTGGTCACGTGAGGAGGGCGAGGCAATGGCGGAGTGGGGCGTGTTGGTGGCAGAGGAGGCAGAAGAGTGGGCGGGGTCGCGCAGGCGCTTTCTGCGCTGCTTTCGGGGGCGCTGGGACGAGTCCCTGCTGGCGTCGCTGGAGCCGAGCTGCAGGCGGACGTGCGGCGGGAGCGCTGTAAAATGGGCCTTGCGTTGCGGGCTAAGCTCGGAGAGATCTGCCTTGCCAGAACCGGCAGAGCTGGTAGTTGGAGGGCGTGAGAACGGGGGTTGCGGCGACATGTTGTAGTTCTGCATATAGAGATTTCCCAGGGGGGGCTGGGGCAGCGAGTCCAACATGAGTCCGTCGTAGTGGGACGTGCGCGCGCCTAGGTCCACGTCCAGCTCAAAGGCGTCCGGCTGCCGGCTGGTAAGGCCGAAGCCGCTGCCAAACTGCGCGTCGAAGCGTTTGTCGTCTGGGAGATGTGTTTGCGGCATCACTGTGTTGACATAATGGTGATGCACATGTTGGTGAATCGAGATCGAGATGCCGTTTTGTTTGGAATAGTTCACCAGTTTCTCGACCATGCTCATCTCCAGTATGTCGCCACCGAGCGCAACCCCGTCCGGGCCCTTGAGACTGTACTTCCATTCTGTGAAGGTTGAGTCTGGGATGCGGGGCTGGGCATGCTGTAACACGTGTGCGGGCCGGTCGGGCAGCCCGGAAATCCCGGGGTGAGCCTGCTGAGAGCACTGCCCCAGATGCGGAACTGTGCGATTGACGACAGGGGGTTCCTCTGGTGTCGCAAGGGACGAATTGATTGCTTCGCTCCGCATCATGCGTTCGTTTTGCATGTGCGGCGTTGCAGCAGGCCCCTGGACGGGCGTGTGAGCGGAAGGCAAGCCGAAGCCCATATTTGTCTCACCCTCCATATAGTTGACACTCCCACCTACCTGGATAGCGGGGGTCGGCGCATCGCGTTTTGCCCTATTGTCCACGTTTGGCCCAAGACCGCAGCCCTGGGGAGACATCGCGGACTGGATTCGTACTGTCTGGTGCGAAAAGAGCGTCGATTCCGACGTGTAGCCAGGAGAGCCTTCCATATCCATGGCTGAATGTGGCTCTTTCGGCCGCCCATTGACAGCCAGGAGCGTGGGCACGCCCGTCTCAACGACTCCGTCCGGGCGGCCGCCGGGAATGCCGTTTTGTTCCGGATGCTCGCCTGTCGCCCTGTGGGCACCGGCACCCGTGCCCGGCTGTGGGCCTTCATGCTCCAATGAATTTGTAGTACCACTTTCCCCATCCTCATCGTCCAAGGCCTGCTCTTCCGAGTGTGTTCGCAGGGTATCCTGTAGAGCACCCTTCTTCGATAGCATTTCACTCCCGCTTTCAACGGCCTGGATAATAGTCTCTGAGGCCTTTCCGCGGATGACCATCGTGATGATCTTCCGCCACCTGTTACGGCAGGTAAGACTCGGCCGCGACTCCATCTCTGAGGAAATCTGGCGCCATTTCGTTCCGTACATTTTCACCTTGCTGATGAGTGCAAGGTCCTCCTCCATCGTCCACTCCCGCAGCCGATCTTTCGTACTCGGGTCCAGCACCTCTATATAGCGCTTCGCGCACTGGTCCTCAGTCCGACCAGCTAGCTCCTGCGACACCTTCAGCCACTGCGGGCCATGTCGCTGGTACGACTCCAACAAGAGCCGGTCCTCTTCAGGAGTCCACCGGCCTTTCTTCAAGTTGGGGTCCAGACTACTTGTCCACCGCTTGCGCACATCCTTCGGCTTGCGCACCTTTGTGTCGAAATACAGCACCACCTTTTCCCATGGGATTTGCTTGCAGACCTCCTGTGATTCTCGGATGGTCCGGATAGACTCTATGCCTTCAGGGTACCCCAGTTCCAGCAGGCTCTGGTGCACAGCGTTACGCAGCACGTCGTCGTCCTCCTTCGACCATGGTTTGCGGATCCCACGCCGGTGTGTCTGATAACCGAGCGATTCCGTAACGTCCAGGGGATTGATTTTCTGACGCCGGCATTTCATTTTCTTGCTCTTGATGTCCTCCGCAGCATTGCTCTTCGGAACAGATGCGGCCATCACCACCAGTTACCGAATATCTCTTCCAGCACTGTAATCTGCGTGCGCACACCTTGAGGACCCTACGTCTCTTCAGCTAGGTAGCTCATCGAGTTAAGCTATTGGCCTCAAGATAGACCTGATTCATGCCGAAAAACGGGAACATCATCAACACAAAAAGCAATGTTTCCGAAATGTACAGATGTACGGAACGGAGGCGGAAGGTTCGATTTGGGTGCTCGAGGATTATGAATCTGTTGATCGAGCTTCGCCTCAATAGCCAGAATCGGGACTGAAATGGGGGTCCAATTCGAGTTAGATTCATAATTTCACGGAGCCAGAAAGGATTAGTGGATTCAAGTGTCCAAACATACCCGTTATCCAGCACAGAAAGGTCAAGTTGCAAGCGGAGCGCAAGCCGAACACAGCCCAGTAGTGAAAGATGAGCGTTCCCTACATACCCGAGTACTCCTCGGAGCTGCGGACCTTTGTGCAGGAGGCATACGAGCAGCAGGTACAGGAACTATATCCGCGGCTACGTTTCGAGAAGCTGGTGGATCTGTTGGAACGGGCGGCAAACCTTTTCGAATCATACCAAGACCTGGTCCGCGAGGGCCAGACGCGCGAGGGGCTGATGGCGTATGTGATCGGAGCGTTTTACCTGTATCTGATAATCCCGCAGTCAATTGAATTCCACACCAGAAACCTGTCATATTCGCTGTATACAGACCTGCGGAAGCACTATGAGCGGGAACCCAACATGACAAACGTGGTGCAGATGGTCACAGAGAAGGTGGATGCAGTGCTACTGAGACAAACGCCAGAAGACGGAGAGCGTGGAGATACAAAACTGTACCGCAAGCGTGCGTACTCGGTGCCTGAGAAGGGCGTCGCCCGCTCAAGCGACTCGCTGCAGCATCTCACGGTTGATGGCAAGCGACGGGGAGGCCACCATGCAATTGGAGGCGCAATACCGGAGGTGGCGGTTCAAGCAGACACTCTCTGGAGCGCTCCCAAACTTGAGGAGAACGATTTATTGCGGACGGTGGTATCAGTTTCCCGGTCTCCATCTGTGTCCCTGAGCCGCCCATCTTCCCGTGGCGGCGACTTCGTCGAAAATGCCCTGGATGGCAACTCTACCAAGAATGGTGGCAGGAACACCTCGAAACGGGAGGGCAGAAGGAATAGCCGCCGAAGTGACAGGAGTGGGCGACGCAATGACGGCGCTAAACAGCGCAATGGACGCAGCCCTAACCGGAGCCGAAGCAGGGGCAGAAGTCGGAGCAGAGTGCGCAATAGGAGTCGGAGTCAAACTCGTATTGGTGGTCCGACCTCTGATATGGCAGATGCTAAGGAACGCGGAAGAACAAGAAGCCGCAGTTGGAGCAGAAGTGGTAGTCGAAGCCCTAGCTACAGTATCCGTAGTACGGGCGGTAGCCGGAGCCCTAGCAGAAGCCCCAGTAGGAGTGCAAGCAGAAGCCCAATTAGAGGTAGAAGCAGAAGCCGCAGCGGGAGCAGGACTCCAGAACTCGGCTCAGCGACTGCTTCAGTACACAGCTGGTCCTATTTGCAGACTACGGGCCAGCAGTCCAGATGGAGCGTGCTTCCAAATGACTTGCCGAATGCTGGTCAGAATAAATACAACCAAGAATCAGCTGTTAGCTTCGAACAACAGGAGCTTGACCGTCCCCACAATTCGCGTGTTGAACCTTACAACCCATTTGCCAACGGCAACGCTGCTGGCTTAGAGTCGTGTAACCCTCTCACTCGCCTGTACGAGACGTCATCCATCAAATGCTCGGACCTAATGATAATCTTGGAGTCGGACATACAAGATCGTGTCCTATTCATTGATCTAAGGCCTCCCAAGAGATATGAGCTCAATCATATTGTTGCCAGACATTTAATCAATATAGATCCACTTTTACTGTGGGATACTGAACGAAGTGCTCCAATAACATCGGTAAACGAGTTCGAGCGTCGTCTTGACAATCCTCTTTTCACGACTCGGGGGCAGTTTAGTTACTTGGTCTGCTACACTGATAACCATACTTCTATGAATATGGATTTCAAGTTCGAGCTCACCTTTTTTGAATTGGTGTATATGGGCAAGCCGCGGCTTTTGACGAAGTGTTTGCAAGGCGGGTATGACCAATGGAGATTATATCTGAAGACTAACACGAAGTCCATACACGCTAAAATTAGTGATTTCATGTGGCGGGCTAACTTTTTAGGTCGCGATACCTCTGTTTCCGACCATAACCCCTTTAGGGCTACCCCGCCAGTACCCACTGCAAGGCCACCGGTTCCTCCTTTACCTACTGCCCCACCTCCAGTGGCACCATATATTTCGAGCCCACGACCAGTACCCTTCATACCCTTGCAACAGCCATCATTGTCATTGTTACACACATCTGCTAATATTGTAAAACCAGGGAAAGCAGAACTACGCAATGAGTTATCTCGCATCACTGGTCAGATCGATCACACTCAGTACAACCAACCTGAAAAGTATCGCTATTTGCCGGATAGTCGGGAATCACCGTATCCAATAGAGTATGAGGACCCAAAACACACAGAAAGGAGCAGGGGTTGGCTCTCAGCTGGTTCATCCGAGGCCCACTTTAGTGTACCAACAATAGAAAAAAATCCGAATGAATACATTGCATTATCGATTACTGGCTTACGGAATATGTCCAATACATGTTATATCAATAGTATGCTTCAATGTTTGTTCTCCACTACCGAGTTTAGAAATCTTTTCCTTTCCAACAAGTACTCTCGCTATCTGAAGTCATCCAACATGGATAATATGTCTCGCTCATTTTACATGCTGTTCAAGAAAATGTATATGAATGGTGGCTGCTCTGTTGTTCCCAGTGGATTTTTAAAGATGTGCAGTTATTTGAAACCGGATTTGCGGATTCCCCATGGACAGCAGGATACCCAAGAATTTCTGCTATTTCTTCTTGATAGGTTACGCGACGAACTATCCTACTTAGCTGCTGTGGTTAACGATTATCCGCAATTGCTCCTACATGAGAGTTCCGTCTTGAAAGTGAACGATAAGGAATACACAACTTGGTTTGACCAGAATTTTGAGAAAAATGGCCTGTCGCCCATAGATTCTATCTTTCAGGGCCAGATAGAGCACCAATTATCTTGCCAGAGATGTGATTTTTCTTCTTACAGCTATTCGACCTTCTATGTTTTGTCCTTGGCGCTACCCAACCCCGGCTCGAAAGCGTTTGGAAAGGCCAAAAAGTTACGCTTAGAAGATTGCATTAATTTTTTTACATGCGATGAAGTACTTACTGGTCAGAATGCCTGGGATTGCCCAAAATGCGGTGTCAATTCTTCGGGTGACCGTCAGATGAATTCTGAGAAGAGCAAGAGGAAAAATAAATTCTTCATGGGATCGGAAAATGCAAACTCCGCTAACAGCAATCGGGACCATCTGCCTCGATTATTCAAAATTGGCTCGAAGTCACGCTCTAGATCAAGCTCACCGTTTATATCTGGTCCCAAATCCTCAGGTAAAACACATGAGAAGAGATATAATAAGAAACTCGCAACTATTAAATCATTAAATTTTATCACTTTGCCTCGAATCCTTATAATCCATCTATCGCGTTTTGTTTATGACTTGACCAAGAAGAACAATACAGTGGTCACATATCCGTTGATTCTTAACATTGTATTGAAGAATAATGAGGTCGCCAAGTATAGACTTTACAGTACTATAAATCATTTTGGGACGCTAATAAGTGGTCATTACACTTCTTTAGTGAACAAAGATTTGCAACATGAGATTAGGGAAGGTAAGCAAAAATGGTACTATTTTGATGACGAGATTGTAAAGCTAGATCCCAATCATGGCAATTACGATCGTGGTATAACATCAGTCTCAAGCAGCGATGTATACTTGCTGTTTTATGAACGTATTTCATAGAGTATATACATTAAGTTTCAATTCTGAGAACCAATGTGGCATGATATTTCAAGTGCTCAGATATAGATAGAAGCTTTTTTGGTCGCTGGCCATTGGTCTCTATAGCATCCTATATACAGTAACTTCAGCGTAACCACTGTTTATACCCGTGGTTTTATATTCAAGGAACGCAATGTCTCGAAGCGTCCAGGTATTAGAATGCTCTTACCACGTTGTCGAGTCTATCTTATAATAATTTAGAAATAATATACGAATAAAGCCCACAAAAAATTAGCATTAGGTATGGAACACGCTTTATTTATGGTGATCCAATTTTAAGTTATACGAACACGTAGGCGGAATAGATTATATAATATTCATGGCAATACTCATTGAGTCCTTCTTCGTGCATAATAAGATCTATTACAAATTGTCGTTATCTTAAAAAAAGAACTTCAATAGTAGTTCAGACACCAAAAGTCTTGATGTACTCGATGGCATACTTCGTCTCCGCCACACGCTTTGCGGAATCCCAACCAAGCGCGTCTCCCATTACCTTCACAGTACCGTCGACCGCCTTTAGAGCTTGCTTGGCATCTAGGAAGGCATATCTGGTTCTTCTCATCAAGAAGTCCAATGGAGTTCTTGCATATTCATGAGTCATCGTAAATTTCAACTCACCAATCGTGTATGGATAACGGAAAGCGTTATAGTCAATAGAAGTTGGCTTGTCGGCTGCTAGAGACACTGGAAGCATATTGGCCCTGTCGTCCTCAAATAATTCACAAACCTGAGCAGCCTTAGTACCGTAGTTCTGAGACAAGTGTTCAGCAAGCAAAGGTGGAATGTTGTATTGTTGCGATAACAAGGCCGGAAGGTTAGCATCCCAGTGCTCAGCACCGGATAACTTTAGTTTTCTGGTGATGCAAGGCTTGGCATTGACAAACTTGCCAACCTTCACCACCTCATTGACAGTTTCCTCAGCCATTTCTCTGTAGGTGGTCCACTTACCACCAGAAAT
Organism: Eremothecium gossypii ATCC 10895; assembly: GCF_000091025.4. Lineage (NCBI taxonomy): Eukaryota > Fungi > Ascomycota > Saccharomycetes > Saccharomycetales > Saccharomycetaceae > Eremothecium > Eremothecium gossypii. The sequence continues at coordinate 972,985 of NC_005787.5, read as the reverse complement.
AGTGACCATGCCATTCTTAGAAGTGAAAACTAGATGGGATCTAACCAAACCTTGGGTGTCGCTCAAGTTCTTGCGTGGGTCTTTAACCAATGGTCTGATACCAGCCCAAGCCGATTGCACATCTTCTCTCTTGACAGGGAACTTAATATAGTGTTGCAATTCCTTCAAAATGTCCTGGATGTCAGCCTCAGTCGCAGTTGGGTTAGCAGGCACCTGCTTCATTGGAATATCAGTGGTACCAGCCAAAACTTTACCCTGCCATGGCAAGAAGAACATCACTCTTCCATCGGATGTCTCAGCGTCTAGCAAACCCATGTTCTTTGGACAGTAGTACGAAGGCAAAATGATGTGAACACCAGAAGATGGAACCACCATCTTAGGGTTGGCAACCGCAACCTCAGTGGCGATAGTACTGTCTTTGTTAATGGCATCTAGTATCTTGTCATCTGGTAGGCCTTCTGGGTGGTTGTCCATCTGCAAGAGACGGTCAGAGAAAGGACCAGTGGCATTCACAACAACCTTAGCGCGAACTGCATATTCTTTGCCGGTCTCACGGTCCATGGCGACAGCGCCTTCGACCTTGCCGTCTTCTGGGTTCTTAATCAAACGCTTAACCTCCATATAGTTCAACACAGTGGCGCCATTCTCAATTGCAGTCACTGCAATCGTAGCATTCATCCGGGAGTCGTTAAAGGATCCATCGTGGTACACAAGCCCTGCCTTCAACTTGGAAGCATCCAACATTGGCGCAACTTCACCAGCTGCAGAAGCAGACAACAAGTATGAGGATTTGAGATTTTGGGAGCCTGCGAAGAAGTCATACATCTTCGTGCCCACGTAGAAGTAAGGCACCTGCCACCATTTGTACACCGGAATCATGATCGGCAACACCTTGCACAAATGCGGAGCCGTGTACAATAGGTGCGCACGTTCGTTCAAAGCCTCAATGACCAAGTCCAACTGCGCCTTCGAAAGCTCCCACACAGCCTTCTCCAAATACCGCACACCTCCGTGGGCCATCTTCGTCGACTTCGACGATGTCCCTGAGGCAAAATCGTTCATTTCCAACAGCGCGACGTTTAGCCCACGCGTCGACGCATCAAGCGCAGAGCCCGCGCCCGACGCACCGCCGCCAATCACCAACACGTCAAACTGGTTCGTCTTCTGAAGCTTCTCTAGAAGCTCGCTCCGCGAGGGAGGGGCTGGCGCGCGCCGCTCCAACTTCAGTTCTGTCGGAACCTCGTTCACCAAGCTTGGGCGGCTTACCGCGCCGACCGCAGCAGCCGCAGCCACCGCACCGCACGCCCATGGAAGCAGCCTTCTGGATGTATGCCTGAACATCTTAGTTATACTGTCTTACCTGAGTTTGCTCCTCGGACTTCCTGTTCCCGGTCTGGATCCTAACGCTTAAAAACGATTTCCTCTTACCTGAATCCGTTAGCCAGCTCTCTCTGATTGGTCGAAACAAGACGACTGCGACAGCCCCAACGACACAAAATTACTATACAAACGTATAGCTTATATACAGCTTCTACAGCGAATTTTTCATACGGCTGGCCCTGTAGTAAAACCGCCAACTGTGCGCTCACCGGAATTAGTGAATCTCGTGTTAGATCGCGAACCGTGAGACGTGATAGGCCACATCGTGGCTTACTGCTCCATCCGTCCGACAAGCACGGCCCCCTTCCCGGGAAACCGGGAGCGGAGTCCCAGTGCTCGAGGGAGAGAAAAGATGCGGGGGCCATGCGGGAAACTGCAGGGAGCTGCAGGCACAATTCAGGCACAGGAAGATTCATTGTTACATCTTTTGGTTTTTCCGTTTCGGGGCCAGTTAGGGGGCAAGATTGCCGCGAAGACTAGGCCGCAGGGCGGAAACGGGCTCAGTCGAATATACCCCGGCGACGGGCGCGCTTAAGCTTCTTGCGGACGATGAGAGTCGGGACAGAGCTAACGTAGCCCGCCAAGGAGCGGGTGGCAATCTGAAGGGGGACGATGAGGCCGGCAGGGCGGAAGGCGTGGATGGTCTCGGTCAGGAGGTGGCGCGGGTACGCGTGCTGGAGCGCGAGAACGACAACGTCGAGGTCGTCGAGAGCGGCGGCCGAGCAGTCAAGCAGAAAAGCGACTTGTTCGGCGACGCGGTTGAGGTGGGACTCGACGTCCACCGCGTCGCACAGAACAAATATGTACAGGGTGTCGTGGTTGGCCAGGACGGCGCCGAAAGTGTAGGTCAGGGCATAGAGCTTCTCGGCGGCGGAAACGTTGAGATCTTCGAGATAGGCCAGGAACGTCTTGCCTGCAGGGCCGGGAGCACCGGAGTGCCTGGCGAAGTGGCGGACGGCACGGGTGCAGGTGTCCTGGAGCACGTCGACGCGGGCTGCGCCAGCGGGCTGGCTGGCGCGGTAGCGCGCCAGCCACGTGGGTTGCACGTCCAGCACCTGCTGGATGCTGGCTGCGAAGTTGGGCAGCACGCGGGCGCCGAGGTCGTAGTCCAGCTCTGCATCGACGTCGTAGTCGTTTTCTACGTCGCTTAGTTGCTCCTCGTCGCTCAGCTCGTCGTCATCCTCCTCGTCCTCCACCGCCCCCAGGTGCAGCCTCTCCGACGGGTCCGCGCGTAGAATGGTCCACCGCAGGAACTCCTGATCCGTCACGCTCACGCGGCTGCGCGACCGCGACTTGGTTCGGCTGCGGCTCGAGCTGAACGCCGCCCCGCTCTGCTTGTTGCGTGTGCGCCCGCGCTGCTCCGGCGGCTCCTCTATCTTGATCGTCACCCCTATTGGCGACGAGGTTCTGCGCCCTGCTCCCTCCTTGCCCGCGCTTCCCGCATCGCCGGCGTTCGCGCCCTGCGTACCGAAAGTTGTGCCCGCGCCGCTACGGTTCAGTATCCCGCGACTAGGCTCGTCCATCTTTCTATCTCTGACTGCTTGTATCTTCTTGATAGTAATGCAGGCTTTTCAAGGGTAAAGATCAAGTTGTTCGTCTCTGCGTGCTTCGTAGGTCTCGCTTTTTCCTTACATCCCCTTTCCCCCGTAGTGGACACCCAGAGCTGAACACTGCTCTTATGGTCATCACGACAGTGCACAACTAGGCTAAGAGGCAGTCAGTACCATATAGATATGGAGTTTTCAGTGGAGGGTACGCAATTCTCGCCGCCTGTGAAGCGCATCTTTGACACAGCCGGCACGCACGACTTCCAAAAGTCGCTGACGATGTATCGGCTTCAGTCGCACCTGGAGCGATATTTAAAGCTTGTGCAGGGCCAGAAGATTCCCAAGAGCAGCCAGAACCGCGCGGTGGTGCGGTTTGTTTGTATTCTGGAAAGATTGGATGCGCTGATGGACGAGACGCCGCCGCGGACGGGCAGCGCGCGGCGCTTCGGCGACCTGGCGTGCCGCGACTGGCACGACCGGATGCAGGGAGAACTCGACGGGCTGCTGGAGACGCTACTGCCGGAGGCCGCGCGTAGAAGTGCTGCGGAGCTGCGCTACTACCTGGGCAGCGCGTTCGGGTCGCGCGAGCGTTTGGACTACGGGACAGGGCACGAGCTTGCGTTCCTGGCCGTGGTGGTGGCTCTGGACATGCTAGGCCTGTGGACGGAGGACAAGTTTACGGGGGAGGACATGCTGTACGTGTGGGCACGCTACTACGCGCTGGTTCATCGGCTCATTCTGACCTACAATCTCGAGCCGGCCGGCTCGCATGGCGTGTGGGGCCTGGATGACCACCTGCACCTTGCATACATCCTGGGCGCGTCGCAGTGGGCACAGGACAGAAACGTGCCCATGCAACCCTCTGACATACTGGACCCTAAGGCCGTGGCGCGATATTCGGAGACAAACCTCTACTGTAACTCTATTGCGTTTTTGCTGCGCGTCAAGACCGGCCATTTCGCGCAGCACTCGCCGATGCTCCACGACATCGCGCAGACTGTGCCAACGTGGAGCAAGGTCACCACCGGCCTCATCAAGATGTACCGCGTAGAGGTACTTAACAAGTTTCCGGTGGTCCAACATTTCTGGTTCGGCACGGGCTTTTTCCCTTGGGTCGACATGGCCCACGGCATGTCGTTGCCTAACTACGAGGCTCCGTCGGAGACCAGTGAGAAGCCTGCTGCTGGAACAGCACACACCACTACGACTACGATGCCACCACCCCGCATGACTGCAAACTGTGGTTACGGCCCCCTCGGGCGCCTAGTGACACCGCGCCGATGAGGCAGGCAGTTTCTCAAGAATATGTTATTTATTACATATAGTATTTTACCTTATAAATAGGGTCCGGAAGACTCAGATCCCTGAAACCACTATATGGTCGCATCTCATATTTGTGGGCCAGCGCGGACAACCTCCTCTGTGGCCTGGTCCTGATAGATCTTAAAGTTCTCTGTGAACTTCGAGGCCAAAGCCGACACGGCGCTAGCGTACTTGCCTTCGCCCTCGACCCAGTTCTTGGCAGGGTTTAGCAACTCAGCTGGCACGCCCTCGACCGCTTTTGGAATGGACAAACCAAAGACGGGTAGGGTCTCGTATTCAGCCTGGGCCAAGGTTCCGTCATGGATCGAGTCCAAGATAGCACGGGTGTACTTCAATGGACAGCGCTTACCGCCGGCCGTATACGAGGAGCCAGTCCAGCCCGTGTTAATCAACCAGGCGCTAGCGTTATGCTGCGACATCTTTTCAGCCAACATCGTAGCGTATTTCATTGGATGTAGGGCTAGGAATGGCTGGCCGAAGCAGGAAGAGAAGGTAGCCTCAGGCTCAGTGACTCCCTGCTCAGTACCGGCCATCTTGGAGGTGTAGCCCGAGATGAAGTGGTACATCACCTGCTCCGGCGTCAAACGGGACACAGGTGGCAACACACCTGAGGCATCGCAGGTCAATAGAACGATGTTAGAAGGATGGTTCTCGGACAAGCATGGAATCTGCGCGCTTGGGATGTACTCAATTGGGTACGCGCAACGTGTGTTCTCGGTGATCGAAGAGTCCTCATAGTCCACGACACGCGTTACTGGGTCGTAGACCACGTTCTCCAAAACAGAGCCGTACTTGATTGCATTGAAGATTTCCGGCTCCTTCTCCCCGCTTAGGCCGATACACTTGGCGTAGCACCCACCTTCTATGTTGAACACACCGTAGTCAGACCAGCAGTGCTCGTCGTCGCCGATCAATTTCCGGTGCTGGTCCGCAGACAAGGTCGTCTTACCAGTGCCGCTCAAGCCGAAGAAGAGCGTCACATCGTTGTTGGGGCCCTGGTTGGCGGAGGAGTGCAATGTCAAGACGTTGTGGTTGATAGGCATCAAGTAGAACATCACCGTGAAGATACCCTTCTTCATCTCACCAGCGTACTCCGTGCCAAGGATGACCATCTCCATCGCCCTGAAGTTGATTTCGACAGTGGTCTTCGAGGACATACCCTCAGTGTGCGTGTTCGCTGGGAACTGGCCCGCGTTCCACACGGTGAAGTCTGGCTCGCCGAACTCCGCAAGCTCCTCTTCGGTCGGCCTGATCAACATGTTGGTCATGAACAACGCGTGGTATGCGCGGCAGCACACAATCCGGATCTTGATGCGGTAGCGGGGGTCCCAGCCCGCGTACGCATCCACGATGTATAGGTGCTCGCGGGTACGCAAGAAGTCTGCGGCACGCTCGCGGTTGATCAACCACGTCTTCTCCGACGCCTTGCGGTTCACTGGACCCCACCAAATATTGTCAGACGACGTGGGCTCGTCCACGATCCGCTTGTCCTTAGGCGACCGACCCGTCTTTTCCCCAGAGTACGCAATCAACGCGCCAGTGCTGGAGATTGCTGTCTTGCGCTCCGCTAGCGCATCTTCGTACAACACCGCGGCCGGCGCATTGCGCCGAATCGTCAAAACGCCCGAGCTGAGCCCAAGCTCAGCGCGGATCTTCTCCTCTGGTGTTTGGTATACCTTTGATGGCGACATAGTGAACTTATTGGCCTGCTAGCTCTCCTCTGTGTAGCTGAAGCTTGTCCACTTGAGACATGCCATCTACTACGCTAGATGCCTCTATTTATACACGCCGAAGCACAAGGACTGAAAATTACGTCTACTTGGCTGTTTGCCGCAGCGCCCAGTCTCTGGCCGTTCCACTGTGTTCTACGCGGCCTGCAACAGCGCTGTCGCTAGCACAAACTACGTCGCGGACCTATGGATGAAGCAAGTACAGCGGTTTCGCTGTGCTATCCGTTTTTCGCCGATCCGGAAGCATGCGAATCAATCCCCCACATTTAGCAGCTGTTGGAAAGGCCTTTCGGTAAGTGCTCGGCTCCGTCTGCCGGCGGCTGCCCGGAGCAGCGCGGCTCTTTTTTGTGCTGGCCCGCAGTTACCGGTCAGGGGTCGAATAAAGGCCAAGAGTCCGGGGGACAGTCGGAACAGGCCGGAAGTAGGCGGGGAAAGGGGCGTCCCGGGTAACCGCGCCGGCGGCGGCAGAAGACGGCGGCAGTTCGCGGCCAGACGCTAGCGTGGAACACAGCATGGCACAGCGGGAAGTAAGACGGGGAGCCGTATTGCGGCAGGAGGGGCGGCGGCCGCTCCGCGTTATGGCACGAGCGGCTGCGCCGTTGGCGACTGGGCGATGGCTGTGTGAGGTAGTGCCGGCTGCCGTGGCGGTGCGGGCAGTGCGGGCGGCACCGGCAACCGCGGCGATGCAGGCATTGGTGTGCGCCGGGCGGCGGACGAGCCCGGGGCAGAGTTCGCAGGCTGTGCGTATGGGCGGCCGCGGCGCCGACATGCCGGAACGCATCCAGAGCGCGCTAGGCCGGTTCGCAACCGAGTGCAAGGTGCGGCGCTCACGCAGCCGGCTCGGAATGGAACGGGACGGGCCAACGGGGCCGCAGGTGGTGGTGGCCATTTGTCCGGTCGGGGCGAGGCTGGTGGCGCTGCACACAGCGATGGGCACGATAGTGGTGGTAGCCGGCGGGCCCGGCGGCGGCTGGCAGCTGGGGGACCGGATCTGCACGGATGGACCGCTGACATTTGCGCTCTACACAGGGGTGTACTGGAGCGTCGGATGGCGCGCAGAGCGCGAGGCTAGTGTATAAAGTTGTGGAGGATGGGGCTACGTATGTTTACTAGTTTGTACATACATTCTTGGCGTGGCCGAGCTCGTTGCACACGGAAAACATGAAGCGCGTAGAGAAGGCCTTGATGTTCTGGGCACCAGCCTTATTTCGCATGTTGAGGTCATCCGTAACAAGCGCGATGAAGTTGAAGCGCTGGTCTGCGCCGGTGGGAATACAGTCACGTGACGCAGCCTTGGCATCGTCGTTAAGCGCGTTGAACTTGTCCTGTGCCTTATGAATGGCCTCGATGACGAACTCGTCTACATGCGAGCGCCACGTCATCTGTTCCTCAATCTCAAGATGCTCCTCGAGATGGCCTGCGACGTTGCCAGTGAAGCGGAGAGGCAGTAACTTGCGCTCGTAGTACAGCTGGCGCACGGTGATGACGGCTCGCGTGGCGGCTTCGAGCACGCTCTCATCTTTCGACTTGCGAAGAAAGCGCAGCTCCTGGAAAGTGGTGAGACAGATGGCAAACTTCAATATGTTGTTCGCGGCGAGCTTGTAAACATGGCCAAAGTGGCGCAGCCATGTCGTTGCGTCGAGCACGAAGTATGTGACATGCGTATCAGCAAAGCAGTGAAGATCTCCGCGAGGGAGCATTTGCTCCCAGCGGACGTCATTTTTGCAATGTGTATGTCTGAGGAACTCGTCCATAATGGGCTGCTCTTCCCTATCTATCAGGCTGTTATAGTCGCGCCTCTCTGTGCTCACAAGCTCGCCGTTCTCTAAGAGCCTTTTGCCATTGAAATCGTCACCCCCATGGATACCACTGCTTTCCAGAGTACCAATGGTGTAAAGAGATCCGGTGATCATGTCTCCATTTCTGTTAAAGCAATAGTAGTCAGGCAACAGTATCCTGTATCCCTGTAGGGTGCGTATATCTATGTCAGGTGTCATACCGCAGTAAGGAGTCGCTCGTTGATCTAGGTTTACTGGTGATATTTGCTCAAAAGTGTCAAATACAAGGGTGAACGGCTCAAGGTACATATCGCACCATTCTGAGGGTGGTTCTTCAAACTTGAAGACAAGAGAGCGCCAGTTCCTACCGCCACTGATCTCCCGAAGACCGAATGGACACTCCAATGCAAGTGCACGGAATAACAGAATCACCCGCGCACACCTTTTCCAGAATTTCTCGCCACTTTCATCATTGTGGTCAAAGCTAATACCGTCAATAGGCGAGTCCATAAACATGTGATCCTTAACGCCTGTTGAATTTATGTCTGTCAAATTTGTGATATGCTTAGTGTTCAATGCGTCGAACCAAAGGGTCCCCCAACACTCCCATACTTCAGGAAGTTCCTCGTTCTCGCAGAAATAACCTACGAGGTCGGCTAGCGACATGTCGATGAACTGTTCGAAGTACTCGTCGAATGGAAAGTTTGCTTGAGTTTGGTTATTCATATACAGAAGCAAAACGTTCAGAAAGGTGATTATGGTGTTAAAAGGAAACAGCTGTCGTACTAACGCCACCCAGAACCTCCTAATTTCATCCTGAGGAATTGTGATTACCCGCGAATTAGTAGCAGCCAAGAAGTATCCCCATGGTAGCAGATGTGGTAAAGCTGTTAGCAATGGACCATGCAGAAACTTCCGCAGGACAATCATACTACATTTCATGGCAGTAACATTGGCGTATGAGAGAGATTCTTTCCAGATGTTAATATCGTCAGGGAATTTGTATATGTACTTGGTCGAATCAATAGTCTCAAAAAACTCCGAGGGTGCTGCAAAAGCGCAGTCGTCGTCAATTGATGTATCATACTGAGTTGAAGTGGAAGATTTTGATTTACGTTTCTCCCTCCGGTCTTTGCGCTCCTTTAAGTGTTTTGGTAATTCAAACAACAAAGCAAAAGGATTCCTCGGATCACCGAAACCAACTAGTTGTAATAGGTGCGATTCAGCATACAGGGATGCATGCCTGAAGAAATGTTTTAACCTTTCGCTATCCTGAACAAAAACGAGTCGAGGGTCAAAGAAATCGACGTTTGACGTAACCCCGAACTTCTGCTCGAAAAACGCTAGGACAACATCCTGCAACTCAGAGCTTTCTAAGAAGCTCGGCAATAGCATTACCTCGGTGTGCTTTAGGTATTCCACAAGGTGTGCATTTCTATGATGTCCGCTGTTCCTTTCTGCGAAAGCGCGCTGGTAGATATTGTCGATTACCAGCTGCATGTATTGCTGGGATGGGATAAATGTGTCTCTGCAAAAAACGCTTTTCCCCAGATTTACAAATGCAGCCAACGTGTTTTGCTGCACTGTAGACATATGATAATAGAGCTTTCCATGCCCAAATGTGTATTTGAGCGCTTCGTGATACCAGTGCTCTGCGCTGAGCTTCCAGTCGATAAATCCAGACGGATACAAAGCTATGGCCATGCGCGACAGGTCGCCCAGTCGTTCAAGCCAGATGATACTGAATTTAGGTGGGATATCTCCAAGCATATTGGAGATGGAGATGAAGACATAAATGATAAATTGGCAGCAAACTTCCGGATCCATAAAATTGGAGAAGTTTTTAAGCACGTCTAGGAAGGTTATAGTGCCATATACCCAGAGCCGACGTTCAATTCTGTACACCTCAATAATTTCCTTCCCAATCAATAAGTCTGCCTCAGGCTGTGTAGGTAACAAGGCGGTGGTTATGAACATGAAATAATTGTCAATGAGCTCGGCATTCACTTTATAAATAATCCACAAATTTTTCAGGTCAGTCGTCTGCGATGTAGTCAGCTGGGAACACCTTTGTTGTAGTTCGGTTTCCTGCCTTACAATATTTCTGTAGATCTCTTGCAATTTCTCCATTAGGGCCTGGCTGGACTGTTTAGCTGTCACCGCGACGGTAGGAACACTACTGTCGCTGTTGCCATTATTATCGCTGTCATTGCTGTTGCCGCTGTTGTTTCCGTTGCTATTATTGTTCGCGCTGTTGTCACTATTTCCGCGGGACCCGTTGCTGGCGCCCCCCGCGCTGCTTTTTCCGCCCCCGGGATGGCCAGCGCCCTCCCCAGACGCGTCGCCGTTGTTACTGCTGCCGTTATTACCGTTGGAACTGGGCCCCTGGTCGTCGAGCTGCTCGCCCCCAGCGGCATCAGCGAAGCGGCTGCCAGTGCACGGGTAACCCCGCCTCCCACTGTTGCTCGCGACCGCTTTGCTATGTGTGTTGAAGCCGCTCTTGCTATGCGGAGACCACAGCGACTGCGGCACGCCTTCCTTGGGCCTTGCGCCCATGCGCGGGCTCGGCTCCTCCTGCGGATAGCCAAAATGCTCGACTCTATCTACTATGCAACTCTGACCGTCTGCGCAGGTGAGATACGGATCCAGCGCCACTTGCACCGGCGAACTCGACAGCCGAGACGGCAGCTCGAGCCGTGTGTCGTGCAAGGTCGTGCTGGACACCTGCCTCAGACTGCTGTTGTCAATGGCCCGTGCCGCCGCGTCCAGGTTCGACGACGACGTTGTCGGCAGATAGCTCGGCGACCCGGGCTCTGCGCCTATCGCGTCGACAACGAGCCCACACGCCGTTAGTCCCCCGCGCGGCCCCCGCCGCTTCGCTAGCCCGTCTCGGCAGCCACCCAGCGCAGAGCTGTGCCGCTTCTGGTGCAGCGCCGTGTCCATTCTGGTCCCCGACTCTTCCATCGCCACCTCGTTCACCTGCATCCCGTCTGTATCCAACCTTTGTAGCTCAATGACCCAGTTTCCGTCTCTGCAGCCGCTACACACTCCCGTGCGTTCATGCAAGGGGCTAATGAAACAGTATTCGCCGCTTGCAGCACCTCTGAAGCCTCCGTAAGCAAACAAATCGTCTATCCGCCTCCAGCAAACACTTGTCGTGCAGAAAGGTCACGGATGAAGAGGAACTCGTATGCTCTGGGATTAACTAGCAACTGCGAGGAGGTATTGATAAGTGTGCTACAGAGCAAAACAACACACAGCACATGCGAAAAAAAGCCCGCAAGCAAAAAGAAACGCATATGGCCCAGCTCTTTACTTAATGAGCCCGCCTGGCGACCGCCGCGGACCACGCGGTGGCTGCTGCGGCGGTTCGCGCGGTCTGGCGGAGCCTTTATTAGCGGTTGGAGCCTGCGCCTGGGCTGCGCACACTGTCCGGGCTACATACGGTCGATTAGAAATCGAGCTCATCGGCGGTCTCCACGACAGTCTTGAGCGCCTCGAAGATGCTGTTGGTGGCCACGCGTAGCACGCGTGCGTCGATAGCAGCGAGCTTGATGTTCAGGCTCGCGCCATCTGATGCGAAGGAAACGGATAGCTCTTCCGGACGCAGCAGCGGGTCGGGAGCAAGCGCACGCGCGGCGATATCAGCGAGGCGCGCGGACTCGAACGGGACGTGGAGGTGGCTGTGAGCTGTTAGTACGTTGCCGCGGGCGAGCTAGACACTGGGTACATACAGTGTGTGGTCCATTAGTGTCGTCGGTAGCGGCGATGGCAGCGAGGGGCTCGCGGGCTGCGAAAAAGTGCGGTAGACGGGGCAGGCAGGAGACGGGAGTGGCCGCGGGAGACATGAAGGAGACGGAATTGTTCTGTAAGGAGGGGCTGGAGTACGCGGTTGCAGAGCTGTGGGAAGAAGGTAAGCTGCGGTCTGTCGAGCTTGCGGTGCGGGAAGGCAGGGGCGCAGAAGCGCGGGCACCGGGGGGGCCGCTGGTGGTACTGGACTCGGTGCGGTCGGGCGCGGGGCGCGAGCCTGCGACGGATTTCTACGCGAAGGTGATGGGGCCTGTGTTGGCGGTGCTGAGTGTGGAACACGAGTACGTGCGGACCTCCTCTGCGGCCAGCGTGCGTGAGCTCGCAGAAACGTTCCCGCGCACGTCGGAGACGACGGTGCTGGTGATGTCCGGGGACACCACGATCTCGGAGTTTGTCAATGCTCTGGGCTCGGGCGCGGGCGTGACAGTGTACGCACTGCCGCTGGGGACTGCCAATGCGTGGGCTCACTCTGTGGGCCTGGGGACCCCTGCGAAGGCGCTGCAGGCGTTTGTGCAGGGACGGGTGCACGCCGTGCCATTTCCGCTATACCGTGCGCGCTTCCCGAGTGGCTACTCGATACGCTTCTTCATTGTGCTGTCTGCAGGGTTCCATGCGAACTTGCTGCACCTCTGTAACGATGAAAGGTACCAGCGGCTCGGCGTTGAGCGCTTCCGCGAGGCAAGCACCGAGATCCTCGATCGGTACGCATTAGCAGAACACGTCAGGGTGCGCGCAGCAGACGGCTCTGAGCAGTTGGCAGGGTTGTATGCCTACTTCGCCCTGCTGAACACGCCGCACCTTGAGGAAACATATGTCCCGTCGCCCTTGTCCGATCCGCTTCTTAAGCAGCTGCACGTATTAGCGTTTGAAGCTGAGCTGTCGCGTGACAAACTGAACGAATTGTTGATGGCAGGCTACTCGACTATTCGTGGCAGTGCATTGAGTGCGCCAGGGTTGGTGTATCGGAACTTGGGCGACAGCTTCACATTATCCATCGAAAATGGCGCTTCTGATCGGGTGGCCAACGAATTGTGCGTTGATGGCCACCTGCTCAACCTCGTAGATCTGCAAGCGCCAGGAGACGTGTTTGACGGGAGCATCGAGGTCGGCGTGGTTCCGGCTTCTTTTGGTCTGAAGGCGCTGGTTCCAGCTCATATATCCTAGTTTACTATCTCTAGTTCCTCGTCGCTGGAATCGGCTGAACTGAGTTGCGCTGTTTCACACGAACCCTGTGGCGTTGCTACGGCCTCCTCCTTGAAAATACTATTATATACTTCGTTGCGCTGTTGAATACGCTTGCGTCGTGCCTCTTTTGAGGGTTTTAAGTCAATGTTTCGCTTTTTGTTGGCTAGAATTTCTGAAATAGAGGGCTCGCGTACAGTGTCTGCAGGACCGTGATCGCCCTGATAGAGAACCGCTGCCATGCGCCCTCCGGTCGGATCGAACCCAATGTGACGTAAGATGCCAGTTTTCATCACATTCTTCGTAGCTTTCTCCCGCTGCTGTAGACTTTCCTCGGAAACGCGGTCTTTCACTTGCGTGTGGTTCTTTCCGAGCACCAGCGAGAGCTGCTTATTGATTTGTTGGTCTTTCTTGGAAAGTTGGATCTTGCGCCGCTTGCTTTCCAAATTTTGAAGTACATCTGGGTTATGATAGTCGGAATCAAAATACGCGCGATGGGCATTGGCGCTAGCAAAATGTTCCCTAAATTTTTGTTCAGCACCGGGCGCCCTCGGGGCATATACATCGGGCAGTAGCCCAATCTTCGTGCCATGGGAATTCCTGGTCATATAACCGGCCTGCTGAATGCCGTCCCTGGTCGGGGCTCTCAGAGAGATATTTCCATTGAGTTCGACACGTTTGGCATTGACAGACCTCAGGTGGGTCTCTTGATGATAACTGCACACCTGCTCCTTTAACTTATTAATAGGCGCACCACACGGCGCTCCTTTGGTCTTATTCATGGCCGGACAAAACCCAAGTTCCTTACTATGTCCAATTTCAAGTATGCAATTCATGTTGTGTTTTATAGAAAGACCGAATGACCTCCCTGTCGTCCTGGCAGTTTCTCCAGTCGTCTTGGCACTCTCTTTCCAGGGGTAAATTTCTGGATTTAGAATAGCTATAACATCACCAACTCTCAACTTGTAATACTTCTCAACGTTTTTCTGACCAAAGACAGTGATCTGGACATCGTAGTGGAAATCTGTGATTCGAATAGTAAAATACTTCGCGGGTTTTTCCTGTGATGTGGATTTCACATCAGACTTGTACGAGATAGCTCCCAATGTCACCCAATTCGCGTAATCTGGTTCAGAAAACTTCGGCGGCCGCACCTTCGCGAAAAGCTTTGGCAATCGGAGAACTTTGATATCGTGCAGTATTCTCTTGAGATCCTCCTCGGGTACATAGCGCTTGTTAATCCGCATGTTGGAATAAGTCTCAACCTCGTCGACCGCAAAGGTTGTATACTCGATCGCAGTGTCTCTATCCGAAAATGTGTAAACCCTACGTTTTAACAGCTCCTGCTTCCTCCGCATAGTGCTAGCGCTCGAATCCCTGGCTCGAGCAAACTTCTCCGCAAAATAACTAGTCGTAGGAGTATTCGCAGATAATAAATATCGCTCGTTTTCGTTTTCCTCCGGCTCTTCGACATAGGTGGTTGATGCACTTGTACTCGGTGCAGGCTCGTCTTCCACACATTTGGCCTTGGTTGGCGATCTGGGTACCTCCACCGTCGGTGACTTCTTGGCTTTCTTCTTTGATCTGTGTTTTAGTTCCTCTAGGCGCGCCAGCAAGTCCGACCGCTCAGACTCTATTTGCTTGAGACGTAGCTTCACTGTTGAATACTTCGTGTTAGTTATTGTCCCGTCTTCGCGTAAGCCAAAGCCCATATTATTCATACCTTCTTCAATCATATCCTCTTCATCAGATAAAATATCATAGTTGCTCGTCGGTACAATCTCCCTAGGATCATTAAGAGTCGTAGATAACATTATTGGCAATTTCTTACATCTGCCTCCGCACCATCGTTTAATGTGTCGGCGTTTTGATATCTGATAATTCAGCTCACCGAAGCGCGAAAATCAAAGGTCGAACAAAATGAACGTCGCAGTGTAAATGCTCAACAATATCTCATTAATATATATATATGTACAGATAATACACACTTCAATGTCAATTATCTTCATTCTTCCCGCAGCTTCTTTCCGGGAGATTCTTCAGCTCGATCTTCAGACTGACGTTTATTCCCATTGCCTGTATTTTGGTGAGAATCGGAGTCATCCTGATGTTCAACCTTCTTCTGTTCAGAATTTTTATTGAAAAGGAACGGAACATTCCCAAATGTCGCCTGCGCATACGCCAGCTGGAATGGTGAAGGCTTGACAGGAACTTGCTGGGCAAGCGGCTGCGTGTTCTCGAGGGGAATCTTTGTCGGTACATTAGTTCCCAGGGGAGCTTTAGCCTGGGATTCCAACTTCGAGATCTTGCTCTCCAAGAGTTTTACCTTCATGATACCCTGTTGCCGACCCTCTTCAAATGCCTTCTTTTTGACCTGAACAAGCTGTCCTTCGAACTTGTCGGCCAAATCTTTCTTCAACTGCACGATTTCTTTTTGATGGTCCTTAATCAAATCGGCCTTATCCGACGCTATGGAGTCAGGGTTTTCCTTGAGCAGTGCCAGGGCAGTAGCATTGACCTTCGTAGTGAATTCCTGTTCTAAAGCCTTCTGCTTCCGCTCTATTACTTGGTTAATCCTCTCCTCGGAGGGGAGTCTTATGCGTTTCTTCAATGCTTCTTCAGCCTCGCGAATTCGTTGTAGGGTCTGTTGTTCATACTCTTCCTCCCATTTCTTCTTCAGCGCTTCCAGATTCTGAGACGCAGCCTCAACAGACACGTTGGTGAGCGAGTCGCGAAGCTCCTCTAAAGCCTTCTCTTTTTCGGCAAGGAAATTCTTCCTTGAAGCCTCCAGTCTGGCAGTCAATTCCTGCTGATGACTTTCGATTAGGGTTCTGCGCTCTTCTTCAACCTGTTTCTTGAAGTCCTCCAAGACTGCGGTTGGCTGCTCATGGTACGACGAGGGGTCAGAATGGCCGCTGGAAGGAGCGGAATTCTTCTGGATAGTTTCGAGCTGTTTGTTAAGCTCATCCAATTGCTTCTTAAACGACTCCTCAGAAATAGACCACTCGGACTTCAACATATTGATGGTATTTTCTGCATCCTGTAGCTTAGTCTTAGTTTCCTCAAGTTCGTGGGACACTGGATTGTCATCCTCAGATGCTGGCCGTTCGGTCAGTTGAGTTTCAAGGGAGGTGATCTTTTCCCTTGCCTCCGAAAGCTTCGCTTCCAACTGAGATTTACCCGAAAGTGCTAGCTCCAATTCTGACTCTACCTTCGCCTTGGCTGCTTTGAATTCGTCTAATCTTTCATTAGCTTGTTTCCTCAACTTCCTAAACCTCTCTTGAGAATCAATACTCTCCGCGGATTTCCTTTCTAATTCAGCCTTTAGAACTTCTATCTCCGAGGCCAGCTTGCGATACTCCTCTGGGTCAATCCGTTCATATTTATGCAGTATATCCTGCGATCGTTGCTTCCAGCGATCGCTTTCCTCCTTGAGAAGAGCAAGCTTTTGCTCCTTTTCCGTTAGGGTTGCAGTCAAAGATTTAATTTGTTCTTCCATAGGTTGTACTTTCTCTTGAAGAGACAATATTTCATTTTGTAGGAATTCGTTGTGTTCAGAAACCTTTTCGGATTCATTACGCAAGCTCATATTATGTTCACGTAACAAGTTTAATTGATTCAACTTCTCAAATAATTCTTCTTGATTTTGAGAAGAGTCAGTGCCCTCTGTAACCAGTCCCTTGCTCTCAGACAGTTGAGCTCTAAGGTTGTCAAGCTCCGATTTTGTTAGCTCTAGCCTTTGACGAAGCATCTTTTCCTCGCGTTTTGAAACATCAATTTTAGTTTCTAAGATATCACGTTCACGACGAAGTGTCACAATTAGCTCACGCGCATCAGATGAAATCTTAGTATCTGGTTCCAGTGATGAAGAAGGACTTCTTGACAGAAGCTCAATCTGGTCATATAACAATCTATTCTGTGTGCTGAGCTCCTCAATGCGTTGATGAGCCAAGTCCAGGTTAGCCTCTATATCCGCCTTCTGTTGGTCCCAAGTTTGCTCATTTCTTTCAAGGACCTTACGTGCCTCCTCTGCTGCACTCTTGAACTTCGCAATCTCAGACTTATATGACTCAGAGCTTTTGCGTAACGATTCAATATTTTCCGAAATCTCAGCCTGCTTCTGCAACGCAGTTTGGTATTTAGTTTCCGCTTCATTGGTGCTTGATATCTGCTTTTCCAAGTCAGTTTGTAATTGTGTGATTTTCTGCTGGTAATCAGCTTTGGCCTCCTCGATTCTCTGCTTATCAGTCACTAAAGCATTAATCTTCTCTTGTAGTTCCGATCTTTCTGTTGAGTATGTGGCTTCCCGGCGATTTAGTTCATCTTCAAGAACTTTAATGCGGTCATTCGCCATGGCAATATCAGAGTTCAACTTTGTAAGTTCCGCTTCCAGAGAAATTGCAGCCTGTTTAGAACCATCCTTGTTATCTTGCACGGCATTGTATGAGAGAGAAGGACGTTCTGTGGCATTCGAGGCGGCCTTATACCTTTCAATTTCCGAATATGCGCTGGACAGTTTTCTGTTTGCCTCATCCAAGTCTTTGCTTAGGGATTGTACACGGCTAGCATGATCGGATTCTAGAACCAAACTGGATTGTTGGTGGTCCATGCTAGCAGGTTCAAGCTTCGACGTCGAAGAATTCAACCGTGCCTTAAGCGCATCTAATTCACTAGTTTTTGCTTTCAAAGCAAGCTTAGAGGATCCCAGCTCTTCCTTCAAAGAATCCAATTTAGACTGAAACCACTTGCACTGTGTACTACTCGAAGAGCTTAATTCATCATACTCCCTTTGTTTCCTTTCCAGCTGCTGTTTGGTTGCCGAGAGCTCCCCGTCAAGTTCCTCAATTCTGGTCTCATACCTTTTACGTGTTTCTTCAATTAGGGAATCGCGTTCTTTCTGTGCGGTTTTGAGCTGCAAAATGAGAAGCTGCGAATCATTATTATCTTTGTTTAGTGATTCATTCTCCTTCTTCAAATCGGCTTCAACCTTACGAAGAAAGTCTCTCTCAGATTGTAAAATGGTCAGTTGAGAACTTATACTAAACAACTCCGACTTTGCGGATACGAACTCTTCAATGGTTGACTGTCTCCTAGTATCCTGTTCCAATAGCAGTGCCTGTAAGGAGCCAGCTCTGTTCTGTAAATCGGCATTCTCTCCTTTCACTAATTCTAACGATTTTTGTATCAAAGATAGCTTCTCATCTGCTAACTCCCTAGATGATCTTTCTCTCTCTAACTCAATCGCCAATTGGGAATTAGATTTGTATAGGGCTTTTATCTCTTCATTGAGCATCTTCGCATGTTGCTCGGATTCCTCTGCCATAGCCTTAAGCCTTGCCTCTAGATGAGCAATCCCATCTGCCACTTCCTGAGGTTGTAAAGCTGCAGCTCCTACGGGGTTGGGTAATGAATTATTTTTACCCTCAGAAACCAATAGCTTGAAGGAATCGCGCTCTGTAGTAACGGTTTCCAGTTGGTCCTCTAACATTTGTACATGCTCTTGCAAGGATAAGATAGCTTCCTTGGCTTCATTGACAGTATTTTGCTCTAAGCTCTTAACCTTCGACTGTGTTTTGTGCTCTTCTTGCTCTAGCTTCTGAGCTAACTGTCTTATGGCGTTCAACAGCTCTGCATTCTTCTGTTGTAGCTCAACGACGGATTTAAATTCTACTAATCGGTTCGATATGATAGCCTGTGTATCCGATCCTGTGGCACTGTCCCTACACGATTGTAACTTCTTCACGAACTCGACCTCTTCTGCAGTCAGAGGTCCACTAGAATCGTCTCTGACAGAAATATGGATCAAAAGGCATTGAACCTGCCGGGCGAGATCCGAACGCTGCTGGACAAGATGGCCTACCTGGGTTTCGTAGTCTCCCACTTTATTCTTATATTGTTTTATCTGTACCACCTTCTCATCACGTTCCCTCGCAGTGGCCTCCAGCAGGAGCGTCACGCCATTCAACTGCTTCTCCAGCTCTTCAATACGCTTCTTGAACGAATTCAGTACGGGAATTTTGTGTTCGAGCTCAACCACAAAGGACTCCACCTGAAGTTGTAATTCCTCCTTATGGCGTCGTTCCTGAACAAGCTGCTTGCGTAGTGCTGCTAAATCGCCATAGACCGTTGAAATTGTGGATCCACCACTTGGACTGCCTACATTCGCGTGTTCTATCCCGTTTCGACCGCCTGATTGAACGTTATCTGTTTCTAGTAGCTCTTTTATCGTATCCTCCAGCCTGCTTACGTTTGCCTGGGATAGTTCGAGCTTCTTCTTCGTGTCAAAAAGATCGTTTAGTAGACGCTCCCGCTCGGAGTCAGACATTCCACCGTTCTTGGCGACGTCATATGCTTTCTCCAGGTCTTGCTTCATGGTTGCAACCTGCCCGTTGAGGAGCTCGATGAGCCGCTGTTTCAGAGCCATTTCCCGGGCAAACTCCTGCTTCTCACTATGCAGCGAATCTGTCAGCCGTTTTGTTTCGCAGAGCGCATCCTGCAACTGTTTCGAAAGCTCGCCGTTCTTCGACCGCAGGGCGGCTACATTCGCGTGCTCCACCTCGAGCTCGTTCTTCACAATATTCAGTTCTACCTGCGTGCTCTGGATCTCGCCATTTGTCTTCTCGCGATAGCTGTTTAATTGCTGGTTCTTCTCGTTCAGCTGGCCTGTCGTCCACTCGGCGTTGGACCGCACTAGCGCCAGCTCCTGCTGCAAGCGTTGAATCTCCGCCTGCTCGCGTAACGACTGCGACCGCTGGCTCTGTACCGTGAACTCCAACTCCATCTCATGTCGCCGCAGCTCCTTGTTCACGCCCAGTACCCTCTCCAGCTCCTGCTGGCTCGCGTCCAGGTCCGAGATTTTCTCCTCGAGCAGCCGCGCTAGGTCCCGCCGTGCCGAGTCGCCGGCCGCGACCCGCCGCTCTGTCTCCTCCAGCTGCTGCTGTACGCGTTCCGGCACGCTCGGGCCTCCGGCGCGCCCCGCTGATCCGGCCTCCCCCTGTCCCCGCTGCTGCGCTCCAGCCTCCGCCGCCAGCTGCTGCTGCCGCTCCCGCAGGGCCTCCACCCCATGCTCACACGCGCTCTCTGCTGCGCCAATCGATACCTTCAGCCGCGTGTTCTCAGCCTCCAATTGCCTGAATGCCTGCTCCCTCCCCCACAGCGTCCGTACTAACTGCTCGCCCAGCTGCTGCACCTGCCCCTGCTCAAGCCCCAGCCGGGCCGCCAGTCTCGAATAATCGACTTCCTCGGCCTTGGACTCGGCCTTCGATTCGATATGATCCGACATCCCGCGCGCTTTGGGCTCAATATCGCTCCTGCTTCTCGAGATGCCGCTATCACTCGTACTGTGCTATACGTCGAAACGTCTACCATGGCTCGCTTTGCCACTTCTCCGGCCGGGTAACCGTTAACCGTCTGACTGTTCCATCCGTACATCCGGTTTTTGCATCCGTACATCTGGCGTTGCGCGCGGAAGCTGTTTGCGTCGCTTATCGACGCGGTGGAGAATGCTGTAGCTAGACCGAGCGGCGGAGCCAGGACTCGATTCCGCAATTTGTCACCGACGGGTACCATCATTTTAAGAGCTGCTACTCGATATATACACTTGGTGAAGCTAGAGGAAGCAAGATTCAAAGATGCAAATGTATGGATACTAGGGAATATGTCAAGACTTCTGTTCGAGCTTGCGTGGGCCGGTGGAGAGACGTAGAGGAAGATGTGCTGAGCATAGTGGGAGAGCGCAGCCGGCGGCAGGGCAAGCACGAACGAAGGGCCGTAGGATGCGCATACTAACAACAGCTGCAGTTTTGTCAAGACCCTAACCGGTAAGACCATCACCTTGGAGGTCGAATCTTCCGACACCATCGACAATGTCAAGGCCAAGATCCAAGACAAGGAGGGCATTCCTCCAGACCAGCAGCGTTTGATCTTTGCTGGCAAGCAATTGGAGGACGGCAGAACGTTGTCCGACTACAACATCCAGAAGGAGTCGACCCTCCACTTGGTGTTGCGCTTGAGAGGCGGCATCATCGAGCCTTCCTTGAAGGCTTTGGCCTCTAAGTACAACTGTGAGAAGTCTGTGTGCAGAAAGTGCTACGCCAGATTGCCTCCAAGAGCCACCAACTGTAGAAAGAGAAAGTGTGGACACACCAACCAGTTGCGTCCAAAGAAGAAGTTGAAATAGTTTATTTCGCCCCCGAGCACTTGCAATACAAGTTATTTCCATATATCTTTTTTGTACACAATATACACTTGCGCCTCTATCACATTTTATAACGTAATTATAAAACTTCTGGGTTTTGAATGCACAATTAATGTTACAGGACCAGGCGGCCGTCGTTTCTATGTCTTGAGTTGTGACGTGTGTTCCAGCAGGATCTTTTTCAGCATTGGGCGCTTGATGGGCTTCGCTAGGAAGCTGTTCATGCCCGATTCGAGACACTCTTTGATGTTACTGTCGTCTGCGAACGCTGTCAATGCGACAATAGGGTACTCATAATGGAGTTTTTGTCGCAGCAGCTTCGTAGTCAACAAACCATCCATACGCGGCATCTGAACATCCATAAAGATCAGATCGTAGTGTTCTCCCTGTTCCACAAGGGCCGACACCTTTTGATAGGCATCCTCGCCGTCACAAGCCAAGTCTATATTATGGGCACCCTCAAGGTGGAGCATACGCTTGATAACCTCTTGGTTAACGTTGTTGTCCTCGGCGACAAGTATTCTGAGACTGCTTTCCGCGCTGCTGAGCGTTGGGACGCTCCTGGTGGATGTTGCTGTGCCAGTGCTTTGCAAAAACGGCCGATCAACACGAACGCTTCCAAAACTAGCTTCGCTCTCACTTTTCCCAAATGACTCGATGGCGCTTTCAGCAATGCTTCCAGCACCATTCGAGTTATTCATCTTGCCTTTACGAGACTTGCCGCTTCGATTCAGCTGAAACTTAACCTTCCTATTCTTCTTGCTGAAAATATTGAACTCATCCTCGAATAAAGTATCGCCGTCATTAAACTTGACCGTACCAGTTTGCTGTAATGGAACTGTAAACGTAAATTTGCTTCCCGAGCCAACCTTTGATTCTAGCTTCATTGTCCCCTTCATCATGGTAGCCAACTGTCTACATATAGATAGGCCTAGACCTGTACCGCCATACTGCCGTGAAAGAGTCTGATCTCCCTGAACAAAAGGCTTGAAAACAGACTCATGTAGCGATGGTTCAATCCCAGGACCGGTGTCCTGTACTTCAATTACAATAACCCAAGATCGTGGCTTTTCTAGTTTTGACATCGTGACGTTATTGTCGCTGTCCTCAAGGTCAATAAACGTGGGTATCTTCTTTAGTTGAGCATGCAGCACTGCATCATCATAAGATGTTGCTACCGATGAAGATATCGAGATGGCATCGGCATCATCAACCGTTTCTGAATCTTTTTTCTTCCGTTCTGGTGTATCATCTGCAGTTGGTTCTTCCTCACATGCTTTCTCCTCCTCCTCAACGACCGTTGGAATGTTGTTAACGGAGGAATTTGTCACTTCGGTTCCGGGCAATATGTACACCTCACTGAAATTACAGGCTTCGCTTCGAGCAGAATCATATTCTCCCACAAGTTTAATACGCACGTCAACCTTGCCGTCGACCGGCGTAAACTTCAATGCGTTTGAAACTAAATTCATCACAATTTGAATAATTCGATTTGAATCACCCCATAAAACCATAGTCCGTATCGCATTCGGCATTAGGTATATCGACAGCTTAACGTGTTGATCCTTGGCAAGTTTTCCAAAGATAGATTTCACTTGCAATGCTATATCTATAATAGAAAAGTGACGTTCCTCGAGCTTCGTACGCTTTAAAACATTCTTGGAAAAGGTCAATAACTCTGTCAAGATGTGAAGCAGCAGCTCACCAGATCTGAAGATCAGTTTTAGACTATTTTGTATCTTTTCTTGGTCTTGTTCAGCCATGGCAATGGCTGTCATACCTAGAATACCATTCAAAGGTGTTCTCAGTTCGTGAGATATATTGGCGATAAAAACCGTCTTCGCTTCATTAGCAGCCTCTGCTTGGATTTTAGCTGCTTCCAG
Organism: Eremothecium gossypii ATCC 10895; assembly: GCF_000091025.4. Taxonomy (NCBI): domain Eukaryota; kingdom Fungi; phylum Ascomycota; class Saccharomycetes; order Saccharomycetales; family Saccharomycetaceae; genus Eremothecium; species Eremothecium gossypii. The sequence continues at coordinate 950,155 of NC_005787.5, read as the reverse complement.
TTGCTTCGTTCTGGCACGCACACGATCTTCTAGCACAACATACTGTCTATCGAGTTCGTCCGTCATTGTATTAAAGGTATCAGTCAGCTCAGATAGCTCATCTGTAAACAATCGCCGGTAAACAGGTACACGTGTGTCAATCCAGTTGGTAGCCGAAGTGCTCCCTTTCTCATGGTCGCTTAGAATATTGGTCGATGTTTCTCCATCATGGTACCTCGCGATGTGATGTAGATATCTTTCATGATCACTCATAGAACTGCATGAACCACTATTCGCCGCATGGTTTTCAGTCACAAAGGGCGAAACATGATGCTTCTTTTCGAACAGCTCACGAGGTAGCGAGTGGTCGGACCCTCTGGAATTCGACCGATCAATAGATGTATTCTGGCTGGAACTCCTCCCGCTATGATTATACGTCCGTAAGCCTCTCCCAGCAGCGATGAATTCAGTTGCCTTTTGAAGACGCACGATTGGTTTCACCGCCCAGCTTGCAAGTATAAACGTCACGATGCACATAAAAACAGCGACTCCAAGCACCGTACCAATAATGATCTTTGTAAGCTTAAATGCAGGAGACAAAAATACACTCTCATCCTGCGATACCACAGCAACCCAGTCCAACTGTCGGAACTTGCACGCGGAATATCCCACAGCAACCTTTTTAAAATCATGGCCTAGTGCACCAAAGTGATAGAACGAACTAGTGCTAGTCACGTAGTTATCGCTGCGGTTGAGAAACGCATCGCGCAGAAAGGAAGCATTCTTTATCGGGTATTCAGTTTCTGTGACAGATCGATCTGTTTCGCCTGGGGGGAATACAAACCTGTACTTAACCAGATTGCCTTTATCGTTCGGTATTCCCGTGAGGATGGAAACCATCGACTCGCCCAGTACGCTGGTGTCATTCACAGCTGTGATCGGATCGGCCGACATCACTATTGTCAGAAATCCCACGACGTTCCCACGTCCGATGATGGTTGACGCCTCTACCGGTAGCGTCATCGACATCAAGTTGAGCGTCTTATTGTAGGGGAGCGTCTCCACCTGCACATCAAGCGCTTCGTTGTACTCATACTTGTCCATCTCCAACGGTCGCAGTCGCACTAGCGATTCCTCGGCTAGCGAGCCCTCCGTGTCGTTGTTCCAACGGGATAGCACCTCCTGATACATCTCATCATACAGATAGGCAATGTAAAACGTCTTCGAGCGCTCCAAGAAGCCCCCAAGAATCTTATCCGCCTCTATCCAGTTCTCTGCGCTACGGTTGCCCGCACGGTAGTCAGATAGCGCGTTCTGGATGGTGTCTTTCGTGCTCAGCATATTGCATTGGTAATAAAGAAGAGTCAGAGACTGGTCCACTTGGGACGACATCAGCCGAGCTGCCACATGTAGGCGGTCCGCGCGCAGAGTACGGTAGTTGGATGTGAAGTATACGCCTGTAGTACACGCAAGAATTATCAGCGAACTCAAAGCAATGATGCATACCAGTATTGTCAGTTGCGTCCGCAACCCAGCCTTGAAAGGCGGCTTCAGAACGGCTAACCGTTTTCGTAGATACCCTAAGCGCATCTCATGTACCAGTCAGCACCCCCTGCAGAACGAATAAGCACCTGTTAGTCCCACTCCGTCTTGTGGCCAGGTCAAGCTTCGATTTCGAGCTAGTCGTCATAACTGCCCATTATCATCCGTACATCGCAGAATAAAGCTTATATAACATTTGCCCACACAAGAAGCTACTTCTAGTCGAGGCCAGAAAGGTTACAATATAGACTAGGCATAGCTTTTTATCAAATATGTATTGATCATAGCATAATAAAATCCAGTGGCATAAGTCTACCGAGCGAAGCCAATGGATCGTCCGAGTGCAAATCCATACCAAAAATGTGGACCCAGGTACGGGATTCGAACTTCTCGAAGAAAAATAGCCTCAGTGAAGTGCCCAATTGCCTTATAGTCGTTTTGCAGAGCATATAGAAATGTGGGACAAGGCGGTGGGGGGGCTTGTCGGACGCGACGGAAGAAGGGATCTGGGCGGGAATTACGGCGGTGAGAGGCAGGGGTGCGGAAGAGAAAAAGGTGAAGCGAGTTGTTGCCATGAGCGAGATGCAGCAGCCAATACCTATCCCAATGGTAAACGAGGCGGTCCAGATGGCCCAATGGCGGAGGGCAACAGGGCCCGCGTCCTTTTTGCGCGGTCTGCGGTGCTGTTTCTTGGACTTGACGGTCAGCTCGGTTTCATAGCCGGACTCGGACTCGTTGCAAAGGTTGTGCAGGTGCTTGAGCAGGCGGTGCTTCTCGTGGTGGTTGGACATGATTATAGGGCTGCAGTATACTCGGATGCATTTGCGTGCGGTGTAGCGCTTCAGGAGAGCCGCCAGCGTGCTCTTCTGGCCCTTCTGGCACACGGGAATCACGGTGGGGCAGGGCGCCTTCTCGCACAGGCCGTCCAGGAGCTCTGGCGCCTGCGCTATGTCGTGGAAGACCACCATAACCGCGAGGTACCGCTGGCCCACGTCCCAGCGCGTGACCATGCCGAGGTTCTTCACGTCAAAGAGCTTCTGGTAGCATTTGGGGATCGTCAGCCAGAACTTGCGCGCCGGCTGGCCGACGAGCAGCAGCTGCGGCTCGCCAAGGCGCTGTGAGAGCGACAGCTTCGGCATCACCAGCGACGTCGAGGAGCTGGGCATACTGATCGTGACTGTCTGGCAGTCGTCCTCCTCCGCACAGCTGTTGTCCTCCTCCACGAGCAGCTGCCGCATCGGTGACGCTAACGAGGAACCGAGGTGAACCGTCCCGTGCGCCGACGGCCGCATCTCCGCCTCCTCCTCCGACGTGTCCGACGACGAAAGGATGCCCACGCTGCTGTGCATGGCCCCAACCTCGTGTGTGCCGCTCAGAAACGAGTAGTCCGATCTCTTGATCGCCTGCCATGACTCAGATATGCTGTGGTGGAGCGACCGCTCCACGCGCCGCTTGCCCACTGTCATCACCGCTCCCTCCTCCACTTGCCCCGCTCCGTCCCCATCCTGCCTATCCAACATTTCTAAGACCGACAGATGAGGATCTAAGATACCCTTGTGCTGATTATTCCCGTGCACGCCATCCTCTGGTGTAGCTATGCTAGTACGGACTCTTCTTGTAACTTGCGACTTCGTAGACATCAGATCGCGCTCGCGACAGCTTACGCCTCTATCGTCTCGTAGAGATGGGGATGTGATCAGTTGCGTATCTCACTATTATTGTCGCACTCCTTATTCAATTTTGAGCCGCCTCCTGCGGGGTGCGCTTACGTGGTATGGAAAACGAGGTCTTGAATGTGACAGAGGCGGCTAAGGCATCGTCACCCTAAAGCTCTATAAGTATTGGCTGCATAGTGCTGGACTGCTGGTGCTGGCTGCAGTGTGTCAAGTAGCACTTCAGAGATGGCTCGCAGGTACCACAAGATCCGGTAGAGCAGGAGCAGAGTGATCCTAACGCAGCATGCAGCAGATGCGGCTACGCAATATACACGCGGGCTACAAAATCGAGCGCCTGCAGCCCGGGAGCCGGTCGTCTGCGGGCGTTGGTACCATCATCGCCGCGCATCTTGCATGCGAGGTGGCGCTGGCTGTGCACCCCGAACCACAGCGCAGTAGTGGCTACGCGTCAAACCGGCACAGCGGCACAGCCGCTGGCGCGGCGTAAGCGAGAGCGGTGGCGAGGGTGGTTGGCTACCGGCAGCGCAGGCGGTGGCCACGAGGCCGGGATAGCACTGACTTCCTAAAGAGGTAATTACGAGTACATATCAGTCCGCCGGAAGGGTCATGTGCGTGGAGGCACGAGGATGTTGTCGAGCAGGCGCACAACGGTGTCGGGCTTGGCGCGGTCGGTCACGTAGATCGCACAGCTGAGCACGACGTCCTGCTCGCGGGAAATTGTGGGGCCCAGCTCTGCGAGGGTTGTGCGATCGGCGACAGAGAGATAGTCGACGCGAAAGTCGCCGGAGTTGATAAGCGGCTCCCACACTGTGTTGGCGGCAGCGATGACGGCCTCGCGCAATACGTCGGAGGGGGCGTCCTGCAGCACCGTCGCCGCCGCACGCAGGCCGCGGTATATGTTGGACGCCAGTGCAATGGTCTCGGCGCACATGTACTTGTTTCTGCTGCTGAGGGCCAGGCCGTTGGCGTCGCGCTCAATCGGCAGCATGATCATCTGAACGCTCATGAACAGTTCGCGGAACATCGTGTCCACGACTATGCACTGCTGGATGTCCTTCTGGCCGAAGTACGCGCGGTCCGGAGCAACAATGTTGACCAGCTTAGCAACGACCGTCGCCACACCGCGGAAGAAGCGTGGACGGGTGCGACCCTCCAGCATCTCGCTGACGCCAAGCACCGACACAAACGGCCCGCGCTGCGCCTCGACCTCCAGTGGGATGCCGCGCGGGTACATTTCCGCGGGAGAGGGAGCAAAGAGCACGTCCACACCGGCCTCTTCCAGCAACGCGCGATCCGCTGCCAACGTCCTGGGATAGCGGTCAAGATCTTCGTTCGGCGCAAACTGCGAAGGGTTTACGAAGACTGAGACAACAGTAAAGTCGTTTTCCGCGCACGATCTCCGCACGAGCGTCATGTGTCCCTCATGTAGGCAGCCCATCGTTGGCACAAACCCAATCGTCTGTGTCTTGCAATCTACCGTCTGCTTGCGCCATTGCGAGACTTCCTGGACCTTATTGAGCACGTGCATGAGGCGTATCGCTTTGATGGTTCAGCCTTCAAGTTTGTCAGTGTGCATCTCACAGATTAAGGAAGCTTGCGCACACTATTTTTTAGGTCGTCAGCACAGATTCACCGGGCGGTTCGGCCGACGCGGCAACTCCGGATCCCATGAATAACGTATCTGAGGTATGCCCATCTAGTCATGGTTAACCTGGAGTAAGAGTCGGCAACAGGGACCGCCAAATTCATCACGTGAATAATGGTCACGTGGTTATTCGTACTCGATGATTTCGATCGGGTCACAAACAGGATCTGGCTGCAGACGATAACATCAGTCCCAGATGAGGGCCAGAGTCTGGTAGTAACTTATTAGCCGGCCGTAGGATAGGACGATTAGGGATGGCAGAGCGAAGGGGCTCAAGTGGTGCCAATGGTGTGCTCAATAGCTTGAATCCGCAGAGGTTCACGTCTCAAATTCCATCAATTGGTGGAAACACGAACAAGAAGGGCGTACCTGGCACGAACGCTGCTCTTACGGACATGATAAACAAGAGTCTGGCACGGAACGGCCGGAGCTCTCTTTCAAGACCTGTGCCCGAGGTGCGAAAGTCTCTCCGGCGGAGTCTGCGATCTTCGCAGCGGCCTTCGATTGTTCCCGGCGGGGGTCCGTCAGCTTACGGTGCGCTGCAGAGTACCCGCGACCCGCGACCTCTCCGTGACAAAAACTACCAGGCAGTGTTGCAGCAGGAGATATTTGATTATCTGCAGTCGCGCAAGTTTGACATAGAAACTGGGCATGCGATATCACTGAAGTCATTGAAACAGCCCACGCAGAAAGACTTCATATGCATATTTCGCTGGCTATACCGCAGGCTTGATCCTGGTTACTCTTTCAAAAGATCTCTGGAGACTGAAGTTTATTCCATTTTGAAGACAATTCAATACCCATTCCTCGATACAATCAACAAGTCCCAAATATCTGCAGTGGGGGGTTCTAACTGGCACAAGTTTCTCGGAATGCTCCACTGGCTTATGAACACAAGCCAGCGTTTGGACTCGTGTTTACACAAGCTGGATGAATCGAAGACTATGCAGCTTACCCAAGATATCACAATATTGAACCAGCCTGTCACCACGCTGGATGAGCAGGATGAGAAACATGAACAGTATGAGCTCATGGTTGAAAGGCTGTTCATCGAGTACATTTCCAAGTGCTACAAATCTTTTATTAATATGGAAGATGACTTTAGTCCTTTTAAAGAGGAACTAGAGATCGGCTTTGATAGATTTGTCCACATCATCGAGACAGACATCAATAATCTCGGTCGGCAAGAGGAAATGCTGCAACAGGACTGTGAGATGTTCGCTGCACGATGTGAAGGACTAAAGCTTGCACGCAGTAAGCACCAAGCTCTTAAAGGAGACCTGGTGAAATTCCAGAACTATATAAACGCAATGAAGAACAAAGCGGAAGATTGGCCCAGGAAATTAAATCAGATGGTGGAGGAGATAAACGAAAAGAAGGGCTTGATAAAGGATATACATGCAGAAATAGATAAACTGCGGCAGGCACTCAGCCAAGAAGACATTCAAGAGATCGATCAGATGAATCAGCAGCGGGACACATTTTCAAAAATGCTTGACACAGTCTCCTCCAAATTAGATAATCTGACAGGTTCGGTTAAAAGCCAAAAGCTGAATCTTGAATCCTCTTCTAAAGTGTTTCTTGATACTTTAGAAAAGTTCAATGCCTCGATCAACGGGTTTGTGCTTGCAAGGAACAACTTGCAGCATCCAATTAATCCTGCAGAACTACTAATCCCTGTAAAGGCTAATATAACTTTGACTGATTCCACCGCAATAACTCCAAGTACGATACTTGAAGGCTGTACAGATATTTTGTCATCCATTAAGCCAAATTTACTCAAAGTGAACAAGGAAATCGATGAAAGAATATCAGCGCTTCAAACTGAGAATAACCAGCTAGAGAAAGAACTTCGTGGTTTACGAGATACTATAACTAGTAAAGGCCATATGCTTGAATCGATGGAAAATGAACTCTCCAACATTAAGTCTGAATATGACGAATACCAACAGGTCAGTCACAGTAAACTTCTTTCACAGAGAATAGAAATTGAAAAATTGGAAAGAAAGATACAAAACGATCGACACAAAACGCAGCAGCGGGTAGCGCAAGCCGAACAAGAGATTGAAGATGCCGCATTTAAATTGAAAGAGTTGACTCTTAAAATTCAACAAGAAAGGGTAGTTTTACACAGGAAGCTAATCAAGGTTATTGAGTATGTTGTGTCCTTCAAAATGGATGTTCAGGGTTCAATTGAAGCTCTGCACGACTTCTCGGTAGAACAGCTAGAGTCTTTGTGAACAACATTAAATACTTTTTTTGACTATCTGTCGCTTAAAATTTTTTTTATTTTACTTATAAAATGCTTTTTTCCTAGACAAAATTATAGCTTTGTGTAGTTAGAAAACAACATCTGTTTATCAAACATCTCAAAATACTACGAACTTAATAATAATAAGTTGTGTAATCTAGTTCCCAATATATTATATACCCGATTTTATTTTTTAACATTTTTGTAATACATTTTCCTGATAAGCGGATGGTGATCCTTCAAATCCTTGTTCTTATTGGAGGAGTACTCCAAATAAGCTATGTCCTCTCCACCCGCAAGACCGGCTAGAGAACCTTCACCCTTCACTGCCTTCGACTTCATACGCTTAATTGCACCGGCGCCACGACCTACAAAGTTTTCAGAATCTTCACCAATCTCGATACCAGCTGCTTCTTCATTCTTCAACAAAACCTCCTGGAGCAATTCCCTGCGTTCTCTGGCTGAAGCATATGCAAGATTTGGAAGACTTTCCATGCCGTTAAGATGCGTGATGACCTTAAATGCATATCCTTGATCGACCAAGAACGCCTGTCTTTTAGTCGAGTAGTACATCTCCTGCGTATCCTTAGAAACCAGAGAATAGAAAAATGCATTAAAACCTTCATCATTCCTTCTTTTAGCACGCAGAATTCTACCCAACCTCTGCGCTTCTTGACGACGAGAGCCGTAATGTGATGATATTTGAATTAGGCAGGTCGCCTCAGGCAAATCGATCGACGTATCTCCGACTTTAGAAAGGAAAATAGTACTGATCTGATCATTATATTGGAAGTTTTGAAGAATATTCATACGTTCCTGTTGTGGTGTAGAACCGTAGATAAACGGTTTACCCAACTTTAACGCATACTCCTGTAGCGCATAAACATTGTCCGAAAAGACGATTATTTTATCTCCTCTTTTCTCATGGTATTGAATTAGAAATTGACATGCCTGAAACTTAGTAGGATTCATGATATATAACAACATCCGTTTCCTCGCATTTTCTCTCAAATATTCCTGGTAAAACTCGGCGGTCATGGGACACCACACTTCAGCGCATTGCACATTTGCGATATGTCCTTTTTGAGAGAGTTCCATCCAGTTTGCTTCATAAAGCTTTGGGCCAATTAAAAAGTTTAAGTCGCTAATTTTGTCATCTTCACGCACTAGAGTAGCCGTTAAGCCTAACTTGGCGTGCGCCGCGATTGTGGATACGACCCTTCTGAACATGGCAGCCGGAACAACGTGAACTTCATCTAATAAAATAAACCCCCATTCTCTCCCAGTCAAAAAGTCCATTACCTTCTGCGAATCATGCGACCGGTTTCTGGTATTTGCAACCATCGAATATGTAGACACAACGAGACCCGACTCTGTCTGAAACATTTCCTTGTTGTCAGAGGTGAATACAGCAACATTTTCCGGTTGAATGGTGCACCATTGTAAAAACTGCTGTCTCCATTGCATAACAGAGACCGAGGAGGTGCACAAAACGATAACCGATTTCTTAATCGTACAGGCTGCAGTAATACCAACTAACGTCTTCCCCGCACCGCACGGCAGCACAATAATTCCACTTCTGGCACGACCATTACCGAACATTTTACTCAATGACTTTTCCTGATAAGGTCGAATTTGAGTCGACGGCTTCAAATCGATTTCCAGATCAGGGTTTCTGTTGTCATTTCTAAAGTCATACTCCTCCAGGACGGGGTAGTCAATTTCTTGACACCTCCGCTTAACCAATTCAACACTTTCACGATCAATTTCAAAGGAATGTACTGCGTCGATATCATCATCCTCTTCCTCCAGGTCGTTGTCACCTCCGACAATCGAACTGAAAACCGCTTCGACATCATTTTGGTCTACGGGTGCTGCTGCCCCGTTTCCAGCCGCTGCAGGATTTAACGCGGCTGCTGGCTTGGCATCAGTGCTGTCAATGCGAAGAGGCCCAATGACCTTATCCTTCAACAGCATCTGTAGAATATCGGCTTGCGACGTTTCTACAAAGTACCTATTGTGTTTGATCACCAGCTTCACTTTACCGTAGGATACTGTAGCACCCTTGATGAAGTTGACGATCGAAGATGCTACAGGAACCTTGGATAACCGATCCAACACTGCAATAATGTCATCCGTCTCCAGCCCAACGGACACCGCCGCATAAAGGGAGTACGCAGTAATCTTGTACTCATGGACATGCGAAGGCCTACTGACAGGCTCTGCAATCGTAACGAGAAAGTCCTGTGCCTGTTCAGCCAGAGGCGAAAAGCTCTCCAGGATAATGCGCCCGTCGTTGGGTGCTATCCACAGAGGCCGCGATGCGTGGTCCGGCTTCAGCTTCAGGTAGCTGAAGTCACTCGACCGGAACATGCCCGAGACCGCATCTGGAATGAAGTCTGGGGGCACATCGAGACTCAGCCGGTTCAGGAAATTCTCGTCCTTCGCTGCCAACTTATTAAATGTATCGGCGCCACCATCGCTGGCCTTCGACTTCCGCGATCCGGACTTCCGAGCTTTGGGCTTTGCAGCAATCAGCTCCGCCCGCACCGGCTCCTCATCCTGGTCCATGTAGTCAGACCCATCTGCGGTTGCTACCGAATCGTCCGAGAGGTAGCCATTTTCCGTATCTGCGTATACCTTGCCTCTACTCCTTGTTTGGTAGTTGTGCTCTGTCATGCTAGTTCAAAGTACCGTAGTTCAGTTTCTTGACCGTCGGGCAAGAGGCGGGCCACTGGCTGTGGATGACTGAGGGAAGCGTTTGCTCAGCTATAGGAGGCCCTGTTTAACCACTTGTAATAGCATGTCGGTCTTTCTCAACTTCGTCCCTCAATGCATCACGATCAACGGCAATTTAATATCACGTGATTACTTATATAGTCAAGGTGCTGCTACGGAAGGGAGCGCCTTGCTCTCCCGAAGCCTGAGCGCTCTAATTGGCTGCGAGACACCACACCTCCCCCTGTATTAGCATCAAGATGCCACCAGTAGCGCTCGTTCAGTCGGACAGCACGCCGGAGTGCTTGCGGCGCGCATAAACGGCAGGACGGTAGCTGGCGTAGACAAAACCATCATGTCGAGTGTAGGCAACACTTGCTCCATTTGCTGCTTCAGGCACCAAGCCAGCAGTTGGAATACTCAGCCATGGAACACGTGGCGCCGCTGGAATACCGTTGCTCACGCGACCCCTCATATCAATTTCAGGTGGGCCAATTCAACGACTGAAATAGCCTGTGAAGGTCTCTGGGCAAAGGGGCTCGAGCTCACAGAACTCACCGTATTTTTCCGGGGTGCGCGTTTCCCCCGCATCAACTGTTCGCACGAATTTTTCTGTGCTCAACGGAATATTAAGTTGGTATCGCCGGTTTTTTGTGGCCTCCCGGGCCCCGGGTTCTTTTTTTCCATTTTTCCGACTGTTACGGATCATGCTCCGCATAATCAAGAGGCTATCAGACAAGAGTTTAACGTACGGCGTAAACGTGCCCTTGCATAATGCCTTACAGTAGTATTAGTTTGCTACCCCGCGCTAGCTTTTCATGGCCCGACTGTTCGAAGCTGGCGACTGGCCGCGAGACCACGCCACACAGATCGTCCTCTCGTAATCTGCTTACATGGCCAGCTGCGTCTTCCTGTATATGCGTTTCTTTTTGAAGCGTTTTTCCGAAACATGACGAAACAGAAAAGTAAAGTATCCTGTAGACTTGGCGTGTAGGGAAGCAACGGAAGTTTCGACACCAGTAGGAAAAGATATAAAAAGAGCTAGATCTCTTTTGTAAGGCTGACTTTCAACTGACATCAATTGCCTCATATCACAGTCGCGGTAACTCACAAACTAGTCAAGTAAAAGATGGTTCACTTAGGTCCAAAGAAGCCTCCTACGAGAAAGGGGTCCATGGCGGACGTGCCAAAGACGTTGGTGGAGCAAATTGCCAGTTTCGAGCGCATCTTCACCGTCTCGGCTGAGAAGCTACAGGAAATTACAAAGCACTTTGTCACCGAGTTGGACAAGGGTCTGTCCAAGAAAGGGGGCAACATCCCAATGATTCCCGGGTGGGTGATGGACTACCCTACCGGTAACGAGACCGGTGACTACTTGGCCATTGACTTGGGGGGAACGAACTTGAGAGTTGTTCTAGTCAAGTTGCTTGGCAACCACCAGTTCGACACCACGCAGTCCAAGTACAGATTGCCTAACCGCATGAGAACCACCCAGAATGCGAGCGAGTTGTGGGACTTCATTGCCGAGAGTCTAAAGGACTTCTTGGAGGAGCAGTTCCCAGAAGGCGTTCACCAGACGCTACCTTTGGGCTTTACCTTCTCTTACCCTGCATCCCAGGACAAGATCAACATGGGTATCTTGCAGAGATGGACCAAGGGCTTTGACATCCCAGGCGTTGAGGGCCACGACGTGGTCCCAATGTTGCAGGAGTCGTTGAGGAAGGTGAATGTTCCAATTGAGGTTGTTGCTTTGATTAACGACACCACCGGTACCTTGGTTGCCTCCTTGTACACCGACGCGGAGACTAAGATGGGTGTGATTTTCGGCACCGGTGTCAATGGTGCTTACTACGATGTTGTCAAGGACATTGAGAAGTTGGAGGGCCGCTTGCCAGAAGACATCCCACCGGAGTCTGCCATGGCCATCAACTGTGAGTACGGCTCTTTCGACAATGAACATTTGGTTCTTCCAAGAACCAAGTACGACATTCTAATCGATGAGCAGTCTCCAAGACCTGGCCAGCAGGCTTTCGAGAAAATGACCTCTGGTTACTACTTGGGTGAGGTGCTTCGTTTGGCTCTCTTGGACCTACACGGCCAGGGCTTGATCTTCCAAGGCCAAGATATCTCTAAGTTGGAGACCCCATACGTGATGGACACTTCTTTCCCTGCTAGAATTGAGGATGATCCATTTGAGAACTTGGAGGAAACCGATGACTTGTTCAAGGACAACTTGGACATTGACACTACCCGTCCAGAGCGTAAATTGATCAGAAAGTTGTCCGAGATGATTGGTAACAGAGCTGCAAGACTATCTGTGTGTGGTATCGCTGCAATTTGCCAGAAGAGAGGCTACGAAACCGCACACATTGCTGCAGATGGCTCTGTCTTCAACAAGTACCCAGGTTTCCAAACTAGAGCTGCCGAGGGCTTGAGAGACATCTACGGCTGGGAGCACTCTTCTTCCCAGGATTACCCAATCAAGATTGTCGCTGCTGAGGATGGTTCTGGCGCTGGTGCCGCGGTCATTGCAGCTTTGACCACGAAGAGATTGGCAGCAGGCAAATCTGTCGGCTTGCCTGAGGCGCAAAATTAATGTCGTGAATGTATGCTTCGCCATTTAACGTGTAATGAGTGTGTTATAGGTCTCTATATTTAGTCCTACGTACAATAATAGAAAATAGAATTTTGAAGATTTGGAGCAACAGGCGTAAATGCTAAGAGGATGTCACCGCCTGTCTTTCATACACATTAATCGTTAGAAATGGCTAAAGTGTCAGCATTCTTTCTATACAATACTCTCTAGGTTTGTAGCATAGCTTAGTGCCTTGGAGACGATGCTCGTCTGCTCCTTCTTCTCAGATACGTCGTCTTCATCGAATAAAACGCAGCCGTTCACTATATTCCACCCCCTGGCCTTCGCGAAAGCTTCTGTGTCCTTCTCGCTTTTGAAGAACAATAGGGCCTTCACGTTAGATAGAGGAAGTCTTGCATAGGCGACCTCCGTGTTGCGTGCGATCGAATCACGAATTGCATTCATCAGCGTTTCGTCAAAGATATTGAATTCCTCAATTTTATCATCTTCCCTCCCGTTCTGCAGCATGTCCCAAGCTTTCTGGTACGAGCCCTCCATTAGGAGTTTCTCTAGCCTGACCGGGTATGACAGATACTTGTTTTCCTCGATGTTGCCCAGGTCCCGCTTGCTTAGAAATTCAAGCTCGCTGTGGAATTTCGTAACGTCGCCCTGCGAAAGCAGGATCAATAGGTAGAGGCTAATCAGTTTCTTCTTGTTCTCCGAGTCCGCCAGCGTGTGGTTCTCAGGGAGGCCAAAGTAGAATGCGCGCAGCTGCGCATAGTAATTCTCGAACCCAGCAAAGTCAAGCAGATTTATCGAGCTCAGTGCCCCAATCTCTAGGATCTTCTTGGCCACTTCTAGATCTTCCAGATAAGTCGCGTTTCCCTCAGACGCAGCTAACAGATCAGGCACCAGTAGTCTTGTCTTGATCAGCTCGATCTTGATCGGACCTAGCAGATCTACACATGTACGATAGTCTCTTATTTGGAAAGCAGCTTTCAACCCCTTGACTAATTCATGTAAGCTTACCATCACCACCTCAATATGTCCCGTACTCCTCGACTCACTTAGCTCGGTCCTACTAAAGAGTATCAACAGCCCTTTATGGTGGCAAATTTCCATCCATTACAAGATCACGTAGTTCCTTCGTACATAATTATATTGATGTAACTTACGATTACACCCCGGCGCAGAGAGTAAGCTGCCACCCTAGCACGCCTCTGAAAACTGTACCCCTACCTTGACCTTCTCGGTACTACCTCTGGAGAGTCTTCTGATTCTTTTCTGTAGGGTTATAATTCTCTGGCGGACCGACGCGCTCGTCTTCAGGTCATCTCTACTGATCTTCACAACCACCTCGAAGACAGGCTTTCTGGAGGAAGTTTGGCTCTTGGTGTAGCGACTGTCGCCCAGTGCCAAGTCCTGGAGATCAGCTTCCACGTCGTCCTTGCGGTGCACGTCAAAGGTAAACACGCCGTCCCTTATGTTGCCGCCAGGATGGACGCCACATATCAGGAACATGATGAAGCCCACGTACTTGGTCCAGAAAAGGGTACGATGGCAGTCCGGCTTGCCGCTGTCTCTGAGGACGGCTTCTTCCAGGGCCTTCTTGTGTGCCTCTTCCGGCTTCGGGATGTCGGCACCCCACCTGTTGCACAGAGCGATACCGATCAGGGCACGGATGCGATGCGAGAGGCCGTGACAGCCGGCGATAATCCCGGTAGTCGCCACGTGCAGGGCGGCGGTGGGCTGCAGCTCCTTTGCGTAAGATGCGTGCACGAACGCCAGGTTACATAGCGCCGGCGCAATGCGGTCAATGACAAGCGCGGGGACATCGCTCTCGGGAAGGGCGGCCTTTAGCAGCTCCAGGTACTTAGAGGCAAGGAGCGGGGCATAAGGTCTTGTTGCGATTATTAGAGGGTCCTGCGCTCTGATCTCACGGGGAAGGATGGAATACAGAGTTCCCTCCCTTACGCCGCCTTCGCTGAAGTGCACGATGTTAATCTTCGGGAGGGACTCCAGCGCGGCCGACATGAGCAGCCCGACCGCAGGCAGTTGCTGTGCCCGCCGCTGCGAGACCTTGAATATCTTGCTGTCCTTCTTGTGACCGGGCACCTTGCCCTTCAGGAAGAGCAGGTCGGACATCGTCAGGAACTCTTCCGAGCTGCACGAAAAGCCATTGATAACGGTCTTGATGGGATATTCTTTGATCTGCGACAGAAGCAGGTAGCCCATCGCACGCAGCCCGCCGCCGCACGTAAACAGCTCGAAGCCGCCGCTGCTCTTGGCCGCGGCGATCATCGCATGCGGAATGCCGATTTTCGGAAGAGCGTCCTGCAGCGCGCATTTTATTTCCATAAACAGGTCCCGCTTGTTCTCCGTGTGCATCCGTCTGCTGAGTGCGCCCGCACCGTAGGGCAGGGATACCGGTGTCGAAGAGTGCTTGATTTCACCGTTCTGGCAGCTCACCCACGACAGCTGCACGCTACCCCCGCCCAAGTCCATATAAAGGCCAGACACCGCGTTGAACGACGAGATCACCCCGTAGGATCCGATCCGGCCCTCTTCTTCCCGCGTCAGCATCTTCGCCAGCCACCCGGTCGACTCACGGATAGCGTCCACAAATTCCTGCGCGTTCAGCGCCTCCCGCGTTGCCTCGGTCGCCACCACCCGCACCGCCGTCTCCGGCACCCCGAAGTCATCGCAGATCAGCTTGAACCTTTTCATCGCCGCGCACACTTCCTTAATCGTGTCTACTGGGATCGGAATCTTCTCCAGCGAGTTCTTGCAGTGTTGCACTTCAAAAAGCGATATTCCTACTCTGTCTTTGAACACACACGGCATGATCCGCGCATGGTGCGATGCTTTGGAAGAGATGCTGAATCGAATTCCATTAGACCCGATATCCACAACCCCACACAGGTTCCTAGACACTACGTCTGCTTCTGTATCGCTATCTGAAATAGCCGACATAGTGATAGAGCAGGACTTTAGACGGGTTGAAAGCGAATTATGTTTTGCGCACGGTCCACGCTCTGAAGCCTGTGTCCTTCCATTAATATACTGCCACTACTTATGAACGTCGAAGTAACCTGCAACTTCCGCCAACTTAAAAAAATGGACTGGCGTATACAACGATAACCATATTACTGGTAATTCATTGACCGATCCAAGATCCAGAATGGGTCTCCTCTGGTATTTCCCGTGGATACGATGGCATTGGTTCCATATGCGCCCAATTTAGGTTTGCCAAGACTTTTCAAAGTGGGCAGCGCACGGAACTCAAGTTTAAAGATCCGCGGGTCCTGCAGCGATGCGCTGTCCCATCTCAAGCCCCAGGCGCATGAGGAAGTGCTGCGGAAGGCTGCGGCATGCCGCATGTAGTGCGCGGGCGCCAAGAGCGCGCAGCTGTCGCCGGAGGCGTCTCGCAGCAGCGGAGGCGGCAGCGCAGCCGCCACCTGCGCAGCGCGAGAAAGACGGCGCTGCGCCGACGCTTAAGTAGCAACGGCGAGACACGGCTGCATGGCAGCCAGGGCGGTAGCAGTGCAGTAGGCGACGACTTTGCGCGGCGGGGCTCCGCACGTGCAGATGACGGCAGCAGGTCTGGCAACACTGTACGGGGGCTTTATGCCCGGAAAATAGTGATATTCGGACGGCAACGAACGCGGTACCCCAATCTCACGCTGTCGGGCCGTCGCCGGGGCCTGGCCAGACTTGCGTAGATGTGGTCTCTGGTTGCGCTAGAGGGGTGCGTTAGCGCAGCCGGCGCGCGGCGCCGCGTTGCCCGCTCGCGGGGCGCCTACAGCTGTGCGGCACGGCACGGCCTCTACTGGAGCGGCGCGCGCCCGCAAATCGACCGCGGGTCATGCGCAAACCCGCCGCTGGCTTCTAGAACTAAGATTCCCCACAGTAAGGCGTCCTGTTCTTCACCATTTGTGGTTGCGTATGCCGCCCATAGGTTTCGCAATCAGCTTTCCGACTTCAGAACTGGTTCAGCGGTCTCGCCAGGGCTGCTATTGCAGCGGCGTCTGGCCTCGATCTTCAGCTCAGACCCAGACTTGTTGGTCCCCATTTTGAATGTGTTTCTCCAGCTGAGCAGAGTGGCGAATCCGCAACAAACAAACGTCTGAGCCATGAACCGCGCATCTGATCCAGCTCAGCGAAGCTAGCGGCACAACAGTTTCGAAACCGATGTCTGAGAACACGGTTCCGCGTGCAGAAGACGATGTTCTTGGTGGATCTGACCAGGAGTATGATAGACTTTCCGAGAATCAGCTTGACGTTGAGATCCAGGACATGGACAGGGCAGACATATCGTTGTGGGGCGACGAGAGCAAGTCTGGCAGCGCGGCTCCTTCCGACACGGCCGTGCACGAGGTTGCCAAGCAACTGTTGTTCCTTAGCGCGCCTCTGATCACCGTATCGTTCAAGGACACGACGTTCACTTTGTTCCCCTTGGATAACAACACTGCAGGCGGCCCGCAGGCGGCGTCGGCCAGAGGGCACATGCTGGCGGATGGCGGGCACATGCACAAGAGCTTTAGCGAGCTGATAGCAGCTATTCGTGCGTTCTTGGAGCGAGAATACGGGCGGCTAGAACTGGCGACGAAGGAGTTGTTGCTCACGTTCCCAGATCTGGACCTCTGCATCACCGAGGACAATACCTACAGCAAGAACATTAGCATGAACGACATTGCCTCGATCTTCAACATCCTGCGCGAGAACTCATTGGAGCGCGACGAGCCCAACATTCCAGACCACCTGCACATTGTGCTCACGCTGTGCCCCAGGTTTGTGGCCAAGTATAACGACCTGGTCGAGCTGGTAGACAGCCATGCTAGCTTTTCCCACGTGAGGGGCTTCTCCAATGACCGCCAACACCCACTAGTTATCGATGGTAATGAACCGGTGCCGGAGAGATACTCCGAAGTCGTGTTAAAGTCCTCGCCAACAGAAGACGATTCGGATGAGCTATTAGAGATTATAGATGGACCGGCCTAACATGTGGCGTCGCCTCTATGGCGCCGGTGCCACATCCGCTTTCCTTGTAATTTTATAGTGACTTTTAAGGCAATGGTAGACCCGCGTACTGGCTGAATCCTAGACAACGCTGACCTTTACTAATTAGCCGTGCATTGTGTGCCCTGGTCTTAAAGCTAGCCAGCCCGTATTTGCAATTGCAACCCGGCTGTAAGATTTGCTCCACAAGGGTCCTAGGGAACCTATGCAGACAGTGTGCCCATCATGCACGCACCCGCTTCTAGGTTCTGCCCTGCTGCCATGAGGCGCCCCATATGAGTTAATTGCCGACACACTAACCAACACTGGTGTTCAAAGCAAACTTCCCAAGGAGCAGCTATATAGATGCATATGATATTCGTGAGACCTCCACTCGGAGGCTGACTCCTAGACTATATGACCTACAATTCTTATCATGCTAAGTTTCCACTGTGGATGAAGCTCAAAAAGGTGGTGGTTTACCGGCTATTAGGTATCCCATTCCATAAAGGGACGGTATCATACATGCTTTTTTTATATGTCCCTTCTCGCCCTTCTTTTTGATTATAATGGTGGCAAGGGCGCCCTGCAGACGGGACATTGCAACTTATAGCTCATCCAGTTCTCGAGACAACCTGTGTGGAAGAGATGTGAGCATGGCGTTACCATGTAGTCGTGTATATTGGCTTTATGTGTCTCCGGAATATCCTCTACGTGTATAGCAAGCTCCGACATGCATATGGCACAACTGACACAGTAGTTATCATTTGCGCCATGCTCGAGCAAACACGTAGAATTTAGCGGCTTGTGGTAGGAGTATCCTTCTGGAATTGCAGATTTTGGTAGGAACCAACGAGCTCCAAAAGTGTCTTGGAGGAAAAGAATGAGCATCTGAAGCAGTAACCAGACGCTGAGACCTACTGCATAGCGGATGTCTCTGTGGTGGCGGAATATATTAGACGGGTAGGTGAACACATAGATTACTGGCGCAGTGCGTATAATGGTGGTGCCGACGATAAATTTCCACAACATAGGCATCTTATTGTTTCTTCCATTTTCAGATCTTGCGCCGCGCCGACGTTGCCGAGGTTGATTCCCTTTAACGGCATTGCGGTATATTTGTGGGATCCAGTAAGAGTTCAATATCGCAAGACACACGTACTCGAAAATAGTTCTAATATTCTTGGGCCAGGAAGACGAGCTAATAACCAAGAACATGCATAATAGCTGTTTGAAAATGAATTGGGTATAAAGACTGCCACTGATAGTTGTCTCATCGGCGATGACAGCCGGCGGAGGATTTGTTTCAGCATTGCTACCACGAAGAAGAGTCCAAACGCTTATCCCACGCTCATTCACCTGGGAGGCATAAACTGAGATCATGTACCTTATTTCGAACATGCCAGATAAAATCATACAGACAATCGCGTCCATCAATAACGATAAGTATAAGTCCTTCCGCAGCGACGACGCCACCCAAAATGAGACACCCAGCAAGCCGTCGACAAGGTTCATCATGGCCAGACACCAGAAGGAAATTTTATTAACAGAGCTAGGTGTATTGGTGTGCTGCATTTGCAGGATAAGTAGGTAAATCTGCGCGCCGAATAGCGCGCATCCGACTAGTAGGTGCTTGCGTATAGAGCGCACCTGTACTTCATAACGTGGTCCTGCGACAGTCCCCAGTCTTAAATGCACGCCACAGTCGGGGCTATACAGCTCACCAGCTTCAATTTCAATTTCGGGAATATCAGAGATATTAACAGGCCTTCCTATCGGCCAAAATAGTTCGTCATCGATCATCTTTATTTGGTCCTTTGTGTACTGGGCCCATGGTTTGAGCTGGAGGAAGCCGACGTACTCGCACTTCTGGTTGGCATCCCTGTACCAGTTCTGCAGGTCATCCATCGTCAGTGTGTTCACGTAATCAGAGGCTTCCCAGTAATCATCAATCAACTTCATCAGGGACTTGTAGCGGGCCTTGTCTTCACGCAGGTTCATATAGTGAGGAAACGCAAAGAGCGAGTGGCACTTCGCGCTCTCAGACATAACAATGATCTGCCCCCGCTGAACGTCGTATATCCCGTAGCCATGCACATTGTGGCGCTCGTGTTCTTCGTCGTCCGCGAAGTCCATGTTCAGCCTCAGAAGCTTCCATTTGTCTTCCTGGGAGTTGAACCGCTTTGACTTCGAGCTGTTCCGCCTCCAGGTCGGCGAGACCGTGTCAATGTGCCTGACTGAGAGGTCTACCTTCCCCACGTCAAAGGTCACATTATGTAGCCCGTACCGCAGTATGTCGTCCGGCGAACGAAGGTAGTACTCTCCCGAAGGCGGCTGATTCTGCGCAAAGTCCGTGGGCGGCTGGTAAAAGAGCGGGATCGGCATGGGCACACGCACGTACTTGTTGTTCGAGACAAGACTGATGTTGCCGTGCAATGTTGCCGTGATGTTGGGCGGGTACGTCTCCAGGACGTCGTCCGTCCGCCACACATGTTCCCACACGCTATCTCGCACCTCATCCGGGAACAACAGGTACTCCTGATTCGGCGCCCACGTCGTGTACGACTTGCCATCGATCGGGTACGTCGCATTGCGCTCCGGGTCCTGCACCGCATCCGAGTAGCTCAGCTTGAAGCCCGTAATGTTCTGAAAATTGCTCGACGAGAACATGTTCTTGAAAGACGTGTATTCGTCGCGGAACTGCGACTTCAGCTGCTCCATCTGGTTGAATTCGTACTGAGACGTTACCCCATCGCCACCAGGGCTGGCCATCAGGATAAAGATTATCACGATGACAAAGATAAACGTATTGCCATCGATATCCATCTTGAAAGCCTCACTAGAACCCAAAACCTAACTGCCTACCGCTGACTGGCTGTGCTCTGTTGCGGGTGCTCTGTGGTGTGTTCCCGGAAGACTCCTTTGTCGCTTGGCATCGCCGTGGAAAACCACCGTTAAAGGGCGCCACTACAGGGACGTTGCGCCCGCAAACCAGCCAGACAGACACGCGCCCCTGCGCAACTAACCGCCTATGCATCCTAACTTTACGTCGCTATATATTTAGAGCGTCCCCCCGCCATACAGCGCGCCGCCAGCAGCTCGCCTCGGCGTTGCGCAGCGTGTGTGCAGCTCCGCCAGCGCGGGCGGAGCTACTTACGCCCCACCTGCGCCAGGGCTACGCCAGCCCTGTATCTTATGTTCCTCAGTACCCAGCCTCCAAGCGGGCGAGGTCCGCCGGGCACCAGCTCGACCAAGACCCGCCTGGCCGCTGCAGCGTGCGCTGGGCAGCCGAGACCCCGGCGGACTTGTCGCCGGTGAGGGGTCGCCGCACATACAAGAACGTCGCACCAGAACAGCGCTATAAGACACGGTGACGCGCAGAGAGCGGGACAGCGCGTACAGCCGGTGGTGAACATGTGTAGCATGGCCTGAGAGGCACAGGCTGCGCAGCCCGCTGGGCTCCGGAGCCAGCTCGCAGTCTCATGAGCCAATCACGTTTAACGGTGTGGGTCGATTTTCGGTTTTACTCGTCTTACGTGTATAAAACGGATACATTGAAACGAGGCGTGCGAGGAACAGTGCCAGTTGACTACACATACAAGGCGAGGTAGGAACGGTATCGACGAGATGGTAGTGCTAGCGGTATCAATTACGACCAGGAGCGGGAAGCCGCTGGTATCAAGACAGTTTAAGGACATTTCCCGGGACCGAATAATGGAACTGCTGTCCAATTTCCAAGGCTTAGTGGCAAACTCATCTCGGCAGCACACGTTCGTGGAGGAGGAACACGTGCGGTACGTGTACAAGCCATTCGACGACTACTACATTATTCTGATCACGAACCGGCAGTCGAACATCATCCAGGACATGGATACGTTGAATTTGTTTTCGCAGACGGTCAACTCGCACCTGAAGGGGTTCAGCGAGGACGAGATTCTGGACAACGCGTTCGACATCTTGGGCTCCTTCGACGAGATTATCTCGCTGGGGTGCAAGGAGAATCTGTCGCTGAGCCAAATCAACACGTTCCTATCGATGGAGTCACATGAGGAGAAGTTGCAGGAGATAATCGAGCGCAACAAAGAGTTTGAGGCTGCGGAAGAGCGCAAGCGCCGTGCACGCGAGATTAGCCAGCGGGAGCGTGAGCGCAAGCTTGGCATTGATCCATACGCCGCGACGGAGTTCCGGGGCTCGAGTGACCAGAACATGTCGCAGGCATACAGCAGTTACTATAGCAATGCGTCTCCTGCGGCGCAACAGTCGTACAAACACTTACAGCAGCAGCAGAGTCACACAATCGAGGAGGCCATAGTGCCATCACAAGCATATGCGGGTACCAGTAGGGGGGCTGGCATGAAGCTTGGTGGCAAGAAGGGTGTACACGCTCCGGACCTCTCATCCAGAAGCGCCGGGCCCCAGCGTGTTGCGAACATGCTCCAGCCTGTAGAAGAAAAGCGGACAAATGAGGGTATCCTGGTGAGTGTGAAGGAAACGGTGAACGCTGAAATTGCCAGGGATGGTACCATTTCGACCTCTGAGTTGAAGGGTGTGTTAGAGCTTCGCATCAAGAAGCCAGAACTGTCGCACGTGAGACTCATATTGGACTCTGCCGTTGATGTCAAGGACCGCTCGTTCCAGTTTAAGACGCATCCAAATATTGACAAGGCGCTGTTCATGAGTTCGAAGGTGATAGGACTAAAGGACCCTGAAAAGTCATTCCCGTCCAACGACCAAAGCTTGGGCGTGCTAAGGTGGCGCAAAGTTGGCTCTGCGGACGACCCGAGTCTAATTCCTCTACAGGTGTCTACATGGGTGTCGCCAGCCGATGGTGCGTTCGACATCACCGTTGAGTTCGAGATTAACGAAGCTTACAACCAAGAGATAAAAGATCTACGTTTTGTTTTACCCTTATATACGACTGACGTGGTGATCAAGGATGATTCCAATGACGTAAACGCCGAAATTGAGACTATCGACGAGGAACACGGCATTGTGGTCAAGGTGCAATCGCTTGTCCCAGGTGTTTCTGGGGTCTTCTGTGTGTCCGTCGAAACATCAGACGAAGAAGCTCTATTCCCTATGAGTGTTGTGTTTTCACACACTGATGCCTCCAAGACCTTCTCTCGGGTTGGGATTTCGAAAGTGACCTCCGCAAAGGATGACGCAGAGGAGTTACCATTTGAAGCTACTTCTTCTTTGAGAACAGATGAATACGTGGTAGTTTAAAGCATAAATAGTAATGGGTGAAATGGAATGTATCCAGTTATCATTTTATATGTATACTATAACAGTAAGACTAGAAATAACTGACACGGGCCTCTATCAAGGATATCTTGCCATCACTTTACCACATCCTTAGTTATGGACCCAGAGAATTCAGTGCCTTTTTTGCGTCCTCGGATAATCCCATAGTAATTTCATTCATAAAGGATGGATCTAGTCTTGTTAGAATGTTAGCGATGTACAGCTTCACGCCCCTCGTGAGATCGATGTGAGAAAGGGGGTCAAATGATTTCTCCGCAATCGTACCCAGTCTGCTAAAGCTAGAGCCAAATGTGGTTATCTCGTCTGATGGCTCTGAATTAATGTACTCGCTCTTTGTATGTACAATGCTTTCCGATACGGCTGTAGTTAAAATGACATTCATGGTTGGAACGACCAAGGAGCCATACCTAGAGGTAAAAAGTGAACCATTAACCACAGTGTTTAAGGAGCCGATGAGCGCCAGTTTGCGATCTAACAAGTTGCCAATGCTCGGCAACGCGGTAATGATGAAATTACTCCAAATCTGTTCAAATAAACCAGGTTGGACATCATCAATGAATTGAACAACAAAATCGGAACCGAGTTTGTGGGATATAACACCCAGAAAGACAGTTAGTTTTTTAACGTATTTTTCAGTTCTAGAGCTTTGTAGGCGCTGAAGTAACAGCACTGCGATTTGTTTTAGGTATGGCTGTAATGATGGAAGGGGGATGTAATTCATGAAATACTCCAGAAGTTCAAAACCTTGTGTATCGTAAGCCTTCGAAGCAATCAACCTCTGGAATACACCCAATACAGGAACTAGATCTGGGTACACGGATGCGTCTATCTTGATTATGTCCTTCAAGAGCCTAGTAACTGCTGGTATATTTCCCTTCATTTCCCAAACAGCTGGCGACAGTAACGGCTGGCATAGCTGTTTCACATTTTCTGGAATATTATTACCAGATGGGATTTGCTCCAAACAATATGCAATAATTTGGAAAACGTATGGGATGAACTCTTGAATATCCTCTGCTAAGATATCCAAGAAGATAGGCATCATAGTATCAATGAGAACGTTGAGATTATGATGGTTATATCTTATAACAACCGATACGGATTCGAAAGTGAAATGAGTAAACCTCGGATTCGATGGATTCTTCGCAATAATTTTGATTATCTCAAGTAACTGGTTAAGAATATCCATCGCATATGGTTTAATCGAATCTTCAGCAGTCAATAGAATCCGATGGATGGTCTTCATTAAGAATTCGTTTTCGGCTAGTTTTTCCGGACTCGTGTTTTGCTTCAATGTCAAGCCAAAAAGATTATCCAGGAGTAAATGGGCACTATTTGTCAAATCGTTTTTGGTGAACAACATTGCATTTGAGGGATTGGGTTCTCTTATAGACAGAATCCTTTCTATAGTAACTGCGGCGTATGTGTAAACCACATACTCGCTATCTTGCAGGAAGTTTGCCATTACTGGTAAAATTTCTACGAGCTGCTCCTTCGTTAACTGGTTCCTAAACGTATGAATATACTTTATTGCATCGACGCGCAGTATCACATGCGGAACATGCCCATTCAGATCTGACATGACCTCCTTCGTGAAGAAATCCACCACATCTAACATAGCATTTGTCGAACTCACCCCCGAGCTCGTGACATTTCCCTTGACCGCTAGAGAGGTAAACAAATAAACACATAGGTCCTTATACTTCCAGTTTTCCTGTGGGTGGGCATGGTATTTTTCAAAAAATTTCTTTATGTGGGATAGAACAATATTAGTCAGGAGGCTCTCGTTCTTCTCCTTCAACTCTTTGAGAAAGTCTGTGCATGCCCTTCTTCTGGTGTCAGAGTCTGAGCCTTCCAAATCCCTTCTTATGTATTCTATTGGGTCGTCTTCGAAGAGTTCCACATCAGAGTCTCTCAGGGTCACGTTTGGCAAGATTATCTTCTCTGTGACACTGTTTATCGCAGCTTCGTTGTTGAACAGGTTAAAATACCGTGGGATGCGTGCAACAGCGGTCATGAAGGACAAACACTTGGAAACAAGGATATCATATTTGGGTTGGCATGTCAAGGACACCAACAAGTTCCATGTAGTCTGGATGAATTGCTCAACCATCGGGCCAAAAACATCCTCGTAGCGTGACGTATAGAGCTGCACAAGCTCCGCAATTGAAGACTTGACCTTAGTCACCACGCTCGCCTCCTCGTCTTCTGTTTCATCTTCCAGTAGTGGATTGTCGTACGCCAGGTATTTATGCATTATGCCCATACCAACCTGCATGTTGTCCTCAAAGAACTCGGGAATATCCTGGCAGTTCAGGTCGTAATACAGCTTCACAAGCACTAGCAGCACATCAAATAGCAACCGCAGCTTCGCCTCGTCAGCGCGGTTCGCTGATATCTGCTCGTCCACCGTCTGCAAAAGATGCAGGAAAGGCCCCGCAAACTTTTCCAGCACCAGCTTGATCTCAAGGTATAGCGCGTCCGACGTAAACAGCGGCCGCCACCGCTTGAAAATAGAATGCGCCACCGTCAGCACGCCCTTATTTGTAACCATGTCCTCCGCCGACAGCTTGTCCACTAGGTCATCCAGCAGGGTCGGCCACCGTTCTGGAAAGTCCGAGTCTGCAATAACTGCAATCGACTCCCCAATCTGCACCTGCAGATGGCTTCCTAGCTGGATCATCAGCGGCACAATCTCCTTCTTCACCAATTCCACATCCCGCGCGCTCAGTAGGTGCTCTCCGTTCTCGTCTACCCACCTCCTCCGGATAAAGTTCTTGAAGAACAATGCCCCTGCTAGTCGCGTCGATGCTGCGAGGTTGTTCGACGCTACGACGTGTAGCAAAGTCAGCGCAAACCCCTCTTGCGACTCCAGCCCCCGCAGTTGCTGCTCTGCGGACCGTGCAGTCGACGCGATCACGGATTGCCCCAAGTAGTGCGCAACAGTCGTCAAGTCTGACATATCTCTTGCAAATGCTAGCCTCTGGGGGCTTGAACTAACCATTACTTCTAATACCTGGCTAGCTGCCTCCAAATCCGGATCCAAAAAAGCAATATTTATACATAACTATACACGAAATCTCAGTTCATCGCTAGCTAGCTCATCGTATCCGGGACTGGGAGAGGAACTCAATGCTGTGGAACCCTTCGAATATGGCAGCGTCGGCGATGTTGACCAAGGACTCGCCTGGGCCAAACATGCGGATGCCACGTAGGTGGGTGTCTTTGCCGTTCTCGTGGTTAGTCACGACCTCGATGCGCAAAAACTGGCACTTGAGCAGGCCGTCGGAGGGTCGGTTGTCCTCGAAGGTGAACTTGACCCAGCCATTGACGTTGCGGACTTCTAGGGTCTTGTAGTAGGTTGCGTCGGAGGGGCTGTGGCCAGCGTAGATGCGGAGCGTCTCCGAGGTGTAGGACTCATCGACGAAGAGCGAGAAGTACATGGCAAGCTGGATGATGTCAACGCGCTTGCTGAAGAAGACGTCTATGGTGTGTGGCTGGGAGCCGTCGCTTTGCCAGAAGGTGGCGGGGTTATCATCGAGGGCGTTTTCGATGGGGTAGCCGGCCTTGAAGGAGGAGGGCTTCCAGTAGGCGAGCGAGGTGATATCGACGTAGCCCTGGTTCTCGAGTGTGTGCAAGCCCTGCGTGTACTTGGCCAGAAAGAGGTCGGCGGAGAGGTCCTCCTCGTGGTACTCGACGTTAAGGTCTGTGACGTAGCGATGCCTGTCTGGCGCATTGGGCTGCGAGTCGTCGAGCACGAGGGGGCGGTCCCTGAGCGGCTTCTCCCGCGGCTCGGCAAGATTCACGCGCGGCACGATCTGCTCTATCCTGCGAAGGGCACTCTGGTTCATTGCTGCGTGGGCGAGGACGGCTGGGCTGCGCGCGCGGTCTACTTATCTCTTTTCATCGGGCACAAAAAGCTGCCTAGGGCCAGCTTATGGCGGTGCGTACGTCTAGCTAACAGGTAGTGCTCTTGTGGCAAGCTGGGCTCAGTGGTCGATCTTGAGAGAAAAATCGACGACGGGGGTGCCCTGATGAATACTACTAGTGCTATATATGTCGATGTCTTGGCATAGGTACTCCGACAGATTGTCTATGCGCAAGCCGCCGCTGCACTCTAGAAGGAAGTTTTTCTTGCCCGCCCAGCGTTCCTTGAGGCGCTGTGCAGTTGCCCGGAGCGATGTGCCGGTAAAGTTGTCGAGCATGATGACGTCTGCCCCGGCAGCAATGGCCTCGTCTGCCTCGGCCTCGGACTGGCACTCCACCTCGATCTTGATTGTGAAGCCGCAGGCGGCACGGGCGTCCTGGACTGCGCGCGTAATCGAGCCAGTGGCCCAAATGTGGTTGTCCTTCAGCATGACCATGGACGACAGGTCGTACCGGTGGGTGTCGCAACCACCAACAAGCATGGCGTACTTCTCCAGCCTACGAAGGCCTGGTGTAGTTTTGCGCGTACCGGCGACGGTCCCACGGTAGCCTGCGGCACGCGCCGATGCAATGATGTTACGGGACGCGGAGGCAATGCCAGAGCAGCGGCTGAGAATGTTGAGCGCGGTGCGCTCTGCTAGTAGGATATTTCTTGCCTCACCGGTGACCTTGGCGACCGGGATCTTGCCCGTAGCGGAGGGGTCAAGCTCGTCACCCTCTACAAAAAGCCATTGGCACTCAAGGTTGCACTGCCGGAAGACCTCGTCCGCAAAAGGCACGCCGGCAAGCACGCCCTTCTGTTTGCATAGTAAAGTAGCGGTTTTGGTGGCAGATCCAACCACGTAGCCACCATAGTCAAAGGCAGGGACGTCTTCCTGCAGCCAATTGGTAATGTCGTGCTTCCACGCACCGTTTGCGGGTAGCAAATTCTTGAATTCTGGCATAGAGGGAGTAAGCTGTATGTATCTACCTGCGTTGGTATGGGTTGTCGGAGGCGGCGTTTCGAAGCTGCAATCTTTATTCGCCCTCCCGGGATTTTTTGAGTCGTTAGCAGTGCGGAGACAAATGAGTAACACATATCATATATAGTTTAGTTGACCTGTTCGTTGAACGCAGTATGCAAATAGTTCAGAAACGAGTAGAATTTCGAGATACCGTCTGTGATTTCCTTCGATGCGGCCGTTAGCTCGTCCACAGCAGCTTCGTTTCCTGCGCCGCCACGTTTTTCCTTAGAGGAACGGAAAAGAGTCTTGATCCAGGAGAGTTTGCTAGGAGGGGCTTCGGGTTCCATTGGCGAGAACATAGTGCCCAACACATTCCGCTCAGTTCGGTATTCCTCTTGAGCCTGGCTGTTGAAATAGCTGGCGAACCGCACGCAACTACAGTCCACTTCCACGCCGATAACGAAAGTAGGCAAAATGCTGTCCTGCCATGTGTCACAGAACAGGGCTAAGTCCTCAATGGCGATTTTTAGCATTATCTTGGGCATTTTGATGCCTCGGGTTACCAGCCGGACCACCTCATCTTCCACCTCAGGAGTGTAATTTAGTGCCAGAAAGGTGTCGGGGTTGCCGGTGGTGTGAATGCAGATCGGCAAACCGTCATGTGAGACAGTGGGGTAGAGTGTGGGCTGTGCAATGTGCTCAAGTATCTTGATAGCAGAGAATATTTCATTTGCGTTTCTGCAGCGCACCGCGACGTTCGATGGCAAACCGCTGGCCACTTTCAAGGAAATGTCAGGACTACGTGCATCTAGCACCACGAGCGATGGAATGTCCGAGACAAAGTTCATGAGGGTATTATCAAGTATATCCAGACACACACCCGTGTGCTCGCAAATGGCGCGCAGGACATCCCGTGTCTCCGCAATGTTCCCCAACTGTGTTGGCATCTCGATGTTTAATAGAAACTCCAGCCGGTCCAGCGGCTTATCAATAGTCCGTGCGTACACTTCCTGGATCTTATCATTATCTATACGATCTAGGAAGCGTCTTTTCTCTTGACTGTCGGTTTTGGTGGAGACCAGCCGCAACCAGTTAGATACGAGCGACAGTTCGGACTTCTGCACCGCTGCGGGAATATTTACCACCACCAGTAAATTGCCCGACTGTAATTGCTCCTTGTCCTGTCTCAATCCGCTGAAGAAGCGCCGCATCTTTGAGTCCTTAGATCTAGTAGGCTCCTTGTATTTATCTACAATGTCTTGCACTGCTCGGCGGCTTTCGAGTACCCCCATGCGTTGGTCCTCGCTAAGTGGCGATAGGTAGCCCTTCACAATGTCCGGGGAGAGATACCTTGACTCTACTTGTATTGGTGCCACTGTTGCCTCTATGTTCTTTGTTAGTACCCGCTAGCCGCTCGTAGCTCCCGCCTCTGGTACACATACTCATCGTGTCTCTTAACGACGTCTTCTGCGATATCCATGTCCCACTGTCCAGCAATTGGATGCTTGACAGGCTCCGTGCCCGTGAATGAACTGTATTCATCGTGGCCTAATGGGATCTGGTACCTTTCTACCCTTGTTGTGTAGAAAGTGTTCTAATATATGCGTACTAGAAAAGAAAAGAAAATACTGACAGCGTATATAAATTTAAGCTGTAACTATTCAAGTGAATCCTATACCATGCATGCAGATAGGCTCTTCTTCTCTTGTTCAGTGAGCCTGCTATAGATCTCCTGGAAGCCAGAGGCATTTCTGGCAACCGCTTCCTTGAAGAATTGAGTAAGCAGAGTGGTTACATCCTCTTCGATGTTACTTGTGAATAAAAGGCTGTCACCGGTGTCGTCAATGTCACTATCATCCGCGTACTCCTGCAATTTTTCGTAGTCAAGGATGTCATCGACATCCTCCCAGTCTTCATCAGCTGAGTCTCCCTCGGAGTCATGTGGGTCAGCAGGGCCAGACCCGTCTTTAGGGTAACGGCCAGGGTCAGGCTGGTTTTGCTGGAAGGCTAGTTCTGCAACAAAGAGCTTGACTATCTTCTCGGCCGCGGAGATCTGCGTGTACTTATCAGGCATTTTCTTGGCCATGGAGCGGGTGATTATGATGTCGCCATCGTGGGGAATCAGATCCCCATTGACCGTGATGCCCGCTATACGGGGATCCTCAAGGAAGAAAAGCTTGGAAAGGGATAAAATGTTCTCTTTGATTTTATGTTCTCCGCGGAGAACCTCGAATGCTTCTAGCCAACGCGGAACGATAGCCTGGAGGGCGGTACGGCCGCCTTCATCGATGATCGTTGATGAAAGAAAGTCCACTGTCTGCCGCGCATCAATAGAAGTCAGGTAGCAAAATACGAAGAGTAAGTTCTCTGCCGTGTGCAGATTCTTGATTTGCACGAGGCGCTTTGCAGCGGCTTCAAGGATTTTGGGCATGATATCCTGGATCTGATTCGCAAATTTCGTCAAAACCGCAATTAGCAGAGTACCTGCGTTGATAGCTGCGGAGTGAGACGTTCTGGCAGACAGTAGCTTTTCCAGGATCGTGATAATGACCGGGATCCTCCCCAATAGGTCATCAGTTAGAGAACTGGCAAGAAGAGCAGTAAATGCCTCTGTTGAAAGCTGAAGCAGCTCGTCGTCCTCCGCATTCAGCAGCATGGAAGAAAGTGGATCAAAGATATAGTCGACCATTGACCGCGGCAGAGCACTGTCAACTGGCTTTTTCCTCATGAAAACGACCAGTAGCTCTAGGGATAGCGAGACAAGTGGCGTGTAGGCGTATCCGTGCGAACTGTCGGCCCTTAGCACCTCTAAGAAAGACGGGATGCATAATTCGGCATATTGGAGGTAGTTTTCAGGGTCATATTGCAGCAAGTTCTTGAGACACTCCTGTGCCTCTACCACCACTTGGATATTTGATGGATCGGCAGTAGCCACATTCAGAACAAGTTGTAGCTCAGAGAGCTTCAATTCCCTGTTCCGACTCTCCTTGTTGCAGCCGGTAACACCTGATAGGACTTCTAAAAGGAAGCCCGGGGTATCCTCATCGATGCCATCGAGAATGTTCTTTATTGTACTCAACACCAATTTTTCTAGTTCCTCTGCAGTCTGCACACCCAGCACTGAGCCGAAGTCGACAAACGAGGAATAGTAAGTGAATGCGATGAGTGCACTAGCACTTAGTAGTTGATTTTCAGAAGTCACAGTAGTGTTAAAAGTAAGGAAGACAAATTCTCTAACAAGATCTTTAACGTTCGGCAAGGAATCCATGTATTTCTCTAGTAGTCTGGGGACGGTCATCGCGACCCTGCACCGCACCAGTGGGTGGACATCTCCAGACCTCAGAAGCCTCTGCGATTTTTCCAGCAAGCCAGCAACAGTTTGCTCGTCGAACTGAGGACCCTCACTGTTCAACTGGCAGCTCTGGAGCAGAAACAACAAAGACTCCTGACTCCGCCACGCCATTGACTCCACCTGTAGAAGCTGCTCAAAGAGCACGCGCAGGAATTCGCGGTAGTTATGCCCACCCAGGTCACTGAGATATTGAAAGATCTCGTCCCGAGGGGTGTACGAGCTTGTCAGACCAGTTTCCTTGCTAATAAAACTGTTGTAGTCGACATCCCACGCCTCTGTCTGGATAGCGCTGAGGCAGCTGAGGCGTGCCAGGGATCCCAAAAGCATGCACATGCGCTCCGTATTGAGCTTGCACTCGTGGACAGAGGACAGAAAAATGACCATATGTATTGCAGACTCCGCAACTGCCTTGAGCAGCTCCTCGTCCCCCTCGGCGAGATGCTGCTCGTAGTACGCACCGAGAAGGACAAGATCCCGCAAAACAGCGTCTAGTAGCGCTTCCCGCAAGGCGCCAGGGAAAAACCGCTTTGGAAGCTGTGTCTTTATCAGCACCAGATTCTCGTACGTATGGGCCTGGAACTGTAACAGGTCGGCGTGCGGCTCCAAGCTGCGGCAGTGCTCCAACAACTGCGCAAACAGCTCAAGCGCCTCGTGCACGTGCGCGCCCACTGCCGCCCGTGTGTCGGCTTCCTCCAGTGCCTGTGGCGCCGCCAGCTGAAGCAGACACGAGTGGTACAGCTTCATCGCCGCGTCCTTGAGCGCCACAGGGCCATCGTCCCCCAGAAGCTCGAAGATGATCCGGATCGTCTGCCAGCCCACACCGCCCTGGAAAAACATCTCCTCCGACACCACGTCGTCGAAGATCTCGTGCAGCAGCCCCAGCGCGGCCAGCGACCGCTCCCCTGTGATCGACTCATACACCGACTTCAGCAGCCCCGGCCATTCGTCTGGGAAGTCAACCGCCGCAATCTGCACCACGCAGTATGCGCTCGCACTGATGATCTTGGAATCTTGTGTCCTGCTCACCGCCATCCGCAGCAGCGCGTCGCGCACCGTCTCCTTCGCGTCCTCCCGCACTCCCGGCGGTCCGCAGTACGATTCAAACCCCGCGTTCCAGTACATCGTGATCAGCTTGCGCAGAGTGTACAGGCAAAACTGCCTGCTGGCAAGCTCCGTGTTTTCCTGCGTGGCCATCTTGACCAGCCCAACGCATACCGCAGCCGGGTCCGCCCTGCACGCCTCCAACAGCGACTGTTCTGCAGATTCTCGCTCTATCTTGCCAGCAGACTGTGCTGCCAACACCAATTGTCGCAAATCCATCTTCTCTGACTGCTTCCAATACCTGGCCTTGATGGAAAGTGCTGCTGGTTTCATGCCGCCATGGGCCAGATTTTTTTATTCTGGCCATATAACACGCAGGGAAGCCATAGTACACTGCACATCCTCAACTTCAGAGACTGCCAGCCAGAGGTAGACTTACCGAGGAAGCTTAGAAAGCAGCCTGGAGATCCAGCGAGCACGTAAGATGTCGGTTGACGGAGCGAGCCTCGGAGAGCAGTTACTTGAGGCGGCAAGGAGGAACAATGTAGAGCTGTTGGAGGCAGTGGTGCGGGACGCCGGGCCAGAGATTGAAGACCTGATCAACGGGTCGCGAGACCCTCTGGGAAACACATGCTTGCACCTGTGCTGTACGCATGGTTCGTGGGAAGCGCTGGACATGATTCTGGACCTCGACTGCGCGATCGAGGTGGACCCTCAAAACACAGCCGGGGACACGCCGCTGCATGCGGCGGCGAGATACGCGGCGGAGGAGCCGGAGCATGCAACGTTTCTGGCGAGCAACCTGGTGCAGGTGGGGGCGGACCCGCGGGTGCGCAACAAGGCAGGGCTGCGGCCAGTGGAGCTGGTGCACGGGAGCGAGCTGGAGCCGCTGGTGGACGTGCTGCAGGGTGGGGAGCTGGCCTACGACACGCACGGCGAGGCGGTCAACGCGGACGAGATCGAGGAGATAGACGATGAGCCGTCGGACTAGGGACTATATAGTTTACGTAGCGGCAAGCGATGCAATGCAGTCATCTACTCGCGTGGTGGGCCAGCCGTCCGGAGACAGCCGGTGCCGTACGTGGCGCTTGAGCCTGTTCCTTGCATGCTGTTGGCGCTTGAACGCGGCGTAGCTGAGGGGAGGGGCCTGGTGTAGCTGCATGAACACCCGCCAGAGGGCGGCGCGGCTTACGATGGTCTCGGCGTGGGCGGCGAGTGCGCGTGGCGGGCGCACGTAGGCACCGTTTCGCACGCCGTTGAGCAATGCCTGCTCCACGTGCTTCTTGGCGGTGATGTTGAGGTAGACCGAGGCCGTTAGCGCGGGCGGCTGCTGAGGCGCAGCACGGTCGCCGGGGAATGCGGTGTGACAGCACAGAAGGCGTGGCATGTGTGTGCCCTCGAGGCCTGCTAGACGTTCTGCGAAACAACGTTCGAACCCTGCCGTTGCAATTGTGTGCGGAAGGACAAGATAGTCCAGGAAGACTGGCTCTTCGAACAGCTCCCAGGTCATGCTACTCAGGAGCGACATGACCGTTTTTGAGGCAAGCTTATCCGAGCATGACTTGGAAAGCGTGATCTGAGAGTCCGCACGGCCAGGCTTGGTACGTGCGACTCCCTTGCGACTGTAGTTAAAACGCCCCCTGAGCATTGTATAGTTGTGCTCTGCGACGTACTGGATCGGATCGTCCGGTGAGAAGGTCATCTCATCGGCATCGTCGTCTGCCATATCCATGCTGCAGTCGCCACATGGAGCCTTGGAGATATATAGGGCTGCTTGCCACCTGCTGGCGAGGCGGAATCGGTCCTGTGTTTTCGCCTGTTCGACCAAGTCGCACTCCGCGCTGCGGCCATCGGTTACGAGCTTGGCTTGCTGAAGAAGCACGGCGTTAAAACCGCGAAGTGCCAGGATCTCTGCGTGGGAATCATGGACCATGCGCCCATGGCTACGCTCCAGTTCTTTATCTGGTAGTGCCTTGACGCCAGTGGCGGCGGATACGAGTCGACATTCGGCTGTCTGCCGATCCACCAGGACGACTCCAGCTAATACAGTCCATTCATGCGACCCATTGGACCTACGGGCAGGCTTACTCGACGGTTTGAAGTTGCCGTACTGTCGTATCACCTGTGCGCAGATAGCCTCCGCCAGCTTATCGTCGTCCATCAAAGAGGTCGCTTGCGTTTGGTCTGCGATGCTCAAAAAAGAAGGCCTTATTGGGTAAGCGTTTATTTTACATTGACAGGAGCTACGAATCTAGCTTAATTCTAAAATCTAGTTTACTTAGGGCATCTTCGAGCCCTCCCAGGCGCCTGAACTTCGCCAAAAGCTGCTGTTTCCTATCGTGTTTCTCTTCTTTATCCTGTTGCTGTTTCTGCTTAGCGAGTTCTTGCGCTTTTTCATTCTCTTCTTGTTGAATTTCTTGGTAGTAGATCTTGGTGCGGGTTTTCAGTCTGCTAAATGGGTCGGTTTTGACGTTCAAAGTAGCTGAATCCTCCTTCTTGACATTCTCAACGTGTCGAATTTTGTCCAGATTGACCTTGCGGTTTTTGGAAGTAAGCGCATCAAGCTTTCTAATGCCTGTCTGGTCGTTCTCGTGGTGTTTCTCGTAAGACGACATGCGCTTCTCAAGGTTCTTAAGCTGGGAAGAGTACTTGGCAATATCTTTCTCATTGTTCGTGTCACGAGCATACTGAAGCTTATCCCTCAGCACAGTCTTTTCCAGCACGGCGTTCGTGCCCGTGAGCTTCTTGTTGAACTGCATCCGGTTACGTACAATCTGGTCTGTCAGCTTCGGTGTCATGGGCTGCGAGACGAAATTGGTCAGGTCCTTCGCCTTGTTATTAAGCGTGTAGAGAGACGGCTTGTTAATATCATGCTTTGCGATTTGGTTCAGGTAGCGCTCGTACTCAGGCTGCAAAATGGGTCCATCGCTGAAGAAGTTCATCTGGAAAACCTTGCGGTCCTTTCCTTGCGTTACACCAAAATACTGGTTCGTGAAGAACTTCCCCATGTTGTACGGCTTCTGCAAAAACACCTTCTCGATCTTTACCATCCGGTACATAGCCTGGCCTGTGTGCTTGTCAACGCCAATGTTAACACGGCCGTAGCAGCCCTGAACGCGCTGGTTAAATTCAGGATAGAAGCAGAACTTGGCGACAAATGAGCGGCCGACTTTTATCTTGTTGAAGTCGTCCAGCTCGGCATCACGGTCCAGATCGTCCTCCGCCCACTTGACCTCATCCGCCTCTTCCCGGTATAGCTGGCGCCCATCATGTGGGTCGTAGTCGTCCTCGTTGTCCGAGTCCACGTAGTCGTCCGAGTGGTCGGAATCGTCCTCTCCCGCGCTATAGTCATAGTTGCCGCTTTTCTTGGCCCGCTGCTTCCGCAGCTCGGACAGTTTGGAGTCGCGCAGGTCCGAGTGCCCCGTCGTCCGTGTCGACCGTCCTGAGGAGCGCAGAGCAGACCCGTCCTTCTGCTGCCTCCGCTGCTGCTGCGCACGGATGTTCTTCGCCCGCTCACGCAAAACCTTGCGTTCCTGGTACTTCTGCATCTCCTGCGAACGCTCGAAGAGCAGTGTTTCCCGCTCCATCTCCGGCATGTTCTCGATGTGCTCGCGGTCTGCGTCGTCCCGGTACTTGCCGAGCAGCGGATACGGGTTTTCCTCTTCCACCTCGTCCTCGCTGGCCTCGTGCCCTTCGTCAAACCCATACTCCGTCCCCGGATTATAATCGTCCTCGTCCTCGTCTTCCTCGTCTCCTGCATCATTATCATTGTCCTCATCATCTCCACTCTCCTCGTCCATTACTCTTCGCTTCTTCGAACCACTGCTATCATGCTTGCTTCGTTTCTGCGACGTTACGCCAAAGTCCTCGTCCCCATCATCCCCGTCTTCTCCTGCTGCTAGCGCCAATAGATCCTCATCCAGGTCTGACATCTTCGATATCGATTACACGAATACACGGCTTCAATACGCCCTCTACTAACCTAGTGAAGTATAAGGAACTCGTCTCTTCCAGGGCGAAGCAAGCATCTTCGAGATTTTGCAGTAAGCATTCAAACGTATATAATGATTTGATATACTTTCCATATTTCTACTATATGAACCTTGAACACAATCAAGTTAGGGAACTAGGAGGGTTCCAAGGATCACGCTAGGGCTTGTTCAGCATTGAAATATCGGTGGGAAGCCGTACGTGGGTGACGGGTATATTAGCTATGGCAGGAGATGATATGGTACAGGTTGGCAACAACAGGACAGTGCCGAGGAATATGATGTCACGGAGGTCACCGAGCATCTTGGTGACGGACGCTCGGTCTACGAAGAAGCGGAGTAGCGCGCCGTTTGCGGGAAATGCCAATACACGGCGAGATAAGACGGGTGGGTCGATGCCGACGGTAATCGAGAACCGTGCAGGGCGGCGGATGGGTCCGATGGGGGGCCGGGAATTCATGCCGAAGGCGGGCTCAGGCCGCACGCGCCAGGGCAAGTTCAGCGAGGTGTCGATGGACAATATTTTGTCTGAGATGTCGGACGTGCCGTCCGGGCGGCGGCAGGAGCGGCTGTCGTCGTCGTCCTTTGAGTATGAGCGGCGGCCCGCACATTACAACAAGACCATCCGACCGCTTCCCTCTCGGACATCCAAGACGTCCGAGAAATTCGTATTGATTCCCGATGAGAACGTGAAGCGGTTTGCGCAGGGTTTCCACAAACGGTCGGCGTCGCGAGTGTTCTCTGAACTCTCGTACGGCGAGCACAATACGGCGGGTTTACCAAGCATCACAGCTTATAACGTCGCTGAGGGGTTCAACTTGAACCTTGCGTCACAGTTTTTAAAGGAAACACATAATGTCTCGATCAGGCGGTATGACGAGTGCCTCTACGTGCCATACTGCCTTCCGTTGCTTCCAGGGAAGGACGGGTTCAGAATCCGCTCGAATGTATCCAAGAAAATGGTTGGCGGCAAGACTTTGATTGACCGATTGATCGACACAAGTGAGCAACGTGACCACCACTATGAATATTATTCCGGGGTTGAAACCGTTGAAGATATGCATAACAATTTCGAAATAAACGAGAACGGGAACGGCAGGGACCCTGACGGGCTCAGGAATGCAGACCACCTTGCGCCGCTATCCAGCAATATGCAGTCGTTTGACCCTAGCGAACCGCAGTTTTTTGCAGAAGAGCTGTCGGAAATTGGGCTTCATCCAATTCAGGACTCCTCAAGTGAGCAGCATGAACGGGAGAAGGTACTGGACGCACAGCAACATGCTGAGATTTTCATCTTCAATTATGGCGTAATAGTATTTTGGAACTTTACTGAGCTGGAAGAAAAGAATATTTTGGGCGATATTGCATTCTCTGGTATGAAGAACATGGTAACTCGGCCGTTAGACGAGCAAGATATAGAAATCGAACAGTTTCACTTCGAATATGACATGGATACGGAACGACCGCGTATTTTCAACGACATTATTACTTTGCGGTCCGGCGACCATATAATTAAGTTAACCCTATCACACGCCATTGCACAATCCACTAAACTTTCGCGGTTTGAGAAACGAATAACCCCCATCCTTGGTACTGTCTCCAAACTCCCGAAAAGGTTGGCACTTTACGGCACATTAGGTCTAAAGAGAGAACAGTTATTAAAAAAATCTGGTAAATTATTTAAATTGAGAGTCGACGTTAACCTATCATCAAGTGTTCTAGATACTCCGGAGTTTTTCTGGTCATTTGAGCCAAGTTTACATCCCTTATACACCGCCATGAGAGAGTACTTGGAGATAGATCCCAGGGTACAAGTTTTGAATGACCGCTGCAAAGTCTTTCTTGAATTCTTCGACATATGCGTAAATTCGATTGCGGAGAAAGACATGGCAAGGATTACATGGTGGCTAGTGATTGTCATTTTCATTAGTGTTTTGGTCTCCACAGCTGAAATATTAGTTAGATATTTCATTATAAAAAGACACTAGAAACTACGTAACTGTACTTGGTATCCAGGTTTCCACAGAAAGGTGGTGTATATACATACATATATATTATCTATATGCCATAAAAGGATATACGCCCTCATTTCTTAGCACCGTACTTGTTGACAGCCTTACCATCTGGAATAGTGAAGAAGACAAAAGGTTTGTCGCCGGATCCAACGGTGTCTAGTCTATAATACCCGGTTCTTTCGAACTGAATAACATCACCAACCTTCATATCCTTGACATTCAAGTCTGCGATGGCTGTCGTGTGGAATTCCGTCTCCGGGGTGAGGAAGTCTTCAAAGTTATCCTCTTCCTCTAGTCTGTCCTTGCTGATCAAGTGGTCAAAGTCAACCAAGTCCACAGGAACGGTGTCTGAGGTGTCTGCCAACCAAGTTAATTTGAACTTGGTCTTCTTGAAATCACCTTCCAAGTTCAAGTCCGCGGTCAAGGACCCATCGTCATTCTTCCCTCTGATAATAGCATTACCCCAGTCCATCAATGTAACCTCTTCACCAGCCGCAAGCATCGCAGCATCCTCAGCGCCAATTAGAACATCCTTGTAATAGATGACCTTCTTCTCGCCAACGGCTGGGTTCTTTTTGTGTTTTGGTTTCATTTCCGTTAGAGGCGTCTGAGGAACATCAGCACCATTCAAATGAAGTTTAACCGGGTTAGTGACCACCGTGTGTCTTGGAGCAATTGGGTCAATGACCTTCTTGTTGAATGCCCAGATGAGGTTCCATTCCAGGTTAATAACATTTCTGGAAGGGCCCTGGGATAGCACGAAGTTGCGAAGACCCTCAATGGTCATACCGCGTCTTCTCACACCTCTTACAGTTGGGAATCTAGGGTCATCCCAGTTGGAGACAACCTGCTTGTCAACCAGCCATTGTAGCTTTCTCTTGGACAACAGCGTCCGAACAAAGTTCACACGCGCAAAGTCCCAGATGTGAACCTTTCTCAACTTTAGGGCATTCAACATCCACTCGTACTGAGCATTGCGGTCTCTGTATTCAATCGTACGTAGAGCATGGGTGACACCTTCTAGCGCATCCACAATTGGAACACAGAAGTCGTATGTGGGGTAGATCTTCCAAGCGGTACCGGTGCGGTGATGTGGGGTCAAGTTGCATCTGTAAAGGACAGGGTCTCTTAGTGTCTTGTTTAGGGCTGCGTAGTCAATCTTGGCACGAACACAGTTCTTTAAACCCTCCTCGGTACCGTTTTTCATCTCCTCCGTGAAAATCTTCAAGTTTTCTTCAACCGAACGCTCTCTTCTCGCAGAGGCAATCCCTTCCATACGCTCTTCACGCATGCGTTCGGTAGGAGTGTCATCACAGTAGGCCTTGCCCTCCTTGATCATTTGCACACAGTAATCGTACATCTCCTGGAAGTAGTCGGAGGAGTGGGTAATTCTGTCACCCTTGATGCCCAGTAGCTCCAGGTCCTCCAAGATAGAGTCCTGGAACTCAACCCTTTCCTTGGACGGGTTGGTGTCGTCGAACCTGATGATCAACTTACCTTTGTATGCCTGTGCAAAATACTGGTTCAACAGCGCCGCCTTCGCGTGTCCGATGTGCAGGTATCCAGAGGGCTCTGGTGGGAAACGGGTCACAACCTCGCCGATCTTGGCATCCGGCAAGTCAATCTCAAAGTTCGCCTTGTGTGTCTCCTTCTTCTTGTTTACGTTTCCCGCAGCCTTTAGCTCCTTCAAGCTCTTAGCCAGGAACTCGTGCGCTCCCCCAAACGCAGGGATCAGCTCCAACGTGGTGTACCAGCGCGACACGTTCACGTACACCTTGTTCTTGATAATCGAGCCCACAGGTCCATTGGAGCGCAGAGCGCCCCACACCGCGACGTCCGCAACTGTGGGCTGCATGCCGCCCAGCACAAACGTCCGCAGGTTCAAGTGCGCGTCCAGCTTCTCTAGCGATCCGGACAGCTTCTTGAAGTCCTTGACAACAAGATCCGTTCTGGCATATGCTATCCACCACGCAGCCTCCTCGGGTACGGATCCGAGCACGTCTGGGTACTTCTCCACCATTCTTTCAAGCGCATTCTGCGATTCCCCGTCGAACGACGCTGCCGCGGCTTCCTTCCCCTCCGTAAACTGGATGGCCACAGCGTCCTGCTTCGCCTCGTTCACAGCGCGAGCTGCAATTAGCTCTGCATAAGCAACTGCCGGTGACTTAGCAGCAATGATCAAAGTGGAAGACATAGCTCTAAGTCGTAGGTTCTGCGACTGATGTGTAAATCCTGAGCGTCAGCTGCGTAATTAAAATTTTTTTAACTGGCAGGCCCAAGTTCATCCACTCACACGGTTGCTGGAATGAGGGAAACCTCCGTTAGAGGTACGCCTGCTCTCTGGTGTCAGTTCTTGTGCTCACATGGTAGCAGTAGGCCACGTGTATCAGGCGGCATGAGGTTAGCTGAATTCCAGCCTTGCTCGTTCAGCTTATGTAAAATCTGTCCTGCATTTAAAGAAATATTTAGTTACGGGGACATCGACGTTCATTACTTCATCGCAACAAGAATCACAGAAAATGGTATTTGAATCGGAGCTGCTTCTGCAGAGGCGGCTGGCAACTACAGCGCTCAAGCAGCCTAAGGAGTTGGGGTACTACTCTACTAATGTGGGTGGAGAGCTTAAAGTCATGGACGAATCAAACCTGTCGTATTACTATTTGCCCGACGCCGACATCGAGAAACATATCGATCTTTCCGCGGGCGCGCGGAAGTTCCAAGACGAGCAGGCAGAGGCGGAAGATGACACAGGATCGCTGCACGGCCTGTTACAGACGCTGATGGAGTACGAGCGGCGGAAGAGCAAAAAAGTCAACGCGGACATCATCGCGTTCAGGGGGCAGGTGAAGCGGCTGATCCATTGTGCGTTTGGAGGTCACGCCACGGACGTGGACATGTACGTGATGAGCTTCGACGGGCAGCTCTTCATTCGTGCGGCACGCAAGAAGCTTGAGTTCCCGACGTCTCCGCGGGAGAGTTGGGCGTACCTTGCGTATTACAGCGGATACAAATTCGAGCGCATGGCGCTCCTGGACCGTCCGGTGGCCGAAACTCCGCGCGAGGTTCTGGAGAGCCGCGGCAAACAGGTCGTCCGCAACGGCCCGCAATACAAGACTGTGGTGAGGACCGGCGTCGGGGAGCACAAGCTGGTGCTCGGGGCTGAGGTCGACGGCATCTTTGACTTCCGCGAGCCTACGGGCGACAACCTGAAGCACTACGTGGAGCTGAAGGTGGCCAAGAAGGTGCAGACGCTCAAAGACGCAACCAACTTCGAGCAAAAACTTTTCTCTGTGTGGCTGCAGTGCTTTCTGGTGGGCATCAACAGGGTTATTATTGGATTCCGGGATGAGAAATTCGTCCTGAAGAGCGTCGAGGAGTTCAGTACGTCCGAGATCCCGCTGCTGCTCAAGTCCACGGGACTGCGCAACGCGTGTGTGGACGCGATAAAGTGGTATGGTGCTCTTACGAAGTGGCTATGTGAGCTTCCGCGGGGCCCCGAAGACGACTTCAAGCTATACAGGCTCTCCTGCTCGCGTGGTGCTTTACATCTGCGCCAGCTGCACGACGAAGACCTCGCGAATGGGGACGATATTATTCCTGGTTGGTTCCGCGAGTGGAGGCGGTCGCTCAGTAAATCACACGGTAGTTAATAGGCTGTGTGCATCCCGCAGCAGGCGTCTTTAGGGCATCTAGCCGCAGGGGCTTATGTAATTTATGTTCTGCATTAAATAATCTCTACTTCAGGCACCAAGCAAGTTCATCATCTCGTTGCAACATGCATCGAGGGAAATGACAACTATATCGGTGTGGAGTAACTCGCAACATCGCTCTTTGTTCAAGAAGCCGGATGGGTACTACTCTGATTCTCCGCCCAACAGGTTGAGAATCATGGAAGACCCGAACTTGTCGCATTATTTATTTTCTGACGCGCACATCGACAAGAACACCGACCCGCTTGTGTGGAAGCCGGAGCTACAAGAAGAGCAGGCGCAGTCGGAAGATGACGCAGGATCGCTACACGGGCTTTTATATATGTTGATGGAGTACGAGCGGCGCAATGGCAAAAAGATTGACGCGGACTTCATTGCGTCCGGCGAGCACCTGAAGCATCTGATCTATCCCTTATTGGGAGGTCCCTCTGCGCATGTAGATATTTACGTGAGGAACTTCGACGGACAGATATTCATTCGTGCGGTACAGAAGAAGCACTGCCCGCTCAGATATGAGAATCGGGGCAAAATTTGTAGCTGCGGGAAGCGTATGCAGGAGGAGGGCAGATCGCCTTCCATGACGATTAATTCGAGTTACGAGCTGCCGTTTTGGAGCAAGCAGGTCGTCCGCAACGGGCCGCAATACATGAATGTGGCGAGAGCCGGCGTCGGGGAGCATAAGATGGTGATCGGGGTCGAGGCTGACGGGATCTTGGCATCCAAGGAGCTTA
This sequence comes from Eremothecium gossypii ATCC 10895, assembly GCF_000091025.4. NCBI lineage: Eukaryota > Fungi > Ascomycota > Saccharomycetes > Saccharomycetales > Saccharomycetaceae > Eremothecium > Eremothecium gossypii. The sequence goes on along the minus strand of NC_005787.5, from coordinate 907,797 downwards.
AGGGCGGCAATCTCAAGCACTACGTGGAGCTGGGGGTTTGTAAGGAACGCTGGGACCTCGACAGAAGGCTTTTCTTTGTATGGCTGCACTGCTTTGTGGTAGGCATCGACAGAATTACTATTGGATTCCGGGATGACAGCTTCAAGCTGGTGGACGTCCAGGAATATAGGACGATGGAGATTCTGCAGCTGTTCGAGACCTCAGCGCTACGCAACGACTGTAACTCGGTGATGAATTGGTATGGTGAGATTTTGAAGAATTTGTCTCGCTTTTTCAAGCGACGTGCAGATGACTTCTGTGTCTACAAGCTGAACGTTTCTCGTTCCCTTGGAATACTAATGGCGCAGGACTGCACATGGGGGTACGACAACGATATCAGAGCTGTTGACGACTTTATTCCTGGTTGGTTCCGCGAATGGCGGCAATCCTTAAAACAACCACACCATGTATTAGGCGATGGGCGTATAGACGTTTTCGAGCCCTACACTTTGAGTTTACGTAACTGCTGGTCTGCATCACCAAGAACCTCTGTTTCAGGTACATTAACTTCCGTTGCTCGATTGTTGCAGAGATCCCGAGATATGGTAATTGAGTCAGAGCTCTCTCCGTGGGGAAGCATGATATTCTGGCCACCGGAGGAGTTGGGGTACTACTCTACGAATGTGAGCGGAGAGCTTAAAGTCATGGACGACTCAAACCTGTCGTATTACTATTTGCCCGACGCCGACATCGAGAAACATATCGATCTTTCCGCGGGCGCGCGGAAGTTCCAAGACGAGCAGGCAGAGGCGGAAGATGACACAGGATCGCTGCACGGCCTGTTACAGACGCTGATGGAGTACGAGCGGCGGAAGAGCAAAAAAGTCAACGCGGACATCATCGCGTTCAGGGGGCAGGTGAAGCGGCTGATCCATTGTGCGTTTGGAGGTCACGCCACGGACGTGGACATGTACGTGATGAGCTTCGACGGGCAGCTCTTCATTCGTGCGGCACGCAAGAAGCTTGAGTTCCCGACGTCTCCGCGGGAGAGTTGGGCGTACCTTGCGTATTACAGCGGATACAAATTCGAGCGCATGGCGCTCCTGGACCGTCCGGTGGCCGAAACTCCGCGCGAGGTTCTGGAGAGCCGCGGCAAACAGGTCGTCCGCAACGGTCCGCAATACAGGACTGTGATGAGAACCGGCGTCGGGGAGCACAAGCTGGTGCTCGGAGCTGAGATCGACGGCATCATTGACTTCCGCGAGCCTACGGGCGACAACCTGAAGCACTACGTGGAGCTGAAGGTGTGTCAGAAGAACCGGAACTTCTCAGAGAAACTTTTCTCTTCTTGGCTGCAATGCTTTCTGGTGGGCATAAACAGGGTTATTATTGGATTCCGGGATGAGAAATTCGTCCTGAAGAGCGTCGAGGAGTTCAGTACGTCAGAGATCCCACACCTGTTAAAGGGCACGGAATATTCCAATGTATGTGTGGACGCAATAGAGTGGTATGGTGCTCTTACGAAGTGGCTATGTGAGCTTCCGCGGGGCCCTGAAGACGACTTCAAGCTGTACAGGCTCTCCTGCTCGCATGGTGCTTTACGTCTGCGCCAGCTGCACGACGAAGACCTCGCGAATGGGGACGATATTATTCCTGGTTGGTTCCGCGAGTGGCGGCGGTCGCTCAATAGTACATAAGAGTGCCGTAGTTATGTCCTTTGTTGTACGTAATAGACTCTGTATGTGCCGAACGCGAAGTTTGCCGCGAGGATAACCGACAGGGTGCATACCAGCAGCACGATAACTGTGCGCAGCGATACCTGCTCTGTGAACTCATTCAGTGTGGAAGCCAGTGTGCGCGCCCATAGCCGGACGGACGCGTCTGACGTCGGGTGCGCATCCAGCGCCATACATTGGGCCCACCGTGCACAGCGCTCTGCGAGTGCCGGCGGCTGTTTTTGTCCCCCGCATCTGTTTTCTTCATAGTACTTTGCGCATTGCTGGATAGTAAATGCGTCTTCGAGATGCTGCTGCGCCCGCTGCAGTTGCACGTCGTATTGCACCAGCTGTACGAAGCGTGCGAGTAGGAAGAGAGCTCCGAATGCTATGCAGCCATTAAATACTACCTGGACATAGTCGATGGGGTGCCTGATATTGGCCCTTGGGAATGGCGCGCCGTTTCCGCGGTAGGCCACATGGTTATGTTCCCCCATCTCGTACACCTGACGCTACCAGGCACATGCGGAGAGTGGCTAGCTTAAGCGCCCTCTTCCGAGCGTGGGCGGGTTCCCGGATACTGCCATCAACATCGCCGCACAAGTCGGGTAACGTTCTATGGTCGGGTAACTAAATCGGATCAGATCGGGCCCGAGCAGGTGCTCGGCATAAGGGAAGTTCCCCGTGAGCCAAGTCTAACACTGCGGACTGACCACCCGGCCAGTGCAGGAGGCACATTGGCGTTCTCAGTAATTAGGTAGGAGTTGAGAGCCAACGTGACGTTCTCTGGTATTCAAATACACAAATTGCTTTCGTTTGCTCGGCACATCAAGCGCGTTGTCCTTCCTAAGAAAGATCTCAGAGGCAGTATCGAAGTTCCTGTCGACGCCCACCACTTCAAAATTAGCTAGTAGCCAGAGGCCAACATTGGGAGTTGCTATCAAGGGCCCAGGGGTAATTCACGCTGAAAGACAAGAGATTCGGAACGAGATGCAACAGAGCGCAGTAAGACTAGCACGGGCGTACGTGCCTATGATCCGGTTTGTGGGGGGGAGACACCCTGCGGTAGCGCGCGGCGAAGCCGGCCCGCATCCATGCACTAGCGGGGGTCTGGCTCCTGGATCACCCGAGTGCGTGTCCGTTGCAGAGTACTTGAGCAAGCTCACTCCGTTCCGCGTGGTGCGCTACACAAAGCCACAGGCTGGCGTCAACGGCTCACGCTACGAGTTCCGTCAGCGCGAACTACAAGAGGGCGAGCTATCATCGGTTCTGGACCTTCCTGCACGCTACCGCACGCGGCCGCTTGAGGACGCCGAGATGGAGTGCATTAACCAGGGCGGGATCTACTGATGCTAGCGAATTGCGCGGTGCCGCTGGAGCCACGATCCCGCACTTTAGCCCAACTATTATATCATTAGATAATATTATTTAATCATTTGCTCATGTTTCGGGAGGCGAATTGGGTGCCTCTACATGAAGTGGGTATAGCCCCGAACCGCCACTGAAAAGTCGATACGCCCGAGGTTAGCCTCTGCACTTTTTTGTCTAAGGTCTCGAAGAATTAGCAGACGAGGATCTTCGTCTATGCATTCCATTTTGGTATGCGTTATAATTATTGATAGCCCATCCAGTGGCCTATTGTACGCCTGTCGTAGCTGTTGCAACTCGTAGACAATATGTTGCGGGGACATATGTCCGTATAGGTAGGCCTCATCTTCAAGGTCTGCAGTTGAGCATTCTATAACAATCCCGCGGAGTAGTGCCAGCGGGCCGGTGCGCGCCAAGTACTTCCATATGCGCGCCAGATGGTCCTTGCCTGAGCATCGATCAGACTCCAGATCACCGATGATAAGCAGCATATCTCCGCCGTTGAGATCTCGGAACAAGAACCCTGTACTGTAGAATGGTTCACGTTCCCGTACTGTGACCCCATGACTCACAGGGAAGGGTGTTATAGTCCAGTGCGGCACTATGGAGCTAACGTGTGGTTTTACAGGCTCCATCGCCTCTAGCTCGAACACAGGATCACGCGGCCCCAGCAGATCAGGCCATACTTTATCATTAAATATATGCTTGCGCAACGCTTGTATGGTGAAGGGTAACCCCAGCACGCGTTTCTCGCGGATCCCAGCCATCGGCGAGTTCAGTGCCAGTGCTATAACGTGGTCCAGGTGCGGATGTGTCACAAATACCTCTCCAATCTCATGGTACAGCGCCGCGCCGCGCTGCACAGCAACCAGCTCCGTTCTGAAATGTTCCGCCGTACGTGCACTAAGTGTGCCCAGCCCCGGGTTCGCTGTTGCCCTCTCGCTGTGGTACGCCGCCACCGGTTCGAAATCACGTTTGTAAAAGCTTTCGACCTCCGCATTCGGGTCTTGGGCCGCTGCTAGCTCTATAAGCTGCTTCAGTCCAGAACCAGCATCTACACACACGTAACCATAGTTCGTAGACCCTCTTGGCTTCAACATGAACGACTGCGTGCCGCTCTCCCACGGCCCCCCACAGCTTCCAAGGACCGTCAGCTCAAATCCACCCATCGTGCACTCTCAATAAGTCCAATTGAAGTGGTGTGCTCGGCTTACTCCGATATCGCCCTAGCTGCGACTCGTTGTTGTTTCAAAGTGGCTCTTTTTTGCACTCCAGCGTACTCAGGAATACGCGCGAGAAGAGTATCCACAAAACAGAGGTGCGTTCATGAGCAGATTGATTATGCATCTTGATATGTATGTGAGTAGCCAGCGGTTGGCGAGCAGCCGCGACAAGATAGTATACAGGTGCGGCGCTTGCGCGCCGGTACTCAGACATTCTGGGTGCCATAGCCCCGAATATCCTTGGCGAACCCCCAGGTCATGTTTTCCACTTCCAGTTGCTCCATGCTGACACCGGCATCATTGTCGATGATGGCAAGCGAGAAGCGACGGGAACTACGCGCATCGCGGTAGAATAACACCTTCATGGACTCCAGGATAGTCGCTCGCGCAATTGAGAGGTCGACGCCGGCGACGTCTTTTTCGGCATCTGCGACTTTACGCATGAGAGGAATGGCCATATGGGCGCCAAAGCCAGTAGCCAAGCTTGGGGCGGAGTACTTGACGCCCTTGAGGTCCACATAACGCAGGAAGGCCTGGCCGTCCTCGACGCCGGCGACGATGATGGCGTTCCAGAGCGGGTTCAGCTTTGAGCGGCGCTGGTACATGAGCGAGGCAAGGTACTCAAAAATATAGCTCGGCTTGAGCGCTTCCGCGCCGTCTGCGTGGCTGTTGTCGTAGTTGTTCTCGATCTCCATGTCCTGGAGCAGGCGCTGTAGGTATTGCATGTCCGAGACGTCGCCAGAGACACCGACCACCGTGCTCTCGCCAACTGCAAACAACCGATCCATATCGGTAAACCGCAGCAGCGAACCGTACGATCCCAGCCGATCCGCCGCAATGATCGTGCCGTTGTTGTACTTCATGGCAATGACAGATGTGCCGGTAACGATCGGCTGCTGCGTGTGCTGACTGGGCCCGGCGTTCGCGATCGCCGCATTGTACGCGCCATAGTGGCTATCCAGAGGTCTGCCCCATTCGAACGGATCGTGATTCATGGTTGCGCTGTATCCTACGGCGCCAGTCAGGGTGGCAAAAGAGCTCCAGCTTCTGCAGTACTTGTAGGAGGAGTGTTTCTACAAGTTGTCAAAGCCGGGTAAACCTTCGTGATTATGTAATGCTTATAAGCACCTCGCCCAAACCGGCGAAGCTATATGTACAGCGCAGAAATGCTAGATCAGGTACGGGAGGGAGCTGCGTCCGCCACCTGTTGCTTATCTACAGCGCCGCCAGGCGGCTGCGGCTGTATCTTATGCGGAGGGTAGGAGGTGTCTGGAGACTTGGGCCGGTCGTCGGCGGTGTCCTTGGCAGGGGACTTCGCCTTGGATTGCGCCAGCTCCTGCTTCTTCAGCTCGTCTATCTCCGCAGCCGTCAAGAAGCGGCCGCCCTGGCCGCGCGGCCTCCGCATCGCGTGCTTGTGGCGGGACTCATGCAGGTATGGCCGGCGCTCGCGCGAGATTTTGAGATTCTCTTCGAGCTTCGCGCGCGCGTACCGGCGCTTGAGGATGCGGTAGTACTGCTTTGCGTTGACGTAGAACGGCTGCTCCGCCGGGTCTGCCGCGGCCATGCTTTCGAGCGCCACCTGGTCCGTGCTGGTGAAGTCCAGACCGGCGCCCTCGAAGAACGGCCCGCGGCCATGCAGTATGCCGTCGCGGCCTACGCGGGGCGGCTCGCCATCCACGGATGCGTCGTCACCTGCCGGGGCGCTACTCAGCCCCGCTGCAGGCTGCTCATAGAGGAACATGTCTGCGTGCGGCTCCGCGGGCACCTTCAGCACCGCCTCCAGCGGGCCGCCATGTGTGCCCTGGTGCCGGGCAGGAGAGCTACCGTGGAGCTCGGCCGCGTCTATGCGGGGTGTGTCACGCCGCTGCGATACCGCTGCATCACGGGGCGTGTAGTGCGCTAACCCGGAGTCTAGTGGCGGGTAATCCCTTTCAGCTTCGCTAGTAACAACCTCTGGCTCGCCAGCTTCGTAGCCAATCATAACGCCCGGACAACGCTGACTATACTGGTGATTGCTACTCTTTTTCAGTGTATGTGGTAGAAGGTTGTGTCCTCGTTTCCTATTGGTCAGAAAAACTTATATGGCGCTTTACGTATCTCGCGCGTGCGCTTAGCGGGACGAGCCCGCGCAGGCTGAGACGTTCACATGAGCAGAGAGGACCTTTCAAGCACAGTGGAGCGCACGCCCGTCAAGGAAAACGCCGAGGAGAAGCGCCGGCTTCGGGAGGAGGCGTTTCTCGCGTCAACCCCTGGATGGCAGCCACCGAGCACGCGCCGCCGCATAGAGCTCACACGGGATCCGCAGAAACTCAGGCATTATTTGCGTGAATTAAGCTCCGTGCTGGTCAACGTCAGCGAGAGCCCAGTTCCGTCTTCTGCGCAGGCAGAGCCAGGGACGGATGCGCACGCCGGTAATCCTGCGGGCCAGGGCGGCAAAATTGCGCGCGGTGCGCGGCTGGCACAGGATGTATTCGGCAATTTGCCTCCCGGCTACGAGAGGAAGGCGCGGCGGCTAAATAGCTCGCTGCCGGTGGTGATACAGAGCGCATCGGAGGATGCTCCTGACGTAACGTTGGAGGGCGAGCCGGATATGATGCAGGACTTGCCCGCGGCCGGAGGTCCGGCCGCGGGCGCTGGCACGTCATCGCCGCAGTGGTACGAGCAGCTCGATATCGGAGAGATGTCAGAGGCGGAGAGCGAGGCAAGTGCGTCAGAGAGATCTGCAGAGGCGGGGAGCGTGGCACGGAGCCTGCCGCTGTCGCTACTGCGGCGCCTCGTGGGGCCCACTGTAGATAAGGGCGGCTACTACCTGCGGGCGCAGGCGCTAGAGCGGCTGCAGCAGGTGGCTGCGGAGCTTGTGCAGTCCTTGGCACAAGACCTTTGCCGGGTGGACGGCGCTGTGGTAGTCGACCGTTCTGCGCTGGTGCGCATTTTTGCCAATCATGGAGTTCTGGGCGGCACGGCGGGCAATCTGGAACTGTTCCGGCTTTGCCAACGATATTTACCGCTGGAAGTGCTTAACAGCATGGAGAGCGCGCTGTTCGGCGGAGATTGAGAGATATATGCTATAGATTATGCTGTGAGGTCTGCTCTTGGCGCACGCTTGGCGGCTAGCTTGTAGAGCTCAAACATCGCCACGGGGGTGATGCCCTGGATACGGCGTGCCTGGCCGAGCGTCTGCGGCCTGACGCGGTTGAGCAGCAGCTGGCCCTCTGTGTTGATGCCCTGGACCGTGCTGTAGTCGATGTTATCAGGAAGACGTATGTTTTCGTCGGCCTGGTACGCGTGCACTTGCTGGCGCTGCTTTTTCAGGTACGGGGCGTACCGGCCCTCCGCGTCCAGCTTGTGCATGACATGTACGGGCACACTACCGATGTCAATGTTGAGATCGGGGACGCTGGCGGCCAGCAGCGCGAGGTTGATGTTGGAGTATTTGTACATTTCCCACGCAGATACACCTTTCTGTGGTGAGCGGACCACCTCATTGCAGAGTTTGTGCCATTGGGTGTTGGAGCATGTGTAGTGGTTAAGCTTTTCATGAATGTCGTTGTAGAGGGCCCTGTGTTCTGTAAACGTCTTCCACCGTTCATCGCCGACGACGCCTGCCCTATGGCCCAGGTCTGTCAGACGCATGTCCGCATTGTCTGCACGCACCGTCAATCTGAACTCGGAGCGCGTGGTGAACATGCGGTAGGGTTCCTCCACACCCTTTGTGATCAGATCATCAATCAAGACGCCCACATAGGCGTCGGGTCTTCCAATTATTAGAGGCGATTTCCCAACCGACGCCAATCCCGCGTTAGCACCTGCTACGATTCCCTGGGCACATGCCTCCTCGTAGCCCGTGGTGCCATTTATCTGCCCAGCCAGGTAGAGACCGTCAACCCGTTTGGTTTCTAGTGTCTGTTTCAGTTCTCTTGGATCAATATAGTCATATTCTACACCATAAGCAGGATACAACATCTTCACATTTGCGAGGCCTGGTATCATCTGTAGCATCCTATGCTGGACGTCCTCTGGCATCGAATTGGAAATACCATTCGGATAAATAACCTCACTGTCCCATCCTTCTGGTTCCAGCCATATTCTGTGGGAATCTTTATGCGGAAACCTTAGTACTTTGGCCTCAAGGGAGGGACAATACCGCGGCCCTTTGACAGTCTCCTTAATATGAATGCTCTGATGTAGATTAGATACCACATAAGCATGCAGCTCCTTCGTGGTGTGCGTGCCAAAACAGACTTCTTGTCTTTCAGCTGCAACCTTATTGTTTAAATAACTCATTGGATGCGGGGGCTCATCGCCAAATTCACGAGTCATTCCAGTGTAATCTATACTATTCTTGTCCAAGCGGGCTGGCGTACCAGTTTTAAGTCTTCCCATCATGAAATCGAGTCCACGCATAGTCTTGCTTATACCGTAGGTTGGCGCTTCGCCCAGCCTCCCGGCAGGAAAGGACTGTAACCCGATGTGAATCTCGGCGCCAAGGAAAGTGCCCGTGGTTAGTACCACCCTGGATGCCCGTAACAGCCGCTGGTCCTGGAGAATTACGCCTCTGATACTCCTCCTGATAGTCCCCGCTACCTCCTTCTCTTCCACTACAAGGTCATCCACGCTGCCTTCCAACAGCGTCAGACCAGGATAATTCGTCATTACCCTTTGCATCTCACGCATATAAATTTTCCTGTCAATCTGTGCACGGGGGCCCCAAACTGCGGCTCCGCGGCTCCGATTCAAGACCTTGAACTGCAGGCCTGCTAAATCCGTTACTCTCGGCGCCAGACCATCTAGCGCGTCAACCTCTCTCAGCAACGTGCCCTTACCAATACCCCCCATAGATGGGTTACACGAGCAGGTGCCAATTTTATCAAGGGAAGGCGTAACAAGGGTAGCCTTACCTCCTGCTCGAGCTGCGGCGCTCGACGCCTCGCACCCCGCATGCCCTCCTCCAATCACCACGACACCGCTATCGGGCAACTCTTCCAAAGCCTTTTGCAGTTCTGCGGTTAGGATTATAGATCTGCGGCCTTGCCATTGGAGGACTGCACGAGAATGTAAAGTCGCAAAACCATACGCGCTACGCAACATTTTGAGCCTTAAAGACACAAGAAGATCACGTTCAGCGTCAGCGCAGGATCTAATAGTAAGCATGCAGCTCATCGGGGGAAATTTTTCAACATCGCCGGGTAACGATTTAGTGCGGCGCTAGCACATCTCTCGAGCCTTGATGTATTTTTCAGCGATTAACTTGCGTATGCTACTTGCTGAGCCATTCATTATACTGAAAAAATTTTACCACATTTTTGACTCTTCCCTGATGCCCAGGCTAGTGCAGATCCCCTAGGGCGCGATGTAGCTGTGGTTATCTAATACAGTCTTAGTATCCAAATAATATATCAAGCGTATTGCAATAAGCTCTTAATTGGAACTGTGGTGATAGTTAAATACGTAGGACTAACTTAGCCCCGCGATCTACTCTGGAAGACGCTCGACTAAGGAAGAATCATAGGAAGCCTCCGAAGTCTTACTCTCTACAGATTACAGATTATGTCCATGAACATTCTACTACTGGGTAGCGGTGGCCGGGAGCATGCTCTAGCATGGCGGCTTGCTCAATCACCGTCGGTCGAGAAGGTGTACGTTGCACCCGGTAACGGTGGCACGGCCACCATGGGCACCAAGGTGATTAATTTGCCGGACCTAGGTACATCCAAACAGCACTTCGGCGCACTGCGGGACTTTGCGCTTGCGAATGATGTGTCCCTAGTTGTGCCAGGGCCTGAGCAGCCCCTAATTGATGGTGTTACAGATGTATTCCAGAAGGTGGGTATCCCAGTGTTCGGTCCTTCGCAGAAGGCTGCAGTGTTTGAAGGTTCGAAGACCTTTTCAAAGGATTTCATGGCAAGACATGATATCCCGACGGCACGCTATGCAAACTTCGATAACTATGATGAGGCACGGGCCCATATAGATGCAGTTGACTACAGAATTGTGCTTAAGGCAGATGGTGTTGCGGCTGGGAAGGGCGTATTACTCCCAACCACCAAGGCTGAAGCTGTGGAGGCGTTGGATGCGATTATGGTACAGAAGCAGTTTGGCGCTGCTGGAGATTCCGTGGTCATTGAAGAATTCCTTGAGGGAGATGAAATATCGATCCTAACGATATCTGATGGCCACGAGTTCTTCAATCTGCCACCTGCTCAGGATCATAAAAGAATCGGTGAAAACGACACTGGTCTCAATACTGGAGGTATGGGTACCTATGCCCCAGCTCCAATTGCGACACCTGCGCTCTTGGAGATAATTGACAAGGAAATCATTAAGCCATCGATTGATGGTATGAGAAAGGACAGATTACCATTTGTTGGTGTCTTATTCACTGGTATTATCGTGACTAAGGATGGTCCTAAAGTTTTAGAATACAACGTTCGTTTCGGAGATCCTGAAACACAGTCGGTGCTACCTCTACTTTCTGAGGAGACCGATTTGGCCGAGGTTTTTTTGGCCGCTGCAGAACACCGGTTAGACTCTGTCAATATCGGTATTAAGCCTGACACATACGCGACTACTGTTGTATTAGCTGCTGGCGGATACCCAGAGAGTTACAAAAGCGGCGATGAGATAACTGTGGATTCGTCGAGACTTCCAAGTGGCTCTTACATCTTTCATGCTGGTACCAAAAAGGAAGGTGAGAAGATATACACCGCTGGAGGCCGTGTTCTTGCGGCCTCTTCCGCGGCTGCCACACTGAGAGATGCAGTGGACGGGGCTTACCTTGCTGTTGGGTGTATCCACTTCGACAACATGTACTTTAGGAAAGACATTGCCCACCGTGCCTTCAAGACCGGAGATGCTGCGCAGAACAAGTCCATAACCTACTCCGACTCGGGTGTGTCTGTCGACAATGGGAACCTTCTAGTTCAAACAATCAAAGCCAAGGTCAAGTCAACCAGTAGGCCAGGTGCCGATTCGGATATCGGCGGATTTGGTGGGCTTTTTGATCTAAAGGCGGCAGGTTACAACGCAGATGATGCATTACTTGTTGCTGCAACGGACGGTGTTGGTACTAAGCTCTTGATTGCACAAGAGACTAACGTACACAATTCTGTTGGAATTGACCTCGTTGCTATGAATGTCAATGACCTAGTCGTGCAAGGAGCGGAGCCACTGCTTTTCCTAGACTACTACGCTACTGGTAGTTTAGATGTCCAAACAGCAGCCGAATTTGTATCTGGTGTAGCTGATGGCTGTATCCAGGCCGGTTGCGCACTTGTCGGTGGTGAGACCTCTGAAATGCCAGGCATGTATCCTCCAGGCCACTACGATACCAATGGTACCGCTGTCGGCGCAGTGTACAAGAACTCTCTGCTTCCGAAAATCGCCGAGATGAAAGCAGGTGATGTCCTACTTGGACTGGCTTCCGACGGTGTCCATTCCAATGGATTCTCCCTTGTTAGGAAAATCATGGAGCACACCGGGAAATTGTGGTCTGATACTTGTCCATGGGATGCTTCCATGTCATTGGGTCAGGCAATGCTAATACCAACTAGGATTTACGTGAAACAGCTTCTGCCATCTATCAAGAAGCAATTGCTTCTCGGCCTTGCACATATCACTGGAGGTGGCCTTGTGGAGAATATTCCACGTGCCCTGCCGAAACACCTGCAAGCCAGGGTTGATATGCGCGCTTGGGAGGTTCCTGCTGTATTCAAGTGGCTAGGTAGCGCAGGAAATGTCCCAGTTGCTGACATTCTCAAGACTTTCAATATGGGTATCGGTATGGTAGCCATAGTGCAGAGAGAGAATGTTCCAGCGGTGATGAACTTATTGATGGAGGCAGGTGAAAAAGTATATGAGATCGGCACCCTTGTAGAAAGGCCAGAAGGCGAAGCCAGTTGCATTGTGGACCATGCCTCAAATATCTATTAAGGCAACACATGTTAAAGATTTAGGATGAATAGTATGTACATTATTTAACAAAGATGATGCCTGTGGCTATCCCTCCCTTTTGGGCTTTGCCTATGGTGCCAGAGACCGCTCGTGCTCCCACAGTAACACCAAATTCTCCACGTATTGGTACACACCAAATGAGATGCCCCCAGAGAGACTGACCTTGAAAAGCCGCGGAACCCACCCCTTCCACATATAGCGGAAACCCTCCTCAACAAAGATGCGATATGCGCAGTTAAGCGAGCTCTTGTACGTGAACCATGCCGTTTTACTCTGCATGCGGGTTTTAATCACGTCGATGGGCTGTGTCAACGCGACCACCGCGGCAGACGACAGCGCACCCGCGGCAAACGCTTGATACTCGTCCAGAGCCTTATGGGGCGACAGTGACTGCACTATCCACGCGTACGTAGTGAACCGCACTACAGAGTTTCCCAACTGGCGGAATATCGTCGGCATCGCTCCCTGCAGGAAGCCGCGCACGCCGCGCGTACGATAAATCTCAAGCACGGTGCCCGCAAAGTGCGACGATGGCTGCCGCTCGTAGTGCAGCAGCCACCGTTCGTGCGCCGTCTGTACCGGGCGCGCCGCGTGGAACGTGGCCTTCGGCGCCGGACCCTTCGACACAGCGGCCGCCCGCGTTTCTGGCTCCCCCTGCACTCGCCGAGACAGCTCCAGCGCGTTCTCCACTGCCGTAGTCTTGATGCTCTCAAACGGCACAACCCATAGACTCTCCAGAAAGCCAGTGATCGCACCCGCCAGCAGCAGCCGCGGCCCCGCAATTGGCTGGTCCGCGTGCTCCGGGTCCCGCAGCCACACACACGCCTGCTCGAACGTCGCAAACCGCGTCCCTGTCTTCAGCAGCGTCCCCACATTCAGCGCAGCGCACCCGCTGAAGTAGTACTTGAACGGGTGCAGCATGTTGAACGCCGCAGCCCCCGGTAGCGCGCGATGCAGCTGCTGCCCCGTCTTCAGAAACTCAAACGGGTGCGACATCGTCGTCTGGAACACCGCGGCCGCCGCCCCTGCAATCACTGATGACCGAACCCCGTGTCTCTGTTTCCTTCCGTTAGTATCTTAGTTTCTAACTGCCCATTCTTAGCTAACGAAACATACCTCAGCGACCAATGATGCCTCGGTTCCGTCCTGAGTACCATCTGCCATTCTGGGCGAATTAGTAGAATCAGTAATGCTCCCGAATGTCCCTTCACTCGATCTGAGCGTCTAATATAGCCTTGCCGATTGGTCACGCGGTATATATGAGCGCAGGAAATTCCAATCCCAGTGGACGGTGCGTTCCGCTTTTCAAGTTGACTCAGCCGTTTCTCTAAGCGATAAAATGAGAGGTTTGTCTACAGGGCGATCCGTTTGGCTGCTCAGTCTTTTTAGTTGGATGCTTTTAAGAACGCTGCCCAGAGTATCAGCATCCAGAATTGGTCTGAATAGAGCAATCAACTTCCGCACAATGACTACAATGAAGAGCGAGACAGACTTTGCGCCGCTATTCGAGAAAATAGACGAGCTCAAGCCACGCTACTTGGAGCGGTTGTCGAAGGCAATCGGGATCCCCGCGGTAAGCGGGGACGAGTCGATGCGCGCACATGTGGTGCGCAAGGCGGACTTCTTGGCGGCGGAGCTGGAGCGGTTGGGGTTCACGGACGTGGAAAAGCGCGAGCTGGGGCCACAGCCAGCGCCTGTGCAGACGCCAGGGTTGAAGCTGCCACCCGTGCTGCTGGCGCGGTACGGACAGGATGCCGCGAAGAAGACGGTACTTGTGTACGCGCACTATGACGTGCAGCCGGCGAACAAGGACGACGGCTGGGCCACCGAGCCATTCGAGTTCTATTTGGATGAGAAGAACGGCGTGATGCGCGGTCGCGGCGTTACCGACGACACGGGCCCGCTGACGGGATGGCTAAACGTAGTTGAGGCTTTCCAGGAGGCAGGAATCGAGCTACCTGTCAACCTGGTTGTGTGCTTCGAGGGCATGGAAGAGTCGGGCTCTATCGGGCTGGAAGAGCTCATTGAGCAGGAGAAGGACAAGTACTTTGCCGGTGTGGATGCCGTGTGTATCTCGGATAACTACTGGCTTGGCACCAAGAAGCCTGTGCTCACGTACGGGCTCCGCGGAGTCAACTACTACCAGGTCGCGATTGAGGGCCCTGCCGCGGACTTGCACTCAGGGCTCTTCGGAGGAGCGGTTGCAGAGCCCATGACTGACCTGGTCAAGGTTCTCAACACCCTGGTCGACTCCCAGGGCCGCATCCTGATCGAGGGAGTGGACGAAATGGTGGCGCCTGTGACCGACGCCGAGCGTGCCCTCTACGACAAGATCGACTACTCGCTCGAGGAATTCAACCAGGCTGTAGGCGCGAACATCTCGCTCTATGAGGACAAGCGGGACATTCTGATGCACCGCTGGAGGTACCCATCCCTATCTCTCCACGGCGTGGAAGGTGCCTTCTACGGCGCTGGTGAGAAGACTGTGATCCCTGCGAAGGTCATCGGTAAGTTCTCAATCCGCACTGTTCCAGACATGGACAGCGACAAGCTGAACAAGCTGGTCATGGATCACTGCCGCAAGGCCTTCGAGAAGCTTGGCTCCCCGAATAAGTGCACGCCCGAGGTGCTGCACTGCGGTGCTTACTGGCTCTCCAACCCCTTCAATGCCTCCTTCTCCGCGGCTTCGAAGGCGATCAAGGCTGTCTACAACGTCGAGCCTGACTTCACGCGTGAGGGCGGGTCCATTCCTATCACCTTGTTTTTCGAGGAGAAGCTCAAGACTGACGTGCTTCTCTTGCCAATGGGTCGCGGCGACGATGGAGCCCACTCCATCAACGAAAAGCTAGACCTAAGCAACTATTTTGGCGGTATGAAGACAATGGCTGCCTACCTCTACTACTACTCCATCTCTGACAGTAAATGAGTTTTTAGTTGTGCGCAGAACGTTTTTAAATATTTATGTGTAGACCGCAATATCTGAGTCGGCCAATTCAGTGTCTAGATGCAATTCTAAACAATAAGTTATCATCTTGTAGGTAGAGCACTTTCTCGTCCGTTTGCAGGTAGCTGGCACGTGAGCGTGCCAGCGTTCGAAGTTTTCTTTTCGTGGTTCATCAAACTCGATGTTGAACGTCCAATTCCCCTTTTCCTGAAAGCAGAGGAGACGACCCCCGGTGGGAACTGATATTTTGCAGGATAGAGCGTGTAAGCTACAAAACGGGGAGGTTCAACAACCGTCGATAATCCAGGAGCCAAGTATATAGGTTGCAGTCGGTTTCCTCAAGTATTCCGGGCGAGTTAGGTTAGGATGTCGTTGGAACTTGAACAGGAGCCGCACACACAGCTTTCGCAGGAGCTGCAAAAAGTTTTATTGACAGCAGAGTTCGCTGCGACTCGAGATGATGACTATACGCCTGGAGAGACTGGCGATGGCCTGATGTGCCTGAGCGACCAGACATTTGAAAAGTGGGTGCCGTATCTGAGGCAGGCCGTGGAATCTGACCGCCTGGATGGCGTAGTAGAGGAGGTGTACAGCTCGGTGGAGGAGAACTTCCAGAATTTTGAGACACAGATCCTTCAGGACTCGCAGGTGAGTGATAACTTGAGCTCCTCAATTGATGAGATTGAGCGGATCCAGAACCTGGCGGAATCTTACCTGCAAGGGCAAGTGGCAGATCTACAGGCGCAGCTAAGCGCCTCGACCAACGAGGTAGTGTCGAAGAAGCGTGCGCTCACCAGCAATCGGCGCACGTCGATCAAGATATCTGAATCGATCATCCTTATTGAGAAGATATTTCAGATGCTGGAGCTGACAAATAAGTGCCAGGAACTCATCAGGGATGGCAACTTCTACAAGGCGCTACAAAACCTGGACAAGTTGGAGCGCATATACATTCACGACTTCAAGAACTACAAGTTCGAGTTTCTGGCTGTCATCTATAACTCTATCCCCAAGCTTAAAAATATAATAAAGGATGAGAGTATCAACCTGATCAAAAAGTCTCTGAGCTCTAATTTGGAAAAGACACTAAGTCAGGTAGGACAAACTTATTTCCAAGTGTACAATGACCAGCTGTTACCGCATTGGCTTGCAATGAAGAAGGCTATGAAGCTAAGTAACTACAAATTCAATTCACCAGTTGAAGTATCCTTGCGTGACGATTCGTTTTTGGCTGGCCTGAAGCTTGAAGACTATTATAATCTGGACGAATTTTATGATTCCATCATGATATTTGAATCTTTGAAAGAGACTAATTATTTGTGTGATGAATTTACGAAGGAGTACGACTTCAGGAAGGTTAAGCTTGTCTATCCATTGGATTGGAAAAGTACAACAACAATGACCCATAGTGCAAATGAGCAAGTTGATTCCTTTTATCAACAGCTTTCGCTACCCTTTTTGAAAGAGTATCTACTCAAGATCCTTGGGTTTTTGCTATATGACAAGTTCTTGCATAAGTCCACGGACTACATCTTTGCTTATAACACCTACACTACCACAGAGGAATTTTGGGAACAGTTCATGACCAAGGTTTCTCCACATTTGTCGAGGTTCATTAAGGAGAAATTAACAACAGAAGACCAGCTGATTGAATTTAAAAATTTCCTGGGAATATTAATTGCCATATTGGAAAATATGAAGCTCAACAGTGAGTCCATGTATAAAATTCAAGTTCAAGTGTTTGAAAAGTACTGTGGCCTTTTGATTCATGTTTTCGACAAAGAGTTCACTAATCTGCTGAATGATGATGATTTCATGCCTTTGCCGATTTCAGACAGAAATTTCTACGAGAAGGTGATGAAGTTGTGCTGGATGAAACCCGACAGCGTTCCTATTGTCACCCAAGATGATGCAAACGGTTTCTCTGTCACCTTGCCGTTTTCCCCGCTATATCCAATGACCTGCGCTTTAATCAAGAAGTCATATGCTAATATGCTCCTATTCCTAAATACCTTTTTCCAGCATGATCTCTCCTACTTGAATATAGTACTGGTGAGGACAGTAGACGATATCTTTATTAAAGTGGTTAACAACAAAATAAGATCCAAGTTAGATACCACGTCCAGAGAGGAGATTGCACAGATTTTGATCAACTTAGACTACTTTATTGTAGCGGCAAAAGAGTTTAGTGATATCATGACAAAAGAAAACATCACACAGAATCCAGATATAGAAATAAAACTCTCCTCTACAAAGCAATTGGCTGATACCAAAAAGTATGCGGAAACTAAGTTGATAGAATTGATTGACAGTAAAGTCACCGATCTGATGGAATTTGTGGAATTGGACTGGACCACAGAGGAAGTCAGGGATGAACCCGGGCTATCTATTCGCGACATTGCTCAATTCTTAGAGATGATGTTCACTTCCACGTTGGCCAATCTACCGTATAGCATCAAGTCCCTTTTGATTTTCCGGGAATTTGATCAGCTCACCCGCAAGTTCCTCGAACTTCTCGTTCACGAATCTCCCTCTTATATTACCACACAGAGCGTTGCAAATTTTGAGACTGACATGAAGTTCCTGGAGAACGTCATCTCCAATATATTTCCTAACGAAAGCACCGAGCAGAATGTAGAAATATCTCCTTCTACACCAACCACTCCGGTCGCAGACAGTTTTAATGTCAAGAGTCCTAACATGATTGAAAGCAACGTCCGGTCTCTTTTCTCAACTTTTACAGACTTGAATCAGCATATTCTTTTGATGAAATCAAACAACTTCGATGAATATAAGGATTCTAGTATAAGGATGCGGAAATACCCCCGTATCAAACCGGAAGTTGCGCATTTGCTGATGAACAAGCTCTCCAGGCCAACCACTGCTACCACTGATGGTGACAATACAACTGTGTCGGATTATAGCGTCACCAGTAATGGCAGGTTCGCTAAATTCTTCAACAGAGGTGGCTAATAAAGTATACTCTTGGGCAATATATACAATATTTAAAACGGACCACGTTTTGGGGGTTCTATTCCTCTTTCGCTATTGCTCACTGAATGGGCAGAACGGCTAACGTTGAAAAATTGTACATCGAACAAACCTCCGATTGAAGACATTACTACAAGACGTAGCACAAAATGGCTAAAAGAGCAAGATCCGGAGACTCTAGTGGGCCTAAAAAGAAGTATAAAGTTGTCCATGCTACTATAGATCCAAATACATCCGGTATATATGCTACTTGTGCCAGAAGACATGAAAAGCAAGCATCAAGGGAGCTAATGAGCATTCTACAGGAAAAGGCGGAAGAATACTACGTTGATGAACTCAAAGCTATCGCAGAGACTGAACTCTTGAGCGACAAAGAAGATGAAGAAGAACTATCTGTGGAAGAGCAGGTGCAGAAAGAGCTAGAGCAATTGAAGAAAGGCAGTGGTCCTGTGGATACCAAAAAGAAACCGGTCCTGCAAGAGATTCAGTTGGGATGTGAATGTATGGTCTTCATCAAGACTAGAAGACCAATCAAGCCGGAATGCTTTGTCAAACGCCTAGTACAGGAACTTGCATCGTCAGAAAATACTACCAAGGTTTCGCGGTACGTCCAGAGATTGACACCCATCACTGATTCCTGCAATGCTAGTCTAACAGAATTGGAAAAACTCTGCAGAAGGGTGCTTGCTCCTCATTTCCATACTGACAAAGAGATAAAGTACAAGTTCGCGGTCGAGGTGGTAAAACGTAACTTCAACACGATAGACAAAATGGATATCATTAAACTTGTGGCGAAGGAGGTCGGTAAGAGTGGGGAGTTGGGGCACTCTGTGGACCTAAAGGACTACGACAAGCTGGTCATCGTGCAGTGCTATAAGAACAATATCGGCATGTCTGTGGTGGACAAGGATTACTCTGTGGCTCTTAAAAAGTATAACCTGCAAGAAATATATGACACCAAGCTACAAACAAAGGATGCATAGCCTCCTAACTGTCTTACTCTGGGGCGAGAACACTCTGCGGCTAGCCACGAACCAACGTATATAACGGTTGTATAATGAATGGTCCCACTAGAATGCGTAAGACTGCATGCTATACGCCATCGGCGTCTCCCAGGCCAGCCAGTCGCTATGTTTGTTCGGCAACAGTCCCATGGCGTTCAGCTTCTGCAGCCCAATTGCCATGAGCACAGCCTGGAAAAACACATACAGACACATCGCCGCCAAAACCTGCCCGTAAGCCGCCTCGTTGTTTAACAAGCCCTTAAAGGTTGACCGCACCTGTAGAACGCTCTTCACCGGCCCAGTAAGCAGCATTAGCGCCGTCATGATCGGAATGATCTGCAGGGAGGTCCCCGACATGTATGACATGAAGAAGTTCATTGGAATGGCCTTGGACGGCTGAAAGGCCAGCTGCCATGCCTTCTTGACCTGTAGCGCGTTAATCCTTTCGCGATTAGCCTCTCCCTCCTCCTTGGACACCGATCTGGTTTGGGATTTCTGCTTCTTTGAGAATCCTGGTGGCTGCGGGAGGGTATTGGAGCTAACCACAGAGATTGACTTCAAGTATTCTGGCTCCACTAGGCATCTAGCCCACGTTGGCGCCTCAGAAGACATCTGCAAAGCACAATAGCGCAAACGGATGTTCCACTCATTGCACCTAGTGCAAGGGCCGAAAAGCGCTATTAAGTATCCCGGGGCTGCTCCGGATGAAACATCACTATATACGTTCTTATGCGGAGCTCTGTCGAGCGGTGGTCTCTAGAGCTCATCGGACCAGCGCGAGCTGGTGGTGAAACGGTCCCTTCGTTTGAGGGGCCTGTGGAATCGCCTATGGTGGCATGAACAGTTCTCTTGTGTTGAGCGTCAGCGGTGCTTATATAAACTTACATGATACAATAGTAATGCGGCGTCAAAATTACCTGGTAGCAAATCTTCAAACCTATGCACGCATCTTGACGGTGAGGGCATAGACTATCAAGCCGCCCTGTACCATCGCAAAGACGACGGTCATGCCAACCGCAACGAAATGGAGGGAACCCTGTAGCACGCGGTGGTGGGTGGTACCTTTTGAGGCAAGCTTCTCGTGGCTGCCACCCGGCACAACCGAGCTGGCGCGGGAATCGTAACCTAGAACATGTACTGCATGCCCCATATTCGAATCGGTAGAGCCGACTGTGCTGGCCTTGCCGCTGGACCAACTTCGCGTGGCCGTAAGCGGCTGGGGGGGCGCGTATGTGATTCCGGGTGGCTCCGGGGCTTTCTCTCGTGTTACCATAGTTCCACTGAATTCAGTACGTACGTTACGTACATTAGCTTCGCGCCTGGTACAGAGTATTATATACAGTCTAGGCCTGTGAGAGTGCGACACGAGATTTGCGATGACGAGGCAAGCACAAGGCGCTTCTACGCCGTGCGGGCCGCCTTAATACTAGCTGCAGCGCATGGTCATCGCGCCGCCCTTCGCAGCGTTGCTCTGTGCGGCAGCGCAAGTTCTGCGAAGAACCCTTGTGCAACCGAGTTGAGCGGTATGCAAGCAGCGACCACAAGCCAGGCCCATGGTAGCAGAAGGCCTCTGCCAATGCTACATCCGCCGAATGTCGACCGGCGGTCCGCACGGAGCAGCTCCAGACCGCTCCTGTTTGGCACGTGATACCGAGGGGAGATCACCGTGCAAAAACTGCCAGGGTTGCACACAGGGTGCTGCAGACCCAATTCCGATAAGGATCCTGATGGCTGATTCAGACGTGGAGCAGGCGCCCTCGGTGTCGGTGCTCCCGCGCAATAAGATACTGATCCTGGCCCCTGCCGGTAAAGCCTACCAAGCGGAGGTTATTCGGGATCTTTTTAATATAGAAGCTTCCGAGAGCGATCGCATTGTAAGGGATGTGAAATGGAGCAACAAGTACTACGAGGTCGACTTGGACCTCTACATTGACAGCTACGAAAGCTTGCAGACGTGGGGCGCAGAATTCTGCAGCGACGAGTGTGCTGACTTGCGCGATGTTGTGGCCGGCATCTTCCTGGTCTTCGAGGAAACCGAAGACGCGGAGACCTTCCAGCAACTCATCGAGGACTGCCACTTCACAGATGAGCGGGTGCTCGTGGCGTGCGATTTGAGCTCTGCGGAACACCCCGCCTCGCTAGAGCGTGCCCTCGAAGTGCACGACGTGGCGCTTGTCAGATGGCGCGAGCGCGGCACAAACGAGCTGGGGGAACAGCAGGGGCGCGAACGTGTGCGCGAGCTGCTGGATATCCATCCCTGGAGCGAGCGTATGCTGCGTATGCACGCGTCGACCGCTGCAGCCCTCGCAGAGCTGGATCCCTTGCAGGCAGATATACCGCTCGACAGTGTGGTAACCAGGATTAAGCAAGCTAGAGAACGCTATTTAGAGATAACAGATGTTCATGCCGCTGACGAATACGCCGCACGCATAGCACACGAGCTCACGGAGCAGCTCCTGCCCGAGTGACTTAGCTCGTCAGCTGCCGACGAAAGCACTGAAGCGCCAGGGGCACGTAGGCCACCAGCACCGTGCGATTAATTATGTCAAGCTTCGGCGTCGAATGAAAGCTCGGGTTCTGTACATTCAGTAGCAGCAGGTAGAACTGGCTGATATATAGTGCGGGCTGCAGCACAAATGTGTCGGACCGCCACCACCAGGACCGCCGCCGGCGTCGCCCCCTGAATAGCCGCCCGCCGTGATGCAGTGCCTGATTCATCCCAATGCTCAGAATAAAGATCGAGTACCCAATGTTCTTCAGTACCGGCGCGTGCTCGTAGTCGTCGTAGAAATGCATCACGGCCACGAAGTACAGCATGTTGGCACACTTCAGCAGGGTCCGCGTCCAGAGTCCCTTCGTGAACCTATAAAACCAGATCATCCACAGAACCTCTAACACCGCGCTGCCGCCTAGAAGGTAGATCAAAAACCCATGTATGCCGCCCGGAACCCAGCGCGTTCCTACCAGGGGGAACAGCGCTAGCCAGCGCGCCACCAAAGCTGCGTAGAGAAACATACAAGAGAGCCTGTAAAACTGATACGCCCGAGACACCATTGAATTGGGTGTGTGCGCGGGCTTACCGGGTATCCCTTGGAGGTCTGCCATCTTCTGAGGTTTTGGCCTGTCCTTGAAAGAAGGAATGAACTTTCTGGGCGTAACATGCCTATATAAAAATCATTAATTAGAGGACACCGAAATCTCCACAACGCACAAGAGTTGATAATGCTGGCGCGCTTCGTGTGGCTTATAGCTGCGGGACTGCTTGCGATTGTAAATGGGTTCACAGCAGATGAGGCAGAAATATTCAATCTTCAAAAGGTGCTCACGGACAAGTATGGCAAGGACATGAACCTGTACCGATTCCTTAAACTCGAGAAGCTTGAGAAGTCTGATGGGCGGGAGATCACCCGGCAGATGCGGGCGCTGGCCAAGAAGTACCATCCAGACAAGAACCCGAAGTACAAGAAGCTCTACGAACGGCTACACCTGGCGGCGCAGATTCTGACGGACGGCGAGAAACGCAAGACGTACGACTACTACCTGGACTACGGGTTCCCGGAGTACCGGGTGGACAAGCGAGGATTTGTATTCCAGCGGGTGCAGCCGAAAACGTGGGTTGTGCTAGCGTTCGTGCTCGTGGCCACCAGCGCGATACACTGGACGGTGCTGAAACTGCAGCACCGGTCACGCGTGAGGCGTGTGGAGGGCTTTTTGCGCGAGGTGAAGGAGCAGGACGATACTCTTGGGCTCGGGGAAAAACGCCTGCAGCTCCAGCTGGGCGACTCTGACCCGCAGGAGGTGGTGGTGAGGTTTGGAGACGTTTTCGTGGTCCAAGAGAACAACACCGAGACGCGGATCTGCGCGGAGGAGCTGCGCGCGCCAGGACTTCTAGACACACTAATGTTTGCGCTGCCGATGTGGGCGGTTGGCCGTGTGCGCGCGCCGTTCAGAAAGCAGACGGAGCCAGAAGCACCGGTTCGCACCGAACCAGCGGCGGTCAAGAAGAAGAGCCCAAAGCCCAAGGGCAAGGGTCAGAAGTGGCAACTGCCAAACGGCAAAGTACTATACAGTAGGGCGAAAAAGGACTGACGAGGCAATGAGAAGCATCATCCATCATATATTTACAGTGGAAACTCTAGATCACTAAGTAGAAAAGTGGGTAACTACCGCTGTCTCTATCTATTTCTACCCGAAGGCTGCGAGCAGCTATTCATGCGCCGGAGGTGGGCCAAGGATAATCACGCCGTTCTTCTTGTTTTTCAGGTCGACTTCTTCTTGGCTCCTTTTGATTAGCTTTTCTTTCAACTTCTGGTGTAGATCTGCCTGCGTGGAGAACGAGTAGCCGGACAATTTCCCACCGAACTCGGGCAAATTTTCCCCAGTTTCAGTGAGTTGCTCCATTTCAGCGGCAGTGCAACCATTTTCTTCGCCCAAGTACTCACTACCGCCCAATATCTTGGAATACATCATCCTAGTGTCATTTAAAGCATCCTCCGAGTAGAATATCCAATCTGGATCCTGGAGCACCCTGTGAATATCAGGAGATATCAATTCTACTTTGTAAACCTTGGAAAACTTGACTATTTCCTCCGCAATTAGAACCAAATGGCCCATATACCCCAGGTTAGTATTATATTGTTCGTAAAAAGCATGTGAATTCTTATAACCCTGTAAGACGAGATCTCTAGTAATTGCAAAATCGGTAAAGTCTTGAGCCCTATTTTCTTCAGGCTTGACATCGATAACAAATTGTCCTGCATCTTTATTATTGAAGAGGGAATATACCAAAAAAGAATTGTATGAAAAATCCATTCTACCATTAAAAATCTGTTGAATAATGTCAAAGACCACATTATGCCAGAAGTTGTTCCATGGATGCTCAATGAATAGTTGGATTATCTTGGGCAGGAGTTGTGTATCATAAAGCTGAATTTTAAATAAGTCGCCGATAGTCGGATTATGGCGTAGCTTCGAATTTTGGTTCATGTTGAGGTAAGGAATTTCGAAAGACTCATCTATTTCCTCGTCAGCGTTATCATTAACAGCGGTTGTCTGAGTACTCATGCTCGTATTTGTAGCACAAAGGCCTGTCAACCCCTTTTCGTCGCCCTTAGTTCTATCATTACCATCATTCATATTCAATTCCGTCAACGCATCCTGTAACTGCTTAACCATGTGATTTCGTACCTCATCGCGTTCCTTAACTATCCTCTCCGCTTTCTTGGAGTTCATTAAACCCATGTTTGAGCAATGTAGCAGTTCAGCAATTAATTCGACTATTTTAAAGCGTTCAAAGCCTAGTGGTTTATACTCGATTCCCAGTTGATTTCGTATATCTTTGATACTACCATCGTTCTCTATCTCCAAGAGTACCCTTTTAAAATTAGGTAACTTTTCTGCAAACTTCTTCAGCATTCTGCCCAAATATATTGGATCTCTGGTCGATGGAGGATGCGTCTTAACACTTGTACAGAGGAGGTTTATTTGGTCGTAATCAGAGTTGTTTTTGCGAATCAATTCAATGACCACTGAAACTGCTGTAGTCAATGCATGCCCTCTCTTATTAATGATGGCATCCAAAAAGCAATCAATGCTTTCTTCCGAGCACAACTGCCTCGTTAGTGCATTCGGCCCGATAGATAACTCATCGAGGGGAGCATTGGTAGAGATAGAAATCAACGCTTTCATCAAATCACCCGCACAGGCCTGTATATCAGCAGAGTATTTGTGGTTGTCCAGAAATGACAACATTTTAGGTATTAGTCCTTGGTCATACACCAGCTCTATTATGCCTGTCGGGGATTCCTGTTTATCTGTGGAAATAATTTTTAAGAAAAAATCCATCAGCACTGATATCTCAAGATGCTGTAAGAACTCATCCACTAGGGACTCGCGAGCCCTTATGAAGTTCAAGAGCTGATCCTGTCTTGTCAGAAGCAGATTTTGGTTTATTTTCAAAAATATTGGTACTAGCGGCGACTTTTCGGCCTTAAAATCCTTGTGATTAAGTACCGACCAAATCTTGGACAGGTGAGAAGGGTCTTTGACGAGAGACTCTGAGATCAGCCAGATGTCCAAGGCAAATATCTCTGAAATAGTGTTCACCCTGTTTAGAAGCGAAGACTGACGTGTATCTCTGCGACCGTGCAAGAAGGGAAGGATGGCATCATCCCCCTCGTGCGAAGGAGGTTCCGGGGACACGCCCTTCTTTATGAATTCGGAGTCCTGGCCCTCAAGGAACCCTGCCTGTTGAGGGGGCAGAAAATCGTCGTGTTGTTCGTTTTCCTGCTCGTGACCGGGCGTTCGTGTTTCGTCGTTTTCCTTCTGCTCTTCATTAACTCTATCTATGCAAAACATCAATTGGTCGATTAGGTATTCGATATTATCTATTTTGTTGCCATCCGTGTCATAGAAAAACCCAAAGCACACAAAATCCAATAACGTATTATTCTGTCTCGTTAGTTCGTTCAAAAGCTCGCTCTCCTTTAAAATGCTGTCGATGAACGAGTAGTTGAGTGAAAACTTCGTCAGCGGCGCCTCGTCGCTGTCTGCAAGTTCCTCTGTGCATATCGACACCGCAGACGATAGTGCCGATGGCACACAGGGCGCAGACGAAACCGTGCCCTGCTCCGAGCTGTTCGGGTTGTGGTAAACGGGCCTCATCGCGTCCCCACCCTCCGTGCGCTGCAGGCTGTCCCGCGCGCCGCCGCTGGCGCCCCCACCGTTCGTGCTGCGCTCCTTCACAATCCGCCCGGCTGCCGGCGCGGCTGGCCCGCCACCGGCCTCCCGCTCCCCAGACTCTCCCGCCCCATCCTCCTCCAGAGAATGCAGCACCCGAAAGTAGTCGTCCAGGATCCGGTTAATGTTGGAGTTGTTCACGTTCTGTCCAAACGGCCAGAACGACATCCCTGCTACTGCTTTTCCTTCCCGCAGCGTTCCTCGCCTCTTCTCTACTTGAATATGAAGCCCGCCTACACGGTGGTCTCTGATTTTCTGCGCCCAGCTTAATTCCCCGAGAAATCACTTGCCTCGCTCTTTCCACGTGGGAAGCTGTTCCGCACGCTTGTATAGCTGACCTCGATATCTACCTAAGCACCGTCAGCAACCGGCTCACCAGCTCAGCAACTGGGCATACGGTGGAAGTAGACATACTGGTCCCGCTTTACCCTCCTTGTAAAAAATTCTGATTGGGCAAAGGTTGCTGGGTTTTGTCACGTGACCAGATTTATCTTGGAGCCGTGTGCTAGCGTGGCAATGATGACCTTGATGGAGCCTTGTGCAGCCTTGATCAGGATAGCAAAGCTGTTCCTTATGTTTTGTCCTGGATCTGGCTCAATAGCCGTTTGCTACGTTTGTGCGCGTTTAGTTTTGCACCGCCTCCATGGTAACAGCAGCAAACAGACATACAAAGCAACCAAGCGATCAGCCAACAGCTGAGTTCTGATTCGATGAGAGCTATTAGTAAACTTTTTGTGTTTACGGTGCTGGTCCTGGGATCGTTACAGTACTACTGTGGACGCTACGGCGCGTGCCCCGCGCAGATTGCAGTGATAAGCCATTATACGTGGCCTTGCACGTACGCGCCGGCAGTACGGGATAAATTAGGGAAGGCCAGCGAGTGGTACGGGGCCAATGCGGCTCCGCATGTGTCGGTGGCGAGCGGGTGGATGCAAGGGAAGGTGATGCCGCACCTGACGAAAGTATCCCAGTGGACGGAGAAGCATGTACAACCGCGGATGCGGCAGGCTGGCGCGGACGCGATAGTAACAGCGCGCGTGGCATGGAATGTCGTACAGCAGTACCAGCGGCGGCATGTGGTGCCTCTGACAGGGCGACTGCTGGCGAAGTGTCCGTGTCTCGAGAGGTGGGCCGAACAAGCTGCGCGCGGCTGGCAGTGGCTCTGCAAGCATGCTCGGGCGCTAGCCACAGCAGTACAGCAGCAGTATCCTGCGTTTGTGGCGCATATGGGGGGCATATGGGAGCCTTTGCACGGCGCCTACAACCGGATCTATCTGGACTTGGGCCGCCCAGTGCAGGAGAAGACGTCCGAGGACGCGAGTGCGGCGCCCGGGGGGACTCAGTACATCACATCCACTATCACAATGACCATGACTTCGCTCGATGAACTCGTGACGGTAACCGCGGAGGACGGTCTGTCTGACGTGGTGGAGGCGTCCTTCAAGGACCTAGTTGCCGACGAGTTCAGTGCGTGGCAGCAGGCCATCGAGCGGAAGGCAGACAGCGTGCTCCAGGCTTTCACAGAGGAGGTTGGGGAGTTTGAGATGCAGCAGCACGAAGCTGTTGCGCCCAAATTCCGCGCACTGCTCAAGCATATCTCCGCCAAGAGCCAGGAACATTATGCCAAGATCAACCAGGCGATTCGCGACATCAACAGCACGATGGAGCTGGATCCCGCGACTAACCAGACCATCTGGTTCGATGCGCATGGCACCCAGCTGCACCAGTACATTACTAGGCCGCTCATGCGTGAGTACTTCTCCCAGGCCAACGACGAGTTGGCCAATATTACAAACCACATCCGTGCCGAACTACGCGAGGTTGTCGACTCCGTCAACGGGCAGGTCGACGTGATCCGCCAGGAGCACATCGAGGTCTACGAGGAATGGGCCGACGTCATGGTTTCGGAGTGGTCCCGCCGCATGGCCTACATCGACGTTGTCGACCGTGATCTGGAGGCCGAGGCCGAGCGCAATCGCAACTGGAAGCGCTTTTTGAAGCTCAAGAAGCGGGTCATCAAAGTGCGCGACCAACTACTGGAGCACCCCGTCAAGTTCAACCAGCTCGAGACGTTTCTGAAGGAGATACAGTCCACGCTCCGTATTTTGGCTCAGGAGAACGGCGAGTATCTCTACATCCTGCGTTCCAAAGCCAATCTGTCCTTCCAGGAACGCGAGAAGAATGACCGCCTCCGCGAGCAGCACGAGCAAGAGGCCCGCGAGATGACTCTCCGTGAGCAACTGTCGACAGAGCTTGCTGCCAACGGCACTGAGGTCATTATAGACACCTTCGAGGTGGACCTCGACCAGCTGCTCCGTTCCAACTCAACCTCCTGGTCAGTGCCTCCTGCAGATGCCCGCGCCGAGCCTGCCAGCGGTAGTCCGATCCAGCAAGCCGCTTCGGAGGCAGCACAGCAGCCTAGCGTCTAGAGCCAAGCCTGTAGACAGTGACTTTTTCGCCAACCAACTCCTCGAGCGAGGGCAATACGTAGATACATAAACCTCCCTGCAACGCATACGGCAAGAGGAGCCCAAATCTACCAATTTTTCGCACATGCTTAGCAACAAGTATGTGAGCCTTTACCGTCACTTGCATGAAGCGAAAGGTGTACTTCGTCATCATGCTGATGGAATCACATGGGAAAATTTTTACTCTCGGTGCAATACGAAAAAATATAAAAGACAGAATGAAAATCTTGCAATGCTTGGATCGTCCTTGTCAGTCTGTAATCGCTGCTCATTCCTGTGCGTCGACCCTCCCCCGTTAAGATGTCTATTCCAGCTCAAAACTACAAAGTCGCTGACCTATCCTTGGCTGCCTTCGGCAGAAAGGAAATCGAGCTTTCCGAGCACGAAATGCCTGGTTTGATGGCCATCAGAAAGGCGTACGGTGATGCGCAGCCTTTGAAGGGCGCCCGCATTGCCGGTTGCTTGCACATGACGATCCAGACCGCTGTCTTGATCGAGACGCTTGTCGCGCTAGGTGCTGAGGTCACGTGGACGTCGTGCAACATCTACTCCACGCAGGACCACGCAGCCGCTGCGATTGCGGCCTCCGGCGTGCCAGTGTTTGCCTGGAAGGGTGAAACCGAGGAGGAATACTTGTGGTGCATTGAGCAGCAGCTATTTGCATTCAAGGATGGCAAGAAGCTAAACCTGATCCTGGACGATGGTGGCGACTTGACTACCTTGGTGCACGAGAAGTACCCAGAGATGTTGGACGACTGTTTCGGTGTCTCCGAGGAGACCACCACCGGTGTCCACCACTTGTACCGTATGTTGAAGGAGGGCAAGTTGAAGGTGCCAGCCATCAACGTCAACGACTCCGTGACCAAGTCCAAGTTCGACAACTTGTACGGCTGCAGAGAGTCCCTTGTCGACGGTTTGAAGAGAGCCACTGACGTGATGTTGGCCGGTAAGGTCGCCGTCGTTGCCGGCTACGGTGATGTCGGTAAGGGCTGTGCCGCTGCCTTGAGAGGCATGGGTGCCCGTGTGATTGTCACCGAGATCGACCCTATCAACGCCTTGCAGGCTGCTATGGAGGGCTATCAGGTCACCACTATGGACCAGTGCGCCAGCTACGGCCAGGTTTTTGTCACCACCACCGGCTGCAGAGACATCATCAAGAAGGAGCACTTCTTGGCCATGCCTGAGGACGCCATTGTGTGCAACATCGGCCACTTCGACATCGAGATCGACGTCGCCTGGCTAAAGGCCAACGCCGTCGAGGCCGTCAACATTAAGCCACAAGTCGACCGCTACTTGCTTTCCTCCGGCAGACACGTCATCCTGCTTGCCGATGGTAGACTAGTCAACCTAGGCTGTGCCACTGGCCACTCCTCGTTTGTCATGTCTTGCTCTTTCTCCAACCAGGTCTTGGCACAGATTGCTCTCTTCAAGGCCAATGATGAGGCCTTCAGACAGAAGTACATTGAGTTCCAGAAGACCGGCCCATTCGACATCGGCGTGCACGTCCTACCTAAGATTTTGGACGAGGCCGTCGCCAAGTTCCACCTTGACAAGTTGGGTGTTAAGTTGACCAAGCTTTCTTCTACTCAATCTGAGTACCTAGGTATCCCAGAGGAGGGTCCATTCAAGGCCGACCACTACAGATACTAAGTGTCTTCTCTACCTGGACCATTCTACACTCAACTGTGTCTGGTTACCAGCTATGCTTCGGATTGTCAGTCCACATTCACGACACGACCTCGGTTTAACTAGTGATGTATAATATATATGATGGTGCTTCGCGATAGCGGGGCTCTTTTAATGACCTTCAACAGTGTACACTATGCTTCTCCCGGCCGATGCCGTCGGACAGCTTATGATACTTCAAAGCCGGGTAATAATATTTTGAATATGTTGTTCGGATATTAAGGGATTGGCGTAAAGCTAGGCTTAAGACAAGTGACACAAGAAGGTGGTGTTAAACAACAGTGAAGTTTAAAACAGGTAATTTGGTACCGAGCAACAGCATGTCGTTGTTTATGGATGAGATCGATCACCAATATGTGAAGGCGTTGTTTCCGCACTATTTGTTGGAGCAGCCGATGGCATATGAACTTTGGAAGCTGTACTTCCAACACAAGAAACTCTTCAACAAACTGAAACTGAAGCGGCGCGTTATTCCTAACTACACGGAAAATGGAGAGACTGAGCTGTACCGGCGGTCGACGAAGTTGACGTATGCTACACGAAAGGTAATTTGGGAAAAGCTCTCGCAGTTGGGGGTTCTTGGAATTATACCGTACGACTCTGCGACAGACGAGTATTTGGTGCAGGTGTACAAGTACTTCTACACTACGCATAACGACCGGCTGGCCGGCGGAGACCGTTTGCTACGGGAGGGTGAGGCCACGGGCGGAACAGCCGGGCGGGACGAGGACGTGGCGATGGAGGAGCGCGGCGAGGACTACGACGAGGAAGATGCGGACGACTACGAGCAGTCTTCGGATGCTCTGCCCTCGGACAGCGATGAGTCTGCGCTTGTGGTGCAGCCGACGCAATCTGTGGAGCCGGACCATGGGGCAGAGCTAGACGGCGGTGCCGATGTGGAAGCGTTCTACCCTGCAATCACGGACTCGAAGCACTCCACGAAACGTAAGGGCAACCCCCTTTTCTCAGACGTATACTCCTCGATAGGCTATCCTTTGCCCCACCTCTGGACCACACAGTCGAACAACTCAGTTTTGGTCTCAACAGACGGTTTCACAAACTTGCGGCCTAACCCCAACTGGCAGCTCTACTCTGGCTATGACAACAGCCCTATTGTAAATAATAGGCTACGGACTTCAGTTAATAACCAGAAGCAGCAGTGGGCTTCCACCTGGGCGAATGCTTGTATTAATCATAAGAAAGTGGCTATCTTTTACTATGAAATTAAGGTACTATCGGTGACCAGCGCGCAGTCAGGCCAAACCTGCAATATCAATATTGGATTTAAGGACTGGTCAAAAGTCGCGTCAAATGCTGGCGAAGCAAACACTAGCGATCCACCTTCGAGGGACCCGGGTGAATTTTCTGCCTTGAACCGGCAAACTTCCAACATATTAAGAGGGCCTTTTGAGGGTTCCAGGCCAACTTCGCAACAGAGTAGCACTGGTAAGGATGTCTACATTTACAACGGGTCGGACGGTTACATAAATGACGGCTCTTTGTTCAAGTCGTACTCGAAGCCCTATGGTCGAGACGACGTGATCGGATGTGGCATTAACTATGTCGATGGTACAATTTTCTTTACCAAGAACGGCATACATCTTGGCACTGCATTCAAGGATGTTGCGCATTTAGACCTCGTTCCTTATGTTTCATTAAAACCCGCTAATTCGATCAGAACAAACTTCGGGTTGTACGAGGAGTTCTTGTTTGATATTGTTGGTTACCAGAATCATTGGAAGGCGAAGGCATATCATAATATATTTACCGCCATCTCTGGCGGAGAGGAGAGTGATTTTGGTTTCGAAGATGATGACGAAAGTGAGGAAAACGCAGGCGATCACCTTGATGCAGATGTTCAGATGAACGATACCAATGCCGGAGTCGGACAAGACTATGACGATATCAATAATTCCACGCTGGAAAGAAACCAACAGGAATCACATACAGATGGGTTCTTGTTGAGTTGGGACACCAGGTTTAGTGGCGGTCAGCTATATAAACCAGACAAAGATAAAATAAACAACATTAGTGGGACGGACGACTCCATACCATGCACTTTAAATACGATGATCAATGACTATCTAATTCACCACGGGCTCATTGATGTTGCCAAAGGGTTTCTGAAGGACCTCCAGAAAGATTGTATCCCAAACAATAATGAGGAGCGAACAAGATCCGTAATTCGACACCATGAACGCCAAATTAAACGTGAAGAAGAGAACTTAAAGATACGTCAGGATATTCGGCTGTTGATTAAAGATGGCGACATTCCTCGCTGCATCAAGTATATAGATTCTAAGTTTCCTGGTCTTTTAACAAAACACGTTGAATTGGCGTTTGAATTCAAGGTGGCAGAATACTTACTCGCAATAATGAAGCTAGAGCAGGTAACTATCGACTATGTTCTTCAAAAGGGACTAGAGATCTCTAACGAGTTCATATACAATGAGAAATTGTCGCAGGAGCTCCGGCAAAAGTTTAAGGCGCACTTTGGAGACATATCGGCGTTAATGGCGTACGATAACCCACTGGTTGAGTGCCCTAAGGAATTAGCGGTGTATCTCACCCCATCTTACCTACAGGATAGGCTTTTCCAGCTTGTGAACACCACCATTTTGATGTTCCTAAAGAAGAAGAGCGAGTCATCCCTCGAAAACATGATCAGCTATACACGCGCAATGGTAAACACGTTGATGGAGTATGGCGACCAGCCCGGCTCCTCCAACTCAGACTCACAAGAGCGTTATTACAAGTTGGTAAATATCGATGAAGACCTTTTGAACTTGTAAGTCCCTCGTGATGACGCGCACAGCCACCCGCAGCCGGTATAACAGTATATATCATTCATAATCTCAACCTCTTCCCCTCAACCCCGCAATGCCCTCGGTCTAGCATACGTCCCCGCAACCTCAAACGTAAACGCCGAACGAGTTAGCGAGGAAGATGCTTGCAAGCCCAAACAGCAGAGATCCCACAAGACCCAAGGGGATAAAAATCAACAGAGGCACAGCAAGCCCCTTAGAACGATTAGCACTTACGATCGCGCCCAAGATGCACAGCATCGAGATCACAAGAGCTGTAGCGCCATAGTACGGCTGCTTTTCTAAGGGGACCATTGGTGAGAAATCTGCGCCATTCTGGAACTGTTTCTGTAATTGAGTTAGTACTCCATTCTTGGAGCAGTTTCCTAAAATCCATGAACATACATAGAGCTTCTCATATGACATCTTGAATCTTTCGTG
The DNA here is from genome assembly GCF_000091025.4 of Eremothecium gossypii ATCC 10895. Lineage (NCBI taxonomy): Eukaryota > Fungi > Ascomycota > Saccharomycetes > Saccharomycetales > Saccharomycetaceae > Eremothecium > Eremothecium gossypii. The sequence goes on along the minus strand of NC_005787.5, from coordinate 874,486 downwards.
CAACTACTCTCCCGTAGTATGCACACTGTATTTGTACGTGGCTAAAAACTTTTTTCCCATATGAACCACCCGCACAGCGGAGTTCATCGCCACTGCAGAGCGAATGTTGGCTGCCATCCGACGGCCTCTGGCCACTAGGCAACTGCTGCTGAGACATGCCAGTACAGAGGCATATACGCCACCAGAATACCGGGATTTAAATGCACAAACCTGGGCCAAATTGTCCGAGCCAGTGCGCGAAGAGCTGATAGAGTATTTCGCCTGGCGTATGGAAGACCGCTGGCACACGATATCGCGGGATGAAGCTCGTGCCGCTTACTTCATCGGATACGGGACATGGGGCCCACGTGCTGCGAAGGGCAATCCAACGCAACAACCTCCCGCGGGGGAGCTTGTGGGTAGGGCTATATTCTCGTTGGTGCTCTTCTCCGCGCTAGGTGTAGCAGCATTCAATCACGTGACCGACAAGCGCGTCCACGCGGCACTCGCGAGGCTCGAGGTGTCCGATGTATAAGTTATCCGTATTATACTATATGCAATTACACACCGCTAGACATTCCGGAGGTAGTGGGTGGGGCATTGGTAGCCCGTGGGGTTGTTCGTTAGATAGCGCTGGTGGTATTCTTCCGCGTCGTAGAAAGACTCAGCAAGGGCCACCTCGGTCTTAATGCAGTTGGCCCAGCGAGGCTGCCAGCGCTCAAGGATCTGGCGCACCTGGCTCAAGTCCTCGTCGGAATGCGCATACAACGCACTGCGGTACTGGGTGCCCACATCAGGGCCCTGGGCATTAAGCGTGGTGGGGTCGTGCATGCGGAAAAAGAAATCACAAAGCTCACTCAATCCCAACACCTCGGGATCGAAAGCGACCTGGACCACCTCTGCGAAATTGGTGTTACCTACACAAACTCGCTCGTATGTGACGCCCTTCGTGTCGGTAGGAACATTGCCATTGGCGTATCCTGCCACCAGGTCCACGATCTTGTGCCCGAGGTGCTTACGAAGCATGTGCTCTGTTCCCCAGAAGCATCCGGCAGCCAATGTCAACAGCTTGTGTTTTTGAGGACTGAATTTGAGAGAGGGAGACACTGGTGCAGCTGGCGGTGGTGTATCGAATGTCATCGTGTCAACGTGCTCTCCTGTGTGGGTCCTGATCAATGTGTCATGGAGCTGAATATATATCTGTGTTAGCGCCAGGCGATGAGCCACAGTTTTTCTATTGGAAATGACTAAGCGGAAAAGAAAGTCACGGGATATGACTGTGGCGCCGGCAGCTAGTCTTGTGCGAAGCTGTCGAAAGACAGACGCCGCCTTGCGTTTGTCGTCCCCTGGTTCGGTGAGACACATCCCGTATGGCTGCGGACGCCACAGAAGACACGGCCTGTGCGGTCACCTGCCCTAACGTTTACGCCGGGGATCACTGTCTCCAGTAGCACGGGGAGGTCATGGTAGTCAAGGATAGTGTCCGTCGAACCTGTAGTAGCAAGCAAGAATTCGCGGTAGCGGCGCCACAGTATTGATTGGTGTACTTCGGATCCCTCAGCGCGCTCAAATCCAGCCGCAAACCATGCTTTAAGCCGCGCTGGCTCCCGTAGGCATGCTAGTGCAGTGACATCGGCAATTGAGGGCCTTTGTTCTGTGGAGCCGCTCACGTCACGTGAAAAAGGACGCCACAAGGGCGTCAGCGTCGGCGCCACGACTGAGGTCTCGGAAAATTCATAAGAGCTATCATCTGAGTCAAGCGTAATTATTGGGGTTTCGCTGCCTGTTGTGGGCTTTTGGCGTTTAACGGGGGATGAAGATTGGTCTAAGTAGTCGTCTAAAGTCCTTTTCTGCGGTGAACGCGTTAGTAACCCCACTTTGGTTGGGCTCTTTTGCACACGGGCGGCATCTGTTTTAAACTCCTCAACAAGGCGATGCGTCCTGGGTAATAATCCCTGGGCAATCCACATAGCATAAGGAAAGGTTTCGATATCAAGCTGTCTGCGCGAGGGGCTGCGTTTGCGGGGCGACACACCTTGCGATGGTACTGGTGGTGATGGCACGTCTGAAAGAAAGCTGCGGTAACGGACTCTCCACAAGGGTATCAAAACGCTGTGCACCTCCAAAACCTTTTCCTCTGTGATCTTGGCGGTATTTTTGATATCATCGTAAAGAAGGTGTTTTAGGAGCGCACTATTATGTACAAGGAAGTGATACCACGAGTCAAAATCCTTCAATAATGAGGGTATACGCATGGTAGTCAGGGTGCTGTATGCGCTCTTTAGCGTCACAAACGGGCCTGTCGCACTATTGGATGCTCCCCGAACGAATAGTGATTTCCTGAAGTCCTTGCGGGTCACTTTCGGGTTGTAGTAGCTCTGTAGTACTCCCACTGGCGGCCACCAGATAGTGTCCGAAGCATGATCCTTCTGGAAATACTTTAGATCCTGACCAAATATATCCTTCGTATGCATTCTACATGCCTCTAGTAGCACTGTCTTAAATGTGACGTACTGCGGCGGGTCCACGCCCGCATCCTCGGGTATTGTGGAGCACATATTCCAGAAGTGGTTAGCAAAGCGGCCATTTGACCACTGTGTTAGCGCCCATGCACGCTTGTATCCAAGGTGCTGCAGTCCAGTGCCATAATCAGCTCCAGTCAGAATTGCAAAAAGTGCGAATGCCTTGCGGCTGAAGGTCGGATGTTCTTCGGTTGCCGCTCTTATGTCAACCACAGTTACAAAGTATTCGGAGACGTGCTTCTTCACAGGACTAACACCACTACTTGGAAGATCTTGGGCATGCTTAGAGAAGTTGCGCAAGATCCTGCTTGCGCCGAATATAGCCGCATCGGAGTCATTTGTAAGGATGTAGTCCACGGATCCTGCAACCTGCAGTGCTGCGCACTCTGCCTCCCCTTCTCCTGCCGCAGTTATATAGTCAACATTAAATGCTCGGCATATTCCACCTGCCAGGTCGACAACAGAATGCAATTGATGAGGCAACTGTGGTGAACGTCCACGTGGACTGTATCTTGCTTCAGTCTGTTGCCCAGTGCCACGTTTCTTCCAATAGTGCTGTTTATATATAGGTTTCTCGTCGCCATCGAATACTAAAACGAAGTCAAGGTCCAGGGAAATAAGGTCACGTAACTTCGTGACGAAGTTCAGTATGGCCTTTCGCGGGGCTGGCCAAACCGCGGACGTAGAACGTTCTTCTTGTTGCACATTAAACAAAAACCCACATTCAAATAGCCACTGGAATGCATCAACTGCAATTTTTGGTGACCTTCCATGCTCTTTCTTGAAGTTCGCCACGAAACAGCGGAATGGTAAACGCTCTGGTTTGGTATAATGCTTTATTATGTCCCAGAGTTCACTACTCCCCATTATATCCCATAAGTGGTATACAAAGTGGGGAATAAACTGGTAACTCAATGACGTCAAAGCAGTTTAATCACCCTGGAACTACGTATACGTACAACTGAATCCGCTCCTGTTGCTACAGTCTTGTTTAAACATAGCTTGTTTACTTTGGTATATCAATTTCTGACGAGAAAATAACCATCCGGTGATGTAAACATCATTAATCCGTCCGCCAAACCGGAAAAAGAGTACAAGGACTAGCTTATATGTCTCGTACAATGACAAACCAGTTTGGTTTGCTTGATTTTATTATCAGATATATATATTTAACTAGATTACAAATGATTAATGTATTAGTATTACCAGACCAAGTTCCGAGCAGATAGGGAAGCTGTTGTTCCAGCATGATTCCCCTGTACCGCAGTTCAAATTGTATTGACCGAGTAGGTGAACCAGCGTCATATACTGAACTTTAACCAATCTAAATCCTCCATAACACTTTCTTTGATTCGGGTGCCTGAGGCCGACTTTTGATGTCTTGCAGGATTAGCAGCGTCACCGTTCATTGGCGATAGGGACGAAGAACGCTTTATCTGTTGGTCGTGAGTCAGTACACCGCGTTGCTGCTGCATTGATACTGCGTAGCTATGTCTAGGCGAGACAGTAGCATTCACTGCCTGAAATGGCAACGCTGGAGAGACGGCAGTAGACACAAGCATGCTTTTATGCGAAGGGACAGCTGCCGGGGTATCGGGGGATTGAAATTGAGGCTGCGCTGGCTTTAGGCCATTGTGTCCATGATTTTGTTGCAGCTGCTGAGAAAGTAAGGAAGTATGTGATTTGGATTCCGTGCACATCGGATCTCTAGAAGACTGGTCAGAAAACAGATCCGGAGACGAGGGAGATTTACTGGTTTGATGCTGGGGAGAAACGCTGCCTGCAACATTAGAGACAGGTAACGTCTGCTGGGCCGATGAACTTAAAGTATTGGAGTTTTGGTTTTGTAATTGCTGCAAAGACTGAGCCATGAAGGATAAGGACTGCGATACTCCACGAGAGGAGTTCTTTCGAGGAATAGTGATGGTAGCAGACCCGCAGCCGGCTGATGTAGATAGCATACCGCTTGACTGTATAGGGGAAGTTGCCGATAATATTGCACCATTACTGCCCCTGGGGGAGTTCATGTACCGTGGCGATGAAGCAGTACTGTTCATGGTACTGTTATAAGTTTGGAGGTTAGATAGAGACATGGTGCTCGAGAGAGATTGGTGGGGTATCGTTGTATCCAATGAAGACGGTTTCGGCAGGATTGGGACAACCTGTCTGGATGATGACTTGCTCGAAGTAGAACTTGAAGCGCTTCCCTGTCGTGATTTTCGCGTGCCATTCTGAGAAGAGGAGGCCATCCGGCTGTTGTGCTTCATCAAATCGCTTGAATTCAGTCGGTATGTCTCGTTGACCGGGAAAAATGGCACTTCTTGGCTGCTCTTTCTATAATGTCTGCCGCCAGCGAAATCCATACCGGTATGGCCACTTTGAACATTACCAACCTTAGTAGGCGAGCCATACACCCTCCGTGAAGGATATTTCATTGCTTGCAGTTCATTGTGTGTCCGGCCATTTTCTAATCCTGCTCCATTAGAATAGTCTGTAGCGCCGCGTTGTAGGGATCCCGAGACTTTCCTCGGGATTACAGAATTTGCAGCTTTCTGTGCATCTTGTTCCGCCTTTCTGGCCCGCTTCTTTGTATTCCGTTTCTTGATCACATCACTCTTTAAGGATAGCGGTCGCATCGTTCCGTGCAATTTTTGAAAGAGCCCACATGCATTACATAAGGTATTGCCCTGCAAGTCTCGCCTCCAAAGTGGTGTCTTGAACGTCTTACAGTTGAAGCATTGCGTCTGCGGCTTTGTGCAGCCGTCAGCAGATGATGCATTATTCTGTGGGCCTTTACGGTAAGAGGAGAGAGATGATGAGGAAGGCTGTCTTGTAAGTTGGGTTTTCTTTATCGCGTTCGTAGTTGTGTGAGAAGAAAGGGGAATATGACCATCCTCTGCTATCGAATTGGTCTTCAAATGACCAGGAGGGCGTTTGGGAGCCGCCAGCGGCCGTGGTACTGCGTTCAAATCTCCAGGTCCTGAATCTTGAACCTGCAGATTGTCTTGCATTGTAGCCCTTCCATCCAAAATGCGCGCGCCGTTAGTGAATATAGCAGGGCTAAAGAATCCCATGTCATGCTCATAACCGGGGCGCAACGCCTGCCCAGACATGAATACGCCGTCCCAAGCTCTGTCGCCTTGGCCCACGCTAGCACTGCTGCGTCTCTGCATCGGGCGAGCGTCCGCCAAGAACGGCACACCATCTTGCACGTCGCTAGGGACCAGCTGTGAGCCAGGCATGCCAAGGGCCGCGTCCGAAGTGAACGAGTTCGGCTGCGATATTGTCGCGCCATCGCTCATGCCAGATTGCTCACTCGGCGTCATCATGAACTCGTCCACATTAAAGTGCCACAGCTGGTCAATCTCCCCATTCTGCAGGTTCAAGTAATTGTTTCTGCCGGCTGCCGGCAAAATGTCTATGGGCTGCGTCCCCTCGCCCCCGGCCACCGGCCCCAGCCCACCAAAACTGAACCCCATGTCGTTTTTCTCGTGGTAGGCGCTCCCCAGCCCACCCGCCGCTTCCTCTCCTGACTCACCTCCATTGGCCCACAGGCCAAACGGCGCATCACCCATATCCTCCGGCAGCATCTCCAGCATGCTATCAAACTGACCCACTTGCGGTACACCTCTTCCGACTTCGTCCCTGCAGAAGGTCCGTTCTCCGACCTTCTCATCGACCTGTTGGCCGTCACTATTGGCCTCGACCGTGTCTGCTTCCTTCATTGGTCTGCTAAGGACTGATTACCGGAGAACCAACGACAACTATCTCGGCACAAACAGTTACCTTCTTGACACAACTAGACTCCCGATACCGTTGCACTGTCCGCAATCGCCCTGTCATCTGCAGCATCCGTCTACTGTAGCGCAACTTGTGCTGTTAGTCAACCCCCAGCATAGATCTATATCATTTTACACGATTGGTTGTATTTTAGAAAAGTTCTAAAAACCGTTATCGTGATGGACGAACTGTACTGCCACGCTGCGGTTAGCCAGTATTTGCATTAAACACCAAGTCCCACAGTGTCCTCTAGAGCAATCACAGGTGCTTCCCCAGTGATATCTACTTGTCTTCTATACTAGAGAGCTAGAGTGGAATCCACAGGAGATTTAGGAAGCTTAAACAAAGGAAGATGTCTGAATTGAAAGTGGATACGGGTAGGCTTTCGCACATCGCCAACAGTGGGCCGATGTCGATTCTGGCATACTGCGCGTCGTCCATCCTGATGACGGTAACAAACAAGTGCGTGGTGGGGTCTGACAAGTTCAATATGCTGTTTGTGATGCTGTTTGCGCAGTCACTTGTGTGTGTTACCGCTTTGGTGCTGCTGAAGGCGTTGGGTTACGTGCAGTATCGGCCCCTGAACAAAGTGGACGTCAAGAACTGGCTGTTGATCTCGGTGTTGCTGGTGCTGATGACGTACACGTCATCACGGGCGCTGAAGTACCTGGCCGTGCCGATCTACACGATTTTTAAGAACTTGACGATCATCCTGATTGCCTACGGAGAGGTGCTTTTCTTCGGTGGGCGCGTGACGGCGATGGAGCTATCGTCGTTCTTGCTGATTGTGCTCTCCTCTGTGGTGGCCACTCTGGGTGACCAGCAGGCGCTGGCCAAGAAGCCGCTGGCTGCTGCTGTCGAGAGCATCTTGGGTTTGAACGTGGGCTATTTCTGGATGTTTACCAACTGCATATGCTCCGCGCTCTTCGTGCTGATCATGAGAAAGCGGATCGCTCTGACGAAGTTCAAGGATTTTGACACAATGTTTTACAACAACATCCTGTCGCTGCCACTTCTAATGCTGGCCTCCTTCATGTTCGAAGACTGGGGGGCTGCTAACATCGCACGGAACTTGACCAAGGACTACATTATCATCATGATTATTTCCGGTCTGGCGTCCGTTGGTATCTCATACTGCTCGGGCTGGTGTGTCAGAGTGACATCCTCTACTACTTACTCTATGGTTGGTGCCTTGAACAAGCTTCCGATAGCGTTGTCGGGTCTGCTCTTCTTTGATGCCCCCAAGAACTTTCTATCCATATTCTCCATCTTCTTAGGCTTCCTGTCTGGTATCGTTTATGCAGTTGCGAAGCAGAAGAAGCAGAGTCAGCCGGCGAATTGATGCCATATGTGTAGTCTCCACTTTTCCTTTAATCCAGCGTTGGTCTCGTTAGTTGCGCACAGGGCAGTCACTTACGATAGACCTCGCAACATTGTTAGAATAGATTTAGTTTATAAACCAGTAAGTCAACAGCGTTTCTTCCCATAATGTTGTGTGTGCTTTGCTCTACTTTGATTTATTTTATATATCACAGCGACAAAGATTAGTGCGACATCTTTCGAACTTTTGCTTATAACACACCATGAATGCAGAGCAAGGCGACTTTGTAGACGACTCGCAAGATGAGGATGATCAGATAATACCTGTTGGACTTTCAGAAAGCGATGCTAGTGAAGTCCATAACATGATCAACTCAGATCTTTCTGATGCCATCTCGTCCTTAGACGACGAACGCGATAGCGATTGGGAGAATGGGACCGGAGAAGAGTTTGAGAACTCAGTGGCCAATGATCCAATACTGAATAAGGTTATAAGTTCAAGAGTGCATGAATCTACGCCGGTTCCCCCTATTAATAGAGAAGTTGGGGCGAGGGAAGCGACGCTGGAGCAAATTCGAGCCTCACAGATGAGAGAGCAAATAGACAGAAGCCTTATCGATAATATAGAGAAGCTGGAACGGCTACAGAAACAGATCAATAGCTCCCCTGAAAAGCCATGGTTACGGTCTACGGATGTAGTCGAAGAACGTCGCCAGGCCATCTCTGCCAAGATAGTCAATCCAGTCCCGAAGCGCCTTCTTGAGTACCTCGCAAGGGATAGGGTAGGGTCAAACAAGGACTGGTACTTTTTAACCCATAATGCGATATATCAGGAACCTACCCTTACTGAACTTTTCCTCGGCAGCCGACCTTTGCTCTCAATTCGAGATTTGTACCTGCAATTTGGTGCTTCAGAGGATGCTCTTGACGCGGAGTTTAAGATTCTAGAATGCAATTCGTATGAACAACTGAATAACAGGGCACCACTTGAACTAATGTGCTATGAGATAGAGCGACACATTCCGTTTTCTGCCAATGACCAGCTTGAGCTTTCTTTACGCTATTTCATCCTTTTCATTCTTGATCGCAAGGTTTTCGATTGTGTCGAACTGGACACTGAATGGTGTGCTACGTTATGGGAAAAACACAAGGCTATTGATAGAATAGCCGTGTATCTTTCAGTTGTTCCTAAAGATTGTTATTTTCTGCACTATCGTGCGACACGCCTGCTGCCGCTCAAAGATGAGTTACTTTGCAAACTCTTTATAGGATCTCAGCCCCAAGAGGTGATAAAGCAGTTTGACACACTATTGGAAAATGATGACTGGTTTCAGATCCTCTACTTCATGCTACTAGTGAACGGGTTGCCGGATTACCCCCTAGGCGGAATTCGAATATGGCAATATTTCAAAGATCGCATATACGACATGAACATAGACAATGTTTCGTCAATTGAACTATCTTTATTGAAAAGTTATGTTAACATGTGTACGAGTTACAAATAGATATATAGAACCTATAGAAGATAAAAGAACTTACTCAAATGATCTAATAGGGACCGGGGCGCCACTATGCAAATAATTCGGGAAATGCCTCCGGTATATCGGTTATTTGTGAGATGATTTTGCAACCACGGGGCGAATTTCCAAGGTCCTCATCAACCTCCCGTTCGACCACATGAGCACAATTTAATATGCCTAACTCCAAACTTGTTCTGATGTTATTGCCGCTGTCGTCCACAAAGTACGCGTTGCTATAGGCCCCCAAACCGCTTTCACGGCGTGCTTTATCAAATGCTAGTGGGTCGGGTTTGCATATTAAGTCTTCCTTCGAGTAGTCGCAGTATGTGATACCGTCGAACAAGTCTGCGATGCCCAACAAGCGCACACAGCGAAGCCCGTGGTTCTTATACGCGTTAGTAAAGAGCCACAACTTGTCGACTTTCCCAGAAGTCCGAAGCCGCAGCAACATCTCCCGGAGTTCGGGATCGGGCTGCAATATATTCTGCAAGGGAAGCGCATCATCCACCATCCTGTTGTAGTCGAGGGCATCGATTTGGTGGTGCTTCACAAGGCCCCGAATGGCAAGACCATATTGCCGGTAATATGTGTGATTAAGCTCGCGCGCCTCATCATCCCCCAAACACAACTGATGCTTGAAATACTGTTGTATGGATACCTGCATTAAATCATGGATCTTGGTCGATCGCTTGTACAAACAGTTGTCGATATCGAAGAAGAACACCCGAAGCCGCATATCTGGCTCCGGAAACGTCTCAACGTCCACCGGAAAGTGCACCTTCGACCCGGGGTGTGTAAGAGACTCTAGGTGCTTGGTGTTTTCCAGTAACTGTTGGGCTACCTGTTCCTGGTACTGCTTCAGTTGCATTGCGTGGGTAACACCAAAAGTGGGCGCCATCTGTCCGTACTTGCGTCTATGCTAAGTTCTTCTGACGTCAATCAAAGTATCTTCTGACACAATTCGCGTTCTATACTTCGAAGACACCCGCAGTATATATATCTCGGCTGTGTGCTTCGCCATGTTTGTGTGCGTAAGGAGTCCGCCGCAAATTCTTACATACCAGCGCAGGTGACTGATCGTAGTCCCACGTGAGAGGTGAATCATTCTAGAAGCTGCAGCTTATCCTCTAATAAACTACGGTACCTATCCGTAGTATATGTTGCTACAATTTCATCAACCACGTCAGCTGTAGCGGGGGTATCCGCGGAGGGCGGATAGCCGTCCAGCTCCTTGCGCAGCAAAAGTCTCCAATTATCCCGAAGATTGTCCAAGACGGCTCCATCAGTCTCAAAGTTTTTGAGCTCTGTCAGCATTGCAATAGCGTTGTCAATGCATTCAGCGATTTCTACGCGGGCCGCTGTGGTCAGGCCCTTGTCATAGTAAACCAGGTCGAAGACAAAGCGCGCTGTATCTGTGTCCATTGCACTGCAGTCATAGGGAGAAAATGCCGGCTCGTCGGTGCGTGTGCAAGCAGCGCGACAGCGCGACAGCTCGGCGTCCAGGTCGCGACGTAGCTTCTGGCGAATACCGGCGACGAACTCCGGGCGCTTGATGAAGAGCTGGACCTGACGGGATTTGTCCGCAAGCACGTCGCGATGGTCTACAAGTAGGCAATCCAGTATAGCATTCAGCACTGCGGTGCCGAAGGCATGGTGCGGGAACGCTTCCAACAGTTCGTAAAGATCGATGTACAAATTTGTGCCCAAGGCGCGGGGCACACCTTCTACCAGAAAGGCCTCCAGCTTGCGGCAGCCGCGGCTCACGAGCGCAGTGCGCGCTTGTGTGCGGGCAGCCACTACGCGAAAGTGCTCCAGCAGCAGTTCTAGCGTAGCCGGTCCCGGACTACGCTCAAACGCTGATATACTTGCCGACCACTGGCCCAACTCCAATAGCTCCTCTGTGTTCTGCAAGCTTTCTTCGACGCCCCGAGGCCCACTGGAGAGGCGAAACCCGCGCGCAACATCTTCCTGCCACACTTCCTGCAGCTGCCCCAGCTTGTAATCAGGGTCATTGAAGCAGAGGTCCATGAACTTCCCATCCACTTCACGGCTGGCCTGGTAGAGCTCTGTAACCTGCCCACATACGTGCAGTATCTCGCCATAAGACGCCTGCAGTTGGTGATTGAGTTGCTCCCGGCTTCTCGCCAGCTGCTGCGAGAGCTGAAGCTTCGTGTCCCGCACTCCTGCAATCGAACATGTGGTGAAGAGCTCTTCAGTAGTGGCCGCCATTGCTGCACTACGCACTCGCGCCGGTGTTGTGCTGGTCCATACAGGTGGAGAAGCATAATAAGCACTTAACATTGTATCACGTGATAACCACGTGTGTTCATCACGCAAATTTTTCAGTGGCTTCCTTAAGCCCATGTTCTTGGTCGATGAGGTTATAAGTGCCACTTCTCCCAATTACGCTCGAGACTACTCCCGATTCTACCAATAGGCTCTACCTATATTGATCAGTCGTGAAAATGCCACCAGTTTCCACATCAAAGGCCAAAAGAGAAGCTAAAAAGGCTGAGAGAGATGCTAAGAGAGCAGCATCCGGTAAGCCTACTACCGCTCGTAGAACCAAGAAGAAGGATGGCGACGACGCTGACCTCGCAGCAGACGAGATTGCCAAGCTGAAGTTGCAGCAGGACAAAGACGGTATTTCCGATCGTGTCGTCACGGGTGTGCTTGACTCTTTGGAAACTTCTCGTGACGTGAAGATGTCGTCCGTGTCGCTGCTATTCCACGGTAAGGTTCTGATCCAGGACTCGCAGCTGGAGTTGAACTACGGGCGGCGCTACGGTCTGCTAGGTGAGAACGGCTGTGGTAAGTCGACTTTCCTAAAGGCCATTGCCTCCCGTGAGTACCCAATCCCAGAAAACATTGATGTGTACCTGCTGGACGAGCCCGCTGAGCCCAGTGAGTATTCTGCGCTAGAATATGTGGTCCGCGAGGCCCAAAATGAGTTGAAGAGACTGGAGGATCTTGTGGAGAAGATTCTGTTGGAGGACGGGCCAGAGTCTGAGCTCCTGGATCCTTTGTACGAGAAAATGGACTCTATGGATCCTTCTACATTCGAATCCCGTGCCGCTATCATCTTAATCGGTTTAGGTTTCAACGCGAAGACTATTAATAAGAAGACGAAGGACATGTCGGGTGGCTGGAAGATGCGTGTTGCATTGGCCAAGGCGCTGTTTGTGAAACCTACTCTTTTGTTGCTGGACGATCCTACCGCACATTTGGACTTGGAAGCATGTGTCTGGTTGGAAGAGTACTTAAAGCGGTTTGACCGTACGCTTGTTCTTGTCTCTCACTCTCAGGACTTTTTGAACGGTGTCTGTACCAACATGCTTGACATGAGGCTTCAGAAGCTAACTGCTTATGGTGGTAACTACGACTCTTACGTGAAAACCCGTTCAGAATTGGAGACGAACCAGATGAAGCAGTACCACAAGCAGCAGGAAGAAATTGCACACATTAAGAAATTCATTGCTTCTGCAGGTACCTACGCAAACTTGGTGAAGCAAGCAAAGTCGAGACAAAAGATCCTGGACAAGATGGAGGCTGATGGTTTGATCCAGGCTGTTGTTGCAGACAGGGTTTTCTCTTTCCGGTTCCCAGAAGTTGAAAGATTGCCTCCTCCAGTCCTGGCCTTCGATGAGATCTCTTTCTCCTATGATGGAAATCCAGAAAACAACTTGTATGAGAAATTGAACTTTGGTGTTGACATGGATTCCAGAACCGCTCTAGTCGGTCCAAATGGTGTTGGTAAGTCTACTTTGTTAAAGATCATGACCGGTGAGTTGACGCCACATGGAGGCCGTGTTTCTAGACACACCCACGTTAAGCTTGGTGTGTACTCTCAGCACTCGCAGGACCAGTTGGACTTGACTAAGTCCGCGCTAGAGTTTGTCCGTGACAAATATGCCCATATCTCAGAAGATTTCCAATTCTGGAGAGGTCAACTTGGTCGTTACGGTTTGACTGGTGAAGCACAAACTGCCCAGATGGCCACACTATCTGAGGGTCAGCGTTCCCGTGTTGTGTTCGCTCTGCTAGCATTGGAACAACCAAACGTTTTGCTTCTGGACGAACCTACTAACGGTCTTGATATCCCTACAATCGACTCTTTGGCCGATGCCATTGATGCCTTCAATGGTGGTGTTGTGGTGGTTTCGCACGACTTCAGACTCTTGGACAGAATTGCCAAGGATATCTATGTCGTCGAGAACAAGACTGCAACCAGATGGGATGGTAGCATCTTGGATTACAAGAATAAGTTGGCCAAGAACGTTGTTTTGTAAGATAGCCGGGGCCTCAATAGTGATAAAACTCTTCAACTACGTATAGCCAAAAAAATTCTATGTATTTTTAACCTTTAATCTATTACAGTGCACTGTACCGCGCTCATCGGAGTTAGCAAATGATAGTAGTCTAAGATATGGTATTGGTATTATACACATGTTATCGGAGAATACTAAATATCTAGAACAAAAAAAAAAAAAAAAAAAAAAAAAATAAAACAAAAAAAAACAAAAAAAAGGATATAGTTGGGTGAGACCATCAGCCAAAGTAGGAGAGCAAGCTTCACATCTCAACATCTATGAGCGAGAGTATCAAAACGCTTGCCACCGGCTAACTGATAACACTGATCGTAATTCATTTCATCGGCATGTCTCACATAATTGATAGTTCTAATTCGTATAATAGTTAACAAAAGGATTTGTAGATACTGGTGAAAGTAAACCGGACATTCACCAGCAATGCAGAAGTAAATTAACTCTGTGATAGGTGATGTACGGAATTGATGATCCTGAAAGAATAATAATTTGAACGCCATATTCCTATTCCCAACAATAATTCTAGAAATACAACTCGGGTAACCAACGGGAAAATAACTTGTAATCGGTAGCAGATCATAGGGATAACAAATGAAATGGTTTATATTCAAGGAACCAACTTTCATGTTCTAAACAAAGCTTGGTTTGGGTAGTGAAGAGAGCGCTGGCTGGTCGGTCGCAAAAGTGGCACCGGCATAACCTACATTCTGGCTGCTCTTCCAGTTTTGGGACCTCCTGCTGCCTCCCTCGCTGCCGGGCGATCCCTTAGAGCGCACACTGGCCTTGGCGGTGGAATTAGCACTGGAAACGCATGGCAGTGCGTTCCGTGTAATGCTCGGGATCAGAGGCGGTTGTGCGCGCAGAGGCATCTGGCACGCCGATTGCTGTTTTGGTGACTGATATTGAGCAGACATATACTGCGGGTACATGGGGGCAACTGGCAGTCCTACAAAGCTTTGTGGGTGCATTTGGAAACCTTGTGGAAGGTACGGAGATATCGGTTGTGACATTGGCTGCGACATTGGCTGCGACATTGGCTGTGACATTGGCTGCGACATTGGCTGCGACATTGGAACGTTATTTCTTGTTTGGAGAGGATACTGCACGCGAGTGTTATTTACGCAGGGCATATAGCCTGCAACGTGGCCCGGGAAGGGCACCGAAAGAACGGGACCGGTAGCAGCCGGCTCCGCCAGCATAGGGTGGTTCACCACCGGCGAAGAAAAAGGCACATGTGCGGACTGGAATCCCAGCCCCGGCATCCCATCCACAGCCGACGAGGCAGACGCCGGCTCCGAGCTGCTCTTCCCAGCAGGCCCGCCAGCCGGCACGCTGCGCTTCCGGTCCGCCACTGCCCCTGTAGCTGGCTGCCCCGCGCTCGTCTCTTTCTGTGCGCTCTCAGACCCAGCAGAGCCCGAGGGAATCGAAAGCAGCTGTTTCAAGTCTTCCGTCAGCCCCACGTTGGCAGAGTCTCCAGCCGCGCCGTCGCGGCCCTTCTGCCTGCCCGATCCCCGCTTCCTCGATTGTTTCTGCCCGTGTCCAAAATTAGGCTGCTCGCCGTTGGGCAACTGTTGTTTCTGTGCCGCGTAGCTTCCCCGCGTATGTTTCTTCCTGTCAGGCCTCTGCAACTGCTTGACTTTTCGGTTTTCAGTGGGAAGCAACCGCGCGCTATTGATAAACATTGTATCCGAGGACATCGCTTGGATATTCCTAGCAGTAGATGGTAAACGCTTTGGAAAAGGATAGCCCGTCTATGCGTCCTAGTTGAGTAGCTATTTGTTTTGTCTGCAGTTCACCAAGTGTTGTTTGTAGTTGGTCGACCAACTTTCCGTTACAAAAAGAAAGAACCCCCCTCCCTCCTTGTCACGTGAAATGTTTCTTGTCAATTACATAAGCTTTGGTCCCATATCGCCGAAAGCGGCATATTATCGCCGAGTACATTCCGCCTTGCAGCAAAGATCAGTGGCAGGAGTCCGCGAGACTGAAGTACCTAACGATAGTCCGCCGCTGCGCCGAGACGCAGCCAACGATACTCACTTATCGGAAACGAGCCCAGCTGCACCTATACTAGACCAGATAATCGCAGTAATCCCGAATTCTCCGTGAAAATGGTTGCAATCTTTCGCAGTGAGGATTGGCCAACTAACCAAGCTATTCTTTTATCTGGCACACCGAGCTCGAGATAACAATAGCACTTAGCAGCAGGCTGTATAGATGCAATTGGAGAAACTAACAGGACAGGTAGTGCTGATCACGCGTGTTTTGTTGTATTTAAGCTAAGTGGAGACGACTCGCCAGCAATGCTAGCGGGAGTGTCAGCGGGAGTGTCAGCGGACTGGAAAAAGAGACATGGCGAAACAGGCAGGAACGCCGGACGACGACGTCGAGGACATAGAGAAAAGCTTCTATGTAAGTGGAAAAGAGCAAGCGCGCGTGAGTACAGACTTGGCGGTGGATGAGCCAATTTCTGTACAGCCGGAGCCTCGGAAAGGGTGGAACGGTTTTGTCGACACGTTCAGGCGGGCAGAGATGCCCGTCATAGATCCCAACCTGTCTGAGGCTGAGAAGCTGGCCATCCGGACTGCGGCCGCGCCGCTGAGTAGGCGTCTGAAAAACCGGCACCTGCAGATGATTGCGATCGGGGGCGCAATCGGGGTGGGTCTGTTCGTCGGGTCAGGAAAGGCGCTCGCCACGGCGGGGCCGGCAGGGGTGCTGATCGGCTGGGGTCTAACGGCAACGATGATCTTGATCATGTGTCTGTCGTTGGGAGAGCTTGCGGTGACGTTTCCGGTGTCCGGGGGGTACATTACGTATGCAGCGCGGTTCATTGACGAGTCGTGGGGCTTTGCCAACAACTTCAACTACATGATGCAGGCTATGGTGGTTATGCCACTGGAGATTGTAGCTGCTTCAGTGACTGTGGGCTACTGGGATACAGATCCAAAGTACAAGTTGGCGTTTGTGGCCTTGTTTTGGGTGGTCATCGTCTCCATCAACCTTTTCGGTGTGAGGGGGTTTGGTGAGGCTGAAAGCATCTTTTCCCTAATTAAGGTAATCACGATCATCGGCTTCATAATAATGGGCGTTGTTCTTATATCAGGCGGTGGACCAGATCACGAGGTGATAGGTGGTAAGTACTGGAATGATCCTGGGCCCTTTGTCGGTAATGCGCCTAGTGATAAGTTCAAGGGCGTGTGCAGTGTGTTTGTCACAGCGGCATTCTCGTTCGCGGGATCAGAACTTATTGGTCTAGCTGCTGCAGAAACGCGGGAGCCCAGAAAATCAATTCCCAAGGCTGCAAAGCAGGTGTTCTGGAGGATCACATTATTCTACATTCTGAGTTTGCTGATTGTGGGCCTGTTAGTCCCATCCAACAACGAGCACCTACTAGCTCCTCAACAGATCGATGCTGCACATTCGCCATTCGTGATTGCGATGGACATGCATCGTATTCGCGTCCTGCCATCAATTATTAACGTCGTTATACTGACTGCCGTTATCTCTGTCGGTAACTCGTCCGTGTATAGCTCTTCCAGGACCATGTGTGCCCTGGCTGAACATGGATTCTTGCCAAAGATCTTTGGCTATATTGACAGGAAAGGCAGGCCCCTGTTTGCGATATGCTTTACTTCCCTTTTTGGTTTGCTCTGTTTCGTAGCGGGCGCGAAGGAGGAGGGTGAGATATTTGACTGGCTATTGGCGATATCCGGGTTGTCATCCTTCTTCACGTGGCTCACAATTAACCTGGCTCATATGCGGTTCCGGATGGCGTTAAAAGCCCAAGGAAGAACTACCAATGAACTCTCATTTACAAGTCCTACTGGATTTATTGGATCCTGTTATGCTGTCGGTCTGATTTGCGTTGTTTTGGTTGCTCAATTTTGGGTTGCACTCTACCCTCCATCTCCAGATGGAACCAGCGCAAAGCCTTCGCCCATCTTGTTCTTTAAGCAATATCTTTCGTTCGCTGTCGCAATAGTTATGTACCTTGCACACAAGATATGGTCAAGGAATTGGAAGTTTTTTATTAAAGCCAAGGAGATGGACATCGATACCGGTCGGAGAGAGCTCGATTTGGAGCTTTTCAAAGAGGAGCTTGCTCAAGAAAGGGCACTTCTTGCTCAGAAGCCCTTTATTATTAGAGTGTTTAACTTCTGGTGTTAGTTTAGTCACTTTATCTCGCTGTAAACTTCGATTTTGATTATTACGATGGGAGCTAATTTTGGTTTGATATGCTGACTGCATGCACGCCGCTTTTTCTGAATGCCTTTGTTCACCGTCGAATATCTTGAGGCGGCAGACTTAGTGACAGCAGATGACCGCTATTAGTCTAGATATCACTGATAAGAAAAACGGTACATTTCAGCTTGTAAATCTATCTGCGGCTGGCAGTTGGGCGCAAGCTCCAGACGTTCGCGCAAGGCGCCGGTTCACCAATCCATTTATGGATTGGGATCAACTGTGGCGATGGGCCGGACTTCAATGACTCCAGTTTGTCTAGAGCCCCGAGCTGCTTAGGCAATAATGATTGTCGCGATTAAATAATCATAGCTTAGACGACATTCGAAGACAAAGCTCTGCAACGCCAGCAGCTCTGTGATGTACTTTATAACCGTTGTTTGGCGCCTCAATTGGCTAGCCTTGAAGACTTACTGACTTCATGTGTCTTTTTCATAAGTGAACGGAGTGCCCGTGTGGTGAGCCACGGTGACTTTATATTTCGATTAGCCAGCCCACTATAGTCAATACGGCAATTGCCGCTATAACCGGCACAAGTTAGAAATCTTGAATGTGGAAGCAAATGGAACTTCGGAACTCTACGGGAATATTTTAATGCAATTCTGCTTCAAGGTGTGTACTTGACTATAAAAATACATAAAAAGCATTGTTATGGATAACTAGAGTTCGCCGTTGCCGCTAAATCAAACAAGAGAGCTAGGGCTTTTGTGAACTCGTGGTTTAAAGGGCATAATGGAGAGCACCCGTGGACTTAATAAAGATAATTTTGATGTTTGGAGCGAGGTAAGTTCTCGGGAAGCAACGAAACTGAACCCTTTTGATGATCCATTTGTTGCGGATTATTACAGGAAAGTTTACGAAGACGCAAAATACGAATGCAGAAAGGCATTTGATCCTCAGCTCACTTGGACTCATGAGGAAGAACGAAAATTAGTACGAAAGTTGGATCTACGCGTGGCATTGACTTCGTGCGTCCTATTCGCCGCGTTACAAATAGATCGCGGAAACCTTGGGCAAGCAGTTGCAGATAATATGCTGGATGATATCAAAATGAACACCAATGACTATAATCTAGGCAATCAACTCTTTTATGTCTTTTTTCTTTTAGCTGAAGTCCCATCACAGTTGATATCTAAGAAACTGGGGCCAGACATTTTTATTCCTATTCAGATGGTAGCATGGAGCGTTGTTGCGATGTCACAAGCAGCTCTAAGTAATAAAACCGGCTATTTGATCACACGCAGTGTTATAGGTTTATTAGAGGGAGGATTTATTGCAGACCTCGTCTTGTGGTTATCTTACTTCTATACAGCTACAGAACTCCCCATCCGGCTCTCGTTTTTTTGGACTACGATGTCTCTAGTTGAAGTTTGCACTTCTTTACTAGCATTCTTGCTTTTCCGTCTAAGAGGTATAGCTGGTCTGACTGGTTGGCAATGGCTTTTTCTCTTAGAAGGATTACTTACTTTAATCATCGGACTCAGTGGCTTTTACCTGATGGTACCATCTGCAGTACAGACAAAAAACATGTTACACCCACAGGGCTGGTTCACGGAAAGAGAAGAATTAATTGTTGTTAATAGGGTTTTGCGTGATGATCCAAGCAAAGGAGATATGCACAATCGGCAAGCATTGACTCCAAAGTTGATATGGCAAGCATTAACTGACTATGATTTATGGCCGATTTACGTAATCGGACTGGTACACTACCTTCCTGATGGAACTGTTTCACCTTATTTGACTTTAACACTCAAATCAGTCGGTTTTTCAAAATTCACCGTTCAGCTACTAGCTATTCCTCGCAGTATCATTTTCATAATATTTCTTCTGGGTATTACGCGATTTTCTGAAAAGATTTCACAGCGTGCTTTACTTGGTTTAATACCATCTGTATGGAATACAACTTTACTCGGATTATTAAGGTGGTGGTCCGGCTCATTGGTAAAAGCATGGCCAACATATACAATACTGACCCTTTTACTTGGTGCGCCATATATCCACGCAATATGTGTATCTTGGGCCTCACGAAATTCTAATTCCATCAAAACGAGAGCAATCTCTGCTGCTGTTTACAACATGTTTGTTCAAATGGGAAGCATAATATCTAATCAATTGTACAGGGAAGATGATGCACCTCTTTATCACAGGGGTAACGAGATATTGTTTTGGATAATGGCTACCAATATACCATTATTCATTCTGGTAAAATTATACTACATGCATCGTAACAAATCGCGGGATAAAAAATGGAATAGCATGACTGAATGTCAGCAACGAGCTTATATAGTAAACACAACCGATAAGGGAAATAAAAGGTTAGACTTCAGATTCGCGCATTGATCTAGACTTGATCTCACCTTGATATTGAGCGGTAAATAATAATGGCTCAAGCTCATCAAGATCTACCGAGCCTTTGAAATTTATTTCATAGTAATATTTTTCTTCCGTTAAAAGAGTGAGCTCGACAGTACTCCGCAGAGTTGTCACAGCTACGAGAACAAACGACATGTTTGATTAGATAATCACTGATTGCGACATCTCCAATGAGCCTTACCAGGTAACAGATATATAATACATAATGTTTAGCAACACTAATCCTGGGATCTAGTGAAGAAATTCAATACAAATAAATATCACTTAAATGAGTATCTGTATAATACCTATCCTATTAGTTGGATGGCTGTTAGTTGACTACAAGCCGCTGCTCAATAAGGCTAGGAGCTATTTTCAGGTGATGAAAGCTCTCTCTCCAGTTTCATCTGCTTGTCTAAGTCCCAGTATCTCCATAAAAAGATGATTGCTGTGAGTGCCCCGACACCTGCGCAGACAGCAAACGGTTGTATGAGATATGGGTCTTTGAAAAATGGAGTTATGGGTAAAATAATGGCAGATGAGATAGCAACGGTAAACATGAACAAAGCCAAAACGAATCCCTTCATTTTTTTTGGAGATCTTTCAAAAGCAATCTCATACCCGGTAGTCATAGCCAAACACTCTGAGGTTCCGCCTAAGGCATATTCTATTGCCACTAGCCAGCGAGATAAGGGAGATTTCTTATGATGTAACTCGGGACATGTTGTTGCTCCCATATAACCGCAAGGCGAAGTATTATACACTCTCCATTGAATTATTGCACCAACCGTAGATCCGAGGCATCCTATCATGAACCCGCAGAAAATGCGGTAGACAGGTTTGAAGTTGATACGATAGCGTCTTAGTAGCGGATACAAAACATAATCTAGTATGGGCATCACTACTATGATTGATATCGGATTGAAGTTTGAAAAAAGATCATTCGGAACCCCTTCACCCTCCATTGAGCCAGCCTGGCTTCTCATAGGCTCGTCTAGGTTGCTGTGCATTTGATAAATGACATAGTAGAGAAAAATAGTACAAGCAGATATTGTTAGTTTGGTATCGTACACATATTTCTCGTCATAGAAGCCCGCTTTTTTCTTGCGCCATCCAATCCGACCTTGTTGTATTAAATTTGTGGGTTTCGCGTAATCCCAGAACTGGCCACTCCAGTATCGCTTGATCCATCCCCATTCATAGCATACCTTTAACACTTTTAAACTTTCTGCAAGAACTGATTCCCTCGAAGGCTCATTTGTTTTGATATCTTCCTGTAGCTTCCATAAGACTATTGGCATCAACAAATAAATTATTAAAGGTACAGTAAATGCTAGCCAGTAGCCTACCCTTTGTGCAGAATACGCTGTCGCCAATGACAAAAATGCCCCAACATTTATGGCCCAATAGAACACCATTGTCATCCTCTGTAACGATGCATCACGATCAACAATCACCCGCTCCCCAGATAGGAGGGTCTTCACAATATTCGTCTTATAAGGGTACTGTTGTAATAAGAGAGGTAGTAGTACAGGTTTAACAAAGGAGGTGCATAGTGACAACGAAAGCAAAGCAACCACTGATAGTGCATATGCTACATTGGTATGTGCTAAGACGGATGGCAGAGCTGCTATGATGAACAAAATATGTGACCCTACCCCTAGCCACACTCCAATCCACAGCATCTTTATTTGGCCAATATACACATCGCTGATATAGCCCGTGATTATAGAGAACGTATAAGAGGTAAATTTTAGAAGTAGCCCCATCGCTGTAGCTACTGCTAGGCCCTTTCCAAGTGCGCCAGGGTCCTGTTCGCCCGGTCCCGGCGCTCCCGCGCCGTTTCCACCAATTGGCAATGGATACTGGTAAAAGTTGCCCATCCTATTCCCTGTTCCATAGAAGGAGCCACGTTCTGCAAACTCAATCAGGCATATAAAATAGAGGTGAATCTTGGGACTGGTGACTATACGGCGTAGCGTCAATTCTTCATGTTCGGTTGGAATTTGTAATGTTTCAGTTTCTGTGATATACTTCTCTTTCTCCAAGTCTTGAACAAAGTTCACTTTTGCAGTTTCCTTTTCCTCGTTCATCCTATGGGCATCTAGTGTGTTTGCACTCGTACATTAAAGGCTGCTCTTACCAATATTAGCTCTTCTTATAATGCATATTATTTGGGCGACTGCAAGCTATGTGAGAGTACAGTCTACGACACAACATAACTTTGAGCGATCACTGAACGAAATATGTAGCAGCCAGCACTACCGACTTTGTTCCATTGTCTGTAGAAAGTTAGCGCTAGATAACGAAATTATCGTAACGTCTCAAATGCGGCCCCAGCCGTTACGGATAAGATAGTTGGAGTTAGCGAGTCATTTGGGGTGGTACTTGAAGAGACATAATGTCTAACTTGAGAACACTGCTACCCCAACAGTACGGAAGGTAATAGTTTGTGCGGGAAGATATTCCGTTAAACTAAACCATGCCTGTGAATGGTCTGTGCCTCATGCTGAAGAGGCGATCTCCCCTCCAGAGCAGTCTGCAATCCGGGAATTCAGCATCGATGCAGCAAGCCAAAATTCGACTAGATTGGACACACAAATCAATTGTTACGCGCCACACTAACATGCTTACCCTTGCCAGCGTACAAAAGTGCCCCTCACTACCAAGGTGGTTCGAATAAGCAAAGCACTTAACATCTCAGGCACGCGAATCTGTGACAAGCCGAGGCACTGAGTCGCTATTGCCGAGTCTAGACCTTTCAATCGCCGCTCGGTCTCCGCACAATTCGCAGCCACCTAAGGTTCACGCTCGATCGGCTAGTCAGCGATGCTACAGCTTAACTAAGCTCCAGTGTCCGAGGGCAGCCATATTCAATATGACTTATGACAACATGCAGCAAAAACCCGTACGACAAGCGTCCTGCTGCACTCCGCAGTGTTCAACTAAGGAATACTCCGCCAGGGTGCCGTTCCATCAGATGATGCATTACGATAGCTGCAATATCTGCTAGGGACAGTTCCAAAGCCTATCCAGTCACGTGAATTAGCTGTAGAACCTCTCAATGGTGCAGCCTTCGACCTCCGCTCTCGACACAAAAGCTGACAGCAACATAATCCCAAAGCTCCAGCGCTAGGACATGATGGTCTTTTATGCGGTTTGTTTTATACGCGGGCATATGGCGCAGTTGGTAGCGCGCATCCCTTGCAAGGATGAGGTCATCGGTTCGACTCCGGTTATGTCCATTATTTTTTGCAAATCATTTATTGTTGATGCTATCTATATGTTGTATGCTAGGCCAAAGAGCTTTCCCACTGTATAGAAGTCGGGAACGACGAACTGATTCAGGCCCAGTGCAACGGCACTCCCCTGCCCGAGTTGGCCGTAAATATCCTGGCGATCTACTAGAATGCCGTTCCATCCGGCCCCGGTGGCGCCGCACAGGTCGGCCGACTTTTCGTCACCCACGTGCCAGCAGGCGGCGCGGAGTTCCTCCGCGCCTAGGTCCCCCAGCAGCTGAGGATTGCGCTCCAGTATCCGCTCCAGTGCCGCATCGAAGGCGCGGCGCTCTGGCTTCTTCGCCCCCAGATCGTAAGACAGGTAGATCGCGTCCGTGAAGTAGCTCCCAAGACCCAGGTTCAGAAGCACCTGTCGCATCGTTGGGTCCGAGTTGCTGAGCACCCCCACCACCACCTCTGGCCGGCGCACACGCAGCTCCTCCAGCAGCCACAGCGCGTCCGGGAAAACCTTGTATGCCCCATGCCCCTGGAAGCGCTGCAAGATCTCCGCCACCATCTTCTCGCCCACTTCCGCCGGCTTAAACAACCTCTGGATCACCAGCGTCCACCACCCCTGGACCGACAGTCCCGTGTATTTTCCGTAGTCCGGGTGCCGCGCGCTAGTCTCCCGGAACACTGATCACCACCGTTAGTCTCCATAGCCCTTCACATTATACCGCCACACATACCTGCCGGAAACCTAGCTGCCAGCACACTTGGTGCAACATCAACCCCATGTCTGCGGCCCACAGCGCTATACTGCTCTGCCACCGGAAGGCGCGTGCTGAACAGGCAATTGTACGCGTCAAATGTAATCACCTTGGGCTGTCTGTTGCGGGCCAGCGCCTCTAACAGAACTCCACGCGACATCGCCAGTCCTCTGAAGTAGTCTATAAGCCTTTGGTCTCGTCCTAACCGTTTTACCTGTTGGCGCTGTGACGAAGCTGGCTCGAAAACGCGTTATTCGCGTCATTAAATTATTACAACTTGCGACGCGACTTAGGGCCAAACACAACAAGGGCTTTGATATGGGCATCCATAGGATTGAGGATGAGTCCAAGTGGAAGGTTGTATCTGCGTCATTCATTTATAGTCCCACAACAGCGGTTAAAGAGCTACTAGATAACGCGATCGATGCTGGCGCTTCCAACGTCCACATCGAAGTAGACTCCAAGACGGGGGGCTGCGACTATATCTCGGTGCGGGACGACGGGAACGGGGTGGGAGTAGTTGATAGGCATATGATGTGCCTGAATCACACGACGTCGAAGCTGCGAAAGTACGAGGACGTGAGCACGTGCGGGACTCTGGGGTTCAGGGGAGAGGCGCTGTTCATGCTTGCGACGCTGAGCAACCATTGCGGGACGATGGAGGTGAGCACGCGGTGCAAGAGCGAGCGCATGGGGACGCGATGGCAAGTGGACGGGTCGGGTGAGGTGAAGGAAGGGAGCACGAGCAGCGTGCCGATGCCCGTGGGCACGACGGTAACGATCCGGAAGCTGCTGCATGGGCTGCGGGCGCGGCACGTCACGATCTCCTCGCGGCCGCGTAAGTCGCTGGACGATATAAGCCAATTGGTGCTGCAGTACACGCTGGTTTTCAGGCGCATTCGGTTCCACTTTTACCTGGTTTCTCTCGACCGCGCGGATTTTGTATGTCAGCGCAAACTGCAGCTGAATGTTGACCCGAAGCTATCGCTGCTGCGTGTGCTCGGTTTGCAGGCAAGAATCCGGAAGCTCTCCGGCAACCTGCATGAATTCGGGCCAGTCCCTGTCACAGATACCTTGTCGGCGCGTGGTGTCTTGCCCTCGATGACACGGGGCGCAGAGGTGACGCAGACGAAGAAGACGATCAAAGCCGTTGCCCTTAACCGGAGGCCGATGTCACTGTCCCTCTCGCTGGGCAGTGCAGTGAACAAGATGTTGAATAAGACATACCGGTCTTACAGTCTCCCTGATCCGACAATATGGATGGTTGAGTTGGAGTGCGATCCGCACCTA
This sequence comes from Eremothecium gossypii ATCC 10895, assembly GCF_000091025.4. Classification (NCBI taxonomy): domain Eukaryota; kingdom Fungi; phylum Ascomycota; class Saccharomycetes; order Saccharomycetales; family Saccharomycetaceae; genus Eremothecium; species Eremothecium gossypii. The sequence goes on along the minus strand of NC_005787.5, from coordinate 849,171 downwards.
GTTGACGTGAATATTGAGCCTACGAAGGATGATGCTGCCATTAGTAGCCTTGCAACTTTAATACAATGCCTACAAGATGCTTTGGAACCGATTATAATACGGCTTCATCGTATCGACCGCGATGGTGAATCGGTCAGTCGGACGGACGATCCCCAGTCTACTTTATTGGATGATGATGATAATGACGACATTTTCGAAATATTAGCCACTTCCGAGAGGCGGCGGAAGCTTCCAAGCTCTTGCTTTATGAAGCAGGAACCAGGATCGGATAAGACACATGAACTTCATTTGAATATTACAGAATCTCAACAGGGGACCCTGCAAGCCAGCACCGAAGCAGAGTTAATCGACCGAAATCAGCAGAAGCCAGTGGAGGAATGGGGCCCAACTGATTTCGAGGACAGTCTTAATTCTGATATACAGTCAACAAGCAATCCCATCTCTGTTCTAGCGTATCGATACGATGAAACTTCCCATGATGATAGCGTTGCATTCCCCAGAAATATCAGCCTCTCCAATCCCTTCCATATGTCAAAGTTAAAGAGCGGCTGGAACACTTCATTAGATTCATCGACTGATGGGAGTATCTTGGATTCCGCAGCAAGCCAGACTTCCAGGTCTGACCTGCACTCTTCTTATGGAAACAGCTCCACAACAAACCCAACTTCAGACGCGCAGAGTCCACAAATCACCTATAACGCTGGTACCAAGCGTAAAGCCAGCGGCTCTGAGTCGAAAAGAAATGCACGCCCAACGAAGATGAAAACCACTAATAGAAGACCAACACAAAGAGAGGAAAGGGAGCTTCTCAAGCTACAATATTCTAGTACCGGGCCATCTGAAGAAAATGTACCCATACAAAAGGATAAGATAAAGCCTACTAAGGACAGGAGGCGAAACCTGAATATGTTCTCAGAATATACAAATAATTTTATTAGCAGAGTGCACTACGATCGTAACAATATAGTTTTGCAAAAACACTCAAAGCTAACTTACAAAAAGGAACTGACATGGATATTTAGAAAGGGAGACCCGGCTCTGTCCTTGATAGACTTTGTGCAGCAGAAGGCGGAGGAAATAGACAATAATGTTGACCTAAAACTTGAACAAACATCAAAAGGTTGGTATGTAGTTGGTATATAGGTTGTATTCGATAACAAATATAAAGGATATGAAATTGATATCAACTACATTCTAGATGCAGAGGAGCTATTATACAAGTGCTTGATTTCTTTTTAGAAATTGCATGCGGGACCAAATGGGTAGATACAGCAATAAATGGGCAGATACAGCAATAAATGAATGATTTCAATAATTGTTGAAAAATGCATCATTCTTCGCTGAGCAGAAGGCGTCAGCTACCTCAATGGCCTCATATGTACCCTGTAGACTGGTACTAACACGGTACTCATATGAGTAAATGTCAGTAACCTTATGGGTTTCTACAATTTGAGGTCTCCTCCCCTTTCTGCCATCTACCTCTTCTGTCCGCACATAGGTCAAAGAAAATGGTGGCGTACCTTCAAAAGTAAAAATCACTTCTGCTTGATCACCTTCGTGTATGTCTTCAATAACATTATCACCCTGCGAGACAGTAACAGACGGAATTGGATGTACTAGTAGAGAAAGTCTTTCAAACTCAGCTTTCAGAGCAGGGTTTGAGAAGTCTATGACACAGTGAGACGATGAATCTTGAATGGAATTGATAGAAATCATACCTGGTTCACTGGCAAATCTGACAAATTGTGAGGTTTGTTCCTTGGATCTTAGTTGTACGCCATTGAACTCATACTTAATTAGGAATGGTGCAACACCATTTAGTTGGTATGAAACATAGTCACCAACACAATACTCCATGGTTGGATCCATTAGCACAATCTTTGGGACGTCCGTTATAGATATTAGTACGTGATTATTCTCCATGATGGCATCGTTAATGCAACCATTTTTGTCTACAACCTTTTCAATGCTGACGATGTGATTCCCAAGCTTCAATCCATGGTATAATTGTGTGTAGTCAAATGAATCTAGCGTCACGTTGTCAAGTGTCAAAAAGTCGGTTTTCGAAGTGCTTTCGTGGTAGATACTGAAAGAAATAGAGTATGGGCCCTTGCCGCCACTAATATGCAGTGGTATAGCGTCCAACAAATAAGGCTGGTCAACATTGGCTGAACATGTTCTATAAGTCTTACCTCTATCAGCGAATCTCACGGTTGGTAGTGGATTAACAGTCTGCCTTATAGTTACTTCGGCTGATCTCAACGGCTTTCCTTGCAAGTCATGCTGTGTGTAGTAGGAATCATAAACGGCCTTAACAGTTAGAATATATTCACCTTGATGGTCATTTGGTAACTTCAGGGATGCATACTTCGTCGCCACTTGAATGGATTTGGAAGTAATCTGGCCATTTGGCGAGGTTAATTCGTACATAACCGTGAAAGGCGCGGAGCCAACCAACGATAGATCAACAGTTTCCTCAAAGCCCTGACAGACAGGCTCTTTAGCAAAATTAAAACTGTTCAGTTTGGCAATTTTATTATGTTCCACAACGGAGAACGTTGGCTTCTCGAAGAAAGATACCTTCGGCATAAGTTCTGACTCAACGTTACCATCGCAGCTATGGTCTTTCATAGACAGCAATCTATAAGACCCTTCTTGATTGACTTTCAGCACAGGTCTGTAATTGGATTGGAATTTAGATTCATATGTCCCTGATGCGGTACCATCCTTGCTTATATGTTGATACCTGACTGTAAATGGTTGTTCACCAGAGAGTCTCAAAGGCAAAAAAGCAGTAGAACCTTCCTTAATCTTCAACTCATTTGTAGTTGAGTTTGCAAGGCTGAAGGCAGCGGTAGGAATGTCTCTTCTGACATTTATCCGAGCATCGTTACCGCTTAATGGTACCAAACATCCTGATGAATCTTTGACGGAAATTAACGATAAGATATAATCACCGCCTACATTAAATGGCGGTGTTTGTATATCATAGTGGTAGGATGTTACCTTCTCGAGATGATAAGATATCCTTTTGTTCGAAGATGTTTCCACGATATCATAGTCCAAGTTAAACGGAGGTTCGCCGGTGAACTTCACGGGTATCTTGCTCCGGTCCCCCAGGCACAACGTGGAATCATATTTCGTATTGATAACAGCGTTAGCCTTTACTCGCATGGAAGTGTTAAAGGTGTAATCAGAAGCTGGTAGCAATGGAATAGGATCTTTGAATAGTGTATTAGATATGGCATCAAATACAATTTCATAGTGACCTTCAGTAGTTGGGTTATAACTATATTGATTTCTGGTACCCTGCGACTTGAAATCCTTCTTTTCATGCAATCTAAGTTGGCCATTTTCCTGCTTGTATATCTTGGCGGTGTAATAAAATGGTGGTACACCGGTAAAGGTGAGATCGAAGTTTAAACCGACCTGACCAATACATTGATCAAGAATAGGGGTTGACTTGACGCTCAATTGAGGAGGGATAGGTTTTGTGACTACTATCGTGGATTTGCCAAGAATAGCACCAGAGCAGTATTTAGAGCGGATGGAGGTCAACGTATAAGCACCGGGGTTTTCAATAAATATTTCGGCGTTCTGGTCAGTAAACTCATACTCTAATGTAGACCTTTCGTTGTTGTGTTCGTAGTTGATTGCGGCAAGGTACGGAACATCCTGTTGAGCCGAACTGGATTCAACATGTAATAACAACGACCTCTTGGTACCTGAATTAGGGTTGATTTTTTCATCAAGAGATGCACGTGGAAGGTCGTGAGCGTGGAACGTGTGCTCTAGTTCATACTTTTCCAGCACCTCTGGAGACAAAGCTTTAAAATCCATCACATTTCCAAGACCGTCAACCACCTCGTCAATCGCATAGCTATATACACCATCGCTGTTGATAAACGACTCCAGTGTGATATCGACGGGGTAAGTCCTGGCCCACTTTAAATCTGCAATATCTGCTCTCGAAAAAGTCTTCTTATTTGATAACAAAGGTGATTCAAAATATTCAGGTTGCAGCGATGAGTCAACAAAATTAAAGTCTTCATTATTGATAGTTTTAGTGTATTTTAACTTCATGGGTGGAACCCCTGTCACCTGGATTGTTACCGTATCTTGGTCACCAATGCATTTATCCTTGGAGCCAATTCCCCCAACAGTAGCCATCGGACAATGACTTACAATAACCTGCGGCTTATAAATTCTCAAGCCAAAGTTGTTTGTATCCACAATCTTCTTTAACTGGTAAAAACCGACCCTTTCTAGAGGAACCTGTAGGTACAGAATTTGAGGATCTGGTTCGCTCTTAACATTCATCTTTGAGAGTTCCTTTCTGGTGAAGTTTAGCAGCTGTATCTCGTTCGTGTAGATATCGTGATGCTCAAGCTGCAAAAAGCTAATTTCGGAAGTGGAGTTTATACGAATTGGTACTTTCAAGTCTGTGATCGCCATTTCCATTGGCAGGCAGAATGACTCGTGGAAAGGATTAAACATGACCGTGTTCTCAGGTAGAATCTTGATCGTGTGCGCGCCCTTAAAGTGTGACGACGTGTCCATGATCTTCCTGTGATTGACAGAAGCGCCCGTTAAGCTCAGCTCCTTCGTGTTATATCGCCCCCACGCGGAGACCAAGAGTGAAATGAGAGGAATGTTGGTGTCGTTTGAAAGTAGAATAGTAAGTGCCACAGCTAGCAGAATTTGTAGAAAAGTCACTATCGGCCGAAACCTCAGCTTTGGAATCTTGAAGCTCGGTAAAAAGTACAGGAACAGAGAGTCCACAATCGCGTATTTCGAAATGAAGTTGAACTTCGAGTTCGTCAACAGCACGCCTGAAACAGGCAACCCCGACTTCAGCAGGACAAGATCGTACAGTTTGTACGTCTGGATGATCAGGAACAGCGAAAACGCGAGTGCACGCTGGCTCGGCACGTCTAACACCTCAGTGCTTATGAGCGGCCGCTCGCGCACAGCCCCCATCTGCTCCGTAACCTTTTCCGAGGCAATCACAGTCTTTACATCAACCTCAGTACGTTCCACTGTTTCCTCTTTCTCCGTCACCTCTTCCTGTGAAGTCGCCTGTGATCTTAGCAGCGAATCGGCATCGAAAGATGACGACTTTCGGTACAGCTTCTCATTATGCTGCATCGTATCCCGCCAAGACCGTTTCTCAGCCGGGACATCATATCGATACTTCATGCCCATCATATCGCACAGTCTAAGCCGCCCGGAACTGCAGCTGATACCTGTCCCTTCTTCTTGCTAGTGTAGGTAGATGCCGTACTGATGAGATCTTTATCCCGTTGTTGACAGTTTCAATTTTTGTTATGTTACCCGGTCTGTATCACGTGATATTTGCTTACGGGTTCGGATGCCTCTGACATTTAGCGTTTATTGCCAATACCATACCTACAAAATAGCGTTCGCTTCACTACTCGAAACTGGCGTGATAGTCAGCTTGGAGATATTCGGAGGTTCCGAAGACGTATGAGTGAAAGAAAGGATCGGATAAGGTTTGCAGGTGCTTGAAAATTCATTGGAAAATATATATATAAACGCAAGTCGAATTATAGATTACGCAACATCCCAGACACAGTTAAAGACAATCAGCATATAAAAGAGTGATTGCAGGCAGAAGAAGCAAGTTTGACTCGACATGGAACTTCAACGTATGATGCAGTACTTGCGGAAGCTTGGGCACTTTATTGGCCCGGGAATCATGGTGTCAGTTGCATATATGGATCCAGGCAACTACTCTACGAGTGTTGCAGGTGGGGCTCAGTACAAGTACCACCTTCTATTTTCAATATTTGTTTCGAATATCTTTGCAGTGGTATTGCAGTGTCTATGTGTGAAGCTTGGTACGGTAACCGGGCGTGACTTGGCGGAGAACTGCCGACGGCACCTCCCACGAAAGTTAAACTACGTGATGTATGCATTTGCAGAGGTTGCGATCATCGCGACAGATCTTGCAGAGGTGGTGGGCACAGCAGTGGCGCTACAGATATTATTTGGTATTCCTCTCATTTGGGGGGTACTGCTAACAATTTTAGACGTGCTCTTGATTTTGGTGTTCTACCGACCCGAAAAACAGACAATGCGGGAGGTCCGTATGTTTGAGTTCTTTGTGAGTATATTTGTGGCTGGTACTATGGTGTGTTTCGTGTTGGAGCTCTTCAAGCTCTCTGTTCCGAGCAAACTGGAATTGTTCCGGGGCTTTTTGCCGTCGCCTGTACTTTTCAAAGAGCAGCGAGCCATATTTATTTCCTTAGGAATACTCGGTGCAACTGTGATGCCACACTCATTGTATTTGGGCTCGGCGTTGGTTAAGCCAAGGGTGCAGGAATATGACATCAAAAAGTATGGGAAACTTAAGGAATCGGGACCTTCGTTAGAGGCTATCAAATACACATTGAACTTTTCATATGCTGAATTAATTGTGTCGCTATTCTTCATTGCAACATTTGTTAATTCAGCTATTTTGATAGTTGCAGGAGCGACCCTCTTCGGAGAGCCGGAAGCAGAGGATGCGGATTTGATTTCCATTTACCAGTTACTTTGTAAAACAATATCGCCAGCTGCTGGCTTGATTTTTGCTCTGGCTATGTTGTTCAGCGGGCAATCTGCTGGGGTAATATGCACCATGGCCGGTCAGATTGTCTCATCGGGTTTCTTAAAGTGGAATTTGGACCCCTGGATTATCAGGCTAGTTACAAGGCTGATCGCCATTGTTCCGTGTTTCATTGTAGCCTTATTCATGGGAGAGAAAGGCATTTCTAATATTCTAAATTTGTCGCAAGTGGTACTCTCGCTGATTTTACCTATTGTGAGTGCGCCATTGATATACTTTACATCCAGTAAAAAGATCATGACGGTGGTCGATCATGACGGGAATGAAGATGACCTCGATGAACCTTCCGAGAGAACAAACTTGGTGACCATTAAGAAACCGTTTGTTGACTACTCGAATGATAAATGGTTAGCATATGTTTCCGTTGGGATATGGGCTCTTATTGGATCTTTGAACTGCTACCTAGTTGTCTCATTCCTGCTGGGTGCTGATGTGCAGTTCTGATATAGACAATTACATATACTATCTTCCATAAAGCATATTGATATTCACTCATTTTCGATAGTACTTGGGTCTTTTTATTGTTTGGAAGCGTTGAGCAGCTTAAATAATGGCAGACGCTGCAGATTTTCTCGCAGACACATATTTCAGCTTTAGGTTTTCGGCAACAAATGTTTAACTTGACAGATAGAAAGTATAAGCTGCGCCGTCAAATCTAAAAATATATATATCTTAAATACATATTTATATAATACAAAAGATTTTTAAGCATAGATAAGCCACCTAATCTATAGTTCCAATCGATATTTCATTTCTTATACTTCTTCTTTCTATTTGGGTAAGTTCTCACCACGGGTATATTACCAGCATAGTTAGCTTGTAACACTGGAAACTCTTTGATGTATATTTTTGGGAATTCCGCAGCCTGTTGAGCCAGTATAACCTCCTTCAGCATGCGCTGAATTTTGAAGTAAATCTTCGTCTCTTCCGAAGTTGGCTTTGATACTTTACCAGCTTGGATCCTACTCCGTTTCATCTGCTGTAGCTGGAGCAAGCATTTAGAGATCAACTGCTGATGCGTGTTGTTACGGAAAGCCTCCAGTTCATCATCATCTATCTCATTGGAAGGCGCCCATCTGTATAGATGCTCTAGGTTGACATTGACGGACTTTGGCGTATATGTGTTAGTCTTTTGTTGTTCTGATGGTTCCACAGCACTCACAGCATCATTTTTGTGCTGCTGTGCAGTACCTCCATTAATCAAAGCTGCTGATAGGGTTGAGGTCACAGGTACCTCGGGAATATTTTCAGAATCATCAATCTTGTCCTCCTGTTCCTTGCCAGCCGACTCATCCTTCTCCTTGTCGACGCTATTATCCTCCTCTCTGGTAGTATCCGCTTCCTCAACTTTATCGTGAACTTCCTCTATAGTAGCTTCAGGTTCCCCAACCTTACCACCGTTCTCCTCTTCTCTCATAGCATTAGATTCTCCGTCTCTAACGCCCTTTCTGAGCTTCCACAGCTCGTGGTAGCTGGTGCGCTCAAGCCATATATCGCCGATACGAGAAGAGTCCACCACAGAGCCGTTTTCTGTTATCGTTGGGGCAAAGGATTCATAGCCACCATACTTCAGCCAAAGCGTGGTCGGCAATGCATACCAGTTTGGATGCAAAAACTTCGTCATCATCTCAGTTGGGGGGAGGGTCGGATCCGGTATATTACTTGTATTTGCTGCCACAAACCCCAGCTTATTGCTCAGGTGCAGACCTGTGTGAGGAATAATCTTTGTTACCTCAAAATTGCTGTTGGGCAGGTCCGGCGGGCGCTCGTCGAGCGGCGAGCTTGAAATCGTAGAGGAAAACAGATCGCCGAACTTCGTTGAAATGTGGTACGATTCTACAATCGGCAGCGTGTAGCTCGTGGATATCTTGATGAAGTCCTTCGAGATGATGTTGAAGAACTCCGTCTCCTCCTTGCTCTTCACATAGGGTTCCGCGTGCACCAGCATCGCGCCGTGCTTGTAGCACTCGCGCAGCAGCAGCTCAGTGGCAAACTTGTAGAACTTGTCCACCATCTGGTAACTGCGTGTGCCCGGCGAGTAGTACTGGATCAGCATCGTGCTGACCAGCCGCACGTCGTGGTACAGCCGGTACAAGCCGTCCTTGCTGCGCGCGTATTCGCCCTCCTCGAACCGCTGCCGTATGTTCGTCAACGCCAACTGCTGCTCGTCTATCTGGGCATCCGCGTCCGCCCGCCCGCGCAGGAACTCCACATAGCTGCTGTATATCCTTGTGGGCTCCGACTCGAAAAACTCGCCCGGGAACTTTTCGTCAATGACATTGCATTTCGAAGAAGCACTGGTTTTAAATTTTTGTTAGTTGTTCTGTCTGTCACTTCACCATCAACGAACTTTTCAACACATACGCTTCTAGAATCGTATACAGGTCTTTGAAAATCTCCTCTTTTAATGAGTCTTCCATCTTTGCGTCCCGAAAGCACTTCGCGCCTATATCAGCTCTCACTGCTTCAAAATGACGCCCATTCAAGAATTCTCCAAATATCAATCACCGTGTTGGAAGGAGCGATATCGTTAAGCTAGGAGGTGAAGGTTGAGGCTCTGAAAAAAAAGTCCAGATGTCACAATAGACGAAATTAGTTTGTCGTCGGCTTATATAGACGATATGTAGGTGGCGGCTATTGGGAGACGGTGTGTGCGCTGAGCTGGGCCTTGGTTAGTATCTTGGTGGTCAACCAGCGCCCATTAGTACGCTTCTGGTGCACGGGTATGGGATTCAGGTCCCAGCCAATCTTGGTGTCGCTGTCCGCGGCCGCGCCGAAGCGCGGAGTGACGTAGCAGTAGCGCTCGACGGCCGAGACAGTGTGGGGCCGTAGTCCCTTGGTGATCAGCGGCTTGCTATAGGTTAACAGACAGCCAGAGCGAGCGACGTTGGCAAGCGGTGTACTCTTGATGTCGCACAAGGGGCGCATGCGGACGGTGCCGGTCGCAGAGCGGTGCAGAGAGTGGTAGACGACGTAGGCTGGCGGCAGATCGGAGGAGGTGGCAAGCACTGAGGCGCTGTGGACGTAGACAAAGGCGTCCGAGATGGGACGGGTATAGCGGGCAAGCACGGGCAGGTAAGGGATGCCGGTCAGCGCTGCGCGGTTCGCGAGGGGGGCGTCGTCAGGGTAGAGCAGGTCTGCACGTGCGGCGACCTGGTCAATGAAGCCTGCGGCGACCATTTGCTTCAGCAGACGCAGCTGCGTGGGTGAGGGCACGGGGACGCGGAGCTCTTCGTCGCGGATGGCCACGGCGACATTGTCACGCGAGGTGTTGGCGCGGATGATATAGAGCACCTGTTTGCGGAGCTTGCATACTTCGTCCATGACCTTGCCGCGGAGGAAATGGTCGTGCAGAAACTGGTTGCGCCGTTCCGTAGGTACATAGTCCAGTGCACTGACGGCGCTGAGTAGCCGGAAGACGTCGCTGTGTGGGTCTAGTTTGCTGAACTTCGCCCTGCTCTTATGGAAACGCGCGCGCAACTGGCGCTTCTGTTCATCTGAGCCATGCGGCACACCGCCATCCTGCGCATCTACTTGGTCGATACCCAGCTCGTTTTCCGATATGAATGGGTCCCCCACAGATAGGATACTGACGATGGCGACGATGTAGGGAAGGCAGCCTTGCTCGTCACTTACAAGCAGCATTTTTGCAAAGCGAGGGCTGAGCGGGAACAAAGACATCTTCCTGCCATCGGCGGTAATGCGCTCGCTTTCATCCAAAGCGCCCAAGTGCTGCAGCAGTTCTACTGCCTTACCCAGGGCCGTGCGCTCAGGTGGTGTTGGGAAGGGGAAATTGGTCACGCGATGTATAGACATGCTCTTCATCTGGAGTACCACTGTCTCAACAGGCATGCGGAGGATTTCTGGACGTGAGAACTGCTGGAAATCCCTCTCGTAAACAGCCGAGGAGTACAGCCGGTAGCAGTGACCTGGCCCGGTACGACCTGCTCTACCACTCCGCTGATCGGCAGACGCCTTACTGATCCATTCTATCTCAAAGCTCTGCACACCACTCTCCTCATTGTAGTTCCGCTCCTTGGACCGCCCACAGTCAACTACATAGCGCACTCCAGGGATCGTCAGAGAGGTCTCAGCGACATTAGTCGCAACGACACATAAACGCGAGCCTTTAGGAGGGTCTGCGAACACTTTCATTTGCTCTTTCGTGGGTAGAAGAGAGTATAATGGCAACACATAGAGCGGATCATTTTCTGATTGGCCCTCCTCCAACTCTTCTTCAAAACCCTCTTCCTCTTCTGAATCTTCTGTATGCTCTCCCTCGGCATCCGATAGACCATCATCGTACTCTTCTTGCGAAATTTTGACACTGAAATCTATGTCTTCTACCTCCATGTCTGTTGTCTCAGGGTTGACTTTCACCGTTGGAAGCTCCGATTCCATCTCTAGGCGTGTGGAAGCGTTCTTTGCAAAAGGGAATTCATTTCTTAATCGCTTTACCATGTGTGTAATCTCCTGCTGACCCGTCATGAATATCAGGATAGCACCAGGCGGCAACCTTCTATGTATCTTGCAAGTCTTCTTGAACGCCTCCTCGGCATAGTCGAATGATGTCTTCCTGTTGAAGTGGATTGCGACAGGATATTGTCTCGCCTCGACTTCAAGAACTGGAGGGGGTGTTGCAAATAAGCTCGAGTTTTCACTGAAGTCTGCAACCCTCAGAGTTGCTGACATGATTATCAACTTCAATTTTTTGTTCTTGACTGGATCAACTGAGTGTTCTTTGGCCCGTAGTTTAACGCAACGGCTTAACATACCTATCAGAATGTCCGTATTGATATTTCTTTCATGGGCTTCATCGATAATGATACAAGAATACTTGGTTAGACGGAAATCATTCATCATTTCTCTCAGCAGAACACCATCCGTCATAAATTTAACTCTCGTATCTTCCTTAGTAGTGGAATCAAAACGGATCTGGTAAGCAACTTTGTCACCGTGATTCCCAAGTTCACTCCCAACACGCTTAGCCATGGATACAGCCGCCACCCTTCTAGGTTGTGTGATGGCGATCATACCTGGCGTGTCGGGAGCATCGGGATGCCCGTAACCGGATTCGTAGAGAAACTGAGGAACCTGTGTTGTTTTACCAGAACCTGTAGCACCACAAATTATAACAACATCATTGTGGTGAATGGCTTCCATAATTCTATGCTCTTCTGCAAATACAGGAAGCTGCATGCGAACAGCCTGCAATGTGTCTGGTCGCTGAACATCAACAACGAAAGCCTTACGCGTGGAAGACTCATCTACCGGCACATTGTCAGCCTGGAGACCATCATCTAGATCTTCCATCCTAACACGAGCTTCTACTTTATACTCCAGAGTAGGCAGCACATACTCCTTATCACGGCCCTCTATCCGCTTCATCTCACTATTGGCCCATTCCTTGAATTGCTCGCCCACCTTACTATGCTTGAACTTGTCTATCTTATTTTCTGGATCAGTATCTTCCTTTGATGTATCATCTTCGGGCTGAGAGTCATCCTCAGCTGCTGAAGAACTATCGCTTGTCTCAACGTCGTCATTAGACTCGCTCTCTGAATCTGATGCAAAGTCATTATCATCGTCTTTTTCATGCTTACGTCGCTCTTCTTGCTCAAGACGCTGTCTCCAGTTATACTTCTTTTTCGATTCGCGGGACTTACCTTTGTCAACTACTACTGCATTTGCAAAACTGAAGCCAGAACCAAAACCACCAAACTTGGCGGGCCGGTTATCAACGAAAACACTCCTCTGCGGCGCATCTACTTCATCATCTTCTCCGCTGTCATCGTCGCTCCCGCCTCCTGAAGATCCAGAGCCATCTGCGTTATCTGCCTCCCAGCTACGCACCTTATGCTCCTCATAGAGGACTTCTCGGGTCTGCTCATCGCCTAGCCCTTGCTTCTCAAGTTTGAGCGCCTCAGCAAATTCCTCTTTCCTTGTCTTGCGCCCATGACCAAGACCTTTGCTGCTCGTCAAGATCGATGTATCAATCTTGTAGTCCTGCAGTTTTGAGATGATCTCTTTCTTCTCCTCGCGTTTCAGCTGGTGCTCGATGAACTTTTCCAGCCTCTTCTTCTTCTTACGTGAAATCTTGGTTTCCTTTGGTGTGAACAGCTCCTCCAATTTTCGCTTCTTCTGCTCTTTCTCCTCCGCAGTGAGTGCTGGAAGTACCTCTGCATTAGGGTTCGACGTTTCCTCGCCCTCAGGATGGTCTGAAACCTGCTCGGAGTCATCATCGTATTTTGTAAACTGCTTATTTCTGATCCTTTTCAGTTCCTTTAGCTTTGCAGCCTGGCCTGCTCTGGCCTTCTCATTCCAGCGCTTTCTATACGTACCCATTTAATCTTGAAAGACGAGTGAATGGCCCAAACAGTGCGTGAAACGACAAAATCCAACGCCAAGTCTGCACTAGCTTTACCAATACTAGTTGATGATGGCGATGAGCTGCCTTGCAAATGGTGAAAAATCTTTAATCACCTAAAACGACAAAAGACGCACTCCGGAAGATATTAAAAGGCTACCATTATAGGCTACTACTGCTGGAAAGAGGAGCTGCTGGAGCGTACTGGGGTGGTATACCCGACGTCACCATAGTTCATGAAGTCATCAAGTAGTCCCAGTGATGAAGGCGACCTATATGGCATTTTGGACAAGCCCAATATCAAGCAGGTGCAATTCGGGCTAGGTAAACGGTTCAAGACATGGTATGGAAGCGCGGTATACTTTGCACGGGACAAGCGAACCCTAGGTTACAAGGCCAAAAATGTGGGAATGTGCGACCGGTCTATGGATGAGAGTACAGAAGGAGGGTTCTGGCTCGATGAACTATTTGTTTGCGAGTATTGCTTCAAGTACTACGATCGGCCAGATGAGTTGGTTGGGCATGTGAAGAGCTGCCGGTACAAGCTTCGACTACCAGGTCGAATCAAATACATGAGCCCTGAGTATACCATTCGGAAGGTTAAAGGAAAGAAGCACGAGCTGTTCTGCCAGTGCATGTGCTTATTCACGAAATTATTTCTCGATAACAAGTCCGTGTACTTCAGAATGACCAGCTATGAGTTCTATATCCTATACAATACTGAGGGCCGCGAGCCTCTGGGCTTTTTTTCCAAAGACTTGTATTCATACAATCGGAATAATTTGGCTTGCATTCTGGTATTTCCTCCTTACCAGCGGCGAAACCTTGGAACTTTGCTGATAGATTTTTCGTACCGGCTATCGAGAAATGAAGGCATAGTATCAGGGCCTGAATTTCCATTGTCACCTTTTGGATTGATTGGGTATCTAAAGTACTGGTCATTTGCTATAGTATGGCATCTAACCGAGGGTGAACTGTCTAACTTGCACAAAGTTAGTTTAAACGTCATCTCTGAAGTAACTGGTATCCGGGTCTCCGACGTGATCATAACATTGAAGCATCTACAATGTCTCACAGAAAATAACGAAATTCTGCTCCCCGTTATTAGAAGGTGGGCGAAGGAGCTGAAAGTTGACAGGGGGTTTATGATACAAGAACAATATCTCTTATTGAACGATTAATTAATTAGACATTGAATAAGATATATTGTATTTAAGACACTCATGCAAACAACATTTTGATTTCTTCAATCCTGCTACGTCTTCTTTCCTCTTCATCTGCATCAACAAATTCACCAAGTGATCTCTTCTTCTCCTGAATACGCAGCATCTTTTCCTCTATACTATTTTCGACAATAAAACGGTATATTTTGACAGTGTTGGACTGACCTATCCTATGAATTCTATCCATAGCCTGATCTTCCATACCTGGAGACCACCACGGATCCATGATAAATGCATGCGAGGCGCAAGTGAGGTTTAAACCAACTCCGCCGGCTTTTAAGGATAAGAGAAGAACTTTCATCTTTACCAAACTCTTTTCCGTGAATTTGGCCAAAACATTAGATCTTTCTTTCAAATCCAGACGACCATCAAATTTGTAGATTTCACATATATCGGACGCAAATGATTGTCTTAGCTCATTCTCTAGTATGTCCAGATACGATGAAAATTGGGAAAACACAACGACCTGTTCGTTCGCAGACGTATCTTGTAGATGCTTCAAATGCCTGATTAGTGCTACAATCTTGGATGATTTCTTGGTATTACTATACGGCACGGGCTCCAATTTGCCATTGATGTCTTCTAGCTTCAATAAATACCTGCTTTCCACTGCCGCCCTACAATTGGGACAGATGGTCTCACTACCTTTCTTATTCTGGAATTGAATGTATTCCAATAAACATGACTCACAGAATGGATGACCACAGCGTGTAAATACCACCGAAGTTAATGGAGAAATGGCTTCACAGGTGCAAATGGAACATTCCAAATCTTTGAGGGCATCGCTATTTGGATATTTGGTCTTAAAATCTTCAATGAAATCGGGCATACCTTCACTGGAACTGCCTGGAGACTGTGAATCCTCACCCAATAATGTAGATATATCTGGTATATCATTAATTAATTTCATGTTCTTCAAGTCCTCATCATTTTCATCCTGACTGCCCAGAAGTTTGAAATGACAGCACACCTGGCGTAGTCTCAAGATATGGAGCAAAATAGTGGAGTATTTCTTAAGTAAATCGCCGCGAGCCAGACTTTCCTTGACGGAATGCTCGGCTTTGGACAGAAAGTATTTGTATAATCCAGCTTCTGTGTCACTGAATCGAATCATCTCTATAACGACTTCTTTCGGTGGAAGCTGAACAAGAGGGTTTCCATCTTCGTCTTTCATATTCTTTGTCCGTCTTAACAAAATTGGGCCCATTACTGCTTGAATAACCTCAAGCGCAGAGCTGTAATCTTTCTTTTCGAAAGGGTCGGAGACAAACTGTCTCCAATAATCAATTTTGCACCATGGTTCAAAATTCATGAACTTGATAAGGCTGAAAAGGTCATCTAGCCTATTCATTATCGGTGTTCCAGTTAAGACCCATTTACGCCTGGAAGTTAGCGCCATAACCGCTTTTGAAGTTTTTGTCGTCCTATTCCTTATATTATGACCTTCATCAAGTATAATACGGAAAAATTCAACAGAAAATAGACCTTCGTTCGATGCCTCATAATCAAATTGTTGTAGCTTAGACCATTCAGTCTGTACCACACCATATGTTGTGAGAACCACAGAAGGGGGTGATTTTTGCTTTACTAGCAAGGTCCTCAAGTTACTAACATTGCCTGCGTAATATACCTCACAATATAAACCATTCCCATCGTTTACTCTCACAAATTCATTACGCCATTGAGGAAGAAGAGACATAGGCACAACTATCAGGGTAGTGCTAGCTGTATATGGCTTTACGGTGCTGATGCCTAATTCCAAACTTAGGTGCCCAACAGGCGGTTTCTCCTGAGCTGTTGTTAATAAATGTTTAGTATCAGAAGGTACCATGGTAATAAGAGCTAGAATAGAAATAGTTTTACCAAGTCCCATCTCATCTGCTAATATACCGCCCTTCAATATTGATTTAGAGATTGGCTTCACGAGGGAAAACTCACCTGTATGCAGGTTGGCATAAAATTTATCTGGAATATCAGCTTCGAGGGAGACATATGTAGTTCCTCGTGACACATCCCAAGATGTGTCACGAGGCCATTTAAACATTCTCCACATGGGATCCATTGGTCCATCAGCCAAGGCATCTTGAGACCCTGGTTCTAATATTGCATGCTCACGTTCTCGAAGAAGCATCCAGGTAAGACCTTGCTTTTGGTAGCGACGTAGTTCCAATTGAAATTTGTCAACAGGAGGTGTTGTTTCCCGCAGCTTAAAGATTGATGCAGATTCTTGAGTGCTTCGATAGAAGTTACGCAGTTGGTTCAAATCCATATAATCATCAGATGCTGTGGGACTATTTACAGTAGCATCTGTGATTGATTCATCCTCTTCAAGATCGTAAAATTCGGGCTTTTCTGGTACCAAATCAGCACCTTCAGCTAAAGGCGTCATATTCAAATTCTTAAAAAGCAGCATTAGTGCTCGGTTTCGTTGTTGAAACTGCTCATCTTCTGCTTTCCCGGGCAGTGCTGGATCAAAGAGTAATGATGTGACAAAGCAATCAAGACGAACCACAAATAAATCACCGACACTCAGTCTCTTACTATTGCAAAATATCATAGTAGCCTTAAATTCAACTCCAGGGGTTTGCAACAGCGTATGCAGTATTTCAGATATATCTTCCGGAAGCCTTCCCAATTCACGGGAGGAGGTCGCATCACAGAATCTTACATACTGCGAGAATCCGGGCTTCTTGCGGCTCCTGAGGCCACTGTTATTCGGCTGACCACTGGTGCGCCTGATAAGTAACTCAGAGCCATATTTCAAAGGCTGTGCAGTAGGGCGCGTGGCCATAGCGTTCACTTGAGTAGATCCTAAGAATCGCCGCCAACAACAAAGCTGCTTCTTCCGTTTCAAAATGGGGAGACCCCCTTCGCTCGCACGTTTGATTTGATTCGAGACATGCCCATTCACTATGGTATTTTGGGAATTCTGCGTTTCTGTATTTAAGTCGTCGTGAGCATCTGAGCATCCTTTAGTTTCTTTACCCTCGAAGTGTTGTTGTATAGCCTTGCTGAGACCATCCTTTGAAGCACCATAGCTGTTCCAGTAGCCTTCAAGTATATCATCGGGTAGAGCTCCCAGGACTTCCTTTAAGTTTGTTATAAAACGTGTTTTGTCTTCGATGACTTCGTCATCCACATGGCCATCCGGGCCTTCTGCTGTTTGTATGAATAGGTCAGAACCTTTATCGTCAGGTATTACATCTAAATCCTGCTGGAAGAACCGTGGCCTTTCACCATCACCAGTTCGTTGCATATCTATCTATATCTTTGCTGCGGAGCGAAGTGTAGTAGGAACTCTTCTAGCTATTCCGCCGCGTTTATCGCCTACACCTCATAGGGAGAAAACTAATTAGACGTCCCGTGCAAAGCACGAGAGCCTAAGGTAGCCCTGATTATCAAATAAATATCTACTGGTGATAAAGTCTGGCGACCTTTTCAAGACTGGCCCTTTTGTTTCTGTCAGGCAGTTCATAGCATTGATTTATGGAGGTCTCTGCAAAGCAAACTTACTATCACACGGAACAACAACTGCCACTTCGCGCAAATACAGGTTTCAGCACTAATACTAGGAAGTATCCAATATTAGGCAATGGGAGCTGTCAATATTCCCACATGGGCACGACATAGCTTTGCAACGGTACTTATACTGCTTCTGTTAGCCTTTTCGTTGATTTTACCGGTAGATGTAATAAGGAGGGTATCACAGATGCCGCATGAAATATTGAATACAGCTATTATTGTGGGTGCAGCTATCACGCTACTAATAACGTTTACTTCATTGAGCTTTGGAAGATTACTGGTCCATCGATCATGCATGCAGGATATCCCAAAACGGTACGTGCCAATTACAGAACGCGACCTGCCAAATACACGGATCCGTGGAGAAATATATCATAAACTTGAACACTGTAAGCAACTTGCTCATGATTTTTCTACACCTGAGACGAGGGTTGTGCATGCGGGACTGGAGCCACCCGCGCATGTCGATCACTGCGGGGATGACATGCTGCCACCGCTACTGGACTATCAAGCATGCGTTAAGATCATTGCTGATAGGTTCAAGTTTCAAGGAATACTACTCAACAAATATATGCTAGAACCGAAGTTGGGCATGACATTCGCCGCGCAGCTTCGAAGGACTGTATCAGAAAACGATTGCGTAGATCGCAACCAATTAGAGGAATTCATTACCTTATATGAAACTATCCGATATAGTGGCCATCCTGTAACTAGAGGTAAGTTTATCCGATTTATGGAATTATGCCTGCTCTTGGTCGACTTTTCCTTACTGACACATAGAGTTGACACACCACCTTCTGGCGAGCCAAGTTCCACGACGGACTCTGCTACGAATTTTAATGCCCATGTGCTTTATTCACGCACGGAGGAATCCATATCTCAGTCCAGCGCATAATACTGGGATAACTAGCTCGAATACGTGGTTTACTACTATTAACAGAAGTATCTTACTGCTCTGATTGTAATTGAATCTTTTGGCGGGGATTAGGGTAAAGAAAATACCTATAATAATAATATACACAGTTTTTACTCTCATAACTCGCGAATTTCATTAAACCACTGATCCAATTGCTTTCTGGTTGGTTCATGCGGCACAGCCTGCTCAAGACCTGCGCTGAATTTGTCCAACAGTACAGAATACTCATCAGAGTACTTTCTTAGGATACTCTTGATGAAGCCAACTGCGCTTTCATACTTCCAAATTAGGTCTAGGCGAGCCAATTCATCCACATCGAGCATTGTCTCATTATCAACACTTGGTGCCACTATCTCCTCATTCGTACCTAGTTGGGAAACAGTGTCGTTTATAATCTCCAACAAACGCTCGAATACAAATTCAAACACACTGATATCACTGGCTTGTTGTAGGGCTAGCTCTGTTAATGTCCTAAATGTGGATTCTATCGAAGTTGCATCCACCAACCCCAAATTCTGCCCATTCAGGTCGGTCAACGAGAAGGTCAAAATGGACTTTGCAGTGACCAATTCGCTATGTTTAAAAGAGTCAACAATTAAGAAACCATTCTGAGAGTTACAGTTCCAGTATCTGATAACGGCTTCGATAATCCACTGCTCTTTAACTTCTGGAGGGACTTCCATTTTCTCCAAGATAGTAACTAGATCGGATTTCGCGTCTGAGATATACTTATTCGCATGCGACAAGGACCTGTTACCAGAGTAAACCAAAGCCTGGATCAATAGCGTCACCGTAAATCTATTAAAGTCGGGAATCTTATCGCCATGAGCAGATTTGATATCCTCCAATAATGATTCTAATTCTGATATATTCTTTTCTAACGGTTGTTTGTGAATATAATCCAAAATAAGTTGTACCTTCTCGTGGAAGGGGAAAACCTCGTTCTTAAACAACAAATCATTATCCTTTATGACCTCAGGATCAAAGCTGAAACCCTCAAAGAAAGATTGATAGTACGATGCTAACTGGTCTTTAGAAATATAGGAAGCATCCAAATATTGTTTGAATTCAGGGGTCAAACTATCTTCAACATCAGGCCGGTTAGATGTCAACCGTAGTTCCTTTCTGATCAAGTTTTTGGCAAATGTAATCTTCGGGTTGTAGAAAGATTTAGAAAAGGCGATTGAATCCTGCTCCCATTCATTCCACTTCCATGAGAAATTGAAATTACTCATTTGAATAGAGAACCAATCCAAGTATCTCATTTTCAATTCATGATCCATGTTGTCCAAATTGTTATAGAATAATCTGAAAGCTCTCCCGAATACTGGAGCAATTGCTTTTGGTGAGTTTTGGCAGATTTCCACCAATAGCGTGTAAAAGTACGCGAAGGATTGCGTAACGGTGGGTAACTTGAAAATCAACCCCAAAATATTTTCAATAGCCAAATCTTCGATTTTGTAGGTTGACAGTTCGGGCATTTCATTGTGTTGTACTAACAATTGCGCAATGGATAACCCTGGTTCCGTGAAGATACCGGGTTTGAAGTATAAATCCAATGTTACCACCTGCCGTGCAACTTCATGTCTGTTGAATTCCAAGCTTTCAACGATGTCAACAATAATATCATCGAATAACATTCCTGTATAGGTGGTAATCGGAACAACAGTGGAGAAATCACCAACAACATTGGGTAAATATACTTGGAATGCTGTTCTTGGGGTCTTCCACATACTGTCCACCGATCCCAATCCCTTATCTAAACCGCTGAATGGCAATAATTTCTCGAACTCAGGAATAGTTAAAGGATCGTTGAACATTTGCTGTTCTATGGACGTAGGAAGTAAATTTTGATAGTCTGGGAATAAGTTCTTTAGCTCCTCCATATCGTTGGCCAAAGCGTTCTTGACGTTGGATAAGACAATCTGAACCCATTGAACAGGCTCATAGGGTAAGTTTTTGTTGTATTCTTTGGTGAGAGATAGGTCAACGGTCTTCACCTCATAGTTTGACTCGGCATATTGAATCAAATCTTCCACATTTGTTCTCAACGTTTCATCTTCCTTGTTGAAGAAAAACAAATAAGGAATATTCAACAAAGTGTTGGTATAAATAGCTTCTGAAAGCGGGTTCCTTGTGTTAGCATCGCTGCTCCTGTTCAACTGCACAGCTAGTTCGAATAACCGCTGATATACGTTGGTAAGCTCCGTTAACGTAATCACTGGGGATAACAAGGAAAGAAATCTTAGTGTTAGTTTTATCTTGTTCCATGGCCCTGTTTCATTTGATGTGACCTCGAAGTCATCTACAACAGTCATATCGAGCAAGTGTTGTAGCTTTTCATAAAAGTAGTTTATCACGCTTTTCCCGGCAGCTGGGTTACCTGAGTTGACCACTATGGTCAAAAGCGCAATCGCTGGCTGTTTATGGGGCTGCTCTAAGATTAGCGCGTTGAATGTGGACAGAAGAGCGTTGTTGAAGTATTCGTCGTTGCCGAATTCGTTGATAATAGCTTCGCTTAGAAATTTAATATCCTCCTCGAAGGCCTTGACCGACTCACCGATCGTTCTGATGTCGGGTAGCATATCTTTGCAAAGCTGGACCACAGGTGGCAGTCTTTGCCGCTTCGAGTAGCGTGGCCGAAAGTCACGGTAGCCATCTTCTTCTTCGTAGTCTTTGGGTAGAATCATGTCAGTATACTAGGGTCTTGGCAAATGCTGTGATCTATAACGGAGATTCACGCAAATTAAAACGTAGATAGCTTGCTAATCTGGGATCCAAGAATCTGGAGAACATATTTATACGCGTTTGACGTTACTACATCTTGCCACAAAACGCTTTGGTTGGAGCAAGTCGTTAAAACGACGACCACGATCGTTCACCTAGATTCCCCCTATCGTAACAAGCCACACATAACAAACATACCATATCTTCGCTTCATGCCGGACATTGTGTGCACGGTTCGGTTTAACCTCTTGTATATGTACAACAGCTGCTTATCACGGGCGGATATGTGCTAAATGTGCTACGTGCTTATTGATCCCTGCTACCTGAAAATTTTTTGCTGAGGTGTGCGGATGTTTCTCGGCATTCCGAGGGAACGTTTAACGCGAGAACGAAGCGCATTGACGGTCTATCCAGTAAGGTTGGATGGGCATGGTATGAGTAGGCATACACCTAGTTAAGCTATATTTGGATTATATACATAAGTGTTTATGGTCTATCTAATGGCTCCAGCCCCAGAAAATCATCTGATGGGCAGCCTCTCCTTGAGCGAGGCTATCTCGTTGTTCCTCTGCTGAAGTTTTTTCTCAAGCTGGTCTATTTTGTAGACCAACTCGAGATTACTGGGCCTCACACCTTTTTCGCTTAGTAGCACTTGCTCTTCCGCAATGAAGCGCTTGAGGCGTTCGTCATTTAGTCCCTGTATTAATTCGACAATTTTGGCCGATTTCTTACGCAGCTCGACCTCGAAATCCTGTAGGGAGAGATAACGCGAGTCGTCGTTCTTGTGCTGTAGAAGCAGCTGCTGTTCCAAGCGAGTTTCACGAGCGACAGACTCAACCAGTTCTTGCGATACTATGTGCAGCTCGTTCATGAGGTTTTTGTTAGCGTTCAGAATCGCCAGTTGCTCTGTAGAGACCATGACAGTCTTGAAGATCTTTTTGCCCGTGACGGCTTCTACCATGACAGCTGGTTCTAGCTCATCCAAACCGGACGAAAACAGCGGAACGTATGGCGCAGTAAGCTTGCCATTGGTATTTGGTACGACTATCTCTTCCGAGATGACAGACTTTCTATTATTCGGGACGGATCCACGTCTTGGCGGTACACGTTGCGAGGGGCTACTGATAGTTGATGAACCGTTTCCCATCATATACTCTGTGCGATCGATGAAGTGGCTGTTCGCACGGTTGCGGTTGCCCTGCGATTGGCTAAAACCAATGTTGTTCTCCTTGACTTGTGGTAGGTGAGCCAAAGACGAACTTGCAAAGATTGAATGGTATGACTTTTGTTTGTTGATTGGGCTAGCCCCATGAGAATCAAGGGTCGTAGACGTATCTGCACAGTTTCTGCCTGCAGGCTCTTTTGCAGACGTTGTTGTAGCATCTGGATCGGTGCTCTGTAGTGACCGCACACTATTAGAGATGGACTGTCTCCTAGACAGTTTTGGGCTACTGACAGCCGTGTCCACCCGGTTAGATAGGGGTGAGCCAGGCCTGCTAGTAATGCTATTCTTCCTTGATGATATTTTGCGTAACAAACTCTTGGCCTTTGCAAAACCGCCCTTTTTCTCCTTATGTGAGTCATTTGAGGAGCCTCCCTGACTAGAAGCTGTGGCAGATCTTGGCGAATGTAGACAAGGGTCAGTAGAGGGAGTATCTGGGCGCGCAGATTCCGACAGGGCCTGCAGCGGATGTGATTCTGACACCAGGTGCGGCTGAGGCTGGGAATACACTTCGCGCCGACAAGCACCAATGTCGCTCTCACTCGGCGGATCTTGCGATTGTGACCGTAAAGTCTCGCGTGTAGGTGACAGTTCTTGCAACTGGCGCTGAGAAGTCACTCTAGCAGGTGTCAGCTCCGGTGATTGGGGCTGAGAGGTCTGCTGGGTTGATGGCGGCTCCTGCTGACCAGCCTGCCACTCATTTTTATGTAACCGAGCAGACTGGGCGGGCGACGCCTCCTGTGCAGGAGTCTGTGAATTTGGTATCGGCGGCGAGCCTCTCGAAGAGTCTTCGTATCCAGATACATCTTCCGTGCGATATGTGTCATCACGGGCCACAGCACAGAAAAGCGAATTTTTGTCTTTTAAATTAGATTCGGAACTGTCGGATTCCCCTTTCTGATTTGGGCTGCTGGCCACATTACCCGAACCCTCCGTGGACTCCAGAGTGTCCGAACCTATATCTTCCAGCTCATCAGCAGAAGGAACATCACGCATCCATGGAAATGCGCTACTGAAATCGTCATCGGTATCCAGTGTTCTCAAACTGTCGATCAAAAGGCTGGACGGCTTTAGATCAATGACGGAGTCATCTGCAGATGATGAAGGAAGGGGCGACGCAGACAAATCACGCTTTTCTTCCGGTTCGATAGTTGGGTGGCCATGGTCCTCGGCCTTTTGTTGCTCTCGCTTTTCCGCGAGATCCAACTCTAGCTTTTTCAGCTCTTCCTCCTTCTCCTTGAGCGATTGTTCCTTCTCCACCAACAAGGCTTGTTCACGCTCGAGATAAGTTTGTAAATCTTGCTTTTTAGGATCAGATACCTTCAGGACGTTCATCTTACCGACACTGGGGTCCGGTTCAGCCGCGAAGGCACCTTCAGGGACTTCCGTTTCATACAATGTTTCATGTTCGCTAATAAATGATACGTCCGGAGTGGTGTTAAAACGGCCTGTAGCCTCATTG
Source organism: Eremothecium gossypii ATCC 10895 (assembly GCF_000091025.4). NCBI lineage: Eukaryota > Fungi > Ascomycota > Saccharomycetes > Saccharomycetales > Saccharomycetaceae > Eremothecium > Eremothecium gossypii. The sequence continues at coordinate 825,101 of NC_005787.5, read as the reverse complement.
GGATACTGTGGCGCATTGTATGCGTGTTCCATAGGCATCCCCCCCGCTGGCGTTTGTCTAGGGTGGCGCAGCGCATCGAGATTCGAGTATGCTTGGCGCGAATGACTCTGCAACGACATACTGCGTGGCCCACCCAACGGAGGCTGATGCACTGGCGCATACATTGGCCCGATCATCCGCGGCTGCATCGCACGCTGTGGCGGCCCGTGGTATCCGCCCGAGACGACGGGCTGCGTCACAGGCGGTCCCACCTTCGGTGGGCCGCCGCGCCCGCCGAGCGACATGGTGCGTGGCCCGACAGGCCCAGACATGGCCATCGGCCCGCCTCGAAACCGGTTCACAGCCGCCGGTGGCGCGGTCATCGGCGAGCCCCACCCATTCCCCGGCAGCACGCCGGGCCCCTGCGGTTGCATCGGTCCCTGCGGTGGAACGGGGCTCTGTGGCACGCCCGCCCCCTGCGGCAGCTTGCCGTACGGCGCCGGCCCGAACTGCGGACGGCGGTTGTAGGACTGCAGCGACATGGCGCGGCCAGCCACGGCTGGGGGCCCGTAGCCCTGCATCGGGGGCTGGCGGTTCTGTCGCGCCATCGTGTTGAACGCCATCTTTTTCTGCGCCGTCAAGCGCTTCCTGTAGTCTGTGTTGTTCATCTGTCCCGCGCCACCCTTCGCCTCCGTGGGCATCAGCGTCGGAATCACCGTCATGTCGTCCACACCACCGCCGTACCCGTACTTGTGCCCGCCGTTGTTGCGCAGGCTGCTCAGGTCGTTCATCGACAGGTTCCCCATGTCGTGATCCCCCAGGAACACGTCTTCATCGTCGTCGTCCTCCTTGCCCGCCCCTCGGCGCCGGCCCTTGAAGAACGTGGTCACCGAGGACGTCAGCGACGCCGCCCTGCTGGCCCCACGCCCTCCGTAGCCCGCGTCCGCCCCGTGCGCAACCGCCGCTTCCGCGTCCCCCACCTGTCCGCTTAGGAGCTGGTTACGCAGCTGCGCCTGCGCAGAGCCCGTGGCCCCGCCACGTTTTCCGTTCATAGTCGCCAAGCCAGCTTCCATCGTCTGCTCGCCGGCTTCCTAATCCGCTCTGCCTGGTCGTCGGTGCTCCGATCGATATATCTTTGATGTTCAGCGCTCAAATGTTTAAACGGCACCCTGCTCCTGTCCTTAGCTCGCGCGCCCGGTTTCCAAAGCTCGCCTCTACGTCCGTGAAACGCCAGCTCGCTCGAGGCATCATCCGCACTTATTTTTGCTGATCATATGTAGTCGCTATTTCTTTTTCGCTTGTATAGGGCACCGCGCCGAGCACAGCCTGGCTGGGCCGGCGAGGTACAGCTATATACTCAGGCCTAGCGCAGGCGCGCGGCCGTCCGGGGCGCGGCCCACGAGCCCGTCGCCACCGCCTCGTCCGCGGCCGCCGTAGGCGCGGCCTTCGCCTCTGCGCGCGCCAGCTCGCGCACGAACCAGCTCACCGTGGCCCACAGGAAGGCCGCGATCACAGACAGCGCCATGAAGTGCAGGTTGCGCGTCGTCCACAGCAGCGCCAGCAGTAGTGCCAGCAGCAGCGTGAACGACACGTGCGTCGCGCCCACCAGCACCGGTGGCACGCCGGGCTGAAACACACTATCCCACAGCGCCTCGAAGAAGGACATTGTGGCGCGTGCTGAGCGCACGGGGCCGCGCTGCCGTTTTGACTGGCAAACTCATCTTGGACGAAGCCGCTGATATTATTATGCTATTTACGACTAGCTGCAGTGCGGTCAGGGTCCGACGCAGAGTTCATTATAAAGCGCCCAAGGCGAACGAGCCGATCATGGCGACACCCAGAGCAGCGCCGTACTTCCAGGAGACAGGGTTGGCAACAGCGCCGATGGCGGCAGCGCCGCTGGAGCTAGCGGAGCTAGCCGAGGAGGAGGACCCGGAAGACTTCGCACTCGCCGAGGTCACGGTGGTGGAGTTGTTGGAGGGGGCGGGGGACACCGCAGCTTGTGGGACTAGGGAAACACTAACAATTTGCGCCATTTTCGAGTCGTGCTGTCGGAAAGAGCACGAGCCTGAGATTCCCGGCGCGGTTACCTGCTTTTATAGTTGCGCGCCGACGGGGGCTGCGTAAAGAAACACCGCTGTGTGCGCGGGTGTTGTTTGGTTTGCGGCCAGCCAGCTACACAGCCTTCCCGCGGAGCCTCCGGAGCTGCCTGTTCGCGCGATCGCATGCTCCTAAAATTAGGCAAAAAACCAAATCTGATCCCGAAATGGAAGCGCCCAAAGAGGCGTCCGGCGAGGTAGGTGCATCATAGCGCCGTGACTTCGGTCCCTTCGCAGAGGGCCTTCGCAGGCAGCCAACGCTCCAACTTGGCGCGGAGATGTGGGGTTTGCGGCTGCTCCAGGTGCAGCAGGCCCAGCGGACCGAAGTGCCGGCGGTGTGCGCCGCGCTGACGGAGCTGGCGCGTCGTGGAAGCCGGGGAAAGGGTGCAGCGCGCCGCACAGGCGCGATATTAGGTACGTAGCTGCATATATAGTCGTAATTATAATCTGCGAGAAAACTGCAGGCATGCAGGGGCCAGGCATGCAGCAGCAGAGGCCTGTACCGGGTCGGAGCGCGTGACCGCTATATGAGCGCGGCCACAAAGAGCGAGAGCGCGAATAGGCTCGAGAACTTCCAGTGGCGCGCGGGCGGGCCGGCCGCAGCGGCGGTGGAGGTGGGGGAGACGGCCGTGGCCGAGCTCGTGTGGGGGGTGGCCGCGGAGTGCGCGGCGCTCGTGGCCGCGCTCGCCTTGGTGCTGAGACTGCTGTGGTAGGAGCTGACCTCTGTCTCGTTGAGCGTGAGGGTGGGCATAGAGTTGGTGCCGGTTGCGCCGGTGAACTGGTACACGACGCTGCCGGTGGTGATGCCAGGGTCTGTCTGGATAATGTTCTGCGACATGTGATTTGCGCCGTTGCCGTCCTTCCTGTAGGCGGTCGCCGGAGCAGCTGTATATGTACGCGCTGGGCTGGCGTGCGTGTCGGAAGCACCGGCCATACGAGATGCCTAGTCCCCAATCGCGAGATATTGTCACCGCATAGCCGGCTGGATGCGCTACCGCCTCTGTGGCGACAGCAAATCGCTACGCCATGTTCCTGGGCGCGGCGATTGCATCGCTACGTAGTTTTCTTTAATGACGTATGGCAGTGGAAATCGTCCGTCCATGATGCCGATCCGCTCGCAGATACGTATACCAGCGGCTCCCGCAGGAGGAATCTATAGGCGGCCAGGCCCTCCACATACCGGCCTGCGTTGCGATAGTGCAGAGAGAGGCTGCTAACGCAGCTGCGCGCTACCTCATGGCAACGATCAGTTGCCTAGGCAAACTCTGGTATGACATATTCTCCGCTCCCGCGATGGCATACAGTGGCTCCGACCCGGGCCTAGACCCTTGTGCTGCATGTCCGTCTTGGAGCCCCATTAGTGCCGGCAAAATGCGGAGATATCCGCACCGGGTAACACCGAAAAACCGGGACCGCACTTCGTGCTGGCCGCTACACAGACGCAGGTCGACGCGCGCGATGAGATTTTCATCTTTAAAAAGCTGCGGGTGCCCGTCCAGATACACTCTTCCCGCTCCCCGTAGCTAACAGTCAAAATGGGTGCATACAAGTACTTGGAAGAGTTGCAAAGAAAGAAACAATCCGACGTCTTGAGATTCTTGCAGAGAATCAGAGTCTGGGAATACAGACAGAAGACCGTCATCCACCGCGCTTCCAGACCTTCCAGACCAGACAAGGCCAGAAGACTGGGCTACAAGGCCAAGCAGGGCTTCGTCATCTACCGTGTCAGAGTGAGACGTGGTAACAGAAAGAGACCTGTGCCAAAGGGTGCCACCTACGGTAAGCCAACCAACCAGGGTGTCAACCAGCTAAAGTACCAGCGTGCTTTGCGTGCCACTGCCGAGGAGCGTGTCGGCAGACGTGCTGCCAACTTGCGTGTGTTGAACTCCTACTGGATCAACCAGGACTCCACCTACAAGTACTTCGAGGTCATCCTTGTCGACCCATCCCACAAGGCCATCAGACGCGACGCCAGAATCAACTGGATCGCCAACCCTGTGCACAAGCACCGTGAGGCCAGAGGTCTAACCGCCACCGGCAAGAAGTCCAGAGGTATCAACAAGGGCCACAGATTCCACAACACCCAGGCCGGCAGAAGAAAGACCTGGAAGAGACAGAACACTCTATCTCTGTGGAGATACAGAAAGTAATCTGGCTGCCCTGCTTAACAAGTGTATTGTATTCCTACATAGTATCTACTTGTAATCTTGGCTTGGCCTTTTTTTTTGCAAAATTCTCGCCAGAAAACCAGCTGCTTGACTTGCCCCGCTTGACTCCTAAGCGCGAGGCCTGCAAGCTTCAGTGCGTGTCGGCGCCTCGCACAAACTCTTGCCACTTGCGTTTTCGCAGCCCCGCCGGAGCTCGTATGCCAGGGGTCGCGGGCACTCTTGACTGGGGACAGTGTGGAGGTGCTGGCTTGTTTCTTTTTCCAGTCAGAACTAGCATATAGCATTAATGATTTAATAATTGGCAAGGTAATAATATTAGCTACTCAATAATTTCCTGCAGATATCGGCACCAGAACGGCTCAGATCGATCGGCTGCGTCGTTAAAGTTCCTGTGGTTTGAGAAGATCGAACAACGGTAAAGCGAGCAACTTATAACGAAGGAGGTACGGATAATCCCCCCTTTTTCTAGTACCAGTTACTTTTAGAACACGGTCAAGCAAGATGGTATACAGCAAGACTGCGATTCTCTCTGTCTATGACAAGACGGGGCTGCTAGACCTAGCCAAAGGTCTAGCGGAGAACAACGTGCGTATACTCGCGTCTGGCGGGACGGCGCGGATGGTGCGCGAGGCCGGGTTTCCGGTGGAAGACGTGTCTTCGATCACCAATGCGCCTGAAATGTTAGGTGGGCGTGTGAAGACGCTGCACCCGGCTGTGCACGGTGGGATCTTGGCCCGGAACCTGGAGTCGGACGAGAAGGATCTTAAGGAGCAGGGAATTGAGAAGGTGGACTTCGTGGTATGCAACCTGTACGCTTTCAAGGAGACTGTGGCTAAGGTGGGCGTAACCGTCGAGGAGGCGGTCGAGGAGATAGACATCGGTGGTGTGACGTTGCTCCGCGCTGCAGCAAAGAACCACTCACGTGTGACAATTCTTTCAGATCCGCGCGATTACTCACAGTTCCTCAGCGAGCTGTCGAAGGGCGAGATTCCCGAGGACATGCGCAACAAGCTTGCGCTGAAGGCGTTCGAGCACACGGCTGACTACGATGCGGCCATTGCGGATTTCTTTAGGAAAAAGTACTCTGAGGGCAAGTCTCAGCTCACATTGCGCTACGGTGCGAACCCTCACCAGAAGCCTGCGCAGGCCTTTGCGGCGCTGCATGATGAGCTGCCTTTCAAGGTGCTGTGCGGCTCCCCCGGATACATCAACCTACTAGATGCATTGAACTCCTGGCCGCTGGTCAAGGAGCTGTCTGCGTCTTTGAACCTTCCTGCAGCTGCATCCTTCAAGCATGTCTCGCCTGCTGGTGCAGCTGTCGGATTACCGTTGTCTGACGTCGAGAAGCATGTTTACTTTGTTGCTGAAATCGAGAACCTATCTCCATTGGCATGCGCCTACGCTAGAGCTCGCGGTGCCGACAGAATGTCTTCGTTCGGCGACTGGATAGCGTTATCCAACATTGTTGACGTTCCTACTGCACAGATTATCTCCAAGGAGGTTTCCGACGGTGTCGTGGCCCCCGGCTACGAGCCCGAGGCTCTGGAGATCCTCAAGAAGAAAAAAAGTGGGAAGTATTGCATCTTGCAGATCGATCCAAACTACACTCCCGAACCGCTGGAGTCAAGGCAGGTGTTTGGTGTCACGTTGCAGCAGAAGCGTAATGACGCCATCATCAACAAATCTTCCTTTAAGGAGATTGTTTCAGCCAACAAGGACCTACCGGAGTCCGCCATTGTCGACCTGACTGTGGCGACTATAGCGCTGAAGTACACGCAGTCCAACTCGGTTTGCTATGCCAAAAATGGTATGGTTGTCGGCCTAGGCGCAGGTCAGCAATCCAGAATCCACTGCACCAGATTGGCTGGAGACAAGGCAGACAACTGGTGGTTGAGACAGCACCCACGCGTTCTAGCTTTCAAGTGGGCGAAGGGTGTCAAGAGACCCGAAAGGTCGAATGCGATTGACCTATTTGTAACGAATCAGGTCCCAACTGAGGAACCGGAGAAATCCGAGTACGAGTCCAAATTTGAAGAGGTACCAACACCTCTTTCCGAGCAGGAGAGAGAGGAATGGCTCTCGAAGCTAAACAACGTGGCACTCTCCTCTGATGCTTTCTTCCCCTTCCCTGACAATGTCTACAGGGCTGTGAAATCAGGTGTTAAGTACATCGCGGCGCCATCTGGCTCCGTTATGGACAAGGCTGTGTTTGCGGCCGCCGACTCCTTCGAGTTGGTTTACGTCGAAAACCCGATCCGTCTGTTCCACCACTGAGCTGTTCCTAACGCGGACAAGGCACCTTGGGTCCACGGTTCCAAGGCCCCAATTTTAGATGTCTCTTATGTATCCTGTTTAAACTTTCCCGTTTGTATATGTACTGGCAACCCATCTAGTTCTCCTCTACGCGGTCCGCCGAGGTCCGCCTAGACCTCTGCGTGATGGGCACCTAGAGTGCGACGTTCAAGAGCTACGCTATATAGATAAATGTCTGCAGTATGGTTTTACCCAAGTGACAACTGGCCCATAGGACCTACACAGAGTCTAGGAATATACTGCGGTAGAACGACAACAAAGACGGCCGAACTCAATTAGAGCCCCCGAAGAGGTTCTAAGAATTCTAGACCGTGCATCCTACTTTATCTTGGTACCTGTCGACAGGGCGCTTCTGCCTCATCCATTAAAAATGGCAATAGCCGCGCTGCAAACACGCGGTGCCCGCGACTCAGACCCCGCTCGAAGAGCAGAGGAGAAGCGGACTAGTGCGGCTGCGGCGTGACTTCTTGAGGCTCTGCCTCTCGAGTGTCGATCGTGTGCAAGAGAACTGAGGAGGCTAAGCTACAATAGCAAGGACAGACAAGGAAGTTGCCGAAGCAAGTTCCTCCGTTCCCCCTCCCCGGATGTCTCAAGCACTTCAGGCCCTTGGTTGTAGAATGTAAAACGTAACGGTTGTATCTTCCGCAGCAGGTTCGCTTTATATATGCCAATTATTGCAAAAAGAAATAAATTCATTACCCGGACATGTAAACTACAAGGCGGCAGGGCACACGATGATGAGTCGACCGATGCCAGCAAGATAGGCTTGTGACTAAAACTGGCTAGTTACTGTATGATCATTATTGCAGATTAGTATATATTTTACACTGTCGCCTTAGTAGGTTAATGAGGCATGATCTGTATGCTAAACAGCGTTTAGTCTACTGTAGCCATGCACGTCAGCACGACAGCAGACGCAGGCCTTGAAACCACGCAATCCTAGGGACACACGGCACTCTTCGCAGAGTGCAAAACAGCGACAGGGCCACAGAACTATATTGCGTAGATTAGTTTTGCAAACTACGCAGGACATATCTGCGTCTTCATCTTGAAGCTTGCTCGGGGACGTGCAGGTTTCCATATTGCGCTGTAGCAGCACCTCTTTGAGGATTCCATTTTCATTGATATGCGCGTACTGAGATCTAGTGAGGCGCTTCCCTGGCGCAGACTCGCAATTGAGTATGGTCCACATGGAAAGATACCATGTGAGATCCTGGGGCGAAGAATGCGCAAGTTCCAGCATAGCCTGGGGCGAGACAACTTCTTGCAGGATGTCCTGCGGCTCTTCTAGATCAAGATCAGAATCGCAGACGTCGTCATTTTCGTCAGGGCTGTCGGACTCGTAATCTGCAGAGCCATCCTCCTCCGGTAGCAGAGGAGAAAACGTTTCGTCGTTCTCCATTGTCATAAAATGGGTGTAGTTGTTTTCGTTAATATAGTCGTTAAAGTTTGCGCTCTTCTGGTGAGTGTTTCGCACGGGAGTGGCCGCCTTCGGCGGGGCGAGGGAGCCGCGGATGCGGCTAAAGATGCCTTTAAGCATAGAGCCAAGCCAGAGCACCCTTCTGATAGCAACTGAACGAGGCTTTGGCGCCGGATCGGCCCTGGACCCCGTCACTGCTTCTGGTATCTTGGATAGTTTGTTCATATAACCACTGATCATATAGCTCTTGTGCAATGAGGCCGCCGCCTTCAAGTGCGGAAGCTCGCGGTGTAGGCCATGTTCCTTGTTCTGTGATGGGTTGCAGAGCAGGACGGCAAGCCGCATAACCGTGATACTGAACTCCTCTTCCCCAGTAAGGTTCAAGTTCTTGAACCAGTTGCTGACGAAGGAGTGGAACTGGAGATCCTCAACAGCAGACGTGCCCTCGTCGCGCGTGGGGTTTAAACGCACCAGGCAGGCCAAAAGATAGCAGGCCATGGAGATCCCAATGATGAATACAGAAAAGAACTTGGGGAAGTGTTTGCACTTGGTAAATAGCGACAAGGACCCAAGTCCGTTGCTGCGCACCTCGAGCAGCAGATAGCTGATGAACCCTGTATTGAGAAGCGTAGAGCACGCCAAGCGCCAACGGCGTTTCCGAAAGAGCTCGACCAGGTGAATGATGAGCCGCCCGCTGAGAGCCATGATGCAGTCCGGGCCATACTCGTGCGCGGTCGCACCCCCCTTAGTCATCCCATAGAACTGCGCAGAGAGCTCGAAGATCGTGTAGTCAGATTCCTCTAGAGGCTTCCCATTGGTCGTGATCGACAGAAAAGTCTCGATGCAGTGCGAAAGCGTGAACACAACGTACGTCCGTGACAAGAACGCCCCCACCTCCAGCGTCGGCCAGCGCCGGAGCCACCCCACCTGGTACTGTATCGCCACCCCGCACAACCCGTACACGAGCGCTGCAATCGCCACCGCGTGCAGCGTTACGCGCGACCAGTTCGGAATGCTCGTCCGCACCGTGTTCGACCGCAGACCCGCCATTGCCGACAGCCGACTCAGAATCACCGCGATGAAGAAGCACCCCACCGCGTAGCTGCTGAAGAAGTACCCCACCGAGCTCATGAAAGTCTCGCTGTTGAATGGCAGGGTCTCCGGGTTGTTGAGTGACGCAAGGTACTGCGTAACCACCGCATCATAGAAGGCCTTGTAAATTCTGTAGGGGGTATTCACCAGAGACGCCAGCGGTGTGCTATCGCTAACCAGGAAGTGCGATGACTGGTTGAGATAGTCTAGCCTTTCCAACACGCTAGAGTTCATGTGTGTCTATGCTCCACTCGCGCACGAATGTCCGCCTGTGATAGTCCTTCTCTGGTTTGTGCCTTGTAGACGGGGCGCTGTCGCTTGGCTTCGTGAAAGCCAGGTTAAATAGTGACCTAGGCCGTCGCAGCTTAATCTTGAAACGACGGCAACCATATACACCACTGCCAATACACAGCCTGCACAAGTAGTCGCTGTTCCAGCCCAACAAGTCACTCCGCGCGTGCCGAACACTGAGACAAGATGTTGGCACCAGATGCGGCGTCACAGATAGCGAAGCGCCGTGCGGCTTTGAGCACCTGACAGGTGCGGGGGAGGAGCGTTTAAGACTAATTTTTCGGCGTTGTCCCTGCTACCTGTTACTCATCAGACACACAAGAGAGCAATAAGCAGCGTGGCGAATTGGATAATGTCTTTGACTGCGTTTAACCAGCTAGAAATCCTTCCTCCGGACGCACTGTTCGATGTCAAGAAGCGGCTAACCCAAGACACGCGGTCGTTTAAAGTTGACCTCGGGCTCGGGGCATACCGGGACGAAAACGGGAAGCCGTGGGTGCTACCGTGTGTGCGCGAAGCGGAGAAACAGTTGATGGCGGACCCCGGATACAACCACGAGTACCTGGGGATTGCCGGGCTGGAGGAGTTCCGCGCGGCCGCGGCGCGTGTGCTACTCGGCGAAGACAGCGAGGCGCTGGCCGAGGGCCGGGTGGTGTCGGTGCAGTCGATTTCCGGCACCGGGGCGCTGCACGTGGCGGCGAAGCTACTTGCGAAGACGGTGCCAGATGCGACGGTGTACATGTCGGACCCCACGTGGGGCAACCACTTTGCCGTGTTCGAGACACAGGGTCTGCGCACGGCGACGTACCCATACTGGGATGCGGCGACCCGCTCACTGGACATGGAGGGCGTTCTGGGCGCGCTGGGCGCGGCGCCGCGCGGGTCGGTCTTCGTGCTGCACGCTTGTGCGCACAATCCAACGGGGCTTGACCCCAACGAGGAGCAATGGGTGCAGATCCTGGACGCGGTAGCCGCGCGCGAGCACACCGTGCTGTTCGATAGCGCCTACCAGGGGTTTGCGTCGGGCAGCCTGGCTCGCGACGCGTACGCGCTGCGCGCCGGGCTGCGGCGCCTGGCCGAGGTCACGCCGGTGCTTGTGTGTCAGTCCTTTGCCAAGAACATTGGCATGTACGGTGAGCGTGTGGGCGCTCTGCATGTTGTCCTGCCCCGCCAGCCTGCCGAGTCGCTGGCGCACGTCAAGGCTGCCGTGCTGTCGCAGCTGAGCCACATCACGCGCTCGGAGCTGTCGAACCCGCCCGCCTACGGCGCCAAGATCGTGACCAAGGTCCTCACCACCCCCGAACTCGCCGCTCAGTGGAAGAAGGACATGATCACCATGTCGAGCCGCATTGCGCGCATGCGCCGCGTGCTCCGCGACCGTCTGGTCGAGCTCGGTACACCTGGCAACTGGGACCACATCGTCCAACAGTGCGGCATGTTCTCATACACCGGTTTGACGAAGGAGATGGTCGCCCGCATGGAAAAGGACTTCGCCATCTACATGGTCTCCTCGGGCCGCATTTCGATAGCCGGCCTTAACGACAGCAATGTCGGCCACGTTGCCAACGCAATTGACAATGCTGTTCGCCACTTCTCTACACCCAAGCTGTGAATAGTAGTCCGACCATTATATATAGCCGCCTCGTGGCAGTTAGTTACGTAATATTCGTGCGTACAGCCTTGGAACTCTGGGGCCAGCCCCCATGCTTTCTCATGCAGCCGCCAACAGTTGGAATTCAGGCCCGGAGCACATGGCCTAGTCCAGAACCCCAGAAATTCGCAGCCATGAACGGCGCGCATAGTTAAACCTGCAAACAGATTACAGTTCCCACGCAAGGAACATATAGCCGGGTAACGATGTGCGGCTTCGCCTATCTATCATATATATGGCGCTTGATTCCTTGTTAACACGGTAGTAAGAGTACCAACAACCAGGTCTATCGGCTGACTATATCGACTAAGACGGCTTCTTTCCCCAGGGTTACCAGGCGCAGCGCTCAATAGCCGGAGCAACTCGTGAAAGTGAAGATGATGGATATTAAGGATAGAACTATTGAGTTCCAGAGGTCAGTCACCAGCTACAGCAGGAGAAATGCGAAGCAAGGTGCGGGCGGGCCCGGTGAGGGGGCAGACAGGCAGTCGCTGCGCAAATCCGAGTTCCAGCAGCGGGCATCTCGGATTTCACACGAGATAGCGAACCTGGCGCAGATGCTGTCGAAACTGGCACAGCTGGCGAAGCGCAAGCCGATGTTCAACGATAATCCGGTGGAAATAGCGGAGATGACGTACCTCATCAAGCACAAGATATACAGCGTGGAGCAGGAAATGATGGAGCTGTCCCGGCACATGCCAAATAACGGCGGCGGGGTGGCAGACGGGGGTGCACAGACACGGCTTCACACGAAGAACGTTGTGAACCTGTTGAACACGAAGATGAAGAACATAAGCGGCGACTTCAAGAGCGTGCTGGAGGCGCGCCAGAAGCTTGAATTGGCGAACCGGGACCGCTGGGAGAAAATAAGCGCTGATCGGAACTCTGCGGCTGCCGCATCCCTTCAGGACGGGCTTCCGATGGGCGGTATGGGGGTATCCAGTGGCTCTGCTGCGGCATACAACAGTGCAAATCCATTCATGAGCAGTCTGCTTGCCGAGGACGATGCTTCGGGGCAACCCAACGGACAGCTATCGTTGCCGAATGAGGAAAGTGTGCTGCTACTGGAAGAGCAGCAAACGGCGAACCAGCAATACCTACAGGAACGTGGGCGGGCGGTCGAAACCATAGAGTCCACCATCCAAGAAGTGGGGAATCTATTCCAGCAGCTGGCGCACATGGTGCAGGAGCAGGGCGAAACTATACAGAGGATCGATGCCAACGTCGAGGATATCGATATCAACATCGCAGGAGCACAGAGAGAGCTGCTCAAGTATTTTGATAGAATAAGCAGCAACCGATGGATGGCGGTGAAGATATTTGCCATTCTGTTTGCCTTCTTCCTGGTATGGGTGATTGTCAATTGAGCGTCCCCTGTGCGCCATCCAGCACATGGACAACCACACCCCATGTATGACAACAGATAAAGTAATTAATGATAATGATATACTATCTCCATACTTTGAATAGATATGTACTGCTAAAAATCAGCTATACTACACTAATGCTTCGCCATGCACATGCAGTTTGTTGCGCACAATCACAGCCCCATCTCTGCCTGTAGTTCCCGCAATGCACGTTCGTCTTCATCTTCCTCTTGGTCCATACCCAACGTTACCGGCTGCCCACGGTCCTGCTGCGGCATATCTGAGCTGGGCACGGATGGCAAAGAGACCTTTGTTGCCGGCGCCGCGGCCGGAACAGCAGCACCAGGCTCCATCACCTTCCGGGCAACTTCCTCTTGCGCAAGCATATCTAGTTCTTCGTCAAGCTCATCTTCATCTATCTCGTTCACACCTGTGTATAGCGGCCGAGAAATGGCCTCGCTGATCTCCTCGCCCAGTTCCACTTGCTCGCGAATCTCGTCCATGGTCTCATCGACGCGCTCAACGTCCAGTCCCTCGTGGATGTGCTTCATTGCCGACGCGCCCTGTTTCATTGCCTTCATGGTCTCCAAGTTCAAGTTCGCATTCTCAATGGAGTAGAGCTGCTGCTCAAGCGAGTCCACCTGTTTGTCTATCTTCAAGAGTTGGCTCTCGAATACTTTCTTGCGCTTCAGCGCAGCTTTGGCCATGTTCTTGTTCCCCTTCGAGAGAAAGTGCCGCGCGCTCTCCTCCTGACTCGTCATCTGCGTCTGCAAGTGGGCCTGCTTCTTGGAAAGCAACTGGATATGCTCCCGCAGCTCAAGAATGGCCTTCTTGGGCAGCTCCTTCTTCTGCTTTGCATTCCCTGACCCAAACAAGTACGACCACATCTTGCTCGATTGTAAACGTGTACTGATTGCACTGCTTGCACTGATTTTAGCCACCTGACGTAGTACGCCAAGATCACCTACAGCTGCCTATTAGCGTCGAAACTATCCGGCAGACGTGCACCTGAACTCTACGCAGTCGCTGCGCTTGCTGACTCCTTCTAAGCTCCCACAGCCTGTTAGGTCGTACACAAGTATATCACGTGGGTATGTAGTGTTTGTACGTGTTTAGTGATCTGACTACCCGGCGATAGGACAGGGCCAGCCACTCAACATGCTTGCTGACGGTAACGATTGCCGCGGTGGGTGGAAGTATTACTCGCGAGCCAGGTACGGATGCTACAGCACCCAGCGTGTGCTCGGCACCCCTGCTGCAGCGTAAGTGCTCAGTATAACATATATCACTACGTACGTTCGCACGCGACACCCCCGGCAGATGCAAAAGATGGGTCGGCGAAGAGGTCCCTCACTCTGTAGATGACTAACAGCCAACAACAACTCGGCGCCCATGAACGATTCGCCTACGCACCGCTCCTCACGGCAGCATGAGTTTGCCCTGAATTCCGACAAACTTCGACAGCAGCAGCCGGCGGCGCTGCAGACACCCGGCTTGCCCACGCCCAAGCGCCCCAGCCCCATACAGCAAGCCTCGCGCGCACCCCGGCGCGACTCAGAGGACGTCCTGCAGCTGGAATACAACTCCGTAAAGCAGGAGAACGATAAGCTCAAAAACATCATTACCAAGTTAAAGCAGGAAATCGACGTATATTCGCGCTTGCTGCAGCGCCAGACAGGCGCGCCGCGGCCTCCGCCGCCTCACCCCTGCGGCATCCCGCTCATTGAGTCAATCCTGGTCAACTCTTCCAAGCGCCGGAAGCGTGCGACCACAGTTGTGGCACGTGCCGTACCTCAAACACACAGCACCTCTCGCGTGCTGAAAGACGCCAGCAAGGACGTGATGCTCGGCCCAGCTAGCCAGGCGCTTGCTCCACCCGCCGCAGAGGACCTGGCGCCCGAAGACCTCCTGCTCATGAACCGTCTCACCGATTTGCTGAAGCGCATGGACTGAGCACGTGATGAGCACGTGAGCACTCGGGTCCGATCCGCTCCGAGCAGCGTGATCGTCCCGCGGCAGCCTCACGTATATAATGAAAACAGAATCGCCGGAGGGCGTGGCGTCGAGTACGCCCACGCTCCTGGTACATAGGATTATCGCATATTTACACCCAGCAGGATGTTCGCCTCGCAGTTCAAGTTCTTCATTAGGCCCTCCACCACGGGTGCGGCGCGTCGTGCGTTGTCGACCATCAAGACGTCGACGAAGGAGTCGCAAGAACTTCTAGTTGCGCAGCGCAAGAACAGACCTGTGTCTCCCCACCTTACTATCTACCAGCCACAGCTAACCTGGTATTTGTCGTCCGTGCATCGTATTTCCGGTGTGCTGCTCGGCGGTGCGTTCTACGCTGTCACAATCTCGTTCGGTGTGTCTGCCCTTCTCGGTTTGGGCCTCAACGCCGAAAACCTCGCAACATGGTACCACTCACACATGCCAACTTGGGGTGACCTCACTGTCAAGGGTGGTGCTGCGTACCTCTTTGCGTTCCACTTTGGAAACGGTATTCGCCATCTGATTTGGGACATGGGACGTGAACTGTCCCTGAAGGGCGTTTACCGCACTGGCTACGCTGTGCTGGGCCTAATGGCTGTCGGAGGGACCTATCTACTGACGCTGTGAGGGCTGGGCCGCGCGGCAGGGCTGCAGAATTATTTATTTGAATTTTATGTTTTGTACATACAGAGCAATGCATTAGTATGGGCCTACGGCATATTCTCTTCTCTGCTGCATCTTCGAGTGCAGTAGCGAATAAAACCGGCGCATGCAGAAGCAGACAGAGGCCGCTGAAACGAGAAGCAGGCCCCAGGGCGCCCGCCAGCTATTGGGTTATGCGGTGGGGTTGACTGCACTGGCCGAAGTGCTGCTCTGGCAACTGTTTCGCTTGATTCTTGCAGTGTTCTGGAAGCGGGAGCCAAAGCATGGGAGGCCAGACGCTGGCCGCGTGCTCGAGGCGGAACTAGCGGCAGCCCGTGACATATACGACATGTGCCGTCTTTTTGGGGTTTCGCTCAGGACACATATGGTACGCACAGAGGATGACTACCTGCTTGCGGTGCACCACATTCCCGCGAGCGAGGCGGGCGCGCCAGTCGTGTACCTGCACCATGGCCTCATGATGTCCTCGGACATCTGGTGCTGCAGGCTCGACCGGCAGGATAGCCTTCCCTTCGTGCTCGCAGCAAGCGGTTACGATGTTTGGATGGGCAACAATCGCGGTAACAGGTACTCTACCAAGCACCTGCGCTGCGCGCCGCATGACGAGCGCTTCTGGGACTTCTCGCTGGACGAGTTTGCGCTGTTTGACATCCCCAACACAGTAGACTACATTCTCGCTGCCACCGGCGCCCGCACGCTCACCTGTATCGGGTTCTCCCAGGGCAGCGCTCAGCTCTTTGCCGCGCTGTCTGTGCACGCAGGGCTCAATTGCAAAGTTTCGCGCCTTGTGGCCATTGCCCCGGCGATGACCCCGCCCGGCATGCACCACCGCCTCCTGGACTCCCTCATCAAGTTCACGCCGAATCTGACGTACCTGCTGTTCGGCCGCAAGGCCCTGTTGTCGAGCACCGTGCTGTGGCAACGCCTGCTCCCACATGGCGTGTTTGACGCGCTCATAGACCGCGCCCTGTGCCTGCTGTTCGGCTGGCGCAGCGCCAATATCGCCCCCGAGCAGAAGCACGTGTCCTACTCAAAGCTGTACTCCACCACCAGCGTCAAGTGCATCGTGCACTGGTTCCAGATCCTCAGGGCACAGCAGTTCCAGTTCTTCCACCCTTCAGACTGCCTTTTCCACAGCGTCGCACGGCCTTATGCTGTGGCCCACTTCCCGACCAACACCTCCATCACAGTCCCTACCATGCTTATATATGGCACCTCAGACTCCCTAGTGGGCATCAATGTCTTGCTGAAGAACCTGCCTGGGCAGCGTTTGGACATCGTCGCTGTGCCGGGTTACGAGCACTTGGATCTATTATGGGGGAGAAAAGTTCGAGAGCTTGTCATCAAGCCTTTGCTGGCTCTTCTCGATCACGACAGCCGCACTCGTGCAGAGGATAAAGCGAGTTCCTGTCAAACGGCGGGGCACCAAGTATGACTCGTCTCTCACCAATAGTCTGCCAGGCATAAAGCTGCGCTATCGGGTCCCATCGGTTCCTCGAGCTGGAGGTACATAAATTTTTCGATATTCCCGTTTTCCAGAAAAGTATTTTATACTTCACATATTTAACAAGTTCAAGCTCAAAGCTCGCATCAGGTAGCACCATACTGTCATCCTCCGCCATTACTAGCGCCAGTTTAGTGTCACGTTCGTCTTGTACCATGTCGTATAATAATAAGAAGAGGAATGGCAGCTTCAAACGTCGAAACGGCGGGGACTATTACTTCCCGAACAAGAGACCGCACCATCATCACCAGCCTACAGGGACCACGTCGCGATACAACAACCAAGTACGGCCGCCGACAGAGCCGGAGCCTGCGGCGCCGGCGCCGGCGGACGTCGCGACGTCTGCTGCCGTTGCCGCTACGCGGCAATCACGTTTCCAGCCCCATCGAGCCCTGCCCAAAGCCCCGAGACAGGTGTCGCGCTACAACAACGGCAACCTGCCGGCTCCTCCGGCAGGGCCAGCGTCACTGCGAGTGCCAGCGACCATAATCACACACACACACTCGGTCGAGTCCAGCTACCAGAGGATAACGCAGGTCGGTGAGGGCACGTACGGTAAAGTCTACAAGTGCCGGAACATATACACAAACAAGCTTGTTGCTCTCAAGAAGCTGCGACTGGAGACCGAGCGCGATGGCTTTCCTATCACGTCCATCCGTGAAATCAAGCTGCTCCAGCACTGCCAGCACGAGAACGTGAGCACAATCGCAGAGATCATGTGCGAGGCGCAGAAGACCGTTTACATGATCTTCGAGTACGCGGACAACGACCTGAGCGGTCTTCTAATGAACAAAGAGATACATTTTTCGGACGCCAATTGCAAGCATCTTTTTCGGCAGCTGCTGAAAGGCATGGAATATCTGCATGAGTGTCGGATCCTGCACCGCGACATCAAGGGCTCGAACATCCTTATTGACAACCGGGGCAACCTGAAGATCACGGATTTCGGGCTGGCCCGCAAGATGAAGCAGGAGCCCGACTATACAAACCGCGTCATCACCTTGTGGTACCGCCCCCCGGAGCTCCTGCTAGGCACCACGCGCTACGGCACAGAGGTCGACATGTGGGGCTGCGGCTGCCTGCTGGTTGAGCTGTTCCTCAAGGCTGCTTTCTTCCAGGGAACCAACGAGCTCGAGCAGCTCCGTTGCATTTTCCAAGTCCTCGGTACGCCGACCATCGAGCAGTGGCCAGGGCTGTTCGACATGCCGTGGTGGTTCATGATGATCCCCCAACAGAAGGAAAACTACCCGAGCCGCTTCGACGAGAAGGTCAGTGGCGTGCTGCCCACCCAGAGCTGTCGCGACCTTGCCCGTGGTCTGCTGCTGTACGACCAAAAAAAGCGCTTCTCCGCCTCCGAAGCCCTCAAGAGCGCCTACTTCTACGAGCTGCCTCGTCCCGAGCCGCTCAATCTTGGCGACTTCGACGGCTGCCACGAGTTCGAAGCCCGTAGGCAGCGCCGCAAGGAACGCGAAGAGACCAAGAAGGCCGCGGCAGCCTCCGCCAGCTCTGCATCCAAAAAGTCTGCATAGTTTAGATATCCTCGCATCACTAAATACTGCTGTGTTATGTATTATTTAGCACATAATGAATCCATTAATTAACGTTTCCCCAGCAGTTCCTGCTCGAAACACCGGTTTCCCCCGATGAACCATGATGCTTGGATCTTGCCAAGCTTGTTCACGAGATGCTCATTGCACTGCACGGACATGGTCTCTACATGCTGCGTGGTCGCTTCCAGGTTCTTCTGCAGGAGCTGCAGCTGCTGGGAGAGCTGCGAGTAGTGTCTTCGCTTTGTTTGGTCCATCGCCCTGGTGTGCTCAGTGGAGTTGATAGTAAACATAATCAAGTTTCACAACAAGAGACACAAAACAACGAGATTGGAGACGCACCAGCTGCCAGTATATAGGCTGGCGATAGATGCCTTCTCAAGCACCCGGCCCGGATGTACTGGAGAACCCAGCTGACCTCCTGCGGCAAACGCGCGAGAACTTCTCCATTGCACATGATCTACAGTTGCTGAACGCCACAGAGGAGAACTTGCGCCGACTCATGCAGCGGACGCAGCAGCTAGAGGCCAAGGGAGCGCAGGAGCTCTCGGAGCTGCAGGCGCAGCAGACTGAGCGGGCACAGGCCGCGGAGGCAATGCGGGCGGAAAAGGAGACGCAGGCGCAACATCTGCAGGCGCTGACACATTCTCAAGACCTTGTGCGGCTTGCCAACGAACTCGAGGAACTGGAACAGCAGCTGGTGAGCCTTCGGGCTGAGCTGGACGAAGGGATGACGCAGCTGCTGCAGACGTCGGAGCCCACGGCGGCGTTCCAGGGCGACGCGGAGCACGAGCAGCAGAGTCCGGAGGTGCAGACGAACCTGCTCAAGCTGCAGCTGTACTCGTCGCTGGGTGTGACCCTCGACACAGAGCACAACCAGGCCCTAATCGAGCGTGGCGACGCAGCGGGGATTGACCTCATTGCTCTCGAAGACGACTCGCTCAGCCCGTTCTTTCGCACGAAGTACGTGTGGGACCGCTTATAGCTATACAGATTACATATCAGAAGTTGGCTGGGTTCCTGCGGTTGGAAACCTTCGTCCACTTCGGTACCTTATGTGCGCCCTTGCGGTAACCCCGTGAAGACTTGTTGAATACTGTATACTTGTCCTTTGGCGACATCTGGTGCTCCGCAGGGAACACCGCTGGGTCGTTCAGCAGCCGTAGCTGCTTGATATCCACGCATTTCTTCACGCGCTCCTGCTTTAGCGCATCAAACGGGAGGTCGGGCAACGATTGGAGCTTCTTGCGGATCTGTAGGCCCAGATTTAACTGCTTCAACACATCATCCACTGCCTGCAGCCTGCGTCTTTGCCTCTGCTTCTGCGGCGCAGACATCCTCCATGGAATCTTCCACAGTAGACCACCCAACAGTGGTTGCGATGACTTGAACGGCCCAAACATCCTTATCTAGTTGCTTTCGATGGCCCTGGTCTCGAGTCTTGAATCAGGTGAGCATCGAAAACTTTTCCGCATCTTGTATATAGTCAACCATCATGAAAAACGGATCTCTATGTACACTACTAACTACCAGCTCTGCAGCTTGTAAGAACTGTAGCGGTATTGCTAGCGCCAGAAGTAAGTCGCAAGACCGATATGTCTAAGGAGCAGGGCCAAGCGGAACAGCACGGACGCCGGTTGCCCGTTTGGATGCTGTCACCAGCTGAAGAGAAAGAAGCGCGCAAGAACTTGAAGACCATGGCATACGAAAAGTGCTCGGAATACGTACGCGCTATGGCTGAGTGCTCAAAGGCGCACGGGCTCAATGTGTTTCCTGCATGCGATGGGCCAAAGCGCCAAATGGGGGAGTGCCTCTTATTTTATCAGAAGGACGAGTTTCTGGACGCAGAGTGGGATCGCATCGTCGAGCGCAAGCTAGATGCGCTGGAGCAACAGGTGAGAGCGCGCAAGGCCGGTGAGCAATAGTTAGGTACTAGTAACAGAAGTTCTGAATCCTATGTATTAGAACAGATCGAGCAGGTCCTTCGAGGCGCCTTGTACAGTACGGCTGTCGGCATGGAGCGACATGTCTTGCATGGGCTTGTCCAGCAACGAACCTCCAGTGTTTCCGAAGAGGTCGCTGAGCTCTGCAAGCGTGTTTCCGGGCTTTGGGGCTGCCTGTGCGTCGTCCATATTCAGTAGGGTCTCGTTATTCATGTTTTTGGCGATCTCCGCGTGCGCGAGGGACGTAAGCTCATCGAGTGCCTTTGACTGGACTTCACTCTGTTGAGGCGCGCGGTACTTGAACTGCGAGAGTGGTTTGTAATATATGGACGACAATGTGGAGAGCTCGTTGAGCAGCGTATGCAGAAGTTCCGGCGAAAAGTAGTCAAGGGTGTTGGTGAGCTGGGGTAGCTTGGTATTGCAGAGTTCGTTGATCAACGACTCCGGGTTTGGAAGCGATAGACAACGCCAGTATAGCATTGCCATATCTCTGATGTCAATATCCTGTGCTTGCGTCGTAGCCAGCTCGAGCACGCGTTGCAGAACATGGCCCGGCAGCTGTTGGCTGAGCTTCACCACTGTCACGAGGATGGACATCTGCGTAGACTGGCCCTGCTGCGGATATGTGTCGACAAACTGCATGAGCTTCTCCTCTGCGTTGGGGAATTGGTACTGCCCCAACAACCAAATGTAATTGCATTTGCCCTGGTCTGTGACCAGCCGAGATTCTGCATCAGTCCAGGAGGAAATGATTGACAGTGGCATGCCGGAAAGCTGCGGATCGTATCTTAGGAGGTCACATATGGATATCAAACATTCGTCCTGGAATGTATTCCTATCCTGGATGAGGGTACTCAGGATATCTATGGCCTTGGCGATGAACTTGGAAGCGTTGACAGCATCGGCACCATGTGCAAACTTGATCGCCAACTGCGAAATAGCAAGGATCGCCTTGGAAACAAACTCGGGCTCAAACTCTAAAGCGTACTCGCGCAATTCAAGCAGAAGCGTGCTGCATTGCTTCAAGTTCGAGGTAGTGACTAGGCGCACCATGATGTCTAACTTCTCGAGCTTCACGTACATGGGATCGTTAAACTTGACGTAGAATATCCTCAATTCCTTCTCAAGCAGAGTTGGGTACTTCTGGAGTAGAATTCTGATGGTCTTTAGCGCAACATATTGCATCTCAGGAGGCGTAGACATTAGAGAGACGAGGGCTGTCGATATTTTCTCGCTGGGCTGCTTCTGCATTTCCCGAGGCAAAAAGTCCAGGTTCTTGACAATCACCTTCACGGAAGCCAACACAACGGCAGCGTTCACGTGCTGCAAATGCGGTGTTACGCGCACGATTGTGTCTTGTGCCTCCATGGCATCTTTCGCCTCGTACTGGGCAAGTGCACCAAGAATTGTAATCCGCGCCCATTCAGTACATTCGTTCAGTGCATTCAAAAATTGGGTCACATGCGACTGGATCAGCAATGGAAGTGGCACAGCTGATCGGTCTAGTTCGTAGATCTCAGTCAGTGCTGCAATAGAGTTCGCTACCACCATGGGGTTGCTGTCGTCAAGGGCAGACATGAGATCTGTTAGCACGTCCAGCTCCATGCACAGCTCCCGGTTCAGTTGGAACAGCTTTGCCACACATATCACTGCAGTTTTGCGAACATAAGGGTTGTCGTCCTGCAGCGTCTTGCGCAACGGAATTTCCACGTGCTCCAGAATCTTGTCCACACGGATCATGGACATCGTCCGGATTGCCATGCACCGTATCAGCGGATTGGGGTCCTGTGCGTCTGTGACAAACGTGTTCACGGCCAAGATACACAGCTCCGGGTGTGTCTGCGCGTAGTTGATCACGTACAAGTACACAAGCTTCTTCTGCTCAATGTCCGACGTCGCAATGTTCTTCAGCACATCAGGAAACAGAGAAGACACATCCTTTCCGAGCGTCATCTGCTGAATGGTCTTCTTGATCGCGTCCTTCCTGGTTTGCGGGTATTTGGAAACGAGACCATTCTTTAATTCAAACAGCTCCCCTTTGTTGGATATCTTCGGCGCAACACGCACCGCATCTTTCAAGAACCGCTTTATCTTCTTGTCCATAGCTCCCCACTTGTAGAACCGCCGATAAGCCACTTCCGCGCCTGGCGTACACAATAATCAACACATTGCAACTTATGCTAGCGTGGTGAACGTTCTCACCTTGGTATATTCAGTCATCGTTATCCACGTCATGTCAGGTTTTATAATTAAGACCATTTACAGTTTCCATCTACAGGCTGCCTTTTTTGCAAGCTAGGCCCGCTACACCCGCACGCAAACTCGGATTTTTAAATAATGTTCGGATGTCCACAGTCATACGCTATATGTGCGAGAAATTTCGCGCACACCCTTACATCTCTCAGCGTAGTTTTCAGCACAGTATGTGAATACAGATATTAGATTCTAAATTACAGCTTTACACCCACATCTTCTCAAACCGCCGAACGCAGACAGACGCAACCGAATCGAGGAATCTCGACGCTGCGTATAAATTTTTCAGATGGATGCTCGAGCTTACCATTCATGTGAAGGAAAGAACCATAGAGCTAATAATGTCTACCGACGAAATTCTAGTCCTAAGAGGCACCTTGGAGGGCCACAATGGCTGGGTTACATCCTTGTCCACCTCCCCAGCGCAGCCAAACATGTTGCTATCTGGTTCCCGTGATAAGACCTTGATCACGTGGAAGTTGACCGGCGAGGACCAGCAGTACGGTGTGCCTGTCAGATCCTTCAAGGGTCACTCCCACATTGTCCAGGACTGTACCGTGACCCACGACGGTAAGTACGCTTTGTCTGCGTCTTGGGATAAGACCTTGAGACTATGGGACTTGCAGTCCGGTAAGTGTATCAAGAGATTTGTTGGCCACAAGTCCGACGTTATGTCCGTCTCTATCGACCCAAGAGCCACCCAGATCGTGTCTGCCTCCCGTGACAAGACCGTGAAGGTGTGGAACACTGTTGGTGACTGTGTTGTGACCCTATTGGGCCACAACGACTGGGTCTCCAACGTCAGAATTGCTCCAAGCGAGAAGTCCGATGACGCCGTTACCGTCATCTCTGCCGGTATGGACAAGGTTGTTAAGGTATGTTTATTTTATTCACAGTATGCCAGGGTATTTCGCTTTCCGCTCTTCACATGATGTTTACAATATTTGCTACTTCGGACGTTGCTTTGCAGCGAATGAGACATACTTTTATCACCAAGATCTCTGATGGTTGAGCAGGAAGCGTAAATATGCTGGTGGGGTATCCCGCTAGGTTACTAACACTACGACAGGTTTGGGACTTGCAGTCTTTCACCATCGAGGCTGACTTCATCGGTCACAACAACTACGTGACCACTGTCACCCCATCTCCAGACGGATCCATCTTCGCTTCTGCTGGTAAGGACGGTCAAATTATCTTGTGGAACTTGAACGAGAAGACTGCTTTGTACACCTTGGATGCCAAGGACGAGGTCTTCGCCGTTGCTTTCTCTCCAAACAGATACTGGTTGACCGCTGCCACTGCCTCCGGTATCAAGATCTTCGACCTGGAGGAGAGAACCATCGTCGACGACTTGAAGCCAGAGTTCGCTGGCTACAACAAGGCTCAGGACCCACACGCCGTCTCTTTGGCTTGGTCTGCTGACGGTCAAACTTTGTTTGCTGGTTACACCGACAACATCATCAGAGTTTGGCAGGTCATGACCGCCAGCTAAGGTTCGTTCCCTTAGGCGGTCTTTGTACATATAAAACAACTTTGGGTAGATTAGTCTTTTAATGGTTAGCTGATTTTTGATGTATTTATCCTATTTACATGTCTTCAACTTCCCCAATAAACCTCATTGCCCAGTCGTCACCCTTCACTAGGCGGGGTTCATCTAGAGCGTCTGCAATGCACTGCCACGCGTCCCGACTACCACCCCATTTTAGGACGCCCTCTTTGAATTTTTCACCACTGCTTCTGCTGAATGGATCCTTCTTAAACAAATGGTCCCATATCTTTGCAGCTATTGCCCGGTCCATTAAATAGCTATAATATGATGCCCCATAGCCAAATAAATGGCCAAATCTACCGCACCAGTTTGTTTGGTCGTCAACAAGAACCTCCATCTCACGTTCAAGACCATGGTATACCGCAATTATGTCATCCTGATCGGTGATACTATGCAACCGCTGATCCAGCATCGACATCTTGATCTGTGAAAATGTTTCAGTATTCTTCAAAAAGTTATTCTGCTCTTGAAAAGCTGAAAGAAGCTCTTCGGGTATGGGCTCACCGGTCGCATAGTTACTTGATATGCGCAGCAGTACGCGACGGTCCTTTGCGAAATGTTCCATCAAAATACTTGGGAGTTCAACAAAGTCCGTGACGCATCTGGTTCCGCTGAGATTTTGTAACTGAGTCCTTCCGAGCATAGAATGCAATGCATGGCCCATCTCGTGGAAGAGGGTTTCCACATCGCTTAACTCCAATAAGCATAGGGACTTGTTCTTCCCGTGTCTAGTTGCCCTAAAGTTGCATATTAAAGAAATGACAGGCATCTGAAATCTTGAACCGTCTGGATTTTCACCGACCTGTATCGTAGAAAAATCATTCTCCTCAGGATATATTTGACGTGAGCAGCAAACAGTGAAATGAGACGGGCTGGTTGTTTTCCCAGGTCTTTCTAGTAAATCACAGTAGATTAAGCCAATAATGCCTTCTGTCTCGGAAATTACCTGAAGCTTGCGCACGTCAGGTGCCCAAGTTTCTCCGGCTTGGGCGACTACAGGCTTCAGGCTTATCCCATATATGTCCCGAAACAAGTCCGAAATACCTTGCATAACGACTCCCAGAGAAAAGTAGGTATTGATCGATGTAAAGCCGTCCACCCTATGGTTAGGCCGGGTGAAGTTGGGGGATAGTGAAGAGTAGTAATCCCGATCCCATGGCCGCATGAGTTTTAGTGTGTTTGTCTCGGATAGGTTTTCTACATTCCGTTTTAGTTTCGCTAGCTCTTCAAGCTCGCCAGCAGCCAGCGGCTTAGTGTGATCAACCAATGTGTTAAGGAAATTTTTAACGTTTTCCGGGGATTTGGCCATCTTTCCCTCTAATTGGTAGGAAACATAGTCTGTAGCACCCATGATATTAGCAAGTTTCCGCCGAAGCTGAAGCAAACTCTTAAGCCTCTTCACTTGTTTTTCGGAACAACTAAACATTGCGGTCCATACCTGCCTCCGAATAGCCTCTGAAGGACAAGCATTCAATAGTGTATACGGAGCATACCCACTAGTTGGTATCTTATAGTTATTACCCATGGTGTCCTTGGTGAGCTGACGAAGAACAAGATGGCTAGTGCCACTCGATTCCAAATCTTTGCACGGAATCTTTATGTAGCTGGAAGATAATGATTCTGTGTTGTTGATGAAGTCTTGGCCAATAATGCTGATGTTTTGGGATAACTGTATAAACTGCTTTCTGACTTCGGGCGACGCATATGCGCCTGCTTTTTCAAAATCCTCTAGCAATATATGGCCTACCCGTATCTCCTCGCTGCTCAGTTTACTGCTTATATTCTCGTCCGATAGCACTTGTTTTAATCTTTTGCAAAGCACAACATCTGTATTCAAGATATTCATAATCTCAAACATCTGTTCATGACATTCCTGAGCTGCGGCAACAAATTGTTCATCGGGATGTGCAGCCCGTAAAAACTCACACAAGTCAATCACCCGGCATAAGATATCGCTGAGTTGATCTAATCGAATGATATACCGCACCAGACCTTCTTGTGACGAATCCTCTCTCAGGTTCCTTACCAACGCAGTAGCCTCGGTAAGTGATTTATTGGCAAATTTTCGTAGCCCTTCGGGCGAGTTTAGGTATGGGTTCTGAAATAGCCCTGTGTGCGCCACCTGCGGCGCGGTAGCTTTACTCCGGGACCAAAAGTAGGAGGAGTTCTTGCCCTTGTTATCCTGCTCTGATGAGGTATTCTGAGCCTGTGATTCTTCCCAATGGTCCTGGTCATCAAATGCCCTCCTCAGAGGTGAAATGGTTGCATTCTTGTTGCCTTGTAAGAGGCATTTATTGGAAGATAATATCCATCTCCTCTGTGATTGGATGTATTGTCTATCCAACCGCTTGTAAAACCTCACAAACATGGTGAGATGAAAGAGGGCGTACCTTGGTGCAATCCCCTACTCTCGCCAGTAGCTGACAAATTCACCTATTCTAGGAGGTGGAATGTGAAGTTAAAAGTGCATCTTTTTTATGTTGATAGATAATTTTTATTTAGATGTTGATCAGCTACAGCGCCTGGTAGCACAATACCTGACCAAAGTTAAGGCGTCTCAGTACCCTTTGGTTCCATGAACACAGTAGATGGATTCGACTGTTTGGCTCGCTCCAATTTCTGAAGTTCCTGATTTGCTTCCTTCAGCAAATCACGAAAGTCGGTATCCTTGGCAATTGAAATGGAATCTTTGAGCAGACGTTCGGCTTTGGGAAGGATGCCCCGGTGGAGATTAATTACTCCGAGGCCATATGTGGAAAGAGCAACAGCTTGTGAAGCAGATGGATCCATCAGTTCTTTTGCATGAAAGCGCAGCTTATTATTTCTCTTCGCAAAAGTAATGATACTCTCATATGATGTCGTAGCCATATCTAAGAGAAGGCTGCGCTTGCTATTCAGGCTGCGCATCATAATGATATCCTTCTCGGACTTCGCTT
Organism: Eremothecium gossypii ATCC 10895; assembly: GCF_000091025.4. Classification (NCBI taxonomy): domain Eukaryota; kingdom Fungi; phylum Ascomycota; class Saccharomycetes; order Saccharomycetales; family Saccharomycetaceae; genus Eremothecium; species Eremothecium gossypii. The sequence continues at coordinate 798,334 of NC_005787.5, read as the reverse complement.
TATCTACTAACTGCCGCTCTAGCTTGTAGAGTAGAGCTTCCGTCCTCTCAGCCTCTAGATAGAGCAAAGAGCCCAGGTTAGCCTGCGAAAGAAGTATTTGACCCGGCGGCATATCGGCCATAACCATCCATTCAACAGTTGTCATCTTGCAGCTAAGCGCGGAGGGCAAATCGTCGGTGGAGAGACAATATACCGTGTATAAGTCGCGGGCAGTAAAAAACTCCTCCTTGAATGGCTGCCATGCACTACTATCTTTCTGAAGGTCCAGTATCATGTTACCCTTGTCGTCAAGTTTAATGTTTTCCTCGTTCACATGAGGCTTGAAATCACGCCAACGCTGCGGCTGCGAATGATCCCTATCCCCTGCATTGCGTGCCTCCTCCTTCCGCCTGTCAAAGAACTTTTTAAGCTCCGGGGACCGCATCAGGACCTCTTCTTGAGGCAGCATAAGGTGTGTCAATAGCAACCGTTTACCAAGCTGCAAATCCTGATTCATTTCCAATGCCTTTATCAGAACCCGCAAGTCTTTTTGGATATAGTGTGGCCGCTGCCACTCCGGGACGCGCCCATTCGTAATGAGCGCCTCGTAATACTGGTGCAGCATCTCCAGGTAAATGCTTTGTGCCTCCTTAAACATATTAAGCTTTTCATACATCTCAGCAATCTTCAGCTGAATGCCGGTATACTCATCAGAGATCCTGTCTATATCCAGATGCTCGCATTCTTCTAGCGCATCAATGTAGAAGCCCAAAGCTTCTTGGAAGTTATGTCCCTTCTTGTCGCTCTCAGCCCACAGTGCCTTCCGCAATAGCTTAGCCACGGGGCGTGGAAATGAGTGGTGCGGCCAATAGAACCACCAAAGGCCCAGTGATAGAATGGATAGCCCGCCTGCAGCTAACACAGCGCTTTTCCACCTGTTAGAGCGCTGCTGCGAGACCGTGTTGTACGCTCGGGTTGGCGCTAAAGTCATGCGGGGCACATGTGCCCGGCGAACTGGCCAGCTTTTGATTGAAGCCCGCAAAATAGGCCTGAGCATTGTAAACCGCTGCAACTTGTCTGCAGAAGGACGTAACGTGGGAGGAGTTAACTACTTGTAAAATGATATTCACCTTTCCCGCGGGAGGCGAGAGCAAAAAATTTGGGGCGAGCTGGGAATTGAACCCAGGGCCTCTCACATGTTTAGTAGTTAAGCCGCAGTGAACCGCAACTTCGCTTACCCAAAGCGAGAATCATACCACTAGACCACACGCCCGAATCTGGTAATCAACTATTTTGAGCACCCTGTTGATCGTCATTTTCTTACTTAATCAATCTGACTTTTAAGCTCGAGATTCACTCTGAACTGACGCCAATTAAGCTCGCCGGATTAGTAGCGCTACATTGGTGCTAATGGCTGTATTGGAATTTGGGGATGGCATGCCATGAATGTGAGTACTGTATATCGTGAATGAACCTTTTCTCTCTTGGCTACATTCATCGTAATCACAGTATAAGCCCAATGCTCTCGATTACAAGTCAAGTACGCATCATTGTGGGCACTGGTGTATGAAGCCGGTATACTTTAAGGAGCTCACAGTGGAGCGGGGACGTGGAGAACACTGCTATCAAATTCGCTACTGGTCCCGCTCAGCCCCGGGTACAATGTTATATGATATGACGGGAAGCAGATGCTTCCTTTAATCGATCATAAACACGTGTAGTATATGCTATAATGGGGTTTGCATATATAATATGCGGGGTGTCAGAAGCATATTTGGAGAACCGGAAAATCCCAAGGTAGATGCATGATTGTCTTCTACCTTTCCGAAGGGTTTCGTTTCAACAGCGGATAATAGCTTTGTTTTTCTAATTTCAAAACAAAATAAATGCGTTCGCACGTAATTTGACTGCCATAGTTGACATTTAATTCTATAAGCTGCAAAGTTACGTCGTGTTAGAACACACATGATGGACGTAACACAATTGAGAACACTGTAATCCAGCTACTGCTCTTTGAGTCTTACCTGCAACTTCACTCTAATGAGAGAGTGATAGAAAAAAATAAATGCCATCTCCTGGAATCGAACCAGGGTTACAACAGCCACAACGTTGTGTACTAACCACTATACTAAGATGGCTTGGAGGTTCCTAACTGCGCGGAAGCAAAAGCTATTCCAACCCAGTAGATTCAGAGTTTGCCAGCTCTTCGATCTCCATTCAATAACTATCCAGCTTGCGCATGTGCTGTTCCTTAGCGTTCACCACATATAGCGTGAATTTTTCGGCCATGCTGATCGCCAATTCAGTTCGGCGGCCCCGCCAGCTCCCTGAGATGAACTGGCATCTCAACACTATGTAAATCCCTGCTTCGGAATACAAGAAGATTTGCAGCTTCCGAGCAAGCCATAACTTCAGGTCCGGACTATAGTCTGGCTTCTTGGCTCCCCGTGCTTGTCATTGCGTATTATATCACGTGATGTGAATTTCCCGACCGGTTTTCAACGCTTCTTGACCAATCACAGCACAGAAGTTGGAGGCCTCTAACAGTTTTGTAAATGTAGATCACGAAATACGATGAGGAAAATTTGCTGACCCAAGCAACTGGATCATCCCACTTCGCAGGGCCTTATAACCAACACGTCTTGTAAAGTGGTTAATACTGACCGTAGGTACTAGCGTAATACCGTTACAATGTTGAGACAGGCGATCAGAAGGGCATCGAGCTTGCCACCTCACGCTTTGAAGCCGGCATACCCCAATGCCAATGCAGCTGCGGGCAAGGCATTCTTGGAATCTATGAACGCTACCAAGGAGCATGCAAAGCACACCACCAAGTTGTGGATCAAGATTTGGTACGTAGTGGGTATCCCAGCTATTGTATTGACCGCGATTAACACGTACTTTGTTGAGATGGAGCACGCCGAACACCGGAAGCACTTGGCGCATGTTCCTGATGAGGAATGGCCTGCGCAGTACGACTTCATGAACATGAGACTAAAGCCATTCTTCTGGGGCAACGGTGACAGAACCCTATTCTGGAACCCTGTTGTCAACAGAAACGTGAAGGACTGATTCCAACAGCCGTCTCGTGGATTTATTTATGTCGAGGCCCGCGGCTTGCAGGGCTGCTGGGTAGGCCGGGCTCCTGCGGCGGCAGTTATTGACACCCCGTTGGAGGGGTTTTTATTGAATAGTCCTTATAGCGTGAAATTCGTAATAAATACAGCTTATACAGCTTGACGCAAGCTGGTATGAAGTACCCCGCTCGAAACGATAGACCTATGCCGAAGGTGCTTCGCGGCCCGCGCATCTCCACGAGTGGGGGATACAGGTACTCTCTACACAGTGGAAGGTTATACACATATATGTATGTAAGCACTACTCAACTCTGCTTGTCGCTGCTCTACTGTTACCGCGCTGATACAATATGATGATAAATACGTATCCAGGAAGACGGTATTCTTCAGTGGCTTTTTGCATACTGAGGTGTCAGTAGGTGTACTTCCATCATAATGCCGAGAAAATGAATAAGTTATTCGTCGCTGCGATAGCCACGCTATTTTCCCTTGGATGCCATGAAAAATGTAATATACTCTTCTTGAAATCGATATCATCACCCCATTCCTTGTTCCTTGCACTCTGCTGCATTATAGAACCTAAGCGCTTTGTCTTGAAAGCCGATTTGTCCGCCTGGAGGACGATTTCATCCAGAGAAGTAGATGTAGCATAATCACCTGTCTTCACGACATTCGGATAGAGCATGAAGTTGTTATTATAGGAACCTGTCATGATGCTAGAGCTGTCACCGCTAAAACACACCTCAAACTTATCAAAAATAGAGTCATTCTCGTATGCATCACTTAATCTTTCCTTCAGCTGATCATGGATATTAATAGTCCTGAGAGGCTTACTGTCCATGTTCACGTCCCATAGCTTTACAGTCAAGTAATCACGAGCGGCAATATAACGGCCATCTGGGCTGAACTTGACGTCCGATATAGAAGATGTAATTTCTGTGAAGAAATTGTGGTGGATTGGATCCATGTATTCCTCAAATGTCTTCGCGCGGAAATCGCATAGGGCATTCTGCCTCATATCTGCAAGCTTAATGGTACCCTTCGAACTTGAATACATTAACAAGTTACAGTGTGTCGGATGGAATTCTGCACTTGTAATGACCTCTGTCAATTCTTCCATATTCGCCGGTTTGATATCAACTATGTTGAAGCTTTGGTCTGGTATGTCGAAATTCCAAAGATTGATCCTCAAATCATCGGCGCTAATGAATGTCTCCTGATCGGAATTCACGGAGATCGAGTTTATGTGATATGTATGTGCGTTCGAGTAGACTTTCTTGGGCGTTGCCGCGATGATCTTGTCATGTAATGAAAGCCGCGGCAATCTCAGGGCTTGTAGTGATAGGACGGCCTTTGCAGAACCGGAACCAGAACCTGCCACGCGCTGGTTGAATACCCCCTCGGATAGATTATTCTCGCTCACAAGCTTGATATTCTTTTCATATATCTTCCACAGTTTAATAGTCTTGTCGTTTGTGCTCAACAAAAAATGAGACTGGTTCGTCGGCCGACACCATTTAATTTGATTAATCTTCTCCTCAATCTCCAGCGACTTCAAGTAGTCGAATTCTGCATCATGGCTCTGGAACTCAGTGAGAAATTTATACTCACAGTGCTTGCTGTTATTCTTCTCGAAGAGTACAACGCGGCCCCCTCTGTCTCCCGTTGCCAAAAAGTTTCCCGTGTGGTCGAACTCTGTCGCTGTGATGATATCTGCTTCAGTAACCACAATGTCTGCTTTGTCCCCAAAGCATTGGCTAAATTTGAAGTCAAAACTGTTCTGTTGCTGTGGCATGCCGACGTGGTTTCCGGCCCGATGAGTGGCTACGCAAAGGTTTAGGGATAAAATGCAGAGAAAATGAAAAATGTAAACAACGGTAACGATACCAGTAAGCGCCTATGCACAACGAAAGGTCGGATATGTCCCGCTACGCTGTCTTCGCCTTTGGCTCCACCCTGACCAAGAATAGCTCTCGTAAACAAAAATTGAGTCTCGCCCGTTACCTGCCTGCTGCTATCCAGAAGTAACGTCTCTGGGAAATTGGGCAATAATTGGTACGTGAAGTCTTCGGTACTGCTCGCCTATCTTTCGAGGTCGTTTGTACCACCAGAACACACGCGTCTGAAAAGTGTGAGCTGTATAAATTACGCTCCTATGTCTGGCTTTTTTGGTTTTTCTCGTTGGCGTAAGTGAGCCGTTTCTCCCCTGCCGAAATCGTTGCGCAAGAGCACGCACCAGAAACAAACTATCTCGCCAACTCCTGCAACACAAACAACCCGTCGCACTGGAGTTGTTCTCGACGTTCGTAGAATTCTGTGCCTAGTAGACACTGACGAGGCTCGCTCGGAAAAACGCTAACCGCTCTCCGCACTCGCGACTACTCGAAAATCTGCCCTCTTCTGTCTGTTGGCTCTGCAGACTGCTCACTGCTCACCTAATTCCTTTAGCTCTTTGATGTAGCAGTGAACCACCGTGAGAATGAAAACTTTAAGGCTAGAACGGAGGAAAAACAAAAAACACTGCACCGATAGCCTTGTTTTTTCTTCGCTGTATGTCGTACCGCCAGCAGGTTAAAATGTATCTATCTGCCTTCAATTGCTAAGTCCGTGCACTTTGCAACAGTATAGCTGCAATATCACGTATGGTTGGCCCGGCCCACGTCCAGCAGTAGTGTTGCTGGTTGTGGTTAATATAGGGGGCCGTCCAGCTGCTGATCCACTAGTGAACCTGCCCTTTTTTTGAGGGGTACATTCACGTGATAGTCACATGTATGGGTAGGCTCGTGCATTATAGAGTATATAGATACGAGTTACATAGGCGCCTACAAAGCCTTCTTAGCGGCGTCAGCTGGGTTGACGCGGTTCTCACGGTTGAATCTCTGTCTCTGAGGAGGAGTTCTGATTCTCCGGTCCTCTCTGGATCTGACACGCACGATTCTAGCGTGGATGGCACAAGACACACAGTAGTGTAGCTTGTTGTAGGTCTTTGGCAAAGCGTACTCAGCGTACACGGAGGCCTCGGACAAGTCTCTGATAGCAGCAGCCTCAACGATGTTTCTGATGGTCATTCTCTTGATGGCCTTGTCCTTAGGAACACACTTGGAGCAGTTGACGCATCTGACCGGCTTGACGTGGCCTCTACCCTTCTTGTTTCTACCGTTGGAAGCTCTCTTCTTTGGCATTCTGTCTCTGTTAGTAGCTGTGCAGGGGCTGATCGCTGTCGTGCTCACATACTTGTATGTCTGCTATTGGGTCTTCTTGAGTGACAGAGCTGAGTTGCAGTGGTACCTAATGTAACTAGCTTTTGATGAAAAGTTTGGTCGCGAAGCAGTTCTCGGCGAGCGTACAGCATTGTTATATGTATGGGTGCTGAAATGTATGGGTGCACAGTCACATACAAACAACTAGGTGTTTATATAAGCGGCTGCACCCTAGAGCATCTTCTTTTTCGAACCATATAGTATACATATACTCTTATATAAATAGTATTATATTTAGATTGATCATGCAGCGAGCAACCCTCAGTGGTGGTGGTCCTCGGTTGGGACGCCCACAGGGTTAAGCTTGTAGACAGAACCGCACTCCCAGCATCTGGCGACCTTTTCTACGGAAGGCTTTAGCCACATGGTGGAGTGGGAGCCAGCAGGAGAGCCGGTGCAGCCGACGTAACGGTAATCATCGTAGGAGTCCACTAGGATTGGGTCCTTCATGGTACCGCGGCGGGAGGAGTCAAGGGGCTGAGTGTCGAAAATCTCAACACCCTCCAACTTACCCAAGAACTCCAAACGCGCTAGACCGGTGGCCTGCTCCAACTCGGTAGGAATTTGGCCTTCGGCGGCACCCTTACCGATCAACGATTCCGGGCCCTCAACTTCAGCCAAGTTGCTCGCGGTCTTAAGCTGCTTCTGGAAGATGGCTCTGGAAGTGGAGAAAGCACGGGTGGCTGGTGCCACAAGTCTGACAGATTGGCGAAGGGAGAACATTCTGCTCTGGTTAGTAGATGTCCTTTTAGAAGACAACTGCTAGTGACCAATTACTCGCTGCGGACGCGCGCGTCACGCCGGCGGCACCGTTTGGATCTGCCGTCGATGCAACTGCACGCGAAGTTTGCGCGCAGGCAGCCTCAATGTTTGGGAGAAAACATACTGAATTGAATATATGAATGGGACGCGTAACTTGGGTTGGTAGCTCACACACCTGTTCACGCCAGTATTAGTAGGCCTATGTCTTCACCTGCTGACTTGTATATATGGGAAAAGTTTTCGTTAAAGGTCGCATGATTTCCCGCTTGTGTAATTCGTAAGCAGCGATGTTCGGTCCCATGATGGCTGAGAAATACAAGATCATGATTGGTTGGAGGTCAGATGACACATATTGAAAGAGCCGCACCAATAGGTCCGGTGTATGCTTACGAAGGTGTATGCAGAAGTGGCAACGTGCGCAATTGGTTCCGAAGCGTGGAAGAACCATAAACGCACACATGGGGCCTGCTACTTACGTGGTGTACGGGCTAAAATACAGATACGGAACTTACTTGGGTCCTGCTGCACGAAGCCTGGGAATGACACATGCGGCGACGGGGAATGTTGTGCAATGGATGATGCGCCAGCAGAGTAAGCGCCGCGGAGGCGAGTGCAAGACTCTGAGGGACTGTGTGACGAACTAGGAGCAGCTAGGGTACAAGGGACATACTGTCATTGTTAGCCTGTGAGGACTAGCAAGCAAGTTCAGTCATATGCCGTGAATGAGCAATACTCTATACACTATCTTGACTTTCCTCGAATTCAAACCACATCCACTTGCGCCAAATATCACCAGCTAGTTGCGAAAGGTCATCGAAGGTGTTGGCGATCTTGTCGTCATTTCCGACTTCGATCATCATGTGGGAAGAGGTGGACGGCCTAGACGAGGAATTCTGGGAATCTTCCGTATCCGTGGATGACAGACTGGTAGATTCCTCGTCGTATAGCCGTTTATAACTGTAGTCATCTGTCTTGGACAATAGGGGCACCTTTGTGAGGAACTCTGTGATCTCGGCCTCCTCAAACTCCAGTAGTTTGAATTCATTCTGCTGTAATATAGCAATGTAGATGAAGATTAATTGCACATGCGGATCTATAAGCGAAAAGGGGATATCCTTCTGGTGTTTCTGGGAAGGACGAATGGGGCTTCGATAATTGTTACCGGCTTGAGACGTTTTGCTGGGGGTGCCAGGAGCACCTGTGTCCTTGCTCTCGTAGCTATTGTGGCGGATTAGTTCGTTAACCACTTGGCAGTCTGTTTCCAGGCCAGGAGATCCCAAGGGAAGCGTATCCAAATCGGGAAACCAAAAGTGGTCATTTCCATGTTTGCATACCTTGTGGAAAAACTGAGGGTCGAGATTTAGCTTCGTATTATAGAGGTGTGCAAATGATTTGTTGTTGTAGTCCAAATAAAAGTTCAACGTGGAAGGGTGTGGCCGCCATCCGAGAAGTACATCCCAGAGATGGGCCCTGTCCTGTTTGTGCATGACCTTAGCACCACAAGCTTTGAACCACCAATAGATCCAATCTGCCTTTCTTGAGGATTGTAATGACTCTTCATCAGTAAATGGTTGGTACAGCTCTGGTAGCGTCATCTGAAATATTTTGAAGAAGAGCTGCGTCTGGAACAGCACATCACCGCCTGAAATGAAGGGATAGTTTCGGCCGTTAGCAACCTTCATTTTCGTACGGGTTACATCTGGACAGTGAAGGATCACCAAGACAAGACGCTCGAAAGTGTCATAGAAATTAAAGCATCGCTTCGTCAACCTTGAACTCAGCTCGCGCGGCAGAGGATACTCCTTGTATAGAGAACGGATCGTTATATGGTGCCGCTTTCCCTGCAGTACTGGCACGTCTGTGGAACGTCCCTTTGGTAGCGCCATATCCTCTGAACAAACTCCGCCACCGCCGGGCGCTGACTCACCCCATCCATCTATGGGCACCCATTCGGCAAGCCCTATCGCAATCCACGCAAGCGCGACCTCATACTTGAAGACTCGCTCCCATTTATCCAGAAAACGCATTATCGTGTCCCGTAGAAAACGCATATGCTGCTCAATGTCCGGCAGTGGCATGTGCTGGTCGCTTCGTTTATTTACGAAGAACTTCTGTAAATCGTGCATCACCGCCTGCTCCACATCTCGGCGCGCCCGGTTCTCGCACTCGTAAACCCATTTGTCTTCCGTCTTGTCAAATATAAGCGTGTTGGACAAAATGCTTGGGGAGATCACAAAGGGATGGTATTTCAGCAGTACTGGCCAAACCAGATGCCGCAGTTGCGGCGGTACGCCGCAGTTGCGAGCAATCAGCGCCAATGAGTCGTGGTCGTTCTGCTGCAGTAGCTGGATAACTTTATTCACCAGTTCTCGGTACCATTGTTGCTGGTTCTGCTTGGAATTCCTTTGCAGCGCCATATGTGCTACCTCATACACCCAACCCTAGTCCCTGCAACCTGTTTCCCGGCCATACTTGATGGTCTCCTTCAGCTGTTATTCCGGCGAGAAGAGGCAAAGGTGACCGACATGTTGACGTTGGGCGGGTAACGCTAAACAAGAACGGGTAACCCCAAGGAGGCCGGGTAACGAAGGATATCTCCGTGAAACTTCGCTACGTCAGCAGAAACGCAGTTCTTGAGCAGATTTAGTTAAGTTTTGAGATAGCAAGCCCGGTCCCGGATTCGGATGTCGAGGTAGGAAGGCGAATTGCTCAGCGGACAGCCCGAAAAGGCACTGCACACGTGTATTTGGCTACAGGTGGATCGAGATACGGCGAACCGTATAACCATACGGAGTGTACCTGGATGTAATGTAGTTGGCTAACCTTGCTCTACGAATCTAATTGAGAAAAAAGTGGACAGCGTAGGCTATATCCGGGAGCTTTGAGAACGCTTTTGGGATACGGGCGCACAAGTAGCACATGTCCTACTTAAAGAAAAGGATTTGAAAAATACCTAGAATAGGTGCGAGGACAACACAGGGGAAGAGTTACGGCGGGCGCGTTGTGGTATGGCTCCCGTTCGCCTCTCGCACCAAGCCTGGTTGTTTTTTTATAAATAACTCAGACAGAAAGTGTACAGCATACTGCCGTAAAGAATAGCAGCTCAGTACACACGTTACTCTTTATCTGTTAGATCGCTTCAATCGCAGGCTATTGCGCTGATTCTGCTAGGCAGCAGTGGGTACGAGGTTTCAGCTGCCGCAGCGTTATTTACACCGACAAGTGCCAACCATTCCTCGCCACTTGCGCCGCGGGCCAGTTAAAGTGCACAGAGGTCCACGCCACGGGGAGGGTTTATATCAGAAGGTGCCCAGACGCACTTGGAGTTCTGACAAGATCGGCAGAGCAGCTTACTGTTGATTCAGCTGCACGTCGCCGTTTTCGATACCTCAAATCTTTTTTTGACATGGGCGGCATTCTCGCTGTTTCAAAATTGAAGACAATATGGCTAACACTGGCCCTTCTTCTGCGCGCAGTTAATGCGGGCGTCTCGTTGACGTACTGTTTCAGGTCCAACCTGGGCACGACCGACCCGATATTCTCAAATTATATGTCCAATGGGCTTTGTATGGACCACTGCCGATCCAATCACGAGTGGGCCATCGTCAGTGGGAAACAGTGCTGGTGTTCTGACAACATGCCGTCGCGGGGCTTAGAAATGAGCGACTGCTCTACGCCGTGCTGGGGGATTTCTTCTGAAATGTGTGCTGACCCCGACAAGAATACCTACGGGTACATATACATGGGGGAAGGCAGTCCTCCTTCTATAGAGGTGGGCTCTGAAGAGAATACCCAGTCATCTGCACAGTCTTCGACCGCCACCACTTCAAGCACATCATCTTCTAGCATATCCGTCTCGTCACAGGACCCCGAGACGAGCACAACTCCGTCATCTACAACATCCCCGTTGACCTCCTCAGACAACGGCGAAACAAAAACTAAAAGTACAGTAACATCGTTACTCAAAACAACCGACGAACAGCATGAGACGCGTACAACTAGCACGGACTCCAGTTCAAGCGCGGCTTCTCCCGCATCAACCCCTGAGTCGGTAACGAGCACCAGCAGCACTTCCAGCAGCACTTCCAGCAGCACTTCCAGCAGCACTTCTAGCAGCACGTCCAGCAGCACGTCCAGCACGTCTTCATCAAGCACATCCTCGAGCTCTTCGACCACAGCCGCACCAACGCCTGTTGTACCGGTCTTGGTACGAACCACCACCACCGTGCCGACACCAGTAACAAGTTACCAGGCTATCACCTCAGTAATTTACTCCGTGTTCACCACAACAGCGGCATTCTCCGAAAATGGAAGCCAGGGCTCGAGCAGTATCGTATCAGTAGCCACTGTCATTTCCACCGCTGTCTATTATTCCACCTTAACACCCGTCAACTCGGAAACGGTTCCGGCAACATCCGCTGCACCAATTGCAAAGGTGAACTCGTTCTGGGATTCTAAGGCCAAGGTCATCGGCACTTTTCTCCCCGTCGCACTACTTCTTTTCCTTCTGCTTCTCTTACTCATTTGGATTCTTATTCGGCTTCGCAAAAAGCGTAACGGTTACCAGGATGACGAACTACAGCACTTCCATTCCGATGTCTCGTCTGCAGGCAGTATTCTCGGCGGGCATGGCGCGACCAGCTTCGTGTACACCGATGAGAAGGGCATTCTCCCTTCACCCGACTCTAATGGAGCCCGTGTTTCTGCACTAGCAAGCCAAGCCACTATGGGCGGTGGAACTCTCTGCTCGAACTCACTTCCAGCGAGCAGGGAGTCGAAAGCCGACGCTCTCGTTTTCGACCAGCGACTTGACCCGTCTCACGTCATGTCCCAATGGGAGAACGGCGGCAGCAGGGTATCGCTTGCAGATGATGTTGACTACACACGAAAGGTTCTCCGAGTCATCAATGAATAGCCTCGCATTTTCCTACGTATTTGATTTAGGAGCAGATAATACTTGTGTTGCCATGGTGGTTTGGATTGTATTACGTAATACTATCTGTCGTTACCCCGCGGGCCCCCGAGCCAAACTTAAGATCTTCCATCGGCACTCACTTCGCGTTAGCTGACAACCTACGGACCACCCATGTAGGTTCCCCACATACTCGCTGCGCCCGCCATTCCTTAACAGGGATAAGTAGTTCTAATTACCACGTTTCTTTTGAATAGGCAAGTTCTGTTCACCAATAACTGCGCCGAGAGGCACCTGGTGCACCAGAATTATTCAGGGTCCACCGCTACTGCATATATCAAGCTGCTATCGGACGCAGCCTCGCGGGGAAGTTTTCCACTAATGCAATAGTCTTGTATTATATTTATAATATACTTCGCTACGAGATCTGCAACGTGGCCGCCTGAAGATTTTACGATTATACGGCCAGCCAAATAGCAAGCGCGTTACTGCATGAACCCTTAAAGAAGGGCACAGAGATATGTCACATATAAATCATTTACTCAACAGTGACGAGGCTATACCATCCACAGCCCTACGCAGTTGTGCACAGCGGTCGCCGATGTCGAGCGATGACGAACTGGTTGGGACCGCCGGGTACCGGGAGAACCAACCCGTCCCAGGTAGCACTCTCCCGACGTCGCCGAGCGACGTTTCGACAGACACAGAGAATGATGAACACCAAAGGCTTCTATGCCAGTGGGATGCCTGCGGAAGCGAGTTTTCGCAACCTGAATTGCTGTATCATCACTTATGCCAGGATCACGTGGGCCGTAAGTCGCAGAGAAACTTGCAACTGAACTGCCACTGGGGCTCATGCACCACCAAGACGGTTAAGCGCGACCATATCACCTCCCACCTGCGTGTGCATGTTCCCCTGAAACCCTTCAGCTGCTCCACATGCAGCCGTAAGTTTAAACGCCCGCAAGACTTGAAGAAACACCTGAAAGTGCACATGGAGGACACCATGAAAGAGCGTTCGCGTGCGGCGCCGGGCTCGCGTGGTGTTCGCAAGACAGGCGTTAACAAGGGCTCTGCGCTACAAGAGAAGGCGCGCACGTTACCCAACCTGACTGTGGAGAGCTTTGTCAGCCAGGAGATGCAAAATTACTACCCCTACTACAAAAGCAGACAGCACCTAGACGAAACACTGTCGCACATTATTCTCCCGCCCCCAGCCGCTCTAGGTGGTACTTTGGCGTCCGAACCGCCAAGCTACACACGGAAAGCAGTGTCGTTCTTCACGACGCTGTCGCAGGACATGTCTCGTCGCTTGCCTTCTCTTGCTCCTTGCAACAGCCCCGGGCCTGCGGGTAAGATGGTAATGCTTCCCCGCCCAGAACAGCAATATGCACGCGTGCCTAGATATCCAGCGATGCCGGAACTCCCTCCTTTGGTGACCTCTCCGGGAGCGGAATCCCACGCGTTGCCCCGAGGACACAACTTCCGACCCGCTCCATTAATTCCTGGCTCTATGCTGCCCTCGCTCAGCCGCTTTTCTCATGACAAATCGCAATTTGTTGCACGCAACTCTTACTCGCTCAATCAAAAGGCCTCCTTGAATGAAGAGCTCTGCGAGAATGAGCTTGATATCGCGCTCGAGAATCTTGCGCTGGACGACACTGATGCCCTCCGTGCAGAACTCCAGACTGTGAACATAATAAAAGACTACCTGACTTGCTTACTACTCGAAGATGTCTATACAGAGTCTTTTGAACTTCCGGCGTCTGTGGAGAAGTCGCACTCCACTTTGCGCAAATACCCGCAAATAAAAGTATGACATTATCACAGGGGTGGCGACAATTGCGCCCTTTACGGGTGTCTGTAAGGGACGAAAGCTGTCTTTCGCACTAATTCTGCGGGTATGGAATCTTGAATGTAATTGGATCTTTATTCTTAGTATATGGCCTGGTACCTCACCACGGATCGTTTTTAACGTATTGAACTATGATACTTTTTGTCTGTACACGGCCAACTGGAGTGTACAAGCTCATCTCTAGGGCCCAGTACTCTCATCTTACTGCAGGGGTTAGTGGGCTTACATTAACGGGTGCTTCTAGCGGTATATCGAAATGTCGGATGATTTTGTGGTGCCCACATATGAGGTCGGCGGTTCAGATTCAGGTTCAGACCAGGATATATCTGACATCGAGGAAGGCTCCTTTAATGGGATCTCTGCAACGCCGTTGCCAACAGCAGATGTGGAATATGTCTCAGAAGCATCACCAATGGATGCCACAGCTAGTCTTGGCTATCTATCAGGTGCGGAGGGTGCGAACTTATACGTTGCACGGGAGGGCGCGAACTACTTCAATGACGCTGCGAACAAGGCAGTTGTTCTATGCCTACATAGCTACGAACAGCTTGCTATCAGCGGCGTATTTAAGCTGCAGGTGATGAAGGGAGGGATAACGTACAATTCGATACACTACAACTGTGGGTTACATACGTATGACTTTTGGCACCCCCTCTCGGAATCGATTCCTCCTATCGCCGCATCTTTCGCAGCCGATTGGGAAGAGCATTCATACGGGTTATCACCGTGGCTACCAGCTGATATCAAAGAGGAATATGAGTGTATTTTGAGGATTAGTGAGGGCTCGAATATTGGTGATGTCGGAAGGTTAATGGCGGAGTTAGGTCAACTATGGACAAGGCACACAGGTTGCACCTTTAGCATATTGCGACCTGAGGATTATGCCCGCCCCTTGATATTGAATAAGGATTGGGATAATTTGCAAGCTGAGCTTATGATACATCATATGAATTCTGAGCATGATATGCGCGTTATGTGTATCGGCGGCAAGAATAGCGGCAAAAGTACATTACTAAGACTGCTACTTCAAAAGTTTCTCCATGGTAACAAGTCTACTACTAAAGCGACGGGAGTTTCGCATGAGGCGGATGTAGTAAATTACCTAGATATGGACCCCGGACAACCTGAATACTCTGCGCCAGATTCCATTTCATGGTCAAAGTTAACATCCGAAACATTATCATTAGGACAACATCTGGCACAGGGGCATAGAGAGATGATTCAAACGACCTACATAGGGTCTTCAACGCCGCAAACATGGCCCGAAATGTATCTTACGGCAATGGAGCATATTATTCATAAATGGGAGATGGAGGGACAGATGAATACTGCGTTGCTCAATTTACCAGGATGGATAAAAGGATTTGGAATCACAATCATAAATAAAGCTATGGAGCTTTTTAAGCCGACACACATAATATTCCTGACCCATGGCGGCAAGCTGATATCCAAGGAATTAGTGGTACCAAATATGTTTGAAACGATGCAAAAGGGTAAATACAAGCCCATGATATATAACTTACAGGCATTCACTCAACATAATATTCCAGGCCTACCAGCACAAGATCCGCGTTACCACGCGGCTAATATTAGGAGTTTCCGCTTGCTGGCGCATCTGCACAGACTAAGCGAACAGTCATACTACCCAGGCCCACTACTCAGCTCGCCTCCGTTACAGGTGTCTTTCGGCTCCCAGGGAATCATGGCTTTCCGCTTTCTGCAAGACCCATCTAGTGGTTACCATCAGGATGACATCTCTGCGGCATTACAAGGTTGCGTGGTTTGTTTATATCACTCAAAGATGCCTCCGGATATTGACATGTGCGGGGTATTCCCAATGTTGAAGCATTCCGCTGACTATACTAGTATGGACTTTGTTACGCTGGCTCTTATCCATTCCATTGATGTTGAGCGCAAGTTTATGAACATATACATTCCTGGGCATGTATCCGGCCGTGTTCATTCTCTGAAGAATAACTTCGTTCTTGTCAGAGGTGCCACGGATCTACCTCTTTGCGAACTATATCCACAGAAATTGCTAAGCTCAAGTTACAGGAATAGAGAAATACCATATGTTTCTTTCTCGAAAAGGAAGAAATACGAATATGTCTGGAAGATTCGAAAAAACGTTCGCAGGAGAGGGCATTATAACAAGTAAATTCCGCCGTCTCCATGTGTGAAATCTGTAAGACGCGGACGACTTTGAACAAGTTGAAATTGGTTATTTGTACATAGCTGTGCCTATTTAACTTGCTGCTCTATGCTTCTTCTTCGACTTGCACGCCTGCTTCGTCATTCCAGCCCATTTTTTTGTTTAGCTTATTGTATTTCATTCTATCTTTATCGCTGACCGAAGGCTTTATCTTCCGAAGTGCATTCTCGAAGTCCGTGACGGTCACAATTATTTCGTTCATCGGTGTACCAGCAGACAGATCGCCAAATTCTCTATCCAAGTTGTTGTCCAGAACTGACTGGATTTCACCAGAATGGAAGAAGTTCCTTTTAAGGGCGAGTACAGAACTTTCCCTGAGTAATGCGGCAAGATCGGCACCAGAAAAGTTCCGACAACGTTCGTCGTTGACCACAGCGGAGAGATCAACATCTGGCGCGAGAGGAGTTCCGTTGCTTTTGACCAATGTGTGCATAATATCCAGCTTTTCATCTGCATTCGGTAGTTCAATAAATAGCGTTTTGTCTAATCTTCCCGGCCGTAGCATTGCCGGGTCAATCATGTCAGGCCTATTAGTTGCACCAATGACGAATATACCTCGTCTGTCATTTAATCCATCTAATTCTGTCAAGAGTGTGTTCACTACCCTTGAAGATGACTCTGAAAGAGAGGTATCTCTTCTGGGGACCAAAGCATCTAATTCATCAAAGAAGATCACACAAGGAACT
Organism: Eremothecium gossypii ATCC 10895; assembly: GCF_000091025.4. NCBI lineage: Eukaryota > Fungi > Ascomycota > Saccharomycetes > Saccharomycetales > Saccharomycetaceae > Eremothecium > Eremothecium gossypii. The sequence goes on along the minus strand of NC_005787.5, from coordinate 781,591 downwards.
GAAGCGCGCGCACGCGTAAACACTTGCCTGATTGCCCTTTCTGATTCACCAACATATTTGTTGAGAAGTTCAGGCCCTTTGATCGAAATAAAATTTGCCCTTGATTCATTGGCGACAGCTTTGGCCAACAATGTCTTACCACAGCCTGGTGGCCCCCACAATAGAACACCAGCGGGTGCTGATATACCAACTTTTTCGTAGAGTTCTGGCCGTTTGATAGGCTGAACTATAGCCATATTTAATTCAACACGAATATTGGAGAGAGCTCCCACGCTGGACCACGTAACATCTGGCACCGTAGCAAAACCTTCCCTTTTAGCAGTAGGCTGTATAGTCGGCAGTGCTTTTAGAAAATCCTCGTAGGTTATAGATAGGGTCGATAACTGCTGCTCGTTAAGTGGTTCCGTGTAGTTCTTCAGAAAGACTTGTATGGTTGACAAAGGAAGCGGTTCAATAACATCAGCTGTATTCTTGAGGGAAGATTGATTATTGTCAGAGTCAATCTCCATAGCCCCATCTGATGCTGCCACTGATGCGTAATTTTGAAATATTCTCTTGATCGCACATGTCCCGGCAGCAGTTGCCAAAGCTTTCAGATCGGCGCCAACAAATCCTGGCGTCAACTTTGCTAATTTCAGGAAGTCTATTTCACCGTCAACTTTTAAGTTGGAAGTCATTTTTTTCAGAATATGCATCCTAGACAGTTCATTGGGAACATTCAGACTTATTTCTCTGTCAAACCTTCCAGCACGCCGTAAAGCTGAATCTAAAGAATCAGGCCGATTTGTAGCTCCAATAATAATGACAGGTTTACCGTTGGTTTTCTCAAAGGAAAGTTCATCCATGGACGTCAAAAGCTGGGCAACAATTCTCCTTTCCATCTCACGCTGAGCACCACCATCTCTCTTAGGGGTAATTGCATCTATTTCATCAAAGAATACCAAACAAGGCGCTAGCGATTTGGCTTCCTCAAATAAATCCCGAATCTTCTTTTCGCTTTCACCGGACATCCCACTTACAACAGAAGGAGCTGAAATAGATATAAACGGCACCTGAAGTTCTCCCGCTAGAGCATTGGCAATAGAGGTCTTACCACAGCCTGGAGGCCCATGGAGCAAAATTCCTCGGGGAGGTTCAACACCTGTAGATGCAAATATTTCAGGATGCAATATTGGAAGAGCGACAAGTTCCATTAGTTGGGCAATCACGTCATCCATTCCACCCAAAGATGAAAGATCTGCAGAAGGCGGAGTGCGATCTTGTACTTTTTGCCGCTTTGGTTTTATAATAGCATCTTTCGTTGGACGCTTCTTGTTACCCTTCTTACTGTCACTTTCGACAGCCATACCATCCTCGGCTGACTTTGGAGTTGGCGGAGGCACAGGAGAAAAGTTCCATTGTCCGGTTATGCTCCTGTTCATCTCGTTTTTATCCTGGATCACCATAAGGTTTTGCTTTGACATTTCCTCTTCAGTTATTGTCTCTGGCTGTGGCGTTAGGTCAAGCCCATCCTTTTCATCCTCAATCACTTGCTTCAAAACCCTTTCAACGGTTTTTTCAAGCAGTACCTTTTTGACCCGCTGAAGCGACAGGTCTCGGGTTTGAACATAGGCGATGACATCCATAAGTTTTAGGTCCTGTGCTAAGTAGATGTCTGCAAAATCATTTTTTAGGTCATCCATCGATTCACTGTCAGTATCTCCACCTTCTTGAGCAAGCTGTGCTCTAGCGCGCTGCTTCTCTAGCGACTTCTCGTCAAGCATCCGATATATAAGGTCAGCAATTTTATTATCCAGAGATTGGGACAGAGACCCCTTTTTAGCAGCATTTCGTGGCTTTGCCATTATTGCAGCACGGACAAAGCTTCGATGGGAACGCTCACGGCCCTTGCGCAGGTTTGTTGCCTTGTTGGAGACTGCGGTGATGATGGCGATGACTGAAGGGTGAAAATTTGAAGATGTTATTTCATGCAAAGCATCTCCTATCACGTGACACAAGAGCAACGAACTGGGACTTAGGATATTCTGTAATCCACTACTTCTATCCTCTCATCTACGTATTATGAAGTCCAGCTTCCACTAATCTCCAGCTTCACCTCTTTCGTTGCATAACCGATATTTATTCGGATGCTCGCTGATAAATGTTACCGCTCGCGATACCTCCGAATAATATAGTGCGAGCAATGTCGTCTCCCAATGCTACCGGTCCACTCATGCGGACCTCTAAGGCAATTATAACCAGTAACTACACTCTGCTAACTGATAAGACTCCTTACCTGCTTCCCGTATGTTTTAATGAGAGTTGCAGGGCCGAACAAGTGAGAATGCTCTATCGTCGCTTCTTCCGGCTTCGACCTTTGGTAGCCCAGCGTGCAATGATAAAAGAGAGCTATACGAATTATATTAGGGTGAAGTTTAGTGAGGATTATGCATTAAAACGCCGGCAAGCGTTGCCGCAGAATACGTGCCCGGTACTAGATGCCATAGAGGCTGGCCGTCGGTCGCTGACCTTTATCCTGAAGGCTGTATCTGAGATAGAGGATGCAGACAGCAATCCGGAACTTGCATACGACAACTATATATGTCGGAAGATTCTGAAGAACGTACTTACTCTGGAATACCAGCGGGAGCGCCTTGAGTTCAAAAATCCCAAAAGGAAGCAGATACTACGCCAAAACTACGAATACTTAGACGCCAAGTATCATGATCCTAAATATACATCATTAAGGAATGCTGACGTATCCATTATACATTTTAATGAGACATTGGGAACTAGGCTATAAAGTCGCATATCCGTACGAGTATTGCTGGATATATGCACCATGGTGCGCGTGGTGTTTTTTTTCCGTTACAGGCTGGGGAACTGGATGCTTCGGCGCCTCTACGATCCATGATCTAATAAAAGATTTGTCCATAATTGTGACGTTAATCTTCCTGAGGTACTCGCGTAGAATATCCAAAGCATATGTGACAGACTTATTTCCTTCTTGGTATGTGAACCGTATCAAGCAGTCGGCGGTAGTCACGATGAGGCCCATGGCCAGAAATGGAACAACGATGGAGTTGCAAAAGTCCACTGTGTCAACGATAGGGCTTGTGATGGTAATTTCTAGTTCTTCACCAAAAGATTCCGATAGTTTGCGAGCTGCGATTGTGGCTTGGTTATCGTTGCCTCTAATCTCTAAAAGAAAACCTTCTTTTGGCTCTTGGAAAGGAAACATTACATAAGTAGAAGTTCTTCGTTCGATTGTCCCTATGTTGTCCACCAGCGACAGCTTATCTTTCTCGTTGTGGTGTAACAGGTATCTATACTGGCCTGGCGACAATCTTAGTTGTACATTTGGTTGCATCTCGCTGTATTCTTGCGCTAGCTGATTGAGCTCTTCTTTGGCAGGAATAATCTCGCCGCGATTCTTTGACGGGCATCTTATGACAACGTTATCGTACCGGATATGGGCAAGCTTGTTCTGTGGAAGTTGAAAGCTGTTCGAAAACTGTATAAATACGTTGTGCTTCCTCATGATGGTTTGTATGACAGATCCGCCTGTCCCGATAACCGGCCTATGGTATGCTTCTGGAATAAAGAAAGATCGTTCAGAAGGTAGTTCGTCCGATACAAGCTTTTGGCCTAAGATGGCATTTTTTATGTCATTGGCAAACATAGTGAGAATCATGTTACCATGGCCATTTTGTAAGTCCAAATTTATTACGACGTCAGTACTATCCATAATACGTGAAATCTTACCATTCTTCTTACCGGAAACAAAGTCCTTGTAAGACGGATCTAATTCCACAAAATATTTCACTTGCAATGGTGTATTCAGCATATTCTTGGATACCCATTCGAGCACCTTCTCAAGCTTGCCCTGGTCGCCGACTAACACGAAATTCCAGTGATCAGGCTCCGCTAGAAGAGTGACGCTATATTTGATACATAGAGCAAGCAATGGGCCAGGAATTGCCTTCTCTATTGAGTTATATTCCCCATCATGGAAAAGTAACTGCAACTCCGAAACCTGAGACAAAATCTCCATAGTAAACTCCTTCCTTACTAGCTCAAGCAAGTGAGTCGACGAAGACTGGAATTCGACCTCTTCTTTCTCCATGTTCAAGTGAATAAACGTCTGGTATTTCATCATCAAATGGTTGAGCTCTTTGGAACGTTCTGAGCAGATGTAGCGCAACTTCACTTGGGAGACATTTTGCAGTTTTGCGTAGTATATCTCGCTGTCGATCGACCGGATCATTGACGTTAGAACCTCCTTTGCCTGGAGAACCATCGAGTGCACCGGCCCGGCCAAATACACATGCGGCACCGTTTCAGTGCCCGCGTTGGATAGATTCGGCAGAAACACCTTCGTCTGGAAGCTCGTGGAGATGTTTTTCAAGTTTAGGGATTGTACCCCTGCAACCATAGGGATAAAAGACACCGACTGGAGCTCCAAGCACTCTACCACATTGCCGTCGTGCAGGTGCAACAAGACTGCCAATTGCACGTGTGCCGCGTTCAACGCGCCCTTCTCTCCAATGAGGTAGCCGTAGTACGCCGGCCGCTGCTCGCTCGCTTTGATCGGATATATCTTTGTCTGCGACAACACAAAGTCCACACCGCGCAACTCGGCTGAAGAGAACAACTCGCCCAACTCCCTCTCCAATTCCCCAGTCATCTCAGTGTTCACCGGAATGCAGATCCCGGAAATAGATCCGCCGCCCCACGCCGCCGCCCCAGACCACCGCAACAAGTAATGATACTCGATGATGTTGTCTTTGCTGATTTCGCGCTTCGCGACACACTGTTCGCTTTGTGGGAGCCGGAAGATCGCCTCCCCCGCTTCATCGAAAGGCTTCCAGTTGTTCTGTGTGCAAAACACTGCTTGTGACGGCTTACGAAAGACCTTGGTTCTTACTGGCACGTACTGCTCCATCCTCATCGGCTGACCGTTACAGCAACTCCTATCTTGAGGTCCCCTAGTTCACTTGAAATATCTGCAAAACAGATACAGTCCACTATATTCTGTGCCACTGGCCTCAAAGTGTCAGTCTTAATGCTGCTTATTTGTTTTTGTTTCAGCTTTTGTTTTCAGAAGGTGGCGCGAGTGTTAATGACCTAAAGAAGCGTCGCCGACGCGCCAGCTTGCCGGAAGCGAGAACCTTCGCGTACCCCCCCGCCGACCAAGGTCTGGATCTAGCTAGTACGTAGGATAGGACCGGTCGAGACTCCGAAGCGCTCAGTCTGCCTCTGCAGTGCAGGCCTGGCGCCAGAGAGCGCAGCCCGGCTGCGGGCGGGCAACGCTCGTAACGCTGCGGCCGCTCCCTGGCGCGGAGAGGCCGCCATGGCTACGAGCCCTAGAAACTTTACTGGTGTCATCCGGGAGGTCGTAGCAGCGTCTACCGCACTGCCCTGAACCTGGGCGCTGCTACTCCGACCGCCAAGCAGCACAGGCGAAGACCGCCAAGCAGCTATTTTTGTGACGGACTCACTAAGCCCAGAGCTGGCCGCAAGGCTGGGGCCAGTGCCAGGCGGCGCCCGGGATGCGCAGCGTGAGAAGTCCCAACGGGCGCGGAGCGCTGTCGCCGCCTGGGGTGCGCGGCGTGCCCTACCGGCTAGGCTGCGGGTGTGTTTGGCGGGCACTGCTGCGTAACAGCGGTAGGGCGCGCGCAGTCTGCGGAATTTGCGCAGGCTCTGGTGCCTCCGCGGCTAGCCGGGTCGCTCTCTCGCGCTTGAGATCGCGAACACGGGCGGTTCCGCGGCTGTGCTAGCGAGCCTGGACGCAAGAACAAGTACAGAAAGTGGCGCCGGAATGCTCCGGACGACTATGGGCCTCGTCCGCGGCCGAGGAGCTCAAGAGACCACCTTCGGAGCTGCTGGGCCACGCAGCGTGAAGCATATAGGAGAATCCAGACACCGCGTGTATGTGGTTTTCACGAGGCGCTTCGCGCAGTTTGGCGAACTTAAAGGCCGCCAGGACCATTTCGCACACAGGCACAACAGCGACCTCAACGAACATTGCACATGGCCAAACGTGGCAGAAAGCCCTTGAATCGAGGATGGCGCGTGCAGCAGCAGGGCGGGCATGGCCATATGCATGGCATGCACGGCATGCAGCAGCAGAAGTTTGAACGGCACAGGTCACAGCGCCTGAACCCAGAGCAGATTGGGACGTCGGTGCACGACGAGAGTGACACCATCTCATTCCGCAACCACCTGCTTGCAAATTACATCCTGACCGCGGGATGGATGGACGCGCTGACGACACAAGCGGTACCTGTAAGCCGCATTGGGCGGACGCCGCTGTACAGCGAGCTGCTGCGGCTGGACGATCTGCGGGCGCGGAAAGCGGCCGCAGCCGATGAGGTGGCGGCGCTCGAGGCACGCTTGGACTCGTGGGCGCCGGATAGCGCGTTCCAGGAGGCATACACGGAGCTAGAAAAGAGTCCACTGCACCAGGAGGCCGTGGAGCGTGCGCTGGCACGCTATGAGCACCACTTCCGGCGCACTGCGCGCATGCAGCAGTCCGTGGTGTTTCGGAGCTGCGGTGGGCGCCCGCAGCCGGCGGCCGGCTGCGCCCCGGATAACTACTGGTCCGAGATCTACCCGCGTCTGCGAGAACAGCGTGCACGCCGTCTGCTCGAGGAGCGAAAGCGGCGGCGCGAGGAGGAGAAGCTGAAGGAACAGGCTGGCGCGGAGCAGATGCAGCTGCAGCTGCCGGCTGATGCGGCAGCGGCAGCCAGCACCGCTCATCAGGCACAGACGGCGGAGCCGCCCAGTGCCCAGATGCTCGATACGATGTTCAACGATATTGACCAGGAACCCTTCAATAACGGCTTCGATGACGCCTTTGGCGAACTCGATAGCGCATTCTTCTAGTGTATTTAGTGCAGCATACGTTTGTCAAGCAGCTTACCAATATGATAAAAAAGAACTCCCGACCGGCCACACCGCCTCCATTTCCGACCAACAAGCATGAATCCCGTACACGGTGGCGCATGGGTCGTCGGCTATGGCTCCCTGATCTACAAGCCTCCTCCGCACTACTCGCAGCGCGTGATCGGTGTAGTACACGGTTTCCGGCGCCGCTTCTGGCAGAGCAGCTCCGATCACCGCGGTACCCCAGAACTGCCCGGGCGCGTCGCAACACTAGTGCCTGCTGCTGATGCCCGCCTTCTAGTCGTTGCCTATTTTATTCCTGCCGCGCATGTTGCCGCTGTCACGGCGTATCTCGATGTGCGCGAGCAGGACGGCTATCTTCCGCAGACCGTTCCTGTGCATCTGGTGGCACCACCGCAACCGCCGCACGAGCTGCGTGATGCGCTGGACGCCCTGCCCTGTGATTCGGTTTCTGGACTACCCGTCGTACAATCCGTCATATACATCGGCATCCCCGATGCCGCCACCTTTGTTGGTCCAGAAGAACTGCAGCGCACTGCTGCCGTCATCGCGCACAATCACGGGCCCAGTGGGCCCAACTACGAGTATCTGAAGCTGCTCCACAGCGCGCTGCACTCAATAGCCGAAACGTTTGGCGCCCGCTTGTGCGAGCTGGAGGACCATTATCTGGACGAGCTGCTCGAAGCGGTCGACCGTCTACGGGCCCAGGCCTGTGCCGCGGTAGGTGCCTGATCTTCTGCTAAACCCACGCCGAAACAAAGATAGCACCCGCCGCTCCGGGTAGCGGCCCGGCCGTCGTGACCAGTTGCTAGCGTTAACTGCATAGCCGTACTCTGCGTTAACCGTTGGAAGGTTTACATCATTATGTACGTTGTGCGCTTTGCTGCCCTTGCATGGCAAAGGGGCCACCTAGTTTACATTACCCACCCGGTTAACAGCCTCATGACGACAACTGAACTTCATTTGGACAACTCACAAAGTTAGAGGATAAATCCCCACAGTCTGAATTCGGACAGAAGCTGGAGTTGCGCGTATTTGTCGTTGGAGATAGCTCATAGAAGCAAGAACAAAAAGACTAGGTTACTAGAGCGATGGACGAAGACTACGACGTTATCGTGTTGGGCACCGGACTCACAGAGTGCATCTTGTCGGGTGTATTGTCCGTAGAGGGCAAGAAGGTGTTGCACATTGACCGGCAGGACCACTACGGTGGTGAGTCCGCGTCAGTGACGTTATCGCAGCTCTACGCGAAGTTTAAGCAGAACCCGCTCACAAAGGAAGATATTGAGCAGAAGTTTGGGCGCGACAGGGATTGGAACGTGGACCTAATCCCGAAGTTCCTGATGGCAAACGGCGAGCTGACGAACATTCTCGTGCACACGGATGTTACGCGGTACGTGGAGTTCAAGCAAGTGAGCGGGTCGTATGTTTACAGCAAGGGTAAGGTCTACAAGGTCCCTGCCAACGAGATGGAGGCGATTTCATCGCCCTTCATGGGCATATTTGAGAAGCGGCGCATGAAGAAGTTTCTAGAGTGGATTGGCGACTACAAGGAGGACGACCCAAAGACGCACCTCGGCCTAGATTTGGACAATAACACGATGGAGGAGGTTTACTACAAGTTTGGCTTGGGCAGCAGCACAAAGGACTTCATTGGACACGCGATGGCTTTGTGGACCAACGACGACTACCTGCAGCAGCCTGCGCGCCCCACGTTTGAGCGGATTGTGCTGTACGTCCAGAGTGTTGCGCGTTATGGCAAGTCCCCATACCTCTACCCGTTGTATGGCCTTGGTGAGCTTCCACAGGGCTTCACACGTTTGTCCGCCGTCTTTGGCGGAACCTACATGCTAAATACGCCTGTTGACAAGGTTCTGTACACTGAGGACGGGAAGTTCAAGGGTATTGTCACGAAGGAGGGCACTGCTCGCGCCCCGCTGGTGATTGCAGACCCCACCTATTTCCCAGACAAGTGTCAATCCACTGGACAGAAAGTCATCCGCGCCATCTGTATTTTGGATCACCCTGTTCCTAACACGGCCAACGCGGACTCCTGCCAGATTATTATACCTCAGTCACAGGTGGGCAGGAAGAACGACATATACATTGCCGTCGTTTCAGACACCCACCACGTTGCCTCCAAGGGCTACTACCTGGCGATTGTTTCCACCATCATCGAGACTGATAAGCCACATATAGAGTTGGAACCTGCCTTCAAGATTCTAGGCAACATTGAAGAGCGCTTCATGGGCATTGCTGAAATCTTTGAACCCAAGGAGGACGGCTCCAAAGACAATATCTACTTATCGAAGTCGTACGACGCATCTTCTCACTTCGAGTCCATGACTGATGATGTGAAGGACATATACTTCAGGGTTACCGGCCAGCCGCTAGTCCTGAAGAAAAGAGAAGATGCCGAACCTGAGCAGTGATACTCGTTGTCGCTTGTTGTCTCGCTGACGGTATCATCTCCGAACGATATCCACGTATATTACTGTACCAGCCCTGTTCTAAGAAGCTATGTTTTTAACTCACGTATCTTAGAGTAAGCTACAGCCAAGATGCTTTCAAGTCACCTCTTTATAGTCCTAACTCTTAGCGAATAATCCTATAGTAGTCAGAGCTTGTTCACATCAAAAAAAAAACTACCTAAGCAACGAACAAGAATTCCAACTATCAAACGGAGCGAAGGCAAATAAACATGCTATTCTTCTCATTTTTCAAGACTCTGGTGGACCAGGAGGTCACCGTCGAGGTATGTGCCACTTTGGCCTTTGCATGGCCATCCGCTCGCCAACCATCCGGTGCGATACTAACTGTAACTTCAGCTGAAGAATGACATTGAACTCAAGGGTACTCTGAAGTCCGTCGACCAGTTTCTCAACCTCAAGCTCGACAACATCTCCTGCAATAACGAGGCCAAATACCCGCACCTCTCCAGCGTCCGCAACATCTTCATCAGGGGCTCCACGGTGCGCTACGTATATCTGAAGAAGGGCATGGTGGACACGAACCTGCTGCAAGACGCTGCCCGCAGAGAGGCCATGAGCGAAAGGAAGTAGCTCTATCCTCCAATATGTACTCTATGTATGTGAGCTATGTACATTAAACGAAGCAATCTGATCCGACTCGCCGCTAATCGGCGTCGCGGCCCAACAAGCGCCGCTCGCAGCGGGCGCGCGTATGGCCGACCTCGTGACAGTACGAGCACGTGAGCTGCGTCCGCTTCCGCCGCTGTTTCGGCGGTTCCGCTGCGCCCGCTCCTGCACCACAGAGCGGAACCAGCGCGTACTGCTGCCCGTCCTTTTCGATCACTTCCAGAGGCTCCGCCAGCATCTGCTCCAGCGCATTGCCATCCAGCGCCATCGCACCGCCCGCGTCCCCTACCCGCTGCTGCATTGTAAGCAGCGAATCCAGAAGTGTGGTTAGTTGTGCCAGTTTGCGCTCGTACTGCTCCTTCGATGCATTTCTGTCCGCCAGCAGCCGCGTCAGCACTCCCAAGTCCGGTCTGTCAGCAGTATTCTGCATCCTACTGTGCGTCACGTCTGTATCTAGTGCCAACCGCCGCCTCTCAGCTAGTGTCCACCTTCCAGGATTGGATACCACAGCGCGACTGGTCCGATGTGATGCTCCTGTTCCTTACGCTGCGAGTGCGCTGATCCGTTATCGTTTCCTGCCAGCTATATGCCTTCGTGGGCGCCTCTCTTTTAGCTGTGACGGCCTTTGGCCGGAAGGGACATTAGCAATCCCGGCTTGGTGAGGCGCTCCCGCGTTCGAACCTGCGGCCGGGCATGGTTGCGGAAAAGCGAGGTTGCCTAGCTCCTCGTGCGCCATGATACCACACTGGTCTTTCTGACGCGTGTCCTGCTACTTATCGATTTCTGCGGGTTTGCCGTCGATGCTGACATGGGAAACCTGTCGGTGGGGCGTGCAGTAATGGCAGGGCGAATGCCCGTCCGCTCATACGCTGGAGGGGAGTTTCATCCAGCACAGCGCGAGCGGCCCGTGGGGAGGCGAGCAGGATGGCACGTGTTAGGCGCTTGCGCGGACCTATCGTGGTATTGGAGCATTATGTTCCGACCGACTTTTTGCTGCACGGAAACGTAAAATGTGATACGCTGTTAATGGTGGCGGCGATGTGAGCAACGTAAAGCATCGTTTACGCGAGTGAGCGGGGTGAATAAACATGGATCGCAACGTGTACGAAGCGTGCAGTGATCTGATAAGGAGCCACCACGGTGTGGCGAGTGCAGATGAGGTTCTAGGGGAGAAAATTGGGCACCAGGTACCCGTGCCCGTGCCGGCGGCCGAAGAGGTGGAGTTGGCGGCTAAAGCAGAGCTGGAAGCGGGCGACAACGTGCTCCCGCATATGGACCTGAAGGTGCTGCACTACTTCATGACGCAGCTTGTGGTGCAGAAGTACGAGCACCTGGTGGGATGCTTCGACGAGACGGCACTGGTGACCTTGGGGCTGATTGTCGAAGAGTGGGTGCGCGAGTACCTACGGGCGGCAGGTGGGAGCGCAGGGCCCGGCCCTGCACTTGTGGTCAGCAAGGAGACGAACTACCGGCACTCTCCTGCGGATATATAGGGTGCCCGGGGATGGGCCGCGGGGTGGTCACGTGACTGGATGCTCTGCGCGCGAAAATTTTTTGCCGTGATAACTTCGATGGTCAAGAACTGTTGTTGAGCTGGAACCCATCGGCATACGGAATTTAACAAGATGGCAAGAAAGAAGCATAGCCGTGGCAAGGGTGCCAAAAAGACGTTTGGTGCGCGCAATGACAGCAATGCGCAGAAGGACTGGACAGAGCTGGTGAAGGAGAACGAGAAGTGGGAAAACTACTACAAGCAGCTAGGCGTTGTGCCAGAGGCGGAATGGGAGGACTTTAAGAAGACATGCCAGACGCAGCTTCCACTGACATTCCGCATCACGGGCTCGCGGAAACATGCACAGGAGGTGCTCGAGCTTTTCGAGAACGAGCATTTGCCCAAACTGACTAATGTCGTGTGGGACGGTGAGAAGGTGGAGGCGCCCAAGGCGCTTCCATGGTATGGCGACAACATGGCATGGCAATTAGATGTATCGAAGAGTGTAATTCGGAAGAATGAAGAATTTTCTAAGATGCAGAGATTTCTAGTCGTCGAGAATGCTGTTGGTAACATTTCGCGCCAGGAGGCCGTGTCTATGATCCCTCCGATTGTTTTGGGTGTAGAACCACACCATTCGGTGCTGGACATGTGCGCTGCTCCGGGCTCCAAAACAGCCCAGCTAGTTGAGGCGCTGCACGCCAATGGGCCTGAGCCATCTGGGTTTGTTGTTGCGAATGACGCCGATTACAGAAGATCGCATATGCTGGTCCACCAGCTGAAGAGACTGAACTCTGCGAACCTGATTGTTGTTAACCACGACGCACAGTTCTTCCCACGCATAAAAACCGCTGAGGGGTCGAAAGATTTCTTGAAGTTTGACAGGGTCCTATGTGACGTTCCATGTTCTGGAGACGGAACAATGAGAAAAAACATCAACGTTTGGAAGGACTGGGGCACCGGTTCCGGTCTTGGCCTACACACTGTTCAATTGAACATTTTAAACAGGGGTCTAACTCTACTGAAGAATGGCGGTCGTCTAGTGTACTCTACGTGTTCTCTAAACCCTATTGAGAATGAAGCAGTTGTTGCTGCGGCCTTGAGGAAATGGGGTGCGAAGATCAAGTTGGTCAACTGCGATGACCAGCTTCTAGGCCTTGTTCGCTCCACTGGTATCAGCTCCTGGCCGGTTCTTGATAAGAATTACGAGGAGAAAAACAAGGGTGACGATGGAACCATTGCAACATGGTTCCCACCTTCAGAAGAGGAAGCGAAGGAATTCAACTTGGAAAACTGTATTAGAGTGTACCCTCACCAGCAGAACACTGGTGGATTCTTCATTTCCGTTTTCGAGAAAATCAACACCGAACCGGTTGAAACTGCACAAGATGAGAAATCGGAAGAGCCTGAGCAAAAGAAGCAGAAACATGAGCCTGCGCCAAAGAAAGAAAGGCTACCACGTGATGCGAATGAAGAGCCATTCGTTTTTGTTAGTCCTACACACCCGGAATTGGCCAACTGTTGGTCTTTCTACGGTGTTGACGATGCTTTTGATCGAAATACCTGTCTGGTCCGCAATGCTGCCGGAGAACCAACTAGAGTGATCTACCATGTTGCGACGCCATTAAAGTATTTGATAGAGGCTAACGAAGATAGATTGAAGATTGTGTACTCCGGTATCAAGCTGTTCGTGTCTCAAAGAAGTGACGTTGGGTGTTCATGGAGAATTCAAAGTGAGGCTTTACCTATCATGCAACATCATATGAACGATGCGCGCGTTGTTGACACCAATTTGGAAATGTTGAAGAAGCTATTATTAGAGGCATTCCCTCGTTTTGAAGACATGCAGGAAGCTCATATCGATGATGATTTTATCGCAAAGATGAGCTCTCTGTCGTCTGGGTGCGCGTTCATTAGGGTGACCCGTGGCCAAGATAAGGAAGGGCTGTTCCTCCCTCTCTGGAATGGCAATAAGTGTGTGAATCTAATGGTATGCAAAGAGGATACACATGAGTTGTTGTACCGTGTCTTTGGTATCGAAACCACGAGCAAGCAAAACCCTAAAGCAGAGGCGCAGGCAAAGGCGCAGGAAGAGAAGGCAGCTGCCCTAGCTGACAAAGACTCTCCACAAGAGTCAGCTGAGGATGTGCAGGTAGACGTATCCGAATCAGCAGCTGAGAAAGAAACTCCACTTACCGCAGTTCATACCGAGGCTGATGCTTCTGAGCAAGTTTGATGCTTCTGAGTAAGTTTCATGCGACAGTTTCATATTATATTGTATAGTATCATATGCTGTATATAACCACGAATCCATATTCAAATATATACTTACATTTATGTGCAGCATTCTAATACTTGGGGTGTTTGTGTTTAATTGTCAATGCGAAGACAGAGAAGCTATCAACACTTAATCGCCGCGCGACATTGTATAAATTGCGAACGATCTTTGTAGTTGTCGCCGGACACTGATCTTCTGTGCGCCAACGAAACTATCCACAGTTACTTTGATCGCCCGATCAAGATCCCAAGAAGAAACAAACTCAGAGAGTCTCATCTTTGCAAACGATTCAGCAATTCTAAGGATAGATTCCAAGTGTCTAACTGTAATAGGGAAGGAACCCGTTGTAATACTTTCTCTTCTGAGATCCGCATACACTTTACTAACTTTCCCCATGTCCATTTGGTGTAATTTAGGATTAACCTTGGTTCGCGCGTAGTGTATGTATTTCATCAATACTTCTTGAGGAATAGGAGATATTTCCCCCTCTTTGTCTCTATGACGCTTGAGTTTCTTTTGTCTGTTGGACAGGGCAGCTGTTCCAGCATCGGCCTCCTCCATGTCCTCATCAGCTGGTTCCTGGTGGATGTCAGATTCAGGGTGCGATCTGATATGGGAGTCGACAACAAACGTTGCTAGCCTTTCATCACTTTCTTCGTCGACAAGATCTCGCACAACGCACAGGATATCGAATCTCGACAATATCGGCTCGGTTAAATCAACGTTTTGGCTCAATGGTAATGTTGAGTTGTAACGACCCCCGTTTGGGTTAGCAGCCGCAATAATCGAACACCTAGCTTGCAAAGTGGTTACAATACCAGCCTTAGAGATGGATATACTCTGTTGCTCCATTGCTTCATGAATGGACGTCCGATCCTGGTCATTCATCTTGTCAAACTCGTCAATTAAACACACCCCTTTATCGGCCAAAACCAACGCACCACCTTCAAGAGTCCATTCCTTGGTGATAGGATCCTTCCTAACCGAGGCAGTTAAACCTACTGCAGATGCACCTTGGCCAGTAGCAAAGACAGCCCTATGTGCCGTCTTTTCCACATATTTTAAGATTTGAGATTTGGCAGTACCTGGGTCACCTAAGAGTAAGACGTTGATATCACCACGTATCGAATGCTTCCCATTTACGTTCTTCGGTACACCGCCAAAGAGTGAGCAAGCAACCGCAGTTTTAATGTCACGATGGCCATATATAGATGGTGCGATAGATGAAATGATTTTGTCAATAATACCACGGTCCCGTGACATCTTACGGAACTCGCGCTCCTCTTCCTCAGTCCAGCCAAAAACATCTAAACCTTCATCTCCAGCATCGTCGCCTGAGTGAAGTCCACCTTCCCTACGTTTGATAGAGTTAGCCTCCAGGACAGTTGCAAAGACGGGGAAGCCATTCCTGGCGTTCAGATTGCCGTCATAAGTGTTCTTGTAAATTCCAGTAACCTCCACTTCCTCGCCCGGTTTGGCAACATCAACCAAGTCCCAAAGAAGAATAACTTCCCTATGGCGCGGAAGCCTGCCAGCAGGGACAGTCCCGGGAGACTCTTGTAGTGTGAGCCGCTGGTAGTTGCGATACAACGTCTTTTCCATATTAGTTCTGAATGGGCCTTTCGAACGACAATTGGTACAGAAGGATATCTTAATCTCTTCGTTAGAGTCCTGGTAGTAGGGGCCGAGAATGGAGCCACACTTTAAACAGTTGAATTTCACATACTTGAGTTGCGGAAACACACCTGTTCTCCTGGTAACGACACCGGTGACACGCACCAACGAGTTTAGATTTGCCTCACGCAGCTCTCGCAGATTGTGTATGGTGGGAAAGTCAGATATGCGCACATGGATCTCTGAGTGTATGCGCGTATATTCTGGGTAATGCAGCTGCGTTGCTTCCATGGCAACTGTATCGAATATCTTTAACATCTCTTCCGGGCACCTCGCTAAAAAAAGCGCCAAAATAGCCTTCGACTCAGCTAAGTGACGGTAGTTGACCTCCAGCGACTCGGAATTCAGCTCACCAAGCGTTCTAATGCGCGCACCGTACACAGACTTGCCGTATTCGTCGGTATACTCAAGGAGAAATGATTTCAGCTCCCGTGCGATCGTCCGCGCCACGTTCGGTTGCGTGATCCACTCCGAATAGCTGGATGACTTCACATCGCTCAGAGACTCGAGAGTGAGCTCCTCCATCAGCGGGTCTACATCCATATCAGAGAGAAGATCGTCATAGTCCGCCTCGTCGTATTGGTTCCTTCTGCGCCGGCGCTGCACCGGCATACCCATCGCGTCCACCTGCATCTTGTCATCCGCGTCCATCTCGTCGTCCAGAAACACCTGGCTATCGTGGAGCATCCTGTCCCGCGCATTGAGCTGCGCGTCGATCCGTCGCCGGTCCGCCAACGACAGCTCCTCGTGCTCCGCGTCGTCCACGCCCTCATTTTCATAGAAGTCCTTGTTGCGATTGGCGGTATAGTCCGCGTACATGTCGTCGCCCACCAGGTCGACCTCGTCTATGCGCTCTTCTGCGTCATCCAGGTCGTCTGCAAACTCGATGCGCTCGTCGCCGTCGTTATCGGGGTTCTCGAAGTCGATCTCGTCCGGCGACCCCAGCGGCGAATTATTCCCCATACGCGAGCCGCGCCCGCTCCCAACTTGTGGCGACGATGGTGGGTGCTCGTAGCTCTGTGACCTGCTGTCACTACTCCGCTGCTCTGTATCGTTTTCATCTCTAGCCCTTCTGCGCCCGTGTGAACCCTCCATTCCGTTATGCGAAGCCATACCCAAATTACCAAATTGCCCTTCCTGAGATCTTGAATACTATCTCCCAGATGTTTGACAGACGCGCAGCTTCTCACGATACGAAATATCGTGATTTTACGTGACTTTCAATACCTCATTTTGGATTGTATTGGTGAAGCATAGATTTTTCAGTCATATTGAAAAATTATTTCCAAACAGGGCAATTGGATGAGCTGCTTCGAACCCAACCAAAACACCTAAAGCAACCTAGATCGCTCTTAGTATCGCCTCAGCATGCTTTATTGCGCTGTTGGGGTTTGTAGGCTGGCTTGGGGTGTCCTTTCTTCAGTCTTCTTTATTCGTGTAGCTGACATCTGCCACTTGCGGCACCACGATGTAACCTAGCTGCCGCCTGTGTGCGAACAGGAACTTCCTGTGAGAGGGCTGGCTTGATGAAGTAGCGTCCAACGCATTGCTTTAGTCACGACGGCGCATAATGGCGGAAACACGTGAGCTGTATGTCCAGGTGCGCCAGATATGGGCCAGGTGAAATGCTTGTCTGGTAAGTGCACGAAGGTACCATCTGCATCACACTGCAAGAGACAGGCAGTATTAGGTGCACTCAAGGGTAGCGATGAGCGAGGTAAGTGTCAAGGAGTATATTTCGCAGCAAGAGGCGCTGGAGCGGCAGGCTAGAGAGGCAATGCCAGGGGACCCAACGAAATGCACGTACTCCATGGGGCCGCTAAGACAGCCGATATTTGCATGCCGGACATGTGGCGATATCGGGGTCTGCTACTCGTGTTCCATACAGTGCCACACGGAGTGCGACTTGGTCGAGCTGTTCGAGAAGAGGCAGTTCAGCTGCGACTGTGGCACGGAAAGACAGAAGTCTGCAGAGAAGACGTGTAAGTTGAGGGAAAACAGCACTGCTGACATCCCCGATTACTCAAATCGGTACGGGCAGAACTTCAAGGGTCTCTTCTGCTGGTGTGCGCGGGAGTATTCGCCGGAGAAGGACGCGGTGATGGTGCAGTGCCTGCTCGGCCTCGAGTGCAACGAAGACTGGTACCATGACCACTGCATAATGGGAGTCCGCGATGATCCAGACAGTGCTGATGCAGAGCGCGAGCTGCCGGGCTTTCCTGCACTCGACACATTTGCCGCGTTTATCTGCTGGAATTGTGTCCATAAATATGAGATGCAGTTCAAGCGCCTGCTCGCTCATGAGCTAGCTGATCAGCTTATTGCAGACACGGTCGACTGGATTCCAACAGACACGCCGGCCGAGCGCGCAGCACTTTCGGACGCTGATCGTGCTATGCCAGGTGCGGCGGGGTCGAAGCGCAAGGCCGCAGACCAGATTTACTCTATTTTCTTGAAGGAGGGCTATTCCGCAGTGCTTGAGCGCGTCAGAGACTCGCTACCCCCAGGCGACAAGCTCAGAATCTTTCTGACTGATATTGCACCGTTTCTAATCCATGAGGACCCGGTTTACGAGCCTCCAGAAGACTCTGACCCCGTATCCTCGTATGAGGCTGCCTCTCGCGCTCTGGACATGGTGAGCCACGAGCGCGCGCTCAATGGCATCCTGGCATACCAGGCGTTCAAGACGAAGCTTTCGGAGTTCCTACAGCCTTTCGCAGATACCGGAAAGGTAGTCAAGGAAGAGGATATCAAGTCTTTCTTTCAGGCGCAAAAGGAGCCTCCAGAGGACTCATCGTAAGAGGACCTTACATATAAGACACATATCACTAGAACCTACAACCGTTTAGCAGATACATTAAGTAAATCATCCAGAAAGTCACCATATTCGCTTGGAGACCATCTTAAAGCGCTCGACGGCTTCCAGTGAGTGTGTGTTCTTGGTGTCTTTCTTGTTACGTAGCTCATTTAAGCTGGGTGGTACCGTCTTCCTAGTTTCCTCATTTGAATCTGACGACGATGGGAACGGTTTAGAGTGTATGGAAGCCCGCATCTGATCGTCAACCTTACCCAGGCCTGGTGATAGCGCACCAGGCACGTAGATCCCTTGAGGTGCAGGTGCATGCTGTTGCTGAAGTGTCTTCGCCCATTTCATGAGTAGCGCTTGCAATATAAACTTGGCCAGAACCATGCAAATAAATACAAGTGCAAGAACAGTTATGATGTTGAGCCTCGAGGTATTGGTAGGATCCAGCATTTGCAAAACCGCAGGCCCTACCAGCACGATAAACAGTACGACCAGCGCCGGCACCGGCAAGCCGATACGTGCTTGGAATTTGTGCAGATTATTCTGGTGATCATTGCACAGTATATGCAAAAAACGGTCATATAGGTGCGGGCGCAGGCGGTTGAATTTGGTGACATAGCCGTGCTTCACCCAGTCAACCAGTAGCTCGCTACCGATGACCATCACCATGGGCCCGTACAGAACGCCCAGCAACACCGATGAGGTTGACGCAAGCTGCCACGAGTTCGGTAAGACCCGCGATATCGAGTGCCCAGTCGCCACTACGTTTCGAAACGCAATGCTTGTCAGGAACGTCAGTAATTGGAACCGCTCCACGATATCGGCGATTGCAAGCTGGAAGACGCCCTCCTTGTCCATCCGCTTGAATACGGATGCTTTGAGCTCTGCAAACTGCATCGAAAGGAGCAATGTTAGCAGAGAGTTCGAGTACGAGTTCACCGCGACGTTCAGCGCAATGGTCTGGTATATCAGAACAAACGCATGTGCCACCAAGTACCCTGTAGCTGCCACCACTAGCGCTGTGTCGCGGGTGCGCCAAGCCCGCGAGACTGTCAAAGTGCTCAGCAGGTTCTGCCCCAGGCTTGCTAACATCTTGTCGCACATGTCCAGCACCTGGAACATCATGTAGAGCTTTACCGCGCTCTGGCCCTTGATTCTATGGTAAACCCTCGATGTGTCCACGCGAAGCAGAATTGCGCTTGCTACCACAATCATACTTAGCATCAGCAGATCCCGCGTAGCTTTAGCGCTTGTATCGCGCCGCACTAGCCCCCCCGCCAGCCGTAGAGGTACAATGGTGAAGTAATATATGAAGCAGTCCAGGCATCCTAACAGCGCAAACAAAAAGAACCGCTCCAGCGTCATGGGCAGCATAACCATATTTATTATCTGCTCCACCTCACCAGCTACCTCGGCATCAGTGGCTACGGCCTCTGTTTGCGACGCTATCCGTGCCGCAAGTGGCTCTAGTGAGTTTAGTAGTACTCTGCGTGCATTACCTAGCAGCCCCACTATATCCCATGCTCTGATGTTTTCCCACGGTTTAGTCAACTTCTCGCGCCGTCTCATCGACTATCGAAACCTTTCAGACAGTCCAACCTTGTTCCAGTACGGACCTGTGCACCTGCTGATCTTCACTTTAAGTATGGACGTAACCTCAACGGAAAACGAAACCTTTGCATCGCCTCCCAGAAGCCTGAGAGCCACGCCAGGGAGCGCGGCGAGGGTTTAGAATCGGTACAGCGTTACTAAAGGCTCATGGCTACTATTGAGGACATTCAAAAGCAGGTTTTAGTTGCCTATCAGCAACATCGGCAACTGTCACTAAAGGAGGCGGACCTGCTGACGGTCGAATTGCTCGAACTGCTCTCGCAGACAGAATGCACACCCGAGACACTAAAATACGTGGGAAGGTTCTTTACCAAGACGACATATTCAGACTTGATAGATGAGCGCAATCTAAACAAGCTATGCGGGTACCCGCTGTGCGGGCAGAGCCAAGGTCGTATCCGTGATCCCTACGAGAATCGACGGGTGAGCAACTTTCTGACACAGAACAACCCCTACAAATATCTCACAAGCTTCTGCAGCAAGCTGCACTTCCGGTGCTCACAGTTCTACCAGGTGCAGCTGTCAGATGAGGCATTATTTGCGCGGGTAGGTGTGCACCTCGACGACTACGAAGCAGGGCGTGTGTTACTATTAGAGGAAGCCATGGCTGAGGAGCGCGATCTACGGACGATGATCCGCGGCATGAACGGGCTGAGTCTAGGGGAGAACGGAGCGGGTGACGAACTACAGAAGGACCTCAGCGAATGGCTGAGCGAGGTGCGCATAGTTGAGAACGAGCGGCCGCCTCTGCTGGGAGACCTGATGAAGGAATAGGACTATAAACTATATACATTCAGCGATAGTAGTTTTTACCGTTCACCATTCGCCACTTGGAGAGTAGGGAACCGAGATCTCTGCCTGGAACGAATGGATTAACGGTGTGGAGCTCTTTCTGGAAACACTCGAAGCGTTTGGCGCGACGGGTATGCATAGCAGCACTGCACTTAATGTAATACGGGAGGTGTACCTTGCTGATTTGGGCACTATAGCGCTTGAGCTTCTGGCTCGTGCGCTTGCGATTTGCAAGCTGGTTCCGAAACGCGGCCTCATATGGTTCCAGCCATGCTCGGCCAGGCTTCCAGTCGCTTTTGGCCCCATCTGGGGGAAGGGTCCCAGTAGCGAGCAGTTGCTCCCACTTGGCCTCGTGGGTGGCCCATATCACCTCTTCTTTCAAGCGGTTTGACATGTCAAGGCTTCGTTGGGCAGCCCTGCGCAACGCGACGATCATAGCCGTGAGCCTTCGGGACTGCCGCTTCTTCCTGTTGACAGCTGAACGCACGAACCACAGTCGATCACTGCCCACCATAGTGTAGCTAAGGTATGCTTTAGGAGAGCGCTGGATGTTGCGCTGGACGATGCCAAGTGTCCTGAGGTCGGAGGCATGCCGCGCAAGAGGGGCAATGAGCTTCTCCATGTAGTCATTTGGTATGACTGCTGGTAGGAGATGTTTTCTCGTTAGGTCTCGATGGTAGCGCCAGTAGTAATGTGCTTCTTTATCCTTAGAGGGATCATTGTAATGCTTTGCTGGCATGGGCAGCCGCTCTTCCTGTGGTGTCGGTTTTGCAGCGTACTTCTGGATTATCTGCCATGCGCCTACCGCCTTCGCTACTGCGAGGTGACTATTTAACTGCTTCATATCCTCCAAAAGCTGTAAAACCTTCCAGCTAGACTGTGTACCTCGATGTTTGAGTATCGTTTCCCTAACTACTTCACGGGTCTGTCTTCTCAAGAGATTGGATATCGGTACATAATTTGTAATTCGGAGTGTATATCGATACCAACTCAACACTAGATGCCTATGGGCGGCATAGCGAGTAAAAGGTTGGACCATGCGTGTCTGAAGAGTCGCTGTGTCGAAGTCAGAAGCTTTTTCATATAAAGATGACATTTGAAGATCGCCTTTTCAACTATTACCTATACTTACGTATCTGAATCTAAGAGGATCCTCCTTCTCAGTGCCTACAAAATGACTAGAGATCACTATTAGTGATTGGCTATCTACTTACCAGAACCTCAGGCCAAGTAGCTCAGCGTTTGCAACGAGCTCCTATAAGTGAACTCACGTGATGCTGCTCTCTACTGCTCAAAAGCCTCTATACCGGGCCCGAAGGTTCCAATATATGAAGTGAATGAATGGGGTTGTACTAATACATGACTGATATGGATATAGGTACCTATAAATGTGCAGGGCATGTTTCTGTAGCGACGCTTATCAAATCATTCTTCGGAAGGGTCTTCCGCAGCATGCGACATTTGATGCATTCTTTAACGAGGCTGACGTTCCTGTTCCTGACATGATGCAAAACTTAGCGAAATAAGTGGAACTAAGTGCTAAAGACTACCGCATGAGTCATATGATAGCTAACAGTGCGCGTTTTCGTCAAGCTATATGGTACTGCGATAGGTAGTTGTGACGTACTGTGCTGCCTTCATTGCAGGCATTTGTTTCGAATGGTGTTGCTGCTGCTGCAGGTAAACCTGTTTGTTATACTGACCTTTTTGTGGGATATCATCCCGATAATCGAAAGCACGACCTTCATTCTGCCTGCGTGAGGTGGCAATGAAGTTTTCATATTTTCTCTTCACATCGAGCTCATGAATGCATGTCCCTGTCAGTTGGTTTCCTATGGTGAACCAACCTGGGCGCACGTTGTGATCGCGGCCAAATATCTCTAGCTTACGGGCATGTGTGCCCACAATTCTTTCGACCATGCCGTAAAGTTCATCAGGCTTTCTGCTGGTTTCCCTGGTGGAACTAATGATAAGGTCAATGTCAATCTGCTTGTTAAGCCACTCGGGGTCGCCTTTCAAGCCAACTAAAAGATGCTCCTTCGAGTGGTTCAGCCAGTGTCCTGTACGCCCGGTTACAATGGTCCTTCCGAGTTGATTTGTTTTAATCCAAGAGATCTCGTTGATCACCTTATATCCCCAATTCATGAGGGATTCCTTTCCTAGCTCGATGGCCCTGCCAGTTACCCACAGGAACAATAACCCCTCGTCCTGCAGGATGTCTAGTGGGAGGAGCAACAGCTCGTTGTCGTTGCATGTTCCATACGGAAGGTTCATATGGATATTCCACGCAGGATCAGCAATCACGGCGGAGAACTTACCAAGGATAGTGAAGTCAAACTTGCGCACGTCGCACTTGATCCACTGTGAGGGAAGAATCGATTTTACAACAGAGGAACAGCAGTCGCCGTGCGTATAGAAGCCTATGCGCCTGTTTTTCTCCTGTGTTTCGTTCAACTGGTTGACGGATTGTTCCACCGATTGCATCAGCCGTTCTGGGATATACTGAAGGTAATGCACGTACCGGCAGCTATTCAGCTTGTGGCAGGTATCCAGGTATGAACAATCACCAAGCGATAGGTCTGTCTGTGGCTTCAAGTTCGGGATGAAATGTATGTGCGTTTGGATGCATTGGACCAGCCCGGGGTACTCTTTGTCTGCTTTGAACAGCTTTTCCTTCTGCAGCGAAACGATTTTGTTGTTCGAAATATATGCGACCGTGGACAGAATGGATGAGTGCTGCAGGTCCTTGCACGTGGGGATGTACGGCGCGTGCGGGACGGTTCGCTTGACGCGCTCGCGCGCTAGCCGAAAAGACGCCAATTTGCACGCCAGCAGCTCTTCCAGCCGGTTCAGCGCCTGTGTGCTCGGCGTCTCGATGCGCGTCTCCAGGGCGTTGGTCAGCCGTTCCAGCAGTGTGGCCGGCGCGCACTCTGCTTCCTCTGCGGCCGCCTGCTCGCGCAGATTGTAGTAGCCGGGGTGGAACCGGTTGACAAGATACTTGAGCGGCGTCACATGCACGTAATCCAGCTGCTCGCCCTCCGGGAAGATGCTGTCGCACACCACCCCGATGGCACCCTGCACCACCTGCGCAATTAGCACCAGGTCCTCGTGGAACTCTCCGTACGAAGGCGTCTCCTGGTCCTTGTCGGCCCACTGCTGTAGGTACATGCAGAAGAGCGCATAAAGGTCTTTCAGCCGCCCGTCCACCGGATGCGCTAGGATCGTGACATGGTTTTCGATCAGGTATTTTACCAGTTCCAAATTTACCGCCATCGCCGCTGCCGTGCTCTCTCTTCAGATCTTCGAATGCGCCTTCTAGGGTATGCTGATCTTGCGTTCTGAATTTATCACACGTCCAACACCACGCGCGACTACCGCAATCCCTCTTGCTTTGAGGAACCCTGAGCTTCGGTTTAAAACCGTCATGCTCAATGTTAAGTCTCTCCCAGCAAAATTCGCCAAATTTAATATGTCCTCACAAGACAGCAAGCTAACATGTAACTACATAGAAAAGCGCTAGCACAACTGTAGCCGCCTACGAGTGGTCCACATAGCGCTGGTCTTCCACGTTACAGAGATGTTTTAAGATTTTGTCACGTGATCAGATTGGGTTCGCTAGATTTGTAGGATCCTCGTTTCACATCTTTTCAACATCCATCACACATGTGACGGACACCGATAACAGAAAGCACGCGTAGAGGAGACGTGACAGGATGTCGCAGACGTTCTCGTACGATGCCAAAACGGTGAACGAGCAACCGCTGTTCGAGTTCGGGGCCAGCTATACGCCGCGCGTATCTTATCACTATAATTCGCGAGTATCTCAGTACCACTATGGCGTCCGTCACCCCATGAAGCCGTTCCGGCTGATGCTGACGGACCACCTGGTGTCGCGGTACGGGCTGCACAAGGTGATGGACCTATACGAGACGCGGGCAGCGACGAAGGAGGAGGTTCTGGCATTCCATGCGCAGGATTATGTGGACTTCCTGAGTCACGTGGCGCCGGAGAACCTCAACAAGCTGCCGCGGGGCTCGCTGGAGAAATTCAACATCGGGGACGACTGCCCAATCTTTCAGGGTCTGTTTGAATACAGCATGCTGTACGCCGGGGCGTCGCTAGACGCGTCGCGCAAGCTGATAAACGGGCAGTCAGAGATCGCGATCAACTGGTCGGGCGGGCTGCACCACGCCAAGAAGAGCAATCCTTCGGGGTTCTGTTACGTGAACGACATTGTTCTGGCGATTCTGAATCTGCTGCGCTACCACCCACGCGTTCTGTACATTGACATTGATCTGCACCACGGAGACGGTGTCCAAGAAGCATTCTACACTACTGACCGCGTGTTCACGGTCTCGTTCCACAAGTACAATGGTGAGTTTTTTCCGGGAACGGGGGATTTGGATGAGATCGGATGCTCGCGCGGCAAGCACTTTTCGCTGAATGTGCCGCTCAATGACGGCATCGATGATGATTCGTACATCAACTTATTTAAGAGCATCATAGACCCGCTAGTTACATCATACAAGCCAACAGTAATTATTCAGCAATGTGGAGCAGACTCTTTGGGGCATGACAGACTGGGGTGTTTCAATCTAAATATCAGAGCCCACGGCGAGTGCGTCAAGTTTGTGAAGTCGTTCGGGATACCTATGCTATGTGTCGGTGGTGGAGGTTACACCCCCAGGAATGTGTCGCGGCTATGGACGTACGAGACAGGCATCCTTAATGATGTGCTCTTACCTTCAGATATCCCAGAAGATATTCCGTTCCGCGAATGGTTCGGTCCAGACTATTCTCTGCACCCGGTCTTGGATGATTTATACGAAAATAAAAACTCCAAGAAGTACTTGGAGAACATACGGATCCGGTGTCTAGAAAACATAAAGTATCTGCAGGGGGCGCCAAGTGTGCGCATGGATGCGGAGCTGATCCCTACTCAGGATCTTCCAGGTTTAACAGAAGAAGAAGAAGATTTGATACGGGAACTAAACCAAGAAGATGATTCCTATAGGCTAGAGCAGATTGAAAAGGACAATGTTAGGCGCGGCGAGCTATTGTAAATATTAACGCATTTATAGTTGTAAAATTATTCGGAAGGTAGTTTAAGAAAACGGTAAGGGAACGTCTTCTCGTAGGCACGTGGCCGAGCAATAGCTGGGCTGTCGCCAGATGCTGAACAGATACTGCAAGGAGGTTTTGCCTGATTCTGCACCTAGCACATCCACAATGTACTGGAAGTACGCTATGAGCTTGCAACGAATCATATCAATATCCATCCGATGTGTCAGAACGGAAGAGCAGATAACTATGCCCGTATGAACCATCATGCACCGGAAGTCAGATAGAAGCGGCTTGATGATATACAGCGGAGCCAGGTTGATATTCAGAGTACGGAAATCTTCATACGTCTTCACGGATCCATCTGCAATCTTTGCCATTATAGAGTGTATTTCACCAGCGGAGAGATGTGATTCTTCAAACATCCATTCAATGTTGCGCCAGATTCTGTTTGCACTATTTTGGATTAGCATGCAGTTTTGTGAGAAATGGAATCCCTTTAATAAAAATGTTATGAACAGGGACTCCACTTGGACCTGTTGTATAGTATCGAGTATAGAGTATACTTGACCGCGATGTCTTACTATAGCGCTGGCCTTTATTGAGAACATTTCTGTGCAAGCAGTATTATTCACGAGGCCAAAATTGTTTGGTATTACAGCATACTTTCGGCTGGCTTGAAGGAGGTCCGTGATTAGGAGGAACTGGTCATTGTACCGGTCAGCGGACGGGTCGCGTAGAAACTTTTTAACGGCCTTTAGCAGCATCAAAGCTTCTCTTGAATATCCTAGGAAGATATTATAGCCTCCATTCGTTAGTAGCCCCATTTCCCGTAGTATAGGTGCACTGTCATCTGTGGAACCCAAGGAGAATATCTCGTCAATTTCCTGATCTGTCTGAAGAGTTCCACTATTTAATAGCGAGGCGGTCGCCTCTATTGCAGCAAGCCATGACTTTACCAGTACAACCAGATATCTCTGTGAAGGCTCCATTGGTAGACGGTTACAGTATATGCCGTACTTGCTAAATAAATTCTTCGCACCGCTAAAGTGTATTCGCCAGCTCTTCCCATCAAAGCTTGAACTATCCAATGTCAGAATTAGTACGCAGAGCATCAAGCTCTCAATCTTTCCCTGTGCAATATTAACCTCAGGTAGCCGGCTGAACTCTCTGTGCAGCTGTTCGAACACAAGTCGCAGATGTGTCTGTCGCACCTCGCGATGCTTTACAAGACGCGTAGTGTTGTATAGAAACTTAGCTGCCACGGATATCAAGGCACTCTGAAGGTATGATGTCGTGACCTGTTCTGCAATATTGATCCGTGCCAGCTGTTCGAACAACACATTATTGCAGATATTGGTCTCCGCGCTTACCGCCAGCGGCAACAGCCACCACGAAGACTTGTAGTAGAAGACTCGTAGATAACCTAGCTCTTCCTCAGGGACCATATACAGCCGCTGTGCCACGGCATCCCATCCGGCGCGAGCCTGTACTACCCAGTTTCCGTGGAACTCATAGTTGGGCACACGCAATTGCGATTCCGTCGTTTGGAGGGGGTCATCCATGCCACCAAGGTCCATCCTATTGTCAACCTCGCGCATAGTAACCCGCGCTGGGTCGCTACTGCCGGTGCCGTTCCTTGCGCAGGCTTTCTTGTCTGTAACGCGTTCTCGACCTCTGAGTGATAGCACATTAATCTCCTTAAACCGGATCTTCGAGTTATTCACCATATACACGCACCTTTTGCCCAAGTGAGAGCACTGCCAGCAGGCTGGTTTTGTCTCGTCGCATTTCACCTTGCGACGTTTGCATTCACTGCAGCCGTTCTTCGAGTATTTGCTTCGCCTCGCCACGCCCTTCCTGCCCGCTTCAGGCACATCCATAGTCCGTGACCCAACACCTGCCCACTTCCTGGATACTCTCGCCAGCCTTGTTTGGCGTACCTAGTAATGCATTGAAAATTTGGAGGGGGGTCGCCGATGAAGTAACATTCTCATCGCCACATTTACGGCTAGACCATGAAGCATATGAGTAAAGAGGAGATTGTGGCAGTGCTTAAGCTTGCCTCAAGGATCCTCGCCGTAGTGTTATTCTGTAACGTGGGCTTTAAACTGGTTAAGCGACATTTCTTCCCATATTTGTATTATTGGTTGATGAGCAGTTCAGATGAGCTTTATGGTGTTCTCTGGTGGCAGCGATTTTCCAGCCTAGAGCAACTTATATGGAGACTAGTGGACTATATAGAAATAAACTACGATATTGAGATGCCCAATCATGTTTAAACGCTAAATAGTAAGGATTTGATAGAAATACATACTCTTTAAACATCAGTGTTAAGATCGACACCGCCGACAGCCCAGATTTCACTCTCGTCTTCGTAGCGATCGGAAAACATGGTCTCTGCGTCACCACCGGCTGCGATACGGTCACGCTCGACCTTCGCTAGCCTAGCGCCCACACGGCGGGTGTAGTCAGTGATGGAACGGAGGGCGACAGTGGTTCCAACAGCAGTCGGTAATGGGTCGGGAAGGGTTCCCGAACTCCAAGCATTAAAGGTATCCATGTCTTTCTCATCAACCAAACGGAACATGGCCAAGTAGGCCTTCTCTGAAGACAGCTTAACAGGTATAACAGTGTCACGCAAGCAGGCAAAGGTAGAAGCAGCCAATAGGGTCAGATGGGGTGCAATGCAGGAGGCATACTGGTACCTGCAGAGTGTACGAACCACCACTAGTGAGAGGAACCGTGAGTCAAGAGAACTACTGCGTGGTCGTAGCATGCAGCGTGCAAGCTGGGAAATCAGCTTAACGATTTGCTCTTCTTCCAGAGTGAATGGCTCTTCTGCTGCCACTTTCGAATGAGGAGACTTCACCTCTCCATTCAGAAGCAGCAACTTACCGACAGCGACAATACCGTTGTCGCTGATGAATGGATTTGAGGAATCCGTTGCAGCAACCAAGAAGTCAACATATTGGTTGAGATCGGCTGTGAAGACATGTACAGGCGCGTCACGTAGAATAGAGTTGAGTGTCAGAACCGCAAATCTACCTGTCGCATCTTCAAAATTTGATTCAAGCACCTTTTCGTGAAGTATGGTCTGCGCCTCCTCCGGAGACATGATTTCAGAAAGTGCACCTAGAAGCTTGGCGTAAGCGACTGCAAACTTGCTGTCTGTGGATGCCATCTCTTGCTCCACAAGTCTAATGATGTTAGCTTTGGAAGCTTCGCTTATCTTGCTGCCAGCTTTGGAGACAACTTCCAACAATGCCTTCAAGATAGCCGTCCTTACTCCCCTTTCAGTGGCCTGCTGAGCGCCTGTTACTAGCTCCACCACCAGAGGGTCAATTCTTGGTTGATATTGTATCAAAGTACCTAGTGCCTTCGCGGCCCGCAATCTTAAGGTCTCATTGGTTGAGTCGGAAAGAGATTTAACAAATGTTCTCTGTAGTTGAGGTATGAATGGCCGCAGGAATTGTGGAACCTTCGAAAAGAGAACATTTAGGGCATATAGGATAGCAGCCTTAATATCACTGCTAGACCTTTCGCCAACAACACGGATAAGTGGACCTGTGATGACAGTGACATATGGCCTCAAGTTTGCAGCTGGTGTTTTCGACACAATGTCGGCAATACCAAGAGCTGAACTCTCCCGATCTTCGCTGGATCCGTAAACCAGTCCCTGTAGGAAGATCGGCAATATACAATTGGGCCCATTTGGTAGGGAGAATGCCATTAGATCCTCGCCTGGCTTGCCAGTCAACTGCAAAGCTTGTAACGATGGTTTCACCAGTCTCTCTAGCATCTGCTTGTCCTGTAGTTTCACCAAGGTAGAAAGCATTTCAAAATTGCCCTTAACAATTCTCTCATCATCAGCATCGAGAGATAATATAGCTTGTGAAACAATGTCTGCAGTGTAAATGCTGTAATCTAGAACAGTGTTCTTGAAGAAAGTTGGCAGACGACCTAGGGTTACAACACGCTTCTCAATATTAGCATGCTTTAGTAATGCCATTATCTGCTGCAATAACGGATGAACACCGTCCTCACTGGACACTGAAGATAGAACTTTATCAATGGCGTTGATAATAGATTCTTTAGCAGTCTCATCCACTTCTGGATCAATCATAGCGTTCACCAAAGCGTTAATGATCGCAGAGAGACGCTTATAGAGAGCAACACCGGCTACCTCAGCAAGCGACCCCATAGCACGCGCTTTAAACGCATCCATAGGAGGTGCGAGTAGAGATGGAATCAAAATAGGGAAGATCACCTCGGATTTCGTGGATATAATCTCTTGCAGTGCTAGCAATGCATACTCAGAATTTTCTGATGACTCCAAGATATTGAGCAAGTAGGGAATAACTTTATCAATCGCTACTCTGCCGACAGCATCCTGATATTTATCGAAAGACAGAGCAGCTGATTCGCGGACCGACTCTGATTCATCAACTAGCGTGTTCCGGAGGATATTCACAATTGTGTCTTCAAATTCCATTAAGGAATCCACATTAGAAGAGCTGATTAATTCACGCAAGGCAATACAGACACCCTGTCTTGAATTTTGATCGCTGTTGGTTTGCAATGAGGCGTCCAGTGATCCCAATAGCTGTGACAATGCGTTGCCTCCAACCCGGCGGACTAAATCCCCAAGTGATTGGGCTGCTATGTGACGCAAAGTACTGGACGAAGAAGCCAAATGAACAACAACAAGGCTTGTAAGCGTGGGTAAAATATCTTTGATCGTACGAGGAGTATTTGGAACCAAGGCCTTCCATATATCAATAGTTGTCGCACGCACGATACCGGAGCTGTCATTACGACAGATGAACAATGCAGACAATATTCTATCGCGGCGTTCCTCCCCAAGTACTTCAACCATCTGTCCACTGAGTTCATGTTCAGCATCCGCATCTTCCTCAGAAAACTCATTATGGGCGGAAATTCCTGTGACTTGGAATAATAAGTCACCGGATAACTGCACAGAAGATAGACGGATACGTTCATTCTCATCAAACATTCCTCTCTCAAGTTCTGGTAACAGCAAATCGATGGCTTTCTTTGCGTAGTTCTTGACGATCAATTTACCGGCCTTAAATGCCACATCTCTTATATTCTCATCACTGTCTGCCAACCCTGAAAGAATGGGCTGAATAATTTGATTGATATAAGGAGCAAATTGAGACCCAAAGCAAACAGGTAAGAATAGTAATAAAGGCATGAACCCCTCGCGGATATAAGCGCGATAACTTGTAACACCATTGAGAATGGTAGGTAGTAATTCATCAAGCTTAGACAAGCCTAATCCACTGATCACTTCCGCCAATGCTTGAGCGGAACCCAGACGGTCTCCCGATTTAGAATCATCACTTAGAGTTGAGAGCAGACGAGGGATCAAGTCAGGGAATTGATCCTCTCCCAGTCTTTCAACCAAGGCACCTAGCGCACGCGCAGCTGTAGCACGTGTTTGCGGAACTGGATCCACCATTGCTACTTCCACCTCATCTATCAGCTGCTGTAGATATGGAACCAAATCTTTGGTGTCCACCAAAATGGCCATATTACCAACAATCTTACATGCTTTCCGTTTGGTATTTGCAGACCGATCACGCATACCACGGTGTATCACGTGGATGATAAGGGCCAAGGATGGACCATCGATGTAGTGCCGGAACTGGGTCTGGATCAACGCATCCAAAGCAGCCTCGGTATGTGCAGTTGGATCACCAATGGCCTTAATCAATGTAGGCACCAGCTTCTGAATTTCTGGATTCCGGATAACTTCTCCAAATCTCTTCAGAGCTTGGTCTGCTGCCTTTCTAACCTCTTTGTGAGAGTCATTTAATACACCAACTATTTCAGGCACAATGATTGACAGAGAAGCAGATAATTGTGTAGGGTCTAAGTAAGCCATATTACCGAGTAGTTCAACAGATCCCCTTTTAGTTCTCCAAGACATGTCATCCAAATTGGATATTGCTACCGGTATTAACTTCTTCACACCATAACTGGTCGTATGTGACATAATGGATTTAGTAGCCTCTGCGGTGGCGGAGCGAACCTCAGGAACCGAATCACCGAGATTCTTTAATATATTTGGAAGAACTTCTATAACGTAAGGCTCAAAAAATTTATTCAAGGACTTGGATAAGCATTCAAAGGCATATGCCACAGATTCACGGCGCTTCGGATCTTTCTTGTCCTCGGAAACCTCAGCGAGATTCCGAATAATGTCAAACTTGGACAACGCCGAGATACCATAGCCTTTAACTAACCCAGCGATGCCCCAGGCTGCGCCGCGTCTGGTCGAATCTGATAGAGTCGAATCAAACAGCTTCATAAATAAAGCCTCGACGTAAGTTCCAACTCTTTCCTGGAATAGCGGTACAAGAGGAGAAATGCAAACAGCGGCAGCATGCTGAACATCCTCGCTAGGTGTGTCAAGAGTTACCAATAGCCTCTCAACAATAATATTCAATCTTGGATCTGCCACGTTCAAATGTCTTGCAAGTGACCCATATAATATTATAACATTCTGCTTCACCGTTATATCAGAGGCTGATGACAATGAAGATTCAAATATAGGAATTAAGTCTTCAATGGTTTTGGCTCCATGTAACTTAATGACTTCAATACCAG
This sequence comes from Eremothecium gossypii ATCC 10895, assembly GCF_000091025.4. Classification (NCBI taxonomy): domain Eukaryota; kingdom Fungi; phylum Ascomycota; class Saccharomycetes; order Saccharomycetales; family Saccharomycetaceae; genus Eremothecium; species Eremothecium gossypii. The sequence goes on along the minus strand of NC_005787.5, from coordinate 749,255 downwards.
CTTCCTTCATTTCTTGCCGCACCAAATCATTTACGTCGCCCAACGGACCACTCTCTGCCAAGAATTTAACAAACGTGAGAATATCGTTGTTGTCACTGAATAGATGAGCCATGTGCTTGAAAGTGATAGCAATTGTGCTTCTCTCTTGCCATGGGTCTTTTTGTTCGGATGCAGCCACAGCAACAAGTCCAAATTCATCCAAAACGGCCTCTGCAGGACGAGCTTTCGTGGAATATAAGTCAATTAGCATATTTAGTGCCCGAACAAATAAATCTGTACTCTCTTGCATTAGGGATAAAACAGCCGCCGTGAATGATTTAGCAACAAAGAGACGTAGTCCACTGTCACTCTGATCAAAAAACTTTAAAAGGTCGACTAGCATACCCTCACTGACTTTGAAATTATTGAATTCCCAAATAAACTCGGCCACTTCACTATTAGATGTATCCTCATCATGCATGCATATGAACAACTCAGGAGAAGAATCCATGAAAGGGTGTAGTTCAAACTCATCATCAAGTGCTTCAAGTATTGTGCCTCTCACAAAACTATTTGAAGACATCAGGTTTTCCAAAAGCAGCTTAATATCATCCTTCGATGGTGACATGGATATGTTTCTGCATAGAGACATGAAACAGTCTTTTGCTAGTTTGGCCTTGGATGGTACAGCTAAGAGCATTAAAAGAACCCCAACGATGCAACCCCTAGGAATGGAAGGATCTAAGAAAGCTTCTGCATGAGAAGAGATAATCTCTAATGCCAAAAGTAAATGTTCTTCTTCTTTGTCTTCCTCCACGAATTCGGTGTTGCCAATAGGTTTATCAGCGCGAAGAACTGCAACCCTCTTCCCCTCTTCCAGAACCCTTATTAATAGTGGGAGAATATAGGCCAACGAAGTTGCATCAAATGGCTTCTTGTCGGAAGCAAACTTCGCTTTGAATAGCACAGTGGAAATGAGATCCGACAAAGAGGATTCCTGTAGATCAGCCTGAAGTGGGATCTGGCATGTGCGCAAGGTGGCAACACCGAGCATGTATCTCATAGTGCCCATAGAATTCGTCACCAACGTGGACAATTGCAAGAATGTTTCTGTTCCAGATGAGCCAACTATCTCCATAAACCTTTCCTGATGCAAGATGTCAAGTAGCTTGTTAACAGCAATTGGATACCAGGTACCAGCCCCATTGTTAATTTGGGCAGCACCTCTAGTCAAGACAGAAATCAGTTGGATGGAACGTTTGATAGATAGACGGCAGTTATTAACGTGCGCCCTTATGGATTTTTCCTTCTCAAGCTGTTGATTAACAAGTATCTGCTCTTCCTTGGTTAGTTTTTTGGTAGAACCAGATTTGATTTGTTGTTTCTTTCTAATGCTTTCTTCCCATTTGAGAGTCTCGTAGTCCTTGGAATTTTTGGAGATTGTCTGTTTATTGTTACTCTTTTCTAGTACATTTACCACTAGTTGGTCATCCTGACCGCGCCATATCTCTATATCCGTACTGGATAAACGTGCTAACTGCATGTCATCGAGACCATATGAAATGATATCACTCAATAAAGGAGCCATCGCTTCAGGGTTTATAAATGCTGAATATGCCACAGCATTAGCAGCAGCAACTCCCAGCTTGGTATCATGCAGCAAGGGGTTTAGCATGATCTTATTGGCTTCATCCGTGATATTTTTGGCAAATTTCTCAACAAGTCGGCTCGGATCAAACTTTGCATTCATAACTAACTCTGCCCAAGTCTGTTTAATAGGAAGCTCACTGCACTGTGTAACTATCAGCATATTAATAAGGACAACTTCCAAAGCATCTCTTTCGGCGATGTTCTGTGAAAGAGCAGCAAAGACTGGAGTAGAGTAGCGGAAAGAAAGGCTTTCTTTCACCTGAGTTAAGGAATTATCAGAGAAAAGTTCTTTGCAGGCTTCTATAATTGAATTTCCTATCAATTTGGGGTACGACGGAAACAACTTCTCTAATATATGAACGGCCCGAAGACGAGACTCTGCTGGCAAAACTCTCGACAAGGTGGTGTACACCCACGTGAAACCTAGACAGCTTGAAGTAAATTCCTCAGATGTAGCATTCTGGACCGCCGTCAAAAACTTTGCCTCGAAGTGATCAAGTTGTAGCTCGTGAAGGCGGTACCAAAATGAAAGTAGACCCACGAGTGGCATAGGTCCCATCTTAGAAGGTTTAGAAAGTACCTCATTGGCAAACTCAAGGAGTGGCTCTTCAAAACGCTCTATTATTGGGGCCGGCAAACACTCAACATTGGAGAGAAAGGATACAAGCCATAGCTTTCTGATAGGCAGCTTCTTTTCCTGAAAACCTTTTCCCAATGACGCTAGGTAAGTATCAGCAGCCACGGATACCGCTCCGAGGTGAGTAAGAAAAGCATCTAACATCAAAGAAAGAGCAGCTTCATTCGATTCCTTAATGACATAAGTATGTATGCCTTCCAGGATCTTATTTGATACAAGTTCAGAAAAGGTGGGTACCCAAGTTAAAATCCGGGCAACAGTCGATTTATAGTCAACATGCATGTTTGACTTCATGCTCTTAAAGAGTTCGGCAACAAACTGCTGGAGCGCATCCTGGTCGCATGTTTCTTTGGTCAATGAGTTAAGCAGTTCACGGGTAGCATTTAGAGTCGCCTCGCGAACAGCCTCTTTGGTGCTTTTGTATGCGGAAAGCGTCTGTGACATTAACTTGGAGCTCACAAATACGCTCATCAGATCAATGCTATTTGGGTTGGTTAGCTTGTATATCTCCGCAGCAAGGCCGAAAGACATTTCCGGCGAACGCAGGTTACACTTCTCCATGCTTGGCACGAAGTACTTCACCATGAATTCTTTGTCTACAAATTCATGCAGAAAGGTGGGCAACGCAACTTCTACGCAAAACACAGTAGGTGGATTCTTGCCCAACATTACCTCGGCACCTAGGTACTCCCCGAACTTGTCAACGTAACCCTGGAAAACATTAAAATGTGCCGGCTGGCGCGGTACAAGTCGCATTATGGAGTTCACCAGCGCCCCCGTTAGAATCACAACACCGCATGGGTGTAGCTTCAACTGGGCGTGTTGGCTCACCAAAGTCTCGGATATCAGGGCAGCATACTTGTACTCCTCGTCCGCCTCGAGGACTTTCACAAGTGCCTTGGTCGAGCTCTGCAACAGGGACTTCCGGATCCTCCGTCTGTGCTGATTCTGTTTAGAAGCCGCCCTCATGCCGCGCTCCTGGTTGTCCAACCCCAGTTCAATGCCACTTGTTACACTACAATGTAACTGCACCAGTGGCCGCGCGTATTCATGGAACATGGAGCTGCTGGAGGAAGTGAAAACGAGAAACATGTGAAGCCACTCCAGGAAGCACATGTAGTCCGCAAAGGCCTTGGTTCCCAGCTTGCTACCGACCTCGCCGCTAATGAACTTCAGATATGTGTCAAGCCGGACGGGCTCCATCCTCAGTACTTGCTCGAGGATTTGCCTCACAGCCCCCTTGGATTCTGCATCTTGATAAATCGCATATGTCTTCAGCATGCAATTAGAAATCCTGTCCAGTTGCTCCGTCTCTTTGACATGTCCACCCTGCAGCTGTTCATGTATACTCTTCAACACCGGCGTCCTAACTAAGAGCTGGGAATCATAGCATAATTTGTCCAATACCGGCTCAATTTGTCCCCACTTGTACATCTCGGACACTAGACACCCTTCTGCTGACTTTGTATCTAAGGTGCATGGATCATTGATTTGATGATAGTGTTCGAGGCGGGAGCCCTATTGTTGAAAATTTTTCGCTTACATAATTAGATGACGATTATCTAAATACTGAATATAAAAGGAGAGGAAAGTGTAAGTTCATTTCAAGTGTTGGCATGGTTTGGTCTACTTCTTGCTAGCTCCTCATCAACTATAACAGTCGATGAGGAAAGGGTTACTTGCTATATATCCTATCGGTTACCTCGAAGTGGACGTAAGTCCGGTCTCTTGGGAATCATGCGGATAGCACCGCGACCTTCATCACCACCTTCAAGCGGTGCTGAGCGTACTGTCTGAGACTGTTCTTGGATCTTAGTCATGCAAGCGGAATTGTCGACCGCAAAGCACGTTCTAAGGGTGATATGTAGTTTACAGGGTCTTGGTATGAGCTACTTTTTCCGATTGAAGAAGGAGAAGTTGGCGGCGGAGTTCCCGGCGCCCTCTTTTGGTTTCTTGTGCTTGTACAGTGCCGCTGCATTGTAAGAAGGAGTGGCGCTCAGAGAGGACGGTGCAACGTTTGCTGTCCTCTTCACCGTGCTCATGCGCTGGCCTGAGGCAGCCACCGCGGAGGAAGTTGAACTTTTGGCCGAGCTACGGCCCGACCAATTGGACCTGCACTCTTCTTCAGGTCGCGTTCCGTCTCTGGAGTTATGAGTTGAGCAGGTGGACTTCGGGGAGCTGCAGGTGGCATGCTGCAAGGAAGCGGGTGTGGGCCCATCCTTCAGGTCGGGAGTGGAAGGTCGGGATTTTTTGTAAACGAGCTTGAGGGGAGACTTTGATGGTCTTTCCCTGTCGGAGAGATCGCTGTGATCCTGGCTAGAATCCGAATGCTTCGAGCCGCCACGAACCTTTCCTTTCTCGGATATCTGTGCGTCCAGTAGGGAGATATCCTGGAAGAGTCTCTTTTTCGTTGACCGCAGCCACTTAGAGAGACTGAGACAGTTCTCGCACCGGACCATCATGAGCACATCGTTGTTTAATACAGTGGCATCCAATATAAGCTCTACGACGTAGTCCATAGGCGGCGGCGCGTTACGCGACGCCAGACTTTCCAACGTCAGTGTATTATTGGGGGACGGGTCCACATCGGGAGTAGTTTTTATTGGCGGTGTTTGGTAGCGCAAGTTTAAGTTATCCATAGTGGTGGTGATCTTATCGAGGGGATCAATTGCCTCTTCCAGGTTACGTGCACGCAGTTTGGCAAGTTTCGCGTTAGAGATCCTTCCCAATTCTGCAGTTTCATCTTCGTCGGAGTCTGAGCTGGATTCTGATGGGCACCCTTCCATTTCTATATCGAAACTATCAAGCCTCCTAACAGTCTCACATTCATGAAGCGCCGGATCCTTTTTCACAGAGCCTGTGTCATCATGTTTATTGATTTTAGGCAGATCTTGATCAAAATCTTCAATATCAGCATCTGAAACTACATGTGGATCCTCATCAATATGGTCTGCGTGGCCCCCACTTTCCGATAATGGCGCTTCGCCCATAAGATGGCCCTCTGAGGGTGATGACCTGTTTGGGACTTTCGAGAAATCCGCAATTATGTTCTCCTTCTTTTTCGATGAAGAAATGCTCCTATGGCGGAAAGCAGATTGGTTACGCCCAGGCGGTCTTAGTGATGTTGGTGGATGTGACCGCGCCCCTGGTAAGGATATACTATCGCGAAGATAATCACCAAAAACCGGAGATAATGCAGGAGACGAAATACAGCTGGAGGTAGTCGAAAATTCCTTGTCATGATCCGCATCCGTGCTACCATCTGTGCTAGTAGAAAACGCTCGGGAGACTTTCTGCATCAGTTTCAAATCAAAATAACCGTCATCCACAGATGCAATAGACTCCTCAAGCTGTAACAAGGTTTGGAACGTATGATGGGACTTTGTATACTCATTGATCTTGAGTTCGTCGTTATCTAAAAAGGTAGCCACCCTTTGTAAAAATAACTCCTTTAGTGCAGACACTGACTGTATTAAACCCACCATCTTCTTGCCAATAATGGAATAAAAGACTTCACAAGTTAGATCATACAGTAATGGAACCTCATATAGTTTGGCCATATGCAACAAATCGAGGGAAACCGGTGAGAAGGGCCATTTACTGTTCACTTGGCCAGTGTAGAAAAATTCTGAAAAGGCTTTCACTGAACTAGTCGGCCAAGGCAGGTATAAAGATCTTGGAATAAGTAAGGGCTCTAGCTCTCCCAGCGCAGCGGATAGGGAACTCTGACTTTTATAGCTTTCCAAGGTAGGGGTCAAAGATAGCCGGCTCACGTCTCCAACTGATTTATTGAAACTTTCAGTTGTCTGGGATCTTGCGATAGGCTGTTTTGGGTCAAGCTCTGTTTCCTTGTAAAACAGCTTTTCGCCCGACTCCATGACAGGATTAAATTGAATAGGGGGAGCGTGAGGCCCCGTCGTAGATTCTCTGCCTCGCTCGGCTAATGTATATTGGCGGAACTTTGTATCAAACTCGTTAAATGAGGAAGAACACCTAGAAGAACTAGGACTCGATTTTAGAGACCTAGGAATGCCCACCAACGAGTGCTCGGACTCTCTCCTGTTCGAGTACTGGTATTCTCCGGTAATATTTAACGGTAAGGTGGGCAAAGGATCTGTTGGTGGTGGTTGTTGGGGAGGCAGGTTGATATTAAACGTTAACGTGCCCGAACTAGAATCTTCGCTGTCACGCTTACAGTGACGATTGCTCAGGCGTTCCGAACTGGAACTAACGTATGAAATAGAGCTGGTGTTTGAAACAGCAGAGCCGCGCCTCGAATTCAACGGGCTGGACGTCGTTCTGTCCGCTCCATAAAGTAAATCCCGTATATTTCCAATCGGATGAGACGCACGGCGATAACCACTTGCCTTCACTTGCTTCCAATGACTTCCAGCTGTGTATGAAGACCGCCGTCTTTTGTCTGTAGAAGTGGATAGGGATTTCTTAGATTGCGGCGAATAATCAGCCAGCTCTAAATGTATAGATGGAGCGGGTTGTGAGTTCTCCCTCTGTTTCAGACTCTCTGAACTTTCCGTAAAAGGTACCCTAAAAACCATTCCACCAGATGAGCTAGTCAACGAAGCACCTTTCGCTCCAGATTCATTTATGGTCTCCTCTGATAATGGGTCTGATGGTTCTTCTTTCGATTCTTGTTCCTGAATATTTAGTGCCAGCCCCGAAACTGAAGGGGATAGTCTCCACGTCGGATTAAGGATCAGAGAAACAGATTTCTTATTGAGCATTGCGCTCCCTGTAGCGACATTTGATCTCAACCCAAAGTTCAACCTTGGAACGTTTTCAGAAGAGACCTGGGACTCTGGCGCATGCTGGTCTCTTCCTTCAGTGGATGGATTTGCTAATTGATTTGCGATATTAGTACTTGAATCGGAATTAGACCCATCGACGCTCTTTTCAAACTGGACATGATCAACAGATGACGAAAGCTTACTGTAATCTTGAGCAAGAATATGGTCAAAGAATCTGCCCCACCTTTTCCGTAGAAGCAAGGATGGAATGCTAACAGAATCTCCCTCCAAAGTTATGAACTCAAAATCAGCTAGTGACTTTCCATAAACTTCCAAAGCATCCTTTCCCAAGACAGACGCATACGAAGGGAAAACTGATCTGATGCTGGTAATTTCAGAAGGTGGCACAATATAACGTGAATAGCTTTCAAACTGCTCGGTCTTCTTGAACGCATCTTTCTGTGAAGTGAATCCTTGGCCCGAGTGGGTACGAGCTATTTTCACACGGATCCCCACACCATCGCTGAGGAGACTCTTGACGGTCGGAAACGCATTCTGCAACCGAATGGCTAGCATCCGGTCAAACTTCTGCACCGTCGGTAAATTAGAGTCATCTTCATATGTTCCAAGAAGCAACGCCTTATGATGGGATTCCCAATGAAAGAGACTCCAGTACCGATGCCGCCGCATTCCCGAATGGGGGCAGTTGATGTTTAAATGAGTCCATTTCCCCAGTGGTATACTGTAAAGAAAGGCGTAGAAGTTGGATCCGAGCAAGCCAGCATGGAAACCAATAATAATGATATTCGGACCAAATAGAATACCAGAAACAAAGCTTAGGTCAAAGAGCATTTTGAGCCGGCGAATGGAAGCCTTGGAAGGCATATGCACTTTGGTGCGCTTTCCCCGGGCATTCGGGAGTAAAGGCATCATCACAATTGGATTTTCCCAGCAACTGCTATCGCGTGTTTTGTTTGTCTCCGGTGCAGAATAGAAGGCCAGTGTAGGGACATGGTCTTCGTTGTCAACCAACAGGCCAAAGTTAGACCCTCGAACAAGCCCAGCGGGTTGGTCATCTATATTGCTGTGTATCTGCCCCACATGCAGGTCGCAAGCCGACTCCAGTGTATTGCAGTTGGTTATGTCGGCAGGATAGCAATCCTCAAAGGACTCCCAGCATCCTCTCGTGACGTTGTATACCTCAACCTTATGCACCTTCTTATCCATATTGTCCAGACCCCCCACGATTATGAGATGCGTGTCGTGGTCGTCAAATTCATTCAGAACATGCAGTTCGTGGTTGAACCGTCGCTGCACCCGCGGGTCGTCCGACAGCAGAGTCCACACCTTCGTGCGCATATCGAGCTGCCACAGCTCGTTCGTCGCCACCAGCTCGTACTCCGAGTGGCTCGATGCCACCAGACCGCCGAACACATACAAACAGCCGCCGCAGTACACCATCGCGTGGAAGATCCGCTCCCGCATCACGGTCCCATCCGGCCCCTCGGCACTAACGCCTGCGCCGCCCGACTTTTCCTCCTCCGCAAGCTGCACCCGCTCCCACCGCCGCGACAGTAGGTCCAGCGAAAACACCTCCTGCGAAATGTACTCGCACAGGTTGAGGTAGTTCGCCGTCTTGCACCGCGCAAAGTGCAGTATCAGCTCCTGCTGGATTTGCACCAGTGTCACCTCTGGCAGGTTCAGCGGAATTGTCAGCCCGCCATAGACAAACAAGGACGACCTGCCCAGTGCCACTGCCGCACCAGTCCGGCACTCCAGCAGCAGCCTCTTCTGCGCTCGCTCGTCCAAATCTTGTAACTGCCCGGCGTCCAACTTCGGAAGGCGCAGTGGAAAACAGTTCCCCGCCGACGGAAGTATTAAAGGCATAAGAACTTTATTCTAGCTCCTTCTATCACTAACTATGGTGCCTGCTAACTGACATACACGTTGCTGTGATAGTATCACGCCAGAGAGTTTGTATAATGAAAGATGAAGAGCTGTCCAGGCGCAACCATTTTTCGAAATTTCACGGAGCGTTACTATGTCCTACGAAGCCAGGCAATCACGCAACGCGGCGAGAACCCCGCTATACAGTTCTACGTACCAAACTATACCACGACACTTAGCCAGGACAGACCGGCTAGGCAGAGGGCCAATGGATAGCACTCAATGAAGCCAACACAGCTCGCCACAGCACACGCTGAGGCGTGGGCCCACAGGGAGCTCAGCAAAAAGCCCCCCAGGCGGAGACAGTACAGCGCACGGACCCGCCACGGACCGGCAGCGAAGAACAGCAGCAGCGTCGGGTAGCCCAGGCGGCTCAGAAGCGAGGCCATCACAAGCGGGAAAAGGCAGTAGCCGCACGCAGACACATAGACCAGCCATGAGCGCTTCTCGCCCACGCGCATCAGCTTGAGGTGCGCGGCCAGCAGCGCAAGCACGCCCCAGTGGACCACGAACAGCGCGTAGAAGTGGCCGCCGCCGCGCGCCAGCAGCGCGGCCTGCGCCAGCACAAACACCAGCGGGGCCCACAGGTCCGTCTCTGGCGGCCCGTCGGCCACGGGCTGCCACCCGCTGCGGAGCGCGGGGTACACTGCTTGCCGCAGCCGCGCGTGCATGGCGCGCACGTCGCGCACGAGCGTCGCCGCCGCGCTCTCGTCCAGCGTGCCGCGGCCCGTGTCGCGCGGCGCGCCGCGCACCGAGCCGTCCGCCTCGATCTCGTCGCTCATTGTCGACCTGCAAAAAGTGTTCAGAAGGAAGGCAACATGTGTTTTTAATCCTACGGCCGTGGCCTCAGAGATTGTTCACTCAATGTCGTTCATCATTATGAATGGGTCGCCGGCGCCTGCCGGCCTCGAACCCGCGCCACACGGCCTCCGCCGCGCGCTGCCCCGCTGGGCCACGCAGGGTCCAAAACCCACCCAAACTCACCGCGCCCACCCGGCTACACCGCCGCCAGCACGTCACGTGCGGTTACCCGCCCTGCCGGCACTGAAAATTTTTCGCCGCCAACACTATCGCGCCCGAAAAAGCAATTTGCCGGCCAACCACACAACGATCTGTTACCGAACAGGACAGGACTCATGCCCCGTTCCCTTCTTTATTTATTTACTAGCTCCACATAGATATTTTTGATATTTATATGGTGTGTTTTCCTCCGCACGCCGCAACCCAGCACTTAGCAGACCACGGGGGCAGGGACTGACACCCAGCCAGAACAGAACAACAACAGGCGACCTTACAATGAGCATGGAAACGCCCCCTGTAGATATCGACAACATCATCGACCGCTTGCTGGAGGTGCGGGGCTCGAAGCCGGGGCAGCAGGTGGACCTCGAAGAGCACGAGATCCGCTACCTGTGCTCCAAGGCGCGCAGCATCTTTATCAAGCAGCCCATTCTTCTTGAGCTGGAGGCTCCGATCAAGGTATGTTAGGTGGCGCGTCCCTGCGCAGCCACTTGTTTTTTTTCCTTCGCGCCCGAGGGGCGGCGGCTGCGCCGCCTGTACTTGTGGCGGCGTTTTCGCGGCTTCCAGCCGGCGCGTCCCTGGTCTCCCTGTCGGCCAGTGGCGAAAACGCACTACAAGGGGCACGAAAAAGAAACGCGAACGCGTACTAACAGACGCAGATATGCGGCGACATCCATGGGCAGTATTACGACCTCCTGCGGCTTTTCGAGTACGGCGGGTTTCCGCCGGAGTCCAACTACCTGTTTCTGGGGGACTACGTGGACCGCGGGAAGCAGTCGCTGGAGACCATCTGCCTGCTTCTGGCGTACAAAATAAAGTATCCGGAAAACTTCTTTATTCTGCGCGGAAACCACGAGTGCGCGTCGATCAACCGGATATACGGGTTTTACGACGAGTGCAAGCGGCGGTACAACATCAAGCTGTGGAAGACGTTCACGGACTGCTTCAACTGCCTGCCAATTGCGGCGATCATCGACGAGAAGATATTCTGTATGCACGGCGGGCTGTCGCCGGACCTGAACACGATGGAGCAGATTCGGCGGGTGATGCGGCCGACGGACATCCCGGACGTGGGCCTGTTGTGCGACCTATTGTGGTCGGACCCCGACAAGGACATCGTGGGGTGGTCTGAGAATGATAGAGGCGTTTCGTTTACATTTGGGCCGGACGTGGTGTCGCGGTTCCTGCAGAAGCAGGATATGGAGCTCATTTGCCGGGCTCACCAGGTGGTCGAGGACGGCTACGAGTTTTTCTCTAAGCGACAGTTGGTGACGCTATTCAGCGCGCCCAACTACTGCGGGGAGTTCGACAACGCCGGTGCGATGATGAGTGTGGACGAGAGTTTGTTGTGTTCCTTCCAGATTTTGAAGCCGGCGGTCAAGCCCAGTGCAGGGCGCGGCCAGCCTAAGAAGAAGAAATGAGCCATGGCGCGGGGATGGGACAAAAACGTCGGGACCAAGGGCAGCAGGGGACTGGGAAATGCGGATACGAGGATGACGAACAGATATAAATAAAAAGTAAGCTATATTATCACTACTGCTACTACAAAGACACGCACATCTAGTTCCGCACTCGTGACTATCCGTTACTCTCCGCCCCTTGTAACGCAGATATTACAGACCCCACCTTTTTTGTTGTTTTATTTCACTTCTCTGGAAGAGTTGTCAACTTTGGTATTGTTAAAAAATCTGGGGGTATGGTGTCCAGGGCTCCTGTCGTCTCGATGTTGCTTCCTGGCGGCATCTCGTCACACTTTTTTTTACTGTTTACGAATCTATTTGTCCTCCCAGGCAAAGGAAATGCAAAGCGAGTTCACATTGACTTGTCCTACGCGTCGGTACTAACGAAGCATATGCAACGAAAGACCTATAGTACACGCATAAGCACAGGCAAAACAGTGCGCATTCACACGCAGCACAGATACACAGGCATGCTTGCATGTTGCGTGCACCAATCTGCGCATGGAATAATACCTGCATACATCCACGTGCGTGCAGAAGTGCACACATATCGAGAAACGCACCCTGCATGCGACCGCATACACATATACACACTACCGACAATCACACATATACTCACACATTGACATACACAATACACATACATGTACGTGTCGTGCGCACCCGCGCACGACGTCCAAATCCTACACGGCATATGCACTCGAAGCGCTTCCCACGGAAATATGCACTTTCCCTACAAGTCCAAAAGGATAATTTGGTCCGCTCTAACTTTCGCAACTTTGTTTTGCTGTCGTTGTTTTCTTCATATCCTGTAACTCTTACATTGTCTCTAAAACTGTGTTATCACCGTCTGCTGCAGACCCCTCGAGTTGCGCATTCCATAGCCTGATTGCTCTGCTTTTATACTGTTGGCTTTCTCTGCGTCCCCTCTTCGCCGCAACATCCTGGTTTGTCCCGCCGGTTAACCTGCGACGGTCATTTACCTGTCACAGTGGACTCTGACTTTTCCTGCAAGAATACTATCGACCAATCCGCTCTCCCGGACTCCTGGAGCCATGTTGCGTTGCACATCTCGTTACGCCAGCTTCTTTCCCATGAGCGACGAATTCATGAAGCGCAAGCGCCATATTGCAACTGCCGCCATTGTACAAAGAACACAGACCACCCAAAAGCACTTCCTTGAACGTCGGCTTTTGTTCGATAGCTCGCGTCCGTTTGTCTTCATGGTTAAGTCCTCGCACACTCCTGCCATCTTTCTCGTACCTTTCCTTGAAGTATGTTGCACTACATACTCCAGGTTGTGTATAGTTTCTCAACTCTGTATTTTAGCTTTTGTTAAACCATCTCGATTTAAGTTTTTACGTCTCTTCTAATATATAGTACGGTCAGCTTGCCGTAGCCTATATATACCAATGCTCGAATCTTAGTTCTGCTCTAGCGCCGGGTCAGGCTAAAAAAGAAATCTGGCCAACTGCTTTTTCGGCAAACGTGTTTCTTCAGCAAATACAACAAATCTTAGCAGAAACGAGTCTGGTTCCTGAATTTGGATACGATAGCTTACACAAATCGGTTATCGAAGGATAAAATGAGAATCGCCGCGACTTTCAGTCTGCTATTTCTTGCCATTTTCCAGGTTTCGTGGGCGCACAATGTACTTCTTCCCCCCTACGGGCGGCGCTGTTTCTTTGAGCAGTTGAAAGGCGGGGACGTGCTGACAATCACTTATCAATTCGGCGACAGAGACCCACAATCACATCAACAGCTGTCTGGAGACCTGCTGGTGTACGGGATTGACGGACGGTCAGTGCTGGATGCGCAGCGTGCGTCGTCGCACGGTGAGTTGACCTTGAAGGCGCCTACAGATGGCAAATACCAGTACTGCTTTGCGAACGACAATTCGGGCTACCTGACTAAGGATGTCACGTTTAATACCTACGGTGTTCTCTCCCCCGATGCCGCTGATTCCAGCTCGGAGACGCTAGAGGGTGCGGTGCGCAAGCTCTCCATGCTCACAATGGAAGTAATGAACGAGCAACAGTACATCGAGATTCGCGAACGCACACACAGGAACACTGCTGAGTCTACAAATGACAGGGTCAAGTGGTGGTCTATTTTCCAACTGGCCGTTGTTGTTGCGCAATCTCTCTTCCAGGTTTACTATCTGCGTAGCTTTTTTGAGGTTACTTCCTATGTCTAGATGCGATGCCAAAGTATTTAGCACGAATTAAGTATGCTAATATCAATTGCTAGCCGATAATTCTGAGATCGGGAGGAATTGCCTGTGTTCAACTGTGGACTGGGCGTATCCTGCTTGTGGTATGCAATGCGCTTGATGATAACTGGATGGTAAAAACCCATAAATTAAGCGCACGTGAAGCACTCCATATGCCGCATAAGCTTCATACTTAGGTACTGTGACTTCTTCTAGAACTGTATATTTGCAGGGCAAACATCTTCTGGTGCCGGATTCGTTCCATGGGTAGCCGATCTTTCGATCTCAGTGAGCGCAGACTGTAGTTCTAAGATGTATGTACTTCAACTTCCACAATTACAAGTATAAAAACGGCTAGAAAATAGATCTAATAACCACCCGTTGTATATTTGGGCGGTTAACTATATATGGGAATCATATAAGTGCTTAAAAACACCTCACCCGCAAGGGGGTCATCTATAAACAAGCCATAGTGTGTGTATCTTTGCCTACATAGCATCATGACTATGTTGCGCATGCGTCATTTGCACTGTTTTAGCATGTAACTGGCAGAGCCAGCAACGAACAGAGCTAATTTTGGAGGTTTACCATACTGTTGTAGCTGGATGTTGAAGCACGGCTGTTGTGGATAAGTTTAGAACCCGTCGCCAGCACATTCATACCCTGAAACTACCAGTTCCAGGGGACATGTTCTTCGTGGCTTTGACAGAATTATTATTGTAGTCCAGTTAGATGTACTACCATTGTTGCGCTAACATAATCACCATTGTCATCTTGGCAATCACGTGTAGCCAAGCATATAATGTTGTACTAAACTCGTACTCCCTTTATCGAAAGGCATCACGGCATCGCCCTTCATCTATGAGGAATGCCTTTGGCAACATGATGAAATTCAACTCTGTTTAGTGGAGCGCCGCAGCACCACTCAAAGAATCTAAGCTCGAGTTAAATGCACTGTGAACACGTACCGTACTAGCCCATCTAATATGTTGAGAATATAGAATGAAACATATGTAACGTAACAGCAGTGGAAACAAATAGACCAATTTTGGGTTACCGTAATTCACTCCCGCCAATTTACATGGGTATATCTTAAGAATATCTCTTTAATTGAATAATCGGCCAGATATAAATGGTCTACATTGGTTTAGGGCCATATCTTAGTCACTAAGTCGTAAAGCCTTTGCTTTGTTAAGCACCCTAGGTTAAGCCTTGGATACCAGAATTTATGTCTGAATTAAGAAGGAAATTGATTAGAGCACGCAGAGATACTTTGTACAGCCACCTCAGCTTGGTCAATACCCATGTGAAACCGCAAGCGGTGTCGTACAGGTGTGGGATATAAGGGCATTTGTGCAGGTGGCCACAATACTGAAATACACATTCCTAGAGGCATTACGAAAATCCAACATACGAAACTTATAATGCCTCTTTGTTCTCAATAACGTTCTTTGAGCTAGATTGGTAGTGAATGATTTCATATGCTATATCTGTTGACTAATTTGTATCTCACGTGCTTTGGTTGTGTGGCCGAGCGGTCTAAGGCGCCTGATTCAAGTGTATGCTTACAGCTGTTACAGTTGGACACTCAGGTATCGTAAGATGCAGGAGTTCGAATCTCCTCGCAACCAATATTTTTGCTCCATTGAAAAAGGATTGCCTAGGTTGAGTTAGTTCAGACGTAAGCACAGATCATCGGCGCAGTCTCTCTACATGATTAATTATCTTACTTGACTTCCTGTAGGCATGCTGCTGGCCATTATGTAGTGCAATGAGCCGATATTATCTCTGACATAAAGGGGCAGCTCCTTCCCTTCTGATTGCAGCACTACTCTGCCGCTATTGTCCACATAAAGGCGGGAAGAAAGCTCTTCCCACTCAGCGGGCTTGATCCTCCTGCATGTCGGGGCTACCTCCTTCCCCAGCAAATCGCCGACAAGCACCCGTGCGCCGCAGAATTCTGGTGAAGAGATCGCTGGTTGTAGGAGCTGCACGGATGGCTTTGATTCTTGAGGTGAGTATTCCGCGCAGAGAATCATCGCTTCGCTAACTTCTCCCCGAAGTTTGCATTTCTTAATGTTGTTCAACACGACCACTAGTGAATCTTGCATCTCGGAGGTCGGTACATGATCTCTCAAACCTGTGCATATCTGTTTTGTCCCAAGCCCACCGAATGATACTTGCGTAATATACATCTTGTAGGACTCTGGGTGCTCGCGTACGCTGAGCACTTTTCCAATCCGTATATCAGCAAGAGAGTAAGGCAATTGTCCAGATGGAACGGTGGTCATTGACCGAGCCATCAATTTGGGAAGAGTACGGAAACACAAGTTCATTAGGCCACTATGATTTCGATTGGTTGGCGCGTATAGAAGAACATGGATCACGCAGCGGTAAATAGTTCATTTCATATGTTTCAGCACTCGCACCAAACCAGCGTGTGTGAAAAAAATAACGTCAAAGACAGGATTCGAACCTGCGCAGGTAAAACCCAATGCCTAACGCTTTCCTAGAATGAATAGCAGGGCATCGCCTTAACCACTCGGCCACTTTGACGTCTTGTTAGACTGGACATCACTATTTTAGTATTTATACTAGAGAGCTATTTTTTAGGAACTTGAATTGCGTGAAGTAAGGGCTGCGAGCATCGTAACTGAGCACCCTGAAACAGATCATACTACATGCATAGCAATTATAGACTGGTTTAAGATGCAAGTTCGTAGTAGTCTACTACTCTGCAATTGGTGGTTACGGTGATAAAATGTATACGCTTATGTGATACATATGTTTACCACTTTCACCATATTACGTTTTTATGATTACATTTTGTAGACAGAAAGGAACATACAGAGTGAAAATGGCCCGCCTACAAAAAGCATTTCCTTGTCTTGCAGAGACCAAGCGATTTCTATCACGTAAAAAGCCCCTGACTCGCCTTGCAAGCAGATAGAGGCCACAAAATACATGCTACTGCAACTGGAAAGAACCACCAATAAGGATTTGGCGGACCACAGACTGCCGCAACACTTAGAGCTTAATCACGGTTCTTTTCATCTGCTGGCCATCGAGGTCTTCCTTCAACAAATATATTTTGTGTTCAGTCACGGACTTAAGCAATGGCCAAGCAAACGATGATTACTGCATCAACATAAACAGGCGCAGGCCCTGAGGTGGTCATTCTAGGCACCCTATAACCAGTTCAATCTGTCACCAACAGTTCAACGTGACTTGGGGGCTCGGCTTGACAATAGGGGGCTCCGCTTCCCAAAGTAGATTCCTGGTGTTTACGCCCCACCGTGCTGCACGATGCTGCATCAATAACCCAACACAATATCTATTTCCGATACAATGCAATTGGGCCACAAAAGTGGCGTGAAAGCGTTCAGAGGCATTGTCGTCTTTCCCGTTTCACATAATGAAGAAGTTTAGCCAAACTGTAGGGCTGCTGCCAGTTGCTTATTGTACTCTAAAGAGGGCTCCTATGTCAAGTGCCTATGGTTTCACAAAGACACCCAATAAAAACCAAAACTGTCCTGTGACCTAGAAATCTCCGATCCCCTTTCGTGTTGTATATGCAAATTGATCGCCTACCCCCCGATTTTTGACCACAACAGAAAATAAGAATGTGACACTTTGCTTTGTTTAGTATCCCGTCATGTGACGGCATTATCAATTACCCAAGTATGTGGGCGGTATGCGAACCTTCGCCTGGGATGTGAAAACAATTGGGTGGCATCTAATTAACGGGCAGAATGGCCCCCAGCCACCGTCGAATCCCCTCTGGCCTACAAACCCACATTACGGATCCTCCAGAACTTTCCAAACTATAATCTGAGGAATGCCATGCAACCATAACAAATTCCGATATAGTGTAACGGCTATCACATCACGCTCTCACCGTGGAGACCCGGGTTCGACTCCCGGTATCGGAGATTTTTTTGGATTTCGCCGGCTTTATCTTATGACTGCTTGCACCAGTACATCGTACTTTGATGGCGATGCTCACCGCGCAGCACGATGATGAAAGTTGAACTGCACATAAGCGAAGATGTGTGAACTTACATGCTGATAGAAGGGTACCACCACCAAACGCAATGTCCGACGCTATTATTTCCTACGCTGCTTTGATCTTGGCCGATGCCGGCTTGGACATCACTTCCGACAACCTTTTGTCTTTGACGAAGGCTGCTGGCGCCTCCGTTGACAATGTATGTGGAATGTCGTAACAGTAAGCGCGATCGCTTCAATACTAACGAATTACAGGTCTGGGCTGAAATCTTTGCTAAGGCCTTGGAGGGCAAGGACGTCAAGGAGGTTCTATCCGGCTTCCATGCTGCCGGTGCCTCTGCTGGTGCTGCTTCTGGCGCTGCTGCTTCCGGTGCTGCTGCTGAGGCTGCTGCTGAGGAGGCTGCCGAGGAGGCTGCTGAAGAGTCTGACGACGACATGGGCTTCGGTCTATTCGACTGATTCCCTTAGGACCAAGCATATAACTTTGATACGTAGGGTAAGCAATAATTCACGTGCTCTGAAATTCTGGCTTTGCGCCGCTAGCAAGACCGCCGTGTTGGTCGCCGAGCGTCGTATTGCTCCGCATTATTGCAATTACTGTAACTGGTGTGCAGACCTAAGCCGGATTGGGCAGGAGTGGCAGGAGCAGAATGTTCGCACAATTTTGGCCTTCCCTGCCAATCGGCAGGTGATTTGCCGATGACAGCTCGCAAAACGCACCCCTGCAGAGCATCTAGGCGCGGGCGCAGTGCAGCTCCCGGCGCGCTAAAATCCCATACAGGGCCGCATTGCCGTTACCACCGCGTGCAGCTTGCCAGTCGCTGCAACCCCACAGGGCGTAAAACGGCAAGGCACGCCTCAAGGCAGCCCGAGGCCGCTCTCCCAGCTCGCCGATTCGCTGCTACGTCCGCTTTCGACACTCCTGGCGAACGAAGAGCCAATCGCACCGGCGTCTGGCAAAGGTTGCCGCCACCAGGCGCCACACGCGGCCGCGCCTACATCTAAGACAAGATTACATAAATAAATATACTAGCGCTCGACTGCTCCGGTGCCACCAATATAAAATAGATAATATAGGCGGCAGTTCACGATATCGTGCCAGCGGCCGCATTAACCGACATATATATGTACAAAACCTGCGTCAATGCGCGCCGAGCTCCACCTCGCCGGAACACGCAAACACCGCCCATCATCTTCCGCCCCGATTCCGACCACGCCTGTGAGCCGCAGTCGCAGCTCGCTCCCGCCAGACACGGAGCATATATCGGCTAGCCGTGATTTACTGAAACCTGTACGTTCTACTGTTACCGCCCGCCGTGAGCCGGTGCCCGCAGACGCTCTCACAGTCGAGTCGCCACCTGTTGCCCCCGGCAGCCCAAAGGCAATTCCGCTGCTCGTGGTACCGTCCCCCCTCCGCACCCCGCCGCCGCTGGCGCAACACTCGTGCGCGGCCCGTGAGGGCTCTTCGCCACCGCGCTACCCCCCCTGTCCCCCTAGCCCGCCCCTGCGGGCCACCAGCCGAAAAAGTAACCCGCCGACAGAGGATATGACTACTTGCCATCTCCACGAACAACCAGCCATGGGAAGACGCCCGGTCAACCGGACTTCAACGCTTCAGGCAATAATCACACCCGAGGAACCGGCCCGCTTGCCGGAGGACGCGGATAAGCCGTCTGGCGGCTGCAGCAAGCCTGAGCCGCCTGCGGCCGATAGCCTGCCTGTGCGCCTGCCAGGCACGCCCGAAGCGCCCGCGCACCTGCTGGGTGCCACCAAGGACCTTAAGATGCATATCATTCGTGTCATGGACAAGCTCAAGGCCGGCGATCAGCAGGAGCTTCCCCGCGAAGAGCTGCTGGCCGTCCTCGACTGCTCGCTCTCTGCCATCTCACACTGGTCGCTGCAGGCCCAGCTGGCTCAGCTGTCACAAAGCAAGAGCGTGTGGGACTCGCGCCTGCTCGTGGAGAACAACCTAATCAAGAAGGAAGCCGAATTCTTCAAAAAGCGCCTAGAGCAGGCGGGCCGCTCTGCGGGCACGGAGCCGGCGTCTGCGGGCCGCGTCGCGAAGCGCCCGCTCGCGCAGACGCCGCGCAAGCGTCAGGCGCTGCTGGACTCGCCTCAGGGCTACAAGCTGGTAGAGAACACGAAGCCGCATCCGCGGATGCGCCGCCATATGGACAATCCTTCTACCAGCGGCTTTGTGCGGGTCTTCCATTTGGAGAGACTGTAAATCCGAAAAACAAGGGCGGCTAAGTGCCACCCGCCACCGGCCTGCAGTGCTGTAGCGCGCCACAGAGCCTGTGGGTGTAACATTACGACAAAAACCGGCGCACCGCGCCTTTGCTAGGACAATCCACCAAGTCGCTACTAATATCCTTTCGCTTCTTTGTCCAGCCCCGGGGCCGCCGCGGCGGCCCCGCTGTATCTCGTACACTAATTCATAGTTTCTAACGTCGCTAACCAGTACCACACCAAGCCACGGGCCCGGGTAACGCAACAGCTTGCACACAAGCGGACCCCCCCTGCCACGGCTTCGTAGCACAAACAGCCATGACACGTATAGGCTACTGGGGGGCATATTACATGCCGGTGCTGCTGGACTCGAGCCCGTACGCGCCGGCGGCTGCCCTTGTCGGGGCGGCGGCGGCAATTGCAGCCGCGGGCGCGGGCGCGGGCCTGCTCGGGGCGGCCGCCGGGCCCTTCGAGCCCAACGCACAGGACTACTTCCGCACAGCGTTGCTTGGCTTCCTGCCGCCGGTGCTGGTACATTGCATCAAGACTTTCGTGCTCGGAACGGACGGCTCCGCGACGCTCGTGGAGCTCCTCGTGGACTACCCGCTGAGCGACGCGCTGATGGCGGCGCTGCTGGCGGCGCTCGCGTACCCCCAGGTGCACCAGGCGGCGAGCGCGGACGGGGGCTGGTGCCTGACGCCGCGGCAGAGCTACGTGTTCGGACTGTCGTGGGCGCTCAACGAGCTGCTGCTCGCGGTGCTGGGCAGCCTGAACGACTACGTGGAGGAGCCGCACGGCCTGATCATACACGCGCCGGACGCCCAGAGCGAGGAGCTGAGCTCTCTGCGCCGCAGCATCTCCCTCTCACGCTGCATGAACGTCCGGCGCCAGGCGTCCCGGATCTCGGACAACATCTATCAGCCGCCGCCACGCGCGTCGCACAGCTACGGTAGTCTCGCGCCGGCGCGCGCCGACGACGACCTGGTCGTGCTGGCCTTCACCGGCGACAGCCCGGACGCCGACGGCGTGTGCCCCAGCCTCCGCCACCGCGCGCACCCCCACTCCGGCGCACCGCTCTACTTCGCGCCCGCGGCGTCCTGGCACGCCTTCAGCCGCCGCCTGCTGCTCGCCAGCCTCATCGTTCTGGCCCACCTGCTACAGGCTGCGGGACAGGCCCTGCTCATGTCGCTCTACTTCCTCTACGTCCCGGACAGCGACGCGCGCCTCGCGCGCCTCGTGCTGTACTTCGGCGGTCACAGCTTTGCCTTCTTCGCCGCCGTGCTGCTGCTGCCTTTTTCGTTGGCCAATTTTGCCTGCCATTTGCTGCTGCTCACCTGGAAGGACGACCGCGCTGTTTTGCTCGCGCGCCCACACTCGCACGAGCCCGACTCGCTGCTGCCCTCGCCTGCCACAGACTCTCCCGTCGGTGCCTGTGTCCTGTCCCCTTTCCACGCCCGCCTGGCTTCGCATCGCCTTTGCCGGCGCACCCTACAGAGCTGGCGCGCGTTGGCCTCTCGCCGCGGCGCATCCCCCGTTGGCGCATTGTGCTGGGCGCTGGCCGTTTTTGCGGCCGGCGTCTGCGCAGCCCGCCCGCCTACATAACGCTGTATGTACACTAACCCTTCCGACGTACGGCTGTGACCCTAGAGCACCTCTTCGCCGGCGCCAAGCATGCAGTGCTACAGCTCCTTACAGTGAGTCAGGCTGGCGATACGTTTCAACTAGCTACATAGTTTGACACGATGGCCTGTCCGGGCCACTGCGGCGTCTGGCTGCTGTTTCAAGTAAACCACAAACAGCCAAGGAAACTGACCCGATTCTCCTTTTTTTGTTCTGTAGACGAATTTTTTCCGCAGTGACGGCAGCGTTGGAACAATACGATGCGTTCCTCCCGCAGCATAGGTTGCGTGCGTGCGAGTTTAGTAACGTTTACTGTGCATCCTCAACAGGCCTCGAGGTGGACTGCGTCTGGGTATATTTAGCATAAAGCAAGCTACAAAGTGATTACCGAAAAGGTGTGCACAAGGTAACAGTTATGGACACACAGACACCTTTATTGGACAGACGGCGGCGACGGGCGACGGGCGGAGTGGCGGCGCGGCTTGGCCGAGACCTCCGCGTGGTGTTCCATTCTTCTCCAGTGAATTACTTGCTTGTATTCGTGCCGTTGGGACTGGCGCTCGGGTATGCCGGGGCGTCTGCGGGCTGGGTGTTCTCGGTGAACTTCCTGGCAATCATCCCATTGGCGGCGATATTGGCGTTTGCAACCGAGGAGTTGGCGGAGCATGTGGGCAGCACGCTCGGCGGGCTTTTGAACGCGACGTTGGGCAACGCGGTGGAGCTCATCGTGTCCGTGATCGCGTTGCGGCGCGGGCAGGTGCGGATTGTGCAGGCGTCGATGTTGGGGTCGTTGCTCTCGAACTTGCTATTAGTGCTCGGGTTCTGCTTCTTGTTCGGCGGGATCAACGGCGGGCAGCAGAAGTTCAACCAGACGGCGGCGCAGACAATGAGCTCGCTCTTGGTCATCTCGTGCGCGTCCTTGCTCATCCCCGCGGCGTTCAAGGCCACGCTCCCCAGCGAGACGGAGGAGCAGAGCGTGATCATCGGTGACAAGCTCTTGAAGCTTTCGCGCGGCACCTCTATGGTGTTGCTCGTCGTCTACGTGCTCTTCCTATGCTTCCAGCTCCTCACTCACCACGAGATGTTCGAGCAGCAGGAGGAGGCCGTCGTCGAGACGTACGAGCCCCGCCACGCGCAACTCTCCGTGCGTTCCTCGTTAGGCTACCTTCTGGCGTCTACGGTTCTCGTATCGCTTGCTGCAGACTTCCTTGTCGACAGCATCGACGACATAGTCGAGTCTACTGGCCTCTCTAAGACATTCATTGGACTCATCGTCATTCCGATTGTCGGGAACGCGGCTGAGCACGTGACATCTGTTATTGTTGCGATGAAGAACAACATGTCGCTCGCATTGAGCGTGGCAATCGGCTCGTCCCTCCAGATCTCGCTTTTTGTCACCCCGTTCATGGTCCTTATTGGTTGGTGGATCAACGTGCCTATGACCTTGAACTTTTCTACCTTCGAGACTGCCACGCTCTTTACTAGCGTGTTCTTGTCGAACTACCTCATTTTGGACGGCGAATCAAACTGGCTCGAAGGCGTCATGTCTCTTGCCATGTATGCACTCATATCCTTGGCCTTTTTCTACTACCCCGATGAGGAAGCCATCGCCTCCGTGCTCGCCTGAAGTTCTCTATCCTTCGAACTATTCATGCAGGGAAATTAGAGTTTTTCTTCGACGGCTGGTTTGGAAACTTTCTTGAGCCTCGAGCATTTTCCTAAAGCGTACAGGTATTCCACGTTGCACAATGACTTTGGCACAAAGCGAACTGTTTGCCCGCGCAGCATACGGAGAAGACTACGCCCGGCGCGCCTTCTAGCCCACTACGGCAACTTGGGGGAGCGCTGGTTTGCGAGGCGCATGTCTATGGAAAACACGAAAAGCAAGCTACAACGGCTGAGTCCGGCTAACCCTGGGCGCACAGCAACTACTGCCAGATTAGGCAAATAGTATGCAGCGGGCTGGTGTTGTTTTCCCTGGCGTGGATCTCTGGGATACAGGAAAGGCGCGGCGGACAGCAAGTGCCCGTCTTGATTGCCGCATTTCAGATGGGGAAAGCTGTCTGCCCACTGTGCTGGCTGCGAAATTGTATAGAACGCACGTCTCGGCGACACAACGGGAGGCAGGTAATTCGCCAACTGCTAATTAGTTACAGGGGCTAAGAAGAAGTATATTAGACCAGGCGCCATTCACCTTCAGGCATAGTCGTCAGGAGGCAAGAGGAGGACCACCACTGCCGGAGACTGGGCTCCACTTGCTGCTTTTTAAATACATACGCCTACTTGCGTCTTTCGTTCAGTATCATTAACACTTCTATAACGATGTCGGACTATGAGGCCTTACTGCGGTTTAACAAGATGCCTGTGTCGGTTGAGATGGTCCACTTCCTGGCGTCGACCACAGCGTCAATCATCCAAGTGCGCAGCGAAGGCAATTCTGAGCACATCCTTTCGTTAGTGGATTTCATTAAGGGATTAGTAAAGAGGTCCAACGTACAAACCCCGACGCTGATGTCCACCGTTGTCTACCTTGCCCGCCTGAGGAGTATCATCCCCGCTAACGTGTATGGGATTGAGACATCGAGGCACCGGATGTTCCTCGGGTGTCTTATCCTGGCTGCCAAGAACCTGAATGATTCTTCACCAATGAATAAGCATTGGTGTCGTTACACAGATGGCCTACTGAGCCTTCGAGAGGTAAACACGATCGAGCGCGAGCTGCTTGAATACTTCAACTGGAACCTCAGGATAACAAATCAGGACCTGATATCATGTCTTTCACACTTCCTCAACCCCATCAGAGATTCGTTTATTAGGGGCGAGCAGCGCTCGCATCTCCTCTTCCACGTTCCTCTCACTGGACAAACCAAGCAGTTTATCCTTCAAAATGGCGATGTTTACTCCAGCTCTTCCTCGAATATGTCCATTCCTTCGCTGGTATCCTCGCGCACCATTTCTACTATTTCCACTAATGGCTCTCGTTGTACTGCGCGCAGTGCACTAGCTGCTCACCAGGCTGTGACTATGGAATGTATACAGGAAGAACGTCTTCCGAAGCTACATCTTCGCGAAGCAAATATTACCTCAACACAGTGCCCACGGAAGGGCTTGACAAGACCTGTGATATTGCAGCCAAAGTTAAACACATTTTACGATGGTGCTCACAGTATCAATGGGACATCCGATGGGGCCAACGTAGGCGCCTATCGTACATTAAAAAACGCTGGTTGGACCGCCTTGTTCAGCTAGTCACTTTTAGTTCTACAGCGATATCAGCTGTACTCTCGCACCTTCATCTGCAATACAGTATCATCATCAGCTTTCACACAATTTCATTAGTTATGAAGGTGCACTATTTCATAGGGATATTAATGGACGTACAACCGTAAATAACATATGTATTTTTCGACTTTCACCCAAGACATGAAGAATTGACATAAACTTATATAGCTAAATTTTACTACACTGACTCCCTCATTATTTTTATCGCCCTGTGTATTTCAACAGGTGTAGTACTGTAACAGGGTATATTTATGTTTATGTTGAATATACAATAATTAATACTCAAACCTAAAAGAACAAATGATTTCGGGTGAACTTTTCCGGCATCAGCGGGTCGGTTAACTGTACAAATCATCATCTTCATCAGCAGCGTTGTTGAATGCAGCAGCACCGGAACTTTCGGTGCCCGCTGGTGCGGCACCAGCTCCACTATCAGAGCGAGCCTCTGATCCAAATGAGAAGTTACCAAATTGTCCCCTTGATGCCTTCATCTGTTGGGCGTAAGCTTCGTACCGACGGAGTTCGGCGTCTGAAACGGAGCGCTTGGCGGTCTTCATTGCATCAGCAAAATGTTCCCGAGTAATAAATGGCACGGCGTCAACCTCCTCTTCAGAGGCGACATTGGCATCCGACATCTCAACATCTTCGGTCTTAGGCTTATCGGCTCTTTCTGCCTCTGCTCTCTTTTGGGCTTCAATAGAGTCCCTAATAGCAAACTTGGCGGCTCTTTGAACGATGTAAGACAAGTCCGCACCGGAGAAACCCTGAGTAGCTTTAGCGATAGCGCCCAAGTCTAAGCCAGGCTCCAAAGGCGCCTTCCTTAATTGCGCCTTTAAGATAGACATTCTGCCAGCCTCGTCAGGTAGAGGCACATATATCAACTGATCCAATCTGCCAGGTCTTAGAATGGCTGGATCGATCTGGTCAGGTCTATTTGTGGCACCGATGACAAAAACATTTTTCTTTGCATTCATACCATCCATTTCAGTTAACAATTGGTTAACGACTCTATCAGAGGCGCCACCAGCATCACCCATTGAGCCACCTCTAGCCTTTGCAATGGAATCTAGTTCATCCAAAAAGACAACGGTTGGCGCTGCGGCTCTAGCTTTATCAAAAATATCACGAATGTTGGACTCAGACTCACCATACCACATGCTTAGCAACTCTGGACCCTTCACAGAAATGAAATTAGCAGATACTTCAGTTGCGACTGCCTTTGCCAACAACGTCTTACCAGTACCTGGAGGACCGTAAAACAACACACCTTTCGATGGCGATAGACCAAACTTAATGTATTGGTCAGGATGCAAGACGGGATACTCAACGGTTTCCTTCAACTCCCGCTTTATGTCATCCAACCCACCAACATCGTCCCAAGTAACGTTAACCGATTCAACCACGGTTTCACGTAGCGCGGATGGATTGGAGTTCCCAAGTGCGAATCTAAAGTTATCCATTGTAACTCCTAAGGAATCAAGCACTTCAGCGTCGATTTCATCCTCGTCCAAATCAATTAGACTCATCTTCTCTCTAATCTGTTGCATTGCAGCCTCTGAACACAAAGAGGCAATATCAGCACCCACATAACCATGGGTTTCAGCAGCTAGCACTTCCAAATCAACGTCATCAGCCAATCTCATGTTCTTTGTGTGGATGTTTAGAATTTCCAACCTTCCAGTGGCATCTGGGATACCAATGTCTACTTCACGGTCAAATCTACCAAAACGTCTTAGCGCTGGGTCAATGGAGTTCGGCCTGTTAGTGGCAGCGATTACGACGACGTTAGATCTTGACTTCATACCATCCATCAAAGTTAGCAACTGCGAAACAACCCTTCTTTCAACCTCACCGTTGGTCTTGTCACGCTTGGGGGCGATAGAGTCAATCTCATCGATGAAGATGATAGCTGGAGCATTCTTCTCTGCCTCCTCGAAAGCCTTGCGCAAGTTAGACTCGGACTCACCGGCCATTTTCGACATGACCTCTGGCCCATTAATGAGAAAGAAGAAAGCACCAGTCTCATTGGCGACCGCACGCGCCATTAGAGTTTTACCGGTACCAGGTGGACCGTACATGAGCACACCCTTGGGCGGCTTTATACCGATCGCCTTGAATAGCTGTGGGTGCCGCAAAGGTAACTCGACCATCTCCCGAATCTGGGCCATTTGCTTCCGGCAGCCACCAATGTCATCATAGCCTACCTCATTAATGTTGTTCTCCTCATCTTCCCGGTTAATTGGCTCACCATCGGAGTGGATAATCGTGTCCTGCGCCACGACAGCGTAGTCCTCCGGCTCCACATCCACCACCTTAAACTCGACCTGCCTCATGCTCCCCCGCACTATGAAGTGGTCGCCCTTACGAACAGGGCGGTAGGCCTCCACAAAGTACGGCTTCAAGTATACATCGAACAAGTTGCCCGTGAGGCCCTCAATCGTGTCCGCAATTGGCAACACCGAAATACGCTCCGCATACTTGATATCCGGGCAGGGATGAATAGAAACAAGGTCCCCAAGACGCACCCGCAAGTTGTTCCGCACCACACGATTTATACGACACACGCCGTCCGCAAGCTCGTCGTCCAGCAACACAATAAGCACCGTGTCCTTTCTCATCTTGCCCTTTACCAGGACTGTATCTCCGCGGAACAATTGCAAAAGATCCATTGTGTTGGAGTTCACCACAATTACCGAGTTGTCATCTTTCACAGCATCGTCCACTAGCAAGTAGTTGTCCTTCTTCTTGCGCTTCAAGATCGCCGTCGCGGTGGCGTCCTCGTCCCGAGGCTCCGTACCCGACGCATCCAACAACCGCTTGTGCTCGTCCTTGACCATTTCTTAAATGAATATTACCAGAAATACGTCCTTGAGATCCTAACGTGCACCTCTAGTTCTTACTCGAAGTATGGTCTAGCAGTGTGTGTTGTACATGTCAAAGGGGTGGCTAAGATCCCGGTTTTCATTTGCCACCCAAGGGCCCGCACGGGCGCATAAGCATCACGGAGCACGTGATAAGTTATGGTGCCGCGAACGCCTCCTGGCACCGGCATACATATGTGTATATATAGTGGCCCTGGCGCAACCGTCTACAAGGACTGCAGGCGGCCAGAGAGTGTCTTGTGCACGTGCTTCAAACTCTCCATGTCCGCGGGAGCGGCCGGCCACCCTACACCGAGCCCAGACACAGCGTTGCGCTTCGGGATGAGATGGAAGTGCACGTGGTCAACCTCCTGGTGCGCCAATCGGCCATTGTTTTGCAGGACGTTGTAGCCTGGGCCTGTGGGGCCGTCGTTGTCGCAGCCCAGCGCTTTGACCAGCTTGCGCGTGACGGGGAGGATGTCCGCCAGGTATTCGTCTGGTACATTGTGCAGCTTGGCACCATGGTACTTGGGGATGATCAGCGTGTGGCCCTCTGCGGTGGGCTGGATGTCCAGGAACGCATAGGAGTGCGCAGTCTCCATAAGCTTGAACGATGGGATTTCACCTGTAACTGGTTAGTGGCTGCCTGGGGAAGCTATCGAGCGACTATACGTACCCTTAATGATCTTGCAGAACACGCATGCGGCGTCGTGGGCTACTGCGGATGCCATTGCTGTGTTTTCGACTGGTGTGGAGAAAGAAGCTGCAAGAGCTGGCAAAAAACCGCGCTATAGGCGGAAGAATATAGGGATACATTAAAGTACTACTATAGAACACATATGTACACTGCGGAAAACAGTCGAAAGCTTTACAGAAGCCAGTAGAGGAACTTCTCCCATAGATTCTTTGGTATGCGAGGAGGGGTCATCTTGCTTTCCTCCTCTGCCTCCACGAGACCGGTTATGACGTCGATTTGTTCAACAGGAATGTACCACCGCGTGCGGAACCATAGCTTGTGGCCTAGGTAGAGCACCAGGTAGATGGGCAAGGTAACGTAGGCGGCGACGAAGTCGACGACATTCCAGCGCCCCTTGAGGAAGACGTGGAAACCATTCGTCAGACACACGACAACAGTCATGAATGTGAAGTAGTAGGCGATATATGGCTGCAGTGGACCCTGGTATGGGATACGGCTCTGGAGGTTGTTGAACACGATACCGCGCCGGAAACGGATATACGCGATGCCCATGGCGAACCAGCCGATGAAGCCGGAGATGGTGCATATGTTCGACAGCCACTGGAACACATTTGCGGATGTCGTCTTGACGTTCAGGTAGGCCAGACAGGCGACGAGCGTGCAGACGATGACCGCGTTGTAGGGCACACCATATCTGTTGATCTTGGTGAGGAACTTTGGCGCATTTCCCTCGCGCGCAAGCGCTAGCACCATGCGCGTGGATGCATACATGAAGGAGTTGCCTGCCGACCACGCAGAAGACAAGATCGCGACGTTGATGACGTGGTCGAGCACGGGAATCCCTGCGTTGGCAATCCCCTGCACGAACGGAGAAGAGGCAGCGCCTGGCGCGCCTGTCTCCAGCGCCTCTATGAGTTTCGGATCAGTTCTTGATAAGATGACGCCGATCATGAGCGCGCAGCTCACATAGAAAAAGATAATACGGTATATGAAACGTCTCGATGCCTTCTCAGTGTTCCGCCGGGTGTCCTGCGCCTCGACGCATGCAATGCCTATAAGTTCTGGTGATAGGATGAAGGCGAAGGCCGACTTGATCACGGCGCGCCACACGTCCAAGAAACGGCCCGTGCTTCCTGGCGCGAGGCTCATCGCAAAGGGCCCCGGGTTCTTCCAGTAGCGGAAGCCAGTACGGTCGTGGTTGGGAGCGCCGCCGAAGAAGATTACCACGGATACGACCAGTAGCCCGAGAATACATATCAGCTTGATCGAGGCAAACCAAAACTCTGCTTCGCCGTAGTACTTGACCGCGGTAAAGTTCAGGCCCACCACAACAACCAGGAAGATGGTAATCCAGGCGGCCATGGGGACGGGGTTGTCCCAGTAGCTGACGACCGACGCAGCCGCAGACAGTTCAGCGGCAACTAATATCGCGTATGCATATGCATAGTTCCAACCGGTGGCAAAACCGAGACTCGGGTCCACATAACGCGACACAAGCTCTGGCACCGACCCCTGCTGTGGTAGGTAGCAGATCATTTCCGCCAGCGAGCACATGATGGGGTACACTATCGTCGAAATCAGTATGAAAGACAGCAGAAGCGGCGCAGCGCCGCAGTTATGTAGTGTCCATGACGTCCCCACGAACAACCCGGTACCAATACAGCCTCCAAGAGCAATCAGCTGGATATGTCTGCTCTGTAGGCCCTTGTGTAAAGTATTGTACTCGGATCCTGCACTCTGCGTCTCCAGCTCCTCAAGCGATGTGCGCGAGTGAGGCGTTTTCACTTTATGCATATACCCGCCATTATCTGCCTTCTCAATACTTGCGCTAGAAGCTCTGTCAGCCATCTTTTCGATAAATGTGATGATGCACGTACCCGTGGACACAGTCTGATAGTGCTATATATACGAACTGATTAAGCTGCTCGATGCATCATCGCGGGGTAGAACTTGTCCACTCGAAACACAAGAACAGCCCGCCTGCGTGATTGCTGCGCCTAAACACGCCCGCGGGTCCCTGCTTATTGCACTTTTAGAAGACGTCATCGGCGTTCCTGTAATTTTAATGCCTATATCGTTAATACTTATCATTAATACGGGGAAATCAAGAAATGCCGTATCAATGTTAATCATGCATACGGCTGTCATATAGCTACCCCGTATATGATGCAGGCGAAGAGGCACCTGTAGAGACTGTTCCGAAGATCCGAAGCGATGTGCCAACTCCGCGTGAAGCTACATAGGGAGGACAAGGCGTTTCGTTGTGCTTTGTGACAGTATACACAGGCTAGTACACTGCTGGCCCTCACCGATGCCGTGCGTGCTAAAAGCATAGTGCCGCAGCTATGGTTGCTTCGAGTCCCAACGGGGGTTCCCCAACGCAGGTACAAAAACTGAACGGAAAAAAACCCGTCGGGAGGCGGCAGGTGGCGGATAGCGTGGGCCGCCAAGAATGTGAAGGAGGCGGTGTTATTCCTAAGCCAACGGGTTGCGAATAAACAACGGACATCAAAGTTCCTATTTACAGTGCTATGATCATTATAGAGAATACATTAGAGGTGTCGGACCTACATCATGCCCGGCATGCCTGGCATGCCGGCAGGTGGAGCGGCATTAGCGGGCTTAGGGGCGTCCACAATGGCGACCTCGGTAGTAGCCAACAAGGAGGCCACACCAGAGGCGTCCACAATCCCGCTTCTAACGACCTTGAACGGGTCGATGATACCGGCAGCCAACATGTCGGTGTACTCGCCCTTGGCGGCGTCGTAGCCCTTGGTGAAGTCTTCTCCAAAGTCGTCGATGATCTTGCCGACAATGACGGCGCCCTCCTCTCCGGCGTTCTCAATGATCTTGCGGGCAGGTTGAGCGATAGCTCTTCTGATGATATCAACACCCAGCTTCTGGTCGAAGTTCTCGGTCTTGACCTCATCGAGAACTCTGGTGGCCTTCAACAAGGCGGTACCTCCACCTGGCAAGATACCCTCCTCGACGGCAGCTCTGGTAGCATTTAGGGCGTCGTCGTAACGGTCCTTCTTCTCTCCGACTTCAACCTCCGACGCACCGCCGACTCTGATAACGGCAACACCGCCGGATAGCTTGGCTAGACGCTCTTGTAGCTTCTCCTTCTCGTAGGAGTTGGTAGTGGTCAAGTCGATGGAGTTCCGGATCTGCTCGATACGGGCCTCAATGTTCTCCTTGGTACCGTTACCGTTCAAGACGACGGTGTCCTCCTTGGTGATGGTGATGGAGTCTGCAGAACCCAAGTGCTGCAGGGTGGCGTTCTCTGGCTTCAAGTCTAGTTCCTCGGTGAACACGGTACCGCCGGTCAAAACTGCGATATCACCTAAGGTGTTCTTTCTGTTGTCACCAAAGCCTGGGGCCTTGACAGCGCAGACCTGAACCTGGCCACGTAGCTTGTTCAGGATACAGGCAGCTAGCGCCTCGCCATCGATATCCTCAGCAATGATCAACAATGGCCTTCTGGATTGGTTCGAAATTTCAAGCGCTGGGATGATGTCCTGGATGGAGGAGATCTTCTTCTCGGACAAAAGCAACAGTGGCTTCTCGAATTCCACCTTGTTGGCCTTCGCATCGGTGATGAAGTATGGGGAGATGAAACCGCGATCGAAGCGCATACCCTCAGTCACTTCTAGCTCGTCCTCTAAGGTGCGGCCCTCCTTGATGGTGATAACACCCTCCTTGCCCACCTTCTCCATGGCAGATGCTAGCAGCTTCCCGACGTGCGAATCGCCGTTGGCGGAGATCGTGGCCACCTGCGCAATCTCAGCAGAGGTAGTGATCTCCTTCTTGTTCTTGCTCAAAAACTCAATGACCTTCTCCACAGCTGCCTGCGTACCCCTGCGCAGATCCATTGGGTTGCAGCCGGCCGCAACGTTCTTGACAGACTCCGTGAAGATCGCGCGCCCGAGCACGGTGGCAGATGTAGTACCGTCACCCGCAGCCTCGTTGGTCTTGGATGCAACCTCCTGCAATAGTTTAGCGCCCATGTTTTCAAAGTGGTCCTCCAAGGTGATGGCCCGTGCAACAGTCACACCGTCCTTAGTGATCTTTGGTGCGCCAAACTGTTGCTCGATAAGCACGTTTCTACCCTTTGGCCCTAGAGTGGCAGACACAGCATCCGCCAGCGTCTCGACACCGCGCAGCAGTGCTGCCCGGCCCTCCACGCCGAACTTCAACTCCTTGTGCGAGTAGAACCGCAAGCCTCTCAAAACAGACTTGGTACCACTGGATCTCAACATTTTTCTGCCTAAATTCTCCTAAGTTCTAGCTGAAAGTGACCTGTGCGCCTGCTCCCAAAAATCCCTGATATCACAGAACTGAAGATAGTGTCAAAGACTGCCGCTTCGTCGGTGTTTGCCGCGTAATCGTATCTGTTGTTTATATATGTTTCCCGCGTTCGCTTGCGAGAGCTGAGGCGAAAATTTTCACTAGTCACGGTTCGAGTCTCTAGAACTTTCTTTGCTGCATTCGTCTACAGTGATTCACACTCGGGGTTACGTAATTGGCCGGGTAACAATTCAACAGTGTCCGGGTAACGAGTCACGTGCCGATGATTATTCTCGGGGCGTTATCTGGCGCCGGGAGAGGAGCGATCAGGACCATCACAGCAACAGTGGGGCCAGATAGCCACAAAGAAGCGCGAGACCACGGGTACGGGCGTACGATGTCGGACAGTTTGTTCTCAAGTTGTGACAATATCTCGTTGACGGATTCAGTGTTTGATCACAGGTCGTTGACGTACTTCAGCAACGATGAGCAGCGGCAGCTGAAGCTGCAGATCATGCAGAGCTGTGGGGCCAGCGACCAGTGGGAAGGGCGGCAGAAGAACTTGCAACTTGGGGTCTCGCGGAACGGATTTGTGAGCCACAGCTTGCGCCGGCACTTCTGGCACTGCATTCTCAGAGGCCGGGTGCGTGTTTGCCCACGTGCAGGGGTCTCCGAGCACCCGGACGAACACCAGATGGAGTTGGACGTGCGGCGGTCCTTTGGATTTGTGGAGAATGAGGGACAGAAGCAGAAGCTTCGGGAATTACTACAGGCTACGTTGGTGCGGTTTTTCCGCAAGTACCCATCGTTGCGGTATTACCAGGGCTACCATGACGTGGTGAGTGTCATTTTGATGGTGTACTACGATGCGCTGGAATCGGATCAGTTTTCAACTCTACAGGGCAGCGCGGACGACTTGCTAAGCAGCAGTGTTGCTAGCAGCATGAGCGAGGCGACTGTATTGCCAGATGAAAGTACACAAAGCACTGTCGATACGATGTTCGAAGTTGTGGAGATGTTCTCGTTGCTCTACTTACGGGACTTCATGATGGATTCGCTTGATTTCACAATTGACCAATTGCAGGTCATCCCACAGCTTATAAAGATTAGAGACGTCGAACTTTTCCGGCAGTTACACTTAGATCAGGTTAGTCCCTTTTTTGCATTATCGTCGATACTAACTATCTTCAGCCATGATTTAAAGCCATGCAAAAACCAGCTCTCCCCTCTGTACCAGATCTTTGACTTAGTTATAACATCTGGCAATATGATGGCTCCGCTTGTCATATATATGGAACTAATTGTGGAACATAAAGAAGACTTGCTGCGTGAGTGCGACGCCCAGTCAGACCTATTTGAGAACATAACAGACCTTGTACATGGAGCCATGCAGCAGGTAATGCAACGTGAGCAGACCACTGAGCAGTGGCAGGACGTGCTCGAGCGGGGGAGACTGTTTTTAGAAGACCACCCTCTTGCAGCTACGTCTAGTGAAGTTAGGAAGTTCCGCTGGCTCAATCCATATAGCGTATTGAAGGAGAATCCAGGCGATGGCGCTAACTACAGCCTATCCGAACTACTTGACATAGTGGAGCGTGAGATTGCCGAAAATGAACGCCGGAAGTCTATGGCTTTGGCTTCCGACGCACTAAGAAACAGGATCAAAAATATTCGACGCATTTGCCGCTCTTTAGTGTACTTCGGGTCATTATGGAGATGGCCAATTTACATCGGTATTTTCGCCTTACTCATAAGAGTATACAGTGCCAATTTCCGTGAATTGAGGCCTATAAACATCTGGTATGTCTTATCTTCAGTTCTCTCTGGGGATTCGCCCATCACTGGGATTCCATTCAGTTTCAGGCTGCCAGGAGTTGGAACTAAAACGTGGTTTTTGGATCCTCTGAGATCTCTGTTGCCATCAAGCGCAAGATAGGCAGCGGTGCTTTTGTATGAATATGCGGTTGAGGATGTCTCACTCCAGGTTGGAAACCTATATTATGGTGCAATATATATTAATGATAAGAGCTTTCTCTGACTAACAGCAGTAACTCTTAATTGAAGTATTTGTTATTTCCAATCTTCATACAGTATGTCACCCTGTTGTATTATAGATTTCGTTTACGAATTGGATCGTGCTTTCGTGGCTGCGAGGTCAGAAGAGTCGATATAATAATATATATATTATTAAATTATGGTAGGTAGGGAATTGCTATTTGTGTCTAGTAGCTCGATGCCTTATCTACAACTTCTAGTTGCAACACATGATATGCTGTGGACCAAAACGCTACGGCGTTATTGATTTTATTCAAGGTCGATATCATATATTAGCGTAGTATCTGTGGAGGTTCCTTGCCAGCCTCTATTCCCGCTAGTACTAATTAAGAACCTGCAGGTTGGGTCAACATACATATTGGAAATAGTGCCTCCATGGTGGCCAGGAACGATCAGGAAAGGAGTTGATGTGCTAGAAGTGACATCATATATTCGGATATTATCCTGTGATGCGCAAAGGATATGCTTACCGTTTGGGAGCGCTTGTACGGCTGAGACAGGGCCCGAAATTTTGGGCAATTTCAAAGTCTTCGACGCACGCAGTGTGTAGCGAAGGTCGTACTCGTCAACTGTAGCATTTCTTCTACCAGCGTAAATCCGGTCACCGTCGTGAGACCAACATGCTGACATACACCACGGAGGCGTCGCTTTATCTCGGGGTAGAGTGAGTTGAGGGCCTGATCCTGCGCGCCTGTCCCAAAGTTGAATTGTACCGCTTATGCACGAGGACAGCAGCGCGTTTTCATCCATCCTTGTCCGCAGAGAATATTTACTCAGGACATCCCGTGCATCGGACATGCTTGTCTTTATGTCCGCTTCTTTAGCAAAGGAGGCATCTCTAGATAGTGCTTTTTCCCGGGATTTTGGGGGCTGTTCCTCGTCATCCTCCCCGAATAAAGAATCCATATCGTCATCTGCCCTCGAACTGTCAGCTTTCAACTTGCTTTCCTCGTCAGTGCTTACTAGGGAAGACAGTTCAACAGTACTATACCGAGGCCTGAAAGATAATGTTGAAATTTGTGCAGGCACTCCCTTGAACTCTGTGATGCAATGTCCAGTGTGCAGGTCCCAGTCCAAGATCTGCTTATCCCAGGAGCCGCTAACAAATCGTGTCTCATCATCGTTCAGTAGTAGCTGGTTTACCGTACTTGTGTGTTTCTTGAAGTAATGGCCTATCTGGCCTTCCATGTAACGCACGCCCTGCAGCGTGATACCACCGCCCTCCTGGCCCGCCAATATGTATAAGCACTCAGAATGAACCTCAAGCGAGTGTACAGGTGAGACCTTCGGTTCATACTCCTTACCGTTCTTCGTCAGTTTCATGTCCTTCTGCGCCTGCGGTACCTCATTCTCCCAATATGATAGCATAATGCCCGCATTAGAGATGGACTCCACGAGCGAATGCTTCTGTAGGATCGTCAGCGACAATTTGCCTTCAATCGTATTCAGGAAGTCAAACTTGCGAATGTAGCCATCCTGACCCCCCAGGAAAAGGTACTTCAGACCCTTAGACATCGTGATGGAGTGGACGTGTGTCTGTATTGGAATCGCAGCGGTTGGCGTTATGGAGTAGTCGGACGCCAGCACAGCGTTGCGCGCCAGCTCCGAGTAGTACATGTGGATTTTGTCGTACGCAGATGTTCGGCTGGTTTCCACCTCTGGTGTGGTCTTGCTGCTCCCCACCTTGCTGTACGAGTTGCCATTGAGATCTGCGTTGTCGCCGTCCTCGTCCTCGTCCTCGTCCTCGTCCTCATCCTCCATGTCCTCGTCCTCGTCCTCCATGTCCTCCTCTTCCGCATCATCGTCCTCGTCCTCGTCCTCGTCCATATTGTGTTCCTGCTCCTCGTCATCATCCTGGCCTTCCTCATCATTACCATTGGCGGGGTCCGCGACGTCGGCAATTTCCTCATCTAGGTCGTCCTCATCGTCCTCTTCCTCTTCAACTTGATTTTGGTTCAAGATGTCGTCTACCTCGTCCATGCCAGTCTGCAGTTACAAGCCTGCCTATCCTTCGCGCCCTATGTACTGCCGTAGCTACGTGCGATATGGCAGTTTAAGCGGTGAAAAACCGAGCCCGCGTGCTATGGGGCCGCCGTTAGGCTAAAAGTCGAAGTTCAAGAACACACCGAGCGTGTATCCGCACGTAAGACAGCGGCTACTGGCACTCTTAAGACTCGCGCGGCCCGCTACGGGCCACACCCGTTGCCATAGGGTTGCGCTGCGGCGCTGTGCGCCTTCCGTAAAAAACGGTGCGGTGGGACGTCTCGCACTCCAGAGCCAGACAGCAAGCGAAACGCCCACAAGCCGCCCGCACGTGTAGAATGGACACCAGCCAAGCAGTGGAGGTTACAGGCCTCAGCTACAAGTTCCCACACGCCGAGGAGGAGTCGCTCACAGACGTGAACCTGGTGTTGCCGTGGCGCAAGCGCATGCTGCTCTGCGGCTCCAACGGCGCCGGCAAATCCACGCTGCTCAAGTTGCTCAGTGGCAAGCATCTGTGCCGCAGCGGTAATATCCGCGTCGACGGCCGCGACCCGTTTGCTCCCGCTAACACGGCCGATCCCGCGGATGTCATGGTCACTGCATACCTTGGTACCGAGTGGTGCCACATGGCCATAGTGCACCGCGACATCGGCGTGCAGGAACTGCTTGACAGCATCGGCCTGCAGCACTTCCGCGAGCGCGGCACAGAGCTGTTGCGTATCCTCGACGTCGACCTCCGCTGGCGCATGCACCGCCTCAGCGACGGCCAGAAGCGCCGCGTCCAGCTTTGCATGGGCCTGCTCAAGCCCTTCAAGCTGCTGCTGCTCGACGAGGTTACTGTCGACCTCGACGTGGTCGCCCGCACCAAGCTGCTGCACTTTCTCCGCCTGGAGACCGAGCGCCGCGAGTGCAGCATTATTTACGCTACCCATATTTTCGACGGTTTGGCTGATTGGCCGGACCGCGTTGTCCACATCGCCCACGGCCGTGTGTTGGCCGACCTCGATGTCGCCCGCGATGTCAGTTTTGCCGCAGACCGCACCGACGTCGTCGAAGCCGCCGGACGTGTCCGTATCGGGCACGTACGCAGCCTGCATCCGCTGGCACTAGCATGGCTCGCCCGTGACGAGGGCAAGATGGCCTCCGAGTAAATACGTAACCGCCAGCCTTGTCTGTGACTGCACTGCAACCAAGCCTCTCATCCTAACTAGGCGCCCGGCACCCGAACGTTGCGGCTTCGTTCACGTGATATCGTCGTTCCAAAAGGGATTCGTTCCTTGCTCTACGCATTCGTATAGTGCATTCGTAACTTGATTTTTTAGCGTCGTATAGAGCCGCGTACGTTAGGTCAGTGCCGGGATGGACCATATAAAAGTGCAAAAAGCCAGAGGAGAGCGGCAGATGGGCTTTAGTAGCTGTAGCAGGATCTGTTATCACGCTAGAAGGCAGGCAACCTAGAGCTAAAATTGTTTCTCCTAGTCTATAGCGTTCTCCGACCATGGATTTAGTGCTCGAGTTTTGCGACTCGTACTTCTTCGACTATGTGTATGCCACACTGCTGCCAGCATCGCTGTCGCCGAAGATGGGCGGGACTTGGCAGCAGGCGATGATTAAGGAGCAGATGGTAAATGCGACGCGCGTGTTCGGGAGGTCGCTTGAGAGGCCGCTGGAGGTATATGGGTATGCACCGTTTATGTTCGAGGTTAGCCCGCATGCTTTCGGGTCGGTGCTGCCGCGATACAGCCTGTTGCGGCAGAGCTTGTCTCTGTTTTTGGTGACGACAGTGTTTGGCTGGCTGCTGTACCTGATCGTGGCGTCATTCTCTTATGTGTTCGTTTTCGACAAGTCCGTATTCAACCACCCGCGCTACCTGAAAAACCAGATGAGTATGGAGATCAAGCAGGGGTTGGGAGCGATCCCGTACATGGCGGTCATGACGGTGCCATGGTTCCTGCTCGAATTGCACGGCTACTCGCATCTGTACATGGGCCTCGAGCTCAACGTGCGTGGCTACGTGCGGCTGGCGCTGGAGGCACTGTTCTTTATTCTATTCACGGACTTCGGGATCTACCTGCTCCATCGCTGGCTGCACTGGCCGGCCGTGTACAAGGTGCTGCACAAGAAGCACCATAAGTGGCTTGTGTGCACGCCGTTCGCATCCCACGCGTTCCACCCCATCGACGGCTACCTGCAGTCGCTGCCCTACCACCTCTTTCCGATGCTCTTTCCGCTGCACAAGGTTTCGTACCTGGTGCTTTTCACATTCGTTAACGTATGGACGGTGATGATCCACGACGGCGAGTACCTCTCCAACGACCCCGTCATTAACGGCGCCGCCTGCCACACCGTTCACCACCTGTACTTCAACTATAACTACGGACAGTTTACTACGCTTTGGGACCGGCTCGGCGGCTCCTACCGCGAACCCGACCACGAGTTGTTTGACTCGAACCTGAAGAAGGACAAGGCTGTATGGGAGCAGCAGATAAAGGAGGTCGACGAAATGATCAAGAACGTGGAAGGCCCGGCGGACGACCGCGTCTACGAGCGCTGACTTTCTTTCTCTCGGTTCCTCAAGCTGCTCTTTGCCCTGCGAAGGGATGTATTATGACATGATCGCACATCTTTTGTATCACACTATACACAATACCGTTACGTAATACCCGCAACATAGGTCTAATGATTCCACGTGTAGTCCATTTCAGCGCTGGTAGCTGGCGCCGCCGACATACGTTCAGCGGAAAAACGGGCGCCCTGCTTTGAACAACGGGCGCTGGTTTCTGCTGCAAGGCGCCGGTAGAACACAGAACAATGGCAAAGCATATCCCGGTGAAAGTACTATGTACGACGCGGTACGCCCGGATCCAACTTCTTGAAGATGGGTCCGTGGCCAAGTCTGTCAAGATTGAAAGCCAATGCGCGCCGCACGACGTGGAGACGGAGTTACGCATTCTGCAAGCGTGCCAGCACTCCAATATCATCCCGGTGTTATCCGCGACGGTGGAGGGGGGGATCGTAAAGATCTGTATGCCGTATGTTAAAACGGACCTATATGCTTTCATGAGGCAGCACTATGGGGGGAAGCATTTGGCGTACCTGATGCCATGCCTAGACAGCGAGGCTCGCGGGCGGCGGGCGCAGAAGAACCGGCTGAGCATGGCCCGCACGATGCACGTATGCAGCCAGCTTGCAGACGCGCTGGCGTATCTGCACGGGCTTGGCGTGATACACCGCGACATTAAGCCGCAGAACGTGCTCGTTGATAGCAACGACCATGTGTATGTGATTGACTTCGGCGTGTGCTACGACACCGCCCAGCGCGGACCTCGCCGCTACGGCGAGACAGACGACAGCAAGATCCCAGACGTGTCGACTTCGATCTACAAGGCGCCGGAGCTGATGTTTAGCGTGCGGAACTACGGGCTGCCGGTGGACGTGTGGTCGCTGGCCGTCACGTTTTCGCAGCTGTTCCAGCGATACGAGACACCGCAGGGCGGCATTGCCGCGTTCGTGGACGACGGGGCAGAAGAGCTCGAGACGGGCACGGACATCCGCGCTGTGATGTCTATCTTCCAGCAGCTGGGCATCCCGTCCCAGGAGCAGTGGCCGCAGGTGGTCCGCTACGGCAGCAGCGGCTTTGTCGGCATGTTCGGCACCGAAGGCGACGGTAACTACATCTTCGACAAGCCATGGCCGGAGCAGCTGGCCAAGGTCGAGCAGCTGTTTCCGCGCCTTGCAGAGGTGTCGCAGCACGAAGAGCTGGCACGCATGCTGCTGGGCATGCTGCATTTCGACACGCAGAAGCGCATCCCTGCAAGTCACGTGGCAGCGACTCTGCGCACCTTTGCGCAGCTGCAGTAACCGATCACGTATATTGCTGCTAGCTATGTACATGTAAATAGCTATACCAGCTGCCTATTCTACCTGCATCTGGCGCTCCCACTCCAAGAACTGGTTAAGTTCCCGTACCCGCTGGAGTTCGAAGCCCATGACCAGTAATTGCCGCCGAAACTTCTCGGCAGAACTGCTGCCAGCCAGCGCAGCTGACGGCGGCGGCGACATCTTGAGCTTCTTCTGCAGCCCCGAGATGGGTGTATTCGGTGACCTCTTGCTCATAGTTGCTCGCAGTCTTGAGAAACCACTATTGGCCTATCGTGGGGAGCCCCGCTATCAAGCGCTTCCGCCTAGCAGACGCGATGCCACAAAGCACTAGCTAGGTCGTGCCGTAGAAAAGCACCACTGAGCACGTGACTGCAATCAACGGCAAGGTGGCTGATATAAACTCCACTGCTACGAAGAGCGGGAATGTCCACAACAGGAAGCCCGGAGCCTGCCATGGAGAGCCGGAGATCGGGGCAACAAAGTGCATGACCCCTGTTCCAGATCCCAATGGAACCAACGAACGCCGAATCAAGTCCTTTCATAATAGATACGACTAGAATCGTGGCGGTGGTTCCGATAGCTAAATTCGGAAACGATCGCACCCGTAGTACCATTCTCGAAACCGCGGGACTATTTGATCAGGACCGATAAACGACTCCTTAATCAAAACATCACGTGGTATATTAGCGTTAATTGGCAACCCGGACACCGCCCCTATCAGCCAGCCACGTGACTCATTGTGTCCGGGTAATGGAGTCGCCTGCGAGCTGGGCCACCATTTACCCGGTGCAGATATGAACGCGACTATATAAAAGGCGAGAAATTTTTTCGCCCCCTGCAAGCTGGAGCACGTTGTTCGGTGGCGATACTAATCTCATAAAGAAGTCGATACTCGGGATCCACGCACTCCTGAACTATTTTTGCAGCTCTTTCCCTCCGGAATATACGCCAGTTGTTCTTTATCTATAATCACAATTCCAGATGTCTGCCAACTTGGACAAAGCCCTAGACGAAATTATCGACTCCCAGAAGAAGCCGGTGCGCAGGCCTAACAAGAATGCCCCCAGAAAGGTGGCCAAGAGCGTGACGGCCGGCCGGCGGCGCGGACCAGCTGCGGGTGTGCGGAAGAGCGTTCCCGTGGAGCGCGCAACCAGCATGCTGGAAGCCGCATACGCAACGAAAGTCAACGTGGAGGGGCTGCCTAGAGACATTAAGGAGGACGCTGTCAGAGTATGTTAATCCAGTAGATTGGCAAGTGGGATGAGCAGGCGAGCGTGTGCTCGGCGCCGCCAGCCCGACAGGCGCGCGCATGTGCCTCTCCTACGTTCCGCTCCCGGGCGGGACGGTAGCAGGAAGTTTACGCATCTGGCATGTGGCTGGGCTGTCGCCAATCGGCGCAGCGGGCCGCGTCCGGATTGGTGCCGTGCTTAGCCTGCACATGATGCGATGATCCGTGGCCACATAGCTTTGCTAGCGCTGGGAGCAAATAGCTTTGTTTTCCGTGGCCCAGACCTCAGTGCCCGTGGGGCGTGCGGACGCCCAGTGCGCCATGCAGGATTAGGCGTGCGCTCTTTGCTGCAGCGCACCAGATCGAAGCTCCGTGAACGCCTGTTGGATCCACGTGAAGAGCCGTGGCACAGCCGGCTGTCCACGTGTGACGGCACGCTCGTACGTGCCCCGGCGGCACTTTACCGCTTCGCTTCCAGATTCATTCGTTCCAATGCCTTAATGATGGGACATCTGACTAACTTATGCACACAGGATTTCTTTAGAAGTAGTGTTGGAGGCTTGCAGAGAGTTCTGCTAAGCTACAACGAGCGCGGGAACTCGACCGGTATGGCGACGCTCACGTTTGCCAACGCCGAGAAGGCGCGCGAGGCGGTCAAGAAGTTCAACGGCGCCCCCATCGATGGCGGCAAGTCCCGCTTGCGCTTGAACCTCATTGTCGACCCCACGCGCAAGCCCCTGGCCGCCCGTATTGCTCCTGTCGCCAAGGGCCCCGAGAGATCGCTGCGTGTCGCCAGGCCAGACCCCGCTGTCAGGCGCGACACCCGCGCGCCCACCAAGAAGGCCGTCGCCGCGAAGGCCCAGAAGAGAAAGCCCAAGCCTCAGAAAAAGTCGTTGGAGCAGCTCGACCAGGAGATGGCCGACTACTTCGACGAGGCCAAGAAGTAGCCGCCCTCCGGCTCCTCTGTATCATTAGAATTACCGGTTAATTATATATACTCGAACCTCTATGTATAAAGAATAAAGGTCACTGCCGCTATTCCTGCCTCCGGTCGAAGAAGCCCAGCCGGTCTCCGCTCTTCCTTGTGCGGTACGACAGCCCCGCGCCCTCAAACTCGCTCTTGCGCGGGCGCTGCTCCTGCTGCATCGGGAACCCGGGCTTGATCGCCGCGATGTTCCCGTAGGGGTCCTCCACCTCCGTGCCGTCTCCCAGTTGCCGTGCAGCCGGGAGGAACTGCTTGTCCTTCCTGTTCCGGATTATCGTCTTTGTTAGGAGCACCATGGCTACTGCGCCGGCCGAGAGGTAGCCTACGGATTTTCTGCACCAGTCGTTAGTATATGCGAACAGTCCACGTCTACAGCTATTACATACATGACATTTAGAGGCACTTGAGTGGAGGACATCTTGGCTCAGCGCTGGATCAAATCGTCCTGCACCCCGCAGCCCAAGTGATACCAAGACGATCGACACTGCTTTTTCGATGCGATCCGGCCAATGATGCCCATCAGTCGCTCGCTACGAAAATCCGTTACCTGACGTCTGAGTACCGCACATTAATTGAAGAACATTCATCGGAAAAGAATGCTTGCTGCCTAATTCGTTTTCACGCATCCATCCGGGCCCTGGGCTGCGGCCATTACACGTGGTTGGTTCCAAACGCAAAAGAATAAACACCGGAAGTTTCGGGGTACTCAGTAGTCACATCCCCGAAGGCAGCTTTTTGGCGTCAAACGAAAAGTGGTACTACTTAAGTAGCTGCAGGTGGCCTGACCAGTAAGCGATTAATTCGTCCGAGGACATCTGTGCCAGCAGAGGCAGATACGGAATTGAGCAGGACAAGATGAC
Organism: Eremothecium gossypii ATCC 10895; assembly: GCF_000091025.4. Lineage (NCBI taxonomy): Eukaryota > Fungi > Ascomycota > Saccharomycetes > Saccharomycetales > Saccharomycetaceae > Eremothecium > Eremothecium gossypii. The sequence continues at coordinate 705,628 of NC_005787.5, read as the reverse complement.
GGCACAGCCTTCAAACACGGCGAACCCTGCGGAGGTGGACGAGCTGGTGCACGCGGTCGCAGGGGCAGGCGGAGGCGCATTGTCGATGGCGCTTACCATGCCGCTGGTGACGCTGGCTACGCGAATGCAGGTGAGCGAGCAGGATAAAGAGCCGGGGACACGCAGCAAGAGCAAATTGGAGGCCGTGCGGGAGATATACCGAAAGGAGGGCGTGGTGGGCTTCTACGCGGGCCTGGAGAGCGCAATGTACGGAATGGCGGTCAACAGCTTCATCTACTACTACTTCTACGAGCTGGCGGCGCGTGCGACGATGCGGGTGCGCGGGTCTCGGCGGCTCAACACATCGGAGGCGATCCTGTCCAGCGCTGTGGCCGGCTCGATGACGGCGATTGCGTCGAACCCGATCTGGGTCGTGAACACGCGGATGACAGTCGCGAAGTCCGAGCAGAGCACGCTGGCAGTGCTGCTCGACATAGTCCGCAAAGATGGCGTGACGGCGCTGTTCAACGGCCTCCGGCCGGCGCTGATGCTCGTGTCGAATCCGATCATCCAGTATACTGTCTTTGAGCAGCTGAAGAACGTTGTGCTCAAGTGGAGCGGATCAGATGTGCTGCTGCCATCGTGGGCGTTTCTGCTGGGTGCTGTGGGCAAGCTGGCCGCCACGGGGTCGACCTACCCATACATTACTCTGAAGACGAGAATGCACCTGGCCAAAGGCAAAGAGGACGCTGATACACAGCAGTCTATGTGGTCGCTCATGGTCGATATTGTCAAGAAAGAGGGGATCCAGGGGCTGTACCATGGAATTGGGGTGAAGCTAACGCAGAGTATCCTCACAGCCGCCTTCCTATTTTACTTCAAGGAGGGTTTTATTCTCTGGGCGGTCAAACTGATCAGCACGCTGCGGCGCTATTCCTCAAGAAGAAAAGCAGTGTCTGTATAAGTAACTAAATATCCACGGAATTAAAGTCCGCACAAGCTCTCGTAGACGTAGAAAATCACTGCATTGGCAGGGAGCGCCCGGAGAAGCGTAATGCCCACGCCACGGTAGAAGCCCGTGGGACCGTGCTTCTTGAGCACTGTACGCACGGCGGGCCCCAGACCTAGGTGCTCTGTCTGCATCGTCGACTTCACGGTATCGGCAGGGAAAATACTTGCGTGGAAAGCAGCGCCGGCACCAGCGCCTGATGCCAACAGCTCCCAGACGGTGTTTTCTGTGGAGCCCCTGCGCCTGGCCAGCCAGCCTTTCAGCACTTCGTAGGCTGTGAACCACACGGCGCCGCCTGCGGATTCCCGGATGAAGGTCCCAGACTGGCCCTGCCACAGCCCGCCGAGGCCGTTCTGCTTTACGATCGCGCGCAATGTCGGCAGCACGGCGGTATACCGCGGACCGGATACGCCGGTCAGATTTGAGACCTGGAGCTTGCACTTCACCAGCTCAACTGGCGTCAGCACATAGCTCGTGCATGCCCCGGCTATGGCGCCCGCAAACACCACTTTCTCGAGCGGGCCACAGCTGTAACAATTTTCGAGAACTGCCTGAGCCCGGTTGAACGACACGAACAGTACGGCATGCTCCAGGAACGCCCCGAACACGGGCGAAGCCATACCCTGGTAGAACCCACGCCATAGGCCCTCCTGCTTGTATGTATGTGAAACACAGGACCATGTTGTGGGAAACAGGGCCGCCGACTGCGTCTGTAGTCTCACCTTCACGGTGTCAAACGGATACTCGACCAATTTCCCCAGAGACCCCGCTACACCCCCATATAGGAGATCTTTGTAAGCTTTATCCGCATCCTCAGACATCTCGGCGACCTATGTCTCCGGTCGAGGAGAAGATAAGCAGGCTATTCAAGAGTCATCGCCTTAGCCCTGCTCTGAATACACCGCGAACAGTTCAAGATTGCGTTCCAGATATTTCGCATGCGAACCCACCATCATGCCGTGTTTAGTGAGAGACGCAATTTTTTTTCATCAAGTAGGCGACGCCAGGATAGAGATGCTTCCTCTTCCGCATACACTTTCTTACTTCTAGTCTACCAAGGAATAGTCTGCTTTCAGCTTAAATCGATTATTTCATAACCATCAGGAGGAAGAATGAAATACTTGGCTGCTTACTTGTTGTTGTTGCAGGGTGGTAACGACGCCCCATCCGCCGCTGATATCAAGTCTTTGATTGAGTCTGTTGGTGTTGAGGTTGAGGATGCTAAGATCTCCACCTTGTTGGCTTCCTTGGAGGGCAAGTCCATTGAGGAGTTGATTGCTGAGGGTCAGAAGAAGTTCGCTTCCGTTCCAGCTGGCGGTGCTGCCCCAGCTGGCGGTGCTTCTGCTGCTGCTGGTGCTTCTGAGGCTGCCGCTGAGGAGGCCAAGGAGGAGGCCAAGGAGGAGTCCGACGACGACATGGGCTTCGGTTTGTTCGATTAAGTATAGTACGCCAATTCCCGAATTGCCGTCTCACAGTGTATATATAATTACATGTTTTAATTGAATACAACTTCAACGCTACATTGCACATACCCTGGGCGCGTGTGCGCGCTGGCAAGGCAAGCGAATGACATGCGCAACGATGGCGCCTGCGTTTTGTTGCGCGCGGCGGAAGGACGTCGTGCAGTCTTGACTCGATCTCAAGATCTGAAGCGCAAGGTACTTCCGCGATAGTTTAATGGTTAGAATTCGCGCTTGTCGCGCGCGGGATCGGGGTTCAATTCCCCGTCGCGGAGAATTTTTGCATGCGCTCCTTTTTTGGTACTTGTCTACCAGTCTGTGCGCTGTGTCAGTAGCTCCTAATGTGTAAATTTTTTAATGCAAAATGTGTAGATATATATTAAATGGGCCTGGCGGCCCAGTGCCACGCAGGCCTAGAAATAAAGAATGCATGCGGTTTCCCCGGCTATGCGACCATAGAGTGGGGCATGTGTAGTTTTGGTAGTGGCAAGTAGGTATTGCCAAGGTTGGACATCTCTGCGTAGAGAGTGTACCAGCCACATATACTAGAGACAAACCCAGTCCAGCCCGCGGCGCGGCCTAAGACAGGATTATTGCTGAAGTTTCCGATAGCAAGCAGCAGAAACGTCAAATCCAGTGTCACGAGTAATGCAAAAAGACTCCAGGAGGATTTCAGTGAGCACAGCAGCATTAGGAACGTGAACACAAACCAGCACAGCTGGAAAAGACCCGTTGCGTTGCGCAGCATTTCAGGATCCTGTTCAAATGACTGCAGCACGCCGAACGAGTTCGTGATGATCGCTCCCTGGCAGAACCAGAAAGAGCCAAAGATCGAGAACACCGTCAGACCAAACGTGTTCCCCACAGCGAAACTCAGTAGTCCCGCCAATAGCTGCGCCAGGCCGCCTAAAAAGAAAGCCACCCCGACAAGCAGCTGGTGATTCGTCACGCCTAAAACCTCGGCGTTGTACAACCCAAGAATCATGCATGAAAACGAAAACGACGACAGGCCGAGGGGAACAGGATCCGCGAGTGGCGCACGGAACGTCCCAAGTGCAGCCTGCAGGTCCTGTCGCCGAAATAGCTGTGTCCCCAGCCGCACATAATCGCCCTCGAGCCCCACACTGGTGACCCGGTCCTCCAGCGTCTCCACACACTCCTGCGTCTTGCAGGACGATCCTTCTCGCATGCCAGCCTTTTCCAAGTCTTGCGAGCCCACAGTGTCCATCTTCCAAATACGGTAATTTCACTCGCCCTCTCGAGCCCCACTTTTGCCGACCCCACTTCTCGAGCCCCTCTCTATATATACATAAGAGACTTCAAACTGTCGGCCTCCCACTCACATGGGATACCACATTCTGGGTGCTGGCCCGTCTACGTCCGCCGCATTTTTGAGTCTAGCCCGTCAGCGTCTCTGTCGACAAGGGCTTATCTTGCTTGCCTACGCCCTGCTCTCGGCTTCCTATACCGCTCTCCTCGCCTCTGGGACCTGGATACGCCCCCCTCCTCCCTCCTTCGGCGTGTCTTCAGTTGACAACCCGAGGCCGGCCATCGACTAGTTCAAACTGCCGATGCCCGGCTTTGGTGCACAGCCGTACCTACGGCTGTGTCCCGTCTGTATTCCCACGCCGTTGTGACTGGGTGCCTGCGTAGGACCCATCACATTGTCTCGGTGCCTGAACCGATTTTAATCGTTCGGCCGCCGGAAGGTGACGGCGAAAGGGTGTCACGTGACTATGTCACGTGACATACAGGCAACAACCCTGCCTCGCAGGCATCAGGTCCTAGGCGTCCGCCGCAGCGGTGTGGTGGTATATAGACCATGAGTCGCGCGGGCAAGGTGCATAGGTGTGGAGCATTTGCCGGCGCCGTAGCTGCGATACGTCCTGAAAAAAACGAAGCCAAAGGGCGGGCAGCGCCGCCCCCCAGCCACGTAGCCAGCTGAACGCGAAGGTTTGAAAGGGCTGTAGGACAGACCGAGAATTGGCAGTAAAGACCATGGCTTCCGTGATGCCTTTCGATCCCTACGACGACGATGTCGACAACAACCCATTTGCAGAAGAGGCGCCGCAGGCGGGAGCCCTTGTGGAGGCAGAAGCGTCGGGCGAGGCCTCTAGAGAGGCCGCCGGAGAGGCGTCGAGCGAGGGCGCAGCGGACACAGGAGACAAGAGTGTAGTCCCTCCACTGGCGGACCTACTACCCGAACGGCATCAGGACAAGTACCATCTGGTGGCCAAGGTGACTGGGCTAGAGCGCGTGGGCACGCTGGCGCATCGCCGCGAGTGCCCGACAGTGTTGTTTGATGTGTCCACGAACCTGCCGACGTTCCGCAAGAGCCAGCACAAGGGACTTAAAAAGACATACGAGGAATTCCAGGAGGTTTTCAAGTACCTCAGCGGCGCAGTCCCGGAGACATTTGTGCCTGCGCTGCCGCCGCCGAGCACGAGCTACGGCATCAACAACCCGGAGGACACGCACAAGACTATGGCAAACTTCAACCGCTGGCTCGAGCGTGTGTGTGCGGATCCGCTGCTCGTGCGGAACGAGGAGCTAGCGTTCTTCATGGAGAGCGACTTCAACACGTATACGCCAATGAACAAGTCGCGGGCGCCTGCGTCCGGGCTGCTGCGCAAGACCATGAAGCAGCGGCCGCCGCCATATGACGAGGTCACAGAGCTCGCTGAGTTCCGCCCGCTGGTCAAGTCCATCTATGTCGTCGCACAGGATGTGCAGGCCAAGCTGTTGCGCATGACCAAGACGCGCAAACAATTGTCCCACGAGGAAAGCGCGTTCGGCCAGAGCTTCCACCAGCTAACGGTGGAGCATGACGGCCACAGCCGCCTGTACCAGCGCTTCGGAAAGGTGCTCACCGCTGTGGGCGACCTCGACAGCATCATGGCCACGTTCGACATGGCCACTCTCTACGACAGCCTGGAGTGGGTCGTGCGCGACGCCTACGTCGTCAAGGAGACACTCACTGACCGCCATTTCCTTATGCGCGACCTGCTGCAGGCGCAAAGCTGCACGCGTCTCAAGCAGGACGCGGCGCGCCGCCTGCGTGCCAAGCGTGACATTTCCCCGCTCAAAGTCGATGACGCCATCCAGCAACTGAAACTCGCTACTAAAACCGAGCACGATCTCTCACGACGCCTGCAGCGTGTTACCGCAAACATGCGCATCGAGCGCTCGCGTTGGGTCGACAATTTGTCTAACTCGCTTCTTGCCGCCGTCCGCGAGTACACCCTGCGCAAGATAGAGTATGAGCGGAAGAAACTCTCGCTGCTCGAGCGTGTTCGCGCTGACGTCAGACTTGTCGACACCCAGGGCGGTCTCTCCCGCCTTGGGCGGCATCAATTGGTCGCATCACCTCTTCCTACACCGTCCCAGTCACTCTCCCACGGCGACTCCTGGACCTCAGACCGTCGCGCCAGTCATTGCTTGTCGAGCTCCGACCTCGAACCCCACCTGCTACAGGGCCTCGATTCTCCGTCCCCTGGTGCATTCCGCGACTCGCCAGACATTTCTGGGCCGTTGGACGCGCGCCAAGCCGCAACCATCCTTGGTACCAGCACCTTCTGACGCTGGGCATCGTGCGATGCCCAGCCGTTACGCAGCAAAAAGAAACGCACTACGTTGACAGTGATGCCTTCACCATGATGGTCTCCCTTACATTTTTCTTCGACTATATAAGGCGTTGTGAAAAATTTTCATCTCATCTCCTGCCATTTTATGTAGTGGTAGTAGGTCCTCGCCTGATCATCAAGTATCTAAACTAACCATGGTTGCTTTCACTGTTGACCAAATCCGTTCCTTGATGGACAAGGTTACGAACGTGCGTAACATGTCCGTGATTGCGCACGTCGACCACGGTAAGTCGACGCTTACCGACTCTTTGGTCCAGAGAGCCGGTATCATTTCTGCAGCCAAGGCTGGTGAGGCTCGTTTCACCGACACCAGAAAGGATGAGCAAGAGAGAGGTATCACTATCAAGTCCACCGCCATTTCTCTGTTCTCCGAAATGTCTGAGGAGGACGTTAAGGACATCAAGCAGAAGACCGAGGGTAACTCTTTCCTAATCAATTTGATCGACTCGCCAGGTCACGTTGACTTCTCTTCTGAGGTTACCGCCGCTCTACGTGTCACTGACGGTGCTCTAGTGGTGGTTGACACTGTCGAGGGTGTGTGTGTGCAGACCGAGACTGTGCTAAGACAGGCTCTAGGTGAGAGAATCAAGCCTGTTGTTGTCATTAACAAGGTCGACAGAGCGCTATTGGAGCTTCAGGTGTCCAAGGAGGACCTTTACCAGTCTTTCTCCAGAACCGTCGAGTCCGTGAACGTCATTATCTCCACTTACGCCGATGAGGTGTTGGGCGATGTCCAGGTCTACCCACAGAAGGGTACTGTGGCCTTCGGTTCCGGTCTACACGGCTGGGCCTTCACCATCCGTCAGTTCGCCAACAGATACTCCAAGAAGTTTGGTGTCGACAGAGAAAAGATGATGGAGAGATTGTGGGGTGACTCTTACTTCAACCCAAAGACCAAGAAGTGGACCAACAAGGACAGAGACGCTGACGGCAAGCCATTGGAGAGAGCTTTCAACATGTTCGTGTTGGACCCTATCTTCAGACTATTCGCTGCTATCATGAACTTCAAGAAGGATGAGATTCCAGTCTTGTTGGAGAAGCTAGAAATTGCTCTAAAGTCCGACGAGAGAGACCTAGAGGGCAAGGCCTTGTTGAAGGTTGTCATGAGAAAGTTCTTGCCAGCTGCCGATGCGTTGTTGGAAATGATCATCATGCACTTGCCATCTCCAGTCACTGCCCAGAACTACAGAGCTGAGCAGCTATACGAGGGTCCAAGCGACGACCCAGCCTGTATCGCCATCAAGAACTGTGATCCAAAGGCTGACTTGATGTTGTACGTTTCCAAGATGGTGCCAACCTCCGACAAGGGTAGATTCTACGCTTTCGGTAGAGTCTTCTCCGGTACCGTGAAGTCTGGCCAGAAGGTCAGAATTCAGGGTCCAAGCTTCACCGTCGGTAAGAAGGAGGACTTGTTCATCAAGGCTATCCAGAGAGCCGTTTTGATGATGGGTAGATTCGTCGAGCCAATTGACGACTGTCCAGCTGGTAACATTGTTGGTCTAGTCGGTATTGACCAGTTCTTGTTGAAGACCGGTACCTTGACCACTTTCGAGTCCGCTCACAACATGAAGGTCATGAAGTTCTCCGTCTCTCCCGTCGTCCAGGTTGCCGTCGAGGTTAAGAACGCCAACGACTTGCCAAAGTTGGTGGAGGGTCTAAAGAGATTGTCCAAGTCCGACCCATGTGTCTTGACTTACATGTCTGAGTCCGGTGAGCACATTGTCGCCGGTACCGGTGAGTTGCACTTGGAAATCTGTTTGCAGGACTTGGAGAACGATCACGCTGGTATTCCGTTGAAGATCTCTCCTCCTGTCGTTGCATACAGAGAGACTGTTGAGGGTGAGTCTTCCCAGGTTGCGTTGTCCAAGTCTCCAAACAAGCACAACAGAATCTACTTGAAGGCCCAGCCAATTGACGAGGAGGTTTCCTTGGCTATTGAGGGCGGTAAGATCAACCCAAGAGACGACTTCAAGGCCAGAGCTAGAGTGATGGCTGACGAATACGGCTGGGACGTCACCGACGCCAGAAAGATCTGGTGTTTCGGCCCAGACGGTAACGGTCCAAACTTGGTTGTTGACCAGACCAAGGCCGTCCAGTACTTGAACGAAATCAAGGACTCCGTCGTTTCCGCCTTCCAGTGGGCTACCAAGGAGGGTCCAATCTTCGGTGAGCAGATGAGATCCGTCAGAATCAACTTGCTAGATGTTACCCTGCACGCAGACGCCATCCACAGAGGTGCTGGTCAAATCATGCCAACCATGAGAAGAGCTACTTACGCCGGTTTCTTGTTGGCTGAGCCAAAGATCCAGGAGCCTGTTTTCTTGGTCGAGATCCAATGTCCAGAGCAAGCTGTTGGTGGTATCTACTCCGTCTTGAACAGAAAGAGAGGTCAGGTCGTCTCCGAGGAGCAAAGACCAGGTACTCCATTGTTCACTGTCAAGGCTTACTTGCCAGTTAACGAGTCCTTCGGTTTCACTGGTGAGTTGAGACAGGCTACCGGTGGTCAGGCTTTCCCACAGATGGTGTTCGACCACTGGGCTACCTTGGGTACTGACCCATTGGACCCAACCACCAAGGCCGGTGAGATCGTTGTCGAGGCTAGAAAGAGACACGGTCTAAAGGAGAATGTTCCAGGCTGGCAAGAGTACTACGACAAGTTGTAAGCTATGTATATAGTTGCAGCCTGCTCGTACTTGCACAAGACTTCATTATATTTGTTAATGTTTGTATAATTTTAGTACCCACGTACGCCTTTCTACCTGGTGGTATCTTATGAAGTAAGGTTTTAGATTGACGCGGCTCTTGTATATTTTAATGGCTCGATGTTGCTCTCGTATATATGGTTTTCTACGACCTGGTTCAAAGTTGTGGATTTCGATACTTTTAATAGGAAATTACTACGCGGTTATGGTGAAGAGTAATGAGTGCAAAGCAACTCGGGGATCTCAAACCGCTCTTTATAGAATGGTTGAAAGATGAGATCGATGCATGTGGGCCGCGGCAGGAGAAGATGGCCATGGTGTACTTTAGAGCGCGTGAATCTCTAAAGCGCTTCGACCAGCCCATTACCGAAACGGCCAAGGTACTGAAGGTCAAGGGGATAGGGAACTCCATCAAAAACAAGTTGGCATCGAAGCTGGCTCAATATTGCCAGGATAATAACATCCCTTTGGAAGACGCTGCTGCGCCATCTCATGTAGTGGGAATTTCTGTGACGCGGGTTAGAACGGCTACGCAGGAGAAGGACGACCAGTCACCAAAGAGGAAGAAAAGGAAGTATGTTCCGCGCAAGAGGTCCGGGGCGTATGCAATCTTGCTGGGTGCTCTGGAGCTTGGATGTCCGTCGCGAGGGCTGACCAAAGAGGAGATAATAGACGCCGCCGCGAAGTACTGCGACGTCAGTTTTGTTTCTAATCCACTGACCAGGGAATTCTACAGTGCGTGGACCGCCATTAAGGTGCTTATAGACCACGATCTGATGCTGGAACAGGGACGTCCGCGGAGGTATATCGTTACAGAGGCGGGCGAACAAATGGCGGAAACGCTGAAACATGCGGATTCAGTTATATTCCCAGAAGACTGCCCGTACCAGCGGCGACAACAGGCCCCTGAATCTACCGCGGAGGACCACACGGAGCTATCTGCCAGCTTGAGTGAACTGGTGCGCCAGGAACACTTGCCGCAAAATCACTCTGGTATGTGCTTTTCTTTCGAGCCGCCCTCAAGTGCGCCCTCTGATTACTTAGATCCGGGACAGAAGTCTGCGAACGTCGCATCCTCTCCGCATAGGCTGCGACCGCCCATTGGACCTTCTATCGACATAGTTAAAGCCCGCTGGAATGGGACGAGTTATGAGCTATGGAAGCCGGGCAGTTACGATATTGAGCTGTACATTGATCATCGGGAGGTGCGCGCAAAGAGTGAGCGCGATTTCTTCGTTAACGCGCTTCTGACGCGAGGAGTTACCGTGGAAGGCAAGGCCCTGGCATTAGGAGATATGGTGTGGGTAGCTCGTCATAGGGATTCACGCAGCACTTGTGTACTGAACTTCATGCTGGAGCGTAAAAGGCTAGACGATCTTGCCATGAGCATTCGCGACAACCGTTTCATGGAACAGAAAAACCGCTTAAAGAAAACAGGCTGCAAGCACATCTTTTATCTGGTCGAAGAGACTAGCGGCACAAATGTCGCTGGCATGGAGGGGGCGATTAAAACATCCATATGGATGACCTATGTCTACAGCGGCTTCCACGTGAAACGCACCCGCAATGCTGATGACACTGTGGAGTGGCTACATGATATGACGTGCACTGTGCAGCGCTATTATTGTAGTAAAAGCTTGTTGGTGTTACGGCCAAGGGAGATCGCCAACCAGGAAGACTATGGTTCACTACTAAGTGCCTTCCGCCTCCAATTCGAACGCAACAACACATCCCTCGAGTGCTGTCACGCATTTGATTGCTATCAGGAGGTGCTGGGAAAAACTGGTCTTATGACTGTAAAGGAACTCTATATTCGCACGCTAATGCTCAACCGCGGCGTATCTCTCGAAAAGGCGTTGGCTATTCAATCTAAATTTCCTACTCTCAGGTCCCTCATGACCGCTTTCCGCAACTGCAAATCAGAGGAAGATGGTCGCCGCATGCTGTACCTTGCTCTACTTGATCAACCAGCTAGCCGCAGGGTCGGCAAGGCACTAGCTGCTACTCTTTGGGACACGTTTGGGCGCCGATAGCTCAGCTTCCATAATCGGTCCGCTAAAATGTTCGTTTATAGTGATGTTTGAAGCTGCTACTGACCGCGCAACGTGGAATTTCGACCTCTTAGCCCCTTTTACTTTTAACAACAAGGGAGTGCGCTACCTGTGGACCTCCATAGTACACCTGATAAGTACGCTAAACTCCAGTCATGTCTTTCAAAGGTCTCGGTAAGGCTGTTGTTCGGGCACCGCAGTCTATTAAGCAGAGATTCAACGTGGGCGAACAGACCAGCGATGTGGTGTATGCAGACGCAGAGCGGCGCTTCAAGGATTTGGAGACGGAGACCCAGAAGCTCGGCACTGAGGCAAAACGCTACTTTGCCGCTGTTAACGGGATGCTGCAGCACCAAATATCGTTTGCGCAGGCCATGGAGGAGATCTTCAAGCCCATCAGTGGGGTAATGTCTGATCCCACAGCGGTTCTCCCTGAAGACAACCCCAAGGGCATAGAAGCATCCGAGCAGTATCGTTCAATTGTCAATGAGCTGCAGTCCGTGCTTTCGCCGGACCTCGAGCTCATCGAGGACAAAGTTGTGCAGCCTGTGCAGGATCTGCTCAAGATCATCGGCACAGTACGCAAGATGGCCACCAAGCGCAACCACAAGAAGCTTGACTTGGACCGCCGCCTCAACACCCACCGCAAGTATGAGTCCAAGCGGGAGCGCTCCCCTAAAGACGATGAGAAGCTCTACAAAGCTGAAGCAGAGCTCCAGGTTGCTCGCCAGGAATACGACTACTACAACGACCTGCTCAAGACGGAGCTGCCCCAACTCTTCGCCCTCCAGGCCGAGTTTGTCCGTCCGCTCTTCGTCTCTTTCTACTACATGCAGCTCAACATCTTCTACACCCTCCACAACGCCATGCAGGACTTGCGTATCCCGTACTTCGACCTCGCCTCCGACATTGTCGCCCGCTTCGAGGCCAAACGTGGCAATGTCGAGGAGCAGGCCGACGCACTAACCATCACCCACTTCCGCGTCGGCTACTCCCGCAACAAGCTCGAGCTCACCAAGCGTCGCTACGGCTCAGAGGCCTCTCCTTCCCCTACCGCCACTTTCCGCTCCACTCCCCTGGACCCCCCAGCCTACTCCGAGCCTTCCTACGGCTCCTCTAGTGCCAGTCCTGCTACCACAGCCGCACCAGAAACGTGTATCGCGTTATACGACTTCGCAGCCCAGGCTGATGGCGACCTGTCCTTCCCTGTGAATGCAATCATCGAGATTCTGGACCGCTCCGACGCCGCCGGTTGGTGGACGGGGCGCTATAATGGCCGTGAAGGCCTCTTTCCAGCTAACTACGTCGCACTGAAGCACTGAGCCTTGCGCTCTGCCGCGCCGCGGCGCTGTTTCTCGGCCTGCAAAAGAAATGGCGGCCAACAGTAATTAAGCCCCCGAAGCAGGACCAGTTTCTTTTCTTTGCAGACGACTTTATACATATACGTTTAGTAGTTTCAGTAGTCCGGCAACACAAAGCAGTAGCCATTAAAGGACGCGCTCGTATAGGACGCAGCGAGGTCCAAGAGAGAGCAACGCAGCGGCAAGTGCAGACCGCGGCGCAGAAGCAGGGGACAGTGAGCGTGGGAGGGGCGGAGATGAGTGAGCAGGGCGCGCTGGCCACGTCGCCGGCGAAGAGCCAGTTGGCGGCGTGGTGGCGGCAGTTCAAGAACAGCCCGAAGAGCATCTCTACAGACTCAATAAGCGGCCGGGAGCGGCCACTGCTGGGCAAGCCGGCGTCGGTGCACGCGGTGCCGTGCGCTCCGGGGCGCGACTTCCGGACGTACCGGGACTCATTCCTCCACAGCCGCAACGACTTTAAGGGGCAGGTGTTCGGGGTTCCGCTTGCAGACTCACTTGCGCTGGCATCAGCAGAGGTGATAGTGCAGGGAGAGCTGGCCAATTTTGGGCGGATCCCGATAGTGGTCGCGAAGTGCGGGGCATTCTTGAAGCAACGGGGGCTGTATACGTCGGGCATTTTCCGCATAGCGGGCAATAGCAAACGTATCAAGGAACTGGTATACATTTTCTCAACACCGCCTCATTACGGTACTAAGTTCACAAGTTGGGACGGCTTTACGGTGCACGATGCAGCGTCGGTGCTACGGCGCTTTTTGAACAACCTTACTGAGCCGTTAATACCCCTTGTGCACTACGAGACATACCGGGAGCCGTTGCGTACGCGCGTGCGTATTTTGAAACACATGACACGGCCGCCGCCGGTGAGGGATGACAGTGGGCGCGAGACAGAGAATGCGTTGTCGGATCCCAAGACATCGACTTCTGATGCGGAGGAGGCGCTAGACGCGGAGGAGGTGCGGCGCCAGCGTCGTCACCGCAAGCGACTAACACGGGACATAAAGGCAGCTCTCCATGAATATGAGGTTTTGTTTTCCGAGTTGTCCAACGACTCAAAGCAGCTAATAGTTTACTTGCTCGATCTTCTCTCGCTTTTTGCACAGCAATCCGAAGTTAACCTTATGTCGGCCAGGAACTTAGCCGCAATATTTCAGCCTTCGATCCTCTCACATCCAGACCATGATATGGATCCCAAGGAATACGAGCTTTCAAGACTGGTTATTGAATTTTTGATTGATTATTCATATCGTTTGCTACCACATTTGTTGAAGATAACCAAAAATGAGCAGGCCCTGTTGCAGAAACAACAGCAGCGGGGGGACGGGCTGAAGACCCATGTTTGTGGCCTTGAAGCACCATCAGATATTGCTGTACCTATGGCGAATGAAATTAACCAGTATAGTAATGTTGCGGATTCGCCAGCGCCTCTATTGAAGACAAACAAAGAGGTTGGTTCTTCTAGCCCACAGTCTAACTCGAATGTTAGGGCTCCCAATGTAATGAATAATGCGGCTACCAAAACTGCGGCTGCTAAGGCTGCAGGTAAACCTGGAGAGAGAGATAGCCAGTACATGAATGTGCCTTCGCCCGCAATATCAATCCCACTTACTCCTACTGGTAGCGTTTTAAAGATGTACGATCCTGATCTTTGGTCGGCCTCAGACCTTCCATTTGTAACGGCACAACAAAGATTGACATCTCCTGCACTTTCTCCCTCTCTGCCGAATGAACCCCAAGCCTTATCGAGTAGTTTACCGTCTCCGCAGATATTATCGTCCTCTTTTCCACACCAACAATTGCGGCCAGAACAAGAACAACTGCTGCTGCAGCAGCAGCAACAGCAGCAAATGCAACAGCCACAACATGAGCAACATCTACAACAACCACAACAACAACAGAACTTGTCGTCACAACAGCATGATCATGCTACACAGCAGAAACAACGTTTCTCGCGGCCATCGCAGTCCCAGCACTTGGCAGGATTGAAGCAGCCGCCGCAGCAATGGGTACAGCAGGCGAGATTGGATTCTCGGTCTGGCTCTCCGGAACTGCGTAGGCGATATAGATATAGGCCGCACTCGAAATCGCTGTCTTCTGCGATCAGCCCTTCGGATATGATCGCTGCCAGGCGCAATAACGTAAACCCTAGAATTGGCAAGTATTTGTTGTTGGGAAGTGATACCGAAGGTATGTCTGAGTATGACGAGGATGAAGAGTGTGTTGGATACCAGGACATCTATTCTCCTGGTAGTAATAACTCTGATCTTTTGGTTGTTAACCCGGCTTTCTCCCTACCTGCTACAGGAATTCGACAAGGTGGCTCTGAGGTTTCTATTGACAGTCCTACTGCGACAGACAAACGATATGATCCGAATATCGTTTCGTCTAGGCCACATGATTATAATACTATCGGGACATTGCATCCCAGTGCCAACCCGATTGGTCACCTCTCAGATACGTCAGCGGACGTATCAGCTACGCCCACGATTGTGGTTTCCAAGACTACACACCCTTCAGAGCAAAATGAACAGCAACAAAGTCTTGCCACTGGTTTTTCGCAGGCAACTAATGATAATGACGATGACGCTACAGCCGATATGTATTACGATGAGGATTCCCAGGGAGAGCGCGTAGCTAGGTCAAAGAAGCGCGACTCATGGTTTCAAAAACTAAGGAGCCGCTCTAGGTCAGCAACATAGGGATGAAGTAAAGTATAGTATCGTAATTGCTGAATATGTCTATATTTTTGTCTGACGTTTTTCAAGCTGAAAAGGAGTTGTTTCATTTTAATGTTTTATTGTGATTGCTGTGCTAATGTTATTTTTATCCGGTCAAAAGGTCTTGTTTAAGGATAACTGTCCTTAAACCATCTGTGCTATTAATTACCTTTTGTTCCACAAATTCGATTAGTATCTCTATATCCTAGATGTGTATTATTTTTTCATGTATTAGTTGGACAATATATCAGCGTTACCGCGAGTATTTACTGGTCAGTCACATTTTCACTACTTAAATTTGATGTTGATGTACAAAAATGATACAACGCATATCGTAAAATGTAAATAAGTTTATACTGATACTTAATCAAGTATCAGGATCTCAGCAGAATCAGCATCCAACCTTGCGCGCTTAGATGTAGAGTCGTCGCTCTCACTATCGCGACTGTGCTTGCGTTTAGCCGCGTCTGGCTGGCTGTCTTCTTCATCTTGGATAACTATGGCCCCTGAGGCATCGACCAAATCTAGGTCTACCTCTGCAGTCTTCCCATCGGCTTCTACAGAGTCAGAGTTCGATGCAGTTTCCTTGTCAATAACCCGTATGTGTGGCAGTTCTATAAGCTCAAAACCCGTTGCGCTATCACTGAGTTCCAGATAAAATTCTATTGGCTTCCGCACCGTGTTATCCTCTTCGCTTGGGACGTCATCCGAAACCGTCAGGATACTACCGGTGCGCAATTCTAGTTTCTCCAACGTGTTGCCATTTAGGTCATCAAAGTCAAAGTCTGCCAATAGACGATTGGTAGACGTATCGACAACGGAAACCTCGTTAGAAAAGCCATATTTCTCTTGAACTGCCTCGATAAGCTCACCCAGGGTAAGCGTCTTGCAACGTACTGCGCCCACTGTCAGCGCACAACGCTGGTAATGCGCACAGACAGAGCAGTTGGGGTTCGGCGGCGATAGCCGCGGAGCAGCAAGGTATCTGTTCGAAGAGATTTTAGAGGCCATTGACGTGAAAGCCATTGGCAGGTTCAGCGGGTCATTCGGCATCACACGCAAGAGATTGAGCACACGTAGTGAAACCAGGGCGCTCAGGCCCGCGATGATTGCGTTCGTTGTCACAATCGCGGGGATAATATTTCCTGCGATTTGCTTGATGTCAAACACAGACAGCATCTTAATGTGGAAAATATGTGCCCGAATATTCGCAGCAGTTGCGACAAACTCCAATGCATCGGCATCGTCCTTGTCGAACTCAATACTGCCCTCCCTCGGCATGCGTTCCATGAGGCGGCGCAGCGACGCGGCAAAACGGTTCAGGTGCTCCTGGATCCCCCACAGGGCGCTCGCGTCTGCCGCGTTGGAGGGAACACCAAGCTCAAACCCCTCAAGCGCCTCAGGCTGAGGACGAGTGTGCCACAGACTTTCTATCGCCGCAAGCTTCTGGATGTCTACCACGAATAGCTTCTCAATCACTGCCCGCACGCGCGCTGTGTCTCCTGTCCGCGCCCACTCCTGCAGCTGCGCAAGCTCGCCGCTCTCCTGTCTGATCCGCGCAATCTCGGCGGGGTCGTCTGTCCCCAGGTCTTCCGTAGCGGGCGGTTCAGCCGGCTCCCCAAACAGCTGCTGAAACAGAAAGTTCTTTGCCCATATCACACAATGCACCGGCTGCGACGGCGTGGACCGGATCGTGCACACCGGGTACGTCCGCGGCGTCTCCTTCGCCGTGCAGTCGAAGCACTCCGTTTTCCCAGGAACGATGGGCTGCACCTGCCCATCGAATCCCGCCGTCCCGGACTCCAGCAGCGGAATGCTCGCAAACTGCGCCATCCGGTTCACATGCCGTCTGGCCGCGACGTTGTCCAGTGCGTTGAACACCGCCGCAAACCCCCGGAACCATGCCAGCGGGAACACCGTCGCGTCCGTGATGTTGCCCTGGTGCGCCACCAGACGTCCCGAGCTGAAGTACCCGACTGCGGCCACCGCCGTCGCAGCCTTCGCCCGCTTCACATCTCGCTGTCGGAACAGAAACTGCCGATTCAGGTTCGATATTTCAATGGTATCCAGGTCCACCACGTGCACTTCCCCAAACCCCATCTGCACCAGATTCTTGAGCAGCTCGCACCCGATACCGCCTGCGCCCACTAACAGCACCTTCATATCCCGCAACCGTGTAAACTGCCCATCGCCGATGATCTGACGCACACTGTAGTCGCGCATCTCGCTAGCCAGCTCCTAGTCACCTTCCTAATAGCCGCTCGGCTTCTCATGCTCTTGGCTGGGCTCTTAACGCGCATTTTCGCCAAACACGATCGGCGCACACGAGAACAACACACAGTCCACACCCAGCAGAGAACCCATCATAACTACTTGAAGGCCTCTCTTTGGCTGGTAGGCTGCTGCCACGCGGTAGAGCTGGTGGTGTTGGCATAACATCACGTGACGGGCGACTTTGCCGTGTTCGGGTTTCGCTAGGGTCCTTGAAGTCGGCTCCGAAGCAAGATGGCGACCCGTGGGGGAGAAGCAGGTCCAACGAGGAGTATATATAGGCGCCCGGAAGGTTACGAGGCCGCGACGAGCGCAGGGAGCACCAGAGATGCTGAGACAGAAGCTATTTCAAGGAAGCCGCAGGTGGTTAGCGTCTGTGCGGCAGCCCAGTATCGGGCGGTATGCGGGTAAGCCGAACGCGGCGGGCAAGTACACGGTGTCGTTCATTGAGGGCGATGGTGTGGGCCCCGAGATCTCGCAGTCGGTCAAGGACATCTTCTCGGCGGCGTCTGTGCCAGTCGAGTGGGAGTACTGCGACGTGACGCCCCTTCTGGTGAACGGGCTGACGACGATCCCCGAGCCTGCGGTGGCGTCGATTAACAAGAACCTAGTGGCGCTGAAGGGGCCGCTGGCAACGCCCATCGGCAAGGGCCACCGGTCGCTGAACTTGACGCTACGTAAGACCTTCGGGCTGTTTGCGAACGTGCGCCCGGCGAAGTCGATCGAGGGCTACAAGACGACATACTCAGACGTGGACCTGGTGCTGATCCGGGAGAACACGGAAGGCGAGTACTCCGGGATTGAGCACGTGGTATCGCCGGGCGTGGTGCAGTCGATCAAGCTTATCACGCGCGAGGCGTCCGAGCGCGTGATCCGCTACGCGTTCGAGTACGCGAGGACCGTGGGGCGGCCCAAGGTTGTGGTGGTGCACAAGTCCACCATCCAGCGGCTGGCCGATGGGCTGTTCGTGAACGTTGCGCAGGAGCTGGGCCGCGAATACCCGGACATTGAGCTGCAGACCGAGCTGCTCGACAACACCGTCCTCAACGTGGTCACGAAGCCAGAGGCGTACAAGGACGTCGTCGCCGTCTGCCCCAACCTGTACGGCGACATTCTATCTGACCTGAACAGTGGGCTTTCTGCCGGCTCGCTTGGTCTCACCCCCTCCGCCAATATTGGGCACCAGGTCTCTATCTTTGAGGCCGTCCACGGTTCGGCGCCGGACATCGCTGGCCAGAACCGCGCCAACCCAACCGCGCTATTGCTCTCCTCCGTTATGATGTTGAATCACATGGGCTTGCACGAGCACGCCGGCCGGATCGAGAAGGCCGTGCTTTCCACCATTGCCTCTAGCCGTGAGAACCGCACTGCGGACCTTGCTGGTACTGCCTCCACCTCTTCGTTCACAAATGCCGTCATCGAACGGTTGTAAACTATAAGTCGCCAGTCTTGGCGTGCGCATACATATACTACCCTATATCTATATACTTTTAGCCTAGGCCGTTCCCGCTACTGCGCCAACTGCAGATCTTGCTCTAATCGTGATGATTTCCGCGGTCGCAAAAGAGCCCACCTGTCGGCCCAGTCTTGGCTGCGACCCCTCAGTCACGCTGCTTTAGATGCTGTCGAGCGGCGTGCACGGCCATGCCGAGAACCACAGCTATGCGTCGCGGCTCAGCCCAATTTTTGAAACCACTAGAGCATCGGAGTAACAATTTTTCAGTATAATGCAAACCACCTTGAATCTTGCATCTATTGGAGTCTACCACCTTTTATTAGATACTTTCTAGCTCTTTGTGAGGTCTTTTATCCTGTATCCAGCGTTGACGTGAGTTTGAACTCGCGAGAGCTAGTGAGGGTCATACTACAGCGAGCAGTGGGGAAGCATACATCCCATCAGTCAGGTGCATCGCATCGGCTAGATCGCATACATTACAAGGAGGCCCAGAACAGAAACGAAAGTTGTCTGCGTGCGTTGAGAGACCTGTGAATGGTTCGACGCGCCAACTACAGGCGACGTCGACGGAGCAGCATAACTTGGAGATGGCGCAATTGGAAGATCCGAAGGAACGTGCCGGGAAAGTAGGCGAGAGCCAGCATGGACAACATCATAATACTGCGTTCATCCATAAGTTGTATAGCATGCTGGAGGATGATAATATGAAAGATCTAATTTGGTGGTCCGCATCGCAGAACTCATTCCTCATCAAACCCAACGAGAAGTTCTCCAAGGCACTGGCAACCTTCTTTAAACACACCAACGTAGCCTCGTTTGTGCGCCAACTGAACATGTACGGGTTCCACAAGGTGAGTGACCACAAGCCAAGTTCTGCCAAGGGCACGTCCCAGGACGAAGATGAGGCAATCAACCTGTGGGAGTTTCGGCACAGCATGGGCTGTTTCCGAAAAGGCGACAAGGAATCTTTGAAATCCATTAAGCGACGGTCGTCGAAGAACCAGGTTCTGCTCTCGAGAAACAACTCTGCTCAAAGTTTGGCATCCCAGTACAACTCTCAGCAAGACCTGGGACCTGGCGGCAGTTCGATTGCGGGCCACGTGCACCCTATTGAGCCAGCGGACAAGTATTATAGTACTACAGTCTACCAGCCCCCTTATACAGATGCTCCA
Organism: Eremothecium gossypii ATCC 10895; assembly: GCF_000091025.4. Taxonomy (NCBI): domain Eukaryota; kingdom Fungi; phylum Ascomycota; class Saccharomycetes; order Saccharomycetales; family Saccharomycetaceae; genus Eremothecium; species Eremothecium gossypii. The sequence continues at coordinate 685,809 of NC_005787.5, read as the reverse complement.
CCGCTGCACTCACAGAGCCAGATACAGGCGTATCCAGACATGCGTTTCCCCCAAGAACAAAAGCCACATACCTCGAGCGTGATCACACTCCCACATCTGCCGAATAGTGCAATTGAAGATCTACGTGCCACAAACCTCGACATGATGAAGCTACTTGATCTTGTACAGAAGGCGATGCATATTTCGTCGCCCCCATCGGCTAATGAACTTGGCGGCTCGGTATGTTCGACATCAGGAGGAAGTGGCCTATCATCGAACCAGCTAGGCAGTGCTAGTGGAAGTGCTAATGATGTTACATCTCCTTCTAGTTTTGCGCGTTCTCCTACTGGTACCCGTGAGCGCACTTTGGAATACCTTCACCAGGAGATTGCGGCATTTAGGACCACAATACTGATGAAATTGCAAAGGCATGCGGAACTCCAGCTTCATATGCTCCCGCCAACGCCCTCACAGCGGCATTCCCATCCCCAGAATTCTTATGCTGTTTCTGCACCACCCTCAACGGGCACAAATTTTCTGCCCTACAACGGCTCTGGGTCTATCGGAATGCCCACCGGCTACGACGCGTACCCTACTAACAAACCAGCACTGGCTATTCCTGGTGCTATATCTCATGGCTTCCATGGGTCCCCGTACTTAATGTTGGATCCATACGCTAAGGGTTCCTCTTCGTCTATTTCAAGGAAACGGCATATGAGCGTCTTGGTGGATCCCTTGGCACCTGCACCGATGTCCGCGCCAGCAGCAATGCAGGTACCATCTTTAGCCCAGCCAACCTCTACTAGTTCCTCCCCAGTACACGCCCCTGAAGGAAATATGCCACACGCCAATGCGGCTGGAGCTAATTCACCCTTTCACGCATCATGTCCCGTATCTCGGATCGACTCTCGGCAGGATTTGCATCATCATCAAACTTCAAATCCGTCAGCTTCCGAAGACAAAAGGCCTTTCTCTCCATCTCGTAAAGACTCTCCCCCGTCGCAGCTCTTGCCGCTGTTGACCACTAACGCGAGAGGGAGCGGTGACGGAAACAGCCTTCTTCTTGCTCCTCAGAGCCCTGCAACTCTACCGCCAACAGCTTCTCAACACAGACTACCAGCCCCCACACCTCAGAACAACGCCGGTCGTGGACCAGCACAGGTTTCAATCACATATAAGCCATATTTTCCATATGGCACTATCCCGCCCCAACCAGTCCTGTCTTCTCAGTATATTCTGCCACTTTTTCAGTCTGGTTCAGGTTCTTTTACATCAGGTAGTTCGGTCACCGCTGCACATGCTCCACTGCGTTCCACTACAGCGATCCCTGAAACCTCCAGTTGTAACAACAGTGAAATCCCTTCATTCCCTAAACCGACAACAGATGAGCAACAGGCACCAGCGACAGTTAATCAAAGCGCGACTAACTCTCACAGGCAATCTATTGTCAACCAGGATACCTGTTCCAGCCCTGCGACCAGCAAAAGCAGAGGTTTGTACGCACTCTTAAATCACGATACTTAATTATACGGTTAAGGAACTTCCCCATTAGTGGTGGCTAATGCTTGTTAATTGAGATAGATATTTCTCGGTTCATCTGTTCGAAGAGCAACTAGCAAAATACCAGTTGTATGTCACTTCCGAATATATTCAGGTTACCTATACACTAAATCCTACAGTTGTATACCGTTTTATCTAGTAGTCAAAGATACATTTGTACTTCAAAATTCTGCTACCAAGCATCTCCCAATCCATTGCTGTAATATACAATTCCTCGCATAGCTTAATCCTTCCAAACACACTCCCACCTTTCCACGTTAACATTGAGGGGTCCATCTCTCTTGGGGGTGGAAGCACGGCGATAGGATAAACGTGCTCATATGGATCCACAGATTCCCAATAGTTCTCCAATTCAATCTTAATTGACTTGATCAACTTTTTCCTGCTCTGTGCAATTTCTTCCTCAGATTCAGGGTTGTTCTTTTTAATCTCATTTTCAACTTGCTTCACCATCTCACTGACCTTTTTGTATACTACGGGAAGAGTAGACACGCTTAGTAGCCGTGGCCTCCAAATGTTAATTCTATCAGTCAGTATTAAATCCAGACCAGGTACCTTAGAAGAGCCGCCAATAACTAACAAATTGGAATAGAAATTAACTAATTTTGACATGTTATCACCAAGTAGGACGGAAGCGGTGGTAACGGATTCAATTATTGCTTTATCCAATGGCGTGTAGTTGCTCGCTCGCCTCGTATTAGTCTTAATGGTATCTCCAGATGTTCTTTCAGAGGGACCAGAGGTGAGCGCTTCTACTTCATCGTTGACACTCACAAGCTTACGAATAATATCGAGGTCTTTATTGATATCAGTGTAAACTTTACCGGTGAATGCACTTTCCTGTGCAATGGACTTTGGGTTATCTGGCTTATAGGTATAAGGATCACGAGACTCTGGGAGCTGTTGTGCCATATATTTGTTATAAGAGGTTGCGGGTTTGAGGAAAGAGAGAATCTGGGGATAGAAGTAGGCCATCGGGCTTATCATGACCTCATTGAATAATTTAAATTCAAACTTTTCTGCGCCCGGCACACTAGGTTCGCGCTTGAAGAAGTTGAATAATTGGACAGCGACATCAGCATCTTGGAACGTAATGTGGGTCTTCTTTAGTTGTTCAGCCAATATCCAGCCCTGCCTCGTATTAAGATTCCAATCTGGGTATGGAAAGTTGGATTGTAACAGTAGCTCGACAAATAACCTTGTAATATCATCGCCACCATAGGATAGTCTTATACAACTGTTTTGGATTACCTGACCCTCGTCCACACAAGATATTTTCGTCTCAGAAGCACCTATATCTATGACACAGGTAGAGTTGGAAAGACCGGCGCCGTAGCATGTCGCCAGAGATTCTTGAATCAGGGCTACCGCCTGAAAGTTCATCTCAGACAATAGCAATCTTATCATCTGTTCAACATAATTCTTCTCAAATAGATCCGGTATGATTAATATTACTTTATAATTAGGGAACTGAGATCTGCTTATGCCCAATTTTGTCTCAGATAGAGCAAAGGTTATCAGTTTTGTCACGTCGTTCAAGAGTTCTTGAAGAGAGCTGTAATCGGGGCACTCAACGTTAAAGGCCCCATTCGAAAATGGGTAACGAATAACAAAGTTTTCAGGAAGACAACGCTCTGCACCTTCGCCGTAGTATATGGTCCCCTCCGGGGCATCTTTAATCCATTCAATCCTATGCAGGTCATTGTGCTCCGGGATCTTTTCTGGTTGCGCCCTGCTGTTGTAGGACAGCACCTGTTCGTGCGAGTTGGGTATAATCTTCCGCTTGTAGTACCGCATACGTTCTTTGAAGTCTGACTGGATCTGCTGCAGGTGCTCCATGAAGTCTTCGTCTTTGTCGTAGCGCTGCTGGGGCTCCAAGCGCTGAGAAGCTCGACGTGCAACCGCTACACAGCTCGGAACTGACAGGGGGAACACGTCAGTAGAGAGCCCTATCTTCAGCGAGCGGGAGCCGGGGTGAATAACAATGGTGTTCGCGTCCTCTGTGTCATCGATCCCGTCTTCGTCGCCGTTGAGCTTGAGATCGTCTTCCCCGGCCTCTGCCAGCAGCGTTGGTGGTTGGCTGCTATTCACAGGGTTCACATTTCCGCTCCGCAAGCTCTTGCGCTCACGCATCGAGAATATCTGGTCATCCTTGCGCAGGTAATCAGACGAATAGTTCTTCTGATTGATCAGCGGCAGCGGCCGGAACAGACCCGTCTGCGAGATGTGCAAATTATCTTGCTTTTCGATACCAATCTTCTTCAGCTTCCGCGCAAACTCCTCGGCGGCCTTGATTCGCCCCAGCCGGCGCTTCTCGAGCAGATGTTGTGGCACCTTCTTCCCCTGGCCAGCGGCCGCGCCCGCGGTCTCCGGCTTCGAGACCTTGCCTTCCGTCGTGGGAATTGGGTCCATTATAGACACATCCATCTCGACCGACATCTCGCGCTCGTCGTCCATACTGACTATCCACTGCCTGCGACTAGAGTGGTGGTACTGCATCGCCAGATACATGGCCCTCTTGACACCCTCATCACGTGATAGGCTCGTTCAACGATACATTACGTACAATATGACAAGCTGATTGCGGCTAATATTGATCACGTGACATATTTGTCGGCACCGAGCTCGCCAGGCCAACCCCAAAGATCGGTATTCCGCAATCTATTCCGCAGCGCCAGAGCCAGCGTCCGTCAGGCATTGCACACCACCTCACGTCCGAAGTCTTCCTCTCCCCTCCGCGCGCCGAGCCCCACCGCGCTCTCTCGCAGGGGTTTCGTAGTTCTCGGCGACAGTCGGAATCTGGATGAGGAAGCAGAGTAAGCTATAATCCGCATACGTACATACAGCATATAAAAGGCGAGTCCTTGACCCCGCAAGCGCATTCTGGAGAAGGAGCGCAGTTCGCAATAACAACGCAAACATAGGAGAGAAGGTATTCTCCATCCATTTCGGACCGGTATAACTGCTAAATCAAAAGCCGACTTCACACATATATCATGTTTAGACACGTATCTCGTCGCTGCTTCTCACGCGAAAGCACACCATATGACAAGACCATTAAGAACCTCCTCATGCCCAAGGGCACCAAGGTGATTTTCCAGGGTTTCACGGGTAAGCAGGCGACGTTCCACGCCAAGATCTCGCAGGAATACGGTACGCAAGTGGTCGGGGGAACCAACCCCAAAAAGGCCGGCCAGGTGCACTTAGGCCAGCCGGTGTTTGCAAGCGTGGCGGAAGCTGTGCGCGAAACGGGCGCGACCGCGACGGGGATCTTTGTTCCTCCTCCAATTGCCGCGCCCGCTATCCGGGAAGCCATTGAGGCGGAGGTGCCGCTAGCTGTGTGTGTGACTGAGGGTATTCCGCAGCACGACATGCTATACATCGCCGAGATGCTGAGGACACAGGACAAGACGCGTTTGGTCGGTCCAAACTGTCCGGGTATCATCAACCCCGGCTCCAACGTTCGGATCGGCATTCAGCCCACGAAGATCTTCACTCCCGGCAAAATCGGCATCGTGTCCAAGTCGGGCACGCTTACCTACGAGGCTGTGCAGCAGACCTCGCTTGTCGGGCTTGGCCAGTCGCTTGTGATCGGTATCGGTGGTGACGCTTTCCCCGGTACGGACTTCATTGACGCGTTGAGACTCTTCATGGAGGACGGCGTCACCGAGGGTATCATTCTGTTGGGTGAGATTGGTGGTAAGGCCGAGATTGAGGCTGCTGAGTTCCTAAAGGCCTACAACCAGACCCGCGCCACACCTATGCCCGTGGCTTCCTTCATTGCTGGTACCGTTGCTGGCCAGATGAAGGGTGTTAGAATGGGTCACTCTGGCGCTATCGTGGAAGGCTCCGGTACTGATGCCGAGTCCAAGAAGGCTGCCCTACGTGCGGCTGGTGTTGCGGTTGTCGAGTCTCCCGGCCGTCTAGGGGAGGCTCTCTTGAAGCAATTCCAGTAAGTTGCGCAAGATCCACCATGTTTCACACTCTCGCCTACATCATGCATAGTCTCGCATGCTGTTACCAGAATCCGAGGTATGATACGTGACTAAAGATTCTAGATATATAGATGCCATTATCCTTAGTTTTACTTTCTGCTAGTAATTGACCTGGGCGTGCTGCCGCTCTCAAGTATCATGCAGTCGCATAAATGCTACAATACTAATACAACACAAAACGCTGAAAAGGCTGATACCGTACCGTGAACAGGCCGACATGGGTTTGGCAATTCTGATCCTTTCATACTAAGAATTGGACTTTAAGTAATATGGTATAATATGGTATAAAGAAAGCTAGCCCGAGGTCCTTATCCTGCATAGCTAACAACTTCCTGGGAAAGAGCATAATGCAGTCTATTAACGTGACGCTGTATTAACTGTCTAATCAAGAGATACTTTAAATTATACTGGGGGCACATTCTTGCTGACATCTCACTTTCCCGGGTTCCTCCAAGCTACATATTTCGTCTGATTAGACTAGCTCATAATATTATTCTTGAAAATAATATTTTCCAACAAGGGTTCCAATAGTGTAGTGGCTATCACGTTGCCTTCACACGGCAAAGGTCCTGAGTTCGATCCTCAGTTGGAACATATTTTTTGGCATTTTCGGGCTTGTCATAGAGGCATTCGCCGATGACCATCTATTATCTACATTGAACTCGAAGCATCCAACGGCATCTGCAATGGGTGTGCATGCACTATGGGATATTTTGGGACCAACTGCACGCCCTGTCAAACTCGAGTCTCTATCCAACAATCGCATGGCTGTCGATGCATCCATATGGATATATCAGTTCTTGAAGGCAGCTAGGGACAAGAATGGCAATAGGCTGAAAGGCGCCCATATAATTGGGTTTTTCCGTCGCATATGCAAGTTATTATACTTTGGCATTAAACCTGTGTTCGTTTTTGATGGTGGTGTTCCACCTTTGAAGAGGGAAACTATCCGTCAGAGGAAGGAGAGGCGAGAGGGCAAGCGCGAGAGTGCAGCGGTAACTGCCCGCAAGCTGCTGGCCCTACAGGTACAGCAACAGGGGGACACGGCATTTAAGGGCAATAGTAGGTCAAAATCTGAAGGTTCGGTTACCTTCCGCCCATCTGATGAGTATGAACTACCGAATATTCCTGGCTTCCTATATGATGAGCGCGATGAACGTGTAATGTCAACCGAAGAGTATAAGGCTGTGTTTGAACATCTAGACGAACTAGATGGTATTGATTTAGAGTCAATTAACCCTGCATCCAAAGAATTTGACGAACTTCCAAATGCGACCCAATACCTTATTCTCTCCACTCTCCGCCTACGTTCGAGATTAAGAATGGGTTACACCAAAGAACAACTTGAGGAAATATTCAAAGATAGCATGGATTTCTCACGATTCCAAATTGAAATGGTTAAAAAGAGGAATTTTTATACTCAAAAGCTGATGAATACAACGGGCGTCCATGACGGTGGCCTTTCGAAGTTGGACTTGGAACATTCACGCAGCAGAGTTGCAGGCCAGCGACAGAAGGAGTATACACTTGTTAAAACAGAGATGGGCTGGGCGATGAGTCTTGGAGAGTATGATGGATCAGAGGCTAGCAAAGCTATTCCTCTAGATGACGCTGCTATAGCGCCCACGCGTCCAGTGCAGTCCAGTTGGTCTGGAAACGATGTCGAGGACAGTGATGAGGATAATCTCGAATGGGAGGATATCGATATAGCGCCTAAGAAAGAAAAGAAGGTAGCCGATTACTCGTTGAAGGCTTCTGCTATTCCCACAACAATAGTAGAGGGAAGTTCTACTGGCAGTCAGTCTTTTCTGGATAGACCTTTTAGAAACAGTGGGAAATTGCGGCAACCCGAGAGAGCGATACAGTTTGTTGACGACAATAGTACCGATTCAGATCGTGAGTATTTGGATTACGTAGAAGAAACGACGAATATGGAGGAACTAAAGAAAACCCGTGGCAACTTGGCAGGCGTTGAGCATCGCGTCTCGAAGCATAATCCTTACAAAACAGCTCCAGATAATGCCACTAGCGAAGAATCATTAAAAGACTTATCAGAAGTAGAAGAAGTCCCTCGAAAGCCCGGTACTCGCAATGATGCACAGTTTCCTTTGCAGCATAAAGGTACTCATAATATTATGACAGATAAAATAAATTCGGAATTAAATGACCGCATGATACCTGACGTGCATACCTTGCCCAGCATTAACCTAGGTAAGGGCTCATTCCTATTTGATATTAAGACCTCTAAAGAAGAATCATCTAGCTCTGGTGAAACAAAACCTGAGCAACGTAAGATTAATCAGGATGTACCCCTTTGGTTTAATTCAGTGCCAACAACCAATCCTCACACAGCTACTGGGTTCGTTTCAGATAAAGAGACAAGTACTTTCACTGAGGATGAAAAGCTTGGTATCTTCTCGGGGGTTGCTGCCACGGAACTCATGCGTCAGAATGTGTCCTCTACCGACCTTGAATCGCTGGAAAAGGAACTGGATGGTGATTCTAACGACCTGGAAGAACTTACGCAACTAAATAAAGAACACACAGAGCCAACGCGTGCACCTGACATACCAAAAGGATATTTGCTTAAGGATACCACACAACGCTCAAAAGAAGAATCTACTTTCGCATATGACTTCCCCGAAGAAGAGGAAGAAGTCCTAGTCGAGCAGTTAAGGAAAGAACATGCCGACTATAATCGCTTCAAGCACACGTTAGACCCTTCCATTGCGACTACCGCATTTATTGAAGACGAATTATATGAACAGAATACGAAGGATAAGCGTGACGCTGATGAGGTTACGCCAGAGATGATTAGGGATATTCAACAGCTGCTGTCTATATTCGGCATCCCTTACCTAACCGCGCCTATGGAAGCAGAAGCTCAATGTGCAGAGCTTTTACGGCTGAAGCTGATAGACGGTATCATTACAGATGATAGTGATGTTTTCCTGTTTGGAGGGTCAAAAGTCTTTAAAAATATGTTCCAAGAAAAGAACTATGTTGAGTACTACAATACGGAGACTATATCGGCAGAACTAGGCTTAGACCGTTTAAAGTTCATCGCGCTTGCCCAATTAATGGGTAGTGATTATACGAATGGCATCAAAGGAATTGGACCGGTGTCCGGTATAGAGATACTTGCTAATTATAACACTCTGGAAGAGTTTCGCACATGGTACAATGAGGGACAATTCCGGAAAAGCTTGCTAGATAAGGAGTCGCTATTCCAAAAGAATCTCCGAAAAAAGCTGACTAAAAGTGGTGTTGTTCTGGGCGACGATTTCCCTAGTGCGGCGGTAAGTGATGCGTACCTTAACCCAGAGGTGGACCACGATACGACCAAATTTGTGTGGGGCCTACCAGAATTGGACAGTCTGAGAACTTTTCTTGGTAGCACCCTCGGGTGGCCGACGGAAAAAGCAGACGAGGTTCTGATTCCGCTTATCAGAGAACTGAACAAGCGGAGAAGCAAGGGTACACAGTCTACATTAGTCGAGTTCTTTCCCACAAAATTTATTGACGCTGACAAAGGCGCGAAATTAGGTAGAAGAATTAGAGATGCCACGGTTATGCTCAAGAAACGGCGTACGAAGTAACTTTTTCCATTTTTATAACTCTAACACCGACGCTGACGCTGACGCTCCACAGGAGCAGAGCGTCAAGAGGCGGTATTCTTTGTACACAAATAGAATGAGCTAGAATATAAAAGACCGTAGCTGTCTCAAGGCAATTCAGAATACTATATACAAAAAAGTATAGCACCTCCTTCCAGATGCATCAGTACAGAAAGACAAAACCACTTATCCCCAACATAGACGTCATGAACTTCGATCATGATAGGAGATCGTCTATGATTGCTGGAAATGGTAGGAAGAAGTTCGACACGCCCAGGAAGGACAATGTGTTCGGCAAGAAGCGCGCTCAGGAGACTGTCACCGAGACTCCGCTCCAGCAAATGAGCAACGTCGACGAACCATCTTCCAGTTTTATGATGCATCCAATCCAGAACAAGGAGCAGCTACTAGATAATCCCCCTATATTCAACAACAGTCCGCAGTATTTCCCAGATCTGAACTATTTATCTCCATGGCACAGTTATTCAAACGGTGTCGGCACCCCAATACCAATTAACAGTTCCATGATTGGGAACCCAAACCTTTCCAACGTCCCCATGACCAAGACGTACGATCCCTACGATGTTCCACAGTCGAGCTTTCCTGCCTATTTTAATCCGCGCGCAGCGCTGAACATGCCCCACCGCGAGAAGGTTAACCAATGGATAGAAAATGTTCCAATACATATTGTTCACGAAGAGTACCTGACTCACGACTGCTATAGCATTGACGAGTACATGAACTGGGAGGAGGATGAATTTGACATGTCTTTGTTCCAGCGCGGGGAGAAGACCCAGATTAATATGGCAACCGTCGACGAACTATTACAATTCCAGCTGAAACGGATAACCTCCATGGTTTTAAGACTATACGAGGAAAGCCCGGAGGTCCCATTGGACAACTCTGATGCTACATCTTACTGAAATACTGATTCCACATCATCATGATTAATACTTAATAGTTTTAGTATTTATATAGTATATTATTAAATAGCCACGGGGTGCACATCAACGCTGACGCCGTACAACGGCTTTCGGGCCCCGACAACATTTTAGCGCATAGTAAAACTAAGTCCCATACACAGCGAATAATCGCCCCCAAGAAAGCTTCGATCAAAACATAAGTTACTCTCGAGCGGCAAGATAGGCTAACAGGAAGAGGCAGTACTATTGGACGGGGTTAGCGCTGAAAGGTGCAAATTTGGGGCCATGAGTAAGGAAACCGGAAAGAAGGTTACGCTGAAGGAACGCATGGTAAGCGCCTCTGCTGGCTCGCTGGTCACGTCACTGTTTCTCACGCCACTGGACGTGGTCCGCGTGCGGCTTCAACAGCAAGAAATGCTTCCAAGTTGTACATGTACAGGACAGCTGTCGAAACCGGCAGGGAAAGTGTTTTGGCAGGATGAGTGCTTTGCAAACGTCGGCTGCCGAGAGCCTGCTGCGAGGCTGCAGGGAACTCTGGAGGGGCTCAGGAAGATAGCCCAACTAGAGGGTCTGCCGACTCTGTGGCGAGGGCTGGGGATTACGCTCGTAATGGCGGTGCCGGCTAACGTGGTGTACTTTTCCGGCTATGAAGCACTGCGTGATAACTCGCCCTTGGCATCCCGGCTACCTGTGGCAAACCCACTAGTGTGTGGAGCATTTGCGCGGATATTGGCTGCAACTACTATTGCGCCGCTGGAGCTATTGCGCACACGGCTCCAGAGTGTGCCCCGCGCAAGAGACACAGAGCGTACAATATATCTGATAGGCGACCTGCTGCGAGAGATGCGGCATGAGGTTTCGGTTATGGGTTACCGTGCGCTATTTAAAGGCTTGGAGATCACTTTATGGAGGGACGTGCCCTTCAGCGCAATCTATTGGGGAACATACGAGTTCTGTAAAACCCAGTTCTGGGCCCGCCATGCCGCAACCCATAATGCATCAAACTGGGACCATTTCATCGGCAGTTTTGCCTGCGGTAGCATGGGCGGTGCTGTTGCAGCACTTTTGACACATCCTTTTGATGTGGGCAAGACCCGCATGCAGATTGCGATTGCCAGTCCACAGCAGCTAACTGTGGGGGGAAAAGCTACGAAAACTGATGACTCAAGAGGCATGTTCTCATTTTTGAATGCCATTAGGAAATCAGAAGGTATTAGAGCGCTATATACCGGCCTATTACCTAGGGTGATGAAGATTGCACCAAGTTGCGCCATAATGATCTCGACTTATGAACTGTCGAAGAAGTTCTTCACTAGTTGAACTTTGTTTCTTCCTGTATATACCAAGTAATTCACACTGTTGATACACGATACAGCATTTTTCTTAAAACCCTGTGATATACGCTTGCTGTAGTACACGCCCAAACGGTGAGGTCTATAATTTTACATGTCGGCGAGATGGTATTGGATCGGCAGAATTTTAGAGCTGCCGCTGTAGCCCATCCGTCGTTTACCTATCCATCTGTTCGTGCACTAACCCACTTGTTCGTGTTCAATTCTTCCTCCGCCTCTTTGAAGCGTAGATCTAAAGAGCGTGCTATATCAGATCCAAATTTCATAACCACTTCTTGATATGATTTTTCTGTTCCGGGTTGTTTCAGTTGTTGACTGGATGGCCTTAATGTCTTATAGACACTACTCTGAGTAACCACAGACGGCTTGGGTGATTCCTCTGCCTCGACTTCCTCCTTCGTAGTAGCCAAGGGCTGAGCAGCTGGCCGTGTATATTTCGGATTAATGCCTCTTAAAGTTCTTGTGCTGCCCTTATTTGTCGAATCGGTGCTACGATTCTGCACGGCGTTGCCGTGGGAATCAAGGTTACGAATGGATTCCGCCTGTCGCTCCAAAAAATACTTGTTACTTGCAATGCCATTATACTTCTCAGTAGGAAACTGAGACCAGTCTTCCTCTAATCCAGTCCCAAAGTGCAACTTGGGCTCTTTCTCTTTCAACACGGGATCGAATTCCTCCTTTAATATGGCTTCTGCAGAGAACTTAATCATGTGTTTTTTAGGAACGTTACTTAGTAGAGAGTCGTCTCCATTGTACATGTTTCCAATGAGTTCTGCTAATTTGTTAGGATTGTTCTTATCCTCAAAACTGAGTTTGGCCCATTTCTTATCAGCCCTCCTCTTGCGCAATTCGTCTAAATATTCATCCACATATTCTTCCCCAAGCGAACCGGCTAGATACTCCATAGAATCTGAGAAAAACTGCTTACATGCTTCCTTCATTTCCGTACAATTTTCATAAAATGTGACGCATGATAGCGTAAAGAGCTCACGCATCGTCTTTGCCAACGCTTGTTGGTAGAGTATAGTGACTTCTGCTAACGAATTCTGTTTTGTGTTAACTATTTCTTTCCAGTACGAAGTTTCCTCGTGGTATTCGCCCTTCTTTGTCCTGACATTTTCATATTTCCGAATGTCACTATTAAGCTCTTTCTTTGCCAAGAGCATTTGATCTTCTCTCAACTTGATAAAGTTTAAACCAAACGCAAGGTCTCTAAATTTCTGTGCGGAATTCTTCTCCATCAACATGTCAAGTTTCAAAACGCGCTGTAACTCCTCTACTAGTCGCAATCCTTCCTCGCTCTCCACAACATCGTTGGACCATATGTTAAATTCCTGTGTCAATTTGCCATAGAGTTTATTGACTGCAAACTTCTTTTCTGCGATCTCGTTCAAACGATCTTGTATCTTCTTGAGTCCTATCTTTCTATGACCGAGTATTTTATTTGTTAGCAGTTCGAGCGCCGCAGTCGAATTTTGTTCGTTGTCCGCCTGCAATGCTCCGGAATGATAGTATTTCGCTGCAGCAGCTTCGTTCTCCTTATTGTTCATTAAGCCGGAAACTGCCTTTGCCGGCCGTGTAGCTGGCGGCGGGGGCTGGCGGCGGGGAGATAAATCTGCGCCGCCGGATAGAAAGGTATCGCCGCTACTACCTCGTGATGGAGGCGTGGCTGCCAGGCCAACTGCCGGGTCAAATGGCTTCTCTTTAATGATCTTCCAGAGCTGCTCTTGCTTTTTGAGCTGAGTGTGAAGCTCAATTGGGACCTGGTCTCCGGGTATGGGAAATCCGCCCGGGCCGTTCCCATATGGCCCTTTGAATAGCATATTTTTGACTCTGCCCAAGAGGGACTTCGAATCAACGCCTCTTGTAGGATATTGTGGCAGTGCCGGAAGTGGTGGAAGTGGTGGTACAGCGTTCTGCTGCAGAAATGGTTTCGGGCCTACAGACTCAAAGGTAGGGTCTCTGGAGTATATCCTGTCCTGCTCTTCCAAATAAAGAAAGGAATCCTCCTCAGTCATCATCTGCCTTCAGTAAGATCAAATCTGTCCTTGAATCTGAGAATTAGGTGGGTGCCAACTAGTGATTAGCTCAGTGATAGATGCAATCTTTTTTATGTAGCTGGGTCGCGGCTAGTGGTGAACGTCGCCAGGTTTTGTGTCGCTGACACAGATCGACTGACGTGCGAAAAATACAGATGCACATAACGTTGCATAAGGTAAAATAAAACGTTAAGGGATGATGATATAATTCTGGGAAACTGTACAGACTCGTTTGAGGGTAATTACAACTGCTGTTTACTTCATTTAGAAAGAACTACAATCGTATGGACGCATCTAGGTTCAGGCCTGGTAGGTAGAGGCGGAGATGTTACCACCCTTACCGGTCCAGTTGATATGGATGTCCTTGTCTACTGGCAAGTGAGCGCTGGCAGCCTCTGGCAGCACACGGAAGGTGTGGGCGCCAAAGTAGTCACGCTGAGCTTGCAGCAAGTTGGCAGGCAATCTCTTAGATCTGTACCCGTCGTAGAAGGCAAGCGCGGTAGAGAAGGCGGGAGTAGGAATACCGTAGGTAGTTGCCAACCCGATGGTTCTTCTCCAGCCCTGCTGAGCCTTGGTGACAGCGTCAGCAAAGAACTTGTTGAACAACAAGTTCTCCAAGTAAGGGTTCTCTCTGTACGCCTTGGTGATCTGGGCAAGGAAAACAGATCTGATGATGCAGCCACCTCTCCACATCAAAGCAATGGCAGGGAAGTTTAGCTCCCAGCCAAAAGTCTTACCTGCCTCTCTCATTAACATGAAGCCCTGGGCGTAGGACATGATCTTGGACGCATACAAAGCCTGCTCCAAGTCGTCGACAAACTGCTTTCTGTCCTTCACAGCATCCTTAGGGATTTCGGGACCGCTCAATAGCGCGGAAGCGCGCATTCTCTCATCCTTTAGGGAGGATAGGCAACGAGCGAAGACGGCCTCACCGATCAAAGTCACAGGCATGCCCATGTCCAACGCGTTGATAGCGGTCCACTTACCAGTACCCTTTTGACCAGCAGAGTCCAGGATCTTCTCCACTAGAGGGGTCCCATCTAGATCCTCGTAAAGCAAGATGTCTCTCGTGATCTCAATCAAGAAAGAGTCTAGGATGCCTTTGTTCCACTCCGAGAACACCTGGCCAATCTCCTTGTCCGTGAAGCCACCCAATCTCTTCATGATGTCATACGCCTCACAGATCAATTGCATGTCACCATACTCAATACCGTTGTGCACCATCTTGACGTAGTGGCCAGCGCCGGCAGGTCCGACCCAGTCGCAGCATGCCTCGCCCTCTGACTTGGCAGCAATAGACTGGAAGATCTCCTTGATGTGTGGCCATGCCTCAGGGGCACCACCAGGCATCAAGGAAGGACCATAACGAGCACCTTCCTCACCGCCGGACACACCAGAGCCGACGAAGTGGATACCCTTCTGCTTTAGCTCTTCAAAGCGTCTGTTGCTGTCAGGGAAGTGAGAGTTACCGCCGTCAATGATGATGTCACCCTGCTCCATGTATGGAAGCAGCTGTTCGATGAACGCATCAACAGCAGAACCGGCCTTGACCAGCAAAATCACCCGTCTTGGTCTCTTTAGGTTCGCGCAGAGTTCCTCCACGGAGTGCGCGCCGATGATGGACTTGCCCTTCGCCTCATCCTCCAGGAACCGGTCCACCTTCGAAACCGTCCTGTTGTACGCCACGACCGTGTATCCGTGGTCGGCGGCGTTTAGGATCAAGTTCTGGCCCATGACAGCCAGGCCGATCAGGCCAATATCTCCTCTGCTAGCTGTTAGTATATGGTCTCGGCGCATGTGTCACGTGACGAGCGATGGTGCCACTCGGCCAGAGGCGCGGCCGCCCTGCAGCCCGTCGCCTGGAGGCGCGCAGTCCCTGTGGAATTCCTGTTCCACAGGCGCCTGCAATTGCTGCCTGTTCTGGCCGCGGTGGTGCCACATCATCGTCTGGAAATGTCATCGCGCTACATACCTTGGTGCGGACATAGTTTATCTTTCTTTAATAGAGCGGCTGATTGGAACTTGCAAACTAAAGCAACCTTCTGTTGACCTTCAACGCCAGAGATGATACACTAATCCTTGAGGTAGAGCCTTATAACTGAAGCAAACGGCTCGCGCCACCCAGAAAAATTATTAATACAGAGCCCCACCAAGCCTAAAACCCCCGAATCATGAAAACGATCTTAATCTTACTACTCACCCGGCGTCAACTGACAAAATGATGACTAATAGAAGACCAACAAAACATGCTCGATAATTATGTATGTAGAAGTAGCTTACGTAGTAAAGAGCAGGACGATGAGCCAAGCACGCAGCTATTTGTCACGTGGGCATCAGCCCGAAGTAGGGTGTAGAATGGTGAGTCCGCTGAGACGCTTGTTTCGGGTGGGGGATGGCTCGCAAGAGTTGGCACGGAAAGGACGGGGCACGAATTCGTAGGAGTCTGCGACAGTCAGGTGGTTTTTCGGCGGACGCCCAGTTCGGGCGCTGGGAGAGGCTCGGGCAGCCCTGGTGCAGCTAGCGGTGAATTCATCGTCTAGAAAGAAACGGTGGAGAGTGGCATCGAAGAGCAGGCAGTCCAGGGGTGCGCGCACGCGGGCGCGTACGAAGTGGTGGGATATCGGGAACGGCTGCGGCGAGGGTTCCTGCTCGAAAAGGACTTTGAGGCGCTCCGGGCCCAGCCAGTTAAAGTGAGCCGCGAGGGCGGCGATGCATTGGAGGTTGGATGAGGGGCACAGGTCCAGCCAGTCCAGGCCGCCCTCCTTGAAGCTGCCAATGAGTGTGAACGGCACGACGCTATCCGGGAGCTCCAGCAACCACGAGCGCAGCAGTTGGATGATATTCGGGCCGATGGTCCACTTTTTCAGTACTTTTTCCATTACTGCGGCGTGGTCACAGTCCAGCAGATACTCGTTGAGGCAGTCGCGCTTCATGTTGGAGATGCCGACGAGGTCAAGAGGCGCTGCCCATTCTTTAGCGACCAAGCCGGGGTCCAACGTCTGGGCTTTCTCTAGCAGCTTGTGGAGGACCACGGGCTGCTCATTGTCCAGTACCGGCATATCTTGTAAAGGCGTGCCGAAGAGCCACGGCTGGGCAACCGGTGTGCCCTGCAGGGTGTACATTTCGAAGTGCAGGCCTGCGTGCGGCGTGTAGAAGCCGATTGTGCCGTGATTTTTAGAATATACCTCGTACCACGCCTCGTCGGCGTCGACCGCGGACGCCTTTCCGTCAATCTTCCATTCCTGTTCAAAGCTAGTGACTATAGACTTATCCACATCGACCATAGTCCGGAACTTATGTTTGCTCAACTTCGCAAACTTCTTCATAAAGTAGAACAGGTCGACTTCCAGCTTCAGTTTCTCATTTTCCCATAAAAACCATTGCTTCACGAACTGCTCGTTCAGCTGAGATATCTCGAGCGCCGCATATGTAGTGTCTTGCTCAACTGTCCCTCCTGAGCTGACGCGTTTCCAGATGTCCTGTAGGATCTTACCACTGGAGCTGGCCGGACTCATGCTGCCGGTCGGCGTGGGCGCATCCGGCACCCAGCAGTAGAACCCCTGGTGCGTGAACTTGTACCCTGGACGGTGCAGCACATCATTGTACGACCTTAGTACGCCAAAATCAAGCAGCTGCTGTCCCACGTTTTCCAGATTAAAGAGAGAAGTGTCCATTTTCGCGTCCAGTCTTTTCAGCGAGTGGTAAAGATCGCCGCCGCTGAAGTACTCGTTGGGCAGGCCCGGGATCACCCACTTGCGCTTGGTGATAGGCACGTCGTTTTTTAGACGGGACAGGTACTCCTCCCACTCCGCTTCACAGCCGAATTTCAGTGACGACCCCAGGCTCGAGGGGAACTGCCGCTCCACCACGGTCTCCATGGACTGCAAGTCCTCCTCATCTTCCGGATCAAGCGTCGCAATAGCAGCCGCCTTTTTCTTGATTTGCCGGTGCATGCTGCGCAGCGCGTCCATCTGTCTCTTGACCTTCCCGTGGTCCAGCTTCAGCGCAGACTCGATGTCTGTCTGGAACTCCCTATATTGGAACAGCAGGTTCTTGATGGGGTCCTCCACAGCTGCCAGGGACGACGTCCGAAGCTTCTCCGCAAGGTACTCCAACTGTCGGGTTTGGTTGCGGTACACTCGCGCCACCATTTCCGTACCCTTTCCATAGCTCTTGACTTTTGTGTATCCTTCTAATGCATCTCCAGTGCTCACTTTTGCAATCTGCCTGGCCGCGTACGACCAACTTTCCTGGAATTTGTCGTACAGATCGGCGAACTGTACCAGCTCACTGATGTCGCTCTGTATATTGTGCAGAAGCCAATCGATGCCCGTCAGGTAGTCCTCGGACCAAAAGGTGCTTGTGAGGTCTATCCGTCGGTTCATGTTGTGTCTTTCCACTTCACGCTCAAGAAATATTAGACAAGTTGAACCCATATATTCGTATTTAAAATGCTGAAAAAGGTCCTCGCGCGGCGCTCGGGAGTCAACGCCACGGCACATGAAACGCACGGCTGCGACCGGTGTCACAAGCAGGTTGTCGGCGGCTTATATAGATATTCTTAGGTACCGCTTATATACAAATTACAGCGCGAGGCCATCATTGTGACGGCTAGCTCGTATTCCGAAAACACGTGCAACGCTGTGAAAGTATGAACGTACCGAATCGATAAGGACCTTCAGCAAGCTGCTCGCCTTCCGGGTGACGGCATCGCGTGCGTCGTCGTCCTTTTTTCCCATAGCCGTAGGCAGCACGTTGTCGCCCGCAGAGAGGGAGACGAAGAGAGCAAAGGGGATAAACCACACGCAAAGCGCAAAGAAGGACGTGACTTCGGCCAGAGAGGTCCGGCGTGGGGCGCGATAGCCAGGGTCCATGCGGAAACGTACCGGGACGTCATTGTTGTTAAAATGGCGCAGCCATAGGTAATGGTTCAGCGCGACAAGCACGCAACTGGCCACAAACGTCGGGCTGGAGAGCGAGATAAAGGGGAACTTGCGCAGGTTCTGCGCATACACGACATGGGATGCAATTGAGAAGCATGTGAGAAAGAATGGAAAGCTGTCAAACACCAGGAGCAGCGCATACGTCGCTATCACCGCGTAGATAGTGCGATTCAGGAAGCGCCGAGTGGGCTCCGAGTACTCCTCGACGAGCTCGCTCACGTAGTAGAGGCCTGCTGCAATGGAAAGGGTCAGGAAGAGGAAACCGAAAATTGTGCCCAGGACTGCAAGGAGCTGGAGAAACATGACGGGCGTATGTGATCGTGGTGGCCGCGGTCTGCAGATCACAGCTAAGCTATCCTCTTAAGCGTGGTGGCCACCAAAAAAATGGTTCCTTTCTCTACCCCGCAAAAAATATTCCTCTTACCAGGATTGAACTAGTGACCTTCGCATTACAAGTGCGACGCTCTACCACTAAGCTAAAGAGGATGTGCAGGGACGGGGGCGTGAGGCTTCTTTATAAACACACACCTATGGAAGTACACGCAGTCAAAAATATTGGTTGCGAGGAGATTCGAACTCCTGCATCTTACGATACCTGAGTGTTCAGCTGTGAACAGCTGTAAGCATACACTTGAATCAGGCGCCTTAGACCGCTCGGCCACACAACCGCAACTGCAGCAAGATTGATCTGATGGTCATTACCAGGACAACGGTTCTGCTGCAACCACAGAATGCCAAGAAAGGTAGATCTGCCATTGCTCTCAACACATGTAGATAAACAAATTAATCTGCATAGCAGACCTTCATATTGAACTCTTATAAAACATATCTATACACTGCGCACAGTACTGGCAGGCATCCACAGAGTTGCCAAGGGATTCAAGCTTCAGCCCAGCGCAACACGGAGATTGCTCCGCTAACAACCAAAATGCTCATTGGTAGTGCTAGTATAACATAACACCAGAACAATACGCCTGCCATTTCTGCTTCAAAGAACTCATTCAACTGTGTGATTTGCGTAAGCTGGATGGCAGGCGGGGCGACGGTTAAAATAAAGCCCACTACAAGGAAAATGGGGTCGTCCAAAATACTGACATTGATAAACTTCACACAGGCAGCAATCAACGGTAGGAGCAACAAGGAAGGGAAAATCATACGCCCAACGATGGATGCAAACACGATTTTCTTGTAGTTATGCGACTTTGGCGAAACGTCGTGGGACGGGTACAAGTTAGATCCGAGAACAACCAATATGAGGGGGATAGAAAGAGCGCCAAGCTCATTAACGGCTTCACTTAGGGTGTTGTTGATGAATCCATCCGCATGGAATAGTTCGTGCTGTAAGGGGTGAATTGAAGCCACGATCACCGACAGGACCATGGCGTATAGGGGAGGGTTCATGAACCCGCGAACCCGGTTAACGCCATGCAGAACAGTCGTCTTCAGCCTGTCGATCGATGTTATGGATGGGGCGGACGTACTGTTTTCGTCGAAGTCTGTAGGGCTGCGGATTGCAAGTTCGCTTTCAGCTTCAGCAAGTGTAACGGCATCTTCGGATTGCGCCTCGAGTAGGGACTGTCTGACCTCGTTGTCGCGCTCGCCGGACCACCGCATGAGCTTGTTATAGCCCCACGTCCATCTTAAAACCTGTCCTATTTGCTGCCAGATGAGCAGGTATAAGATACCTCTGGATGCTATGCTGTCCTTGGTATCATTGGGGATCTGGTCCCATTCCAACCCGGGAAGGGTATATGCTAACGAGAGCGTGAGGGACACTGGAAGCGAATTGCTATTCCCGAAGATAGAGTTGGCAACCACAAAGTTTGTCTCATCAACGTCGAGATGGAGGAGCATCGCCAGCGCTTTACCAGAGACGAAAGAGATACCTGTAGAAATAGCATAGAATACAGGGATGATCCCTATCTCCAGAATTTTTGCAATTGATAAGGACTTAGCCAACTTGCTGAAGATCAAGCATGGCGTGAAGACGTCCACATTCAACCTAGATATAATTTTTTGCCCCTCTTTGGGGAGGAGCCCCGAGTATGTGCACCAGAAGCCAGCAAATGAGACTATAACAACTTCAAGCACACTTTGGAAAGTGATGTACGCTAGGCCCAGGAATGACAGCGCTTCCGTAATGACCATTGAACGTTACTATGAGTCTCTTTTTTGAACCTGGTTTGGAGCTTCTCTGATTATGAATGATAGAATGCTAACGAAGCAGACGATTGTTTCTGATATCCTATCCCACGTTTTATAAGGGGGGATCCTCGCGATGCTTTCTTACTGGGTGGGACTACAAGCAAATTAATTTTTGAGTTCCTGTGTGAACCCCACGAGGCCTGATATGCGATTAATATGCTATCGCAGCAACGATGACTTATTGTGGCGACCCCGTGACTGTCCTGTGGTATATGTAGCCCAAAAGGATCTCAAAATCAGAGATGAAGCGGTGGCTCAATGGTAGAGCTTTCGACTCCAGTTAAATCCTGGATTTTCCGGAATTGCAATCGAAGGGTTGCAGGTTCAATTCCTGTCCGTTTCATTTTTTTTCATGGCTTCCAGACCAACTCGAAGACTGTCACATAAATACCTGAGCGTTAGCCAGACAATTAAGTTACACTACCAGAACACCTTGACCGAGATCGCTTCAGGATGATACCCCGTATAGTTGGAAAGCTGAGACCGTTCACCAATATAGCCATAAAATCGAAGGGCAGTTCGTTACTGTTGGCACAGAGCCGCACATTTAGGGCATCGCCGCTGGCGCAGACGTTCATGGCCTGGTCAGAGCTCAGCAAGGAGGCTAAAAAGCAGTTCATCAGGAACTATATAGAGCTCTACAAACAGAAGAACCCCTGTAGCAAGAGCAACGTCATGTACCGGGCGCTTGCGGGTGACATGGACGTGCACGACGATGCTCCGTATGTGTTCGGGATTTTGTACAATGAAATCAGGGCCGTGCAGCTGGGCATTTCTCGGGACAATCAGAAGGGCTCAGGAGGAGCTATGGGCGATCCCGACTTCGCGGCGCTGCTATACAAATGACCTAGCGCGAGATATTGGATAGTATACACGATATGTAGCATCTATGCTGCGCACCACACCCGCGGCATTCTCAAACTAGGGCGCGCTCGAGGTTGTCATTGGACTCTATAGAATCCATCGTTGCCATATTCTTGAGGACGTCTGTCTTGCTGGACTCCACGAAAGAGCCGTCGCACATTATCAGCTCGTCCAGAATGTTGTATGCTCGTGTGAAGTTGAAGATGATGTCCAGCTCGCACACATTACCGAAGTAGCGGTCCATAGTCTCGACAAATCGATGTATAATTTCCAGGGTCAGCAACTCGTTGTCCTCTTCCGGACTGATCCCACAGACGAAGAACAAACTGGCATATCGCTTATACACCACCTTGTGGTCCTGGTATTCGATGATGTTACACATCTTCGGCTTGCGCGCGAGCACCGTGGCAGTCAGCTCCCGGATAATCAGCGCCTTCTCCTTCTGCTCGTAGGGGCGGTACCATCTGATCAGCCGAATCTTCCCCTGCCTCGAGAAAAGCAGCAGGTACTTTAGCTTCGACATTCGGCCCACTCTATAACGGATTCGCAGTTCTTTCCGCTGCCCCTAGGCTGGTCGAATTGCCCTGTTCATGTAGCTACGAAAGTGGCTTCCGCTCTAGCGAATGTGGCCGGTTATCCTACATCATTGGCCACGAATGCCTTTAAGGACTCGCAGCGCTCTACGTACTCACAGCAGACGGGGCCTTAGTCCTCGTCCTCCGGCGGAGGGACCCATGGGGCCGGCTTGAAGAACTCTTGGTCGCGGTGGACCTGGTCCTTGAAGCGTTCCTGGTCCTCACTGAACTCAAGCAGGTACTCCAACTCCAGCTCGTGGCACTGTCTGCCCAGTATGACAAGCGAATGCAGTGGCTCGCCGGCGTCGTACTCAGCCAGCTCGTGGATCGAGCCGGACTTCATGTGTTGCGTCGGCGCACCCAGGCGCGAGATGGCGACGCAGGGCGTGTCCGGCGTGTACGCCTGCTGGCCGCGCTTCTCCTCGACCTCCAGCAACTGTTCGCAGCACTGCGAGATCGACATGTAACGTGGCGGCTCAAAGATCAGGCGGCCGCGCGCCAGGTTTTCGGGGCTCTGCTCCTTGACCTTAATGTCCAGCAGCACCAGCGTGTGCAGCCCGATGCGCCGGTTCTCCAGTACCTTGTCGTACCACGAGTCCGGCCGCCAGCTGTCCGTGAAGAACACCATCGAGATCGTCTGCCCGAAGTTGTACAGCTGCAAGCCGCACGAGCCCACTGCGTTCATCACGGAAGCATTGTGCACCACCTCCACCACGATGCCCTGTTTCTTGGCCCGCAGCACCAGGTCCGTGTGCGTCGTCGCCCCGAACGGGTCGCCCACCACCAGGAACGCCACGTCCTCCTTGTCTGCGTCCCGCAAGATCTCCTCGCACCCCGACTCCACCATCTCCCGGTCTGCCAGCACCACCGGCTTCCCGTAGAAGCCCTCCAGCTCTTCCTTCGAAGCCGTCATTAGGATCGACGTGTAGTGCTCCAGGTACACCCGCGCACACCGTTTCACGGCATTCAGCCCTCGCACCGTGATATCCTCGTGCGACGACAGTCCCAGCCCGACCAGAAACAACATTGCTCACTTTGTGCTTGACTACTCTTCACCGCCTGTAGCTCATCTCATGGCTCCAGCAAGAAAATTTTTCGAATTCCGCAGTGCAAAACCGCCCAAACCAGCGACAAATGGTGAGGCCCAAAGCCGTCGCCTAGGGCACGTAAAAGAGCCTCCGTAGTACGCTCTTCCGCTGTCTTGCCGTGGCTTGAGTCCTCGTTTGATCTACACGGATCGGAGGGGTGCTGTCACAAAGGCAGGACACCCATGCATCCGCACGTGGTTATCTGACAGCCATTGAAGTGGTCCGGCTATTGGGGCGGTAACTGAGTCAACAGTTGAACCGTTGCCACCAAGTCCACAGCGCATAAGATGAGTGAAAGGGAGCACGCGCGGGCGATTGAGGAAGCGGACGAGCGGGCGCCCATGTTGGCGGAGCAGGCCGCGGGCGGCACTGCGGGGTACGGGACAGGGAGGACATCGCAGGAAACGCTGCCCGAACTGCCGGCCAGCCAGCTCAGCATACCGCAGAGATTTGCGCTTTTTCTGTTGTTTGTTGTGCTTCTGCCGTTGAGCTACGTTTACACCACGATGCCGGCGCCCGATGTGCTCCAGAAATATGTGGCGGACATCACGGAGTTGGAGGTGCGCCGGGTCAGCTTCCAGGGCTGGGCTGAGGCGCCTCCTGGGATGGCGGGCGCGGCGCAGGGCAACAGCGGGAAGTGGATGGCGTTCGGTGTAAATGTGTCGATGGCGGTGGACTACGAGAAGGAGACGACGGTGCCGGTGACTGCGAACCAACGCTCTCTTTTGCGCCTCATGGGGAACGACATACTCGGGGATATCTGCGTGAGCCTCAACGAAGGAGCGGTGTACACGCACAACGCTGCCGGGGAGGTGGTGCCGCTTGTGACGGTGGCGGATAGACAGCCCGTGTGCGTGAGCCTACTTGACGGCGAGGTGACCGACATTCTGACGCAGGTCTACGTACGCCCGAACCTCACCAACATGGTGTGGCTCGTGGGCGAGCTCCAGAGAAACCGCAAATGGCAGCCACAGTTGTTGTCGAATCTTTCGGTGTCCACTCGCAAGCTGTTCTTTGAAGATCTCTACTTGCCAGTGCGGGATTTCCATGTTGCTGGCACCTCGGTTGATGAATACGTTGACTGGCAAAAACTGAGGCGAATGCTTAGGCATGGCGGTGCTATTTTTGAAACCATAACCAGAAACTCGACCATTTTGGAATTGGCGGTGACGGATGTGCCCAAGGACAGTGCGCTCAGGTTGCAAGCCAGTGTGCGCATCCCCATTGTGGGCCAGGGGATGGACCAGTTTATTTTGCCCGAGGACATAGTGTTTCCTGCCACCGAGTGGATGGTTGCGCTACCGGGCTGTGACGGCAACGGCACCATTGGGTTACCCAATGCGACTATAGTGGTAGATCCTGTAAAGGCGCTCAAGTGGGAGCAGCAGTCCAGCATTGATATAAGTATGACCGCTGTGGTTGCGGGACGGCTTCCTGATCCATTGCTCTACGAGGTTTGTGAATACGATAATGGCAACGTAGTAACCCCCATGAGCCTCATTTTTAGAAAGATGTTTGACCCTGCGCAGCTGGTTGAATTGACAGTGAAGGGTAGGCGTGCGCTTGAAAGTGACGATTTGGAAACTATTCCAGTGGAGGTTGTTACTGAGTTGGTCGCAGCTACAAAATTGCCGCTAGCCTTCAACTTCACCGTCTCGCAGTCCGATATGATCGAAGACCTGAGTATACAACGTCTAAAACTACGCTTGCGGAGGAACCGGCATGGCGAAAAGGTTCTTCACGTCGCAGGGAAAGTGCGAATTCTTTTCAACCCGCCATTCTATAATGTTACTGAGGATTCATCAGTCAGCATTACCGCTGTCAAGGGCGTAATAGATCTCTACCATCATAATGTCCGTTTTGCGTCTACCCCATTGCGGACTTGGCTGCCCTGTGATACGGCGATCGATGGTGGCAGATTGGAAGTTAGTCTAGAGCTAGATCAGGATGAGGTAGATATAATAGATCCTGTTCAGCTTTCTGTTTGTCTCAATGAGATCATATTCAATGGACAGACAGAGATATACATTGATGGCAAGGTCGATATTCTGACTAAAACAGTATTGGGCGAATTAGTGCTATTCGATATGCCAGCCCACGGTAAGACGGTTGTGAAGAAGGATGATGATGTGCTCCTCATAAATCAGCTGGATACTGTCTAGATTGTAGGCTAGTTTGCTATGGAGGGCTTTCTAGCATTGGCTGACCCTGGGGAACTTGCACTTGCGGGCCCGGAGTTCTGAACTTTAAGGGGGTTTGCGCTATACGAAACTGATTCATGCCATTGGTGGTCATTGCTATTGTGTTAGCAAATCGAACTGCTAGCGTTGCAATCTTTAGTGGCTATTGAATCACAAAGGCACGAAGAGTTGACTAACACGATTGGCTAGATATGTACGTTTCACCGTGTATTTTTATGTACCACCTATACAGTTTCCGTGGAGGAGAACGTAAGGGTCGGTAATAGTTAAACTGAGCCATGGACTTTACGGATTGCATATATACTGTGCAGCTTAAACATAACTCAAGCAGTATGAAGATAACCAGGTCGGTATGGAATTTGTCCTTCTTGAAAACGCCCTGCATTTTTAAGAGAAGGACATTTTGGATGGCTGAACCCTAAAGTTTCGGAGCTATCTGTTTCGGAGCTCAATTCAGAGCAGATGTTCCAGCAACAGAACGATTTTTCTGGTCAACAAACTTCGAGTTGTTGTGTGCTTGGGACAAAAGCTGAACTGGCTCCTGGAGTAAAGCAGCAGATTTAGGGGGAATTATGATTCCTGCAGATGGTGATCTGAAATCATCCATGCACTGCTTTGCCACATTTTTATAATATCGCCAGTCCTGTTTAATCTTCCTGAACTTGGCTTTAAGGAAAAATCTAAAGGATAGCTTGGAGAAGCTTTCAGGCACCATAGACCCATCATCTAAGTACATAGCTGAATCCTTTTTTGCAAATGGTGAGCGAACTATACCCGCCAGCTTTTTTCTCACAGTGCTGTTCGAACGTCTACAACTTAAGCGCAACATGATGTCGGGCGCCTCCAAATTATTTGAGGCAGGCACGTAGGCCACATTTCTGTATGTCATTACGGCGTCAGGATAGTGTTGTACATGGTCTTTTACAGGTGTCTTATAGCTTGTCTCTCGGTCGATTGTAAATTCCCTTGAGTTCTCGCATTCAAAAACACAGTCAGAATCGAAATTCAATTTCTCTAATGAGTGTTGAACCTGGTTGGTATTAATGGGTTTTAGTATATCATGCGTGGAAGGATCTCTGAGATATTCAATTTCTGATGGGAGTACAATACTTCCATTTTTGACCCTGTGTCTAATTTCCTGTGTCTTATTTATTACCTTCTCGTCGTTTTCCATTGCTTGCTCAAGCTCTTCATTTATCTCATCAAAGATCTTGAGAAATTCTGGCTTGGGCTCGCTTGAAGTATATTCTCCTGCCGAGGCCATCTTTTCGTTGACTGACTTCATCACTTTCTGGCGCTCTATGTGGCGCTTGTGTATATCTCGGAGCATGATGGATGTCTCGCTATGTTCCACATCGCCGCTCTGCCGTACCCTAGGTGTTAGAATCTCATCGTTTGGGATCCAACGAAGTTGAACGTCCTGATCCCGTGCCACAATGTCCCGTATATGCACATTCTTACTGTACAAAAGGCGGCGATCGGCAAGCTCCCACTTTTTGAACTCTAGCCGTATATTCGTCCGCATGGTGCCATCTTTTTCAAGAAGAGAGAGGTACGTGCGTGGAAATTTCACGGGAAGAATCACTACAAGGCTGTCGAACTCATGCCGTTCCTCTGGAAAGTACTGCGAAAAAGCAAGTAGTCGTTCTTCTCTGCTCAACAGCATCATCATCTTCTTATCTGAGGTCACTAGCTTCGTGAACTCCTTCACATATGAGTTTATCTTGCACTTCAAAAATATGCTAGAGATGTATAAGTCAACCACTACCTTGCGCATAGGGTCTGACTCCTTCAACTCGTACGCGTCTTCAAACGAGCAGTCGGGGAATGTGAGTTCCACCTGATACAAGAGCCGCGAGGCCACTAGCTCGTCCAAAGCCTCCTCCATCTGTTCATTGGAGAGTTTAAGCCCCAAAATGTAATACAACCAGTATCGGTTCCCGTGAACGTCGTTCAATGTTAGCCGCTGCATGAATTGGTTCCCAAGAATCCGGCCCTTAACAAATTCCAACACTTGGGCATCGTCTAGTGTGTCTAAAAAAAAGAGATCTAGGAGCTTCTCCGCAAAGATCCTGTTGGTGATCTTGTTGGCTCCTTTCGACGAATAATCGACAAACATGCCAATATTTCAAAGCGCTCTTCTCAATAGTATCTGTCAACCAACAAAGTTCATACCAGAGCGAAGTACAGTTCCCATCTCCACAACTGCCTATTCGCTATCTTGTATACTTTGCATTCTATTTTTGTGACGTTTCGTACGCCCTTTGGTAGTCCGACGTGCTTCCAGTCGCAGACGTCAGTGCCGCTGCCGACGACTACAGTGCGAACCTGCCGGAACTCTGAGAAAGTGACACAGGCCAAATAAGCCTGCCGTCAGCCGTTCACGCGCTTTTTCCGTAATCCACAACATCCTGCCGCATGGGGACCAGGACAGCCCGTCGTGTCGAGCCGTTAAACCTGCTTACCTGTACATTTTGTCATATGACGTACAGTCATACCGAACGATGAAGAGCTCAGGAGAACTCATAAGCTCATCCCTTGAACAACACAGGCATAACTTCTACAGCTCACAGTCACAAGTGTTCTAGTTTAGCCCAAGCCCGGCTAGATCAGACGGAATGAGCAGCTTCTTCAAGTTCTACAAGGCGTCGCTCCAGAGCCATCCGAAGAGGACCAACGCGCTGACGACCGGGTTCCTCTTCGGGCTCGGCGACATCGTCGCGCAGACGCAGTTTCCCGAGCCGGGGGCCTCCTACGACCCAATGCGCACGCTGCGTCCGTTTCTATACGGCGCGGTGCTGTTCTCCCTGGTGGGGGACAAGTGGTACCGGTTCTTGAGCACGGTGCGGCTCGGCAGGCTCCCGCAGGCGCATTGGGCCAACGTCCTGGCCCGCGTCGCGTGCGACCAACTAATCTTTGCCCCAATCGGCGTCCCGCTCTACTATACCGCCATGGCCCTGATGGAGGGCGGGAGTCTGGAGGACGTGCGCATACGGCTGTCAGAAAAATGGTGGTCGACACTGCTGGCCAACTGGATCGTGTGGCCTGCATTCCAGCTCTGCAACTTCTCTTTAGTCCCGGTGCAGCACCGCCTGCTGACAGTCAATGTGCTGTCCATATTCTGGAACACCTATCTGTCATATAGCAATTCGACAGCTAGCTCCTAATTTAGCCACGGTCGCCCGCCTACGATTCCGGACCCGCGCCCAGCTACATAGAACATCTATTTAAAGACAGGATCACAGTATCTAGAATTTTACCGTTCTTGCTCGTCCAGCAATCAAGCTCATCGTCCATTAGAGCACACCCATGCACCATGTTAGAGTCTGGGTCACTCTTACCATTGGATGCCGTTTTTCGAGTTAAAACTTCACCAAGTTGCTAAGGGCTAGCTGCTGTACTCCGTGTGAATAGCAGGGGCCCTCTGAATATATTGGGACATATTAAAGATTCAGATTTTGACGCCTAAAAGCACGTTATGCGCTTGAGGCTCAGCTCATGCAGATTTGCCGGGACGATACGGACAGGCAGAGGACACCCGTTGGCGCAGTTGCGGCAATCGTCGGGTGTGGCTCTGAATGGGAGTGCACCAAAGTCAGGCGAGAATGATAAGATAAGGGCTATGTTCACATGGAAGCGAGCGGCTGCCGCAGGACTTGCCACGGGAGGGCTGCTGTACTACACCAATGACAATTTCCATGATCTGGTGCGGCACGTGGGCACGACCAGCAAGCGTGTGAGCGTGGTGACGGTTGCGACGGTGAGATGCTGCTACCAGTACAAGCGGACGCTCTCGCAATCGTACGAGAGCGAGGAAGCGAGGCTTGAGGCGCTCTCGCGGTGTCACAAGACTTGTGCGGAAATCACGCTGCACGCTCTGGAGAAGAATGGTGGGATCTTCATCAAGCTCGGGCAGCACATTGGTGCTATGACGTACCTGCTGCCCCAGGAGTGGACGTCCACCATGATACCGCTGCAGGACAAATGTCCCCAGTCGACGCTGGAGGAGATTGACGGGATGTTCAGGCACGATCTAAGGCAGGGGCTGGACGAGCTATTTGAGACATTTGACCCGCACCCAATAGGCGTGGCGTCGCTGGCACAGGTGCATATTGCGACGTTGAAGGGGTCTCATGAAAAAGTGGCGGTCAAGTGCCAGCACCCACACCTGAAGGAATTTGTCCCGTTAGACGTAATGCTGACCCAGAACGTCTTCAATGTCCTTGACGTTGTGTTTCCCGAGTATCCGATGACATGGCTCAGCGATGAGCTGCAGTCGTCTATCTATGTGGAGTTAGACTTCACGAAGGAGGCAGAGAATGCGATAAATACAGCCAATTACTTTTACAAATACCGTAAGGAAACTGCGCTCAGAATTCCGAGAGTGGTGTCTGCCGCTAAGCGTATCCTGGTACTTGAGTTCGTGGAAGGAGAGAGATTGGACAATCTCCGGTACCTGGACACCAACGGTATCTCAAGATCCGAGGTGTCCTCTTGTCTCTCACATATATTCAACAATATGATCTTCACCCCAAACGTAGGTGTCCACTGCGATCCCCACGGGGGGAACCTTGCGATCCGGGTCTTACCAAAACCAAAAGCGGGACACAATTTCGAGATAGTGTTATATGATCACGGTCTTTACCGCATGCCAACGACAGAGATGCGGCGCGACTACGCCAAATTCTGGTTGGCTCTGTTGGACAAGGACACCGAAAAGATGAAGCTATATGCTAAAAAGTTCGCTAACGTTAAGGAAGAGCAGTTCCCAATATTTGCTGCCGCAATTACGGGAAGGTCTATCGATACTGCGTTGAATTATGATATTTCTACTGTTCGATCCCAGGATGAAATCGACAGGATGAAAAATGCCCTATTGAGCGGAGGGTTGTTGGTTGACATAATGGCGCTGCTGTCCACGATCCCGCGGATAGTGCTCCTGATCCTCAAGACCAATGATCTCACCCGCCATCTGGACGAGTGTCTGGAGAATCCGCTGGGCCCCGAACGCACGTTCCTGATCTTGACACAATACTGTGCGCGGACTATTTACCAGGAAACGTGCGAGCGCATAGACCACATGTACCGCCGCTGGACATTCAGATGGATTTTTTGCGAGATCAAGGCATGGCTCGAGTACGAGAGACGCAAGAGCCAGCTAATCATATTTGATGTCGCATTATGGTGCAAGAAGTACTTCGTGTAGATAGAAGCACCCTTTCACAGCGTGCTGTAAGTAGGCTTGTCCGCCATGCTACCTGCGCGGCACCTGTGTATTCGTGGTAGTCACGACCGTGGCCTGGTTTAAGCTCGGTACTATCGATTTCGGTTCCTCCGCCGCCATCGATTGGAGCATTAACGACGTCCCCTTGAACATTACGCGGATCGGTTGCGGGGATGGCGGGCTATGCTGCTGCGGCAGAAGCCCCAGGCCGACTTCCGGCACCGGCGTGCCCTTCATAGGAACGCCAGAGTGCAAATTCGTCGCAGACATCGACCGATGGAGGGACAATGGAGAGGCCAGCGCAGGACCGAGCACACCGCTCACAGTCGACCCCGGCGTCGTCGGTGACGCAGTCTTTTCCGACCCGCTGCTCATATCCAGCGCCAGCGGGCCATCCATCCGCATACGCGCCACCTCCTCCTTCACATTCTCTAGCTCGCACTCGAGGATGAGCTTGTCCTGGAGCAAGTTCCCATTCTGCTCGCACTCGTCCATGTACTTGGACTTCCACACCCGTGTCTGCTCCTGCAAGTCATCTATCTGTATCTCGAGCCGTGTGATTTTCTCCGAGGCCTGCTGCTGTACCTGCTCGAGCTCTTGTCGGAGCAGCTGGATCGTCTGTTCCAACTGAAACTCGTACTCCTTCCCCGTGCTGTCCAAGTCTACGAGCTGCTCCTGTAACGCTCTGATGACCGCCATTGCCTGCTCCAACGTGCTGATGTCCTCCATGGCTCCTAGCTGTGCTCCCGCTCTCTATGTATTTGTGGCCTTTCGTGGCTTGCCTGGCCTTTGACGTGTAGCGAAGGTGAAGATTGACCTTTTCGCTACAGCGCGAGCTGTGAACCCGTATGCCGCAACGAACTAAAAGAAAAACCGCCACAAAGTCGCAACTATCGTGACTCCCGCCAGGGGCAAGAGCTCTAGTGCCATACAGAGTCGCCCTTTTTGACCGGTCGTAGTGCTGCCTCCAGGCGACGCAGCTATCACGTGACCACATACTCTGCCTTTCTGCGCCCGGAATGTGGCCTTGCCCGTGTGCCCTGCATTGCCGCCGAAGCCCCAGCTGCTAGCCAGCCCCAGCTGCAGCATGGACCCCGCTCCAGGGTAGCCCACGTATGCACGGAAATTAACGACATGTCACAGTATGGCCGCACTACGTGCGATGTAATGAGCCGATACCCCGATGCGCCGGCGACAGTGAACGCGGAACAGCGGTATACCGCGTACAATCTGGACGGCTCGGATTCATGGTGGCTGCCCGGTGGAATATGTGTATCGAGGCGGTGACGCCGGGCGCGGTTATTCCTTAACTATGACCGCTGCCAAAATTACTGGCTAGCCGCTCTGCTGCCACAACCGTCATGCCTGCAGCGCGCAGAGTCCAGCGGCCATTACATAAAACGCCTAGAGTGTTCTTACGGCCTCTAGTCTATATCCATGGGGCAGTAGCTCGGCGGTGCTTCCGCGCTAGCACCTAGGAATTTGTCGCCCAGCCAGCACAGTCCCCGATCCTCCAAGAAGGTTGCATAACAGCCATCTGGTGGGACGGTAATCCCCACAGGGACCGCGACGCGGAGGCGCCTCACAGCGCGGTGTATCTTCCGCGGGCACTGCACGGACGAGTATCCGAAGCTGCGGGCTGCGCATAGCGCCACGGGGCAGCAAAGGTTCTATGCCCGATACTATCACGTGCAGGCCCGCCCTCGCTGTTGAGTAGAACGCTGCCCTGTAGCTGGCACATTCCTTGGCCGGCGACGCGGCGGCATTCCCTTTCGTCACATGATCGGCTAGCCTGCCGCCGCACTAGCGGCTTAGTGCCGAACATTTGCCACCTCTGCTGATGGAGTCTGCAGCTTCCAGCCTGGTTGTATAAAATCGTGTAGCGCCCAGGCCGCCTGCCTTCCTTCCGCCCAATGCACCTTGGTCACGTGACGAGTCCGATACGCCTGAGATCGCAAGGTTTTGATGCCAGCCGCCGCAATCTGCTATTATCGGTAGCTGGCCATGTAGGGGAGAGCATGTCTGGTTCCGCAGCCAGTCACCCACGGCACTGGCTACTGAGTTTGGCACCCCCCACGAACGGGAACGTAGTCCAAGATGCAACTATACATCGCGAGGCATGTAGCCGTCTACCTTCGTGAGCGGCCCACAGCCAACTCCCACGTGATGCTTCGAGCGAGTTTCGAACGTGGGGGGCGCGGGGAGCAAAGTGTGTGCGCATTACGTACACCTGTAGATGACGTAACGGCCGATAATAGTAGCTCGGCCGGGCGGGTGCCCCTGGCAGGAGGGATGGATGGATTTCTATTTCAGTGCGACGCTCTGCGATGAGCGATGGATTTCTAATTTAGTGTGACGCCCGGCGACAAGCACTAGATAGAAATCACCAAGTGCGCTGCCAATGACCCTCAGTGTGCAGTACCAGCCCGCCATGTTTTTCGCTTTGCTGCTATCTCTGCTGGCCTTCGGCACGGCAGAGCGATGCGCGAACTACAACTCGACCCTCGGGACCATCGCCGACGGCTTCTACTACACATTCCCGACCCAGCAGCCCGTGAATATCACGGTGCCGTTCTCGTGGCTCAATCCCAAACTTGCAAACCGCACCTTCGAGTCGCCGCACCACGGAACCGCACTGACACAGGTCTCGGAGCTGGCTGAGTGCGCGTTCGAACGCGGCATGTATGGCGATCTTGCCATGCTCCTGGTCTTCATCGACGAGGACGGCATGCCGGGCCTAAGCGTGGGCGTCCCATTTTCTGAGTACGGCAACACTCGCCGGCGCTTGGCCGAGCTCAGTGATTTCCGCCGCAGCACGCGCGACCAGTGGGCGATGCATACGAGCAATGAGGCGGTCCGGCGCGAGCTGTTGGTTGTCTAGCTGACTACCAAATACATAGCCTAGTTTCTACTTTTGTCACGTGACCGTATCCTGCGCCTCAGCAGCTTCCCATGCTCCTCGTGTTGCGCCGTGCCCGCGGCCTTGGCACAGGCCAGCCGCGCTCCCTGGCGTCCGGTTGGGGCGGGCGCGGCCTTCCTCTCTACACTTTCCGAGCACAACGACCCGCGAGTGGACGAAGATCGCAGAGCCTGCCTTGTCGACCACAGCGCAGTCGCGGTATCAGGCTGCCGCGCCTTCGTAGCTGCTACCCGCGCTGCTGGCCTTCCCGTAACCGCGGCCGCTAGCCGCAGCAGTGATTGTTGCGATGACCTCAGCCGACTGGTACCTGTTCTCACGTGATGGACCCGCCACGCCACGCAGTTCGTACCGCAGGCACTATACGAGGACCTGGGACTTCTGGCTGGGACGCAAAGCAGAGTGCGAGCCACGCAATGCACCTCAATGGGGCGCAACGGTATATACGAGGCGTGAGAACATCGGGCGCTGCGCAGTCAAACGGTGTAAGATCATAACGGCTGCCTGGCAGTTGAAAATTCAGTTTTGATACTCTACATGGGTATAGGCGAGCCTGAGAGCTGCAAGTAAGAGTTGGGAGCTGCTGAACGCTATCAATCGAGACCATTAGCGGAGTGATGTCCAGTCCAACGGCGTCCTCGAAGCGGAAAAGGAACAGAGTTCCGCTAAGCTGTACCATATGCAGGAAGCGGAAGGTTAAGTGCGACAAGACGCGGCCGCATTGCAACCAGTGCACTAAGACTGGGGTTGCGCATCTTTGCCATTACATGGAACAGACATGGGCGGGCGAAGCTGAGAAGGAGCTTTCAAAGGATGCGGAGCTGAAGCACCTGCGTGAACGCATCCGACTGCTGGAGGAGGCGCTGGGCAAGGCATGCAACGGAAGCGGCAGCCTGCCGGTGTCGCCAGCGGACCTGGCGCAGGCGTCGCCGCGGCTGGTGGAGGACGGGGTGCGGGGGCGGTACGACAACGACACACTGGACCTGACGCGGCAGTTCGACATGCTGCACGTGCGCCACGGCGGCATACTACACCTGGGCGCGACTCACTGGCTGGCCATCATGAAAGGGGACCCGTACCTGCGCCTGCTTTGGGGACATCTGTTTTCAGTGCGTGAGAAGATGGTGGAGTGGCATGCTCAGAGGCGGCGCAAGAACCAGGATGGGGCGAGGCCGGCGGGCGGGGCGGGCGCTTGTCCTGTGTCAGCGCGCGTGACGGCTTCTCGCTGTCCTGTAAGCAACCAGAGTGCCGCTGGCGGCAGGGCGCCGAAACCAGAAGCGCCTCAGCAGTGCCCTGTGACGGGGGCTACGGCGGCAGGCCATCAACAGCTGCCACCCTTCCACGATTTAGCTGCCAAGTGCCCCGTCCTGCAACACAGCGTAACTCCGACGCCGCCTATGTCGTCGCGACGCGGCACGATCGAGCACACATATATGGGCTCGGCAGATGCAGCAGATCGCCTAGCCCAAATGCTACCTCCGAAGCATATCATCATGTTGTTCTTGGATCATTTTTTCAAGTACATATATCCGGTTGTACCTATCCTCGACGAACAGAGTTTCTGCCATGAGGTGGACCAAATTCTGTCAGATCGGCAAGAGACGCTTGTTATTAAGGTTACGAAACCCACAGATAACTGCACCTTAGGAATATTAACAATAATATTGAGGTTGACGTGGCTCTCGCTGCCGCTTAACGAATCTGCTGTGGAGTTGGGCTCACAATATGAACAGTTTGTTGTGCCCTCTGTGAGTGTATCACCTGCCGCTCATGTAAAAGAAGTGTCGACTCTTTTTGAGCACCAGACACCTTTAGATGCGGTGACTCTTGCGCGTAAGCACCTAGTTCGTTTTGATGAGATTAGCAGTTTCTCCAATACCAATGTGAACCTGGCGACGATTCAGTTTGCTATTTTCTACAAAATGTTCCTGATGTGCTGCCCAGAAGACGCGTCTGTCCAGCCACAATCTGCGACATTCACATCTACTGGCCAGGATAATGAAACACACCAGGTGCTTTTGTCGAGCATAGTGCAAATGGCGTTTAGCTGTGGGCTCCACCGTGATCCAGATAATTTTCCGCAGCTAAGCAGCACATTGCTGAAGACGACCAAGGACACAATTACAAATACTGAGAGGCTAAAGCATACGTGGAGGAAAATGTGGTACTTTATCTTGTCCCTCGATATCCAGCAGTCCTTATCACTGGGGTCGCCACGGCTTCTACGGAACCATAAGGATTTCTCGGACACTAAATTGCCTTTCGCTTCAAAGATAGACTATGTTCAAGACATAAAGGAACTTGTAGTGGTCAAGAACTTCACGCTGTTCTTCCAGATCGATTTATGTGTTGTTGCAGTACTAAACCATATACTCAATGTTTCCACCGCGAAAACTGTGCGTAAGCATGAACTCGACTCTCTGATAGAAGCACTCAAGTCTTTGGCAAATGGTGGCTGCAACTTGAATGACCTAGTGGCTAGTCTTGTTGGACAGGGCTTACTCTTCACTACAGAAGGTTTCATCGATCAAACTAACGACGTCGCGTATTCCCTTCCAAGCATGGAACACTTGCTGTCGTCGCATACTACTGTGCCCGAAAAGGACAAGAAGCCATTTTTGCCTCATGAACTAACCACAAGATCTCTACTCTTTTCGAAACATATTACTCTACGGCTTCTTCTCTATCTCCTAAACTATATCCTATTTGTCCACTATGAGCCCAAAGGTAATGATGAACCGGGAACACGGTCTTTGGCTCGCTCTTACGCGCAAGAAGCTATGAATTACGCTATCGATGGTTACTACCATTCATTGTTGTTTTTTAATTCATTCAAGAGCGACTATAACAAACATACCTCCATCTTCACTCATATGCAGGTTCTATTAGCACCCGCCTGTTTAGATATGGGGCACAGGGCACTTCAATTTATGGTTTGCTTGATACTGCGTGCGAAATGTGGGCCGCTGACCGGAATAAGCGACTTTTCAATAGTGGGCAGTATGGCACCATCAAGTGATGAGGATGACTCTAGTGGTAGTGAGGATCGTGCTTCCAGTGGCAAAGAACTATCTGGAGCTCTTCAAGATTTCACTTCTATACCGTATATCAGTCTGACTGCTGGCGACCACTTAGCGGATACCTTAATGGAAAAAATGGCTCTTTTCCATAAACTGGCCAAGCAACTATCTTCCAAGTACGCCTATGCCACCAAGCTTTGCAAGTCAACTGGATTTTTCCTTACTCTACTCAAGAAACCATCATCTGGCAGTCATGCAAAGCAAGCGCGCCAAAACTCTCTACCTCGTATCCAGGATCTGGGAATTGCTAGTATGACCGGATTCTTCAAAAACGTTCCGTCTCTTGTTTTTTCCGCTACTGGTGAATCGATCACTCGATGCCCAGTTTATCAGGATGCCATGGACTTGTTACCACCCAAAGAGCCTAGAGCTAGCTCTAATATGACAGCAACAGTATCCAATGGTAGTGATGTTACTTTCCTCAACGGTTCCTTACCACCGATAAGGCCTTATCAGCCGATCACATACAACGTGAATGGTTTTCATAAGACATCAGACATCAGAGATACTTCCGGATCGAAGAGGAGAAGAATTTCTGCAAATGTAATCACGCCCACGTCATCCGCCCTTCCTCCCCCATTACCGTCACTTTGTAGCCCGCAGTACCAGTGTCCTACTTCTGTCCCCGATACGGGAACTGACTCCATACAATTCCAAGAGCCGCATATCAATGGCAATTCTCACACACCATCTTCAAGAGGGGCTAATGACGGCAAGGGTATGGGCAACAGCGCTTTTTCGCTAAGTTCACCTTCAAATGCTGAAATATCATCTGGTAGTGCGCAGTATACCCCGGATTTTGAAGAATTCCTAATGGAAAATTCCAATTTTAATGGTCTCATAATCAATCCATCGGGCATTGCAGAAGCGGTAGGTATGGATCAATTTGGACATGCCGGTGACATTAATGGCCTTTTGGGTGCAGATTTATTGCCGATCGATGATAATTGTATGATTGAGGTACCACAGAGTGGTGACCTCTCTGCTTTCCTATAAACAAGTTATCAAGAAATCCAAATAATACCCTAGTAATGTTCCATTAAAATGTATTGCACTTGTTGCATACATACTACTATTGTTCAAAAGATACAAAAAGCTGCACCTTTTATCAATAAATAATACTATAGCTCCACATGGGGTTAGAATGAATAGACTTCCTTATAGAACACAATATTATGATCAGTCGCGAACTGCACACCATCCTTGACTAGGCTTTCAGGTCCGCAAACAATTAATAACTGATCAGAAGAGCCTTCACTTCTCACAAAAGAAGCTAACTCCACATTCCAATCAAGCCGGCGGCCAATATTTATCGCGCCAGGGTCCTTCTTGCGCTTAGTAGTAGGAAGCAACGCTCCCGATTCTCCAAGATGTTCCTCTTCCGCTTCTAAGTCGTCCATTGAATTTAATTCGAACTCTTCAAGCGGGATTTCATCCCAAGACTCAGATGCTCCTGGAATTGGTGTAGTGGTGGTGTTTTGGGTTACAAATATATCAATGCCTTCGAAGTCATCAAGAACATGTAGATCTGCGTGACTTTTAACTGTCCAAATCATTTTCAAATATCCGATGTCAGTATTCTCTTTAAAATATCTGAATAACGGAAGACCAAGCGAAATCCCTGTTCCTCCCACTACAATTGTGACCCGATTAACTAGACCAAGTTGCAAGGCTGTTATACCCTCATAGTTATGGACAATACTGTAACGGGGTC
Source organism: Eremothecium gossypii ATCC 10895 (assembly GCF_000091025.4). Classification (NCBI taxonomy): domain Eukaryota; kingdom Fungi; phylum Ascomycota; class Saccharomycetes; order Saccharomycetales; family Saccharomycetaceae; genus Eremothecium; species Eremothecium gossypii. The sequence continues at coordinate 647,533 of NC_005787.5, read as the reverse complement.
CGACCTCAAACTCAAAATGCCCGTGTTCTCGAAGAATTAGATCAACGTGGTCATCATCTGGCAAAGAAGCAATGGTAAAAGGGTGACTTGGGACAAGCCAATAAAGTGGATTGCTTCTCCTATATGGGGACACACGAATATGTGACCCAGGAGTGAAGTGTTCTGGCATCACGTTCCTGGGAAGTTTAATACGCACCAATTTTGAACCTTTCTGATAATTGGACAGTTTGTGCACTACAGCCGATGACATGCAGAATGAAACCCTGGCTAGTGCATGAAGACCAAGGAGTACGGCAATAGTGATGGTATATGGCAGTGCAACACCAGGTCTCGCATGAACTGGCACAATAAAAGAAATCGCAAACGCATTTATTTGGTGTACCATGTAGAATGACTTGTAGGAACGCCTACGGATAACGCCAGTTGACGTGATGAGCAGAATAATAAGCAGAATCCATACAATGAAACCCAATAAATTCCAAAGATTGAATAACTTGGATGCTAGTGAGACCTCATTATCCAATTGCCATTTAATAACAAAAGCAAGACCGTGAAACACTCCAAATGTAGATATAGCCCGCGATAGCCACATATGCATGGGCAAAAGCTGCACATATGTATAATCGGAGAGGATATAGTTAGGGCGAAGGGTTAAGAAGATATTGAGGAAAAGAAGGACATACGAAAGGCGTCCCAGACGCTTAATGTAAACAGATGCGTGATCGATCACGCTATAGTGCCCCAAAAACGCTATCTCGAGAAAAAGCAGCAAAATCGGTAGATGTAAAGCCGGAGATCCATCTATCATCATCTGGAAAAGCTTGTGACGCGATCTTGGCACCGCTGTTCCCCGCCGCTTCCGCAATAATAGCAGCAGTAGGATATAGCCGACTGACACTCCAAAGGTGTAATAGCCATAGCCGATATTCGCAAAATGGGTGTCCCCATGTCGTTTGACGGTAACCTGGCCATCCATACCTATAGTTCAGTTAGCGTTAACCAATCTGCAGGCCATTACTGTATCTAAGCGTGTTACATTGGTTCTGATCAGATGTAGTTTAGGGTATCCAATACCACGTGCCATGATTATTATTACATGACATAACTTTAAGGAGCAGCTATTACAAGACATGCCATATTAGTATAGTGGTTAGTACACAACGTTGTGGCCGTTGAAACCCTGGTTCGATTCTAGGATATGGCATTTGGTTTCGTGGTCTAGTCGGTTATGGCATCTGCTTAACACGCAGAACGTCCCCAGTTCGATCCTGGGCGAAATCAATTTTTTTCTTACCTGGAAATTTAAGCTACTTGCATCGGATATTATTTCTAAATATTTTTCAGAGCCAGTACGTAAACAAACTGTCAGAGAATTAAAACTTACAAGTGCGACTAATTTCTTGAGCAAGTTTCTCAAGATACTTCTTGTCCAAATCAGTGAATCCATTATGTTCCGAACAGTCCAGGTCCATAATGGCGACAGTTCTGTTGTCCTGTAAGATAGGCACTACCATTTCACTCTTCGTATCACCGTCGCATGCAATATGACCTGGGTAAACGGTAACATCGGGGACAACTTGTACCTCTTGCGTTAGCGCAGCGGTACCGCATACACCTCTCCCAAATTGGATGCGTTGGCACGCAACTTTTCCCTGGAAAGGCCCCAAAAGTAGCATGTTTGGATCGTCTTTCTCTGTAATGTAGAACCCCGCCCAGTTAACCTTTACATTCAGGTTCCGGTATACATGCCAAAGGAGCGATGAAGCATTCGCCAAGTTGCACACCATATTATCCTGGTGTTCTGCTAGGGCCTGGTAGGATTCTATCATGTATATCAGTGCCTCGGACCTATCGGACGCACTGAAGTTTGAGTAGTCTGCATGATGTCTATTACTGCTTCCCATCTCGTTGGAAGGCTAAAGGAGTAAATATTTAGGTCTAAAACACATTCATAGGTTTTATAAATGTGATTAAGTTGTGGACACATCCAAGGTTGACCGAGGCACCCTTTGTAAGTCAGACAGATGCCACTGTTGAAAAAGCCCTTCAAATGGAAAAAAAATGAAACGGACAGGAATTGAACCTGCAACCCTTCGATTGCAATTCCGGAAAATCCAGGATTTAACTGGAGTCGAAAGCTCTACCATTGAGCCACCGCTTCATCTAAGAGAAAATAAGGTATTGTCCGTTACATGTACTACAGATAAGTGAGCGTGCTAATTAAGTCAACTATACCGTAGCTATGCACAAACTGTGGTTTATCTACAGACCACCCAATTCCACGAGATACTACTTCTATAACACTTTCAATAAGTGAACAAGGAAGTTTCCACTAGCTGCGGTGGCCTTGCAGCTCACCAGCAAGCAAAGTATCAAACCTTCGGCACTCTTGTTTTTATTGTTGGCCGACTGTATTGTGGTACGGTTTGGCGAGGTCTAAATGCCAGAGATTCCTGCTTATTTGTCATCAGTCGTAGGCATAGTTTTAGAATTATTAGCGAATGTTTGGCGGGCCCAAGCTATGCCAATCTCTGGGCTCTTACTCAGAGATAGCTCCTCATTTGCCTCGTAAGGTGAGGGGTGCTCGATAGCGTCTTTATGGGATTTAGGTTCTATCCGATCAACAATTCGGGCGTGTGGTCTAGTGGTATGATTCTCGCTTTGGGTAAGCGAAGTTACGGTTCACCGTGGCTTAACTACTAAACATGTGAGAGGCCCTGGGTTCAATTCCCAGCTCGCCCCATTTTTTGCTTTTTCCACTTCTGGATTTAGTCAGAAAGTAACAGGCTTGTGGGATTGTAAGTATCGAGGTATAGGTCATATATCAAGCGTATTGTTTACTTTATCGCAGAACAATTTTTCTGACATAGTGACGTTTGGCTCTGTATGTTCCGTTACACTTTCAAAAAACGTTCTGTAGATGGGCGAACAGCATAGCACGGTTTTGAGTGAGGTAAGCGAGAAAAGGTTAGTTGTACCTGCATAATCTTAAATCTTAATACTTCATTTGGTTTTATGTAAGAGTACTATAGTACAGATCAACTAACTATTAAACAATACTTGAAATACAGTACTTTCTATCATGATTCATCCGATTAGACTTTAGTTGGAAAAAATCTTGAAGGTTGATTGATTTCAGGAATAAGTTTAGTCGACTTCCTCGACGGTAGGACCGTCAGCGCCTGGAGCGGCAGCGCCAGCACCTGGGAAACCACCTGGGGCAGCGCCACCTGGGGCAGCACCACCTTGCTGGTATAGCTTAGCCATGATTGGGTTGGAGACCTCTTGCAACTCCTTCAACTTATCGTTGTACTCCTCAGCGGTGGCGGTGGTGTTGTGGTCCAACCACTCGACGACCTCATCGCAGGCCTTAGTCAAGGTCTCCTTGTCAGCGGCCTCCAGCTTGTCACCAGCCTCCGATAGAGAGTTCTTGATGGAGTAGGACATGGACTCCAACTGGTTTCTAGCAGCAATTCTAGCAGCCTCCTTTTCATCCTCCTCCTTGAACTTCTCAGCCTCGGAGACCATTCTCTCGATGTCCTCCTTGGACAATCTACCCTTGTCGTTGGTGATGGTGATCTTCTCAGACTTACCAGTACCCTTTTCAACAGCAGAGACGTTCAAGATACCGTTGGCGTCGATGTCGAAGGTGACTTCGATCTGTGGCACACCTCTTGGAGCTGGTGGGATACCAGTCAAGTCGAACTTACCCAACAAGTTGTTGTCCTTCGTTCTAGCTCTCTCACCCTCGTAGACCTGGATCAAGACACCTGGCTGGTTGTCGGCGTAGGTAGAGAAGATCTCGGACTTCTTGGTTGGGATAGTAGAGTTTCTTGGAATCAACTTGGTCATGACACCACCGGCGGTCTCGATACCCAAAGATAGAGGAGCAACATCCAACAACAACAAGTCCTGGGTCTTGGAGGAAGTGTCACCAGTCAAGATGGCAGCCTGGACGGCGGCACCGTATGCAACAGCCTCATCAGGGTTGATGGATCTGTTTGGCTCCTTACCGTTGAAGTAGTCAGAGACCAACTTTTGGACCTTTGGAATTCTGGTAGAACCACCGACCAACACGATCTCGTGGACCTGAGACTTGTCCAACTTAGCATCTCTCAAAACCTTCTCAACTGGGTCCAAAGTAGATCTGAACAAGTCAGCACACAACTCCTCGAATCTGGCTCTGGTGATGGAGGTGTACATGTCAATACCCTCGAATAGAGAGTCGATTTCGATGGAAGTCTGTGCAGAGGAGGACAAAGTTCTCTTAGCTCTCTCACAGGCAGTTCTCAATCTTCTCAAAGCTCTCTGGTTGGTGGTCAAGTCCTTCTTGTTCTTTCTCTTGAACTCCTGAACAAAGTGGTTCACCAATCTGTTGTCGAAGTCCTCACCACCCAAGTGGGTGTCACCAGCAGTGGCCTTGACCTCGAAGATACCATCCTCGATGGATAGTAGGGAAACATCGAAGGTACCACCACCCAAGTCGAAGATCAAGACGTTCTTCTCGCCTTCATCCTTCTTGTCCAAACCGTAAGCAATGGCAGCAGCGGTAGGCTCGTTGATGATTCTCAAGACGTTTAGACCAGCGATGGTACCGGCGTCCTTGGTAGCCTGTCTCTGGGAGTCGTTGAAGTAGGCTGGAACAGTAACGACGGCGTCGTTGACCTTGCAGCCCAAGTAGCTCTCAGCGGTCTCCTTCATCTTGGTCAAGACCATGGAGGAGATCTCCTCTGGGGTGAAAACCTTGGTCTCACCCTTGTACTCAACCTGAATCTGAGGCTTGCCGCTAACGTCGATGACCTTGAATGGGAAGTGCTTCATGTCACCCTGCACCTCTGCGTCAGCGAAGTTTCTACCGATCAAACGCTTAGCGTCGAACACAGTGTTGGCTGGGTTCATAGCAGCCTGGTTCTTGGCAGCATCACCGATCAATCTCTCGCTGTCGGTGAAGGCGACGAAAGAGGGAGTGGTTCTGTTACCTTGGTCGTTAGCCAAGATCTCAACACGGTCGTTGGAGAAGTGTGCAACACACGAGTACGTAGTACCCAAATCAATACCGACTGATTTAGACATGATCACTGATTAGAAAACGAAATCTCTGGTTTTCGGATAACCGGGAGAAATACCAATGGTGATAACCGTACGTAAGGCCAGAGGTACAAAGCTACTCCAATCTGAAGCTACACACGCCCAACCCTTTTATACAATTTCAATTTTTTCTCTCCCAAACGAACATGGCAGATAGTAAGAGTCTTCGAGCCCAATGCCTGTTCGGTTTTTTTTTGTTCTGGAAAATTCTACCATAACGTATGTGGCCGTTGAAAACTGATCAAACGGGTCTCGAAGATCTTAGAATAGAGGCTCCGACAGAAAGGGGGAGGCCGATTCAAAAAAGACCGCATGAGCCTCACTCGTGCTTCGAGGCGGGAGAGCCCATAGGCTTCTTTCCAGCGGCCACCGACGGTTTCTGGAAAGGAGCGAAAACAGAGAATGAACCGAGGCGGTTGATCTGCATCTTGGACTTGGCGTAGGCCCGTTTCAACTGAGCGGGAATGCGTGGATGCGAAACTACGCCGTCCGCACGCACCTCCCACTTCCGTACCACCGCACGCATGTTGGCCGATTTTTCGTAGCGCGCCTTGATGAAAAGCGAGTAGAGAGCCAGCACAATCCACGAGCGGCGGCGACAAGCAAGGGCGCGCAGGAATACCACCAAGAAACATGCGAGCTCGCTGTTGCACGACCAGCTGAGCGACTTGTCATGGTTGTCGCGCAAAAAGCCCGAGATGAGCCGCATGTAGCTGTTGTTCTCCTCGGCGCGGAAAACCACCGGCAGCAACACCCCCTTGAGGTAGGTTAATGCGTGGAAAGAGCTGAAGATCGCGAACGGCGGCACTGTCGCAGCAAAGCGCGGCGTCAGCAGCCACATAGCCGCCAGCATGCAGTAGAGAAAGTTCTCGTCATGTACGAACTCCTGGAGGCTGCGGCCCCGCCCCTGCTTACCCGCAAGGTTGAAGTGCTGCTGGTATACTATGATCCCAAAGGACTCCAGTACGCCGAGGTACAGCAACGAGTAGACCACCTGGTGGAAGTCCGACGAGCCCCGCACGCCCAGCAGATACATGGAGGCCGTGAGCAGGACCACGACGTGCCCCGCAAACCATGCAAACTGCAGCGTCTTTACTAGGCCGGCAAACCGCTGCAATGGCCCGCCCACTTCGCCAGCGCTCGTGTGGCTGGCACCACTCCTGTTGCGTCTTGCTTCCGAGGTCATATGGTATTGGTTCGCACCCTGTGTAGGGTGGGAGAAGTAAACAACAGGGGTTTGTCTAAAAATCCTGCGCGAAGCCGCCAGCCGTTCGCGGAGCATCCGCACGTGACCACAGTTACCCGCACACTATATACGCTATTGACCACCGTCCGGCGCGCCACCGCGGCGCCGCACGCGCGAGGTCAGGTCGTTGACCGCCGCGCTCGCCAGCTGCTCGCGCAAGCCGGCCAGCGCGTCCGGCGCCACCTCCGCTGCCGGCGGCTGCGCTGCCACGTCCGCCAGTTTCTGCTGCAGCTCCGCCAGCAGCTCGCCGTCGTCCGGCGCGCCCGTGCCCGCCGCCACGCGCGCGCCGAGCATATCCACGCACCGCTGCAGCTGCGCGCAGCACTCCGCCGCCCCGCCCGGCACGTACTCCAGCGCGAGCGCCAGCTTGTAGTGCGCCTCCACAAGCAGCCGCTCCGCCGCCCCGCTCCGCTCGCGCAGCGCCAGGCACGACCGCAGATCCTCTGCTGCCTGCCCGAAGTTCTCCGCTTCCAGTGACACCTCCCCGAGCACGTCGTACGTCTCCGCCAGCTTCTGCTGCACCACCGCGTCCCCCGACGCGCTCAGGGCCTCCTCGTACAGCGTGCGCGCCAGCTCCAACACCTCCCACGCCGCCTCCAGGTCCGACTGCTCCTCGTCCTCCGCGCCGCCCAGCACGTCGCCGGCTGCCGCCGCCGCCCGCCACAGAGCGCGCCCGTACAGGAAGAGGAAGTCGGGCTCCACGTGCCCCGCCGCCTCCGCTGCCTCGTTCACCGCGGCATACAGCTCGGCCGCCGCCTCGAAGTTCTCGCTCGCGTACGCCTTCGCCGCCTGCGCCAGTAGCCCCTGTATCTCGCCGTCGTCTGCCATGCTGCGTGCGTGGCGGCGAGCGCCGCCACGCACGCCGCTCTTGTGCGCCCTCGTGCTACGAGATCAGATTTATATTTCCCAATCAGGCAAAACGCGCGCCGTGCGCGCTCCGCGCCAACGGAAACGTACATAAACATGCAGGCGTGGTCTTAGCAGCGCCCCGCCACCACCGCAGCTGCGCCGCCCCGTACTGGAGCACAAAGCTCCTCGCCTCCACCGCCGTCAGCGCGCCAACGCCGCCAGCGCCGTCGGTTAGCACAAAAAAGGCTCACCGGTTATGTTGTACAAAGATACAAAAGTGGCCGGGGGGCGGGGAAAAAAACAGCGGACCACCACAACAAGTTCACTACGAACAACAACACACAGTAGACTAGCAACCTCCCTGAACTCAAGTAGTGGACTCAGTAGGGTTTCAGGAGCGTTATACAGGACCTACACACGTACAGGACTACCAAATCAGAACAAGCATGTTACCTACAGGCTCGCAGGAGGATTCGGCAAACACCAACAGTGCCACGACGGCGGGAGGCGTGACAACCAGCACGGGGGGCGCACTAATGAGCAACGGGACGGCGAGCGCGAAGGACACAAGCTCGGACATGAACGTGAAGGAGGAGGAGATGGGGTTGGACCTTCCGGACGACAAGGAGAATGTGGCGACGGCACTGGGTGGCGAGCTCGCGGCGGGCCAGGTGCTGCCAGACCAGCCAGACCTGCGGATCATCCACCGCAAGATCTCGGGGTACGTGGGGTTCGCAAACCTTCCCAAGCAGTGGCATCGCAAGTCGATCCGGCGCGGGTTCAACCTCAATTTGCTCTGCGTGGGCGCCAAGGGGTTGGGGAAGTCGACCTTGATCAACACGTTGTTCAACAAGGAGCTATACACGGCGAAGGACGACACGCCGGAGCAGTTCAACGCGTTGAAGCTTGAGGACGGTGAGGACGGCGACGAGTCGCGGGCCAAGGACGGCGAGAACAAGGTGAAGATTGAGACCGTCACGACGGAGATCGAGGAGAACGGCGTGGTGTTGAAGTTGACGGTGGTGGACACGCCGGGCTTCGGGGACGCGATAGATAACACCGACTCGTGGAAGCCGATTGTAGACGAGATGAACTCGCGCTTCGACCAGTATCTGGATGCGGAGAACAAGATCAATCGCACGACGATTGACGACAACCGCATCCACGCGTGCTTGTACTTCATCGAGCCCACTGGGCACTGTTTGAAGCCACTTGACTTGGAATTCTGCAGGCAGGTGCATGACAAGTGCAACTTGATCCCTGTGATCGCTAAGTCCGATATCTTGACGGATGAGGAGATCGAGCACTTCAAGTGGACCATCAAGAAACAGTTGGATGATGCCAAGGTGCACCTATTCCAGCCGCCACAATACTTGCTCGACGACGAGGAGACGCAGCGCGCCACTCGCCAGTTGTTCTCCAAGGTGCCCTTCGCCGTTGTCGGCTCGACCCACGAGGTGGCCACCTCAGACGGGAGGACAGTCCGCGGTAGGTCCTACCCATGGGGTATCATTGAAGTCGACAACGAAAAACACTCCGACTTTGTCTACTTGCGTGATCTCTTGATTCGGCAATACTTGGAAGAGCTTCGCGAAAGAACAAACAACGAGCTATATGAGAAGTATCGCTCTGAAAAGTTGATCCGCATGGGCATTAAGCAGGACAATTCCGTTTTCAAGGAGTTCGATCCGGAATTGCGCCAGCAGGAGGAAAAGCATCTCCACGAGGCCAAGTTGGCGAAGTTGGAAGCCGAGATGAAGGCTGTTTTCCAGCAGAAGGTCTCAGAGAAGGAAAAGAAGTTACAAAAGTCCGAGGCGGAACTTTTCGCTCGCCACAAAGAAATGAAGGAAAAATTGATGAAGCAACTCAAAGCTTTGGAGGAGAAAAAGCACCAGTTGGAGATGTCTTTGGCGAACCAGAGTTCTCAGTCTCCAGCACAGCCAAAGAAGAAAGGTTTCTTGCGCTGAGCTACCCGCAATCGAAAAAAACAGTCTATTTGTCTTGATTATTGTCACTTTACTTCTATGCATGCATTTTATTTCCCTCCCCTGTTACCCCTTCCATCTAAAACCATCTAAAACGACTGATTCACTAAAAGGGCCTTCTCTTGCTATTGGTATCCGCCAGCAGAAGTCTACGTTTCTGATTAGCCTACACTGCTATAAATACATCTGATCTGTATAATTCACATACATATTCTCCCGCGCGCTGTATCTGGAGTACTTACTCACTGGATCGCACTTCCCCCTGCGTCAATAGGGTTTTTCAGTTCGGACCCAACTCTGCTGACAAAATCCTCTAAAAAGGGAGAAATTTTCATATGCACAACCTACTGCATCGCCACACTTGAAGGAAAGCCATAGTTTTATTGACGATTCAACCACTAGATACTCTCGCATGCAAGCGGCGTTTATAATTCTATTTGTTGGGGCGTGGCTGCAGCTATACTGGTGTATTTAACCTTCTACTTTAGCAGCGTGTGCCAAGCTCATAAAAGCGTTGAAAAATCAACACTGTCATCGGCTATATACTGATCAGGAGCGTATACTGGGTGCACCCGTCTATCGGTTTGGTTTGTTGAACTATATGACTGAAACGAAGAGTGGTAAAGCGGTCGCGCCGGCGGCGCAAGATAGCGTTGCCGGCACTTTGGCGGTGTGCAGAAGCTCAGGTGAGGAGTTCCGAGTACCAAAGACTCATGATATGCTGAGGTCGCTTTTTGACCCTCGGCTCCGCAAGTCATTTCTAGAGCTTTGCATAACTCTCTCTCTTGTAGCCAACTGTGCTTTCTGCTATTGGAGTTGGCGCGTTATGGGTGGCGAGTGGGCAATGCGCATGTATCTGGCGCAGTACCTCGCATGGCGGTTGACCTATAACCTCGGTATTGGCCTGATATTGCACTACCAGTCGCACTACGAATTTCTGACCGAATTCGCCAAGAGGAACGGGCTGTTTGCCAGTGGAGCCGCTTCGAAGTCGTGGCTGGCATCGTTCTGCCAGTTCGAAATAGCTTCCAAGATGCCAAGGGAATACGACATGGCGCAGTACCCCACGGAGTTTAATGTGTGGTTGTTATTCAGACAGTTTGTGGACCTAGTTTTGATGCAGGACTTCACCACCTATGTGCTATATGTACTGCTTTCGTTTTCGAAGAGCCAGGTTACATGGAGTTTGCTACAGCATCTCAATTGGACGAGCTGCCGGGTTTATGTAGGTACGCTGATGCTATTATTGAACGTATGGGTTAAAATGGACGCGCATAGAGTGGTTAAAGATTACGCGTGGTACTGGGGGGACTTTTTCTTCCTTCTGAAGGACTCTAACCTGATATTTGATGGTGTTTTCAACATCTCCCCTCATCCTATGTATTCCATTGGCTACATGGGTTACTATGGCGTTAGCTTAATCACGGGAGACTACCGCGTTCTTCTCGTTTCGATTCTTGGCCACTTTCTACAGTTCCTTTTCTTGAAGTACGTGGAAACTCCGCACATTGAACGCATTTATGGACCCGACCAACCTAGCAGTATTGAAAGAGTGGACGACCAAATAATAAAAAATAATAGAAACTACACCAGACCGCTGATGATGACATACTTCTGGTTCAAGAATTTTGATCCTCTAAGACCAACTGACTATTTCACTGTTGGAACAGCGGCCGCCTCCATATCAGCTATATTGCTTAACCCAAAAAAGGAAACGGTATTTGCTATCACACTGTTCGTCAAACTCGTTACCTCGATGGTAAACTTCTTTATTTTGCGTCGGCAATCTACGGATAAATGGTTTACGAAACTCTTTCTGCGTAACGGCTATACACAGCTGTACAGTTATCAAATGTGGCAGTTTATTTACAACTTTAACCTAATGCTTTCTTATGTGACATTGGCACTACAGACATGGATCCAATTTCAGGCCTTATCACAGCATGACTACACAAATGTTATTTTCGGTTTCATTCTGGTTGCCTTACATATCTGGGCTGACGGTGAGATACTAAACGCACTTACGGAGTTTGGATGGTTTTATGGTGACTTTTTCCTAACAAATTATATACAACGACCAAAGCTTGCGTCGCATGGGATATACCGTTACCTAAAGAATCCAGAATGTGTTCTGGGTGTTGCTGGGGCATGGGGAACTGTGTTAATCACAGATTTCAGCGTTGAGAATATCATATTGGCGACGATTTGGACTTTAAGCAATCATATAATGGTAACATTCGTCGAATCTCCCCATGTCGCCAAGGTTTATGGTAATGAGATGCTAGCTAGACAAAGTGGCGTAGGTAAGACCTTGCTAGGTTTTACACCCATCAAGCATTTTTCCGATTGGCTCGATAAGTTTTCCGGATCATTGATAGATATGCTTAACGTCAGCACTGAGGGCAGGGATCAGCTGGAAGACGTTATTGCCGCCGCCTTGCAGGCGACTACCAGAAAACTGTCTCCAGATTCAGAGTTTGAAATCAACCGTGACTCCGAGAATAACTCGGACGGCGATTTTTCCTTCACCATCGGAGATTCCATCGAGATTTCCTGGAAGTTGCCTAGGGAGCTTTACCACGATGAAGACTGGATTGGGCTTTACAGGGTTTTGGAGACCGGAGAAGATAGATACAGAACCTTGGTTTCATCTCGGGATCACTGGTGTGCAACAAATACTATGGGTTATCCAAAGAGTGTAAAGGCAATTGGCGCTGTTAAGGAGTTCACAAAAGGGGACACATGTGTTCAAGGCAGAGTTGTATTTGACCATAATTTACTGTATTTTGAAAAGGGTGTTTATGAGTTCAGATACCACAGTACTAGTGGCCACAAAGTGCTAATGATTTCGCCCCCATTCAAAATTACTGTTCCTCAGTTGGACTTGGACACACCGGAAGCGCTGTACCAGTCCACGGTCAAGTTATTGGAAAAATGCCACTGCCTAAACGAAAACGGCCGCTTCGAGCACTCAAAAAACAAGTATCTGTCGGAGCGGACATTGCAGAAGCTATTTAGAAACTCCACAGGGGCAGACATCTCCAGCGACTACATGAAGAGAGTAAACTACGAAATCAGAGAAATAACAGAGCGAATTTACGAAATGAAGAAAATTCTGGATTCGTTGCGCTAACATGGCATCTGCTTCGAAGAACGTTTGCACCTTATTTATGTATTACGCCAAAGAATCTTGTATATATATGATGGCACCAATATATCGAAATGACCCAATATGTTACAGTAGCTCGATACCAGACCCTAACTAGCTTTTATTTTTCGATACTACATGCTCAATTATGGCATCCCGTTGTCTGAAGTAGCCTTTCTTACATTCATCTACAATCTCCATCACATCGGAATCGTCTTCCTGCCAGAAGCCTAGTATCGTCTCCGCATTGTTCACAAAGGCGACTACATTACATCCATGCCTCCCCGCAGCTACCACATCCTTTAGCTCAATACCTGCATCCATCAGAGCTAGTGTGATCCCACTGATGCAGTCTGGCAGGACCTCCGCCAGATTTAATGTCTTGTCATCCCGTACATTGCTGTGCTGGATCAAATTCAGAAAGATGTCGATACCCGATTTTGGATACCGCTCCACGTTGATTGCGGCGCTGAACACTGTGTTTAGAAAGTTGCACATTTCAGTAACCTCCCCGCTGTCCCAGCGTTCGAGTGTGACCTCTTTAAAGTGCACGGATATCGCAGCTCTCGATGTGAACGACCCACGAATCGGCCGCGGACCGTATGCTGTCGTCACCAGAAGCGTGTTATGTGTCTCTGCCTTCACCTCTAGGTACGAGGATCCATTGGCGTTCACTATCATCCCATCTTGTATGAACATTGATGCCTCGCTATCGCCAGACACCTCTCCAGTGCCAGCCTTCGAGTCCTGAGCTGGCACCAGATCACCGAATTTGAGCGCCTTCGAATTCGAAGGGCCAAGTATTCTTCTCCTATCCTGCCCGTTCATTGGAGTTGCTCTTACAAATTATTGGTACTAATATAGACCCCTCCAGATCCTTTGAGCCCGCCGTCCTGCTGCCTTCTCAGGTCATCGAACCTCAGCATATTGAAATTTTTTAGCGTGCATGTAGGCTGAGGGGCGTGATTAGTGATGACCGATTATTACAAAATGCCATAGTTATGTTACATATATTACCTAAACTTAGGGTGAATCACTGTTCTTCTTCCACGGATGGTTCGCTCTCTAGCTCTTTTAACTTCCTTTGTTCAAGTTCACGTTTATCTTCAGTTACCATGTAATCGACGTTGGGCGTATACCTCGGCAGCTCATCGTTCGCTGAATGGGGGCCAGAATCTGGAGACATGCCGTAACGGAGAAGCTGATCTCCAACGCTACTCGACAGCCTATTAGCTAGTTGGTCGTAGATGTCCAGTACTGAGGAGGGTAGAGATGTTCCGGCAGCAGATTGCTCTGACATCATCGTGGAGTCAGAGCCGCCTACGGGACTGCCCGGGCAGGACTGCCGCGCTTGCTGGACGGAGTTGTTCCGATGTGTTCCAATGACAACTTCTATCGAAGTGCCTGTTACATTGCGCAGACGTTTGAGTTTATCGACATTCACCATGTCTTGGAAGAAGATCAGTGACTCATCGATGTTTGTGTCCTGCTTGCCCAGAGGGCCTTGCAGCTTGAGAGGGAGCATGCTGATCTTCTTCACAGGATGCAGCTTGGAGCCAGGCATGGGAATGTCGGCCATGCCGCTGCCACCTATGACCCGGTTGGACTCTGTGTAAACAATGTTCTTCGACGACAGATTTGCGAGAACTTCAATGTAATATTGGAAGGTGAAGCCTTGGTTGGGGACAACTAGCGTTGGAAACGCATCCAGCGGGACATTGAGGTTCATCCCGACGGAGCAGGTATGTGTCTCGGGCTCGACGTAGAGAGGCGCAACACATTGGCAGATGTCCTTGCGGAAAGTCTCCATCGGGTCATCGGTGCCGGTGCTGTGAACACGGCAAATGCGGACAAGCGTTGCAATAAGCCCCGCAGAATTCCTATACTCTTTGTAGTGCTGGATATGGACTTTGATCCTAATGGTGTCCCCAATAACGTATCCGGATTCCGGCAGATCGACAGATATAGTCACAGTCTTCGAAGAGCACACGGTTGTCACGGAGGAATTGGAGTTAGCCGAGGCAGTGGTGCGCTTCGTGAGAGAAGACGCTGTATCATGTTCTGGGTAATTCGCTTTCGCGCTGCGTAGGAGTTGCGGGGACTGTAGGACCACAGTCTTCGGCCGTAGCTTCGGCAGCAGGCTAACGTCCACAGGGACTAGAACAGATATCTGGCGCGAACAGGAAGACAGCCTCTGCGCCCCGCTGCGCGTCTCTAACACGCACCCCACAGCATATGAGATGGACCCCTTCTCGAAGGCAATCGATGTGTATATGTTTTTAGAGGGCACCCGCATTCGGAACGGGAAACGGTGATCGCCGCGTGTCAGCCCGTGTCCCTCTTGCTCAGCGTCTTCTGGCTGCTCGACGCCGTAGATCATCGAGCTTTTGCTGAACAGCGTTCGCTGGAACTTCAGGCGCGACGTAGCACCGCTGCCCGTCTGTACTCGCAGATTGCCCTCCAGGGACATCCGCAAGCTCACCCCACGCAGCGGCTTGCGCAGCGTCAGCACCACCTCACCGGTCACCACATCCCGGGGCTTCCAGATCTTGTGCGCATCCCCTAGTTCGATGTAAAAGTCGGCGACCGCAGACGTATAACTGAACTTTCCACCAAACACTTCCTCAGATGCGGCCGACGAACCGTGAAGCTTGAACTTGGAAAATAGCCTCATGTGCATCCATCTACCGCACGCCCACAAGCCTCTTCCCGCACGAATTTCAGAGCAAACTGTTCCTAAGATGACCTGCTTCTGGCGGCTCAATATGCCTTAAGAGTTTCTCTGAGCTGCGAGTCCTCGCGCAAACGCTTGCTGCTACAGCGCTGTGGGCTAGATGTATCCCAAGACCCGCGCACTAAGCGTGATGAAAAGAGGCACTCTTATCTGATCCTCGATTTTGTAGAAGGCCACTTACTAGATCGCACGTCTGTGTCTTTACAGACCTGTTCCTGTGCTACGTTTATAGCTTCTCAAAGCACCCTGTTTGTATAAGTTAGCAGCCAAGAGGTAGCTCGAGCTTCGTTAATGCTATAAAAAAAGAAACCCTGTAATCGTCGCAGCTGCAGGCCGCGGTGCCAGGCAGAGGCGCTACGTAGCTACTGCGAAGTGTTGTGTGCGTCCACGGAAGCTATATCGGCGTCAGCCCTTCGATGTCAACTACGAACATATCTGTCGAGTGAACAGCCCCCAGCCCTAGCCTTGGTTGCCAAGCGGCCGCCAAGTCACAGCGAGGGGCCGAGGGGCACAACGGATGCTGGTGCGCTTACTGCACCGGTTTTACTTGCTGCTCGAAGAAGTCTCGAATAGGACAAGGTGTATAGATAAACCTATCTTAAGAATCTGCGCACAAAGGGCGCTGGCGGCGGTCAAGGACGCGAGCCTGCCCTTTCCGCGGTCATTTGGGCTTGGCAGGCGCGATATGCGGCCAAGAGAGGGCACGGGAATGCTGCAACTACCGTGGGTGGAACCGGGAGACTGCCGATTGCCGGACGTAAACGACCCCCGGTTCTGGCGCCGAGGGGAGGTTTACAGTTTGCTGCGGTGTGCGGTTCCCTCATATATTAATTGATACAGACTAATATACAGCTAATACAAAAGTATAGTCGAGACTTTTGGCATGGGTAGTGTATAGTGAAATGCATTGCGGGCTCCAGCTCTGGGCGCGGTGAGGCCTAGCGAGCGGGGCAGCGCTGAGCACATGGCGCTCAGTCGAACGTCTTCTTGGTGCCTTTGAATGCAGCAGACTGGCGCGGCTTGCCAAGAGGGGCATTGTTGGCGCCAGATCCGGTTCTGCCGCCGCCTCTGCCGCCACGGAAGCCGCCACGGCCGCGGGTTGCACCGCCCTGCTGAGGAGGTCTAGGAGACGAGAAGTCGATTCTAACGGGTCTGTTGTCGATGTACTCGCCCTGCAAGGCGTCGAGAGCGGCCTGGGCCTCCTCGACGGAGCCGTACTGGACGTAGCCGAAGCCCTTTGGCTGGTTAGACTCTGGGTGGGTAGGGATACGGACGCTGATGACATTACCGTGCTTGCTGAAAAGCTCGAAGAGCGCATCGCGGTCGGCGTTGAAGGACAAGTTGCCGAGGAAAAGTGTGTCAGAAGGCTGCGATGGGGTGTCGCCGTACTTCTTGGCACGGTCCTCGCGAGGCGCAGAGGCGGGCTTGGAGGTGGACATGTCACAGTTGATAGCTCTGCCGTCAATCTCCTTACCGTGCATTTCCTTGACGGCCTTCTCTGCGTAAGAGACGTCCTCAAAGTCGACGTAGCCGTAGCCGCGCGACTTGTCGGTACCGCGCTCGTAGATGACACGAGCGCCGACTACACCGCCGATGTGGTCGAACTCGGTCTTCAGCCACTCGTCGTCCACGGACCACGAGAGTCTGCCGACAAAGATCGTAGCGGGCTGACCGTCCGTCTTCTGCTTCTTGGCCACAGCGTCGTCCTCAGACTCCGCAGAGCGCTTCTTGGACTCTTCCTTGGAGCCCTCGTTGTCGGACGCAGACGACTCGCTGTCGGAGGATGACTCGCTGCTGGAGCTACTCGATGATTTGCTGCTAGCAGACTTCTCCTTCTCCTCAGCCTCGGAATCCGAGGATGACGACGACGATGTGCTGTTCTTGGTCTCCTCCTCGCTGTCAGAGCTGTCAGAGTCGCTGCTAGAGCTGGACTCAGAGTCGCTGCTGTCGCTGGAGCTAGAGTCGCTGCTAGAGTTGGAAGAAGAGCTGTTGTCGCTAGAGCTGTCGCTGGACTCGTCGCTGGACTCGTCGCTCGATCCACTCTCGGACTCAGACGAACTGCTCGACGAGCTCGACGAGGCAGCAGCGGCAGCGGCTGCCGCCTCCTCCTTCTTCTTCATCTCCTTCTTGGAAACCTTCTTAGCGCTTGTAGCCTTAGCCATTGTTCCAGTAGTACTTTGTTAAGGTCTTCAAGTGCAGATGGACCGCTGACTCTGCCAGACCTGATATATAGTGGACAACCACTGCCGCAGCGAATATGCTCAGCTCGCGATGAGATGAGGTGGAAAATTTTTCACGAGAAAAGAAATGTGAATACAAACCACGTGATCAGATGATGTCAGACATCCTCAGCCAATGGCACGCACCGAGGGCGGTGACGCTCGAGCGCCAGAGTTGTCGGCAGGTCACTTATCCGCCAACAAGTTTGTCTATATCAAAGAGTGATGATCGGTGCCTACCAGCGCATTCTACAGAGATGTCCCATAAATGAGGCTGGTCGTGCAGAGCGTCTTCGCAGTCTAAGATAGGACACCGCCATGCAACTTGCAAGTTAAAGAATATATACAATATGGCATCTTGTCATTCTTGCCTGGTTCTTACAGCAGTCGATAGTTAGTTACTCGTCCACAGAAATATCACGTGTGATGACTATCACGTGACACCCGACCAATCGCGTAGTACCGTAGAAAGCGACCCAGGGCTTACTCCCGACCTTTTCATCCTCCGCTCCTATGTTAAAACTTGCGACGCCCAGGTAGGCGACTAACCGGACCGTTACGGGCGCTTCTAGAGGTCAATTATGTTATCGTCAAGGGCTGCTGCATTCACCGGTAGAAGATTAGCTTCCACACTTCCTCCTGTCCCTCGCAAGAAGTCTCACGGAGTGCGTAGGCTGCTGGCAAAGGCAGTTGTTGCGACGTCATTGTTCTACGCGGGGGGATTAACGCTATCCGCTTACAATGACAAAGCGAACGAGCTGTTTGTCGAGCATGTGCCTTTTGGCGAAGAGCTCGTAGAGCGGTGGGAAGATTGGACTTCTCTGCGGCGGCCTGGACGCCGTATGATCGATGCGAGAAGGGTTGATGAGATAAGCCGGGATTTCCGTGCTGCGGCGACGCCCGAGGCGACACCGGTGGTGGTGCGGCCACTAGTGCAGCTTCAGCTGCCAGAGCTGCAAATGCAGGGATCTTCGCCAGTGCTGGAGGCATTGGTTAATAATGTGAACGATGTGGTTGTTGCACTTAATGCACGGGCGCTGGAGCTACCGGAGGATACCGCTTCTGCGCTCAGCAGCGTTTACGGTGAAATTGTGCACAGCATCCAAGCTTTAAACGCATCTTTGGACCAAGAGTTTGCGACTGAGGTCGAAAGCCGGACGGGCAAGGCCATCAGCTCGGTTCAGGAGCAACTGGAGGTGGAATACAAGCAACGGGAGCTGGCGCTGGCGGAGCAGTACATCCAGAACTTCGAGGTTTTCAAGAGTCAGTTGCAGAAAGCGACGGCGGAGCAGCTAGAGACCGAACTGAAAGCACACGAACAGGCACTACTTGCCAGGCACCGCAACGAAGTGGCCCAGCTGTCTATCCGCCAGGTGGAGGAGTTCAACAAGATTATCGAGAAAAAGCTGGACCAGGAACGCAATGGCCGTCTTGCCAAGCTCTCCGAGCTGAACAGCGCTGTTGAGTCGCTCGCGCCTGTGCTGGACAGATTGGAGCTCCGCGCTGTCAAAAATGAGTGCGTCACGCAGCTTTCGACGCTCATCTCCGATATACAAGGCAAACTTTCTCGTGGGGGAGACGAGCCGCTTGATCTATCCTCCGACCTCCAGCGGCTCACTCTCTTGGCAGACATTCTGCCACGCCCCAAGCGGTGCTGTTCCGAAGGCCCTGCTCTGCTAGATGTCGCAATGGCCGAACTCCAGGCCAAGGCTCAAGCGCCTGTCGCCTCGAACGAGCAATTGTACAACCGCTGGCAGCTGCTCCAGCCTGAGCTCAAGACTACGTCCCTGCTGCCTCCGAATGCCGGGTTCTTGGGCCATCTTACCGCAAAACTCTTCTCCATGCTGCTGTTCACGAAAGAGGGCTTTTCGACAACCCAAGACATGGATGCTGTTACTGCACGCATCGCAGAAAACTTGCGTCTCAACAAGCTAGACTGCGCTCTAGAGGAGGCTGTTAACATGAAGGGTTGGTCGCGGAAGTCCGCTGATGCATGGGTTGATCTCGCGAGACGGAGGCTCGAGGTACTAACGCTGCTTGATGTCATTGAAGCGGAGGTGAAGACCTTGTAAAATCTGCATGTCTACTACGGTTAATACCCACACACCATTGCCCTTTTAAACTCCTCCATGGTCAGACTTCTACTTCTATATTCTGTAACTTCAAACTGCTTGAAGCTTAGTATAACTAACTCACTTTAAACGATTAGATGCTAGACGCTTTATTTAACTTGCCCGTTTCTGCTGCACTCACCTTCATTGCATGACTATAAGCTGGTTCAAGGAGCCAAGTAGGACTTTAGAATGTCCAATTCAGCATTGCAGGTATACGGTGGCGATGAAATAACAGCGGTAGTTATTGATCCTGGCTCCTTTACGACCAATATTGGTTATTCGGGTACGGATTGCCCGCAAGCTATACTGCCCTCGTGCTATGGCAAGTACACAGAGGGAGAGAAAGACGAGCTATTCAGTGAACAATCGATTGGGCTCCCACGGAAGGACTACGAAATCCACAACATAGTGCAGAATGGAGAGGTTGTAGATTGGGAAAAGGCGGAAAAACAGTGGGACTGGGCCATTCGTTCTGAGCTGCGGTTTGAAACGAACAGTGGCATGCCCGCGCTGTTAACGGAGCCCATCTGGAACTCTGAAGAGAATCGCAAGAAATCGCTGGAAGTTCTGCTAGAGAGCATGGACTTCTCCGCGTGCTATTTGGTTCCTACGGCAACGGCTGTGTCCTTCGCGATGGGACGTCCGACGTGTCTGGTGGTAGACATTGGACACGATGTCACATCTGTATGCCCAGTGGTGGATGGGATGACTCTTTCAAAGAGCTCTATGCGGAGCTATATAGCTGGGAGTCTACTGAATGAGTTGATACGGAGTCAACTGGCGCCCCGGAAAGTGATCCCATTGTTTCAGGTGGCTCAAAGGCGCCCAGTGTTCATGGAACGGAAATTCGACTATGAAATCCATCCATCGTTGCAAAAATTTGTAAATGAACGCCAGTTCTTCCAGGAGTTCAAGGAAACTATGTTACAAGTTGCACCCACAAGTATTTCGAAGTTCAAATCTGAGATCGAAACCACCAGCAAGCGGTCCATTGAGGCACCATGGGGTGAAGAACTAGTATATGACAGCCTACAAAGGCTGGAGTTTGCAGAACAGCTTTTCACTCCCGATCTATCCCAGTTTCCTGAAGATTGGCCTATATCAAAGGATGGTGTTGTTGAAACATGGCATAACGATTATGTGCCCCTCAAGAGAAACAAACCAGGTACCAATGTAAAGGACAAAGAAGGCACCTTGGATGCTACACCGGTGCCGGACGAGAATAGCGTCACTTCTGCGGATCAGCCTAACGATAATGGCAAGCGGAATTTGGAGGAGACTACTCCCGATCAGAAAAATGAAGTCTCCGGGTTGGCTGATTTGATCTACTCCTCGATAATGTCGACAGATGTTGACCTGCGTACTACACTCTCCCATAACGTCGTGATTACTGGAGGAACTTCTTCACTCCCTGGATTGATGGATAGGATATCAGCTGAGTTGAATAGATCACTACCGGCATTAAAGTTCCGGATGCTAACTTCCGGTCAGCTCAGAGAAAGGCAATATCAAGGGTGGCTAGGAGGAAGTATTCTGGCTAGCCTGGGCACTTTCCATCAGCTTTGGGTAGGCAAACAAGAATATGCTGAAGTAGGGGCTGACAGGCTACTAAAAGATAGATTCAGGTAAATAAATGTCAAAGCTGTAACCATAATATTTAGTTTAAATCCCGAATAGGTTTAAGCGGAGCTGTCTTTGCAGATGTTCTTCGCAAGGAGTTCTTCACCGCATCTAAACAGAGCATTCTTCCGATTTTGAACGTAGTCTGCTTTATTGTAAAATAACTGTTTACGCTTCATTATCAATTTAGGATCTTCAAGTTGCAGCAATTCTGAGAGATCCTCAACTGCCCTTGATAGTTCCACTTGCGTTTGCCGGAATATTGTGTATAAATTATGAGAACGATTTGCAAAATATGCCATTGCGAAAGACCACTTTAATGCAGTACGTCCGTCCCTCAATTTTTCGATTGCACCAAAGATAAATTGAGCTTCTACTGAAGAGACCCCTAGTTTATCCTGCAAGGTTCGCAGCTTCGTTTTCACCTTTTTACCGAGCGCCACGTCGAGTCTAGCAGATTCTTCATGCATATTAAAATGTTTACAATATTGCCCATATTGCTGAAGCAGCAGCTTTTCGTCACCGTTTCCAAACTTATCAAGCTTCATTTCGCGAAGAGAGGCATTGCACTCAAAGTAGTCCTTTGTATGTAGACGCCAATCAGCCTCACAGATCCAGCAGAACTCATGATGACATGTTCCGCATTTCATGTGATTACACCCACCATCTCTTATGATACTTGTCTCACACTTCGGACATTCTTTAGTATGCTGGAGTATCCAGTTTAACGCCTTTGATTCCTGCTGGCTCTTTTCAAGCCATGATGAGGCCAATACACAGTCACAGGGTGCATGCATATCTGTGACACAATTAAAACAGAAAGAGTGACCATTTTTGCATGTAACATAGGGAGAAGAATTAGAAGATTCTAATTCCACCAACCAATGCGGATCTGTAACATGGATAACGTAGTCACAGTCAGAAAACGGGCACCACTTATAGCGATGTTTATGTTTCTGGATAAATATTTTAATGGAAGAGAGAAGCAATAACTCGCTTGCTTTTTTACCAACTATCATTCCAATATCTTCATTCGTCATAGCTATATCACAACCCATGCACTGAACTACACATCCATGGTTTAATTTATCAGTGACATATCGTCTATAGCAGCCAATACAGTACTCATGACAACATGGCAGGGAAAATGTCTCAGAAACTTCGTAATATGTGTAACATATCTGACATGTGAAGTCGGCTTGTGTATGTAGATATGCTCTGGAGTCCTTCTCTTCTTCAAACGGAGAGCGCAGTCCGGCAGATTCGAAAACTTTTGCGGGATCCTCCATGTATGCCTCTATAAATTGTGCTTCATTCCATTTATAATCTTGCAATAGTAATATGATATCCGTTTCTGCTATCCCAAGTATGGGGGCCAAATGTGAGACTCGTTCAATCATCATCTGAGAAATATCGCTGGTCGTCAATGAAGTGTATTCCAAAGTAGCCGTAGCATTGTATGTAGACGCTTGATGTTTCATCCCCATACTAGGCCAAACATCATTACATGATATTACACAGGCTCCAGGAGACAATCGCCTTGGTTCATAACCTCCATCATTTACTAACGTAGTAGAAGTTCCACTTGTGATGCCGCCTTGCCCATCATCAGAAGCAAGCGAAAATTCATCAATGTCATCATACTCATAGCTCAGTTCATATGTATCGTCATCCAGATCACTTTCCAACATGTTGTGTCCTTGTTCGAATCAGTTGGCTCTTGTGTAAGTCTGCTGCATTACAATCAGAAGTGCATTTATCGAACAGAGCTAGTCATCAAAAAGAAACAAAAATATAGGAAGAAGCGATATTAAGCGTCTTATAGTTGGTCAAGTAAAACCATTTTGAAGTTCAATATATCCAAGTAGATATACTGTGTCTGAGTCGTATTAATTATGAATACTAATAGCGGCATGCCTTTTCGAAAAGGAGGTTCCGAACAAAGTTTATGCCTGTCAGCACTTAATTAATATACAGTGGCCGTAACTAACGCCCATTCAACTTCAACTCGAGGGTCCAGGCACTGGTCACGTAAACCGATTTTATAGCGCCAGAGGTAAATATGAGAACAGAAGCTGTTCTAGGGAAACTGTACAATTAAGAATGAGATCGGTTCTCGGAGCAATTGGCGTTGAACGGCGCATTGTCCGTGCGATAATCTTCCCTTTTTAAGGGTAAATTTCGTATTATTACCATTAACCGTATCATAAACAAGGTAATGAGATACCCAGCTCTACTTCCTGACCGAATGGATCTACCGCACTACTGCGAAGGTATCTGCAGGAGAAAATTCAGTCATTTCTTCGCCATGGCGGTAGACCACGGTTCGGTAAATATTAATAATTACAGTATGAAAATAGAGGAGCTGGATTCATACGTTGTGGGATTTTGATTCCTTTTTGATTAGCTTCAATTCTTTCTTTAGCAACTTCTTTCTTGTCCGGTGGTGATGTTTAGGATTTTTGTTACTGCCGTTGACGTTAATAACATATTTATCGACGCTATCCCACACTCTCCGATCCAATTCTCTCGGTAGTTTCCTTCCATATAGAGACTGATCAACTAGCCACATTCCCACAACAAAAGAGTTTCTATCTAACGTGCCATCGCGTCTTGTATCTACCATGTCGTAGATTTGAGCCAAAGTATCTTGAGGTAGATTGCTTCGAGACCAGATATCTGTAACAACTAAGTTCAACATTAGACCATCCTCTGGCACCTCTCTTGTCTCATCGTAGTTACCGTTATTCCACCATGGGAGCAAGTCAAGATAAGTGTCTCTATTGCTGACCCACATTCCCTCGTAACGCTTTCTTTCCCTTTCAGTTACGTACCCAACATCAAGGTGCGACTTCCAAGGTTTGTCTTCGTTGAAGGAATTACGGTATCGAAGATTTTGACGTATCTTCTCGCGCTTTTTGCCGGATCTTCTTCCTGGACTTCGACTACGGGAGTTGCGGTCGCTTCCGTAATCCTCTTCAGAGTCTTCGCTGTCATCGCTTAGTTGATGGGGCTCTGAGCTGGAACTGTCATTAAGTATACCCCGCATAGTGGTTTTTAGCCGCACATGCAATTTACTCTGCACGAGAGCGTTATCGTTCTGCGTATATATATGTGACGTTGGCGGGTGATTCTTGCTGGGGCCTAGCCCAGTTTGCCCATGGCGCTTGAAAAGCTTCATCCACTTGGATTGCTTGCGTTGATAGTTTGGTATTAGATCAGGAAGAGTTCCTCGGTAGGTCATGTTCATAGGGATTTTGTTCAATGTCGAGTACGAAACGTTAGCAACGGTGAATTCTTTTGCCGACTCCGTGTCATCGTCAGACTGCGAGTCTTGTTCCATCGTAGCATCGTTCTCGGATTCTACGAGATTGTCATCGTCAAGTTCATCATCATCATCATTGTCATTGTTGTCATTCCTCTCCCTGAAGTCATCCTGGGAGCTCAGGTAATCTTCAGCGTTACTGAAGTTTTCATAACCACTCCCGAAGTCATCGTCATCCTCTAGCGCGCTATCCGTTTCCGAGATACACGCCTTGGAATATTGTTTACCGTCGTAATCACTATCTCCGCCAGAGTATTCGCTCGACTCTAGAAGAGGAGCAGCCTGTGGGACCGCCTTTTGTTCGTTTTTTGTCAGCTGGCTTAGTGGATCGCACGGTGGGGGAATCCGCCGCGGCATCCTATTGCTGGAAAAAGAGCGGAAGCTATATGTGCTCTGGATTGGACTGCTCACTGCAGGCGGCCTCACAGGCAGCACTGGCCCATCTGTATTCGGCGGCGGGCTTGTAGTTTCGCTGCAGTGAGATGGGGAAGCCTGCGATTCGCTACAGGCCAATATTGCCTGCGAGTCCTTACCTAATAGGGCGGGATTTATTACAATGGGAGGAATATGCAAACGACCTGGAGAATACTGGCTGCCGCCCGCCGGCAGGCTTTCAGTACTGTTGTCGACCCCGCCCCGCGGTGACTCACGGGAACTCAGGTACGCGCCCGTTTGCGTGGATCGTCTGGACGTTGGAGGCTTCAGGCTAATCTGTGAGTTCGGGTCGTTCACCTTGATCGTAGCAATGATCTCATCGAGACTCAGGTGCGAACCGTTGCCAGATGTCAACGTCGACATCGAAATGTTGGAGCTGGAGCGCGTGTGTGTACCTGCCAACTTCAGCGGCGGCAGTGCCAGCAGCGGGCTCGCATGCTGTGCATTTGTTGGTGGCCAGATGCTTTCGTTCTCATTCCTCGCTGCACGTGCAGCCGCCGCTGCTGCCACCTTGTAATCATATTCCCCGCACGAAACCCCCGAAGATATCCGCCGTGGATTTATGTTGTTCGCACTCCCTCCCGGAGGGAGCGACCGCCCCACAAGCCCCCGCTTGGACCGCCTGCCGGAGACGTCAAGCTGCAACCCGGCTATAGGGTCCACCAAACCGTCCATAGAGCCCTTAGAATTTCCCGGTGCACTGGGGACCCTCGGATTCACACGAGCGCCGTCTGCGTGCTTCTTGAACGTGGCCTGGGCTGCCTTCAGTGATGCTTTGTGTACCTCCCCCGCCTCCCCGTTGGAGGCGCTTAGAATCTTCGACTGTCTCTCAGACCTAAACCTCATACAACTCTCCTGATACTTTCCTGGAACCCAGTCAACTCTCAATTAGCTTCTTTCTTTCCCTTGGGTTTGTGCTAATGGGATGGCAAACCTAATATGCCGTTATTTCTGCAACGAACAACAAAACAAACACCATTACTTGTCTACAGCAGCAAGTACAAGCAAGGCATTGAGCTAGACGGATAAACCATCATTGGCGGAATGGCTGAGCAGATCACACACAAGAAAGGCTTGAAACGGCTAGACAAGGATAAGCGGTTGTTACTGAAGCAGTATTACCAACTGGATGATGCAACCAAGCAGACAGCAGAACAGAGTACGCCAACCAGTAGTAGCGAGACCAAAGATGCGGGAGAAGCGGAGGGTGGAGCCGGCGACATGGCTGTCGAGGTTCCGGAGAAGTTGGCAGAAAGCACTTTGGACCAGCTGCTACAAGCGCACAATCTGCTACTGGGCCGGGAGACAGCCGCGAACAACTCCATCAAGAACACGATATACGACAACTACTACGACCTGGTCAAGGTCAACCAGTTGCTGCGGGAAATGGGGGAGTCGACGCTTGAAACACGGGTGGGGCAGCTGGCAGACAACTTGCGCCGACTGCGAAAGGACCGGTAACGGAACGTTCCGCGGCCGATTAGGTAATAGTCATAGAGGTAAAAAGTTCGGAACCGGGGAGGTTTTTCTGGGCTAGTGCTATGTAGTGTCGCTCGGAGCTGAAGAAACATGGTCGCGTTGCGAGAAAGAGCTGCGTCTGCTCCCGTATTTCCACTTGAGAAGCAGCTGGAACTGCCGAGAAATGCGACGCCCTTGGCACACGTCGGCTCGGTGCAGGTCTTTGTCCAACTGGCAGAGCCTGTCATCTTTCTGCAGGGCTACGACACCCACCAATGGCACGAAAGGGCACCGAGTATCCTGCGTGGGTCGCTGGTCGTACGTATACTGAAGCCTACGAAGCTGAAGTCGATTTCTTTGATGTTCAAGGGCGTCTGTCGGACGGAGTGGCCAGAGGGCATTCCGCCGAAGAAGCAGGAAGTGGTGGAGGTCACCGACCTTCTGAACCACACATGGTTATTCTATCACGTTGATAGTCATGACAAGGTTGCTGCGCAATCCGAGGACCTATTGGCGCGGTCTGATGCGTCGCTCTATCGGCCTCTGCCTGCCGCGACTCAGAGCAACAAGGGATCTTCTGTGTCATTACAGACTTTACTATCGCAGGAGGGGGGCGAGTTACACGGTCTGACTCCTGCGGACGAGGCATGTGGTCGCAGGTCTACTAGCACGACGCGCTCTCTGTCGTCAGGGAAGCTTTTGCGCCGTAAGGGCTCACCCGACCCCCCACGCGTGCGTTCAGGTACTAATCTTTTTACGGAACTACTAAGCGCTACGCTTTCGAATGGTAGTGAAGGCTCTGTCCGTTCGCGCTCATCGCACACCGGTCACGCCCCAGCGGAAAATTTCGTCTTCCAGCCAGGTGACTATATCTATTCCTTTGAGCATCCAATCCCGGTGTCGACGCAAGAAACGATTCTAGCTACATTTGGAACCGTAAATTACCTGCTTGACGTGACAATCGAGCGCATAGGAGCCTTTAAGTCCAATGTCCACGCTCGTGTTCCGATTAAACTTATCCGCACACTATCTCCGAACTCTGTAGAAGATACCGAACCGATAGTCATATCACGTGACTGGGAAAAAGAATTGAGTTATGAAATCGTAATTGCATCGAAAGATATAGTTTTGGACGCATTTCTACCAATATCGCTCTCGCTAAACCCACGGGCTAATCTCGTGCTCCACAGGGTTAGAATATTCCTGACGGAAACTTTAGAGTATTATTGTAAAGGTCGGAAAGTACACCGAGTGGAGCCTACAAAGAAGTTCTTGCTGGTCGAGCACAAAGCACCACCACTTAAGGGTATACACGAAGGCGCGAGCCTTTCGCGTGCTAAAAACTTAGGAAACCTGCTGGATGATGGAGCGGGTGGCGCTTCAAAGAGACAATTCACTTACCAGGTTTTTGTCCCCGAAAGATTGAACTACCAACAGTGCATACATCCGAATACTGCATCTCCCCACATAAAGTCCAACCATTGGCTCCAAATATGTTTGAGGTTGTCACGCAAGGTCAATGGCTCCAGAAAGCATTATGAAATCAGTATTGATACCCCAATTCATGTGCTCCATCGACTATGTTCACACGCACATACGCTGTTGCCAAGTTATGAATCCCAGGCAGTGTTAACTTCCGGATCAACTGCTTCAAGCTCATTATTAGCAAATCAATACCACTCTTCGAACATGTACTTCCCTAAAGAGGCTCTACAAGCTGCAAAGATCACTCCTCCTGCGGGCTCAGTAGAGAATTTAAGCAGTTACATTGATTCCCCGGCACCAGTGCATAATAATAAAAACCATCAGTATCTAGCAGCTCACAGGAATTCAGCAAAGGAAAATGATGGTAACGGGGCTGTTAAATTTCACGGAGTCGCATGGAACATCTATCACCCTGCCTATCTCCCTTTCAATTTTATTTCACCACAAGCGCTACCAATATCGCCCATCTTACCCCTGTTTCAAACCAGGTTTGGCCATATGGGGGACAATCTGAATGCATTTGTGCATGTTGGAGATATCGATCGGACAGAACTGTCGAATGTCGGACATCGGGATAATGATCATATGCCTGACCACCCCCCTAGTTATGAGGAGGCGCTAGAGGCAGTTGAATTGATTAATATGTGTAAGCATAATGGCATGGGATTAACCGAATGCTCTCCAACAGAGGAAGCTAGCCATGATGTGAACCATTTTGATGGCCCGGATCATGAGGACATGGGCGACAGTTCTTCCATACGCTCTGCTGTACGTCGGAGCGGGCCTCCTAGCTTTACTTCTAATATTTCTGCGCTGTCTGCCCTTGCCATTAATCAACGAATAACCCAGGAGCGCTCGGAGAGAGGTGTTTCAGCATCTGTATTCAATCAACCAGAGAAGTTAAAGAATGAAATACCTTCTGCACCACGCAACTCACAAGATGTCCAAAACTGTACTTTTTCCGACGCTGCATCTAGTACAAATTCCGATCATCAACTTTACCGTACCACTACTAGCAAGGTACTTTTGGATTTACTGAGTAAGGATGACACAGCTCAGTCCACTAGCGCCGGGCTTGAAATGCCGAAGTATTCAGATGGTTGCGACACCATTCCCCCTTCCACAGGCACAGAGGCGGATGATACTTCTGTTGATATCTCTACGTTATATTCACACAAAAGTGCTCAGTATTGGTCACCGATCCAGTGCGAACTTTCAAGGCTAAGCAATGGTACGCACCGGAATCCAGATATATACGACAATGGTTGTCTTACGCCTGCTGAATTTGGGGCATCGGATAATCGCTGTCACGAACGGTCTACTGATGTGGTGGATGAACCTAACGGGCTTAGCGGGATAGAAGATGCATCAAGCAGCCACACCCAACTAATGCAAAGAGATTGTCTTAAAAGCATGGGCACTCCTCCACCAGATGCCTCTGATCTATACGATTCAACACCGACCCAATTCTCAGTCAAGGTTGACGACTTAACTGTACAAGATACAGAAGTTAACCCCCAGCAAGCTGAAAGGAAGTATGAATGAACAAGTAATAAAGACATATAGTTCTATAAATCTTACACGTCATGTTCTGTTACTCAGAAACCGTTCAAATTTCCCCTGTCTGTTTTGTTTGGCCACTGTAATAGTAAGCCATCGTGCTATATTATCACCATTGTAATATAGCGAGCGCTTTATTAAAGCAATAATCCTGATTTCCTGGAATGAAGAATTAAATAAACGATGCCAACGTTAGAGGTGCTTTTATCTCCCTAAGGAATTCAAAATGTTCATTAACTCATTCGGTGTATACTTTATGTGCTTCCTTGGGTTTTTAAAGGAATCCTTGTACCGATTATGAAAGCGCTCATACATAGGAGCGACCAATGCAAAAATCTCTTGTTTCAATAGTTTCTTCATTGCCGGATCTGTAATCCGACATGTTTTGTAGTTAGACACAAGTTGTTCGAAGCCTTCATTGAACTTGCGGAATTTTTCTTTGACCTGATCTTTATCTTTCGATGATATCTTTCCTGAAGAATCGACAAACACCTGGTCCAGCAAATTGGAAGCTAAGTCTCTCCAATCGGATGCAAAATAGTTGACATACCGCGCATTTAACTTCACTAACCGGGCGGCACCAATATCCTCCAGAACTGTATTTATTTCGCTACGCTGAACGATTTGTTCAATCAGCGTAATATTCGTCAATACAAAGAACCCAATTCTCTGCATCTGAGGTATCCTTTTATGTGGAGCTCCGACTTCGGGCTCTAAGTTTGGATTTAGAATCTTTTGGGCCTTGCGCTCTAGAGATATGGTTAAGTAATCTATAGCATCGCTGAAGAAGCAAGAGAGCAATTGCTGTGCATTCTTCGGTGTCATAGATATCGTCCAAACATTTTTTGATTCATTGGGCAGCCATGATTCGCGAGTCATCGATTGTATAGTAGCAAGGCAACCAGACTTGTATTCACTAAACTTGCGTAGTCTGGACATAACATCAACTGTGGCCTCAGTTACACCATTATCAGTGGGTAACTGAGCCAGAGAAGCGGTTTTTTGACCGATGTACTGTATCAAATCTTTGAACAAGGACTCGGAGATCGATTTCAGTTCGGCTTCACACTCCAAAAGCTGTTCATTGTTCTGTAGAGGTTTACCCTTAAATAGTTGGTGTACTCTGTTAATGTTCTCGCTCAATTCGAAGCTGAACAGCCCATAGTTATTAATATCATCCTTCACAAGATCAATATTATACCGCAGTATTTTGGTATAATTATGAAGTATGGGGGCAACAATCTTACAAAAGACGGCCGGCCTCCGATCAGGCAGCTTCACAAATACGTCATCGATCAGCACGCTAACCCCGCTAACAAAGGTAATAAAGGCTTCGGTATAGCTATTAAAACCGCTGCTGCCGCGCTGATACGGCACATTGCTCTCACTTGTAATTTGCTTCGTGAAAGGCTCCAGAAATGCAAGAGAATTCAGAACAAGCTGACCCTGCTGCTTCATGAATATCTCGGTCACCGGATTCTGCTCGGTATCCCCGAAATAGTCCAGAATGGCCGCTATGTCATTTAGATCTTCATCGTAGTAGTATGGAAAGTTCTGCTTCTTGTTCATGTACACTTGTGGATCAAAGGGCTGGATCTGGTTCAGCTTGTTGGCAAAGTATATCTGCAGGTTTTTCTCACCGATCATTGTCAGCTCCTCCAAGTGCGTCACAATCCCCCGGAAGTCCGCAGTGCTTTTGCTCTTCTCCCGCAAATCGTCCATGATATCGTCTACCTTGTGAAGTGTCTTAATGAACTTCCGCAGCCCCACTTGCGTTATTTCTTGCTCCAATATAATCTCGTATTTCGAGGCATCGCTTGCTAGGTCCTTTATAGACGACACTGAATCAAAGCTGGACTCAATATTCCTCTTTAGCACGTTGAGCCGCGTGTTAGTCTCAATAATCGGCGCAAATAGCTTGCTAGACTTCGAGGTTGTCGAGGTTATCTTTGAGAGACTTCCAGTGATTTCCCTTGTGAGTTCATTTACTTGTTTCAAGCCATCGCTGAGGATTAAAATATCAGCCTCATCCACATCAATTGATGGCATCTCTGTTGGTAGACCTAACTTCCTATTCACACCTTATCTCATGGAAGCAGTCTATAGTTTGGAACTAAAGACTTCCGGGGGCTGAACTTGACCTTTGCTCTCGAGTTATTACCCGGCTCATAAAATGCCGTCAACTCTGAGATCTGAATCAGCATCAAACATTAGCGTTCTACTCAAACGATTCGCACTAAGCTATAGCGTAATAGCGACATGGAAGGTCCATTAGCTGAGAATATGACAGTAAATGACGTTAAGCAACTAGTGACCGAGCTGGAAACGGCGTCTCAGCTTACCAAACGGGGTAAAGCCTCTAAAGTGCTATGCACATTAAAATATTCCGGCATTAAGGTCAATAGCTGGCGATTCAACGAGTGGGACTATGGGAAGAACAATATAAGCATGCCATGTAATGCGCGAGGGCTATTCATAATCGATGACCCTGAGAAGCCGGAAATTGTGGCTCGCGGCTACGATAAGTTCTTCAACGTGGAAGAAATCGCTGCCACGGCTTGGAAAGAGTTAGAGCGAACCACCGAGGGCCCCTATGAAGTGAGTTTGAAAGAGAACGGGTGTATTATATTCATTGCAGGAAGGCCTGACGGGGAGCTAGTTGTGTGCTCAAAGCACTCTACAGGTCCGCGTGATGACACTGACAGAAATCATGCCGAAGCCGGCGAACAATTTCTACGAAAACTGCTAGAAGAGGCAGGTGCTTCTGTTGAAACATTGGCGCGCGAGCTGTATGCGATGAACTGCACAGCTGTGGCAGAGTACTGCGATGACGCTTTTGAAGAGCACATTATCCCGTACGCACGTGACCGCGCGGGCCTATACTTGCATGGGCTCAACAAGAATACCAGAGAATTCCAGACGCTGCCAATGCCTGAGGTGAAGAGCTTTGCAGAGAAGTACCATTTAAAGATTGTGGACTACTTTGTAAAGCCTGACATAGAGACACTTCGCAGTTTTCTGCAACAATGCAGCATAAAGGGCTCTTACAATGATCAGGAGGTTGAAGGCTTTGTGATCCGCTGCAGGAAGAGAGATGGGCACGCATTTTTGTTCAAGTATAAATTTGAGGAGCCTTACCTGCTATACAGACAGTGGCGCGAAGCGACGAAGGATTATATCAACAGTAGAATGCGGACCTACAACTTCAAAAAGCATCGCTTTATCACAAACAAATACTTGGACTTTGTTATCCCTTTGCTGGATCAAGATCCTGATCTCTGCAAGGAGTATATACAAGGTAAGGGAATTATCAAGTTACGAAAAATGTTCCTAGAAGACTTTGGGATGTCTGGATTGGATATTATGAACTCGAAGACTATAAAAGAGCTCGAGGAACAGTATGCATCTGAGCTCGATAAGGTAGACGAGAATACCAAGTTCATTTTCATCCCTGTGGCCACGGTTGGTTGTGGAAAGACGACAGTCGCGCTGGCATTGAAGAATATTTTTGGAGAGTCCTGGGGCCACATACAGAATGATAATATTGTTACTAAGGATAAGAGCAAATTGATGCGTGACGCGCTAGAGTTTCTACAAAAGGATACTTCAAGAGCTGTAATTGTGGACAGAAACAATCATATGCCGTTCGAGCGGAAACAACTTTTCGAATGGTTGGAAAAGATGAAGGAGAATTATATTCCGTACAACAGTGCAGTCAAAGTCGTGTGTTTATCATTTTTGACTTACAAGGATGTGGAATCCGTTAGAGAAATAACTAAATCCCGCGTTGCAGAAAGAGGCGACAACCATCAATCTATTAAAGCTTTATCGGAGCCAGAAAAGGCAATTATGATCTTAGATGGGTTCCTCAAGAGGTTTCGCGCGGTTAACGACCAGCGGAGCCCTGACAATATGTTTGACAAGATTATTCAGCTCAAAGTGCTTGAAGAAAACTCTTCTTTAACAAATATAAGAACGATCCTAGAAGAACT
This sequence comes from Eremothecium gossypii ATCC 10895, assembly GCF_000091025.4. Lineage (NCBI taxonomy): Eukaryota > Fungi > Ascomycota > Saccharomycetes > Saccharomycetales > Saccharomycetaceae > Eremothecium > Eremothecium gossypii. The sequence goes on along the minus strand of NC_005787.5, from coordinate 614,275 downwards.
GCATGCTAGTTATCCCACACTAGTCCCAGAACTACCGTCCGATAGTGTGATAGAGGAGTCATTTAAGAATACACTGTCATACAAACCGACGTTCACAAAGATCATCAAATCCAGTCCTCGCAATACGAAGTACAAGCCTACTTATTGGGGCGCTGAATTATCTGATCCGAAGCTGTTCATAAATCAGGTCAGTGATTTAATCGTAAGAAAACGCCCAGAATACCTCCGCGGAGTATTAGACATAGTGGAAGAAGCGATGATTCAAAAATCATTCCATGTTACTCTTATCCACTGCTCTGCCAAACGGGGCAATAAGGAAGAGAAGGATATGTGGGCTGAGTACAATAAAAGATACGCTAATCATCTCGTCAAACCGGAGAAAGCGCCCTGTCAGCCACCAAAGTACATAGAAACCACCGATTTCATCAAGTTTTCGATTGATAAACTGTTATGGGATGACAAAATCATGACTGCTACCGTAAGCACCGACAAACTAATCTATGATTCCACTGGCGAGGCTGTTCCTATTCTCAGACTATTGAACACATATGCGCATATCACCGTGGGGACTAGAAAAGCGGGCGTTCAGGCTGTATACTCTAATGAGCTCTGCCGCCGGTTCCATGAGAAACATGGAGAAGAGGAGGGCTCTTTCAGTGAAGGAATGAACTGCATTAGATTCCCCGAGCCAGTCCAAGTCGTGGCTGCCGTTAGAATTAACATATATTAATGGCGTGCTACAACGGTTTATACGGCTTCTGGGGCCTAGTTTAGACCACTGAAGTCTCCATTTTTATTTACAAAAATATCTATCGCTGCCATAGCAGCATATAGCCTGTTCTCCGCTTCCTGGAATACAATAGAATGATCTCCATAGAAGATATCATCAGTCACTTCCTCCTGATGTCTTGGAAGACAGTGCATGAACTTATAATCAGGAGCAGCATGCTTACAGAGCTCAGCATTAATCTGGAACCCCTTGAATTGGCGCATTTTGGCCTCATACATGTATTCTTCCCCCATGGATACAAAGGTATCTGTAACCAGTACGTGGGCGTCCTTAGCAGCCGCAACGGAGTCGTGAGTTAGTTGTATAGTTGTGCCGGTCCGCTTGCAGACCTCCTTCGCAGCGTCCACTATATCTGCGTCCAGCTCGATGCCCTGTGGAGTCGCGACGACGACATCGATACCCAGCTTCAAAGCAGCAATTGCCATATCGTTGATGACGTTGTTAGCATCCCCAATCCAGGCCAATTTCAGCTTCTTTTCTTGATAGTTGAAGTGTTCTTTGATCGTTAGCATATCACAGATGGCCTGTAGCGGATGAAACTTGTCACATAGCGAATTGATTACCGGCACCTTCGAGTGCTTTACAAACTCCTGTATTTCCGAATGCTTGCCCACTCGAGCAAAAATGCATGCTACCATCGACGAGATCACTTTTATCGTGTCGTAAAGAGACTCGTTCACGCCCAACTGGATGTCATCCTTACCCAGAAACATGGGTTGCGCGCCAAAAAACGCCGCCGCACCCTCCGTGGATATGCGGGTTCTGGTAGATCTTTTCGAGAATATCAATGCGATCGTCTTCCCCATCAGTTCCTGGTGGGACTTTTGGCATTCAGCCTTATCTTGCGCCTTGAAAAGCCCTTTGAAATATTCTGCTCTGGACACCAATTCCGCGAACTCATGGTCGGCCAGGTCTTTTATAGATACTAGATGCTTTGGAGAACCTGGTGTGGCTGTCATTCTGCGGTATTGGAAGGATGTATGGTGTTTCAATATGCGGCTTCCTTGCTCCAGAGAAAACCACATGCGACATGTTGTCTTTTATAGGCCTTCAAAGAGAACCCCAAGTCGTTACACTGTCAAAAAGATGCCACATGTTGATGATCAACGCGATATGAGTCAAGCTTCAGCCGTAATCCACTAATAACGTCATAAACAACGAGTATATCAGCGAGAGCAGTTGTACGGCAGAATTCTGGCCACTTGAGTCATTCTTTCCGAAGAAGGATAAAGATGCCGAAAAGCCCGAGGGTTCTGTGATATGCTGCGGCCCATTTGACACTGCAAAGATAGTTCGCTAGAGAACCAGATAGTTAGAGAAGGGACCGAGCTTCCTCCAAAAGTTTATTTTGACGCTCTGTTAAAGCTGAAATTTCGCTGTGCACCATCGCCAGCTGCTTATGTAGAAGAGACATTTTTTGGCTTGTCTTACCATCGCCCAGCAGGTTTACTGCGAGTTGCGCAGAACTGAGATCATCGTACTTGGAAACAGCGGACGACAGAATAGGTTTGTAGAACCTTGTTTCTGCAGTGCGCGAGTGCTTGTTTAACTGGGTGCTCTCCCAGACGCCTCCCCCGAGGTCGGCATTGAGAGCATCTTCGATACTAATCTTGCGTCGCAGGGCTTCAGCGCTTAGTTCACTCTTGGAAAGCGCGAGCCGGCCATCGCTGATCATCTCGGGCTCAGCCTCCTGCGGCCCCTCATCTTCAGATAGCCCCTTATGAAGCGGACGGCCGAGCAGCTCCTGCAGGTCCTCCTTGTCCTCGCGGTCGAGCATGCGGACGTAGGACTTCTCACTGAATTGCTGGTCTACTGCGCTGCCTGCAGCAGCTTCTTGTTGGCGCTCCGCGCGGAGCTTTTTGATATCCAGGATCTCTTGCTTGCTGAAGACAGGATAGGCGTCGTCGTCGTCGTCGTCAGAAAGGTCCTCCAAGTTCATAGTACGCAATGCCTGCGGCACTGCTTTGGGTGAACGCCCGGGTGCTTGCAGAAGGTCTGCATACCCCGCGCTCTCACCTGCATCTGAGTCGGATTCTTGCGCTGCGGGCAGCGGGTTGAGCCGCAAAGGCTTTATCTTCCTCGTCCTGAGCCTTGTGTCGAGAACAGCAGTTTCCTCATCGCCATCGTCCTCTTCAGCGTCAAGCATTCTGATTTGGATAGCATTTTGGCCCCTGCGCTTGGTGTCAGGATTTCTGCGATGAGTAGCAGCTGCTTCGTCTTCGCCATCAGAAAGTGCCGGGAGTTTTAGTTTGGCCCTATTCCTTCTATACATAGTTGGCGGCAATAGCGATCGGTGAGGTCCAATCGTGGTCACTCATGACATTACAGTGGTACAGGTCGTTCGTGCTATGGTAAATGCGCGATGCCCAGAGCTGAGAAGTATCAAATATCGCTATTGACGAATACTGCAAACTTGACATCCAATAGAACTGCTCCATATCAGCACCTGTGTAGGGCGGCGCGCATAGGAGTATCGATGTTACAAGAGTTAAATATGTGATATTACATAAAAGATCAGGCCTTGCTCCTGACAACTGTATCTTCTTCTTTTGGTGTGGTAATCCCGTCTCCAGAGGTCTTTTCAGTTGTCATGGGCAATATAAGTAAGTCTACTAACGATCTCGGAGTAGCAGTCGAAGGAGAATTGACATGTGGGGCAGTATTGGGTGGCGTCTTTTTCTGAATGCGTGGGTTATCAAGTTGGTTTCCTTGGGAAGTGGCTTCGCTGCCCAATGAGTCAGGCACAAGCCCATAACGGGCGTGGGACAATTTGGAGTCTTTGGCTGGCGAGCAAGCGGACACCCTATCTGTGGAGATATTTTTTCGCCCAAGATGAGCCTTACCGCCTATCAGAACCTGATCGCGCGCCACGACTTTACGTGTGGGGATGCTATGGCTAAATAAGGCCTGATTTTCTGCTTGTTGGAGCGTGTGGGGGTTGGACCGCCGGTGCATTCCGAAAGTTATTGGTCCTCCCTCGTCGTCGTCCTCATTCTCGTCGTCCTCCACATATCCATCCTCGTCCTCGGCCAGCGACGGAAACGTCTCCGTAGTAATGAGACTATTTAGACCTACAGCTGCTACGGTGCCGTAGTTGTACGGGGGCACAGCAGCATAACTATTATTGGTCTGGCCGACAGAAACGGCATTGGTATTGGCTGAGGATGTGTAATTGGAGACGACATCAATCCCAGGCGACATCAAGAACCACTGTGAGGGAAGATTTTCGACGGGGGGGACGCTGCTGAACATGTTGAAGGGGTCCTCCGTCGAGAGATTCGACGAAGACCTTAGGGGTCGAAGCAGCGGCCGATTCGATGTATTCTGCGCGGGCCCGCTACGCATGCTGCGGATGAGTTGAGGGAGGTTAACAGGCTTTCCAAAGCGCTCACTGTCCTTGACGTCAAAGCGCTCCATCGCATTTTTGTATGCGAAGTCGTCCTCGTACCAGAGGTGGGTCCAATTGGTCACCAAATCGCGGTACTTCTCATAGGTATAACGGTCAATGTCTTGGGGGGCCTTGGTCAGATTCTGGAAACATGCAGAAATGAGGTTCCAGTTGTCCCATGGCAGAAAGTGGATCAGCTTCAAAACGGGGGGCTGAGACGCGGTTGCCGCAGAGCCCTGCTCGTTAGCAATCAACAAATAGTACAGCGACAAGATCTCCCACGACAAGTGGTGCGAATCGGGAGAGTCCTGCTCCGTTAGCCAGCGCGGAAGCAGGTATGAGAGCGTGAGTTGGATCTCTATCCTGTCGTTGTTGTTCACAGTGATTTCGTTGAGATCGTGGTCCTGCAGGTTGTGATACAGCTTCCAGTGATTCAAAGTGTGTCTGAACGACTCGACGACATAGGTGTATCTCGGATTCTGGGCCTGCATCACCTGCAGAACGTTGCAGCCATCTAGCTGCAAGATGTGCTCAAGCAGAATTTCAAAGGGGCGGAGAGACGGGATATTCAGACTCGACACGGAGGGCGGGTGGAACTCGTCGGCCAGAAAGTTCGTCTTAGGCAGCCCCTGTAGAAGCGACCACAGCGCGCTCAGCAGCTGGAATGACCAGAACGTTAGCAGCCGCGTCTCGTACAGCTCCGCGGAGTCGCGCGCCGCCGCGCCCTTCTCGTCCGCCGCGCCCACAGGCAGCAGCTTCTTGTAGTTGATGAACAGCCCCTGCGCCGTCACCTGCGAGAACGCCAGGTGCACCAGCTGGATCGTCCACGCCGTCGCCGGCGTCTGGCGCGTCGTCAGCTGCTTCGGCAACGACATGAAGTAGTACGTCGCCAGCAGCAGCATCTGCAGCGCCGACAGCCCGTCCCGCGACAGCACCACCACCACCTTCGTCACGTTGAACAGCGCCTCCGGGCTGAACAGGCTGTAGTTCCACTGTAGCACGTACATCGCCGCCAGGATCGCCGTCGGGTCCTCCTCGCGCCCGCGCCCGGCGGCCAGCGCGCCCTTCAGGCGCGCCTTCCAGTTGTTCCCGTGCAGCAGCGGCACCAGCACGTGCTCCTTCACAAACGCAGACACCCGCGCCCGCGCCGCCGCCCGCGCCGCCGCTATGTCGTTCCCGTGCAGCCGCGCCAGCACCGCCGGCAGCCCCGTCCCGTCGATCTGGAACGTCCGGTCCAGGTACTGCGCCAGCGACGCGTCGTCCGACGGCACCACCGCCGCCTCCAGCCCCCCGTTCAGCACCGCCTGCCACGTCGCGTTCCCCAGGTACGTCTCCCCGTCCGTGTAGTTCACGTAGTAGTGGAACGAGTCGTTGATGAACGGCAGCGGCGACGTCTGCGCCGGCGCCGGCGCCATGCCCTCGCCCCCATGCAGCCGCTGCAGCTTGATCACCTCCCGCTCCAGCATCTCCGTGTACCCCCGCGGGAACCCGCGCCGCGTCAGCTTGTCGCTGGTCTTGCATTGGTACCCGATCTTCTTGCACGACGTGCAGCTCGGCCGCAGCCCGTCGCACTTGATCTTCTTGAGCCGGCACCGGTCACACGCCTGCGACGACCGCTTCATGTTGGACAGCTCGATCGTCTGCCCGTCGTGCGCCGACAAGCTCCCGTACTTTCGCTTGCCCATGGTCCCTGACCCTGCCCGTCGGGGGCTCCCCGTTATACACGAATCATATATATCTACAAAAACCTCGCCCTGTGCAGCACATAGCGCCCACGGGCTGCTGGACCGTCGGAGATCTTATGTAAGGCCGTCCTGCAACATATGCGGCAAGCTGCTCGGCCTTCCCGGCGCTGGAGCGAGGATACGTGGCGCGCGTGGATGACTCCGGACTGAAGGAAGCTCCCGTACAGCGCGACGCTCCGACAGCTTTAAGCGGCGGCGCACGAAGGTCTGGGCTCCCCCGCAGAGAGGCCAAGATGAGCAAGCCTTTCCAGGGGATAACATTCTGCCCCACAGGGGTGGCCGACAGCGAGCTGGCGGAGCTCCATCGGCGGGTGGTACAGTTAGGGGGGGCGTTCTCGCGGGACCTAACCGCGGAGGTGCACGTGCTCGTGGTGGGCAACCAGCAGTCTGCGAAGTATCGGTACGTGGTGCGGCAGCGCGCAGACGTGGTGCTGGTGGAGCCGCAGGGCGTGGAGGAGGTGTACGCGCGGTGGCTAGCGGGGGAGGAGGCGCTGGGGCCGGAGGGCGAGGGCGGGCGCGAGCAGGCGCTGCGGGCGCTGCGGCGGCGGTTCCAGCCGGGGCCGTTTGGCGGGTTCTACGTTTTCATCGGGCGGGTGGCGGGCGGACGCGTGTCGGCGGCAGAGCTGCAGCAGCTGTGCGAGAGCGGGGGGGCGCGGCGGGTGGTGACGAGCCACTTTGTGCGCGACACGGCGTCGAGCGCGCGCAGCGTGTTTGTGACGGACTGCGCGGAGGGCGCGCGGGCGGCTGCGGCGCGGGAGCAGGGTGTAGCGGTGGTGCACCCGAAGTGGGTGACGGACTGCGTGCGGCGGGGCGCGGTGGTGGAGATGGAGGAGTACGAGCTGGCGCGATGGGCCGGGGCTGCGTGGGAGGAGGTAGGGCGCGACGCGTGTGCGTGCTGGGCGGCGCTGGAGGCGGCGGCGGCGCGCAGCGCGGAGCGCGAGGCGCGGCCCGCGCGGCTGTCGGGGCGGATGCGGCGGAGCGGGACGGAGCTGTGGGCGCGGCGCGTGGAGGGCGGCGGCAGCGCGCGGCCGGCGGCGGCGGACGCGCCGGCGGCGGCGCGCGAGGCGGGCGCGACGGCACGGGGGCTCTTCGGCGGCTACGGGTTCAGCCTGTTCGGGTTCAGCGCGCGGCAGCGCGCGGTGCTGGAGCGCGTGCTGGGGCTGCACGACGGCGCGAGCTGCGAGTACCCGGGCGTGTGCGAGGGCGCGCGCGCGGTGTACCTGTGCCCGAGCGAGCTGGCGGTGGACCGGCTGCCGGCGGGCGTGGAGTGGACTACGGAGTTCTACGTGGAGCGCTGTCTGCACTACCGCGAGCTGCTGCCGGCGGACCCGTGGGCACGGCCGTTCTACACGGCGTTCCGCGCGCAGCCGGCCGCGGCGCTGCTGCGCGGGCACGCGCAGCTGACGGTGCACATGACCGGGTTCCAGGGCGTGGAGCTGCTGCACATGAACAAGTTGCTGGGACACCTCGAGCGGATGGGCGTGCAGAACACGCCGACGCTGACGCCCAAGACGGACGTGCTGCTGGTCAACCTGGCCCAGCTCAACTCGATCCCCGAGGAGCACACGCTCCGGCAGAACAAATATGCCGCCATGTTCGCAATGCGGCGCGAGCACAACCAGGTGTTCCGCGATGTGATGAAGCGCAAAATCGAGTTTGCCAACAGGCACTCGATCCCGCTGGTTACGCCGGGCTTTTTGCTCGAACTATTCGGGCGTGCAGCCCGCGCGAAGCGCGACCGCACATCCGGCAAGCTGTACCTCAACGACAGCAATTGGTGCATTGTTAGTCCGCGCGGCGCACGTGAAGATTACCTAATAACCCTCGATGTGTCGGAGCCCGCGCTCCCCTCCCCCTCGCGTGCCCATGTGGACGTCGCTGCAATTAAGCTTCTGAAGGGGGATGGCAAGACGCCGGCCAAGGAGTCCGGTCGCAAGGCTATGCGCCAGGCGACGGCGCGGCCGCGTTTGGCGCCGCCGTCGCCGACCCCCGCCGAAACTCACCCCGCGAAACGGCAGAAGCTCGCAGATCTAGAGCCTTTGAAACGCTCCGCGAGCTGGGGTAGCATTATGGCTGCGGATAGCGCGGAGCCAGAGCGCTCTGCGAGCTCACCCGAGAGGGCGTCGGCGACAGATGACGAAGAGAACTACACGCAGGTAACCTATGGCACTAGTGACACCAAGTCTGAGCACGAGAAGCCTGCGGGTCGCCGAAAAACCCGGCAGTCATATAAGGATCTTTTGTAAATGTTGTGTATGAACGTCTGTGATGAGTTGCATCTCGAACTTTCCACGGTGTTGCCGCGATATCAAAAAAAGCGTTATGAAGACCTACGCACTCGCCCCTAAATCTTCGAGTACACGAGTGGAGCATGAATGCGCTTAAGGAACGTAAGGAGGCGTTTGTCTCTGGACTTGAAGGTGGCAGCATCGCAGAGATCAATTTGGTGACAACAGTCGCTCTAACAGCATACTTTGGGTGGCAATTACTGAACAGACGGTTGGATAGTGTGCCACTCGTCGTGGACTTTCTTCTGAACTGGGCGGGGCTTCTGCTCTCGATTACCGTCTATGCTAATGACCCCGTCCTGCTGAACCTGCTGATTGCTGTGCCCTGCATTGTTCAGCTGCAGATCTTGGGGCGCTCCTCGCAGCGCAAAACGCAGCCGCAAAAGGGCAAGGAGAGCGCGCGCCTCGGACTGGACAGGAAGCCCTTTATCACTGCGTATAGAGGGGGCATGCTGATAATCACATGCCTGGCAATTTTGGCAGTCGACTTTCCGGTGTTTCCGAGACGGTTCGCGAAGGTCGAGACCTGGGGTACGTCGCTGATGGACCTCGGAGTGGGCTCATTTGTCTTCAGCAATGGCCTTGTTGCAGCCAGTGCACTACTCAAGCAAGAGATCTCCGGCCAGCGGCCGCCGCTTTGGAGCCGCCTGGTCTCTTCGGTGCGGTCCGCCGGTATACTTTTGGCGCTTGGGGTGGCCCGGCTGGTTAGTGTCAAGGGCTTGGAGTACCAAGAGCATGTCACTGAGTATGGCACTAGCTGGAACTTCTTCTTCACCTTGGCGCTCGTACCGCTGGCAATGATACTTGTCGACCCCATTTGCACGTATGTGCCACGGGTGTTCATTGCTCTCTTATTATCGGTATTCTCGGAGTATCTTCTGCAGAAAGAGGGTTTCCTACAGTTTATGATTATGTCAAAGAGAGATAACTTCTTCAATTCTAACAGGGAAGGTATACTGTCATTCCTGGGCTATTGCGCGATATTTCTACTGGGCCAGAACACCGGATTTTATGTGCTGGGTAATCGGCCAACCGTGAACAACTTATATCGTCCTTCAGGGCAATCATGGCAGCAAAATCGCAGACAAAGGCTTTCCGCATGGGACAAGTGGACATCTGTGACCCCCTTGGCTGGATTACTGGCCTGGTTCTTTATCACAGTGGCTCTTTTCCAGCTCACTATGGCATACCATCCATATACCGTTTCGAGACGTTTCGCAAATCTTCCATATGTGTTATGGGTTGCCGCGTATAACCTGGGATTCCTATCGATGTATTGCATGGTCGACTCTCTCTTCAACCTAAGTCAGCATTCCAATAACGTACCAGTAACCTTGGACGCCGTCAATTCCAATGGTCTGTTTGTATTCCTGCTCGCCAATTGCTTAACTGGCCTGATCAATATGAATATGAATACGCTAGACAGCACACTTACAGTCCAGATTGCCGCGCTTTTCGGCTACGCGACAGTTATTGCTTCAGTTGCTATTATTATGTATAAATGCAGGATATTCATTAAACTATAATAGAAAATGACTATGTAACATCCTAATCTAAGACAATTACCTCATCATTTATGCTTGGCGAGCTTTTACGAGCCCGCTTCAATCTCGATAAGATATCCTCACCAGGTTGGCATTCATCGGTGCCTTTCTTGACTTTCCGCCTCGAGCCAGCTCGCTTAGCCGCCTCATCTCTGGAGGCATCCGCCAAAACCTTCGCATTTGTCAAGATTGGTCGATTGTCAACCCTCAGATCATCTGGATTATGAAGTAACTGGGCGGCAGTAATTTCATCATCGCACTTTATTTTCACCTTTGTAGTCTCTTCATCGTCGGAAAAGTCCTCTAACTTAATGGCGTGCGCGATAATACGATGCTGATTATTTGTTGGCACAACAGCCAATGATCTTGTACGTTCCTTAATGCTTCGAGCCTCGGGAGCTTCGCTTTCTTCTTGTTTTATAGCAGTTTCGCGTTTTGGGGATTGAGGAATGGACATTGGCTGATCGAACTCCGATTTTGGAGCATTTAGTGGACGCCTTGTAGGGCTCAGACTGATATTTTCATGCGGTTTTGGTGCTTTCGAAGCGGTTCTAGTCGGGCTCAAACTAACTCTCTCACCTGATTTTGGAGCAAACTGTTTAACCGCTGGAGCGTTTCCCTTCGCTGATGGTACCTTAGAAGGTGCGAACTTTCGACCAGTAGCGTTATTCGTTGGTTGAGGCCTTGGTGCTAAGTTGCGGTTGGCACTTTTCGCCGAGTTAACAACATTGTTTTTATAATCCAAGGAGTGAAGATGCATCGAAGCTGTAGTGAAACCAAGTGGAAGGGCTGCTTTCCCCACATTTTCGGTAAAATCTACATTACTTACATGCATCACACGTTCGTTCTTCCAAATTAAAAACTCCCTATTGCCTGTAACAAAAGTCCGGTAATCATCTAATAGTTTTTCGAGTTTGAACGTAAGAGTATTTGGCCGTGTCCTGTTAAGAGCCTTGTAGAACGCGTCTATGAAACCAACATTGTCAAACAATTGCTGGGCACTAGTCAGTGTAACTAACACTTCAGGTGTCAAAAACTGACTTGGGACAATTGGATATCTTTCGGTATTTTCTGTTGCACTGATGTACAGTAAATATTTTGCCCTGGTCAATGCGACGAAAAACATCCTCCTCTCCTCATCAAGACCCTCATTTGCTTTTGATTTGTTTTTCTTTGGGCTATTTGCGTCGTTATTTGGAATTTCTTCAGTTTCATGCCCTTCCCCGTTTTCATCGTCATCATCAGACTCTTCATCCTTCGAGTTTGCATAAACGCATGGGATTATACCTTCTACGCAACCAGGAATAAAAACGATTGGCCATTCAAGCCCCTTTGAACCATGAATAGTTGTTATAGTCACAACCCCATTCTTCGCCCGTAGTTCGTTAGCTTGCTGTTGTGCCTTTGTGAGACCCTTGGGATCGATGGCTTCAGTCGTCGTATACAAGTTGATAAAATTAATAAATCTCCGAAGAAGGTTATAGATATCAATCTTGGTATCTTCAGGGAGTGATTTATTATCCTCTTTGTCCTTCTCGCTATTAGAATTCGTGTTTTCACAACTCGAAGCTCTCGCATTTGTAGCCCACTGTGTTTTGTGGTCTTTCTTTATTACGGGAGTATCAACAGCGCAAGGCTCATGCGTTTTAGGATTCAGGTGGATAGTGTATTTCGGATCCATATCTTCAGGTATAAAGGCCAGAAAGTGGGACCTGACAAGCTGTATGTTCCGATGTCTTTTATTCTCGTTATTAGGATCGGAATCCCCCAATCCCTTCGTCTTCCTATCTCCCTTATCATCTTCAAAGAGAAATTCGTTCTTTAGGCCAGATGCATCATATAAGTAATCAAATAATTGCTCTCTAGTTGATAATGTAGGATTTTCATCACATATTTCCCTGGCTTTATCCATCAATGCAATAAACTGACGAACTGCAAGCCGCCCTTTTGAGCTTAACTTGTCACCCTTCGCAGTGTTGCTAAAAAGCCTCAAGATCTCAAGCGGAGGCCGGTTAGGCTCTTCATCAAATGCTTTCTCAAACTGTGAAATAGCAACATCGCCAAGACCTTTCGAGGGATATTTTAGCGATCGTATGATCGCATATCTGTCAACATCTGAGCATACAATTTTAATGAGGTCTAGTATTGCCTTGGTTTCCTTCCTTTCCCAAAATGATACGGATTTCACAATTTTATATGGAATGCGGTGATCTATTAGAGCGCGTTCCAGAGGTTCAATCTGTCGCCTTTGTCTGACTAGGATGGCAAAATCATCATAGGAAAACAATCCAGGTATGGCCTTCAGGTACAGGATTTCTTTACAGATTGTGGGGCCTTCCAAGAACCTATCAGGGAACTTCATGTATACTGGTTTAAGATCATATGAAAACTGTGCCTTCAACGGCAGTCTAAAGGTTCTACCATCCGACTGCTGCTTTATTACATGCTCCGACGTGTCCAAGATATTCTGTGTCGAACGGTAATTTTCCTCGAGTACTACATGGCCATACTCAATTGGGCATTTCTGTATCATCTCTTCGAAGTTCCGCGCTAAGGCGGAACGGAATGCATAGATGCTCTGATCGGGGTCGCCCACAACGGTGACTCCTTCGCATGACTGGTGTCTTCCTCGTGAAAGCAAATACATCAGTTCTAACTGAATGCTATTTGTATCTTGAAACTCATCGACCATGACGTGCTTTATGTGGGACCAGCATCTATTCGTGGACAGGAGTTTGAACGAGTAGAAAAGCAGGTCATCGTAGTCGAGACCGCCTTGTCGAAGTAGCTCTTCCTGATAAGACCTGTAGAAATGATAGAGCGCCTCGTCGTGAGTATCTAGCTCCTTATAGGCCTCTGGACTCAATGCCTCCGCCTTCAAACGGGAGATATTCTTCCGGATAGCCTTGTCTGCCAAAGCCCATTCCCCGTTCCGGTTGGGCAGGCACAGGTTCACTTTGTTCGCGCGATAGGAAAGGGCATAGTCTCGTATCTGGTCCGGGCAGTCGGCTACAAGCTTCTTGATGATGGGGTCCGTTTCCGCTGGCGAAAACACTCTCCAGCTGCTCGGAAGACCAATCAGCTCGCCATGCTGGTGCAGCAAATTGGCGCAGATAGAGTGGAATGTCCCGATCAGCAGCTTGCTCGTGTCGAACCCGCACCGCTGCAGAATCGGCTCAACACGCGCCTTTATCTCGTCTGCCGCCTTCTTCGTGAAGGTCGTCATGATTATGGACAGCGGATTGATCTTTTTAATGGCAACTAGGTATGCATATCTAGTGGTGAGCACTTTCGTCTTACCAGTCCCTGGACCAGCCACTATCTGCAGGGCCTTCGTAGGGTCAAACGTGACTGCCTCGTACTGTCGTTGATTTAAACCATTGAATAGTTCAAACTCCATTGTAGCTCTGCACACGCTCCCAATTCTAACCGCGTTGACGCCGTTGCCCTACTAGTAGCTCTCTTTTATTTGGTATGTCTCTTATCCTCGTGGTTGCGCACGCCAAAAACGCGTTTACTTTCATGAAAGTTAAAGCTTAACATTACAGAAATTGATAAATAAGGTCGAAGAAAGTCTAGGAGCTTGATGCTGTGAGGAACGAGCACCTGACAGCTGCAAAGCCAGCACAGCACGTCAGGAGGTTGAGACGTTCGTCTACAACGCCCATATCTTGTACTGTGATCTGTTTCGTAACTATATGCAACATACGTAAATTTCGATTCTAGATACACTGCGACTAGCGCTGTGAGTTTCTCGTGAGTTTGCTATTGTTCAACTTATCATTTTGCTTGATGAAGTTGTAGAGATCAGTGTCCCTGAAATTAAATTCCTTGGGCACCTGGCAGAACGGATGCGAAAGCAAGGTATCGGCGGTGGGCCGCTCCTCAGGGTCAATCATAAAACAGTCATCCAAGAATGCCCGGCCGTCTTGAGATATGTGGGGTAGGGTATCCTCAGGAATGGGTGGAGCGGACTTGGACTTACCGATCTGGAACATGGCGGCCACGACTTCGAGGTTGGACCACGGCCGCTTGCCCGCGAACATCTCCAGTACCACGCAGCCGAGGGACCATATATCCACCTTGGCACTGTAGCCCTGGGTGGTATCGACCATTTCCGGTGCCATCCAGAACACTGTTCCCCGCATGGTCATCTCAGAGTTGGAGTAGATGTTGTTAGACTTCCTGGAGATGCCGAAGTCGCTGATTTTGCAGACACCGTCGTTGTCTAGTAATAGGTTGTCTGCCTTCATATCGCGATGCAGGATACCACGAAGGTGCAAATACGCAAGGCCTTCGAGCACCTGGGTGGTCAGAAAGCGGATCAGTTGCTCGTCGAAATGGCCATAGAGTCGTATGAGTGAGCCAACGGAGCCGCCTGCCACATATTCGAGGAAGAGACTGTAGATGCAGTTCTTGTTTTCGAAGCCTAGATACTGCACAATGTTGAGGTGATCCAGGTCCTTCAGTGTGGATACTTCTGATATTAACGCCTCTGCATTATTGACAGTAGTTTCATCTTGAGAGCCAAATTTAGGGACTTCTACCTGCTTCACGGCCATCATTTCCCCGGTGGTAACATTGAGGCCTAGGTATACTGCGCCAAAAGACCCCTTCCCGATCATCTCACCTTTGATCCATGCAAATTCACGGTATTCCCCCTTCGAATTCTTCGATTTGTTGATGGACACCATCCGCTTGTCAGTCACTTCAACGACTCTAGTACCCCACATTTTGGTATTCTGTCGCTTTAGATTATTGTAAAGTGACTTCTTTCTCGCCTCACTCGCCTCCCTAGCTATGGATCTGATGGTCTTCGTCCGCTTGGGCGGTTTCAGGTTCCTTACAGGCATGGGCTGCGGGCTGTCAGATTTCTTTGTTATCAAAAGGCGTGGAGTGGACTGCCGCATGGAACTCTCAGAGGAAATGGTCGATACTTTGCTCAAGGGAGTCAGATCCTGGTCGGGCATCTTGTTTGCCTCGGAATCTGGCGATGCAGGGGGGGTCAAGCCCTCTAATATTGGTTTGTCAAGATCCGTGCCAGGGAAGAACATTTCCAGATTCTGGTAGACAACCTCGGTAGTAGGTCTTAGCGTCATCTTCCGTCCTACGAGGTTACACACGCTATCACCTTCTTCCTTGATAGAATCCACGATAGAATCTTCAGAGGTTTTTGCATCATTCTTAATTGAACTTTGGAGTTCAACAGAACTTGCTACGGAAAAGTTACTATCATCGCCAGTAGTACTGTCAGAAACGCTTATCTTGGAAGCATCCAGACTCGTTGTATTGGTGGTAGACCATATTATATCATCTGATGATTCGCTGTTCTCGCTGTCATAATCTGATAGATCTGGCGCATCCGCGAACGAGATCTCGTTTTCATCAAAGATATCAGCTGCAGATGTCGAGGAAACCATTCGGCGGGTACTAATCCTTTTCTTAAGCCTTGGCGGTGAATAAAGAGAAGGATTGTTACCCATCTTGGATATGGAATTCCGAGAGCGCTGTTTCTGGATGTATTGTGTAACTGGATTGGTATGCATCTGTTCCTCGACCTTCCTAGTTCCCGGATGCACGCCAACTCCTTTAAATCCTTGAGGCACTAGCTTTTGTGTCGAAAAAGGCCCATATGGACGATTAGGAGGCTCATTGGAAACAGGGGAATCCGAGACTGAAGTCATAACTTTTGTATCCACTGTCATTGTGCTACCAATACTTGGGGGTGGAGGGGGTCGCGTTTTGTTCTTCACATATGTACCCGCATGCTGCCGCTGCGGTTTCGTCGGGGAATTGGAGATGGATTTCTGTTCCACTAAACTGCTTTGAATAGAAGAGGATGAGGCCAATGAAACCTGTGAACTTGTTCGAGGAGGTCTCGGAGCCTCCCTCTTTGGGGCAAGTTTGGGTCTGATGTAGGGTGATTCGCGTCCCTTATTAAAATCTATATCCGTGACACTTGCTTTCCGAATGACCTTAAAGCTGCTTTTCTTTATTTCGTCAATCGAGGAGGGAAGAGAGGCGGCTTTGGTAGTTGACCTCAGCAAAGAGATATTCATAGGGGATGTCCCCTCGGAGAGTCGTTCCTTTATGTTCCAGTAGTCCACCTCTGGGCTATGGGTGGCTGCACTTTGGTCATAGTAGTGGCTAGGAGTTTGAGGATAAACTCTTCTACCCGTGATATTCCCGTGCTCATCAATCGAAGTGATATCTGAGAAAGAATTAGTGTCATCATTGGAGCTAATGAAGCTGCTAGCTGCTGACCGCAGCGAGCCTTTACTTCTACTCATCTCAGTAGTTATGTTATGGTCAGAAGTAAAACTATCATTCTTCAGACGCAGGTGCATCCTCGTTGCATCCTTGACATAGAACTTGAGGTGTCGCGTGTTCAGTTTACGCTGGCCAATGGCCGCGATAACATCGTCTGAGAGCGATACGCCAGGGTCACATCCAAGATCGGTTAGATGGATGGTATAGGCTTTACTCGATATGCCGAGAAAGGCAGTCATGCCATCTTTCAGCTCCTGAGTTGTTTTATAAGGAGCAATATTCAGCGGCAGAAATATTCTATTGTCCTTGGTAACGAGGACGTACTGGGCAGAGCTATCTTGTTTCTGTGATGGATAGTGCTTTTCTTCTAGGACCAAATCATCAATTATCGGCGCCTCCAAGGTTGCCGTTGCTGGTGGATCCTCATTGTTTGCCGAGCATTCATCTGGTGATTCTTGAAGCGTCTGAATATAACTGGAATTCCGGCCACTCGTCAACTGCTTTATACGAGAGGGCGTATATTGTTCGGTAGACGGCAAAGCTCTTTTTTTCAGTTTATCCCATATGGTAGACTTGTCATCGATATGCCTTGGAGACACACGCATAGGAGAAGGAAGAGTATCGTTATACTTCTTGACGGCTATCTGCTCGCCTTGCGGGGCAGTCCCGCCTACCGCTTTAGTAATTTCGTCCGCACTCCCAAAAAGGTTGTTGAACAGCGAGGAGTCAGACGAGCTACTCTTGTGATCCTTGCGGAACATATTATGATTCCCTGGAGAGAGTGGAGACGACTGTGATTTCAAGGTCGAGGCAGGCGAGGACGAGGTAGACCGCTCGATCGACGAAAACGGCCGCGGCGGTATACTGATCTTCATGGCCGGCAGCGTCTTGCAGTCGTCGTCTACATCGTTCTTGATATTGCTGCTGGACGAGCTTCGCAGCGAGATGAAGCTCCGCCGGTATAGTACGCTAGCGCTCTTCGCCTTGCGGTGGTTCTTGCTGCTCCCCGCACGATCGTCCGCCACCTCCACTGTCTTCCGCGGTGTAACTCCCTCCGCAGCAGTCAGCGTCCGCTGTTCCGACGCAACACTCCTGCGCCGCCGGTACCTCAAGCTGCAGTCGGCAGAGCCCTTGGAGTCGTTCGACTTGTTACTTCGCTGCCGCCGGTGGCTGTTCGACACGTTCTCCTCCAGCGTCCGCTTCAACAGGTGCTGAAACCGGTTGTACGAGCTGTTCTTCGTCGCAGACAGGAAGCTCTCGTACTTGTTGAAGTTATCGTGCGCCAGCAGCTGCAGGAACTTCTTCCCCGAGATGTGGTTGCGCTTGAAGAACAGAATCCACTGTTCGTCGAAGTCGTGCGCCTTGAACCACGACATCACCCGCTGCATCGTCCACTGCTCCGGGTCCGTGACATCCCACGAGTACAGCGTCTTCTCCGCCTGCTCCTCCACACTCAGCCGCTGCCCGTCCGCAGAGAACATATGCGGGTCGCTCGGGCTTAGCAGCACCGACGTGTAGCTGCCACTGCCAACGTCATCGCACAGAATCACAACAGACTGCCCGCCCTCCCCGTTCTTTATCACCTCGCTTTCAATACCCCCCATTTCCACCGGTATCTGCGGCAGTGGCTTCACTGCTGTGGCTTTCGACCCTCCTGATGTGTTTTGTGGGGTCCGACCGGAGGAACCCGAACTTGACCGCGAGTGTGACGAAACATTAAGTCGCTTAAGAAACGCCATATTGCCGCTCCGGATTATCGCAGTCTCGCTTGTCCTCGTCTAGCACACTCAGAATGATGCAGAAATGCCTTGCGAGTTCTGTGCTTTATGACTGCACGCGTAGCAGGCTTTTCAAAATTCTTGGCTTGACCACATCAAACGTAATATTAACAAATCATGCGCGAAACGCCTATGCGGGTGAATGTTGTCATTCTAGATATACAGGCGAGATTATATACATGGAAGGCACCCAGTAGTGGCCGCAGCCCGCAATACGAGAGGGCTGGGTGACTAGTTCAGGCGTAGTTCCGAGATGCGCAGAATGGTGAGGTCAGCCTTGTTGAGCGCGTGACGGACACGCCGGTTGCGGCGCTTCGTGACCTCTCTGACCCGCAGCGGCCGTTTGGTCTTCTCGATGACGGTGGCCTGCAGCGAGTATAGCGACGGGTCTATGGGGTGGTCGACGAGCTTGTAGTTGCGGGAGCCGATGGTGGTGACGTCGTTGAGGTGAAGGACGTCGCCGACGTCCGCCTGCTTCAGCTTGAAGGGCAGGATGACCTGGTCACCCTTGGTGACGAGGTAAGGCCGGTTGTGTATGCGGAAGACGGCGTAGAGGTCGTTGGCGAGGCGGAGCGGGCCGAGGTCTGCGGGGGCGGCCTGCTGGTGGAGCACGGGGCCGAGGCTGAACAGCCTGCAAGCCGCGGCGGGGCCGGCAAGCGGCCAGCGGGGGGCTGCTGCGCGCAGCAACGTCTGCCGGAGGACTGGTAGCATAACTTGGACAGTGGCTTCGTGGCTTCGGGGTACACTGTGGAGTGGTGAGCCGGGCAAAGCAGCAATTTTTTCAGTTACGGACGGTGATCACGTGATCGCTATACAGAGTCGCGGACTTCGGGCATCGCTGCCGGCAGGCAGGCGCGAGGCGGGGTGCGGAGTGGGCGCCTAGGTGGTCTTCTTGGCGCCCGCGGCGGTGCTTCTCAACGCCTTCATGACCTTTCTTCTCTGGGCGATGACGTGGAGGTACAGCATTGGGAACCCGGGGATGTACACCAGCATCGCGGCAACGAGCGCGAGCCTCGCCCAGGCGCCGTATCTGGCCTCCGCGTGGGGCAGCGCGGAATAGATGATGAGCAGCTCGCTCATAACGCCCAGCGGGTACAGAACCCAGAACAGGTTGTATCTCAGGATCGTCAGCCACTTGGGGGTGCCTGCGCTGCGCACCAGGTTACAGAAGTAGTACGAGTAGCGGACGATCTCCGTGATGGACCATGCGAGCAGGAGGGTGATGTAGGGCCAGTCTGAAGCGTTTGGTGCCTCGGGGATGTAGCGGAAGATGCAGACCACGACCAACACGCGCGACAACACCTGCGCCACAGTGGTGGAGACGGGTGTCTTGACGATCCCCGTAGCGGCGTTGAAGACCTCAATCAGCATGCCACACTGGACGACGGTCACGAGACCCCTTGTCGCGGCGTAGAATCTGGGTTGGCCGATGCGCGGGTACACGAGGGCCACGTTGGCCAGGACGTACGCCCAGCTGAGGGCCGAGAAGAGATTGTACAGGGCTAGGGTGCCGAACGAAGTCTTGGTAGCCATGTTGCGGAGTATCGTTACCTGCTTCTCCTTGCTGGAAGCCGGAAGAGGTCGAAATTTTTATATGGAGTTCGGTACTAAGCTCGCATCCCGCTACTGCAAAGTATCGGAGCTACAAGCGATGAATACAATTACATTACGACTATGTATATAAAATGGTAGGTATGGGCACCCAGATACTGTAAATTTACACATCTCAACGAAATATACAAAGTTCCTTCGTATGTCCGGCCGAGATGCGGTGAAATGAGTAGAAATTTTGAGTACAGAAGAGCACACGCACGTGCACGCTACTCATCTTTATGCAGGTCCTTTGATCTATTGAACATGTTGTTGTTCATACCAATTATTCTTGTCGAGTGCTGTTCAGGTGAAGTCCACATTTTCTCGTCTTTGCTTGATGTTCGACACAAAGCATACTCGGTTCCGCTCTGGTCAAGTTCGGTACTCTCATCAAAGCCTGGGGTCCCCTCCACGACTATCATTTCCTCGTCGCTCTCATCGCTGTCGCCCTCTTCTGCGACTTCGCTAGTTTTGCGGTAGACATTCTCCGGTTGCGAGGGCAGCATGTTGGAATACAGCGGGTGATTGGGCTTCGCGTACGACTGACCGTCGTCGTTCGGGTCCATGTAGTCGTCACCGTCCTCATGGTCCTGAAGATCAAATTGCTGATGGTGGAAAATACTCTGCTTTGACATGGCGGAAGATTCGATTTGGATTTCAGACTGATAATTAGACGAGGCTTCGCCGGGCCTGTTGCTGCCTGACACTGAAGCCCATTGGCCCTCATCTTCATTATCCGGAGAAAAGCTGGTGGTATTGTAGTCGTTTGCCAGCTGGTGAGACATGTAATTCCGGAACTTGTTATCCGTGTCTGCGTTGCTGGCTTCCTCAATGTCGTCAATATTGTCGTTATCCAATTGGTTAAGGTGGATACGAGTGGTGTGGCCGCTCCCATCTTCATACTCGTAATAACGGTTGCCGTCAACATCGCTGTACTCCGCATAATTCTCATCGTCGTGCTCCGCGTAAGAACCATGATATATCTCATCGCTATTGTAGTACCGGGCGTTATCTTCCTCGTTTGCCCCTTTTCCGACATTCCGGCCTTCTTCTTCAGCGAGATCGCCCAATACCGTGCTATATTTGCCCCTTGTTTCAGCCAAGACAAGTTCTGTATACTCCCTCCACCGCTGATCATTTAAACTTTCGCTTATAACGGGGTTACTAAACGAAATTTTCATCTCATCGATGTAGGAAGCGAACTTGGCAACTTCTTCGGCCACCAGCGTCAAGTGGCCCATATAGCCTAGGCGAAGACCAGTTTCTCTCTCGTACTCATGACATTTGCGATCACCTTCAATTATAGCCTCTGTTATGTGAGCAGATGCAAACAAATCAGCAAGGAGGAACCTGTTATATCCTGTCTTCAAAGGACCGTTAAAAATTTGCTGTACAATGTCGAAGACAACATTGTGTAAGAAATTATTCCACGGATACTTGAAGAACATCCCCAAAATGGTGGTTATAATTTTATTGTCCTGTAGTGCAATTTTGAGCTGGTCACCAACCACCGGCTTTTCCCGCAATGCCTGTTCTGACAACTCTGCATCTGATGAATCCTCTGAATGAATTTCGGTGCCCAGCTGATGAATAGGGGTTGTCGCCTGCTGAGAATCTGAATTAAGGCTCTCAACACTGTTATCGCTGGAAGGTCTCTTATCAGTCACCAGCTGCAAATCTCTAATCTTCTTAGCTAAATCTTCTTCTTCTATTGGAGAAACAGAGACGGACCTTTCCTCATCATGGCAATTCTTTGGAATCCCATATCCTTCTAGCCTTAGCACGCATTCCCTGTCAATATCCCTTTCATTAACTATTTCCTCGCCTTTTGGCTCGTTTAGCAAGCCCATGTTGGAGCAATGCAACAATTCTGCAATTAACTCGCAAATTTTAAACCTTTCAAAACCTAATGGTTCGATTGTTCCAAAAGGAGTTTCAAGAGGAGGTAATTTTGTATCAAGTAGCATAGCATTAAACTCAGGTAGCTTATTGGCAAAACTTTTCACCAAATGACCCAAATATACCGGATCTCTATCATTTGGTGGATGAGTCTTCAAAGTTGTGTACATCACCTGAAAGAAATCATAATCAGAATTATTCTTTCTAATCAGTTCGATAACTATGCCCACGCCGTTGCTCAAAGAAGTACCCCCATTCAACATAATATCTCCTAACTTTGAAGCCATAGCAGGGGATACCAACTCACGAGTTAACTCATTTGGTCCAATTGCAGAAGCGATCTCATTGTTAGAGTTTGCACTTATAGTAATTAATGCTTTTAGAAAGTCACCTGCGGCGGATTGCACAGATGAGGACCATTCCGGTGATAGGTGGTCCAATAGTTTCGATATCAACTTTTGGTACTTTAACAAACCAATTACATGTGTGGGGGTATCCGGTTTATCAGTAGAAATGACTTTAAGTAGGAAGTCCATCAAAGGGGGGTTATCTATATGAGTCAAATACCTGTCCACCAAATTATCTTGGTTCAAAATAAATCGAATCATTGAGGCTATATCCATGTCTAGTAGTCTTTCATTAATTTTCATAAAGTAGGTCGATGCCACAATCGAGAGGGGGGCAGGATGATCAAGGATTGACCATAATTTGTAAAGTAGTTCATCATGTTCAATGAATGCCGAAGAAATAGGCCATACATCGGCAGAAAGTATTTCTGCTGCCATTCTTGCTCTCCTAGACTGTACCTGTTCATCTGTCTCTTGTGGTTGAGTGCCAGTGTTACTGGAATCTGACTCGTCATGCCCTAGCTCTGCTACTTCACCACCATGCAGTTGCTCTGCTTCTTTGTCCTCGGTACTCTCCAAAAGTGGTTCCAGATCAACGTGTTCATCGTCATTATCCTCCTCTTCGCTTAAATCCAACGTTTCCTCCAAGATACGCTCGTTCGTCACATAGTCTACCAAAACGTCCAACACCGCGGGATACTTGAAAAAGATCATCAACTTGAAGTTAGAACACATCAACTCAGTGTATAGCTCCTCGTCATCTAATAGCTCGTTGAGCACCTCGAGATTGGGCCTGTAATTCTTGTATTCCGACTCGGTTTCAGGTAGTTCCCCACCTTCCAACGGCCGCTGCGCCCGCGAGCCACGTTGCTCGCCTTCCTCGCCTTCTTCTTCCTCCTCGTGTTCCGACTCGATAACATCAAACCGTTTCTCTTCTTTGGACCTCTTTGCCTCATTTTCCTGCTCGGTCTCTGCTCGGCTTCGTTCCTCAACGCGAATAAAGGCGCGGTTAAGCAGCTTGGTCAAAGACGACTCCGTCGAGTATTCCTGACTAAACTTCCAAAAAGAGCCCGACATGGTTCGTTTCTTGGATGTACAAACTTCTATCAGCACAGCGCTGAAATGCCACTTTCACTTCAACTGCGAGCAACGCGTCCAGCAAATCCTGGCCCTTACAATTTGTCAACGGCTCTGAACCTTACGGATGGTCTAGAGTCCTCGTTGCTCCGAAAAATCCAGTATACAGGTATGGACTGCCGTGCGCACCTCGTCACAAAACACCAGAACCTTCAAGAGCTCTGCAAAAACCAACGTCTGGCACTCAACTGGCAGATAATATGGGGATATGAATAACGTTCTCCCTCTGATTCCTTCGTCTTCGCTCCGCACGCTACCAGCTAAAACTTGTCAATCAACTACTAGAAGTGGACCGAGGTGAAAGAAGTGTAACCGTCCACCCGTTACCCGGGTTAAAAATTTTAGGTTCGCCAAACGAAAATTTTGTGATGATTTGTTAAGCTACCGGGCCGGTAGCGAGCTTCGAATACGGCACGTGACCGAATGACGATATACGATACATGGGGATATAGTGGGTAGCAGGTCTATCATATGAAGTCTAGCCGGTCTAAGAACCTGTCTATGAGCGGTAGGATGCCAGTGTCTGGAGGATAGAGCCCGTGGATGCGACTGCGGATGACATCCTTCGGATGTACTTCGCAGAAGCGACGTAAGACGAGGATTGTCAGTGTCTGACACCAGTCATAGAAACGTGCAGCGTAGGCCGCATTGGCGACAACAAGACGCAAGATAACATCAGTATCTAGGGTAGTAAGACTACCGTCGAGGAAGAGGTGCAGAAGCTTGTGAGCAGATATAACATCAAAGCGCACGAGAATGCTAGTCCGCAAACAAGCAACAGCCTCGTCCATGTAGCGGGTGCGCAGAAGGGTCAAGCCGAGTAGCTGCCACTCAAGTCCACTGTTCTGAAGATCCTGTGTGTGGAGTGGGGAGTTGGCAGAGACACGTAAGTCTTCATATAAGTTGAGAAAGAGCTCATCAAGCCATTTTTCGCAGAGGCGTTTCTGCTTAAGTTCAGGCACCACTGTCGGACTTGTGGAGTGCTCGCTGCGCATGACGAAAATGCGTGCACGAATGTCGAGGAAGCGGTTCCAGCCGATACGTGCGACAATATCCATGAGCAAGCTGTAAACACGCTCATCCCCGCCGGACAGGCGAGTCGAACTAGAATTTCGTTGGAGGACGCCACGGTCCTTGATAGCGTTATTCTCACTCGGAGACACAAATGCCAGTAAGTTGAAGCTATCCGGGCCATATATCGGGCCCAACTTCATGCAGGGCCCGTTCCAGATTTCCTCTATGCATCCTGCAGCTGTAGACGGTCTTGACATAACCGTTCGGCCATATATCATCGTCTGCAGAGCCAAGTGGTTGGAATGTGGAACAGAGTGAGATATATAATTGGTCTCAACGGAATAGAGATCAGAAGTTGGCCCTAGGCTCATCGGTCTCTTGTAGTAATTGGAGTCAATTAGGTCTATCATGGATGCTGCGTAGCCAGGAGTACCTTGAGCTAAGCGTGGCATGCAATTGATCGCTAGTAAGGCTTCATCATACTGTCCAAGCCCGATGTAACATGTCGCTAGTTGCTCCCAAGAAAGGAAGTTATCATGCACAAGAGACGTCGCTTTCTGAGCCAAGGGAAGGGCAAACTCGTAGTCTTCCTTCTGTAGTAGGAACCCGACCTGCACGTTCAATAAGTCGATGGCGTTCTGCAGGTCTCTGTTGTGGAGGGCCGCTATGTTCGGAAGAAAGCGAGTAACCGTGCTGTTCAGAAACTGGACCGCTTTAAGTTCATTTGAATTGCTGCATATTGCAACTTTTGCCTGCATCAGTCTATAAATAAAATCGTTCGCTGGATCGCCTTCTATCAATTGCTGCAAACATTCAATAGCGTATGTGAACAATCCGGGGTTGATAGATAAGAACTTCAGTAGCGCATCGGCCAGGTAGTTCTGCAGACTCGTCACAGACGTGTGCACTGTGAGGTCGACGCCCGTGTCCTTGGCGCGCGGCAAATACTTGCAGAGCAAAAATACCACGTTTTCGGAGTAGCTTCTGCCGTTCTCCGCCCCAATTGGGTACTCTATCAGCCCGGGGACCTTGCGCCGGCGGTCGCTGTTGATCACCATACTCCGAATGCACCCGCTCACAAAAGTCTCCTCCCACAAGCCGTCGCTCATCTGAACCTGCTCATCGGAACCGCAGTCAACCGCGTACACCTGAAACGCCCGCTCCGACTCAAACCGGATCCGCACGTCCACCTTCGAGAACAGGTTCACTGTGCAGAACGTGCAGACCAGGTCGTCTTCGTCCTCTGTATGTTTTCGCCCCAGCCGAAGCGTGTTCATGTACGCGATAGGCATCGCCTCGCTGGATACGTCTAGACCCGTAATGTAGTGGTGTTCCCCAATCTGCACCTGGTGGTATCTGTCATATCCTGTCACATGCACCAAATCCGGAGGCCCCACATCCAGCTGTCCGCTCCCGGAGAGCTTCCGCAGTAGCTTCCATCGTGCCCTTACCGCCTCTCCGAAATGCCTCTCAATTATTCGCGGATGCTCCAGAGTGTTATAACGCCGCCCTGCTTCTGGCGTCCCGGAGTGCGAGCGGTCCACTGAGCTATCATGCAGGGATACCTGCGATCCCATGCTCGCAGAGTGTGCACTCGTACTCCTCCATTGCCAGATCGACATTCTATTCGAATTTAAACTCCAGCTTGAAATTATACACTATGGATCTGAAGCTATAAATCACCAGTCAAAGAACCGAACCACGCCCGCTATCATGTGTATGAGTAGTCATGACAACATATGCTATTAACCCTAATATATCAAATATCGCTCTATACGATCTATCCATATGGGATGTCAACTACTCTGCGGCAGTCAGCACCATGTAAAGGTCGGTGGTTTGCTGTTGCATAGCTGCAACCGCTCAACAATGACCTGCTTAGTGGCTATGTACCGGCTGCTTGGCATGTCGGGCAGTAGGACCTGCGACGGGTCTTCTTGAATCGACTGGCGTTCATGGTCATCCTGGGCCTTACGATCCGGAAACTGCGCAAAGTCGACCAGAATACTCCCCTCGGGGACGGATGAGAGGATCATGGGCGATGAGGCAACCGGCAGCTCGTCATTGATGGCGGAGCGGATGATGTTCAGCGGCGGGTTCTGCGCCGGCACGTGCAAGATGTCGTCGAACACAAGGCAGCGGGTGCGGCGCACCAGCTCCAGTGGCCCCTGGCCGGGATGCTTGAGCGTCTCGAGGACGTTGAAGGCCTGGCCTTTGAGCACTGCCCACTGTTTCTTCCACATGCGCTCCTTGAACTCGGTGTCGCGACTGAAGAGCCCGTGGAACTCAAGGTAGGATGTTTCCCACCAGCCCACGCTGCGCAGGATGGGCAGGAAGTGCTCGCGCGTCTCGCGCGTGAAAGGCTGGTTGATGATGTCCAGGGGCAGGTATAGCCAGCCGTAGGGGTAGGAGCGCCACTCGTCGGGGTGTTTCCAGGGGAACGAGAGGCCGTTGTCGATAGCCGCCAGGCGTAGCTGCCAGGCGCCGTCAACCTCGCAGACCTTGATCATCCAGTTGTCCAGGCCGCGGTCCGTGTTCCGCATGATGTAATCCAGGATAATGAGCTTCTCCAGCTGCACGCGCAGCTGGTGCAGCGTGGAGTCGGTCCACGAGAAACCTCCACCGTCGGCGCCCGAGCGGGCCGCTGACAGCGAGTAAGTGTACGTGCCCGGCAGCGGGTAGCGCTGCAGGAAGACGTCTGCGCCGACGTAGCCGTCGAGAAACAGCTGGAAGGAGCCGATTTTGCGCTGCGCGCGGCGGTTCCAGCCGCAGAACCACTTGTCGCGCGAGTCGTAGAAGTTCATCGACTCCAGCACCACCGTGTCCGTCCACGGCACCAGGTTCGTGCGCAGCCGCCGATCCAGCAGCGACGCAGCTGCCTCGCACAGGTAGCCCAGGTTCGGGATCAGGCACGACCGCCCGAAGAAGCACGGGAAGAACGTCCGGTGGAGCCACTTGGTCCATTTGGGCGACAGCGGGCCGTACGGCTCCTCGTCCTTGGGCTTAAATACCCCCAGTACGCTCCCGTCCGTCCCGTATGCAAAGTACGACCCGCTCGACCCGCTCGCGATCCGCTGCAGGTCGATCCCCGCGTCCTTGATCGCCTCCACGCACTCCGACACCACGCACCGGAAATGCTCCAGTCCGCATGCCTCGTCCGCGCCCTCCGCCGCGGCCCCGGCAGACGCCGGCTGGAACACGGAGTACTCGATCTCGTACCGCGGCGTCGCCCGCTCCCGCGCGCCGTGCAGAAGCCCCATCCCGTCGTTCCATAGCCGCCCGATCAGCGACTTGCGCGACCAGGTGTCCATTGACAGGAATGACGGCTGGCGCGACCGCGCCTGCGCCGACACAAGCCGCTCCTGCTCCTCGTCCTGGAACCGCAGCCAGTCGTAGCTGCACTCAGTGACCAGCCCGTTGCGCACCCCCAAATGGTCTGCCTGTGCCGTCTCCATCGGCCTCCCGCAGCTCCCTGCTGTGCTTCCGCACCCTGCTACATAATCCCTCTGCTCGTGTCCGCCCGGCGTGCACCTCCCGCCTCCTCGGCGCCGGCGGTGCCCGTGGCTCGAGAATAGTTCGAGCCCGTGTGGAACCACATTCCGCGGCTGCCCCGCTGTCTACCGGTTTGATTATGTAATGAAAAATACTCATCTGAAACGATGGCTCCGCGCAATCTCCCGTGATCCGTCCTCGAGGACCGTTGAACTGATCGCATCCCTGGCGCGCAAGACAAGCCTACTGGGGGCAGGCCATCAAGGGAATCGCACCCCGCGGCCTCCCACCCCCCTGCCTGGAATACGAGAGGGCCACTGCGTGGCACCCTACGCTTTATTACTACATTATTTGTCATAACGCCTTGGAAAACTTTTGTGCTTGGTAAGCGGCATAGCGGTAAATTTTTTCCTGCAAGACATGATGCCAAATGGATGACGATGAGGGCTTAAATATAGGCAGCGTAAAGCAAGGCGTCCGGACCGCAGAATACTATTGCCCCGAGTAGCAGTGTAGGCCGATGGGACTGCTAACAGTTGGAACGCCGTTGCCGTGGGAGGATTCGCGCCCCCATATCGAACATGTCAAGCGCAACGGAGTTGAGCAGCTCCTGCATGTGCTGCGCGCAGCGTACGAGCGGAACGGCGATCCGCTGATGTGGGGGGATGAGATCGAGTACATGCTTTACCGGTTCCGCAAGGCGCAGAATGACGTGGTGCTGAGCGTGGAGCACGACGGGGTGATCGAGGAGCTGGAGGAGAAGTACGGCGCGACGTGCGCAGAGTGCAACGTGAGCTTCCACCCGGAGTACGGGAGGTACATGGTGGAGGCGACGCCGCGGCGGCCATACCGCGGGCTCGCGGTGGCGGAGGTGGAACGGAACATGGCCGCACGGCGGCACCTGCTGGGAATGGCGCTGGCGCAGACGGAGGTGGTGCCGCTGTCGACCACGGTGTTCGCGCGCATGGGGTGCGAGGACTTCGTGGACCTGCCGGAGCCGTGGGCGCACAAGAACTCGGTCAGCAGGTCGCTCTACCTCCCGGATGAGATCATCAACCGCCACACGCGCTTCCCGACGCTGACGGCGAACATTCGCCTGCGGCGCGGCGAGAAAGTGTGTATAAACGTGCCCATGTTCAAGGATGAACACACGCCGGCGCACGACGACACAGTGTACGAGCGCGCCTGGTTTTCCCAGGAGGACCGCGAGTCGCTGCCGGCGAGCCGTCCGGGACACATCTACATGGATTCCATGGGGTTCGGCATGGGCTGCTCCTGTCTGCAACTGACATTCTCTGCCCCCAATGTCACGATGGCGCGGTACATCTACGACAGCATGGTGCCGCTGTCACCCATCATGCTTGCGTTGTCCGCAGCCTCTCCGTTTTTCAAGGGATGGTTAGCGGAACATGATGTACGCTGGAATGTAATTGCCGGTGCGGTTGACGACCGCACGCCTTATGAGCGAAACGCCGTGCCATTGCTTCCGGACGGGTCGCTCTACGGTGGCATTGAGTCCGGAAAGACATCAGAAACCCAGCGGCTGATCAAATCCCGTTACAGCGTCGTCGACTTGTATCTGGGTGGGAATAAGTTCTTCTCGCCGGAATTGAACAATGTCCCCGTCGCGATCAATAACACCGTCTACAACCGACTACTGGAAAACGAGATCTTCCCTGTTGATGAAAATCTAGCGCGGCATTTTGCGCACCTCTTTGTGCGTGATCCGCTAGTCATTTTCAATGAATCTCTCGACCAGTACAATGACTCAGATATGGGTCACTTCGAGAACATACAGTCGACCAACTGGCAAACAGTCCGGTTCAAGCCGCCGACTCAGGATGCCACGCCGGGAAATATGTCTGTTCCCGGCTGGAGAGTGGAGTTCAGGCCGATGGAAGTCCAGTTAAACGACTTTGAGAATGCTGCGTTCGCAAACTTTGTCTATCTACTTGTGGAATGCATGGTCGAGTTTAAGGACGACATTAATGCCTATGTTCCGATGAACCTTGTCTGGGAGAACATGGACATTGCTCATCAGCGTGATAGTGTTAATAGAAGGCTCTTCTACTGGAAGAATGGCTTCTCCTCAGACATCGAGTATGATACTGAACTTTACACCATGGACGAGATATTCCACAACAAGGAGAATGGACTCTTTCCTCAATTCATTGACCGTATTTTGAGACGCAAGGGATATGTTAAAAAACACTGGAATGAATTGATCAATTCCTCCGGTGATCTGCCGGACCGCCGCAGGCTGTACTACTACCTGAAGCTAGTCTCGGATAGAGCAAAGGGCGAACTACCTACTTCAGCCTCATATCTGCGCCACTTTGTGGTGACACACCCAGAATATGCTCGTGATTCAAGAATAAGCAAGCGAATTGCACACGACTTGATGCAGTCGTCTCTGAGAATCACGAACCTGGACAACAGTGCAGATGATATCATAAGGTATTTCGGCCTCGAGATTGGTAGCTACCTGTTAGAGAATGGGCTCTGAGTTTTTGAAGGCTTATTTGAGAACATCTTCTCGGTTAGTAGCGAATTGTATGTATGTGACAAGGTACACTTAGAGTCTCACATGTTTTAGTATACAATGCTTACTTTTGTACATGTAATATTATCATTTAATATTCTTGAAGTTTGTTGTGAATTGGCACTTTCGAGTAGCTATTCGTGTTACCGTCATTTCGCCTGGAAAATAAAGGATTTCTATCTAAACAAACTTTCTATATACAAACTACAAATCCGCATCTTCTAGGATACCATCCACCCTATCGCTGCTAGCGCGTTCCATGCCCAAATAACTCATATGGAAACTACCTCTTCCTTTAGTCAACATACGTAGCTTGTTCATGTATGAGACCATCTCCTTCAAAGGAACATGCGCCTTGACAATTTTACCCGTCTGTCCCTCTTTATTTAATTTTGCCTGGAAAACGGTGGAATCTGGAGGTAGGTACTGTTTCTCTGCGATGTCGTGGAATAGATGAACATCCTTATCTGTCACCGCAGCATCTGCCCAGTGGTGCTCGTCGTCAATGGATAGAATATTGGCTTTACGGGCACCCGTCAGATCTTGTACAACTGAGCCTAGGTCTTGTTGTTGAACGGTAACCTCCACATTCATTATTGGCTCCAATATGGAGAACGCCGAAGTTGGTAAACTCGTCAGTGCTGATATGATTAAAGGACGCACAGTCAGCAGAATGGATGCAGCTGCTGCGCAGTCTAGCGGTAGCCGCCAGCGTTTAACATGAATCACACACGAGTGTAGAGGAAAGCCTGCGGTTTTACCACCTCTTTGCAAAGCCACTATGCAACACGAGATGATAGAGTTCACGAATGCCTCATATTTCAATGGAAATGGCCAATTGTCTTCGTTAAAGCGTGGGTTTGGATCTATGACAAGATAGTTATTATCGCTTCCCAAGGGGTACCATCCGTTACTGAATAGTACTTTATCTTCTTCATTGTATTGCCGAACTTCGAGTTCGAACGAATATCCATCATCTGTTTCAGAGTGCTTCGTCTCTGTAGCAGTATTAATGGTTTCCTTGTATGAAACTGCTACCTTGCCTACTCTTACAGGCGCCTTAAATTCATTGAGCAGCCGGTCCGCTGCTATTTCCAGGTGCAATTCCCCCATCCCATTCATCACTGTCTGACCAGTCTCCTCATCCCTCACGATTACCAGCGACGGATCCTCTCTCGTTAGCTGCGTCAAGGATTCATCCATAGCCTTTTTGTTCCCAAGAGTTCTCGGTTCTACAGCGGCACTAAAGACAGGTGGTGGTATATCGATCGGGTGTATCCGAAGTGCTAGTTCGGCCTTTTTGAAAGAGCGAATTCCATCTTTAGAGGTACAATGCGCGACAATGGTGTCACCAGTTCTAACGTGGTCCGCCACGTTGGCACCCGCAAGCACACCGATATCACCGGGATGAAGACTCTTGATATCCTCTGCCACATTAGCGTGCATCTTGATCAGCTTTCCCAGTTTAAACTTAACACCTGTACTGGAGTTATAAACAGTATGTCCACTGTTCAATACCCCGGAGTAGACTCTAATAAACACCATGGCTCCCCGAATAGGGTCTGTCGTCACCTTGAAAGCTAACGCCAGGCATAGATTTGCGTTCTTATTGACAAGCAGACCGTTCTTCAGATGGTGCTGTACCGGTAGGTCCTTATTGCTTAACTCTGGAAGTCGTGCCTCTGCCGGAGAGGGCAAGTAATCCACCACAGCGTCTAGCAAGGGTTGTACTCCAATATTCTTGAATGAGGCCCCACAAAGAACAGGAACCGCATACTGCGACAGTGTTGCGCGCCGGATGCTCTCGTTGAGCACTTCTACAGGCACTTTCATGTAGTCGCCGTCCGCTTCGCCAAGGAAATACTCCACGAGTTTTTCGTCCACCTCGCTCAAAGTCTCCACCAATGCCTCCCGCGCGCTCACTAGCTCCTCGTAATGGGCGCACTCCTTGTCAACTGCTTTTGCACTGATCTTGTCCGGGTCCTCCGGGTCCCACTCCAGTAGCTGCCCATTCACAGCGTCCAGCACCCCCACGAAAACCGGGTCGGCGCTGGAATCTCTAGCGGCAAACAGCGGGGTGTTCAAAAGCAGCACCCGTGTCTTCAGCTTGACAATGAGCTCCTTGACAGCCCTGCTGTAGCCTGCACCGACTCGATCCATCTTGTTGATGAAGCACACCTTCGGGATTTCTGCCGCCTGCTTCCACACCTTCTCCGTCTGCGCCTCAACGCCGGCCACCGCGTCGAGGATCGTCACACAGCCGTCCAGAACACGCAGCGACCGGATGACCTCAAACGTGAAGTCTGCATGTCCCGGAGTGTCGATCAAGTTCACGGTGTAGTTGTCCCGCCAATTGAATGAGATGGCGGCGCTCTGAATGGTTATTCCCCGCGACCGTTCCTGCGGCAGGAAGTCCGTTATTGTGTCACCGTGGTCAACATCGCCAATTCGTTTGATTTTACCGCTGTAGTACAGCATTCGTTCTGTCGTTGTCGTCTTTCCCGCATCAATGTGTGCAATAATGCCAATATTGCGAACCCTAGTGATATCCACCCTTTTGGAGTAGCTTCGCAGAAACCTGAGGATCATTTTGGACACTGAAGACACTCTGCCTATGGTCCAGTTGTGAAGTAGCACTGGGCATCTCACCCTTCTTAGAAAAATTTTTGGGCTGGCACCACACGTTCTTAACCTAGTATTGCACCAAGGCATCGGTTTACGAGAAGAAGACAACTACAGGCGGATTGAAATACATACCAAAGCAATGACTGCTGAGTTTAATATCACCAAAACATATCTTAAGTTCTTAGATGATGATAATGAGATGACTATGCCCATTGCGGCCATTGAGGCACTTGTGACAATGCTTAAAGTGAAAAATCCGAGCACTTCTGCAGAGATGATTAATGCTGTAAAGTCGTCGACTTTAGAGCTGACGACATCGATTCCGAACTCCATATCGCTGCAGGCGGGATGTGACATATTCATGCGGTTTGTGCTGCGGAACACACACTTATATGGAGACTGGGAGAGTTGCAAGCAGCACCTGGTTGAGAATGGACAGCTCTTCGTGTCCCGGGCCAAGCGGTCCAGAGACAAGATAGCAAAGATTGGAGTGGACTTCATTACAGACGACGACATTATCCTGGTACATGGGTTTTCGCGGGCGGTGTTCTCGCTGCTGAGCTACACGGCTGAGAAGCTGATTCGCTTCCGGTGTGTCGTGACCGAGGCACGGCCCTCCGGGCAGGGCAAGCAGCTGTATGACCTGCTGCACGCAAAGGGCATCCCGGTGACGATGATCGTGGACAGCGCGGTGGGGTCCATCATACACAAAATCGACAAGGTGCTGGTTGGCGCGGAGGGCGTGGCCGAGTCCGGCGGCATCATAAATCTCGTGGGGACGTACACGGTAGGGGTCCTCGCCAAGAACGCACGCAAGCCATTCTACGTGGTAAGCGAATCGCACAAGTTTGTAAGGATGTTCCCGCTTTCCCCCGACGACTTGCCCATGGAGCGTGACCCGCTGGACTTCTCGCGCAGCGACGAGTCAGAGCAGCTGCTAAGCCCGTCCATCGACTACACCTCGCACGAGCACATTACCGCGCTGATCACAGACCTGGGCGTGCTGACGCCCAGCGCGGTTTCCGAAGAGCTGATCAAAATGTGGTACGACTAAAGCGAATATGTACAGTATGTAACAATTTAAAAGCACGGACAGCCGTCATAAAAGCTTGGCCAGGTAGGTGGCGGCATCCTCCTCGGAAACCAGCGTCTCGCGCGCCTCATCGGATGTCACCTCCGCCAGAAAATTCTCAAAGGTGTCCTCCTTCCATGCAAGCGTCCGAATGGGCTCCTCCTCTGCGATCTTGTGCGCCAGCAGCGAGCCCCCGAGCCGGTTCTGGTTTGCCTCGCTGGAGCTCTTTGCAGACATCGTCACCACTTGCGCGCGCGGGTTGCTGCCCGCGCCGCCGCCCTGCGTGATGGCGTCGTCCTGCTTCCGCTGTTTCTGCTGCTCCTGGTCAATATATTTGAAATACGGCTTCAGCTGTGCTACACGCTCCACCGGCATCAGGTACATCTGTCCGTCATGCATCAGCCCCACGTACTGGCCTGCATTCTCCACGCCCACTCCTCGAAGCGTCTGCACCTGCACGCCGTCCCACTGCTCCTTCGCGCGGTCCTGGTTGAAGAATACGTCTGTGTTCAGCGGCATGTCCAGTTCCAGGACATTGCTTTTCTCCCGATAGCGTACCTCTGCGACCGAAGGATGGTCCTCTATGCGCTTTCCAAGCTTCTGTGACTTATTCAAGTACTGCAGGATATATATCGGGCACGGCCCACGCGTTAGGTTTATGGGGATCTCCTGTACTATTGGGTCTTCTTCATCTTGCTTGGCGCTGGGAACTTCAACCAGTTCTTCTTTGACCTGTGTGAGAGGGGCATCATCCAGCAGCGCATCACCCTCATCTTCGATCACAAAGAGGTTTTTCTCCATTGCTAGTAGTCCTTCGCAGTGCCTGGCTAGTTCTATCGGCCTCCAATCCCAGCTCCGAATGACCGTTGCTTATCCAGAGGAGCACTGTTCTTGATTCAAACGGTTATTACTTTTCCGCAGTGAAAAAATTTCGACCATGCGATGAGATGAGCTTGAGCACACACAAGGTTCGAAGACCAAGGCATAAGCTATCCAGTGTGATATTCTAGCCTTAAACTTGTACTATGAGCGATAATGATGGTCTCATGTTGATGAACTTCACGACCGAGTCCGGGCCGGACAACGCGAGTAGCCACCGCAGAGTAAAGGTTACCGGAGGTAAGTGGAAAGAACGCAGAAAGCTGAAGATGAAGCTCGAGGGGCGGCCTTTGAGACCCAAGCGACCAGCGGCGGCAGTGGAAGAAGCCCCAGCTGCGGCGGTGCCGGAGGGCAGCGCGATAGAGCCTGCGGCGAAAAGGCCGCGAGGCCGCAACGAGCGCGCGCCCAAGGACGTGCCTCCGCAACCCGCGAACGCGCAGGTGGTGTCGTCGCTGTTTACGTCGACACGGGCGATCACGACATCCGTGAATGACCACGAGCGCGCGTCGAACGATGTCGCGCCGTCGAATGCGCCACTGCTGCAGGACACCTTCGAGGCGCTGGGCGTGCGTGGCACGCTTCTGGAGCACCTCACAGGGAAGATGAAGATCCAGAAACCAACCAAGATCCAGAAGATGGCCATTCCGGAGGTGCTGAACGGCAAGGCCGACCTTTTCTTGCACGCGCAGACCGGCTCGGGCAAGACGCTGGCCTTCCTCCTGCCGGTGCTGCAGACCCTCCTCTCGCTGGAGCAGCGGATCGACCGCCACAGCGGCTGTTTTGCGATGATCGTGACACCGACTCGGGAGCTGGCCGCCCAGATCTACGGGGTGATCAGCACCCTGGCTCAGTGCTGCCACTACCTGGTTCCCTGCCTTCTTGTCGGTGGAGAGCGCAAGAAGTCGGAGAAGGCCCGGCTGCGCAAGGGTGCCAACTTCATCGTGGGCACACCGGGGCGTATGCTCGACCATCTGCAGAATACGAAGGTCGCAAGAGAGCAGCTGCCGCACTCGCTCCGCTACCTGATCTTGGACGAGGGAGACAAACTGATGGAACTAGGTTTTGAGGAGACACTGAAGAGCATCCTGGAAATCGTACACTCGGTGGCCTGCGATAACACACGCTTTCCGCGGCTGCCGCAGCGCATCGTCCACGTGCTCTGTAGTGCCACAAGGCAGGGTACCGTTTCCAAGCTGGGCGATATCGCCCTGACCGATCCGAAAGTGATTGCAGCTAGCGACTCTACGACAGACGTCAGCACCGTGCCCGACCAGCTGTTGCAGAAGATCGCCATAGTTCCGCCCAAGCTGAGACTGGTGACGCTCTGCGCGGCGATCAGTGAACTATCCCGCAAGGCGCCCACCGAAACCACCACGCGCACGATCGTTTTTATTTCATGCGCGGACAGCGTCGACTTCCACTACGATGTCTTTTCTGGTCTTGGCGGAAGTCATAGGGATCTCGTACCCGGTACGGTGCGCGAGCTTGCCGCCGGCAGCCGCGCGCTGCCCTGCTTCTCCGCCGACAGCCCGCCAAATACCGTGTTCTACAAGCTGCATGGATCGCTGCCACAGGCCGTGCGTGTTGCGACGCTGCGGCACTTCTCCTCAGACGCTGCGGCAACCCGGGGGAAGCACCTGGTCCTGTTTTGTACCGACGTCGCCTCGCGTGGCTTGGACCTGCCGCGTGTCAGCACTGTCATCGAGATGGACCCGCCCTTCGCGGTCGAGGACCATCTGCATCGTATCGGGCGGACCGCGCGTGCCGGTGTGGCTGGCGAGTCGTTGCTCTTCCTGCTGCCCGGCGAGGAAGAGGGCTACATGGAACACATCCGTGCCCACCACCCTCGTGGCTGGGAGCTGCTTCGCTACGATCGAGACCTACTGGCGCCGGCCTTCGCGGCCCCTGTCGCCCGCTCCGACCGTCCGACCACCGCAACGGACGCCGCCTGGGACAGCAACGCGACAACTTGGCACCTCAACGTCGAGCGCCGTGTGCTCGAAGACCCCTCCGCGAAGGATCTTGCCATCAAGGGCTACACCAGCCATATCCGCGCATACGCAACCCACATCTCTCAGGAAAAGCGCTTCTTCAACGTTCGCTGTCTGCATCTTGGCCACCTGGCGAAAGCCTTTGGACTTCGCGAGCGCCCCAAAGGCATGGCCGCTCATCGCGGGAAGCCTGCTACTCCGAAGCCCAAGCAGGACGATGCCCGCACCAAAATGCTACGTATGGCACGCCAGGCTGTTGCACAAAGCAATAGCGAATTCAATTACTAGCACTAAGTACCCCACCTGCTACATAACCTGCCAGCCACGGCATCAGCTCCCGATAGTCCGTGCTCGACTCACAGCTCCCCTGATGCTCCGACCTCGGGCGCGCTGGCAACTTGGTGGACTGTTGCCCCACAAAATTAGAACCAGGAATTGGATTGGATTGCATACATAATCAGGATCCCTTCTATCGGGGCTGAGGTAATTGCATGTTCCATTGTTGGCGCGCAGGGTCTGTTGGAGAGGACGGCTATATATTTCACAAGGCACTTGTCGAGCTACAGCAGCGTAACATCTCCGAAGACTAAGAAGTCCGTCGCGGGCTTACGGTGGGGCGCAGGAGGATGCAGATTTGGGGACAACAGCATGACCAAACGGATATCTGCAGAGGAGAAGCTGAATCGAAAACCAATCTCGCGCGCATGCGTGTTCTGCCACGAGAAACACCTGCAGTGCGATGTGGGGCGGCCTTGCCAGAACTGCGAGAAGAGGAATATCGGGGAGTCATGCAGGGATAATGTCCGCAAGGTGCGCAAAACGCGAGGAAGGACACCGAGGAGCGGGGTGATGAACTTGCGGAGGGCGCGGCGGGAGCACGAGGATGAGCTGGCCATTGCTACAAAGTCTAGGGGGGCAGGCGAGCCGGGCTCGACAGGTCTACCGCAGGTACCAAGTCTGAGTACGCTGTTCGACGCAAATGTGGATCCGGTGATCGACGAGGAGCTGTTGCCGGCCACGTACGTTGACCCCCTGGGCCCCAGCGACGTGGAACTGCCCACGAGCGGGGCGGAGAGCTTCGGCAGCGTGTGGGCGTCGAGCGAATACACCAAGCTGAACGAGATCCTGGGCTCGCCTGGCATCGAGCGGCCGCGCAAGCACGTGCCCAGCAAGTACGAGCCATTTGCGGTGCCAGCGACGGCAGAGCACTCGCCTAGCCCATCCACGCCAATAGAACTGCTACAGGACCACGCGGGCCTACTTTTCCGCAACACCCTACGGAGACACATCTCTCTGGACACAGCGCAGTCATCCTACCAGGCCAGCACGCAGGATACGCAGGCTTCCACGGTTGCGTCGAGTGTGTCCTGCGAGGGCGCGCAATTTCCCGCAAGTGAAGCTGAGTATACAAGTCCGTATTCATTTCGGCAGCTAGTCAGAAGTCCCGAAGACCTGTACCGACACCAAAATAGCATATTTCCTCATAATTACCGGCAGGCGTATCTTGAGCTTCTGAATATTCTTCGAGCGCGCTTTTTGAGCGCTCAGGATGAAATAGCGAGGGAGGAGGGCCCTAAACAGCTGCATTCCATTGCACAATCAATCAAGACGTATTATGCTCCAATCTTCGTGACGCTCACTTCAAACCTAATCGAGAGCGATCTTAAAATGCACGAGCTCATACTGCAACGCACCCTGTTAGAATACGAGAACATGTCGAAGATGGTTAATTGCATTCCGATGTGTATATGGCGACGCTCGGGAGAGATTTGTTATGTAAGCAACGAGTTTATCTCGCTGACTGGCTTCTCAAGGCGAGAACTGCTGATGCGGCGAAGATTCATCATGGAATTCTTCGATAACCACGGGATTGTCGACTACTTCAAGCTTTTCAATGAATACCTCGCATTTTCCTCTAAGGAGGGGTTTTCGTCCACCTCTGATGGGCAAGCTGTTTTCAGCGAGTGCAATCTTCTAATGGCCAACAACTCTTTCTTGAAATGTGCCTGCATTTGGACGGTTAAACGAGATAGCTTCAACATTCCAATGTTAGTAATGGGCCAATTTCTACCAATATTCGATATGGATCATACGTAGAGTTTAGTGAATATTTTGAGAGATTAGCTCAGCTTATTTAAGCAGCAGCCTGACAAGCGCGGGTGAATCTGCGTGTTGTCATGATTTTATAAAAATGCTAAGATACTCTCCTCTACCGATTTATCATCTGCGCTGTCCAGCTGGACCCGTGAATGTTGCTGTAAGGTTTCCTCAGAGTCCAGATCCTGCTTCGAATCGTCGTCGTCTGCAGGTCCAGGCCCCACGTAAACTGGCTTCCTGAATCTGCTTTTATCCTTTTCGAAGTCCCATGTATTGCCTAGTAATGATTCCTTTTCGGCCTGTTTCTCTGCATTTATTCTTTTTCTGAGTTCCTTGATATCCTGTAGCTCCTCGCGTTCATCAGGATCAGATAATTCGTCTATATCATCTTCTGTTAGTCCCCTTCTTGTGCCGGGAACACGGGATTCCTCAAAGCGCACTTTCCCATCCTTCTCTAACACCAAGTCTAGTTTTATCTTGTCTCTCCTGCCGTTGCGTTCCCGCTCTGATTTTTCCCACTGCCTCAAGTTATGCTGCTGTCTTTTTAATGCCATCGCCTTCTCATATGCCGACCCCCAAATTCCTGCGTCGTTTGACATACTGTAGTCACTGGCAGTATCTATTATTTTAGTCCTCTCTTCGCTAGTGTCTTGAAAGTGCAATAGATTCTCCAAGCGCGCCTGGGCCGCCCTTAGTTCCGGATCGACTTCCTCAGCCTTCAGAATCGAGTCCTCCTCCTGTGACATGTCCTCTGCCCCAAGTACCTGGTTGCGTTTCATTTCACGCTCCCGCTGCCTGTCAAGTTTGTCGAATAGCCTCTCTTGCTCACTGAACATATTTCTCCCCTTTGCGTTCGAAATCTTAAAGACCTTTTCCTTCTTCTTGCCAGTCGAGCCGGTCTCTTGTCTCTTGGCTTTTACCAATTCGCGTTCGCGCTGCAACACCTTCTCTATATCCCGCTGCTGCTGCTTCGGTATCAGCAGCGTCCCACAATAACTGCAGGAATCCATATGAAGACCTTCTCGGCAACATATAATTTTGCCACAGTTCAGGCAATTTGGGGCTAGCTCAAAAAGAGGATGCATAGTGGCCTGGCAGTTGCACTTATATGAGGCATTACCATCACTCCCTGACCCGCGTAGCTCCAGCGCTTTCAAGGCCTCGTCAATTTCTTGAAGAGTATGTAACTTCGAACCCTGTGTTTTGTGCGAAGCAAGCCGTTCCGAAACCGCGATCTCGGCAGCCTCTTCCTGGTCATACTCGGGTGGACAATCAGGCACCACGTCCTCTGTAATATCCGTATCATTGAGCATAATAATGGGCAATTTTCTGCCAGAAGCGTTCCTATTGGCCTTTTCGTCCGCCTCGCTTTGCCCTGCGGTGGAACCAGTAGCTCCGGATAGAGCCTCATTAAACCTAAACACAAATTCGTAGGCCTCGGACGTATGCCCTAATATTTCCAGTAATTCCTCCGCGACTATTTCCAAGTTGCCGTTGGCTCGCGTCAATATAGAACTGCACAGTTCTTTTATTGACACCTCATCCAAGGGCACCAACATAGGGATGCGTTCTACCGCATACCTAGTTGCTGCGGCTTCGTTCATTCTAGGTCTCAGGTGTGCAACAGAGGGTATTTTTCAGATCCGACGTTGTACAGAAGGGAATATAGTTAAATATGGGGCCCAATTTTTAGCTTTCTAGGAGCTCACAAACGGCTAACGATATCCAGCCTGGGCGAGGCTGATGATACGAATGTGTGCAAAGTCTATCTCGTTATGCAGGCCGAAGCTGGAGATTTATTGGAGGATCTTATAGAGTATGCTAAGCAAGTAAGCTATTATGTTGAGAATCATGCAGACATGGTCCCACGGCAGACGCCATCGCCTAATCTTGAATGTGACAGAAGTCGCAAGGGGCCAGCTACCCCCAATGCGCACCAACAGCCGAAGGTTGATGAAGACCGGGATTTACAGCTTGCAAAATGCTCTTTGGTTACATCTCCGGGAGAGATAGGCGATCCTGAGTGGCCTCGCCACAACTGGGAACACCTGCAGAAACATCCGGAAAACGACCTGTGCGTCATCGCCAGCCCGGGGGGTGCCAAAAGAGTGTTTAGTATTGAACATTCTGGGCTCATACTGCGCCCAGTCTCCGGCTCGAGGTCAGAACTATCTGATTTCCGTAGGCCAGGGGCTCTCAGCGAGATTCTGTTCCAGCAGTGGAAGCTCTGGGAGGGCCGACTCACTCACT
The DNA here is from genome assembly GCF_000091025.4 of Eremothecium gossypii ATCC 10895. NCBI lineage: Eukaryota > Fungi > Ascomycota > Saccharomycetes > Saccharomycetales > Saccharomycetaceae > Eremothecium > Eremothecium gossypii. Next base: position 573,534 of record NC_005787.5, on the reverse strand, counting down.
ATGCGCAGGCAGAGCCGCTGGCGCCTACTATAGCATGGAATGGGCTGGCATACCGCTGGCAGGATGGAAGCTACACCGCCACTGGTGTGCCCGACAGTTACAAGGCATATTACGCGCAGTACTGCAAGTATTATAGCAGGCTTGGATACTGCTCCAACAAGCCCTGCAGGTATGTCCACGACAGAAGGAATCGTGGACTCTGTCGCAGTGTTGCAGCCGGACACACATGCGCTACAGGCAGGCAGTGCCCTCTCCTCCATGAGCCGAATGAGTACATTGCCGAGGACTGCCCCGCGTTCCACGCGGGGTCCTGTCCCCACACGCACGGTGCAGTGGACACCTTTGATCGGCAGCGAGCAAACCCGCTGCTGCGTGCTGGCCTCTGCCACCGCGTGCACCGCGCGCCGCCTGCGGCCGCCGACCATCTCTGTAGGCCGTTTGCCTACACCTCCTTTTGCTTTCGGGGCTTGCAGTGCCCCTTCCTGCACCTTAAGCTTTGCCCCGACTTCTACTCCACCGGCACCTGTTTTATCCTGGGTTGCCAGCTCTACCATGAGCTGCCAGAGCCCTATTGCCGCCCAGCTAGCCTTGCCGCGTTGGAGCCTGCCATGTACCTGCTCCCCCCGTGGGGGCAGTCCGCCACGACACCGCTGCCAAGCGTCTGGTACGGCCTACGGTCCTTGCAGCAGAGCCTAGATGAGGCGGGTGCCGCACAAGCCTTAGCAAGGCTGGGGGCTGTCGCACTGCAGGCGTCTGGCAACAGCCACCGCGAAGAAGCGTGCTCAACAGATGTATCTACAGATTACTCCAGTGCGGACAGTTTGCATATAAACTCAGATGTAGAATGCAACAACGAAGACTTTGTAAGACTCTAGACAGCAGCCACATGCCCCATCATCCGTACTGATCTTAGTATTTAGCCGCGGGCTAACCCTAAGTGGCTGACACATATGTGCTGTAGGCCGGGTAACAGCAAAGGTGCACCTATATAAAGGCCGGGTCTGAGAATGGCTTTCTCTTTTTCTTGATTCTTCTTAAAAAACCATCATCAGTAGTGGTTAATACTATCTCAAGATAATATTAATTACATTTTCCTAGAAACCTATCATCCATTATTTGATCTTTTGCTGTGTGCGCATGTTCGCATGTGCATGCACGAGTTGATACTGGGGTCAAGTAGTGGATGCGATTTTAACCCATAGCTGAGCGGGTTCTGACCGGCCCCAAACAAGCCGGGCACAGTTCCCACTTCGTTTCGGTTTCTTAGATTAAAACTGCTATGGGAGGGTCTAGATTTGGCCGGCTACGGCCGGACGGTCTGGAAGACGCATGTGTGCAGACGGCGGCTAGCACCCGTCGAGTTGCGCTCTGTTGTGCCCTCTCCCATGCCAGGACATTTTACTGCTCGTAGTTTGTAGCTTTGGCATAGAAGCTGCTGTAGAGGGCATCGCCGGAGTGTGTATTATGACTATTTACTGAGGAGCCCAGGCGTGCTGCCCACGCGGTATGCTAGGAGTGGCTCTGCTTAGTTTTGCGGGCCGGGCTGCTGGTCCTGCGGGTGCGCGCTTGCGCCCTTGTCCGCTTGTTCTCGTTGCGCCAGCTCCCACTTTAGACGCTCCGCGGCGCGGTAGATCTTGCTCTGCAGATAGAACGACCCGCCCTTCTCCTTGTCGTTGATGTCGAACAGATACTTGAAGCGCTGTTCCACCTTGTCGAGGTTCATTTCGGGACCGTTTTCTTCGATGTTGAGGATTTTACAACTCTCGTCAAGCGTAATGCCACCGTACTCGTTGGTCATACCCCCCTGCGAACGTGCAGCGGAGCTGGTCCCTTGCTTTGCCATTTGAGCTGCGGTCTGCTTATAAGCCTCTGTGAATGCACGTCCGAAGACGCGCGCGCCGGTGAATATAACTTGAACTAGAACACGGTGTGCCATGGTATCGGCGCGGATAGCTACAGAGACTGCGGGGGAGAGCGAACAGGGCAAGGACCACGATGGACGGAAGAAGACCTTGGGTCTTGGGAATGGTACAAATCAAAAATTTTCATATGTAACTACATACGAAAGGTGATCGGAGCGAACCCGACTCAGCGTCAGCGACGTCTGCTTATAAAGGAGGGCATTGACATTAAACATTACTAGTAGTGCTATAAACGATTGGACAAATAAATGAAGGTATGCTAAAAAGCATTATTGGATCTCTGAATATTGCCGGGGTCCAGGTCATGTCGGCTTCACTTTTTTCTTATAATCTGCAAAGCTGAGCTTCTTCTTGCTGTTCTGGACACCGGATCCCGCGTTGGCCGCTGCAGGGCCTGCCACTGCGTTGACGACAGCGCCAACTGAGACTGCTTCGGCTAGGGGAGACACGCTGACGGGCACATGATGAGCTGTTGCTTCAACCGAGGTAGGGACGTTGGCCACGGGCGTATCGGACCGCTCGCTGGACGGACGCGGCAGGTCTACTGAAGGGGCAGGCTTTGGAGCAGAGGCTGAAATTTGTACCTCAACCGGTATAGCCAACGCCTGTAGATCGGTTATGTTCGTTTCGGAGTAGTTGGCAGGGCTGCTCAGCAGTTTGATAGGCGAGCCAGAGAGCACAGAGGATGCGCGTTGCTCGAGATACTTCCCCAATAGCCTCCATTTGTATGGTTGTGCATCTTTAGCGTTACCGTTGAGCGGCTTGTGTCCGCTGTCAACTGTTTCAGGCTTTAGAGAGCTTGGGGGCTTTGTAACCATGAAGCTCGTGTTTCGTTCGCCTTTTCCACGGGAACTCAAGAAGTTCAGCTTTGTAGCGTTGAGCTTTACAAGCACTTCGTGTGCGCGAGCGGAGTTAGTGATTGCCTCGTGGGCCAAGGATGACAATATTGGCGTCTGTCTTCTGTTCTGGACCTTGCCCTTCTGCAAAATCTCGTTAAGCTTGTAACGGTTATTCATCTTGGATTTCACGGATCTATAGAGGGTCTGCGAGAACTTCTTCACCTTTAGTAGGTGGCAATCTCTATTGTTACTGCCACAGGCGCAGTCGCAGATACTCAAAACTGTGTCCACTGAGTGGATAAGCAAGTATTTCTCAGGTTCAGCTATGGACTCAACGGCAGCACCATTGATCACCCTCCAAATTGGATGCCGTAAGTCCCAATCCCATTTAATATGCAATTCTTCGCCCCTTTCGAGATCACGCAAGGCCTTGAGGACAAATTTCACGCTCTTATTTGTTTTAACATCTGAGGCTTGCCGGTCATCGGCGGGCATTTTGATCGTGACGAGCTCCACATTGGGATAGCATGACCTACGCAAATACCGTGTAAGGTTACCGCACAGCCTGGCATCGATGTATATCGGCCAATGAGGATGAAAAAGCACCTTCGGGTTAGGAATGCCCAGTAAGCGATAGTTATTCCGAGGGTCCTCCAGGTATTTCCGTTGGAAATCGACCTCGCCAAGGAACTCCGCAATAAGGGTATCCTTTGCACACGGCTGCTGGGAGTAGACTCCAAGCTTCGGAAAACCGTGAAAGACTCGAGAATGTGAGGGCTCCGAATAAGCCCTGATTTCCAAAGGCAGTGGCTTAAAGGTTCTCTTGTTGTACGGAGTTACCCAGTCGTCATCGCTGTGTCTGTCAAGAAACATGACCACATATTTGTCTTTGATGTCATATGTGTCCAGGGGTAGGTAAACCGCAGGGTACGCCTCCTTAGCGTTCATAAAGGGCTGTTTGTTTGAGAGCTCGGCAGCTGCCACAGATGGCGAATGAGATACAGGCGTGGTATTAGAAACGTCATTCCCCTCGCTAGCAGGGGTGTCGATCGCACCTGCAGAGTGCTCCTTTACAGGCTTGTCTTCTGCTGATGCGCCGCGCCTGCGTCTCCTGTTATTCTTGATGCGTTCCTGTTGCTTGCGCTTGGCGGCCTTGACGTCGATATTGCGTGGACTGCAGACCTTGCACAGGAAGTCGTCGGGAGCCGCGCTCTCATCTTCAATACCGTAGCACGTCGCATGTTGCCATCTGTAACAATGGTCGCATTGTATCGTAAAGCCGTCGTCATCGTTGTACCCACAAACACACGTAATAATGCCCTCATCGGGATCCACAATATAGGAGTCGGACACGGGCCATTCTTCCCGCGCCGACCAGCTGCCGCGACTCTCTGGCTTCACGCTGGAGAGGCTTGATTGGCGTTGCCTGTCTGGTCGCTGCGCCTCGTCGCGCGTCCGCTTCACTGGAAACGGCACTTCCGCCGCCGCCGCCAGGGCCGCTGCCGCGACCTTGCCCTTGTTCGACGCGCTAGACGACGTGCTGCTCGTGCGCGAGTGCCGCCGCGAGCTATCTCCGGCAGCGGACGCCGGCTCCGGCTCCAGTAGCGCCACCAAGGCCGGCCCGGGCGACTTCAGCGGCGCGTCAGCCGACGCTGGAGGCTCGCCAGACCCCTCGCGCGTGCTGCCCGCCGCTTGCCTCTGCTGCTCCGCCCCCGCCGCGCGCGTCGCGCGGCCCCCTCCGTGGTTGCTCTTCGAAAACATCAGCAGTGTCGAGGCGTCCTCCAGGAGCGACTGCTCCTCCGGGTGGTACGCTGCGCTGTCCGAGTTCGTGCTGGGCCGCATCCTGCCTGTTACTCGCTGGCAGTCTGCTTCAACCGCCCAGACGTTCAAAATACCCTAGCTTATATCCTGCTGCCACGCCCAATTCTCACCTCGTCCTGACGATGTGTGTGCTACGTCAGCTATCGCTGTGCGGGCCGTTATGCAAGTTAGCCTAATTCGCAACCGCGAGAAATACAGCACAATTTCCTTGCGATTTCACTGCCAAACCGCCTCTGCAGTTCTCTTCAACCCGGTTGCCCTGTTGATCTCAGCCGGGAAGTATAGCAGCAGTCTGCTCCACTCGTGCAGTTTTTTAAGACAGCGGAGATCAAACAGACGGCTGGCACATTGATGGGCAGTGGAGCCCGACTCGCTACGATAAATGCTATGCCACGGTCTCGTATAATTACGTACATGGTCATTCCCTGCCTGCAAGGTTACGAAGTTGTGCACAGCGCCGGCCGTAGTGCTCTGTTGCGCTGTCACCAGCTTTTGCCAGGCACAAGGCGTTCGAGCGCTGCTACAGACCAGGCCGTATTCTACGGTGCGCATAGTGTTCGTGATACGAGCGCAGGCTCTGCGCAGAGGAATGGGAAATATCGCTTTCAAACGTCGTTTATACGGCGGGGCTCGTGCTGGGCGTAATACCGACGGTGGTGTGTAGGTGGCGTATACGAGGAAATACAGCCGCACGGGATCACGCGATGCCCTGGCGCGGCGCCCGCAGTGGACGACTAGGCCACTGCAAAGAGGGGAAGTACAGATGATGATAATAATGATAAATAGAGTAATATACGGAGCAAACGAGATCTGCGGTCAGAAACTCAAGCCATCTTCAAAGCTGTGGTTTGGGGTAGGCTCGTGGCGGACCTGTGCGGGGGGGAGGATGTCGTGCTGCGGGATTGTGGTGGGCTCCATGATGAAGTCGCGAGGTATTTGGCTGTGTGAGTCGGTGGAGGCGTCGTCAATGGACATTTCGTCGATTGCGTGGCAGTTCTGATGCGTCGATTCGTGTATGTAGTTGCGAGCCAGCGGCTCAATGTTCTCGCGCTGGGTGGCGCCGGCACCGCCCTGATTCACTGCATTCTTGTACATCAGGATGAAGCTGACGTCTTCGTCCTCCGGGTCGTCGTCGTCGCCATCCTCGTCTAGTTCTATGTTTTCGGTCGTGCCAAATATGTCGTCATATAGAGGCTGTTCCTCGGCCAGCGGCGGGGGCTCCTGGTATAGTTCGATGTTGGCGGATATCTCCTTGGTGAGCTCTTCTGGCCCCGATAGGGTGGAGTCTGAGGCAGCGCGCCCATCACCCACGTTGCGGAAGTTGCTTTTATCATTGTCATTATCATCATGTTGGCCGTTGTGATTGGTGATGGTGGTCGTAGTGGTCGCAGGCGTGGGGGTGGTCGTGGTGGTCGTGGTGGTCGTGGTCGGGGTAGGGGTGTTATTATTATTATTAGTATTATTATTTGTGGGATTAGTTTTGTTAGTGTTTGTTTGGGTGATGGCAGTGTTGACGGCGTGGGTGTTGTTGGTGGGGTTTCGGCCGTTGCCACTGTGGTTGCTGCTACCGCTCTGCTGGTTGAGGTTTTGACCGTAGTTATTGTAGCTGGGACCGTGCTGGGTGCCGCTGTTGTTGTTCCTGTTTAGGTAGTTGTTGATGTTGTGGTTGCTGTGGCCCAGCTGGTTGGCGGCACAGTTGCCGCTGTTGCTGTTGCTGGCGTTAGGTTTCGCCTTATCTGCCGAGGTCTCTTTCAGGAACTCTCGGAAGCTGAGCTGGGGCTCCTCCTTGTTGAAGCTGAGCAAGTTTGCCAGTGTGCGCTTTATGGGGATCGGGTGCGCTAGAGATTCCACATCGTTCTCGTCGTTGGTTTCCCGTTTTCGATTCACCGGCCCACCAGTCCGCGTTGTCTTCTTCGTGGTTGCAGCCGTCATATTCGTCGTCATAGTCGTGGTCGTCGTAGTCGTAGCGTTGTTGCTACCGTTACTGTTATTGCTATTGTGGTTATTGGCATTGTCGTTGAAGATCAGACGACGATGCTGCAATCCGGATGAGGGCAGAAGACCTGCGAACATCAGAGCCGACTGCGCCGTAGACAGAGGAGGCTGTTTCGTCTCCTGCACGATGGTGCCCGCGAAATAAGGCATTTGTGACAAATCTTCGACCGTGGCTCTATCATCTGGGTTCCACACCAAGCATGCTCTTACAACGTCGCATAGAGACTCCAACTGTGGGTTGCACATGACCCAGGAAATATCCTTGCCCTCGACGTACGGGAACTTGAGATTTAGCCTTGAAGCCAAGTGTTCGGCCTGCAGCCATGCACCACCATGTGGTACGTACCCGGAGATCTTAGATTCATGGCAGGGATGTGGTGTCCCTAGCAACTCCAAGATTTTCCAGATTTGGTCCATCTCGTCCGCCCCGGGAAATAAAGGTTTGAACGTGGCCACCTCAACGGCAACACAGCCAAACGCCCATATATCGAGTGGCCGGGAATATGAACCCTGACGTAAGAGGATTTCCGGCGACCGGTACCAGCGCGTTGAGACATACGCTGTGTAAGGAGACTTGTTAGTCACATGGCGCGCAAGTCCGTAGTCGGCGATTTTGACGACGTAGTTGTCGGGATAGTGGCCAGCACTGATCCATTCCTTGCTATAGTAACGGTTTGCAGGCGAAATCAAGATATTCTCGGGCTTGATGTCGCGGTGATAAAAGTTATGTGCATGTATGTGCCGGATGCCTGAGAGTATCTGCGATAATATGGACCGAAGCGTAGGGAGTGAAAAAACTCGGCGTTTGCGGCACTTCATTAGCTGGTAGATGTTCTGCTCCATGCACTCCATCACAATGTGGAGCTGGTATAGTGAGTCGTCGATGAACAACTCGTAGATCTGAACAAGGTGCGCGTGCGCCGGGATCTGGAGGATGAACTTGATCTCGCGCACCCGCGTGTAGTCGTTCAAGGTCGGCAAGCGCGTCATCATGGTCTTGATCGCCACGAGACCCTTGTTCTTGTTGTTCCAGTTTTCCTCGCGGATCGTCGGGATGATCGACTGGTCCATGAGCGTGCCCTCCTTGCCGTTAATCTGCGAGATCTCGAACTGCGCCTTTGCCAACGTCACCGACCCGAACGACCCGTTGCCCAACTCCTGGATCAACTTGTACCGCCCCTCCACCGGTTTCAACGGGATGTAGAAAGGCGGGTTGTTTACATCTGGCGGAACGCCCATAGCCTCAGCCTGCTCCCGATGCCCTTTCTTCGAGTAGTACTTCATGAATAGGTTGCTGCTCGTTTAAACCCGTACTGTTATCGCTTCTGGCCAACCTCTCACTCACTCTATCTCTCTGCGCTTCTGAGCCCAATGCTGAAAAAAAGTGGTTCCCTATAACCTCCAGGCCTGTTCGCTTCTTGCCCCCTTATATATTCCTGATATAGTCCGTAAGAACCTGTTAATGATGTCTTGTGTTTGTGGGGGCCCGTTTCCTGTCTGACAGCGATTTAGCCGCCCACTGGCGCCGAGTAATCATATTGCCCCATGCGGTAAAAGTGTCTGGGTGCACTTATGGCTCCACAAAATGATGTCCGGCACCTGCGTCCGGACGATGTCATGGGTGGGTGGGTGCATGGTTGGCTGCCGTAAGCAGCCAAGAGGGTCTGGCCCTTCCGTTCGATAACCGAACGCTATGACATAATGAGGCCCGTGATATGACCTCATGTCGAGCAATAAGTATATAAGATCTGAAGGTAGGCTGCGCAGGGACCAGGCGATCAAGAGCCAAGGATGGGCAAAAACAAAAAGCAAGCAGCAGAGGGCGAGGAGGCGCGGCGCGGGTCGGAGTCGTCAGGTTCGTCCGCGGAGCCCAGCGGCGCGGTCGCGGAGCTGCCCAGCTTCAAGAAAACGGCGGGCGGAGCGCGCAGCGGACTGATCGAGCAAGACGCAGTGGACACGATCCGCGAGCAGACGGCGGTGAAGTTTGCGGACGAGGACGAGGTGGTGGAGCAGGATGAGGCTGCGCAGAAGACGGAGGCGGTGGCGAGCGAGAGCTCGTCGCTGGCGGACAAGGAGGAGTGCGATGAGAGCAAACTGGACCACTTCCGCAAGTTCTTCCGCCGGACGAGCAGCCGCAGCAGCGACGAGGGCGAGGGCGGCGGGATGATGGAGCGCTTCATCAACATGACGGGCGGCGGGATGGTGCCGGTGGTGACGGAGGCGCCGGAGGAGGACGAGGAGGCTGGGCCGGATCCGACAGCCGAGGCGGAGGCGGCGGCGCGGGAGATCATGAAGGCGCACCACCTGTCGAGCGGACAGTCGGTGGACATGATGTCGATGAGCTCGTCCGGCGAGTCAGGCTTCTTCATGCCGGTCGCGGAGCATTACGACGACGAGTACAACCCGGAGCAGGAGGAGGAGCAGCGCGACGACATGTCCGAGGCCACGTACGTGCCTCCGCCGCAGCACGTGCGCGGGGGGGTGCTGGGCTCGCTGCTGCGACTGTACCAGAACCAGCCCGGCGGTCAGGCCCCGCAGCGCCCCGGGCTGCGCAAGAGCGCGCAGACGCTGAGCTCTGAGACGCTTCCGACCGGCGAGAGCTACGAGATGCCAAAGTTCAAGGCCAAGCGCCCGCGCGGAAGCAAAATCCCCAACCCCATCAAGCTGAAACGGAAGTCCGCGATGTCCGAGGCGAGGATCACGGTGCACATTGCAGACTTACTCCAGCGCCATCGTTTCATTCTCCGTCTGTGTAAGGCGTTTATGATGTACGGCGCGCCAACGCACCGTCTGGAGGAGTATATGGTTATGACCTCGCGCGTCCTGGAGATTGACAGTCAGTTCTTGTACCTGCCGGGTTGCATGGTCGTGTCATTCGGTGATACAATTACAAGGACCTCGGAAGTGCAGCTTGTGCGCTGTTCGCAGGGGCTCAACCTCTGGAAACTGCACCAGGTCCACTCCATCTACAAGCAAGTTGTCCACGACATCATCAGTGTCGAGGATGCAAGTCGCACAATCGAGACGATCATGGCTGAAAAGAACCTCTATCCGGCGTGGATGTGCGTGTTGCTGTACGGTTTCTGCGCAAGTATGGTGACTCCATTCGCCTTCGGAGGTGACTGGATTAACCTGGTGGTATCTTTCGGTATTGGTTGCTGCGTTGGCCTACTTCAGTTTATCGTTGCCCAGCGCTCCCATGTCTACTCAAATGTCTTTGAAATCACAGCCTCCATCGTAGTGAGTTTCTGTGCCCGTGCGCTTGGCTCCATTCCCAACTCGAATATCTGTTTCGGGTCCACTGTCCAGGGTTCCCTAGCGCTCATTCTTCCGGGCTATATCATCTTGTGCGGCTCGCTAGAACTACAGAGCCGGAGTCTTGTCGCAGGTTCCGTGCGGATGTTTTATGCCATCATCTACTCGCTCTTCCTAGGTTTCGGTATCACTCTGGGAGCCGCGCTCTTTGGTTGGATCTACCGCGATGCCACAAACGAGACCGTGTGTGAGAAAGAACTGTCGCCGTGGTTCCGCTTCATCTTTGTGCCGGGGTTTGCACTCGGCCTATCTTTGATTAACCAAGCGCGCTGGTCCCAGATCCCGGTCATGGTCTGCATTGCCTGTTCTGGTTACGTCGTCACCTACTGGTCCGGCCAGCATTTCACTGCTTCTACGGAGTTCACCGCCTCCATCGGTGCCTTTGTTATTGGAATCATGGGCAACTTGTACTCCCGTATTTGGAAAGGTCTTGCTATGACTGCCATGTTGCCTGGCATATTTGTTCAGGTGCCATCTGGTATTGCCTCGAAGAGCACTCTGCTATCCAGTGTGCAGAGCGCCAACAACATGGTCAGTAACGGCACAAACGCCGCTGTGAATAGTGTGGATGGCAGGACGTCCATATCGTTCGGTATCACCATGATTCAGGTCTGTATCGGTATTTCCGTCGGTCTTTTCGCATCGACACTGGTGGTTTATCCATTCGGAAAGAAACGCACCGGTCTTTTCACCTTGTAAGAATTTTAATAGATTAAGTAGTTAATTAACTGGACTGTGCAGCTCTTTTTGACCTGGAATGCATCTTCAGCGGTGCGATGAGCTCGTGGGAACGTGTACTGTCATGCCTCTGTCGCCGCGAGCGTCGAGACGTTTACGGTGACCAGTTCTCCCGTTTCTTTTTCCGAGGCCAGAGCTGAAAAATTTTTGGAATGGGACAGATGCGATGAGCTTAAATAGTATGTATGGAGTCAAGGTAAAGGCGACTGCAGGACTTTAGTTGCTCTAGTAGATCTTTTGGCGACTAGAACCTACGGCATACTTAGCATTACTGCATCATAATGTCGTCGCTAAAAGAGCAGCTAGCGCAAGTGGCTGCGAGCAACGCTACGGTTGCGTTAGACCGAAAGAGAAGACAGAAGTTGCACTCGGCTTCGTTGATCTACAACCCCAAGACGGCTGCGACCCAGGATTATGATTTTATCTTTGATAACGCCACCAGCGCTCTGGAGGAACTGGTTGAGATCGATGTGCGCTTCAAGGTCTTCAGCCGTTCCTTGTTCAGTGCGTCGTCGGTGAACATCGACAGAAACACGCAGACCAAGGAGCAAGTACGGACTCTAGACCAAGCGGTAAATGCGTATCTGATGCTTGCGTCTGCATGGTGGCATCTGACCCCTACATTGCATGCGACCGAGTGGCTGGTGCGACGCTTCCAGATCCACGTGCACAACGCGGAGATGCTGCTACTGTCGACCCTCAACTACTACCAGTCGCCGGTATTCAAGCGCATTTTGAATATTGTGAAGCTTCCCCCTCTTTTCAGTTCGCTCGCAAACTTTGCAAAGGCCGAGAGCGTTCCGTCCAACCTCACAATCGTGAAGCTGTTTAATGACATGGACTTTCTGACGCTTTACACGAGCTACGTGGGCAAAGTGGTGAAGCAGAAGGTCACTTACACCAACCAACTGCTTTTTAATTCATGTGCGTTCATTAACCTAGTTGCATTTAACTCGAATAGCGAAGAGAAGCTAGAGCGTTTGGTTCCGATTCTGTTAGAAGTCTGCGCAAAGCTTCTGGCCTCGCCTTCTGATGATTGTCAGATGGCGGCACATACTGTGTTGGTTGTTCTAGTCACGGCCTTGCCATTGAAAAAGCAGATACTGCTAGCAGCTACTGAAACCATATTGGCCAACCTCGCCGATAGCGCTTCCACCAAGCGTTGTGCATTTGTCACTGTGTGCAAGCTCTTCCAGACTCTGAAGGGCCATGGTAACGTAGACCAACTGCCAGCTAATATCTACACTCTTTTTGATTCGAAGATATCGAACGACTGCCTAATTGACTTTCTCTCCAAGAAGGAGACACCAGCAGATAAGTTTGTCACATCATATGTTCGTTCTATTGCAAGGTATGACCATGGCAAGCTAAATTCTATTGTCTCCATTCTCAAGCAGGTAAAGCTCGAGAAGTTTGAGGTCAGACTAATCATAACAGACTTGATCCACTTGTCTGAGCTACTGGAGGATAAATCGCAATTGATCCAACTTTTTGAGTTCTTTATTTCTATTGATGAAGACATGGTTTTAAGGTGCCTACATTCGCTCAACCTGACTGGGGAATTATTCGAAATCAGGCTAACTACGTCATTGTTCTCTGCTGAAAGAATTGAGCCGGTGAACGGGGAAGACGTGGTTAAAGGACTAGAAGCTTCGAAGGTTGCCGGTTTGGCTGGGGGAGCTCAGCCGTTCACGGAGTTTTTGAATAAGAACTCCGCGTACATATGTACTAAGAACATTTCGCTACTGGTAGAGGATGATGAACAAGCTTCGAAATTACTATCTCTTTTCGTGGAATCGGTTGGCAAAAAGTACCAACCAGGGCTCTTCCTATCATCATTTTTTACAACTTTAGAGAGCAGAATCACCTTCCTGCTGAGAATTATTGTATCCCCAGGCGCTCCAGTTGCCTTAAGGCTGATCTCCGTCTCCAACCTATCGAAGCTAATACATACTATTGGCAATGACACCAATGTTTTCACGCTGGTTCCCGTTCTGATTGTAGCACTTACGGACATATCGAAGAACGTTAGAGCGGCGGTCAAGAAGGTTTTACATCAGATTTCCAAGAGACCTTTCACTAAACGTTACTTTTTGAATGATAAGATATACGGTGAAGGCCAAAGTGTACCCATGTTGAACCCCAAAGAGAGTGAGAGTTGGTTAAAGACTTTCTTGGATGGTTATCTCGTTGAGAACTATGACATATCTCAGTTACTAATACCAAAAAAGAATGAGAAAATGTACTTACTATTCTGGGCTAATCAAGCTCTTTACATGCCGTTGCCACAGCCTAAACTAGTATTGATGCGTTTCCTAGCCAGGCACGAGTCTTTTTCCTCAACCTATTCTCAACTCTGGGAGAACTTCCTATCATCATATTTGGAACAACGTCCTCAATGGGAGCTTAAGTGCTCCAAGAATAAGACCAACTTCTGTGAATTTGAATCTGTATTGGTTTTATTGCTATCAAAGAAAGAAAAGAACCCAGCGGCAATAGAATTCCTTCTCGGCGCGCTTAAATCACCGTTCGAGCAACTCGCCTCCATCATGGCCAAAAGACTCATTGAAATATACCCTACACTAAAGCAACCTGTTCAATGTCAGATTGTTCAAGATATCATTGAGTCGACAGCATCTGCTGATTTATCATACGATTCGATTGAGACTTTACAATCCTTGGCGTTGAGTGCAGACGTTGTGGTCTCCGTAATCAAACAAAATATGATTAACGTTGATGAGACTTCTAATATCATAAAGAAAAGAAGAAGACGCTCTTCAGCAAGTAACAAGGCGGCCTTGCAAAAGGAGGAAGTCTCTCGAATTGCGGAAATCCACTTGAGGAAACTAACTATCCTCTTGGAGGCATTGGACAAGATCAAGGTCCAAGGCAGCGAAGCCTTGCTAACCTCGCTTTTCGATATTCTTGCTGACTTGGATACTCTGGACAACGACGGCGGTCTACCAGTGTTGTACGCTCAAGAAACCTTGGCATCATGTATGCTTCATACCATTGACTCCTTGCGCGCTACAGGGGCCACTCCAAAACTACGATCCGTGAGAACTGATATCCTGGTCGCTGCTATTAGAGCATCATCATCCCCACAAGTGCAGAACAAACTGTTATTGGTAATTAGCGCGTTGGCGCTGCTGAATCCCGAATTGGTGTTGCATTCAATAATGCCCATCTTCACATTTATGGGTGCTCATTCGCTACGCCAAGATGACGAGTTCTCTACGATGGTTGTCGAAAAGACAGTGAAGACAGTTGTTCCTGCCTTGTTGGAATCCGGGTCATCCAGTATGACTGACGAAATTGAGTTCCTATTGATGAGCTTTTCTACCGCCTTCTCACATGTGCCCAAGCATAGACGGGTAAGGTTGTTTACCACTTTGATTAAGACACTGCAACCTTCCTCTTCAATTGCTCCATTTTTGTTCTTGTTGTCCCAGCAGTTTTCCGCCAAAGTGGAAAACTTTGAAATCGCAGAGTCTAAGTCCATCTTGGAGTTCTCCAGAAGCTTCATGTCCAAATTTGCTGTCTTAGATCAGCTCACCGGCATTGCTGGACTTTTTGAACTAGTGAAACTCCTATCGGAACCTGATTTGAAAGACAAGACCTCCCCTCGGACCCTTCTAAGCAACGGTATCTTGAATTATACACCATCAGAAATGTTCAACTATAAAAGGAACACATTTGATTTCATGGACAAGATACTTGCTGAGGATAACCAAGGTGGCAATAAGGGTGAGAATAACTTGAAACTGAAGCTTCTTTCGGCTTTATTGGATCCACAGACAGAGGAGCAAGTCAAGTCGGATGTGAAAGATCAATTCGCCAAAGTTCTGCAACACAACCTTGTCTTTATTAATAATGTCGAAGAACTGTGCAGCACGCAAGATTTAACTGAGCAAGGGAAGTCAGATGGCGATGAGTCTGGCTCCGAACCGGACAATGATAATCCAGTAGCGGATATGACGGAGATCCTGTTCAGTTTACTCGGTCATATCCTTGACCTCCTCCCTATATCGACATTTGTTGAATCTATATTGCCATTGCTTGGCAAGGACACCGAGGATATCATTAGAAAACATCTCACTCTGGTTATTGGGACCAAGTTCGAAAGTGAGCCAAACTCATCCGCCACTTATGCCAACATGACTGCGTCCTCGTTACTTGCTATTGTAACGGATGAAGCAGAGGCACCGGGCGTTGTGCAGGCAGCATTGAATACTACCTCCACCCTGGTGAGTAAGTTTGGTGATAGGCTGGACGCTAGTACCCTGACTGAATGCCTGAAGATCGGAGTCCAAAAATTGAATTCTTCGAGCACCGATATTGTGGTTTCTGCTCTCGCTGTGCTAACAAACACCGTCCATGTCCTGGGTGTCAAGTCCATCGGCTTCTACGCCAAAATTGTTCCAAGGGCCCTCGCTATCTTTGACTCTGTGCAGGATACCAAATCCGACCTGAGGAAGGAAGTCCAGTTATCTGTGGTATTACTCTTTGCGGCTATGATGAAGCGCATTCCATCGTTCTTGCAGTCTAACCTCAAAGATGTCATGCGCGCGATCTTCTTTGCGGATGAAGTCCAGAACTCCATTAGTTTGTACGTGATTTCCCTTCTAGTGCAGCAGCTAGACTTGAAAGAGGTCCTGAAAACGCTCTATAGGATATGGACTACTGATATCAGCAAAACAGGTAATTCGGTAGCAGTGTCACTCTTCCTGACCACGTTGGAGTCCACCGTCGAGGCCATTGACAAAAAGTCCGCGACTTCTCAGTCGCCAACCTTCTTCAAGCTGCTATTGGCCATGTTTGAGTATCGGTCCGTCAGCACTTTCGATAATAACACCATCAGTCGTATTGAGGCTTCAGTCCACCAGATTGCAAACATATATGTGTTGAAGCTCAATGACAAGATCTTCCGTCCGTTGTTTGCACTCACGGTGCGCTGGGCATTCGACGGAGAGAGTGTCTCGAACCTCCAGATAACCAAGGTCGAGCGCCTCACTGCCTTCTTCAAGTTCTTCAACAAGCTACAGGAGAGTCTGAAGTCCATCATCACCTCCTACTTCACCTATCTACTAGAGCCTACCAACGCCCTGCTCAACGACTTCCATTCCGGTGCGGTCTCGGACACAAACCTACGCCGCCTCACGCTCACCGCGCTCACCGCATCCTTCAAGTACGACCGCGACGAGTACTGGAAGTCCACTGCCCGCTTCGAGCTCCTTGCCGAAAGCCTCGTCAACCAGCTGGCCAACATAGAGGATTCGATCGGCAAGTACCTGGTAAAGGCAATCGCAGCGCTGGCTTCCAACAATGCAGGTGTCGATGAGCACAGCAAGCTGCTGCATCGCGCCCTAGTCGAGCACATGAAGGCCTCCTGTGCCACTTCGCAGAAGCTGTGGGCTGTTAAAGCCACGAAGCTGATATATGCAAAGGTTGGTGAGCATTGGCTGGTTCTACTGCCGCAATTGGTCCCAGTCATTGCAGAATTACTGGAAGACGACGACGAGGAAGTCGAACAAGAGGTCAGAACAGGCCTAGTAAAGGTCGTGGAAACCGTCCTTGGCGAGCCGTTCGATAGATATTTGACATGATCTCAGTTCAGGAGATCCTCTGATGTAAAGCATAGTACCGTGTAGATATCAAGCCTATATCTTTAGCTCTTTTGTAGCGGCGATGTGCCATTAGTATGAGTGCAATGCCCGAAATTTTTTACTGGCCTCTTGGGCTGGGGCCAAGTACCTTTCACGCGGGACGCAGAAGCCCATACAGAGTTGCAGAGCAGAGCAATAGCGACCAGGGTTTTCAAGGTACATAGCTGCAACTATCATGTCGTCATTGCCGAGGTCCATGCAAGATCTGAGGGAGGTTCAGTCGAAACCTAGGGTGCCGTTGGTGATTAGGAGGCTGTTTAAGTCGCCCCGTAATCTGGATTTCGAGGCTGCAATGTGGGAAATGGTGCATTTGATCTTCAAGCCACGCAAGGCGTTTCGCTCGGCATACTACCAGCGGCAGATCAAACATCGGCTATCACGAGACGATCCCTCATTCTTTATTCTGCAGGTGATCCTGCTGATCGCCACGTCGTTGACATGGTCCATCGGGTACGGGCACACATTCAGTGGTTTTCTGAAGATGATGATCAACATGATATTAGTGGACTTTTTTCTGCTCGGGTTCACGATGGCGACCTTCTTCTGGGTACTGCTAAATCGGCCGCAGCTGAAGTTTCGGTCGGCGCAGGACTCGACCGTTGAGTGGGCATACTGTTTTGATATTCACTGCGATGCATTTCTAATAATCTGGGTTTTGCTGTACTTTCTTCAATTCCTGCTCCTGCCAGTGATCAATCTGCACAGGTGGATAGGGCTATTTGTTGGTAACACTCTATACTGCGCGGCCATTGGATACTATTTTGTGCTCACCTTCTATGGCTATAGCCAATTGTCCTTTTTGAAGAACGTCAATTTCATCTTGCTGCCCTCTCTGTTCTGTGTCATTCTGTATCTGGTGAGCTTGTTCGGTATTGATTTGTCGAACTACTTAAGTTTCTCTAGGTACTAAGTCATTGAGGAGCTAACCCAGATAACAGGTGTGTCCGATTGGTGCGCATGACCGAAGGGTTTCGTGGAATGTCGCCGTATACTACCATTGTTGTAGACAACATTTCTACATATTACCGCGATACACACCCAGTATGTCTACTTAAATGGACTTTATTCGAGACCATCTCTAACTGTCCAATCTCTGCCTTCTTCCATAGGTTTTCAGCAATGGCATATGTCTCTTCGAGGTTGTAGCGAAGTCGATCATCTTTTATTTGGTGGAATACACTGCTCTTACCTGGGCGCTCCGGAGGCCACTTTTTTCCGCTAATTAGATCTTCAAAATTGTAACTAGGGGAGCAATTACTACCCTCTTTTGAAACCTTGGGAGACGATTGGATTGTTAGACTTTGATATTCATCGTCTGTGATGTCGCGGCTGCCCTGTCTCTTCAAAAAACTAGTCACCTGGTTGACCATTATGGTCTGTCCTGATGACGAGAACCTTTGTATCATGCGAAGTTCATTATTTAACTGATCCTGCAGTAAGCGCGTCGAGAAATCTTGTTTTAACCAGAACTTCAATTCAATAGGCCCGTCCGCAAGATCGTCCCGTTTACTATTCAAATTCTCAAATTCAACATAGAGCTTCTGGAGTGTCCGGGGGGTGGATGCCATAAAATCCGACCTCTGTAGTGGAGACTGCCCAGCGGCATCTCCTTCAGGGGACGGGGATTTCGTGAAGTCAGTTGAGTTGAGCTTGTCAGGGAGAACGGTTTGCGAAAGCTTGGCTGCTTCAGTATAAGAGGCGAACCTTGACTTGAGGGCATTCGCCTTGTTCTTCGCTTGAAGTGATCCATCACGAAACGTTGCAATCATGCCGCTAAAGTAGTCGAGGATTGGTTTGTTTTCAAGGTGCGGGTCAACTTGCGATGACGGTGAATCTGGGGTACGATTCAGTTGCGACATGTGGGCAGTGCTCGAGTCCCTGGTATTAGTCCCGATCTCGTTTTCATCCAAAACTCCCGGTGATTGAATATCATCATTTATGGTGAGCTCAATTTTACATGCAGCCGGAACATCATCATCACATTCCACGTCCGTTGATGCGCCACCAGGAAGCACACTACTGTAGTGCCCATTGCGCTCTGTCAGCGGGCTAGTGTCGATACCAATTCGGAAGAAGTTCTTCCTATCTGTAGGCAGAGCCCGAGCTGCAGATGGTGGTCCTAAGTAGCCGGGCCTATATTTCCAGGTCCCAGCCCTGGGCTGCTCGCGATACATCGCTGCATTGGTTGCTGGGGTGGCTTTCCCATGGCCATTAAAGTATATGTTCAATGGGGCATGCATTCCCCTTGGGTTTGTATGTTCAAAGGCTGAATAACCCCTCCGCGTTTCGGTGTCAAGCAGGGATGGCTTGAGCCGCTTCTGGAGCAACTTCCCATTGACTATACGTTCTGCATTCAGTTTGTTGGGAATTCTAAACTCCTTGACCTGTTTTCTGGGAGTCGGCCCGGTGCAAGCGCTCGACCGAGTTGTGGCAGACTCTTCCTGGTTCTCCAATACCGGATAAAGCTCGACAGTGCCAGTTACCTCTCCATTCCCTCTTAGTTTACTAGGGGGGGCAGACGAATTTACTCGGTTGATGCCTGGTCTGCCGTGGCTTCCTGTCCTCTCCCCCCTGGTAGATCTATGATGTTCACAAACAACTATGGAGGGGCGGTTTTGCATTACTTGGCGGTGTCGCACGAAGAATTGGATATCTGGATAACGACGAGCAGCACAGAATGTCCTCAAGCGTTTCGAGAACAGTTAATCGCTTTACAATTTTATGTAGTAAGAGCAATGAATTCTCGGAGTGATCGGCAACAGCTATCAGAAAGGCGTGCGTGTGCCCACTTATGTATTTGGCGGTACTTTACCAGGATAGTAAACTCTGCCTTGGATGATTGAACGATTTAATATATGAGAATACAATAATTAGAACAGGGTAGATAAAAATCGATCCTACTTGTTCAAGTACATGGCAAAAATTGCATGCATAGTGCAGGTCAAATGTTGGTGCTCTTGGATCCGCCTCTACATGGCATGTCCATGTCGTATAACCAGACAGAAATGCATGCAGCATGTGATAAGACCGACCAACGTAGCCAACTGACCAAACGTAATCTGGAGCTTTCTATGCCTGGCTTCTTTTGTCTGTGCAGAAGCACATCGGATTTCGATCGCGTCACCTCTGTTAACCAGAAAAGCAACCGCAGGGCATCCAGTTCAAAGTAAGGGGTTTGATTTGTCATAATAGGCAACAGAACAATGCAACTCCGACACGATGTCTATCAGGCTTCCAAGATGCATAGTAATTCAATCATAAATATCTATAGGAGGCAGCCTGTCGGCATTGTAGAACCAATTCTTGGATTCAACCTCTTTAGCCAACCAGTCGGTGGGAAAGATAACAAGATGACCATTAATTCTTTCCAATAACCTACGGGCAGTATGTCTGTCAAATATTTTCTGGTTTATACCATAGAGCAAACTGCTCGAAAGTTTCATTTTGGTGTGTGTAGGGGCCCGCACTGCCCCTGTCTTGACGGCCTGCTGGTGATGTGGTGGGAGGTCTGCATCCATCGATAATGAGTCGGCAATATCTGGGGGCACGGATTTTATTTTCGTGCCTTTTTCCAAGGATATGTTTGACATGTTCTCGCTTATATCATCAAGAATGGTCACCTTCTCTCCGTACTCCATCTCGATCATCTTTCGTTGCAACTCATCGAATCCTTGCGAAAGCTTCTGGAAATCCTTATAGTCCCTCCACGTCTGCACGGAGTTATCCGGCTGGCAATGGAACACCATCCTATAGATCAACGTGTTCCTGAGCGCGACCGCAAACCACATGTCCTCGTAGAAGGAATCCACAATAGGATCTTCGAACGCATACGGATCCATGAAATGCAAGTTTGCAAAAGGTTGCTTGTTTTCGCCTCCGATGGGAGGAACCATTTGTGCCAGCATTATATCCACAGCATCATCGTCCATCTCTTCCTCGCCCAAAAAGTCTAACGTGCGTTGGATGGTGTCTGCGGTGTCCTTTGATAACTTTTTATGTTCCGTCAGTTTGGTTTCTTTCTTGTACGAGAGATGCTGCAAGTAGCAGATACGTTTTAGCATGTTCCATTTGTTGATATCTGGAATGCCGCTATCTTGTAAATATTGCATGACATCCTCTTTATCTGGCAAGAATGATATATTAGTATTGTTCTGGTTCTCCTTTTTCCCGTCGATACTTTGAATATTCATAACCTCTGTGGCCCAGTCCATTAACTGTTGTGTTACATTCTCCTTGAATTTCCTAGTCACGTTCTTCCAGCCGTCGGGTCCAAGGCCCTCCACATCCTTCATGTGAGTTTCGTTCCCCACGAGACGCGAATCAGTACTGATCGGTTTCTTATCCCTAATTCCGACGTTAGCTTCGCCGGCCCTGTTGTTGAACGAGTGGTACTTCGGCTTTGAGTTGTACCTCCGCCGGCCATGCTGTCTGCCTTTCTTTGATGGCAGAGGCGTCTTCTTGTGGTTCGAATTATTGTACAGGAATTGTTCCGGAACATTGTCACTGTCCATGTAAATGTTATGGTCGACTTCTATTCCGAAATTCTTCACTTGGCCGGACCCATATTTCTCTAGCCACATGTCGCTACATTGCTCGTTCATAACTTCACGGAAGCCAATCTCTAGCATGGCACTCTGGATCTTGAGCTCCTTGTTGGAGTGAGCAGCCCCCTCTCTCGATAGTAGGTTTAATGTTTCGACGTTGGCGAGAGCAACGTGTTCTAAACGGCTAAACTTACGCTCTATGATCTCAACCAAGTCAACATCACAACCCAAATGTTCACGCATCAGTCTTTGTCTGAGTTCTAAGGCGAATCTGCCTGCATAATAATCTTCGCCATTCATCTTGCTCTTAACTAGTTCAGTGTCCCTGATTATTGCTGCAACCTCACTGTCACGGTTCCCAAGCATAGAGCGTTCGTTAACGTTGGCACTCCCAATTATACAGCTCCTGTCATCAACAATCATAACTTTCGCATGAACATACAGCTGCTCGGTGACGAGTTTATCATATTGTCCCAGAGTGGACCATTTCCTCAGAGAGTAAAATTGGATATATTGAAGAGGGTCTATGTTCAACCTCCTTAACTTGGCGAAGATCGAGGTTTCTCCTCTTGCAATGGATTGGTACTGGCATTGCATAATTACCCTGATACTGGATCCCTCCGGTTGATCAACCTCCGAATCAAACCCAGGCATCAAAGGAATGAGGATGAACGCCTTCCATAACTTACCCTCGCTGTTTGCTTTGATGATACGGTCGACAATAGCATCTCCTACCTTGTTTTCGATAAAAACACCATCCCAATTGGAAGCGGTGACGAAGAACTGGTTCTCTAGGTATATGTAATGCTTTGAGGTCTCAATTAATTTCAGATACGCCGCCTGGATAGATTTCTCTGTCTCCTGTAACCCGAGCGACCAATTGCCTGCGCTTCTTAATATCTGTACTTCACACGTAGATCTGGAATTCAAGTTTCTGAAAAACTCCGAATTCTCCAGCTCTTCGGGGGTGAAGTCGCTAGGTGGAGTAAGCAAGGGTGTTGGGCGACTGGGTCTCTTCTGCCTTAGGAGATAATTCCACCGCTGAACAAAATGCCTAGACATGTCACGCGCCGCTTCGCCGACGGTCATCATATGAACATCGTGCCATGGCATTCTAGGAATAACCTCCCGATCGTACATGGATTCAAAAGGTTTATCTAAATCATGGAAATCACATATCCTCGCATTGGAGTAATCCTTTCCTGGGAAATTTTGCTGTTGAAGATCTGAAGCATCATCCCGAAGTACGTGTTCTGGGCTATCGTACCTACCGTAACACAAATCGATACCACCCATGAAGGCAATTGTATGATCTATAACGCACATCTTTTCATGATGTGCCCAGAAATATGTGTTCTGCAGCCATTGGTTAGGAGATCTGATCAAGTGTATGTTAGGATGCAGACTGAGCATTGAGTGTTTCGTCCAGAGGGAATCGGTTCCGACGGTGGAACCGACGTTGCGATAAACCACAATGAAGATTTTAACGCCGGCTTCAGCACGCTCCTTTAAGACCCGATCAATTCGATATTGCTGGTTGCTCTGGACTGGTCTGCGCATGTACAACTCAGGGGAGAGCCACCAGTCATGGATGAAAATCACATCTCTGGCCATGGTGAGCGCTTCGCTCAGTGCCCAGAAGTAATCGCGTCCATCCACCAAAAAGTGACAGAAGCAGTTCCGCCTCACAGGCGCAAAACTCCCAAACCGCTGGTGGTTGGCCCAGATGGTGTTCTTTTGCATTTGTATTATCGATGAGACCCATATCTTCAGCATGTACTCGGACTTCGCGATCATCTGAAGCTTCCGCTCGCTATTCTCCAGAGTGATCAAGAGCTTCGTCGATATCTTCTTCTGCTTATCTTCCAGCGGGTCTTCCTCGTATAGGTTATTGTCTTCTAAAAAGTTGCCCGAGCAGGTGACCTTGAACTTGGAGTCCACCAAGAACACGTCCAGCGGCGTGGTCGAGCACATATCGCTGACGTACATGATATAGGAATGTCTGACCAAAAACCATTTGTTGGTGTGCCGCTCGATCATCGCCCGCCAGTCATTGAACCTGAAGTGCGACACGCGCCAGCCCTGCGCCTTGGCGGAAGACCTGATAATAAGGTAGCCCTGTTTGCCCTGGAAGCCGCTTTCATAGCTCAACAGGTTGCTGATCGGGGACAGCTCGTAGAACTGGAACAGCCGGTTCGCCTGCGGGCGCAAGGAAAGCGACAGGTTGAGCAGCCGTAGGTACTTCTCGATCCGCTTGTGCATCGGCTTCTTCACGTCGTCCGTCTCGTCAATCAGATCCTGGATGTGCTTCATGTGGAAGCGCTTGGCCTCGAAGTTGAGCGAGGAGCGCGGCGTGTTGGACGACGACTCCGACGTGCGCGGGTGGTCCTGCGGCGACGGCACTGACGCCGGCCCTTTCTTCGCCTTTTTCATGTAGTCATCGAAGCGCGGAAAGTGGGGCAGGTGTATGCGCTGGTAGCGGTTGTGGTCGATGTACAGCTTGTTCAACGTGTTCTGCTGGAACGACACCAGCTTCAGCTTCCCGTGCAGCGACGCCAGGTCCTTGTAGGAGCGCAGGATAATCCACTTCAGGCGGTTGTCGCCCACGCCGTACTCCAACTCCAGCTTGTACTTCGTGTGGTACCCCTGGTCCACGATCGCAATGCCGCCGTCCTGCTTCTCCACGTGGCTCACGCTGCTCGCGTTCGTCGTGCTCGTCGTCGCCGAGCTCACCCGCTGCAGCGACAGCAGCGTGTCGCTGTTCGTCACCGGCGACACGCGCACGCTCAGCATCGCCAGCAGCAGCGGCGCCCGCCGCACGCCGTGCTCGTCGCGCAGGAACCCACTCCCCGCAAACAGCGCGCCCGGGCACCCCGCCAGCAGCGTCGCGATCAGGTCCGACGCCATGTTCTGGATGATCATCTCCTCCTCCGTGATCCCCGCGCTCGCCACTGACTCGTGGTCCGTCTTCGCGCGCCCCGCGCCGCGCGACGCGCTCCGCCGCGACGTCAGCTTCGAGATCTTCTTGAACGCCTGTCCGAACTCCTTCTTCCACCCCGTGAACGAGTCCTGCGGGTTCATCTTGGCCAGCCACGTCGGCGTGTTCTCGCCCACGCTGCCGCTGCGCCGCTTGCCCGCGCTGCCCCGGCGCGTAAAACCTCTCTCCATCGTCGTGATCGTCGAGTTCGGCACGCCTTGGAACACCAGGTTCTTGTACTCCGCCTCCTGGTCCTCCACCTCCTCGCCGCGCGCCCCCAGCAGGGGGCACTCGTGCTCCGCCTCCCCTACGTCCTCCCCGCCGCCCTCCCCGCCCAGCTCCTCCGCCTCCGCGTATATCCCGGGGATCACGCTGGCCTTCTGCGTCGGCCGCTCGCCCGCCAGCTGCGTCGCAGACCCGAAGTACTGCACCGAGTGTGCGCTCTCGCCGTCGTCCGACCCCATACTCTGTCTTGCTATTAGCTACACACCTATGAAGTGGCAAGTATATATCTGCTACGCCCGCTCGTTACAAATGAGCTTCATCTGCCAGCGCACCGAGGTCGAGCGCCACCTGCGCCCCCAGCCACAACGCACCCTCCGTGTGGTCCCACAGCTCCCCGCGCTCCGTGCGCGGGTGGATCAGCACACTCAGCGGCCCGTGGTTGAGCTGGAAAAAATGCAGCATGCGCGTGAACACGTCTGCGTCGCACACGTCAAACTCGAACATGCCGAGGCCCGCCTCGACATGTGGCCCGATGCTGCCCATGTGCGGCTCGTACGCGTTCGCCGCGCCGCTGCGCAGCGCGTCCTGGAACTCCGAGCACACGGCGTCGCGGAAGCGGAGCGCCGGCGCGGGGTCCGCCAGCGGGATGTAGGTATGGAAGTCGAACGACTTGATGCCGTACGGGAACGGCGCACGGTCACGTGTGTCTGTCATGGCGCGGGCCCGGGTGGGCTGCGCCGGGGGTGCGCTATATATACGTCACGCGAAAGCGGCAGCCGGGGGCTTCGGAATTTTGCTATCTTCGCACGTCCTTTATCTGCTCGAGGAATGATGGCGTAAGCAGGCTCGAGGAATTTTCACGGTGAAAAAAATGGTGGGAACTGGACAAGACACGGCAGTTCGGGCGTGACAAATCTGTGCAAAGGGTCCAGAGGGTCTCCAGTGTGCGGCAGACAGGGTGGGCCGAGCGAGCGAAGCTAGCGCAAGACGGACGGAAAGATGCTCTCAACCAGCGCGTCGGGGGGGGCCGGGGGGGAGGTCATCACGGGCGGGGCAGAGGTGCGGGACGGGGACGCGGAGAGCCGGGGCGATGGGCGGGGCGCGGGGGCGGGGTGCCCGGTGTGCCAGAACTGCCACACGTCGACGACGCCGCTGTGGCGGCGGGACGAGCACGGGGCGGTGCTGTGCAACGCGTGCGGGCTGTTTCTGAAGCTGCACGGGCGGCCGCGGCCGATCAGCCTGAAGACGGACGTCATCAAGTCGCGCAACCGCAAGGCGGGGCACGAGGAGAAGCGGCGGCGCGAGGGCGGGGAGGGCAGCGGGCCTGCCGAGCGCAAGCGCGGGCGGGCGGAGCCGGGGGCACTGCCGCAGCTGGCGCAGCTGCTGAACGGCGTGCCGGAAGCAGAGCCGCCGACAGACGCGCGGCCGGGGTCTGCGCTGCACGGGCCAGGGCCGGCGCGCGGGCCGGCGTACAAGTCGCCGATCAACATGCTGCTGAACGACAAGCCGCAGGACGCGGGCTTCCAGCCCGCGGCGTCGCCGGCGGCGTCGGTGCTGCGCGCGCCGTCGCTGACGCCGGTGCCCGCGGCGCCGGCGTACCACGCCTTCTCGCCGCGCTCGCAGCCGCCGTCGCAGGACCACACGGCCTATCTGCACGCGGGCCTGCTGCACCCGCAGGGCCTGCGCGACGGCGCGCCGTTCGCGCCCGCGGACATCGCGAGCTACTCGTCGTCGGCGCAGATCATAAAGCCGGCGCCGGACACCGCGACCCCGCTGTCGCAGGTGCTGCACTCCCAGGAAGAAGTCATCCGTCTGAAGACGCGCATCAACGAGCTCGAACTGATAAATGACCTGTACAAGAGACACATTTTCGAGCTCAACGACCGGTGCAAGATGCTGGAGATGAAGCACCAGCTGCAGAAGTAGCACCTCGACGGACAAAGACATTGCTCGCAGGGCGGCCCCGCCGCGTGCTGCCCAGCGGCCTGCATCCAACACGAGCCATACCACGGTATGTGATAGAATCCTCTCGTCTGCATGCGTATATACTCAGGATATATAACGTTGATAATGATGTGCACGCTCCTATTTCCCGCCCCATATCAAGGCTACCTGCCCAGTGCCACCCGCGCGGGGACCAGGCAGAAGCCACTATCTCGTCGGTGCCGCTATAGTCCGCGATGGCACGTAATCCAGCAGCAGGCCTAGAAAACACCCTCTTCCAACTGAAGTTCACTGCCAAGCAGCTCACCCGGCAGGCGGCGAAGGCGGCGAAGGAGGAAAAGCAGGAGACCAACAAGCTCAAGAAGATAATTGGCGAGAGCGAGGAGATCGCGCGGCTGTACGCTTCGAATGCCATCCGCAAGCGCAACGAGCGCGTGCAGCTGCTGAAGCTGGCGTCGCGCGTCGACGCCGTGGTGTCGAAGGTCCAGACCGCGGTGACTATGAGGCAGGTCAGCGGGTCGATGGCGCAGGTGTGCAAGGGCATGGACCGCGCACTGCAGAGCATGAACCTGCAGCAGATCACGATGATCATGGACAAGTTCGAGCAGCAGTTTGAGGACCTGGACACGAGCGTGAACGTGTACGAGGAGATGGGGCAGAACGTGGACGCCGTGGTGGTGGACAACGACAAGGTCGATGAGCTGATCAGCCAGGCCGCAGATGAGAAGGGGCTGGAGCTGAAGCAGAGCGCGCAGCTGGGCGAGCTACCGCGCGTGCAGAACGCGCCTGCGGAGGTCACGGAGGACAAGGAGGACAAGCTCGCGCAGCGGCTGCGGATGCTGCGGGGCTGATTCCAGCGTCTCGACCAGACGCAACATGTACAGTATACTAAAACTATATCATTTGGGAATTACATAGCGCTCTTGTTCAATGCATTGGGATGCCTCTGCCTCTAGCGCCCGGGCCGGTCATCCCGGCGTTCGCGCCCTCGCTTTCTTTGTTCTTGATGGTCTCGTCGACCGAGAGGATGAGGTTGGCGGCCTCTGCCGCACTGCTTAGCGCGTTGATCTTGACTAGAGCTGGCTCCCACACAAATTTGGCGAAGTTGTCCCCGATGTTCTCGGTTTCAAAGTCGACGCCGTACCATTTTTCGTCCTTGCTGTGCGCAAGTCTGAGACGGTTCAGTATCTCTATGGCGTCAAACCCCGCGTTTTCGCAAAGCTGTCTTGGAATGACTTCCAAGGCCTTTGCAAATGCATTAATGATTAGCTGCTGCTTGCCAGCGATAGTCTTGGAGTAGTCCCGCAAATATTTGGATATTTCCATCTCTATGGCGCCACCGCCGGCCACGACGAGCTTATTTTGTAGCGCCCTCTTGACGATCATTATGGCATCATGAAGGGATCTTTCAACCTCGGCGATCACTTGTTCGGCACCACCTCTCAACAACAACGTGCAGGTCTTCGCCTCTGGGCAGCCCTGGAACAAGTTGTACCGCTCAGAGCCGATCTGCATCTCTTCAAACGTAGCGCAAGTGCCCAAGTGCTCAACCCGTATGTCGCTGGTCGTGGACTGAATGGCGCCGCCAGTGGCCTGAATCACACGGTTTAGATCCTCCGTGGAAACTCTACCCGCACAGAAGATATCCCTGTCCGCAAAGTATTGTGTAGCCAAGTCGCCAATTGGCAATCTGGACAGGACGATATTCGCACCTGTGTCCTCAATTTGCTTCAGCTTGTCTAATATAATCTGCCATTCTGCGTCCACAACAGATTGGTAGTCGTCTACGTGCTCCACTCTCACTTCAGCATTGTCCTTTTCGGCCTTCAATTCCAGCTCGATGTTTAAGCACAGGATTTTGGGGTCCTGAAACCGCTTGGGCTGCTGTTCAAACCCAGCGTAAGAGAATGTCTTCTGGAAGGCCACACCGTTCACGAACACGGAGTCGTCCATTGCACCGCCAGGGATCTTCTTGATGCCGATCAGCTTTTCGTCCAGATCTTCCTGGTCCAGCGAGAGAACGGCATCCACACACATCTTTACAAAAAAGTCGGCGTTCTGGTGAATCAATTTCGATGACATAGCCGTCCTGGCGCAGCGCTCTAGCAAATCTCTGCTCACCTTGTCCCCACTTATGTCGACGGCTAGCTCCTTGATCCGCTTCACCGCAAGCTGCACTGCCTTCCGGTAACCCTTCATGATCGTGTGCGAGGAAATGCCCTCCTCCAGGAACGGCTTCGCCTCCTTCATCAACTCACCGGCAATGATCGTCACACTCGTGGTCCCGTCCCCGACTTCCGCATCCTGCGCTCTGGAAATGTCAACCAGTGTCTTCGCAGCGGGGTGCACAACGTCCAGCAACTTCAGGATGGTGGCACCATCGTTCGAGATGGTCGTCCTGCCATCGCTCGACACAATCAGGATGTCAGATCCAAGTGGGCCCAAGGTGGGCTTGAGGGTATCTTGGATCGCCAAACACGCATTGATATTCGATATGATCTGGCCGCGACCTTGAGAGGCGTCTGTACCTTCTTTCAGCACAACTATTGTGGGAGCTTGGTTTCCAAAGTTCATCCTGAGCTCGGTGGTCGTTCAGATATGGTGGGTGATGGCCTCGTCACGGTCTGTCAGCTTCCTGTACCGACGATGACGGCAGTTTTTGCCACTAGGCCATTTTTTTTTTCAGCTCTAAGATGGCAGACGGCAAGGAGAATGCTCCAGGACACCGGATAGAGCTCCAATCTCAGCAAAACATCGCCTACTGGCCCATTGCTGCTGCTGCATAACACTTCTATGGCTTAGTTTGTGCACGTGGTCGGCGCTTCACATTGTATCTCGTGAATTGCGTACCGGTACTATATTACGGTTGTGTGGCCGAGCGGTCTAAGGCGCCTGATTCAAGTGTATGCTTACAGCTGTTCACAGCTGAACACTCAGGTATCGTAAGATGCAGGAGTTCGAATCTCCTCGCAACCAATATTTTTGCGGGCGTTTTTGGGGCGCCAGCGAAAGCTGAATCCGCACACTATTTCGTGGTACCGTTGGAGGTAAACTGTTGGAATCCGACAGTGGGGTACCGAAACCATCCCAGCCTCTTATTACTAAGCTGGATCGTGCACTGCAAGCGGTGATATTGGAATCGTCCCCAGGTATTATTACTAAGCCGCCATCTTGCCGGCCATGAGGAGGGTACCGAAACCAATCCCAATTTGCATTACTAAGCCGGTAGCTGTTACTGGCAGCAAGAGTATCCCAAGTTTCACTACCGTATCCTGCACTGATATTTCGTGTCAACGCTAGTAACCCTTGCACAAAAAAGGAATCCGCCATGATATCTCGTGCATGTTTCCGATGAGCTGAGCGTACCCCCTCTAGTCTCGGCGGAAACTTTTGGTGCGGCTTGGTATATAATAAGAACGTATGGCCCGTCATATCCCGGACTGGCAATCTGTACAAGCAAGCGCAAAGCAAATCGCCAGTCTACGCCGAATATGTCTATCCCAGCTACCATGAAAGCCGTTGTCATCCACAGCGACCAGTGCATCGTCAAGGACGACCTCCCGGTCCCAAAACTCGGAATGAACATGGCATTGATCAAGACGAAGGCAGTGGCCGGTAACCCGACCGACTGGAAACATATCGAATTCAAGTTGGGGCCGCAGGGCTCGGTCCTTGGCTGCGACGTTGCGGGCGAAATCGTGCAGCTCGGCCCCAACAGCGACAGCAAGTGGGCTGTGGGCGACACCTTGTTCACAGTGGTACACGGGGCCTCCGTCCGGAACCCCGAAAATGGGGCGTTTGCCGAATACGTCAGAGTGGATCTTCCTGTCTGCATCAAGCTCCCGCTAGGGCCAGCCGACAAGGAGGTGCTCCAGGAGGGCCGTGTGGAGACGTTCGAAGGGGCAGCGACGATGCCTGTGACCTTGTTGACCGCCGCCCAGGTATTGTGCTTGAATTTCGGCAACAAGCTCGATTGGGAGCCGGCGCACGTTCAGCACGATCACCCCATCCTCATCTGGGGTGGTGCCACCGGCTGCGGGCAATACCTCATCCAGTTGTGCCGCAAGTTGAACGCCTACAGCCGCGTGATCGTGGTCGCCTCCAAAAAGCACGAGGCCCGGCTCAGGAAGTTCGGCGCGGACGAGATCTACGACTACCACGACGAAGACGTGGTCGCGCAGATCGCCCGCGACCACCCCAACCTCTACCATCTTGTCGACGCCGTCTCCGTCCCGGAGACGCTGCGCCTGGTCTACAAGCTCGCGCCCACCTCGGCCCCTGTCAAGCTCGTGCAGTTGACGCACATGTCTGCCAAGGGCACCATTCCCGAGGATGAGCTAAAGTCCAACGTCGAGGTCGGCAACACGATGTTGTACCAGATCAGCGGCGAAGACGCGACCATAGGCAAGATCACCCACCCGGCCAGTCCTGCCTACCGCAAGCAGGCCATCTCCTTTGTGGACTTCATCACGCCGAAGATTGCCGACGGCTCTATCCTCCACATTCCCGTTAAGGTGTCCCAGGGCCTAGAGTCGGTCCCTTCCATCATCCGCGACATCAAACAGGGCAAGACCGACGGACACAAATTGGTTGCGAAGTTGTAAGCAGCCGTTATGTAATCATGGGCCTGGTTGTCCAACTGTTCTTCCGGCGCTTTTGCCCGGAATTGGCAGGCTGTATAGCGCAGTACGTATTTCATTAAAACAACGAACACAGTCGAAACGCAATGCCGCGGCGGCTCCGGCGCCAAGGCCGCCCGCCGCGCGACTGCAGGAGCCGCCGCGGCGGAACCCGCATGCGCGCGCAGTGTTCAGAGACATCGATTGGACATAGTTATTCAATTGCAAGTAAGCTATATATGTGACCAAGAGGAGCTCAACGATATGAGCCCGCGGCGAGGCCCGCCTGCCGGTTACACATGCCCATGGCCCGCCTAACCGTGGCGTAGTTAGTCAGTGGCCTTGAATATCTCTTGTAAAAACACGCCTAAAAGTCTTGCTGTCGGAATCAGATCAACAAAGCGCCGGCGGCCATCACACCCGCAGCGAAGAAGCCGGAGGCAGCTAGGTTGCCGGCGGCGTTGGTGGACTGGGTCTCGATCGCTGGAGGAGCAGAGGTGGTAGGCGCTGGAGGCGCAGAGGTCACCTTTGGTGGCGCAGAGGACGAGGCCTTTGGTGGCGCAGAGGACGAAGGCTTAGGTGGCGCAGAGGACGAGGCCGGTGGCGCAGAGGACGAGGCCTTAGGTGGCTCCGACTTAGGTGGCTCCTGCTTTGGTGGCTGCGCTGGGGGCGCTGGTGGCGCCGCTGGTGGGGCAGCTGGTGGAGCCGCTGGGGGAGCGGACGACGCTGGAGGAGGCGCCGCGGTCGTTGGTGGGACCTTGGTTGGTGGAGCGGTGTCCGTGTTGGCCTGGATTTGGCCATCGCCAATCTGCGAGATTGGGTGCTGCGCGTAGACAACGGAGGCGGCGGCAAAAACAGCGACGGTAGAGGCGAACTTCATCTTAACGAGTGGTGTGAATAATAATAACCGATGGGGCACAGAACAGTCTCAGCCGCCAAGACCAGCCGCCGCTCCCACTATTTATACAATTTCCACCTCGCACAGAAAGCCCAAAAAGAAATCCGCTGGCCTTCCTCCCCGTTTAGTTGTGCATTTGCTTCTCTCGCGGCTCTTTGTCCTGCTGCCACGCGCCCTCGCACCGAAAATGTCTGACGCCTCGCGGCCACCGCGGCCTCTAGGTTGCGGGCTGTGTCCCAGGTCTAGACTTGCCCAGCCTGTCTCAGCTTGCTACTGCAGCCTGCACGATGGGCTGCGCGCCTGTACGCCTTAAAATAGTATCCTGCCTAAAGAGGTATCGTGCCCGCATTCCCGACTGGGCTACGGCCTTACCCCGTCTGGCGTCCGTATGCTATGACGGGCGCTGGGCGGTTGCGTACTAAGTTTACCGCTTCGGGCAGTGGGCGCCGCGGCGGGCGCAAAGTGCGCGCACGCGGTGCACCGGCCCGCGTGCCGGTGCATGGGGCGGCCGGGCCGCACAGCCCCACCGCGGCGAGCCGCGGGGCACGTGTTACCCGGCCAGGCGGGTGGCGTTGGGGGCCTTAATAACACGCACTTGATCACTCTCCGGCAGCCACGGGAGCAGCAACGAGCATGTCGGAGGTAATCGAAGGTAACGTGAAGATCGACAGACTGTCGCCAGGCGATGGCAAGACGTTCCCGAAGACCGGGGACCTGGTGACGATCCACTACACCGGGACGCTGGAGAACGAGCAGAAGTTCGACTCGTCGGTGGACCGGGGCTCGCCGTTCCAGTGCAACATCGGCGTGGGGCAGGTGATCAAGGGCTGGGACGTGGCGATCCCGAAGCTGTCGGTGGGCGAGAAGGCGCGGCTGACGATCCCGGGCGCGTACGCGTACGGGCCGCGGGGCTTCCCGGGGCTGATCCCGCCCAACGCGACGCTGATCTTCGAGGTGGAGCTGCTAAAGGTGAACTGATACGTAGTATGTAGCTGTGTAGCCACAAATGCTATGGATGCTACCTGCGGGTGCGGAGGCGGCGCTGGACGGGCGGGTTGACGGCCTTGCGGCGGGTGCGGGCGGCGGGCGAGTCGGAGGCGCTGGAGCCGGGCGCGTCGTCGTGGGCGCGCGTGCGCGGCTTTTTGGAGGGCGGCAGGTCGCCGTCCTCGTCGGGCTCGTCGTCGGGCGCGTCGTCGGGCGCGGAGGGCGGCGCGGAGGGCTTCTCGTCGTCGGAGCCGGCCTGCTGGCTGCGCGTCTGGCGCGTCTGGCGGCGCGTGCGCGCGCCGGTGCTGCCGGCGCTGCTGCGCGGGCGCTCGTCCGCGTCGTCGCGCGCCGCGCCGGCGTCCGGCTCGGCCTCGTCGTCGCCCGCGCCGTCCGCGCGCGCGTTGTGCAGCATCAGCTCGCCGTACTCGCCCCAGGGCAGCGAGAAGCCGCCGGGCGGCGCGCCGTCGTCGGCCGCGTCCTCGCCGACCTGCATGCCCTCGACCAGGTCTGCCTGCTGGAGGTCGTAGTACTCGGCGAGCTTCTCCCACACGTCCTGCGCGCTGAACGTCTTGCGCGGCTCGTCGCTCTGCAGCAGCGTCACGGGGTAGTCATCTGGGTTGTTCAGGCGCTCCAAAATGCATCGCATATGGAAGTGCTTGTGAATTCCGGCCGGCTTAAACTGCGCTACCCACTTGAAGAGGCGGATCTCGTCCACCGTAGACCATTTCACCCCCATGTGGTGCCCCTGTCTTCAAGCGCCAGCCGTGCCAGGGCTCATGGTGCCGCTATCGACCACCACCGAGGCCGAGCTTCAACATCGCTCGCCGCGCGGCGGTCACGTGATCAGCGGCACGTGACCGCTTAGAACTCTCAAATTTTTCACTTGTTCCGATGAGCTCGCAGTGCGCAGCTCCAGCGTACCGACCATAGATTTGGGACACCGCTAATCACCGTGGCTTCTCCATAGTCGGCTGACGATCGCGTTATACAAGGATGCCTAGGAAGGCGCTATTGCTCAAATCCCTTTCCAGGGGGAAAGTGCGTGCTTCCTTCAACAAGTACAATCTGTTCAACCTGTACAAAAAGTCGCAGATAGACTTGCGGACCAAGACACTATACCAGCAGAAATGGAGCTCGAAGCAGGAGACCAGGGCATACCACGGTGAGCATCTGACGGAATCGCGGTGGCAGAGCACCTTCAGCCCGCGGCTGACGTCGGTCGCGCAGCTGGACGCCTCGCTGAAGGGCGGCGACGTTGCGCCGACGCCGATTCTGATGCAGACGTACGCTGTGCTGGAGAAGCGGTTGGAATTCGCGCTGTTCCGTGCGATGTTTGCGTCGTCCGTGCGGCAGGCGCGGCAGTTTATCCTGCATGGCAACGTATACGTGAACGGGGTGACCATGAAACACCCCGGCTACCCGCTCAAGGCTGGCGACATGTTCAGCGTGCGCCCGGATAAAGTTCTGGAAGCATTGGGCGCGCGCAAGCCCAGTTTGGAGCAGGCGCTGGCCATAGACAAGCAGCAGATCCGCATGTGGAACAAGTACGTCACCGAGGCGCGCAACAACCCGCGTGAGGCGTGGCAGGGCAAGATCAAGCAGCTGCAGTCCATGCAGGCCTCGCACCCGGAGCGCCAGGTATTTGTGGAGCTGATCAACCACAACAACAAGCAGCTGGACGAGAAGAAGCTGGCGGTATTGAAATCCACGGACAAGGAGTCATTGCTGTGCAAGGTGCTTGCTGCTGCCCGCGAACACGACGGAGAGAAGAGCATCAGCGCGGCGACATTCCGCACCGCTTCGTATGGCGACGCTGAACTGGCCAAGGCGCTGTTTGAGATCTACAAGACGTTGGAAAAATCGGAAGCGCTCAAGATCCTGCAAGACAAGACCGCCGAGGAGCAGGCCAAGATCATCCTGGACAGCGCGGCGCCCGAAGTCAGTGACGCCATGAAGAAGAAGCTGCGTACTACGACGTCAGAGCTCGGCGCGCTCATGCAACAGCATGATGCAGCCATAAGGGCGTTCTATGACGGCAAGAAGGGTGACCCCGCTACGCTGGAGATGCCATACGACTCCGAGTGGGTTGAGAGCTTGCGGCTGCATCCCCAGCTCAAGACGAAGGAGCTACTCGAGGACCCTGCAGCCGCCCAGAAAGCCGTTAACCTCCCTTGGCAAAAGTGGCCCTACGGCCGCCAAAACCCTAACAAGCCCTATTTCACCCCTTGGAAGCCCAGACCGTTCCTCGCGCCATTTGCGATCCTTCCCCACCACATAGAAGTCTCGTTCAAAGCGTGCCACGCCATCTATCTGAGAGATCCCGTGGCACGGCCGGGCCATTCGGAGGTGATCAGTCCATTCCCGCTTCCGGTGCATGAACGTGCGTACATGTACTACCTCAGAAAGGGGCAGTGATGCCGTGTGCCCACGCCCGACGATGTACATAAAAGGTCCACAATCCGTCTAACCCGCTATTTACATCTTCCTGTATATAGGAATACATACACTTAGAAGCTATTAATAGTACCAGCCATCAAAAAACGGATCGCGATTCAAGCTACATGTTCGAAAATAGCACTATTCAGGCGGCCATTACTGAACGTATGTTTCAATTGTTCTGGAATAGGGTGTTCCTCAAAGTCGCCGTCATCCCCTGTTGGGATGTTGACGTTGATGGAGGTCGAGGATGACGTGAAAAGTTCTGTCTGAAGCGAGTCCTTGCTCAAGTAGATGACACCAGTGTCGCTCTTGTCTATGGTGATCTGCGGGATCTGCTGAGCCACCTGGATGGCAAAGCGTTCCGACTTGATCACATCCACGCCGCTGATCGAGGAGTCGAGCAAGAGGTTGCAATGTTGGCTCTCGCTGATGGTCACCGCGTTGACCTTGCCCTTGAGCTGTATAAAGATATTGTTACAACGGCCGATGAAAACGGACTCGTCCTTGTTCGTCTCAATGATGATGGGGTCCGCCTCGCCGTCGTAGTTCTCGACGAACCACTTGCTGCCGACGAGCTCCTTTCTGGGCGGCTTCCGCGTCTTGAGAGTGGTCGGCTTCCGCGGCTTGGGCGGCGGCGTGCGCGAGCCTGCGGAGGATGGCACGGACGACGCCGCGCGCAGCTCCGGGTTCTTATGTGTCTGCTGTGAGCGGTCCACCTTGCGCAGCGAGCGCGTGATGTTTTCGCCCTGGTTCAGCTCCGCAAACACCGCGTTGATGCCCTGCGAGCCGCCGTCCGCAGGCGCCTGGAACACAGAGGCCGGCGGCGGGGGCGGCGGCGGGGGTGCCCCCGCCGCCGCAGCGGGCTCCGCCGCCACCACGCCCGACACCTGCTCGAAGGCCTCCATGAAGTCCACCCCGTCGCTCTTGTACGTCGGCCCCGTTGCGTGGTGCGCCTTCACGTAGCCCCGCAGCGCGTCGAACGTGCCCAGGAACAGACGCACCCACTCCGCCGCGTTCGCGTCCTTCTCGCGGAACTCCTTCAGCACGCGGTTCGTCCAGAACTGCGCCGCGTCCTTGAAGTCGCCGATCAGCGACACCGGCGTCTCCGACGCAATCCACCCGAACGCCGGCGCGCCCTCCGCCACCGCGCTCAGGTACGCGAAGTACGGCGACTGCCGCTGCGCGTCCTTCAGCGCCCCCAGCGTCATGATCCGCTCGTTCAGCGGCCCCAGCGCCCGCATGAAGCCCTCCGACCCCATCTCCGGCTTGCGCGCCAGCGCTGCCGCCCGCAGAAGCGTGCCCTGCGCCGCGAAGCCCTCCAGCAGCTGCTGCGACGCCTCGCCCACCGCCGCGTCAATCTGCTGCCCTGCCCCGACCAGCGGCCGCACCCACTCGTCCACCAGCTGCTCGTACTCCTGCATGTGCGCCGGCGCCTCCGCCGCCGCGCCGCCCTCCGCGCTCACCTGCGACCCCATGCTCGTCTGTCCTGCTGCGCTGCCCATCTTCGACTGCACGTAGCCCTCTTGGTAGATTGTCACGTCCTCCAGCCGTGCCGTTGCGTCTTCCAATCGCTTCAGCAACTTCACCAGGTTGTACCCCTGGATAGAAAAGTTCGCCTCCAACATGCCCACTGCTGGTCTCGGATGTCCTGGCTCGGCTTTAGCGATAATACCGACTTCTAAAAGGTAGAACTTATCTAGAAAGCGTCCCTTTTATACACACTGCACTGTTATGCAAAATCACAACTGGCCTTTTCCCGACATGGGCCTGAAAAGTCGGTGAAAAGCCCACCTCGACGTTGCTGAAACAGAGGCAAGAAGTCGCTATTGGAGCTGCTAGGGAGCACGTGAGGGCCATTTGATCGCGTATCGTGCAGTATGGTTGATACACACAGAAACTTGGCGCGCAAACGGGCGCGGGGCGGCGCCGCAGAGGCGGGCGGCGCGGCGGGCGGGTCGCTATTCGGCAGAGTGGGGCAGCAGCAGCGATCGGCGGGGCCCGTGGGCGCGGCGGGTCTGCGGGTGATCAACGGCAAGCTGGTGCGCGCGGACGACGTGGGCGCGCAGCTGCGGGAGTTCAACCGCGCGCACGCCGGCACAGGCCGGCGGGCGCGGCGGGCGCGACGCGTGCCGCGCGAGACGCGCGCAGTGTTCAGCAGCAGCAACTACGACGACGGGGCTGGGCGGCGGCGGCTAGTGGTGTCGCTGCGCAGCGGTGCGCAGTTCCTGACGATCCGCAACCTGCCGATCGGGTCGCGGCCGGAGCGCCTGAAGCAGGTGATCGAGGCGCAGGGCCTGGGGCGCGTGGCGCACCTGCAGACGCTAGACCTGGCGTCGGGCTCGGCGGTCGCGGAGGTGCACGTGGCGGGCGCGGACGGCGTGCGCACGCTGCAGCAGCTGGTGCAGCGCTTCCACGGCGCAGAGATCGACGGCCGCCGCGTGACCGCGGAAATATCCAGCATCTCTGAGTTGCAGCCACAGCCGTAGCTGTGTGTCTATAGTAGCTACGCCGGCGCGCGCCGCGTGGCGGGCCCGCCGCACATCCGGCTGACCATGGCCAGCCGCGTCTCCGCCTTGTTGCGCGTGGGCCCGCTGAGTGCCGCGTATTGCAGCAGGGCGCTGTGCCCCAGCAAGCTGTTGTATGTATCTCTATGTACCTGTGTCAACCACTCGTCTCTCGATGTGTCGTCTGTGCCGAGGCCGATGTGCTTCTGCTTCATCGCCTGGAATAGCCGTTCCTCGCGGATCTTGTCGGACTGGGACCGTTAGTAGCTGTAGGCGGGCGCCGCGGTGCGGGGAACATACCATGCTGCTGGTCGTGGGCCGGCGGGGTGGGCGCGGGCTCTGGTGTCGACAGCTGTGCTTCGCGGTGGGTATGGCGGTGGATGAGGCGGTGAACCAAAAAGTTTTCTGCTTTTAGCTGACACTACCTCGAAAGC
Source organism: Eremothecium gossypii ATCC 10895 (assembly GCF_000091025.4). Lineage (NCBI taxonomy): Eukaryota > Fungi > Ascomycota > Saccharomycetes > Saccharomycetales > Saccharomycetaceae > Eremothecium > Eremothecium gossypii. The sequence goes on along the minus strand of NC_005787.5, from coordinate 535,670 downwards.
CCAGCAAGCGAACAGCAGACGCTGGAGACCGGACGCTGCTGTTGAGGAAGCTGAGTCGCGATGCTGGCTGTGGATGAACTCAATGCGCTGGCCCGGGAGCACGTGCCGCACGCCAGAGAGGTGTTCACGGATGAATTTCTGAAAGACTGGGCGACGAACGCGGACAGGCTGATAGCAGAGTACCGGACGCTCGCGAAGGCATCGGAGCAGGTGGACTTTGTGTACAGGGTGTTTGCGGAGGGGCTGCTGTTTACGCAGGGGGCGCTGCGCGGGCTGGTGGGGGACTACGGGCCATTGGCGAGCCTGCTGGCTGCGCTGTGCGAGAACAGCTCGGCCAATGCGCGGATACTAGCGAACCTGATCAACTGCTTTCCGCGCCACGGGGGAGACGAGGCGAACATGGTGGAGCTGCTGCAGCAGCTGACGGGGATGGACTTTGAGTTTTCGGCCAGCCTGGTGGAAAAGCTGCTACTGCATCGGTGGGCGAAGGAGCAGACGTCGCTGTACAAGCGCAGCTTGATCTCCGAGAAGTACCACCTCAAGAAGTACAATCTGCTGTTTGAGAGCCCTCTGGGCTTTTCGCAGATATGTATGCTGCTGCATGTGGCGTACGCGGACAAGGACCGCTTCCAGAGCGCGGATTACTACTGGCGACAGATCCAGTTTGTCGCGGGCAAATACACGCTGGACCCGATCCGCGTGCTGGACGTCATTCTGCGCGTGTCCTCCGTCCATGTGCACCACCACCACGAGTTCTTGGTGCTGCTGCTGCAGCGCTCCGACTACTGGCCATTGCAGCGGTCGGACCCGTTTGCGTGGGAGACACTGAACGTCGGGGGCAGCGCGGTTGCCGCGCAGCTGATTGCGCATAAGCTGAAGAACGAGAAGTTTGACCATCGGTACATGGACATGGTGTGCGTGCTTATCCGCGAGGGCTTTGTCTCGTATCTCTCGATATTCGACTCCCTGGGCCCCGATGACGAGACGCTGGCCAAGTACGTCGACGAATACTACGCTGACCTGTGCAAACAGTCGCAGGAGGGAAGCTTGAACCCGCTGGCAATGGCCGCTGCTTTGCCAGACGAGGACGATGGCCCGCCAGGTGCCACAGACAGTAAGGGCGAAGACAAAGCGGCCCAGGCAGCGCTCTCAGAGCAGAAAGAAAGGGACGAGCAAAAGCAGGAGCGCGAACGGAAGAATAGGCAGTACAAGGTGAAGCGCACGGGGAAGTGGCGACTAGTAACCAGCTGTCTGAATCACGGCCTGTTGATTCCCGCGCTGTACTCCATAAGGACCAACGAGAAAACGGCTCTGTCGATAGATATCCTCGTTGAGTCCGTTTTACGTCTCTTTGAGCACATGATTAGACCTTTGCATGAGAAGGCTATCAACGCTCCTTCATATCAACCTACCCCCAGGGTGAAAATGAAAATGACTCATAGCGGGCTACCCAGCAAGCAGGGCCGCTTAATCTATGAATGTCTTTCTCCTAATGTCAAGGAAAAATATTTACTGAACACAAGATATGTTTTCTACTACAGTTGCTGGGCAGACAGGCTGCCGGTTATTGGGGATGTGGATGGTTTGTTCTACCACTCGCACGAAATTTTGGGCCTTGTTGGCTCCAAGCTGTCTGCTTCGCCGACTTTAATCAGTATGTTGAGTTCAATTGGTGTCCATGACATTCTAAGCTCTGAGAATTCCGAGCTGGTCACCGAAAAGTGGATTAATTATTTCAGGAAATTCATCTTTCCTGCGCTGGGTGGACTGGAAGAGGACTTCATCGCTAATATCAACGCTTATAATTTGCTCAAGCTCTTCCCCTTTGAAAAGCGATACTTTTTATACCACGAAATGTACAGCAAGATATCCGATTCTGACATATTCGTGCGCCTAACTTTCAATAAGGTACAGCGGAAAGTTCGCGGGCTCCTGAAATCATTAAGTATAGATCATATCGATGACAAAGTCAATGAAGTGTCCAGGCTGGTCTCTAGTAATCCTCTAGCTGCACTAGAACCAATTGTCAATCAGATCGAGAATTACGACAAGGTCTCCGAACTGGTCGTAATAGCAGCGAAGGGTTTCCCAGATTTTGCATACGACGTACTTCAATACGTATTACTGTTGAAGTTGACTTCAGGAAGGGATATCTTGCAAATTGACGGTATCAACCAGCACACGTGGATCCAGCGCTTATCCGTTTTCATTGCAGGGTTGGCGAACTCGTGCCCAAAAATGGATCTAACTAATATTCTCATCTTCACAGTGAAGAATCTGCACAAAGATTACAACGCCTCTCTTCCTGTCCTGAAGGAACTTGTATCCAAGGTCGGGGGTATTCAGAGCCTAAATCATATCAGTTGGAAACAACTTCAAATGCTCAATTCTGGGCCGTCTTTGCAGAAAACGGCGAGGTCTCGCATCCTAGATACTAGGCAAGAGAATTTCGAAGCTGCAAGGTCAATAACACAGACTTTCATCAAAATTGGCGCTATCTCTGAGCTGCTGGTGATGTTGTGCAATTTAAATGTCGTTTCCCAGTCCCCAGACATACATTATAAAATCCTCTCCACCAAGTGCGACGATTCGAATTCTCTACTCTGGACCTTGATTGAGATGTTCAAATTCACACTGACCCGCGAAGAATTTCTTCACAACGTTTTGCCATTTGATGAGCTAGTTAACGACTATAATGTGCCAACGGAATGGAGTTTTTTTATCTGGAGAGATTATATCGATGAGATGAGACATGAAGGCGATTCTTCGATAAAGCAAATAGACTATATTCTTGAAAAGACCGAATTCAGGCATGTTAGTTTTGAGCACCTTGACAAGCCATTGTTTACAAGCTTTTGGAAACTCACCCTGTATGATGTGAACTTTAACAAGGAGTTATATGATGAGACAACGAAGGCCTTGAACACCAAATTGGATAGAACTAAGCTTCAGCGTGATAAAAACGCCATTTTAAATGAAGTACAAGAGGTGATGTCCAACTGCCTTGCACATCAAAAGGCTTTCAAGAATGTTCAAGAAATGTTCCAGGATAAAAGAAGTGTTTGGTTCCCTGAACTAACCCCGGAAAGGGTTCAGGCTTATATCCAGTTCTGCATCCTCCCCAGGACTCTGTTCTCTTCCTCAGATGCCACTTATAGTGCACTGTTTACCATTGCGCTGTTGGGCGTGCATGACTCGATTGCTGTCTTTGAAAAAATGGTAGAATCGCACGTTCTCGGTGGTTTGTTGTTTTCTTGCACTGTTTCTGAATCAACAAACGTTGGTTTCTTCTATGGGATGATTATCAGGACTTTTGAACAAGCTAGGTCTGAAGAGGCCTTTGACAACAGCAAGCTCTCACGGCTCCACCATTTGTACTCAGTTCTTCTTTACGACTTGAGACTACTACTGTCTGAGACCAATTATATGTCCATCAGGAACACCATCGAATTCCTGAACCAAATATCTCCGATTTTCCCAGTGGTTGATGAACAGATCCGTGAAGCTTGCAGATCATTGGAATCTAAGCTTTCAGATGAAACACGGGAAGATATCAAGCTACCATGCAATGCCCTGATTGGGCATCTGAAAAGTCGGATGAAAACAGCATGTAAGAAACAGGACTTTTATGAACTTCCGAAGGAGGAACAGATTGAAATTGACAACTTCGAGAAGGAACAAGCAAAAATAAATGAATACGAAGTAGCAGTAGCGAAGGAAACAGAAAGGAAGAAGCTAGAAGAAGTGAAGCCGCGTAAGGAAGCAGCAAAGGCGGTATCGAGCACAAGCGAAAAAAAAGGTACGAGCTATAGCAGCAGCTCAGACAGTAAGGAATATGAAAAGAGCCAAACTTCGGAAGATGTGCGCCCTATATCATATCAAGGAACCCAAATCCTTGAGAATATAGATAGCATTTGCAAACTGTTGAACTCAGAAGGAGTGGACGATCTTCCTCAATATATTCGTGTCTTATACTTCAAGGATGAAATGAGGAAGGAACTAAGTAACTACAAGGGAAACTTGGACGTCTTTCGCAAGAAGCTTGCTGCAATTCTCACTGATTATTTCTATAGCATGGTGAAATGGCCGAACAGCAATCCGCTGTTTGCTCAGAAGGCTGCCGAGCTCGAAGCGTCCTGTATGCAATGCGGACCACCGACTTCGAAAGCCACAAAGATGAAGGTAATGGCAGATGATTTATATGGTGACGATATCCCTTTCAACACCTCGAATACCAAAACTGCAAAGCCGCAACGCGAGAGCAGGTTTTCAGATGTCAAGGTACCCGCAGCCGCTGCCTCCGAGGCGAAACCTGCGGATAGTAAACCGCAATTGGACCGCTTTAATAAGAATTCCGTGAAGGAAAATCCTAGAGCCCAGTCGAGATTTAAGGAAAGCGCTCCGAAGCAGCCCTCGCCAGCACCTAAGAAGGATGAGAAGCCCTCTGGATCCCGGTTTCACAACTCGAAACCTGCGGCGCCAAAAATACCTCCTCCAAAACCAGAACCAAAATCTGTTAACCTTCGGGACAGAGTTGGTTCCCGTTTCGAAGGTAGACAGGATCCAGCCAGTCGCTTTTCCGGGGCTCATTCCGAGAGCACGAGGTATCCGCAATCTTCCGCCCGTCAACTTGAGCCAAGCCCTGAGAGCAGATTCCGTAACGTCGCCAAAGATTCACCGCGTAAACGGCCTACAACTGACTACCGCTACAATGTAGACACTAAACGCCCGCGGAAGGAAGATGAGCACAGGCGCAAACCCAACAGTGATCGCCGTCCTGATGCACAGCCAGTCCTTCCCACAGGTCCGAAAGGCAGTGGTACATTCAGTAGATTTAGATAGTCTCCAGAGTTCCGTAGCCTGCGATACTAGTAATATGCGTGGCATCCGATAGCAAATGAAACTCACGTGATTGATTGGTATTTTCATATTTATGGCTACAGCACGTAATCTAGAAGAAGCAAGAAGTGGATCGAAACCAGAGCAATCCGATAAGAGTGCAGGGAAGTTAAGACTTTTACTGGAAACCTACAATCGGTTGTCATCGGCAATCTTTCACGATGTATATGGATGATAGGATAATTGGCGGTCCAGAGGGCTACTTGGAGGTATTTGTGAGAAAAGCAAAGGATCTTCCCAATATGCGGAAAATGGATAAGCAAGATCCCTTTGTAAGACTCCGAATAGCTCATCTCACAGAGGTTTCCGGTACAGTGTTTAGAGGTGGGCAAAGACCCGTGTTTGACTTCCACACTGTATTCGAGCTGACACCCGCGATGAAGCATTTAATGTATGTGGAGTTGTTCGATGATCAGAAGAGCGCACCCCGGATTATTGGCCGGTGTGAGGTAGATCTGAAGCCGGCCCTATATAGCGATCACGAAGATGGCTATGACAGGTGGTACCAGTTGAGCTTGGGCCCCGACGACGCAGGGAAGATATACATTGAGCTCACATTCAAGCAGCACACGATTCGAAGAAAGTCACAAATACAGCCAGAGCCATCGCCGCCGCCCATGACTAAGACACTCAAGACGAAGCGTTCTCCGCCTCTCCCCTCTGAGATACCATATGTTCCATTTCCTAAGGATCAGCTACAAGGCTCTATCTCCCAATCTGGGTTCACGTATACGCACGGAGGAGGAATGAGCCAGCCCCTGCCTGCGTTGCGGCGTTCGCCAGATACGCTTCAGTACATTCCTAGGAATCCTGCCCTGCCACAGGTTGAACAGCTCAAGCTGCCTGAATTTGTATTAAGTGTTGATACTCTAGAGAACTTCGACGCGCATACCTCACAGCAATCGGAGGGAACGGGCATAACGGCCAAGTTGAAGCAGCTCAAGGAGAAATGGAATAACTTCAAGCAGGGCAGTCCAGAGCAGAACGATGCGGCTCGGGCAAATGTGGATCTTGAAGAACTACAGAAGGTCGTCGGAGTCAAACCCGATTTTCCCAAACAACACGGGAGGATGCGCTCAAGACACTCAATCAGCAGCGGTCTGCAACCTGCGTTGCCTCCACTACCTCAGCCTTCAGACGAGCGCACGAAGCTGCCCGGCCGAAGGCCCAGCCCCCACCCGGACTTTGTGCCCAGATCCCCGAGCCCTGGCGGCCAAATGCGCCAATCGCGAAACCTGGTTCCCTTACCACCATTGCCTCATGAGATGAGGAACACGCGCTCCTTGTCTCCTGTCAGAAGGCCGCCTGTATTTTGATCCGGCGTCCGGAAGAGCAGCTTATGCTGAAGGGCTACCTAAGGGACACAATCCCCCCCCCCCCCAAAAAAAAAAGCATGAGACTCTGTATCAGTAGGAAGTCTATCGCATCTTCTTATTTAGCCTGTATATGTCCTTTCCGCGTGTAGACAGTGCGTTGGACGAGTATGCTCGATGCTGAATATAACGTACTTTTTTGAAGAGTAATATGGACTTTCGACCTGCAAAGTACCGTCTGCCGTTGCGGTGTCAGACACTCATCGGAACGCAATTGTTGCGGGATCACGGTATGCTTCTGTTGTATGCTATGGTAGCTATAGGGTCTGGACGGCTATCCAGAGAGATATTATACAATTAAATTACTCTTATAGGCAGGAGTACGAAGGCCTCTATGCAAAGAGACTAAAATGCAGGCTCGTCGCCGTAGTCGTCATCACCGCCACCGTAGTCATCGTCCCCGTCGTCGAAGTACTTCTCTGCGTTATAGTCATCGTCGTCGTCATCGTCGAAGTCATCGTCCAGCTCTTCTTCGAACTCGTTGGCGTTCTTGTCCTTGAACTCGTCTCCCTCGTCCTCATTTTCCGCGAGCTCCTTCAGCTTCTCCATGAGCGGGATCACGCTGGCGTCGTCCTGCTCTGTCCCCGTGAATATGTCGTCCACCTTGTTGAACTTCGACAGCGCCAGCAGCTTCCGCTTGTTGATGCCCATGACCTGATAAAGCTCCTTGGGGAAGAACTCCAGGCTGAATGGGTGTTCGTCGACGGAGGTGCCGATGCGCCGCTTCTTGACGTATCGGTCCGAGTAGCGCTCGATCCCGTCGTTGATGCCTCCGCCGTCCACGAGCGTTTTGACCTTCCTTTTCTTGCTGTCTTCCGTCTCGTCCATCGACAGCGACATCGACCCCGTGTAGAACGGCCCGTCCCGCACGGACTCCAGAAAGTTTATGTACTTGATGGCGATCCCCCGCTCGCTTCCATTGATCGGGTTGTTCACTGGCAGGGGAATCGTGGGCTTCTCCGTGCTCTCATTGTTTCCTACGGCGCTGTAGCTCAGCCCGAACGGCAAGTTGCTGAACGTGGACGTCTTCCCCCCGCGTCGAAAACTCATTACAGCGCTAGTTCAACTCGCCGTCGGATCAGCAGCCAGGCTCTTGAGCGTTCGGTGGAGGACTGCGATGAGGTGCCCAAGGCCACTTCAAAATTTTACGTATGCTATATATGCGGTGTCCGGGCGTTACCCAACGGTCGCCGGCACCCGGCCGCTGCACACGCCTGCCGCGACTCACTCCTCCAGCAGGTCCTCGATGTCCTTGTCCTCGTCCGCGCCGGCCTGCTCGTGCTGCAGCTGCTCTGCGCGCTCCTGCAGCAGCTGCTCCTGCCGCCGCGCGCGCAGGCGCGCCTTCTCGCCCCACCCGAACGGCGTGCTCTCCGCCTCCGGCGCCTGGTTCGGGTCCTCGACGAGCCGCTCACGCTTGCGCTTCTCCTCGGCCTGGTCCTGCGCCAGCTTGCGCTTGAGCTCCCTGTTGGCGAGGATCTTCTGCAGCTGCGTCCGCAGCAGCATGTAGCCCGCGACGATGATCAGCAGCCGGAAGCCCTGGTGCAGGTCCAGGTGGAAGGACTCCTTCAGGTTGTACTTGAAGTTCTCAATGTATTCCATTGCTCGATACGTGCTGCTGCTGTGCTACGGGTGTCGATGTACTGCACTCAACAGTGCGATTTACTACGTACTCCAGGTCGCGCGGCACGACGGCGCTCACAGCTCGTCGTCGTCGCTCAGGCGGAGCTCGTCGTCCGCCAGCGGCGCGAACTGCGGCCCCACGGCGACCGCCGTGGGCTTCACGAACGCGCCGTGGTTGCTGTGCACCGGCCCGAAGTACGCGCGCCCGTTGAAGGTGCCGTCGTTGCGCCCCACGGGCTCGTCGAACTCCACGCCGCACCACGTGTTCTCCGCGCCCAGCTCGTCCACCGGCCCCACGTAGCGCAGCCACCCGCGCCGCTCCGGCGCGCCGCGCGTGCGGACCGCGCACCGCGCGCCCACCGGCAGCGCGGCCGCCGCCAGCGCCTGCGTCTCGCGCTCCTGCGCCAGCCGCGTCCGCACCTCGGGGTCGAACGCGCCCAGCTGCTGCTCGCGCTTCCACGCCAGCACCGAGTCCGCGCGCCCCGCGTACGCCTCGTCCGACAGCCGGAACGCCGCCTCCTCGCCGCCGTCGCCCTCCATCTCGCGCCGCAGCGCGTGCACCACCGAGCCCTCGTTCGTGTCCTGCACCTGCACGCGCCGCACCCCGCCCGGGAACGCCTGCTCCACCGTCCCCGCGCGCTGCCGCACGTCCCCGTCCACCTCCTGCTCCTTCCCGTCCGCGGTCGTCACCACCAGCCGCATGTCGCGCGGGTCCACCCCCGTCCACTCGTGCAGTTTCTCGGCAAACTGCGCCCAGCCCACGCCGAGCGCCACCTCGCGCCGCAGCGCGCACAGCTCCGACTCGATCTCCAGTTCTACCATTGCGTCGCTGCCGTTCGTCTCTTGCTGTCGCGCCTGCGTGGCGGTGCGGTGGGCGAGCCCCCGGCGGGCTTTTTTTCACCGCCCCGGCTGCGGCCTCAGCAACTGCCAACCGCACCACACCGAGGTCTTCACGCCAGCCACAAGCCATGAACGACTCCGTATGTATGCCCGGGGCCGCTGCCCCCACCCGCGCGCGTGCCGCTACTAACCAGGCGCAGGAGAAGCCGAGACATGACCAGCACGGGCAGCAGCCGAAGCGCAAGTTCGAGGGCCCGAAGCGCGAGGCCATCTTGGACCTGGCCAAGTACCAGGACACGCAGGTGCGCGTCAAGCTGATGGGCGGGCGGCTCGTGACAGGCGTGCTCAAGGGCTACGACCAGCTGATGAACCTGGTGCTGGACGAGACCGTGGAGTACCTGCGCGACGAGGAGGACGCGTCGGTGGTGACGCAGCGCACGCGGCCGCTGGGGCTGATAGTGATCCGCGGCACGATCCTGCTATCGCTGTCGCCGGCGGCGGGCGGCGCGGTAGTGCCGGGCCCCGCGGCCGAGTGACGGATGTAGCTACGTAGTAAGTAATGCAGCCAGTGGCGGCGGCGGGCGCGGCGGCGGGCGCGGCGGCGCCAGGCGGGCCGCCGTTGCGCCGATTTTGCTGAGCTCATCGGGCGCCTGGGCGTCGAGTGGTATAAAAATGAAAAGTTTTAGTGCCCGGCCAGCGCCGCGGGCAGCGCAGCACCAGATGTCGGCGACCCCCTCGAACAACGTGCACCTGCTGCCCCAGACCAACCAGCTGCTGGGGCTGTACACGATCATCCGCGACCGGCGCACGAAGCGGCCGGACTTCATCTTCTACGCGGATCGGATCATCCGGCTGCTGGTCGAGGAGGGCCTGAACCAGCTGCCCGTGATGCCGGCGACGGTGGAGACGCACACGGCGCAGAAGTACGACGGCGTGTCGTTTCTGGGCAAGATATGCGGCGTGTCGATCATCCGGGCGGGCGAGTCGATGGAGCAGGGTCTGCGCGACTGCTGCCGTTCTGTGCGGATCGGCAAAATCCTGATCCAGCGGGACGAGGAGACGGCGCTACCGAAGCTGTTCTACGAGAAGCTGCCGGAGGACATCGCGGACCGGTACGTGTTTCTGCTGGACCCGATGCTGGCGACCGGCGGGAGCGCGATCATGGCGACGGAGGTGCTGATCAAGCGGGGCGTGCGGCCGGAGCGCATTTCGTTCCTCAATCTTATCTGCTGCCAGGAGGGCATCGACGCTTATCGCGCGCGCTTCCCGGACATCAAGATAATCACGGGCGCGATCGATAAGGGCCTGGACGAGCAGAAGTACCTCGTGCCCGGGCTGGGCGACTTCGGGGACCGGTACTACTGCATATGAGGCGGCTGCGCGACGCCGGGCCGCGCCGGGCCATTCTATAGTATCGTATAATATAATGCTAAGCAGTGCACAGGCGTCTAATAGATATACAGCGAGTCACATAAACCTGGAGTGGATGCAGTCGGGGAACTCCTCCCACTCGCTCTTGGTGACCCAGAGCTTCTTGAACGTGGAGAGGCCCGAGAGGATCGAGCCGCCGATCCAGGTGCTGTACTTACGCTCGGGCGGCGCGAAGATCTTGATCTTGGTGCGCGAGCCGGACAGGCTCTTGAGCTCCTTGAGCAGGCGGTCGCCGAAGCCCGGCAGCATGGAGGTGCCGCCGCTCAGCAGGATGTTGGAGTACAGCAGGCTGCGCAGGTCGAGGTCGACCTTGCCGATGCTCTGGTAGCACATGTCCGGCAGGCTCTCGAACTCGGAGCCGATCAGCTCGGGCTGGAACAGGATCTCGGGCGCCCGGTAGCGCTCCTGGCCGAGCTCGATGGTCTTGCCGTCGGGGAGCTTGAACTTGCTGAAGCTGGGGTTCATCGGGAAGTTCTGCTCCTCGAGCTTCGGGTCCTTGGTCACAAAGCAGGCCTTCTCCTTGATCGTCCGCACGATCTCCCGCTCGCTGCTGGACAGCAGCGACACGCCCGTGGTCTTGCGCAGCAGCAGCTGCAGGAACTCGGTGATGTCGCGCCCGGCGATGTCGATGCGCCGGATCGACGACGGCACCGAGAACCCGTCGAACACGGGCACCGCGTGGCAGCACCCGTCGCCGCAGTCCACCACGCACCCCGTGGTCCGCCCGCTCGCGTACAGCGACAGCACCGCCTGCACCGACACGTACAGCGCCGGCACGTTGAACGATTCGAACAGCAGCTCGCACATCTTCTCCCGGTTCTTGTGCGGGTTCAGCGGCGCCTCCGTCACCAGGATCGGATGGTCCTCGACGTTCTGCAGCTGCAGGCTCTTGTTGAACACATACCCCCACACCTGCTCCATGTCCGCCCAGTTCGTCACAATCCCGTGCTGCAGCGGGTACCGCAGCTTCAGCAGCCCGCGCAGCTCCTGTGCCTGGTTGCCGATGAAAGTGTCGCCCTCCAGCCCCCCCGCCATCACCTTGTTGTACTTAGTGGTGCCGATCAACGAGTACTCAAAACACTTGGGTTTCTCCTCGCCACTGAAGCCGGCCTTGATGATGCCCGACCCATTGTCCAGCACCACTGGCTGGTTGTATAGCGTCTCCTGGCTGCTCATGCGTCGTTGCGGGTCCACTGTCCTCGGCGGTATCTGGTGTGCATGGTGTAGAAGTGCGCTGGGGGCTCTCTTTTCCATGCCCAGCGTGCCCCTCCGCGGAGCGAGCGCCGGAGCCGGGCGCAGGCCGCCGGCCTGGGCAGCGATGCTGGGTAGCCGGATACCTATATACTGCACGGGATGCTGCTAGATACATTAAATACTGGGTACATGCGTAGCTGGGCGGCTCGGGCGCGCGCCCTGGTAGGGAGAACCCTAAAAGCCCTCGCCGCCGTTGAAACCGATGAAGCCGGTCATCAAGAATATGTTGTAGTACCTCTTCTTGGCGATTTCGTTGGTGTGGTTCCAGGCAGAGGTGAGTCTGCCGTCGATGCAGGAGCCGCTCATGTAGAAATTATCGGCGCCGGAGCCATCGAACATGTGGGCGAAGGCGTCCTGCAGGATGACGAGCTGGAGCTCCTCGACGGAGCCGTACTGCGTGGTGATGTACTCCAGCATGGCGGGGTCGTCGCGGACCAGGTCCTTGATGTGCATCAGAACCTGGTCGAACGGTATCAGGATGTTGGGCACCTGCGTGTACTTGTCTAAGAAGAAGAGCGCGTTGGGCACGGCGTCGTCGCCCAGATGCACGACGCTGGAGCCGACCCAGCCCTTGCACTTGGTCCTGCACTCGTGCAGGATGTTCATCATGGCCTTGTACACGGACGGGCTGGCCTTGACGCGGTTCAGGCCCTGGCCCGTGGAGACCAGCTTGTAGGGCGCGCCGTCGAACAGGTCTTGATCCGCGACGTACCACAGGCGAATCATCTCGCGCTGGATCACGGACCACAGCGAGAGTGACTGCTGGGCGTAGTGCCACTGCTTGTCGTGGTCGTGCGTCAGCCGCGCGCCGTCGCGGCCCTGCCGGATCGCCAGCGGAAAGCGCTTGGCGACCTCGGGCTGGCGGAACAGCTCCAGGCGCTCCAGCATGCGCATCACGGGCTTGCGGTTCATGTTGACGTACGCATTGTAGTCGCCAAAGGAGTACAGCGCCTGGCGCACGTCCTCCTTCGAGTACACGTCGCCGCTGTACTTGGCCGCCAGCTGCTCGATGGCGTGCTCCTTCTGGCGGATCAGGCGGTTGATCTCCGCGCGCGTCTTGCCCACCGGGCTGATGTGCGCGGTCGCGTACAGCACCAGCGGGTCCTGCAGCATGCGCAGAGCCTTCCCGCCATCCCGCGGGTCGCCCAGGAACGCATGCACCGTGCGGATCGGCTTGTACAGATGGAATTCCAGGTGCTCCTGGATCTGCGGCAGCCGCGAGTCCATCACCATGTAGCACAGCTTGCCGAACGTGTCCCGCATCCGCTCGGGGTTCATCACCTTGTAGCGCCGCCCGATCTCAAACACCTCCTGGAACCACTCCGCGTACTCGCTGAACTCCTTCATCTCCACCAGGCGCTGCCCGGCCTTGAGGTCCGACGCAATCACCAGCCCGCACAGCACCGAGCACATCTCCTTGAGCTGCTCCACAATCCGCCGCGCCCGCGACTTGTACGACAGGATGTCCACGCGGTCCGTGTACTCGGACACCTGCAGGGCAGCCTCCAGCAGGCGCAACAGGTGGCGCTCTTCGTGCGTCAGGCGCATGGGCACGTAGCGCGCGTGCTCCTGCAACAGCTGCAGGAGCCTGCCATCCGCGCGCGTCTCCTCGGGCTTTGCCGCCGCACCCGCGGCCTCCGCGGCCTCCGCGGCCTCCTCGTCCGCGCCGGACTCCTCCGCGGCCGCACCCGCGGCCGCCTCCGCGCCTGCCGCCGTGCCATCGTCCTTCCGTGCGAACTCGTGCCGCCGCCTCCGCCCGCTTCTGTGCAGCATCTCGAAGCACACCGTGCAGAATTGCTCCTCGCAATCCCGGCACAGCACCTCTACCGGCATGTCCTGGCACTCGACGCACATGCTGCCGTCCTCCTCTTCATCGTTGGGCGCTTGCTCGGAGTCGCTAGGCGCGCTGTCCTCGCCGCCGGACCCGATATCCTCCTCCACACGATCCGGATCCAGTATTTCCTTTAACGTACGCTTCAGCAGTATCTTGTCCATGAATTATCTCGACTCAATAGCGTCTGACGTTATCCTTATCCGTCAGGGCTGCTTTTCAATTACCATGTGCATTCGTCCATCATCCCCATGTCGCCTCGAAATTTTTCACCACCTCGATTCTAGCTTGGGACCCTATACATTTTCGGACCCTTTTGCTTCTGCATAATTGTCGATGAGCAACTAGATAATCGACAGCTCACAGATACCAGTTTAGTGAGCAGTTTATAACCGTAATAGGATCTAAGATACTCTTTTAGGATGGTTGCAGAAGGTACAACAGCTCGGGTGGTGCGGGACGCTTCGCTCGGAAACAAAGACAGGAACAGCTGCGGGGCAGCGTGCGTCGACTGGCGCAGGCAAGTTCGCAAGCTAATCTGGATAGTTGCGATCGTTGGTTTGCTGCTCATGGCCGCAGGCAAGCTACTGGGCGGCAGCCGGCATGGCAGTTGGTTCGCAAGCGGTATGTATTGTTGAAGGACGCATGGAGGATTTTTGCTAACAATCAGCAGAGCCGGCCACGCTGGGACAGCGCGTGGCGCACACATTGGGGCATGTGCGCGACGTCGTGACGGGACACAAGGCCACGCACGTGGCGGGACATGTCGACAAGGCGCGCATTTTTGGGCGCCCGGAGTTTGAGCCTGCGGAGGGCAACAGCTTCAGTGTGTTGAAGCTGGTATTGTTCGGGACCGCAGTAGTTGTTGCCACGCATGCGTTCCTACACTAGCGCATGGTGGGAGTTCGTGGGAGCAGCGTGCTGCACGCTGCCGAAAGGTATAAATACACGGCGTGGAGCTGGGAAGAAGCGTCTGTCCTGTTCTGATCGTCAAGTCGCGATATTTACATCTACAGACTAGCCTATAAACCAACAGAAATGCAGCCATCTCAGCAGAACAAGGAGGACAACAAGGAGAACAAGGACAACTTTGCCGGTGACCTTGTCTGGTCCACCCAGTGTGTTATCGTCTAAAAAGCCTTCTCCCTGGCCCGGTGCCGGGTGCCTGGCGCTTTTTTATGCCTTCGTTTCTATCCTATTTTTTGTTTCGAAACGGCTGGCCCAATGCCACCGACTAAACCTTTGTGGGCTACGATTTTGGTATATCAGTTCGCCTAGCTATCTGTAATTACATAGCCCTCTGTATAGGTAGCAAGCCAGCCGAATAGGATTTTTTTTTGCTTTTGTCTTTTCCGCTGTCGCTGACGCGCCTGCGCCAGGTGGTGATAGTTTGGTCCGGCTGTGCCGGCGGCCTGTCCAAAAAGCCGATTAGTGTCTCTTATGTATGTGTATGCGGGCAGCGCGCCTGCATGCTTCTGCTACGTATTAAGAGCTAGTCCCAGATGTAGAGATTAAATAGTGGGGGCTCGGCGCCTAAGCGTTGAACTCGTCGTTGACGGATGCAACCAGGCCGACGGGCCCCACAATGTAAGCCTTCATGAACCGGGCAGCACGAGTACCGGATAGGGACTGGCTGCCTCTTTTCAGCGAGCGCCTGCTGCCGAGACGTTTCGAGCCTAGACCGAGGTCGAACGGAAATCCAGAGGAGCTGGAGCCGGGCCCAGCCGAGGGGCTGACGACCAGAGCGCCGAGCCAGGTGTCGTCGTCGCACAGCGGCCGAATGCAGCGAATCGAATCTCTGACGAACCTGCGCCGAGTACTCTCCTTGACGGGCGGGACCCATTTCTCGCGGCTGAAGGAATACCCGTAGGGAGCGAACGACAGGCTGCTAGCGGCGGAGTGCGCGCGCTGGCGGAACTCCATATCCAGGGCCCGGCTGCGCGCCGCGTAGTCTTGCGTCGCGGTGTCTGCAGCGGCCGAGCCCGCGCCGTCGTCGTCATCGTCGTCGTCGTCGTCGTCGTCGTCGTCGTCGTCGCTATGATATATACCCTCGTCCTCGTAGATGGATGTCTCCAGATGGTCGCTCGGAAGAAGCTCAGATTCGCTGGACGCTCCGGTCTCAACAAAGTCAAACTCTTCGCTCTCGACAGGCGAGTGCTCGATGCCGCTCGGCGTCGGGCTCCTGCTCTGTTCGCAGACACTGCCCAGGCTGCGATTTGGCGTGGGCTGCCTATGGGACTCCAGACTGGAGCTATCGCTGCCCATCTGATCTTCATGCGCCGCCGCGCGCTGCTCCGAAACCTGGAGAAGCGAGCTGGAGGCCGACTGGTACACACAGCGCTCGGATAGCCTACAGCGCAGAGCCTCCGAACCACGGGCACCAAGACTCGCCGAGGGACCCAGCAGGCTCTCCGCCACACTGGAATTGAGCCCCTTCGTATCCGAGTGAACAGTGCGCGACCTCTGCACCTCCCCACGTGACGCTTTTTTAGACCAAAACATGGTTCTGAGCCGCGAAGCAAAGCCAGCCTGTAGCTCGCCTGCGGCGCTCGACTGACCCAAAGACGCTGCGTCATCGCACGGCATTTCTCGGTTCTCTGGCGCACGCGTCGCCATGGCTATAAATGCATTGGAAAACCCGCCGGCGCCCATCGCCGGCTGGTCATACTTCAACAGAGTGCGGCGGTCCACGCTCGGTGATATCAGACCCAGCACGGTACCGCGGCGGCTCAGCTTGTTAGAAAAAAGGAGCGCGGTATTGCGGCCCCTATTGTCGGTGCGCTTGTGCCGCGTTCGCCGGCGTCTCCTGCGCGGGACGGTCCGGTAGGCGGGCATCTTCCGATGGTCGAGGTCCAGAGACACGCCTATGCCCACGGACAGCGACACGCTCCAGCTGATCAGCATGTCCACGGTGCCGAAGCAGACGAGAAACTGCTCTGTTTCACACCGCAGCCGCAGCACGAACGACCGCTTCGTGTAGTCCATGGGCACGCCGAAGGTCGCGTACTGCAGTGAGTAGCTTTTGTACAGCCGCTCCGCGCACAGATGGCGCTCCGGGTCGCGTTGCGCGCGCGCACACACATGCTGCTGGTGCGCCGGCGACAGCTGCCGCTCGTCGCGCCCTAGCGCCAGCAGCGTCCCTGCCTTCACCTGGCCGAACGACAGCGATGACACCGCCTGCGCGCACGCCACCCCGAGCGTGCTGTCTGCCGCGCGCCCGCGCAGCCCGCGCAGCAGCCCCTCGTCCACGTGATAGAAGTTCAGCTGCGTCGAATTCAGCTCCATCAACAGCGTCCGCCACGACCGCGACACCGCCGGCTCATACGGCGATGCCCACTCCTGCTTCACGGACACTAGCGCCAGCTCGTGCACCGCCGGCGCATACGCCGGCAGCTCGTTGGTCTCCTCCCGCTCGTATATTGGGTACCGGATCCGCCGGTTTGGATTCACCGCGTAGTACGGCGGCGGGCGCGCCGGCTGCGGCTGCAGCACCGCCAGAACGTCCGCATGCAATTCCCCGCTCTCAACCTCGCCGCTCTGCGGCAGCGATCCGTGGCTGCGGCTGTCGTACGAAAGCGTCGTAACCCCATCAACTGACGAGGTGCTGACGCTGGACGGCAGCGCCGCCTCCTTGAAGCCCAGTCCTCTGGCCTCATACAGCCTCGCGTACACCTCTGGCTGCGACATATCCCTACTAACACACTAAGAGGGGGACGTCAGACTCTTTATGTTCGCTTGCAAATATCGATTTTATTATCGGTCAGATATTACGTAGTGGCTGGTGGCAAAGCTTGCCCCTGGCAGAAAACGTCGTCCGCGGAACGGAAGTTTAGGCCGTTAACCAGGATTTGCGAGTGTCGGCTCAACGCTTGACTATCTAGAACTACCTGACAGTAGCTCCTGTTTGCTCCGTGCTTCGGGTGTCCAACCAAAGATGCTGCTTATCTTACCAAAATTGCGCAGCGAGAATTGCTATGCCAGGGACAAACATTGCGCCAAGAGTATATATAGAGCAAAGTACATAGAAGGCTGCCTAATCGCAGAGGCGGCAAGAGCGGCAGGCTGCTACAGGCGGCTGGCTTGGCTGTATGGCGTAATGTGTATATAGTGGCTTGGCAATCGGTACGTACCTATGCAGTCGCGGATCGAGAGGGACCGCGCGCGCGAAAACGGACCTGGGCGGGGACCGCGGCAGAATCAGCGCGGGTGTCGAGCAAGGTGTGGGCGACGGGTCCGGACGCGACCATGCTGGCGGCGAGCTCGTAGACCAGCTGCGCGGCCGTGATAGCCGTGATGTCAGCGCGGTCGTAGGCCGGGGCAACTTCGACGATGTCGGCGCCGACGAGCGTCAGCGGCTGCAGGCCGCGCAACACGCGGAGCAGCTCGCGCGGGAGCCAGCCGCCGGGCTCGACGGTGCCGGTGGCCGGGGCGGCGCTGGGGTCGAGCACATCGATGTCGACGGATACGTAGACGGGCACGCCGCGGGGGATGACGCGGAGGATGCGGTCAACGACGCCCTGGGGCCCGATGTCGAGGATCTCGTCTGCGTGGATGCGGTAGAAGCCGGCGGCGTCGTCGCGGTGGAAGTCGTCGGGGTGGGCGAGGTTCGAGCGCAGGCCGACGTGGACGTTGTGGTCGGAGAGCAGGCCGTGCTGGAAGGCCTCCCAGAGCATGGTGCCGTGGTTGAGGGGCACGTGGGCGGTGTCCCAGACGCTAGTGTTGGCGGGCTGCCAGGTGTCGATGTGTGAGTCGAAGTGGACGACGGAGATGGGGCCGTAGACGTCGTGGAGCGCGCGCAGCGCGGGCAGCAGCACGCTGTGGTCGCCGCCGAGCATGATGATGCGCGGCGGGACGCGGGGGTCGCTCTTGGAGCTGCGGCGCAGGACGTCGGCGTACGCGCGGTGCATCATGTCGCGCGCGATGCGGTTGTCCGTCAGCACGACGGGCACGTCGCCGCAGTCGACGATGTGCGCCCAGTCGTCGTAGGGGTTGAGCGCGCGGTAGGGGCTGTAGGCGTGTGCGCGGATCTGTCGCTGTGAGCCGCGGCGGATGGCCTCGGGGCCGAAGCGCGCGCCGGGCCGGTAGGTCACGGACATGTCGAATGGCATGCCGAGGATGCCGATGTCAAACTCCAGGTCTGGCTGGAGCAGGCAGCGCTCGTGCGGTAGGTGCGCAAACGTCTGGATACCCGCGGTGCCCACGTCAAACCCCCACAGCTCTTCCGGCGACGGCTGCGCGGCCTGTGCGCACGCAGCCGCGCCCAACATGGCGGCAGCCAAGCGGTAGTGGACCATTGTGGGCCCGGTGCGCGACCTGGGCGTTGCACCCGTGCACTTATATCGCCTCCGTGCGCCAAGACTCACGGGCGCACGGCACCTCGCCGGTAGTCGTATACTCGTTTAGGGCTGATGCAGCCGCGCCTATAGGAGGCATTCTGTGTTCTGGTACATCTCGTTCAATATCATCTCGACCCCCTTGTAGCGCTTGATCACGGTCATCCCGAAACAGAGCGTGAAGAAGAAGGCCGCGAGGCAGAGGTACGAGCTCGCGATGAGCCCGTACGCGAGGTATAGCGATATCGCGTTCACCCGCACGAACAGCGCATACACGTGCGCCGTGATGCGGAGGTTGCCCAGCGCCGCGTTGAGCACGTAGTACACGTTGCGCGTGTAGAACACCACCACGTTGTGGAACTTGACCAAGAGCCCCAGGCTGTCGGTGTAGAGCAAAAGCGAGCGCCCGCTGTGGTCCACCACAGAGATGCGCCGCAAGTACTGCAGGATGTCGATGTAGAAGTCGTACTCGCTGAACGTGAACTCGCTGAAGAGCGCCCGGAGGATGTTGAACAGCGAGAACGGAAACAACAGCGCAATCAAAATGTGGTCCAGCACTATCTGGTTGCGGAGGAACGTCCGCAAGTGCGGCCGCGGCCGCCCGAACGGTCGCCAGTCCGTGTGCGCGCGCAGCACGCGCTCGCCCAGCCGCTCGCCGAGCTCCTGGTCCCGCTGCAGCGCCTCCAGCAGCAGCAGCTGCAGCTCTAGGCTCGGCGGGTCGCCTAACCCGCGCGCAGCTCTTTGTGACTGCTCCATAAACAGCTGGTACAGCTCCACCTCCTCTATCTCGCTCGCGCCCGGCTCGCGCCCGGCCTCCGGCACAGTCTCCCGCGAAGTTTCGGCAGCCCCGGCTTCTGGCTCCATCCTTCTCGAACTTCTACGTGGTCTAAGTTGAGCTCCCTTGCGGACCGTGCTGCGCAGCTCTCCTTATAGACGAGCGTTAGACAGCCTCACCAAAAAAAAACTGACGAGCTGTCGCTTGATGGCAGCAGCGGGACACCCCTCCAAGATGCGCAGGAGCCAGGCCGGGAGTAGCTATGTATGGTGGCGCTATGCCATCGCGCTGGTTGCGCTATGCCGGGTGTGCTTGGCAAATACAGAGACGTTCAACATATACATCCCGGGGGACTTCCCGGTCTCGACCGTAGGCGCGCAGCAGGACGGCGGCATTGAAAGTGGGCTGCCGCGGATGGTGCTCCACAACATCAACTACAAGATGCAGCGGTTCGATGTTGTGCCGGGGGAGATGTTCTACGTGCAGGTGGACGAGCTGCGGCAAAACGAAAACTACCAGGTGCGCATCAGCTGGACGGCGGCAGACGGCGTGGGCGTGGCGGACATGGGCCACGTGGTGGTGCCGCACGGGGCGGCGTTCCGCGGGACGGTGGACGAGCGGGCGCGCGTAGCGGTACACTTCCGGGTGGAGGCGGAGGCGTACCCAGCGCTGGCGGCTGCGCGGGTGCCGGTGAACGTGGCGGTGGTCAACATCAAGATGGGGATCCCGGTGGACCTGTACTCGATCGCGCTGTACGTGCTGGCGGTGGTGGGGGCGGCTGCGTACGTCGTCTGCCGCTGGGACCCGTATCGGGCGCTGAAGGCGGAGGTGTTATAACTATGTATACTATAGCTCCGGGTTCAAGATGAAGTCGCAAAAGTACATGAGTGCGGCGTAGAGCTCGCGGCCGACGGGCTTGATGTGCGCGGCGGGCAGCAGGAAGCCGCGGCTGCCGGTGTCGCGCAGCTTGAACTGGAAGGCCCAGCGCGCGCGGTGGTGGTACATGTAGTCGAGCGCTGAGCCGGAGCCCATGCCCGGGCTGAGGTCGGAGCCGCGGTCCTTGCAGGACGCCAGGACGTCGTAATTGCGGCCAGACTTGCGGCGGATCGCGCGCGCAAGCCCGTGCGCGAGCTCGAGCAGGTTCTCGAGGTCGCGGGGCAGCGCGTCACACGAGTAGGCGTAGGGATAGAGGATCTCCTCCGAGTACGAGTGCAGGTCCAGGTAGGCGTAGATGTCCAGCTCGGCCTTCGTCTTGTTCACGTAGTCGTTCCAGCTGCGCGCCTCCACGGCCTCGAACGGCTGCTGGCCGCTATAGTCGCCCGAGCAGGGGTAGGCGTGCTGGCCGGTCCAGTGGTAGTCGAACGAGTGGTCAATGTCGACGCCATCGCAGCCGGGCATGTACGTGGGCTGCCGGTTCTTGCGCCACAGGCGGTCGTGCGTCCACGTGTACGCGTAGCCGTCTGGGTTGAACACAGGGATCACCAGGAAGTCGAGCGCGTCCAGGTAGCGCGTCTCCTTGGGCGCCCGCCCATACCGCGAGAGCAGTCGCTCCACGACAAAGCACGCCGTGCTCACGCCAATCCACTCGCGAGCATGCACGCCGCCCGTAATTACCACCGTCTTCTTGTCTGGGTTGCGCTGCTCATTGCCTGCTGAGATATGCACCGCCCGCATCTCGCGGCCCTCGTATGTCTGGCCCACGCGCTCCACCGTCACCAGCCCGGGATACGTCTGCTCCAGCATGTCCAGCCACATGTATATCGTCTCCAGGTCCTGGAAGTCATCGAAGAAAACGTCGCCCACCGTTCCTGCGTATCCCAGCGGCACCTGTGCGGCACCGTCTCTGCCCGCGGCTCCCGGGCGCGCCGCCTGCTCCTGCAGCAGCGCATCCACATCCTCCACCATCACCTCGCATCCCTCCAGCACCTCCGCCACGCTCCGCGGCACCTGCACGTCCACGTGCCCGCGCGAGTGCCCCCAGATGTCGTATTCGGTCACGCCTTGACGCTTCATCGTCCCGTGAACCCACTCAACACTCACGTCCGTCAGCCGGCACACCTGCGTCTCCGGGTACGCCTGCAGACCCGCAGCGCTCGCCGCCAGCCCCAGCACAGCCATGGGCAACCTTAGCCACGCAAAACAGCCACCCATCAGATATATTGGCGTCCCAATAGTGGTTTGGAGTGGTGCTAGTAGCTCATCGCTTTTTTCGATGCCGCGATGGGCGCCCGACAGCCACACAAGAGGCTCGAAGTCATGCCTCGCGGGCCCCAAGCATGACCAGCGCGTGTTGCGATCTGTCAGCACATCCCGTACCCGGAGCTATGTAGCGTTGAGCATGCGACTAGTGTGGTGCGATGCGCGCGACGGCGGAGAGCACGTGCATTGCACGTGATTATATTGCTTCCTTTTAAAGGGGGCTAATCGGGTTTGGTGAAAGACAGACGTCAACAAGCCAGTTTATGTGCAGCGGGGCCAAGGTCTTACACAAGCGCGGTATCGGCAGTCGCAGATGAGCAAATCTCCATCACCGACCAACAGCACTCTGGCGGATACCGGGGATGTGGACTTGTCGGCGCTCACGCCCCAGGAGCTCAAACTATACAAGCTATATGGCAAGCTGCCCGGCAAAAAGGATCTCTTCAAGCATAAGCTCCACGAGCGCAAGTACTTTGACAGTGGGGACTACGCTTTGAGCAAGGCTGGCGTGAAATCGGAGGACTTGGGGTCGGCCGCGGTTGGGAGCTCGCATCTCCCGGTGACCAACCCGTCGGGCTTGCGCGAGTCGATCATCCGCAGACGGATGTCCAGCAGCGCGGGCGGCCTGGACTCGCAGAACCTCAACAGACAGAGCAGCATCTCGTCGGGGCCGCCGCGGTCGCCGAACAAGTAGGCGGGGTGGTTTGCTGGGATTGGCGCCCGGGCAGCGGCGGCCGCGCCCGAGGCTTCGCGGCCGGGAATAGAACTTTCTATATGGACGTGTATAGAGGCCGGAAACTAGTGTATTTGAATAAATATTGCAAATAACGGATGGGAGATTCCGCGCAGGCCAGACGGTCAGCGCTGGTAGAGGTAGCGCCCGAGCCTCCCGAAGAACAGCAGCCCTAGAAAGTAGAAGTCGATGAAGTACAGCAGTTGCGAGAAGTCGGTGATCTCTTCATAGCAGGTCACCGCGGTCACCAGGCCGACGGCAAACCCGAGAAGGAACACGGAAAACGACCCGTCGAAGAACAGCCACAGGATGCCGTCCAGCAGGAACCACGCTCCACTAGCCTGCAACGAGGAGGACCACTCCACGCGCCGGATGCCGAAAGACACGCCGAGCATCGCGTTAATGGACCTCAGTACACCAGAGAGGTTCACTTTGCCGACCGAGATGCGCCGCCAGTAGTCCACTGCTGGCAGCAGCGAGCCAAACAAAATACCCTCCACTGCGTAGCCCGCCCACGTCGGCAACATGCCGAAGCTCAGCTGCTGGCACAGCTTCACGCCCAGCACCAGCGGCCGCGACGTGAAGTCCTCATGCAGCAGGTCGTTGTCGTGCAGGTTGCGGCTCAGCTGGTGATACGCGATACCCGAAATCCCCAGTATCACTAGCGAAGATACAAGATGCATGTACTTCTGCGACCGAGTCCGCACGCGCGACCGCGCGCCCACGCTGCCCATGTCGTCCAGCATCCGGCCCGCTGACTTCTTAGCCTCTTCATATATTTCTGTATCCTCGCTTTCCACTATTTCTTCATCGTATATCCCAAACAGTTGAGGCTTCGTAAGCATACTCATGGAGTCCGTACTTGCAGCCACCACGATGGGGCTGCCAACCTTGCCGCCAGCGCGCTCACCGCACTCTTCTTCGTGCTTCTTTTTTGACATGCCTTCTCCCCCGCTAGCCTCAGAGTACTACAAGGGCCTCTCTTGGTAGTTGTTTGTTGTGGCTGTAGTTTGACTCTAAGCTTATATCGTGCGATTTTTTTGGACTTCACCACCAGGTGGGCGATGCCTATCTGTCCACTAGCTAAACGAGCCGGAGGTGCTTGGAGTAAGGGTGGTCGGACGGTTCGTTAGATGGCGCGGCCACGGGAGGTGAACCCGCATATTGCAGAGTTTGCGGTGTTGCAGCACAAGCCTGGGAAGGAAAGGGCGCTGGAGATGCTACAGGACATTGCGCGACGGGTATCCTACTTGATGCGGGAAGAAGGCTTCCGGGTGGGCCAACTGGCCGAATTCTACCCCCGGGAGCGGCGCCTGCTGGGGCTGAATGTGAATCAGGGGGCCAGGATCCTGTTGCGGCTGCGGGAGCCGGGCGATGAGCAGCAGTTTCTATCACGGGAGACTATTCTGGCAGTTATGCTGCACGAGCTCACGCACAACGTCTTTGGGCCGCACGACGCTCGGTTCAGGCGGAAGCTGGATGAGCTAGTGGGGCGGCAGTGGGTGCTGGACCAACGGGGCATCGTGGACAGCTTCCTGGGGCGTGGAAGACGCCTCGGCGGGCGCGGGCGGCGCCTCGAAGGCCGTGGGCGGCGCCTCGGCGGCCGGAGCGCCGGTGTGGCAGCGCGCGAGCTGGCCGGGCTGGCAGCCGCGCGCCGCATGGCAGCGATAGCGGCGACTGCGCAGTGCTGCGGGCAAGGTGGCGGGACGGCGCCTCCCCGCGACGGGGACCTGGACGTGGTGGTCATAGACGAGGAGCCCTGCGTCGTCCGCACACCTGTGGTCATAGACCTGACAAATGAGGACTAACGACTGTCACTTGGCAGGTAGTGATTTAGCGGCTATATGTCGAAACTAACTAAAAGATCGAGGTATCTGCGAATATTCAAAGTGGGAAGGGCACATCACTCTGATTACATGGCAGCGTGATCCATTGAAGTGTCACATCCCTGGCTTGTAAATCTGAAGTCTACCTCTGATCCCAAGGTTCGTGGTGACGGCTGGTTGCATGGTTACGTTAGAGTAATAATGTGCGAATGGCGCGGGATCTGCGAGCTATCCCAGCAGCGTCGCCCACCCGCAGCATGAGCCACGAGATGGAAAAGGGGGAGCGACAGAATTGAAAAACACCATACTCTCTTATATCTTTGCCACAACAATGTAGAGCAAGAGGACGAATGTCAATATAAGCTGTTCGAAGTTCTCTTTGGCGATGTCTACTATGAGTTGCGGACCGTCCTTTTGCCACATGATATCCGCGTCGATGAATCCCGTTATCCAGGGCCTGGCCATACCTTGCTCTCTTCTCCGATCCTGCTCACCTATCATTATCACTTCCGCATTGTCTTTAAACGTTACCGATGCCATGGCAATATGTGTTGTTATTCGTGTTGCCTGGAAACTTCGGAGACGGGACTAAAATTGTGAAGTGCACAAGCTCAACGTCTGTTTCTCGCAAGGATCTAACCCTAATTAGGAACCAAGTTGTATATATATAGCATCTGCGACGCTTAGTCGTTTTCCGTAGTCGAGTTTTTGTTTGTGTCAGCGACTCAGCCGTTTGTGACGGAGATCGCCCAGCAGCCCGAACTACGATGAAAGGAGAATTAATTTGAAATTGCAAAGTTACAGACATACCACTGCGTGTCTTCCCGAAGTCCAGACCCTCTAATGATGGAGCTCCCGGATCGCCAAGAGGCCGGCGCCAGGGTCAGTGGCCGTCGCCCACTGTGCAATGTGTGTATCGCTTTACACGGAACTACTATTCATGTTGGTCACCGCAGCAGACGACCAACGTCAGCTCACTTGATAACCACCATAGAATTATAAATACAGCCCCACACATGCTAGGCGTAGTAGTGGCGCCTTTTAAGTAGACTTTTGTCTCGAAGAGAGGACTTACATTACCAAACCAGTGCATATAACAATACAGTGACGAAGTATGCCAGAGAGAGAAACTGGGATGTTGGACGTCGGCAAGCACTGCCAATATTGTCGGCAAATCGACTTCTTGCCCTTCCATTGTACGCTCTGCAATTCAGACTTCTGCAGTGTGCACCGCACCCAGGAAGCTCATCACTGCAAGGCACTTCTAGCCCCAGGTGCAGCCACTCCGGCGAGCAGATCTCGCTCTTCGTCACAGGCCAAAGGTGAGCGTGAGGTATACTTCAAGGCATTACTCCCAGATAAGGCTGCAGTGCGGGTCAAGCAGGAGACCTCAGAGAAGCCTGCACAGGGCACGTCCATAAAGGATCGACTTGTCCAACGCAACAGCACCAACGCATTGGACAAATTGAAACGCTTTTTTGCAAAGTACAGTTCGAAACGGAAAAACATGAATCTATCTGCATCAAACAAAGTAATCCAGGTGGCTAAAATAAAGCGCACGGCGAAGGGAGATGACAAAATCCCACATCCAAATCGTGTCTACATATGGTGCTATTACATAGATGAAAGCAATCCGAAAGAGCATGATATCTTTATCAATAGGCAATGGCCTTTGGGGCGAGTGTTGGATTATCTAAGCCACCACATGGACGTGAAAAATGTCAACCTTTCAGCACATGCCGGATCAGGTGAGAAACTTTATCTTTACAAGAGGGTCAAGGAAAATGAGTGGAAGATGTTGGATCCGTCTGGTAGAGTCAATGGAAACATAGAGGAAGGGGACGCTTTGTACTTAATTCGCGGTAATGATATGTGCCTCCTAAAGTAGGTGGCTCTGCGCCTTTTTCCGTCCCATCGTAGATAACAGTTACCTTCCAGTTGTATCTAGGCTTCGGAAAACAGTATGATATTCCCGCAAGATTCCTGGATGCTGTTCTGTTTATACCTGCGGGGGCGTGTGCGCTGTGTTTTCCGGGTCGCCTGCGGGAAATGCAGCACTTTCACCGAACGTGTTCGTTAAGATATAGCGAATTACTTAAATTGACGATCTAACTTCCTTTATTCGTCTACACATTCCTCGCCAGCCCGATACAAGCACACACGACTACAATATATGTCGTAAAGGCTTCTGACACCATGCAAGTAAAGCCTGATCACGCAGTGACTGCGAACAGGCTGGCACGGCACTAAAATAAAACGTTCACCAGGCGGGAATGACGCCAGTAGCATACGTAAGTAGATGTTCCTACCACTAAACTATTCCTGTATACCGCCTTTCAGTCTCGTAGGGTGGGAGACCTAAAGGTCGAGAGCTGCACTAGCAATTATCGAGCAAAGATATATGGGAAAGTATAATAAAGTAATAGGCAGTAATAGGGAGGAAAATAGTAGTAAAGATAATATCATATTAAGTTTGGTGAGAAGAGAAAATATTCAGGCTCCATCAAATATAGTTCTGAGTTTCGGTGAAAATTCCGTTTAAGAACTGCGTAGGTGAAGTGGGGAAAGAGAATGTGTTCGGAGGGCAGAAGGGTGTTAAGCAGTAGTTTATGACAAGAGGAATCGATTAAATGAACTTTTTGTATTTTTGTATAGGGAAGGAAATTAGGACATCGTCATTTTGTATTATTATGCAGTGTTTTAGAAGAGGGTCTGAAGGATGAGCTGGGGGAGGTGAGGGAAAAGACAAAAAAGATCATCAGTAAAGTGTGTCTGTGTAGTTAGTTCGTTTGGGAGAGAGGAGAGACGGAAGTATGAGTGCGTGTATGGCCGATTTACTATTCGTTCTTGAAAGTTGCGTAATATTACTTTCCAATCAAACCTCCGCCTAGCAACAACCCATCTTGCTAAAGAAGCCCTTACCCGAAGAGACAGAACCTACGTCTTGTTGTTTACCGTTGGCAGTCGTCGTTCCCGCTGTAACGCTGCCGTTTTGGCCCTGCAACAGGCCCTGCTTCTGGTGCATTCCTGGTTGAGAGGAATGCGATGGGAACGGATATTGGGCCTGTTGTTGGGTGCGGTACTGCGTCTGCTGCTGCTGCGTCTGCTGGTTCTGCGTCTGCTGGTTCTGCTGTTGAGCCTGTGGCTGTTGAGAACTCTGTTGCAGCGGTTGCGCCTGGTAGTTCAGGCGAGGCTGATGGTGCTGCAGCTTCAGCTGCTGTTGGGCATACCGCTGCTGGGTCTGCTGCTGATAAGCTTCGTACGAGGTAGGATCCAGCCTTTGTTGTAATTGGAGTTGAGAGCTGCCGTATCGAGGGTCCTGCGGAGACGACATCTGCTGGGGAGCGGATGGCTGAGGATACTTGCTTCTGTGCCTGCGGCCCTTCTCGTTTGGCGGATTAGGGTGCCCGTAACCGTGCAAGTTCGGCTTCTTGTTGATGGTTAAGTCCCAGCCGCGGCCGCCGTTGAGCTTCATCCAGTCGTACTCGCCGTCGTACTCCAGGCCCAGCTCTTCCAAAGTCGAAAGTAGCAACTTGCGGTAACCGTCGTAGTCCGGGGTTTCCTCAAACCCCAAGTTACGCACAATCTCCAAGTAGCGCCCAAACTGCACGGGGAGCCCCTGGGAAAGATCGTACACGTTGGTGCTACGCTTCTTCTCGCCGATCTTCTCGTACTTCTGTTTATTATTGGGGGCCTTTAGACCCTGCCATGGAAGCTGGCCACGCAAGAAGTAGAAGAATACGTGGCCGAGAGCCTCCATGTCGTCGCGCCGCGACTGCTCGCGCCCCAAGTGCGTGTTGATCGACATGTAGCGCGCCGTGCCGCTGAGAGACTTCTTCTCGCGGTACGGGATATGCTGCTTCGTCTTCGGATCGCGATAGAGCTTGGCCATGCCAAAGTCGATCAAATGCACCTTGTTCGCGTCCGGCTGGTCGGGCCGGCCAATCAAAAAGTTGTCCGGCTTGATGTCCCGGTAGATCAAGTCGTGCGCATGCAAGTCCTCGATCAGCGTGATCATCTGCACTGCAACTTGCACTACGGTCTTCACGCTGAACCGGCGTCCGCACCAGTCGAAGAGGTCTTCCAACGACGGCCCCAAGAGGTCAATCACAAGGATGTTGTGCAAGCCCTCCTGACCGAAGTAGTACGCCTGCGGCACGCCCGACGTGCCCGCGAGGATCTTGTACGTCCGGTACTCGTCCTTCAACTGCGGCGCCTCCGTCTTGCGCGGCTCGAACTTGATCGCGACCGGCACGCCGTTGATCATGTTCGTGCCCTCGAAGAGCACCCCAAACGAGCCCTCGCCGATCTTTTTGCCAATCTTGAAGTGGAGCCCCACGATCGTCGTGTCGTCGCGCCCCGACACCGTCGACACGTTGGACCCCGCCACGCCCGCCTGCTGCGAGAACGTGTGCGACTGCGACAACGACGCCTGCTGCTGCGCCGCCGACGCCGCGTTCATCTTTGTGTTGGCCATGTTGTTCACCGCAAGCGCCGTGCTGGCTGCTGCCACTGCCCCGGAAGTGTTCATCGCCGCGCTCTAAGCCTTGTGCCACGCTTCTGTACGCCCGCCAAACTCTGCTCCTCTATCTGCGTGTGCGACCGTGTTCCAGTAGGCCGCCGTGTCTGTCCTCCTGCACTAGCGACACTGCAACTTGTGTCTTAGTGTCTGAGCCTGTATCTGCAGAGTTATGTGCTGTGCGAGCGAGAGTTGTATGTGTGTCTTTTGTTCCACTATTTTTTATAATTTTTTTATATACAGCTGCGTAGCACCAATACGCATTCACCGCGGCGCCCGCGCGGGGCTGGCAGCTTGGCGAGCGGCGGCCCGCGCCAGCGCGGAGTCGCGCGGTGGTCGCTGTGCGGTGCGATGGCGATGGAACCCGAATCTCGCGCCAGGCCAGGTGGCCTGCCACAAACTGGCACGTGACAAACACGTGACTCCGGGCCAACGGCTCAGTCATCGGAGCTGTCGTCGAACATGCTCTCGGAAAGGCGGCCGACCAGCGCGAGCAGCGGCGGCTGCGCGGGCGGGGGGCGGGGCGCGGCGACGTAGGCGTTGTAGGCGGCGAAGGGCGGGGGCGCGGGGGCGCGCACTGGGGGGAGCGGCGGTGGAGAGACAGGCATGGGCCGGTGAGGGCGGGGGCAGGGCGGTGCGCGCAGTCTATATATGCGGGCGGCACGTGGCAGCGGAGAAATGGGGGCGCACGTGCGCGGCGGCGCACGTGCGCCGCGGCTGCATAACGGCCGCACGTGGGCAGACAGAGGGCCGCGCGGGCGGGCGGCGGCGCGGGCAGGGGGGCCGGGCCGGCGGCAGCTCCGGCAGCTGGCGGCAGCTCCGGCGGCAGGTGCGCGGCTAGCGGTCACCCCGCACGGCGGGCCGGCCGGGGGGCGCGGCCGCGGCACGTGACGGTGCCGTGCGGGGTGACCGGCGGCGCCAGTCCCTCTGCACGGCGGGGCGGGCAGAAAAAGCTGGCGGCGGTGGCGCGAGCCGCGGCCGCGCAGGCCACGACGATGGAATTGGTATGTGCGCGCACGGCGGCGGGCCAGGACGGTACTAACGGGCGACAGCTACCCCAAGGCAAGCAGAACACGGTGCAGGTGCTGTACGAGGACCAGCAGCGCATCAACGAGTTCTCGAAGCTCGTGATGCGCAAGGACGCGCTGGAGGCCGAGCTGCGCAGCCAGCGGCAGGAAAAAGAGTACGTGGACGACGCGGCGCTGGAGATCGAGCTCGTGGACGAGGACGCGGCGCTGCAGTACAAGATCGGCGACGTGTTTGTGCTGATGCGGCAGGAGGAGGTGGCCGCGCAGCTGGAGCGCGACCAGGCCGCGGCGGACGCGCGCATCCGGCAGCTGGAGGAGGAGGAGGAGCACGTGGACGCGCGCATGCGCGCGCTGAAGCAGGTGCTGTACGCAAAGTTCGGGGACAGTATAAACCTCGAGCGCTGAGCGCGGGGGCCGGGCGCAGGCCCGGGCTAGTATGTAGTACTTACTGCGCGGGGCGCGCGGTGTGTATCTCGCCGTCTTCCTCGAAGACGGCTTTGTACGAGCTCTTTTCATTCGCGGAAACCAGGCCGGGCACCTCCTCTTTGGGGATTTCGGCGACGAAGCCGGCGATCAGAGGGAGCACGGCGGTGATCCTGCCGCCGGCGAGCAGCACCGAGTTCTGCAGGCCGGCGTAGGCCTTCACCGGCACGTCCTGGTTGGGGAAGAAAATCATGTAGCGGGAAGCTGACGTTTGTTAGTAGCGTGCTCGGAAGACGCGGCGGGGCCATACATACACGCGGCAGCGGCGAGTGGCAGCAGGAGCAGCAGCGAGACTAGCTTCATCTTTGTTTTGCGCGATGACTACCGGACTTGCGCTACCAGAGGCGATGGGTAGACCTTTAAATACATCTCAAACACCGGGTAACAGGCCATATTAAGGGCGCCGTTGCTTACTGCAGACGCATTAAAATAGCTGCGGACTGCCAGCGTCGCGCTGGCCTGCTGCAGCATGCTAGGGGCGGGCGTATCCCAAAGGTACGTGTCCGGCTACGACACCACGGCATCCAGTTCAGGGGTCTCTCTGGGCTTAGCGGCTTCCTGATCCCGCGAAGTGGAGGCCGCATGAGAGGTGACTCCAATCTTTTCGGCCACGCGGTCGTGGACGTCGTTGTCGAACAGGTTGATGCCGTGGATATCCACGTCTTCCTGCTCGTCCGCAGCAGGACGCAGCCGCAGGTACGGGATGCGGTCCAATAATAGCAGCAGGAGGGCAGTGACAATGGCCGACCACGCGGAGATGCTGAGGATTGCCACCACTTGGTAGCCCAGCTGGGCCCAGTTGCGCTCCAACCAGCCTCCCTCGATGGGCCGGACGTACGGCGCACCCGACGCATTGACGTACTTGCAGGCAAAGAGACCTGTCATGGCGGAGCCGACAGCCCCGCCCACGCCGTGGATGGCGTACACATCGAGGCCGTCATCAATGCCGAGTACAATCTTTATGGCCACCGCGAAGTTGCAGCTGAAGCCCGCAAACGCTCCAATTGCCACAGACGCCCACGCGGGAACGTATCCCGCCGCCGGCGTGATGGCGACCAGCCCGCTGATCGCTCCAGAGCACAGCCCAACAACGGTCCACTTCTTGCCGTAGCGAAAGTAGTCCAGAAAGAGCCACACGATCGCCCCGCACCCTGCAGCAAGGTTGCTCGACACGCACCCGTAAAAGGCCAGCGCGGTCGGGCTGCCGGCAGTGCCGCCGTTGAAGCCAAACCACCCGAACCACATGAACACCGTACCCAGCACCACCATGGTCACGGAGTGCGGGCGGAACTTCCGCGGCCGCCGCGCGCGGCGGCCCCTCCGGCTGTCCAGGATCAGCGCGTACACCAGCGCGGCGTGTCCCGAGGTGAGATGCACGGGCCCGCCCCCGGCGTAGTCCAGCACCCCCATGCGCGCCAGCCACCCGTCCGCGTTCCACGTCCAGCAGGCGACGGGGCAGTACACGAGCGTAACCCACCAGAACAGGAAAACCAGCATCGGCAGCAGCCGCGCGTGGCCGCCGGAGCCGCCGATCATTAGCGTCCCTGCCACCATCGCGAACATGCCCTGGAAGAGCACGTCTGCCGCCGTCGGCAGCGCGCGCTTCGGCGCGGCGTCCAGCACGTGGTACATCCCCGCGTAGTGCAGCGTCCCCAGGAACCCGTTCCCCCGCGTCGCGGGCGCGAACGCCAGCGTGTAGCCCCACGCGAACCACTGCAGCGACACCACCGTCACCGCCATGATCGACGCCCACAGCATCGCCAGCGCGTGCCGCCGCCGCGACAGCCCCGCGTACAGCAGCCCCGCGCCGGGCACCATCATCCAGATCAGCACCGAGCTCGCTCCCACCCACGCCGCGTTCGCCAGCGCCGCCACGTCCACCGCACCTGCCCCATCTGTGCCGACTTGATTGCCCGGCATCTGGTATCTCGTTGCCACCGCCGCCGCACCCGCGGTCTGCCGCCAGCATTATATACCGCCTCCCCCGGCCGCGCCAGCCCGCGCCCGCGCGGCGCGCGCGGGCTGCTCCGGGCTGCCACCAGAACCCTGCAGCAGCGACGCTCGCGTTCCGGTGCTTTGCTATCCCTATCGCGCTACGGATACGCGCGCTTCCGCGATCCCCAATCATCCCTTACATCCTGGCCACCCCTCTGGCTCAAACGCCTGCGTTCTGGAGTCGCCCGCTCCGCGATTAACGATATCACCAGTCGACGAGGAGCTAATCAATCTGTTTCCGAGCGAACAAGGGGGTAGGAAAACCCAACTGCGCTGCAAAAAACACAGTGAGTTGCTCCGCAACACACTGTAGGACAAAGACTCGCGTCAGAAGAGTTCGGATGTCTGTGTTATCGTTGATAATCAATTCCGCGTCGCTGGTGCTGACCTCCTGGGGAGTGTCGAACGCCGTGAAGCTGACGCTGCCCCCCAATCTGCAGTTGGCGGGCCAGAAACAGTTTTTGACGATCCTCGGGGCGTCGCTGACGATCGTGACGAACGTGATCGGGATCGGCTACTCGCTGCTGGGCGGGGACGGCGGGCTACGGTATGTGTCGCGCGAGGTGTTTCTGCCTGCGGCACTGGTGCTGGAGTCCGTGGTCGCGCTTGTTTACTGGCCGCTGCGCGTGTTCTTCGTGAACATGATCTACCACGGGCTGCCAGAGGGTGCTTCGCCGGAGATCACGGTGCCCGTGGACCTGTGCATCCACCTGGTACCCGTGGCGGGCCTGCTGTTGGACTACTTTCTGGTGCAGCAGGGGCCGTTCCAGATGGGCCGGCTACCGTTCTGGCTGCTGGTGACGGCGATGGGCGTCGGGTACAACCGCTGGCTGGGGCACATCATCCACGCGGACCTGGACCAGAGCTACCCGTACCCGTTCCTGGACGTGGCCGAGCCGTACCGCACGCTGATTTTCGGCGTGATCACGACCATTGCGTGGGGGTTCTACGTGCTGTACCAGACCCTGCACGGGCCGGCGGCAGGCGGCGGCGTGGGCAAGCAGAAGCTGAGCTAGACTTTGTGCGAGGTGGGAGGACGGCGCTGTATGTAGCTATGTTTATGTAGCCGTGGTATTATGAACGACGTGCCCTGTGCGGTGGTGACGCGTTACCCGGGCGTGGCGGCGGCGGCGGCCGCGCGCGTATAAAAGGCCGGGCTCGCGCAAGGTTTTTCCCCCGTCTCGCCCAGAAGATCAACATCATAATATCGCACATGCAGACCTATATTCGGCGGGGGAGGCCACTTGTGGCCGCAGTTCCCCCGATCTTATGTGCTGCCAGCGTAGAGAAACAAGGATCGTTGCTGGGCGCCTGACGTTGATCTAGTGTGATACGTTGGGAATCAGCTGTATCCACAGCCGTAGAGAATTGCGTGACGGAAGCTTGTTTATATATGGAGATAAAGACAGGTCCGGGAGCCTACAGTGCGTTTTTCCGCGTGAGGTAGTCGAACCTGGAGTAGGTGTAGCCGATGAAGGGCAGGTCTTCCTTTGCCTGAGCAGTGTTGGCGGCGCTGCCGCCCTGCTTGAGCATTTGTTCTCTCTGCTTGGCGGCTTGCGCCATGGCGGGAGAGTCTGGCACGTTCTCCAGCTCGTCTGTTGGGAAGAAGCGCGTGTCGGTGACGCTGGACAGCTTGGGGATGTAGGGAGCGCCGACCTGGCGGATGGTCTCCCAGTCCACGCCGCGGAAGAAGGGGTGGTTTTTGATTTCGTTGGCGCCATGCCGACCGAGCCGTTCGTCGGCGTGCGAGAGCAGCCGGCGGATGAGGTCCTCTGCCTCGTATGAGATGTGGATGTCGTCTGGGAACACCAGCGTCTGCTCGAAGTTCATGATCTTCCTGTAGGTTTCCTGGGGGGTCTCCGAGCAGAACGGCGGCCACCCGATCAGACACTCGTACATGATGGCGCCGAGGGACCACCAGTCGCACTCCTGACCGTAGCCCTGGTAGAGGAAGATCTCCGGGGCGATGTAGTCTGGCGTACCGACGGTGGAGTAGGCCATGAGCCTACGGGACTTGCGCCAGGTTTGCATCTGCTGCCTGTTTGTCATGGTCAGGTGGATGGCGTCGACAAGCATGGTGTTTCTGTTGCCGCCGCCGTTGCCGCCGCCACCGGATGCGGGATATTTGCCCATGTTCCCGCCGTTCTGCTGCTGCTCGTCCTCCTGAAGCAGCTTCTTGTAGTAGTTGGAGTCATGCGTTTTGTGGAACCCTGTCGACAGACCGAAGTCGGAAAGTTTGATGTGACCCCTGATGTCGATCAGAATGTTATCCGGCTTGATATCTCTATGGATAAAGCCCAGCTTGTGTATAGCCTCAATTGCCAGGATACACTCCGCCATGTAGAATCTGGTGACGTCCTCGGTGAATATCTGCCACCTGATTAACATGGTCATCAGGTCACCACCGGGCAAAAATTCCATGATCAAGTATAGGTACTGGGCATCTTGGAAAGAATAGTATAACGACACGACCCACGGAGAGTCGCTTCCGGCCAACACATCCCTCTCGGCCTTGACGTGGGCTAATTGATCCTTCTTGTACATTTCTGATTTTAACAATGTCTTCATAGCGTATATTTTACCGGTATCTTTCTTCTGCACCAGACGGACCTCACCGAATGCACCCTTTCCTATGACTTTAACAGTGTGGAAATCTTCCAGGGATAGCCGTGTCCTACGCAAGCGCAGAAACTGCGACTCCTTTTTACCCAGTGAAGAAAGCTGTCTGTTCTTTCTCTCTTCAGACCAGCCATGAGATAATAGCTGGGATTCAAGTTCCACGCGTCTTTGGTTGCGCTCAATGGCATGATTGACAGATGATTGGTAGAAATTCTCGACTTTCAGCTTCACTGCAGCCGCTTTTTCTTGTGTGGATTTGCTCAGTAGCTCTGGACGTCTCTCGAAGTACATATAGTTCCCCACTCCCGAGGTTTGCCGTTGGCCCCCATTGGGCGATTGTGGAACTGAAGAGCACTGCAGGGACTGACGGGATAGCATAGCGCCCTGCGAGCTCTGGTTTCCCACTAGCGTCTGATCGCCAAGGCTTCCGTCTAGTAGTCCAGGTAGAGCTGCAGGCTGTAAAGGGGACTCCGACCCCCCAAACTGTTTATACGCAGAGGAAGCAGGCTGCTGCCCACTGTAGTCCGAGCTGTTGGAGTAGTGTCCTGGTGAAGAATGGCCGGGGGCAAGAGTAGTGTCGTTCACGTTCGTAAAAGAGTTGTTGTTCTGGCTGTAAATGCTGGTCGCCGTAGGCGGGGGCGTGTTAATTGGCTGCTGCTGCATCCCCACAACCATTGGAGGCTGGAAGGCCGGAGATGGCGCACCTACCGAGCCCAGCATCGTAGGGATATCTGTAAAACCAGCGCCATAACCATCCCCGTTGGCATGTGGCGCAGCAGCGTGCTGCTGCTGCTGCTGCTGTTGCTGCTGCAGCTGCAGCTGCTCGTACGCCAAGTGCTCCTGCAGTGACTGATGTGAGCCCTGCTGCTCCATGTATGCACTGCTGAACTGCGCGGCCGGCGGCCGCTGCAGCGGCGAGTCCTGGTCGCGATTGCCCTGGTAATAACCCTGTCCGAACATCTCGAGGTAGCCAGTCCTATTGTTCTAGTCTATCTCTTCAGCTTCCTAGCAGGTATGATCGCCTCTGAAACCGCTCTCGGTATCAAACGTCCCCAGTTCCG
The DNA here is from genome assembly GCF_000091025.4 of Eremothecium gossypii ATCC 10895. Taxonomy (NCBI): domain Eukaryota; kingdom Fungi; phylum Ascomycota; class Saccharomycetes; order Saccharomycetales; family Saccharomycetaceae; genus Eremothecium; species Eremothecium gossypii. The sequence continues at coordinate 499,851 of NC_005787.5, read as the reverse complement.
AAGTTCACACTGACGCGGATTTGTCCAGCTGACGTCTTCTTTAACCGGTGCAGTTTTCTTAATAACGATTGCTTGCCTGGCCAGTTCGTCGATAACTGGACAAACGAGGCAGCCGATCAATCACGTGACACACGGACTCCGCCCCGTCCGCTATTAACGTCTTAATATATTACCGTAGGCTTATATATTGAGTGAGCTAGTGGTGACTGCCAATATACAACTCAAAAATGGTATATAGAGGGAAAGAGTACATGCTGCGCGCGCTGACGCGGTTCAGAACTGTAGAGCCTGGCCCTTCTGCTTCTTCTCACCACCCAATTCGAAGTGCTTGCATCTCTTCAAAGGCAACTGAGCCTTGGTCTTGCAGCTTAGACACTCCAATCTCAAAACCACCTTCTTGGTAGTCTTGGCCTTCTTACGGAAGATCTGCTTGGTCTGACCACCGAAACCCGACTGCTTACGGTCATATCTTCTCTTACCCTGAGCAAACAAGGAAGCCTTACCGGCCTTGTACTGGGTCACCTTGTGCTGGGTGTGCTTGCGGCAGGCCTTGCCCTTGCAGTAAGTCTTTCTGGTCTTTGGAACGTTAACTGCACACGTTAGTATACGTCCTCTTGGCGAGTCCCTTTTCGATCTGCAGCCGCGCCGTCAGAAGGCCCTGCTGTAGCGAGCCGTGGCCCCCTGGCGGCGCTCCGCGCTTCCCCTCCGTCATATTGAACATACCCATTGCGAGAAGTAGCTTCTGTGATGCTCTGTGCTTACTATCAAGCAGGATGACACCCGGCCTTGAATCCTGAAATTTACCATGTTTTTCGCTTCGCGAGCTCGGCCCGCGGGCCGGCCGGCTGCCGCGCCGGAGGGTCCAGTGCTGCCCGGCCTGCGTCGCCCCAGTTCAGCCCGGGCCACCACGCAGCGTGGTGATGCACGCATGTGCAGTATGTGTGGGTGTTGAATAAATAGATGTATGGGTGTAGTCACATGTTTGTCACAGGCACTCCTCGGCGGCTAACGCCTCGAGATGGCCAATGCGTGTGGCGGCATAGGCGATGGCAGCCATGCCTGAGCTCTGCGCGGGGTTAGAGCCCAAGTCATTAGACTGCGGCACTGCAAGCGTCTGACCGGCAGGTTTTAAGCTGGTGTGTGGCCCCTGCGCTACGTTTGTGGTACTAGGCGCCGCCTGCGCCAGCGAGTAGTAGTACACAACCAGACGCAATGTCTAGGTATTTAGTATATATCGCGCGAGCGAAAATGTAGTACAAGAACGAGCCAGGTATCTCCGGGACTGACGCCAGTACAGGGCCAGAGAGAGGAACATACATTAGGCTTTCAGCGGCAGGCAGACAGCACAATCAAGCACAGGGTAATCTCCATGAGTTCTAAAGAGGCGCCGATGCGCGCCTGGTTAAAGATGGCCGGATTGGCGATGTCCAACAAGTCTTGGCTTTCGCTAGGGGATTTTGCGGGCATTTGTGCCAAAACGCCGCTCCCGATGTGCTTTGTGGTGCAGACCTCGAGCCTTCCAGGAGGCAGCGTGGGGGCCACGCACTACGACCGCACACACATGAACATCGGCATGGTGCCGCGCTGCTACTCGCGGACGGTGGACATCGCGAATACCGCGATCTTCCAGCTCGGGAACGCATTCGTTAACATTCTGGCGCTCTGCGTCATCTTGATCATCAGCTACAACATCCGCTTCAAATACACGGCGATCGGGCGGTCGGAATACGGCTACTTTTTCCAGCTATGCTTTATGCTTATTTGCATGACTCTCGTCGTGGACTGCGGGGTCTCGCCGCCGGGCACCCTAGCGTACCCGTACCTAGCCGCGCTCCAGATCGGACTTGCCGGCGCGTGCTCGTGGGCACTTGCGGTGATGGGTTTCCTCGGCTTCCGCCTCTGGGAGGACGGCACGCGGAAGTCGATGTTAATTGTGCGCGGCGTGTCGATGGTAGGCTTCCTCCTCGGCTCGCTAGTCTCTGCCATAACCTTCACAAATTGGATTCAGCACCACCCCGACATGAAAACAAACACGACCGCGCTTTTCGTTGTAATGTACGGCCTCAATGGCCTCGCGCTCCTAATGTACTCGGTGTGCCAGCTCGTGGTCTCCATCTTCGTGCTCTCCAACTTCTGGATGACAGGGTCGACCATTTTGGGTGTCATTTTTATAACTACTGGGCAGGTGTTGATGTATACCATCTCGTACGAGATCTGCGAGGGCGTCAAGCACTACCTCGACGGGTTGTTCATCGGCAGCATTTGCAATGTGTTCGCGTTGATGATGATATATAAAACGTGGGACATATCCACCGACGAAGACCTTGAGTTCAGTGTCAGCATCAGCGTCGATGGCGACATCATGTACAACTCCAATCTAAAGCTTTAGCCACGCAGGGCTCGCGGCGCACGAGACCTACTTAACATAGACAGTACACGTATATAGCACACGGTTGGTTCCTTATTCCATGAGCGCGCCTCCGCTGCCTGTGATATTATCGTTTTTCAGCCGCACCTTTGCAGCCTCCAGGATTTCCTTGTCACTTGTCTGCACCAGGTGCTGGATCACCTCGGCCTCATTGAACGGATACATGCACTGCTCGTTCGGGCAAATCACGATGCTGTAGTTCTGCTGTATGAGGCACTTACGCAGTTCCGTGTGGCACTGCGGGCAGCGCGCAACAGACTTAGACATGCTGTTTTGATCCTATTCGGGCCAGCTGTGCTGACCGGTCACTCTGCTCCGTAGATAGTCCTGCCTGTGAAGTCTGGCGAAACCTGCACTCTCAAAGGTATTAGGCCATGTAAAGCGCCAATCCTGCTAATCAAAACGGTACGGGCTCGATCTCCTACGTGCTTTTGCTCTGAAGGCAGCGCTTGCGATGTCTGTTCGATGAGCTGCCATTCCAGGTGACAGGCTTACAGGGATCGTTACCAACGTAGTAAATTTTTCAAGCCCGCCAATTGACTATTTCGAACCATCAGTAAAAGCAGGGGAGGCAAGTGTAGGTCAGTAGTAATGGTCAGGATTAGCTCGGACGTCCCCAAGCGGCTTCAGCGCGACGGCGCATGCGTCCGCAACATATGTATCCTGGCGCATGTGGATCACGGCAAGACTTCGCTGTCCGACTCCCTCCTCGCATCCAACGGTATTATCTCACAGCGGTTAGCGGGGAAAGTGCGATTCCTAGACTCGCGGCCAGATGAGCAGCTGCGAGGCATCACGATGGAGTCCAGTGCGATTTCTCTGTACTTCCGAGTGCTTCACAAACAGGAGGGGAGCAGCGAGCCGCTGGTCAACGAACATTTAATCAACCTGATCGACTCTCCGGGCCACATAGACTTCTCCAGCGAGGTTAGCGCGGCGTCGCGGCTATGTGATGGCGCGATCGTGCTGGTGGACGTGGTCGAGGGTGTGTGTTCGCAGACGATTACGGTGCTGCGGCAGTGCTGGACGGAGAAGCTGAGACCAATCCTGGTGCTGAACAAGATCGATCGGCTGATCACGGAGCTCCAGCTGACGCCACAGGAGGCCTACGTGCATCTATCGAAGACGATTGAACAGGTCAACTCTGTACTGGGGTCCTTCTTTGCCGGGGAGCGGCTGCTGGATGACCTCTCGTGGAGAGAGAAACTGGAGCAGGACGCCCAGGCCGAGTATGTGGAGCGGGATGATGCGGACATCTACTTCGACCCGTCCCGGAACAATGTGATTTTTGCCTCTGCTGCAGATGGGTGGGGGTTCAACGTCAGTCTGTTTGCGAAGTTCTACGAGCAGAAGCTGGGGGCCAAGCGCGAGAACCTGCAAAAGGTGCTGTGGGGTGATTACTACATGGATCCAAAGACAAAGAAGATCATAAACCAGAAAGCACTCAAGGGTAGGAATCTCAAGCCGCTGTTTGTATCGCTGATCCTGGACAACATATGGAAGATCTATGAGAATGTGCTGACGACACACGACTCTGCGATACTCGAGAAAATCACTAAAACTTTGGACATCAAGGTGCTTGCTCGTGACCTGAGATCTAAGGACTACAAGAACCTGCTAAGGGTTATTATGGGCCAGTGGATGCCTGTCAGCACCGCCGTTTTGTTGACCGCCGTAACAGAGCTGCCTTCGCCCAAGGCTTCGCAGGACCAGAAGATTGCATCAATCCTGGCAACGGCACCGGGGGGAGAGGATATAGACCCCGCCCTATCCAGTACATTGAAGAAGTGTGATTCTAGTGGCCCTGTTTGCGCCTATGTTTCGAAGATGCTCTCAATTCCTAAGGACGAGTTACCGCAGCTTTCTGATGAGGCCTCCGGAGCCGCGGCAGTGATAGCACAAAGCAAAAGAATACGCGAAGAAGCCCAGAGGGCTGCTGAGCTGGCTGAGTCGATGGCGAAACTTAAAACCAAAACCGAGGATGACTTATACGTGCGGGCTAATGACACTGTTTTCACTCCAGTCGTTGACGATATAGATGCGCTACCGAAGCCTAAAAAGAAGCTAGCTATAAATGACAACATACAAGTAGTGAATGAACTAGCGCCCGCCCTAAACTTTGATATAGGCTATGTTTCTGATAATGCTTCTGTTTCGGACCATGAAGATGCCGGGCATGGGATGGGGACATTTGTTCCCACTGATATTGACCCGAACGACCCCTTGGCCTCTATGTTCGAGTATGAAGATGAGGACCCATTTGCTGTCCCTGGTGAAGAACCTCTCCCAGTCAGCGTGGGGGAGGAAGTGGAGGAGGAGGAGGAGGATGAAGTTCTCATTGGATTTTCAAGAATATACAGCGGTACGCTGAAGGTTGGACAGGAAGTATCTGTAGTAAATCCAAACTACGATCCAGCAGAACCTGATAACAACATCACCACTACAACAATTACTTCTTTGTACTTATTCATGGGCAAAGAGCTTGTTCCATTAGAGGAGTGTCCTGCTGGTAATATTGTCGGTATTGGTGGGTTAGCTGGCAAGCTTTTGAAAAATGGTACGCTATTGGAAAAGGGTACGCAAGGCATCAACTTGGCTAACAGCACCACCCATTCAACTCCTATAGTGCGCGTTGCACTGGAGCCGACAGACCCGACACATATGCATCAGTTGGTACGCGGACTGAATTTGCTTAACCAGGCTGATCCATGCGTTGAAACGTATGTCGAAGAATCAGGTGAGCACATTCTATGTACTGCAGGCGAACTACATTTGGAAAGATGCTTAAAGGACCTGAGAGAGCGCTTTGCTGGTATCGAAATAACCGCTTCCGAACCTGTGATTCCCTATCGAGAAACATTTTTAAGAACCCAGGAGATGAACCCTCCGAAGAAACCGACATTGGGCAGGGGACGTATCGAGCTTCTGTTGGGCACTCTCAAGTTGCAGTTTAGAGCATTCCCGCTTCCCACCGAGGTTATAGAGTTTCTATCAACCCATGAAGATTTGATGAGCGGGAATAGCTCCAGAGGTAGTGCCTCGCTGACGCCCAAGGCATTGCTTGAACATCTAGCCAAAATCATTCCCGAGGGCCCTGAAAATGCTGAGTTGAGGGGCTTGGTCGAGCAAACGTGTGCCTTTGGCCCAAAGCGTTGCGGGCCTAATATTCTGTTCTCCAACAACGGACTCTTGTCTACCTACGGAGAACCGGAGGATGGTTCTTTCATCTATGGTGAGTCTGTTATAAACGGCTTTCAGCTGGCCATGTCCGGGGGGCCGCTGGCAGGCGAGCCAGTCCAAGGCATGGCGGTCATCCTCGAGGATGCTGGCGAGCTGACAGAGGCCGAGTGCGAGGCCATTGACGACCCCGCCTACGTGCGCGATCTTCCTGACCTTGCCGGCAGGCTCATCACGACCGCTAGGGATACCATCCACCAAGCATGCCTCGATTGGTCGCCTCGTCTGATGTGGGCTGTCTACACCTGCGAGATCCAAACATCCATCGATGTGCTGGGCAAGGTCTATGCCGTCGTGCTCCAGCGCCGTGGCCGGATTATCTCGGAGGAGCTAAAAGAAGGCACCCCTTTCTTCCATGTCGTCGCACGCATACCTGTCGTCGAGGCCTTCGGCTTCAGTGAAGACATCCGCAAGAAAACCTCTGGTGCAGCACAGCCGCAGCTTGTGTTTTCGGGCTACGAAGCCATCGATATGGATCCTTTCTGGGTCCCCACGACCGAGGAGGAGCTAGAAGAGCTTGGCGATATTGCCGACCGCGAGAACATCGCAAGGCGCTACATGAACAACATACGCAGACGGAAAGGCCTCTTTGTCCACGAAAAGATCGTTGAAAAAGCTGAAAAGCAGCGTACTCTGAAACGTAACTAGGTCACGTCACATCTCGAGCAGGCTAGGTCTCTGTACCGTCCTAAGCAGCACTGACACTATCTATTAAGTACTACAACGTATATGATGATATACAAAATTTTCCCATATTCGCCAAGTTGCCTACTGTTTGAATTGAAGTTGACCTAATAGAAAGCAGGTCTTCGAAGCAGCAAGGAACCCCCACACGAAGAAATTGAAGCGTCCGCGTTCACGTAGCTTGCTTAAGGGCTCACGGCATCTATCTTAAGGCGAATTTGGCTGGTCTGTTGCGAAAAGGTAGGAGCCAGGATGTCGGAACCTGAAAGAGCGTCAATAGAATTTGTATCCGAGAGCGATTCCATCGATTTTGGGATTATGATGAAAAAGGGGGTTAAGGCTCTAACGGATATACTGGCAAATCATCTGCAACATGACCCGGAGTGGAAAAATGAAAGGTCAATGAAGTTTGTGTTCAAAAATCAGAATGGAGAGCTGCAACCGGTGCTGAATAGAACGGCAAGGCTCGAGGACGAGGGCGTGGGGCCGTCTCCGGACGACGGCCAAGTGGTAGACGGAGAGGAGACGGCAAGCGAGCAAGACAAACTGGCAGAGGCGAACTGCAGCGACGGTAGCAGTACCGGTGACCTGCAGCTGGACGACCCGGAAAGCGAAGTGCTGTTCGACTACAGCCTTGACCACCTGCCGAACATCTCCTACACTCCAGACCCCACGATCGGGAAGCATGTGATGGAGATGATAGAGAGCCTGCTTCCGAAGGGCGCTCCCTATCGGGAAAAAGTGCTCAATACAATGAAAAACAACGTCCAGGGCGCCGGCATGTCAACTGCCGGGACTGCTGCTGTAGAAACTATCCAGCACACTGCAGGCTCCACAATATCGGAACCGGCAATGTCGTACGAGTGCGATCGGGACTTGGGTATCGCCGAGTCAGATGACTGGGAGCACCAGCAATTTGCGCAGCCACATCACGGCACTTTGGAGGCAGATACAGTCGCAGAGGGGCACCACAGATGCCAGTCGCGCAGCAGCGAATCTCAGCACGCAGGCCATCAGCGAGCAGGCCAGGAGTACCTCTACGAGTGCAAGCCCAAGGCACGACCGGACTTCCACGCCCTCACCATGTTTGATCCACTGGAACAGCCTCTCTGTATGTTCTGCGAATACTATCTGGTTTTCGGAGAGCCACCGCGACAGATGATCAAGTGGTACAACAAGTATGGCTCATCATCAGGAGGTCCCTCCGCAGGTAGCCAACAGGGTAATAAGGGCTGGAATGGCAATAAGAAAAAGAAGAAGAAAAAGGGCAAGAAAGGTAAACGCTAACTACAAGTGGTTTAATGATGATTACGATACGGATATCGGGAGTGATAACGGCCTTGGATACCATTGAACGTATATAGACTCTGCGTACTTCATATTCTTCGGTTATATATTACTACAAGTTATAGATAGGGATACTGTGTTTACGCCTCCCGCTAGCGTGGTTCCACTAGTTTGCAGTATCTGATCAAGTTGGTCGTCACGTGATGGCTGTATGTTTGCCCAGAAACCGTTGTGCTAGCGCCGTGCGCTGCATGGCTGTATCGAAACCATCACTGCACCGACAATCTTTTATTACGTCTGGAATGCGGAACTTGCATGTGCTGGCAGGAAACAAAGGTACGTCTGACACCTCCAGCAACACAGGATACGCCAGTTACGAATATAGGGCCATGGTGTGTCAGAGTATATTCCAACCTGTGCTGGATAGCTCCCAATGAGGTGTGTTTCACCGGTTCTGGAAAGGGAATGAGGGCCACATTCTCTATTGATCAATTACTATCACAAACGGGAAAGTAATGTATAGCAACAGGCAACCGTGGGCCTGATGTATAGACACGGCGCCATGGCCAGCCTAGGGCTCTTGAGCCAGAAAGATAAAGCATTCAGCGTGCGATTTATATTAAATGGGTCGAGAACTGTGCTTCTCTACCCCGGTTCTGGTCGTCGAGGCCGCCCAAAAACAGCGGAGTATTGACAGCAAATAGCAGGGTCGCTATGGTGTCGATTTCGGGTTACTTTGGTTGCAATTGTTCCTTGCTCACGCTCTTCCTGGCTGCGCTGGGGCTCGTTCTGTGCGCGCCCGCACACGAGGCGTTCACTTCTAACGGTGTGGTTTATCGGTACCATGTCAGGACAACCACCGTAAAACCGCCTGTCACCATCGTGCGGACAGTGTTCTTTACTGCCTGGGCGTCAGCGCCCCCGGGAGGGCAAGACAGCCAGGAGACACACACTTTAGAAGGGCCTAGCGCCACGACGAGCTCAGAGTCGAGCCCCTCTGCACTGGCGACCGCCGCGCCGCCGCCAGCCGATCCGGTAATGCCTACCTCCGGGCCGGGTTCCTGCGTGGCGTCCTACGATGACACGGAGCCCTTTTCGACGATCTATCTGACTGCTGGTAAGGAAGATGTTGGTGCATATACTACGCTCACGCGCACCAGGACGGTCATTGTCTCTGTGGCTACGGTGTAAAACGTGCAACGTCTCGATGAAGACTGTACATACCTGGTTTATAATGATGTTTACTTCATGAGACGGACGTTACCTACATATTTGGAACTTAAAACATGGTGTGGATGCTATTGTTTCTAGCACGACGTCGCGAGTCCGCCAGCTTCTGCTTCTCTAGAAATGTTATCAAAAGATTCATGCAAATAATCACCTCCAGATTCCATGGAACTTGGTTAAAGTCGGAGGGTTGTACGGTACTTGTGTCGGCAACCACTAGCTCGCCCACGCGCGCCACCCTGGACGGGAGTAACCTGGCACTCTTTGCCGTGTATTCTGCCAGGACGGAAAGTTCTGATATCTCTTTCTCGGACAGGTGGCTGCTGAAGCACTGGTCGTCCATCTCCGCAAAAAGGCTCGGCATGTCCTCCCGCAGAACGACCAGCTTGCGCGACAACCCACCGAGCAGGCTGAAAAGTCTCCGGTGGTGCCAGCGCATGTGCATCCCGTCGAAGACCGTATCGTAGATCTGGCTTGTCCACTTGCGGCGCATCCTGACGTACGTGGGTTCCCCGCCCCGCTGGAACACAAGCGTGTACTCCGAGATGGCCGACAGAAAGCGCTGCTGCGAGAACACGGAGCAGAAGGGCACGCGGTACAGCGAGCGGTCGCCGGCCAGCGCGACCAGCCGCGCCTCTGGCCCCGGCGGCTCCGCGCTGAAGGGCAGCACCACGTGCTTGTATATCTGCAGCACAGGTGCGTCGCGTCTGAAGAAGTTCAGGAACGTGCGCCCGCTCTCTGCCCGGAACAGCGGGTAGCCCAGGATCTCGCGCCCTTCGCTGGCCAGTAGCAGGCTGTGGTACGCGTCGCGGCCGTTCTTCTTGAAGTTCTGGTACGAGTCCTCGCTCGAGAACGCATACAGCCTGTAGTCTAGCAGCAGTTCTGCCAGCGGCACCGCGCGCTGCGCCACCGGCGCTCCTTGGTCCTGCTGGTCGCTCTCGTCTACGGGTTTGTGAAACGCCGCCTTGTCATCGCATGTCTCCGATCGCGAGATCCGGCTAGCTTGCTGGTCTCTCGATTTGGGATGCTCCGGCCGCGCCATGGTTCTAGAAGCTAGCAGATGTTATCGCAAGAGCGTCTTAACTTTAACGGGCAAGCAGGGCCTCATTTTGGGCGAGAATCCCATGATGCCTGTTTTTATGGCTGCATGATAGGGTTATTTTCGGCACAAACTCTTTAATTCACCACGCAAAGTATTAAGGACGGTTATGATGGTCCAGGAAAAGCTGAGTGTGAAGATAGCCCGACTAGAAAAAGAATTGGAGGCCTTGCATCGGGGTGTCAGTGCCGATCTGCGGCCGGCGGAAGACGCAGAGGAAAGCGAATCGAGCGCGGGAGAGCGCTACTCGACGGACAAAAGCAGTTACGCGTCCTCCGTGCAGGCGGTGCTCAGAGCGAGGACAGCGTCGGCAGCCAGCGCAGATACAGCAATGAGCAGTTCAACGGCAGCCAGCGATAGCGCGGGCGGCGCTAAGATGGATGCAGCCGACGCAGATGACGCGACGCGCAGCTTGGAGCTGCGGCTTGCAGCCCTCGCCACGCAGGACCCGGCTGTGGACAGCGCAGACACGGCGAGCGGCGCGTCGCCGGCGTCGCCCGCCGCGCCGCCCAGCCCGCCGCCCAGCGCGGCGACGGAGGGGTCGGACGAGGCGGCCGCGCCGCTGGAGGTGCCCAAGCAGCGCGGCGACGCGGGCACGGCGGCCGGCGGCGAGCCGGTGCGGCGGCGGCCCACCAACCCCTTCCGCGTGATTTCGGTCGGCGGCTCCAGCACGTTCAAGCGCGCGGCGGGCGCGGACGGGCAGGCGTCGCGCACGTCGTCCGCGGGCGACAAGGCCGCACCCGTGTCCGCGGACGAGCAGAGCATGCTCAAGTTGCAGCGCAAGCACGACTACCTGACCATGAAGTGCGTCAAGCTGTCGAAGGAGATCAAGTACCTGACGAACCTGAAGAAGACCGGGTCGCTGTCCGTGGAGGACACGCGCAAGATGAACGACGCGCTGGACAAGCTGCAGGAGTACCTCGACCGTAAGTCTAAAGAGAAGTACGAGATCGGTGTGCTGCTCTCGCGCCGCATCCGCAAGCATATCAACAACGGGTCCAACGGGCAGTTCTGGCTCAGCGGCAAGTAGGGCCGCCGCCGGTCACGTGGCCGCGGGCTGACGAAAATTTTCGCCCTCTTTATTCAGCGACTGCCTCGCCGCTGCTCCACTGCACACTCCGCAGCGATCCGCGCACTCCGGCCCCTAGTTTGCTTATTTAGATAGCAATGTCCCGCGAAGGCTTCCAAATCCCGACGAATCTAGACGCGGCTGCCGCCGGTACCGCCCAGGCGCGCACTGCGACCCTCAAGTACATCTGCGCGGAGTGCTCCGGCAAGCTCTCGCTGTCCAGGACCGACCCGGTGCGCTGCAAGAACTGCGGCCACCGCATCCTGCTCAAGGCCCGCACCAAGCGCATGGTGCAGTTCGAGGCCAGGTGAGGCCGGCTGCGCCCGGCTGCGGCGGGAGGCCCGGCTGCAGCGGGGAGACCCGGTTGCGGCGGGGAGACCCGGCTGCGAAGTGTACAATAAGGCAATATATACTCTATAGAACACCCCACGCACCTGCCAGTGGTTATATATATGTTAAGGCTGTGCTAGCGCGGCGCATCTGGCCGCTTTTTCAACACGATGCAGCGCTCTGCGTCGCTCGCTGTTTTTTCTTTGGATGCCGTTTTAGTAGCAGATGGATTGGCAAAACGTTGGTTTGAAGTTAACCAGTCAGTAGCTATTGCGTGAAAAGAGAAAAGAGAAGACCAGCAGAACCAGAAAGAGCGTACATTGCTATTTCAAAGGAGGATTAGCTTTGGACAGATCTTTTTGCTTCAGTCTAGTGCGCGATAGGTATTTGGATTAGATTGTGGGTATCTAGAAGGGCTTCCTGCGAGACATGGAGAGAAATACGGTCCACCAGCACGTATCGTCGTTTGACCTGGAGCCGAACCCATTTGAGCAGAGTTTTGCATCCACCAAGAAGGAGGTGGGCGGGCCCGGGCGGCCGCTGCTGCAGCAGGGGCCGCCGCCCGGGCACGCGCTGCTGGGGCTGGCCAATGGCGGAGCATCGGATGTGTCGCAGGCAGCAGCAGTCGCGGGGCCGCAGAAGTCGCCCATGCGGTACCACCTCCACACACACAAGCCGCCGATGATCCAGTCGCCGCCGATCCTGACGCCAGGGGGGTCGCATCGTCTGCCGGCGATGCTGCTCTCGCCACAGGTGCTGCAGCCCCACAACGCGCAGACTGAGTCATTGCTCCAGGCACCTGGCCAAGCACACCTGCCGGCCTTGAGTCCGCTGCTCCCGGGCGGCCCCCACAACGGGCAGACGACGCCGAGCTTCCTGATGGGGCTGACCAAAACGGGGCTGACGCCGAACGAGTCTAGCATAAGGACAGGTCTGACCCCTGGAATTCTGAACGGCGGCCAGCACACGTCACTGCCCCTACCCAACGGCGGGCAATTCACACCCGGCATGTCGTCGATGCTGTCCTCGATGCCGCTAACGAACGACACACGCACCCCGGGTGGTGGGGGTGCCGCATCACATCCGCATTCATTATCCACTGTGCTGGAAGTTCCGACCTCGACGTCGAACTCGGTCGCAGAAATACCCATGGGCGGCTCATCGAACCCGGTCACCGGTAACATCTCCCTTGAGCTTCCTCCTGAGCGGGTAAAAAACACACTGGCCAGCAACCGTAAGCGGTCGCTCTCCAACGATGATGCCATACACGGTATTCAGAATACAAGCGATGGCAGCACCAACAGCAACAATAAAAAGAAGACGAAGAAGTCTCAGAGCGCCCCTGCCGAGGACCCCGAACTCGACGAGAGAGATCGCAAGCGCAAGGAATTTCTCGAAAGAAATAGATTGGCCGCATCGAAGTTTAGGAAGCGCAAGAAGGAATACATCAAGAAGATCGAAACAGATCTCCAATTCTACGAGACAGAATACAATGACCTTACCTCCTTTATCGATAGTCTCGCGGGCTTAACAGGCAGCGCCAAGGGGATGGGCCAGGCCTCATCGGATATATCGTTACTCAAGTTGTTGAAGCAGTCCTTAATGAGACAGGATATAGCTAGGGCAATGGCGCTTGTGAACCAAATAGAGCAGCACATGATTTCTACCAAATACATACAACGAAATGGGAGGAATCCGAGACTAGAAGAGGACCAGTCACAACAGAAACAGGTTAATGTTGTGAACGGAAACGCTGCCACTGCTGGTGTCGGTTCAAATGTCAGCGAAGTACGGACCCCCTCCTCCACGATCGGTACGCAACCATATAACAGTGGCTCCACCACTGGTCTCACTAATGCGACGTACGCTTCCATGATTAAGCACGACGGCATCTGACATGAACCAGTTTTGGTTTCTATATATTCGTTCTTTTAAATAACATTAGGTACCTACTGGCAAACTGGGGAGACTTACTGATACACCATCCTGGAGCATCTATTTATGGGCCAACCAGACCCACCCTGCCACGTAAAGCTGACGTGCGCTGGGTTGGCACCGTTGCTGTAGTGAACGCTCAGCTCGGGGCCTATGTCGGGGGGCACTTTTCGCCCACATAGGGAAAGGCGCAGACCCCCATGCTTGCATCTGGCTCAGCAACACTATCCCAGCGCTGATGTCGTACCAGTATCTGAAGCAGGTCCGCAAGATTGTATGCATAGGTAGGAACTATGCCGCCCACATCCGGGAGCTAAATAACCCCTTGCCAGATAGCCTGGTCTACTTCCTTAAACCGACGTCAAGCCTCGTCACCCCTGTCGATGCGGCCGTTCCCACGGCACCAGAGGACCCCAGCCACGTTCTTCGCGCGGACGGAACCAACCCCGGTCCGATTTTAGTTCCTCAGGGGGTCGAGGTCCATCATGAAGTGGAGCTGGCACTGGTGCTCGGCAAGCGGCTCAGTAACCTTCTTCCAAGTGAGTTCGGCCCCGAGGATGTATACGGCGCCATCAGCGGCGTGGCGTTGGCTCTCGACCTGACGGGGCGCAACCTCCAGGCCGAGTCCAAGCGCAAGGGCCTGCCGTGGACCGCCGGAAAGGGCTTCGACACCTTCACGCCGATCTCCGCGTTCGTTCCGCGGGAGGCCCTGCCCAGCCGCGACCTGCAGAACAGCTTCACGCTGCGGTGCGCCGTCAACGGCGTGCAGAGGCAGGATGCAAGCACCGCGCTGATGCTCACACCGATGCACCAGCTTCTGCAGCAGCTCTCCGCCGTGATGACTCTCGAGCCAGGCGACATCGTGCTCACCGGCACACCGGCGGGAGTGGGCCCCATAATCCCCGGCGACCACATTTCCGCCAGCCTCCTGCAAGATAAGAAACAGCTCGCTGCATTCGCCTTTGATGTCCGTACCCGCCCAGGCCCTTATATGTACAACAGCAAGCTCTAGCCGCTGCCCGGCACAGCAGCCCGCCTATATAACTAAAAAGTGCGGCGGAACCGCGTCCTGTAGCTGCCGGACCTTGACGCCGCCCGCCCGCAGTACCTTGAAGCTGTCGCTGTCCATCCGGTAGGTCTGCGAGTAAACCACCTCCGTGATCCCCGTCTGCACGATCTTCACCGAACATGTCAAACACGGACAGGTGTCGCAGTACAGCACCGCGCCCTCGCCCACGCGCTCCCGCCCGGCCTCCAGTAACGCATTCTCCTCCGCGTGTAAGCAGAGACAGGTGTGCAGCGCACTGCCGCCGCCGTTGCAGCGCGCGCACCCGCCGTCGTGGCAATTGCGCAAGTGGCGCGGCGTCCCATTATACCCGGTGGCAATGACGCGGCAGGCGCGCACAATCACGCACCCGACACGCCGCTTCATGCAGTTGGAACGGGAGGCCGCGAGCCGCGCCAGCTGCATAAAGTACACATCCCACGCCGGCCGCAGTGGGCTCGCCGCTAAGGGTCCGCCCAGCAACTCGTCCAGCGCCTCCGCCAGGCGCCCCCGCAGCCCGCCCCCGGGCCCCACATACAGCTGCACGGCCGCCCGCCGCGTCGCGCGCACCACCGCTTCGCTGTCGTGCAGTGCTGCACGCTCCATGAACGTCACGTGATCCGCGTCCCCGCTGCCCGCCAGCCGGACGTCTATCGGGGCATCTACAGATACGTGCACGAAGAACGGGCGCTTCTCGAGCCGCTCAAGCACGCCGGGAGCGTTCACATCTGCAATCACATGCGCCGCCTCGTAGTTCCGCGTAGCGTGCTCTTCAAGCTTGTCCCACGACCCATCGAAGTCCTCCACGCGAAGCCTGCGGAATCCGTGGCCTTCGAAGTGCTGGAGCAAGACTTCCCATGGGCTGCCATACGTTGCGGATATGCCGACAAGCATTAGGGCTGGTGGTTCTCTTTGGGGCCTTCGCGTTTGGGCCTATAAACCAGGAGATGGCCTCCGACAAATCGTGACCTGGATAAAAAACCACATGAGCAGTCAGTACAAGACACACAAAAAGTGCAACATCGGATTGCAGAGAACTGTCAGCTTGGAAACAGTGGGGATATTCTGCTAGGGTGCGAAGCTACAATCTGAGGGGTGAGAACAATCCGTTTGCTGTACAAGAAAAGCTGGCTGACTTCAAGATTACATGCTGGGCTTTGGAGGAAATAAGCTGGTTCACCGGTCCAGAGGCATGAGATTGAACATGAACATCACTAGCAATAGCTTGCTGGTGGCACGTAGAGGGCTCGATGCTGGCCTGCGGCTCAAGAGGAAGACGAACGAGTTCATCTGGAATTCCAAAAGCTACTACTCGACAGCGAAGGAACACAGTAAGCAGCATCGGGCCGGAGCCATGCGGTTTGCTGCGGCCTCTGGGGGGCGGAACTTCATGAAAACCAAGTGGGTGGTGATGACGGGTGTGACGCTGGTGCTGGGCTCGTTGATTCTGAGTCAAAAGCGGCATTCTGAGCGCGACGAGGACAAGCAGGCGGATGCCAAGCAGAAACCCAAGATCCGCATCTTCAACAACAACTGGTTTTTTTTCTGTTATTCCACGCTTCCCTTAAATGCGATGTCTCGCATGTGGGGCCAGGTAAACTCTGTGGCACTGCCAGTGTGGTTGCGTCCGTGGGGCTATAAGCTCTACTCGGTCATCTTCGGCGTTAAGTTGGATGAGATGGACGATCCGGACCTCACGCACTATCAAAATCTCTCCCAGTTCTTCTACAGGATGATCAAGCCCGAGTGCCGGCCGATCGATGAACGCGAAAATGTAGTAGTCTGCCCTAGCGATGGCACAGTTTTGCAATTAGGCATTATCGACTCGGAGAGCGGTGATATCGAGCAAATCAAGGGATTGACATATTCGGTGAAAGAATTCCTTGGTACACATTCTCATCCGATGATCACGCGCAGCTCTTCGAGCGATAGCCTATGTCAAAACGAACATGATGATACCAAACATAGAGAGTTTGCGCGCATAAACAACATTCCGTATTCTCTACAAGATATTATTGGCGATACCCCCGGGACTCAAGGTGAGGATGCTCATATCCAACTTATTCAATACGAAAGCGAAGGCGACAAAGTTCTCAACAACTCGAATATCCCTCCTTCCAAGGTTGTGAAACTATTGAGCGAGTTATCCACGCATTATGTGGGTAAATTGGCCGCTAATGACCCTAGCCATACGCAGTTGTACTTTGCTGTGATATATTTGTCCCCTGGTGATTACCATCACTATCATTCTCCTGTGAACTGGGTTTGCAAATTGCGCCGGCATTTTCCAGGAGAGTTGTTCTCGGTGGCACCATACTTCCAGAGAAACTTCCCAAACTTGTTTATTCTCAATGAACGCGTTGCATTATTGGGACACTGGAAACATGGGTTCTTCAGTATGACCCCCGTTGGTGCCACTAATGTCGGATCCATTAAATTGAATTTTGACAAAGAGTTGGTTACGAACTCTAGATCTAACCGGCATCTAAAGCCGCACACATGCTATGAGGCAACATACGAGACCGCCTCGAAAATTCTTGGTGGTGTGCCGCTAGTAAAAGGTGAAGAAATGGGTGGCTTCATGTTGGGCAGCACTGTTGTCTTATGTTTTGAAGCCCCTAGTAATTTCAAATTCGACATCCACGTTGGCGATGCCGTGAAAATGGGCCAGTCACTGGGCCAAATAAACTGACCATGACTTCTATGCCCGTAATAGGTATGTTCCTAGGACATCCGAATGATTATATATATAAAATATAAAATAACCGAGATGCAAAAAAGGTACTTAAGGATCTACATGATGCTAAATCGCAGGTGTCTGAAACTGGCATATGTTATGGTTTCAGCTTTCCTGTTTACAAGCCGTTCCTCCTTCTCCATAGTTCCAACCTGTAGTCAGTGTCCTCAGAGGTGCACAACATATCGAGGTTGTAGTTATTGTCTTCAGAGGCACCAGTTTGGTTGGCTACCGTATCTTCAAATTCGATCCTTGTCATATCGTGTAAACCTAACTTGGAAAGTAGTCTTTGTGCTAGAAATTCTTCTTGACGAGGATTAACGATCGGATCGATATTATCTCGTATTGATAGGTTCTTCGAAAGCTCTTTTTTAACATTATTCATGTACTCCAAAGGATCAGTCGTTGGATCCACATTTTCATCGATTTCATCACGCTCCTTGACATAGATGATACACTCCTTGCTGAAATAGTTCTCAGCTTTACATTCGTCGTCAAACGAGAGTACTAAGGGGTAATATGCAGGATCGTCAATTTTTATGGACTGAATTGTATCCAATGGTGGTAATAGACAAGGCGAAACGCATGAATGAACAACTACTCCTGAGTTGCGATCTTTTTTAGAACTCTTCACTATAATCTCCAATGACACGTCCTCGCATAGTTCTTCTGTGTCGGAATTTTTCAATATCAAGACTCTGGTGTCTACTGACATGCACCACAAATACTTGGTTTCCTGGAGGTAGTAAGGAGGCATAAATGTCGGTAGGACACTGATAATCAAATATGACAAGCTGTCCAAGTCAGTTGTTTTTATAGCGTAACGACCCAGACCCAAGAATAAGAAGCCGAGTGATAGACTAGTAGCCATATACTTCCCATAATGGTTCTCATTATCTCTTAAATGATGAGTGGAATTTGCTCCATCTGATTCAGATCCCTCGTCAAGAGTGGCATTATTTGTTGGGTTAGTAATCTCTTCAACTTGTAACAAGGGATCTATAACCCTTCCACTTTGTTCTGCACTGATTCCACTATCTATCTCATCGCCAGTCGAAGAGTTCTGTTTATGAATCTCGTAAATGTACGAGCCTTTTCCATGGACAATGTTGTGCAAGTACCTAATACGCTTGAACGTTTCTACGTCTCCCGACCCACACATAATTAAACTCAAAGAAATAATCAATACGTTGATTAACATAGAGATTCCCTTATACATCAACTGTTCGTCGACTGTGTTTCCTAGTGCATATTGGTAAAATGGTAAAAATTGGTCCAAAATTGCGAATAGGCCATCGCGCAATTCGATATCGTTGGTGGAAGCAAATTTAATTCCGACGGATAGGACCCTCCCGGCTATAATATAGTATGTTGGTAGCATGTCGCTATCAATCTCACGCGGCGCGCGTCCGGCATCATCAAGAACCGCTATAACCCAATTAATATTCCCCTGAATGTTATCCCACATTACCATGTTGGAAGCCCACTCTCTGTACATAAATAATTCTGGTTTAATATACCATGTCTCGCCCCTCTTGGTATCGTCTCCAGTAGCCGAGAGCTTTTCAGCCACTACTGCGCAATTAGATTTCAAAAACATTAACAACAATGACACAGTAGCTCCTAGTTGCGAGTTATCAGGCATCCATGATTCTTCTACATCATGTACCGTGGTGACAAGCTTTAGTAAACCTTCCACTATGTCAGGATCAATGTAACCGCTGGCATTTTTAACGTTAAAGGTCTCAGGTATAGACGCTACGGGATCATCAACTTCATAATCCATCATTTGCTCATCGCCCTCCATATCATCCCTAGAAGAAATACCCTTGTTACCAGTACCCATATTTACCAAACCTAGTGCAATGCCAGCAGCCAATCTATATCCTTCATCAGGCACTTGTTCGTCATTAATAGTCACGAAAGATGTTATTTGAGAATACAACAAGTCGCTCATTCTCCTGTGTTGAGAGCTTTGATAAAGTAATCCAACACCAATCAATCCTGAAGTTTGAACGCGATGATGTATGTTTAGGTTGCTGGATCCTGGGGGCAACAAAGCCACTATATGGACGCTCAAAACTTTTGTTAGCGTCAAGTCCATAGTACTTTTCATACTAGCACATATCCCCAACAACAAACCAATGCTAATATGGGTGTGTTTTGGACTGAGGAAGTTATATAACTGCCATTCCTCTAACACTTTTAGATGGCCATTCAAGCCAAGCCCTAATAAGAACCCACCGTACTGTGCATCAAGCCATGGCGGTCTATTGTAATTTATCCAGGAGCTGGTTACATTGGTAACAGACTTCGAAATGGAGAGGCCACGCGCCACACCGCGGTGGAATTCTGCCCATTTTAAGAAATCTTCTGGAAATTTGTCCTTGGACAAAGAAAGTTTGCTTCCATCCATTGGAAACTTAAAGTTTAAGTTTAACTCATCTCTCTGCGTCTTTTTAGAGTTGATAGCTTCCTCTGCGCAGTAAAAAAATGCAGCTTTACCTAGCCCGCTGGTGAAAGCTCTGTACGCGGATATCATAGCCGCATGTTTCTTTAACTTTAATATTTTGGTGTATTCGCCACTGAGGGTGGGGAAATAAGCCTTATGAGGTGTGGAATATGTGAACATTGACAAAACTTCATCGAATAGTCCTGGGTCAAAAAACACGTTTTCTTTTCTATCAAATATATCCAAGGACCGCGAGCTTAAAGATGTTTCAGTACCCCTTCGTAATTCTAGGATGGAGCCAGTTAGCTCGGCTATGTCTTTTATCTTAAACCTGCCTTTGAGATTGGACTGTAGACCATGAGATTCCCTTCTATCTTTCGGAGGTTGGCCTCTCATCAGAGCAATACAATTACTTAAATCAGAGCGGGTTATCAACGAGACATTCATGTGAGGATCTACCTTATTGATAGTTGGTTCGAGTTCATGCAAGAATCTTCTTAGCGGAGCATAGACGCCAATTGGATATGTTTCGAATTCACCTTGGCCAATGTTTAAATCGTTAAGCTGTTCGAGAATATTGGTACTAACTCTTGGTTGTGCTTGTAAAGATTCAAATAACTTCAAGAGTTTATGCGTTCTTGGTGTGACAAGCGAGTCAATTGCGGTTGTTTCTTGTTCCGCTAATCGCGAGAACGTAATAAAAGGTACCACATCCATCATAGAACTTTTAGTGACACTGTAAAGAGACTTAAAAATTGATGGAGGTTCGTCAAGTGGGTGCGTGAATTCGAAATCTAACGGTTTAATTGGTTCCCTTTCACAGTTGTAATAGTCAAGCCACATCACCGGCCATCCCATCAGTGTAACCAGTCGGCTAAGCAATTTATCTAAACGCCGTACGTTCTGTATCTGCAGAACATTTAGTTGTAGCTCTTCCCGTAGTAAATGGAGACACATTACAATTTTGGGTAACCACTCCCATATGCCACTATCACGAACAAAGATAGGATCTGAATGGATTTGTCGAAAGGTTTCATCATAAAGTGGTGAGTCCTCAGTTACCAAAAATGAAGCCAAAGCATATTCAAAGGCAAGTATATCATGGTTCTTACACGCACGCGTCTTTACAAGCATCCTAGTGAACTGCCAGATAGATAGCACATAGGGAAATACTGACGGCGGTACCAAGTAACGTATAGCTTCAAAGTACTTCCTGACGGTCTGGCTTCTTGGGTAAGTCATCGGTGGGATATTGTAGCTACCCTTCTCTAAGAATAAGTTGGTTGGCGAAATTGCATAAATATTCTTGTAATTATGCCCCTTCCCAAGTGGGAATGTCGGAGACATGGCATCCAGAACTGGATTAAAGAGCGTTATTCCGTCACGCAACAACAAGGCAAATACACCAGGTAGATATGACGAATCGTATGCGCAGATATCTAATAACAGCATTTGTTTGATATCTACCGTTTTTATGAGAGACATTGGAGAATATCCAAAGGCCTTGAATTTCATGCTCCCAACCAGTGGAGAATTCAAATTGAAGATCCATAATCGACCCCAGTCCCGATCTCTATCATAGATCACAATTGTGACACGATCGTCCATCTTCGCGGATACAACTTTAACTTTCTCCGAAAACGCACACGGAACGGGAGAAGAGGTTATCTTAGTTAGCAACCCATCTTTCGAAGTCACAGATTGAGGCACGGCGTCCTGAGACAGGCTGCTGATGCCCAGCTGACCTGGCAGGTTATAACTAGCATCCGATATAACCATCCTGTCTAGCGTAGCGGAGGAACTCCGCAAGTGAGTGACCTTAGCGTTGACACCCGTGCCATGAGTACTGGCGCGAGGAGTATTTGTAGAATTAGCCTGCTCCGCGCTCCCAGTTGCCGACGCGGTTCGTCTGTTCATGGTGAGTCGCCGCATCAAAGTGCTCGTTAGCCCACCATAGCCACTGTTATTGTTGTTTGTAGCAGAGCTACTGCTGGTGGTTGGTGAGCATGTATGTGTTTCCGCCGTTCGTTTTCTTGGTGCGGACGATGACATGGGCATTGTATCATTGGGGATTAGGCTGCCGTAGCTCTTTTTCCTTTTGTTGAATATGATGGGCGGGTCGGGCATGGCAGCCATCGCCTTCGTGTTCAGGATCTCGGCGCTGTAAAAGCTGATGACCTGCTTGGTTTCATTATAGAGCACCGCTATGCCATAGACCTCCTGCTCCGGGAAATGAAGCATGGTGTAGTGATCGATGTCGCTTTGCGGTGAGGCCAAAGATACAGACCCAAACGGCATCAAAGGATCCGAGAGCGTGATGAATTTGTGCGACGTCGTTTCTGCGCCGATGTGGTCTGCGTCCTGCTGCACTTCGAACAACACGCCATTGATATAGAAGTGTGCCCCTCGTACGGGGAACGGCAACTTGATAGAATGCGAATCCCCGTCGTCGAGGAAGTATATTTGAACGTAATCTCGTAGCACTATGACCAACGATTGCTGATTGGATTCCCAGCGGGTAAACCCCGCGAGTAAAACACGCTCTTCGAACTTGAACCGCCTAAAACATGTGTTCTCTCGGTACCATTCCACTTCTCTACCATTGGTGAGCCACACCTGGCCAAGCTCGGCTGAATGATAAAGCACATGTGAATCCTCCTGACTGATTGGTTTCATAAATTCTCGAATTCCTCTGGCGGGATGGTCCACTTGTGTATCGCCTTCTCTTTTCAACAGGGCTTCATCGTGCTAGGGCAAAACACAAAACACCACTCATCGCATTGCCGTCTATAGAAACATGGATCTCCGGTCCGAATTTCTTGTCGGCAACCGGCCAAAGGTTCCTACTCGAAAGCCGCGTCTGTCGCAAGCGGCAAAAAGGGGGCGAGCTGGGAATTGAACCCAGGGCCTCTCACATGTTTAGTAGTTAAGCCGCAGTGAACCGCGGCTTCGCTTACCCAAAGCGAGAATCATACCACTAGACCACACGCCCTACTTGTTTTCTAAGCAAGATGAAGATACATATATGTTCAACGCTGACACATCACGTGCCCCGGCCCACACACGCGGCAAGGGATAACAACCCTGCAGCTCTGCTACGTGCAGTTTTTTGCCACGTGACGTGCAAGAAGATGGTGTCAGACAGCAGCGTCGCGATGGGATGCGACAGTGTGCGCATCCGAGACCAATGAACATGCCGCGCCGTCCTGCAGCCAACATTTTGTACATTTAATAACTGATTTGTGGCCAATCTACATCCCCGCGGCTTGTTGTCGGGGGTCGAGCCTCAGGTGCTTTCTCGGCCTACAGAGGGAGCGGCTTGGGAAATTGAGTGTATGATGAAGGCGCGCAGGTCTGGCAATCTAGCCATACAGTTGTGGGCTGTGGCTGACTATTATGGACGCATACTGTGCAAATATATCGCAGCAAAATTATGCTAGTGGACAGGGGCCGCCCAATCATACGGCGCCCTTGAAATCTAAGATCGGCGCAAACGCAGGCCACGCTGCCCCGCCAGCCGATCGTTCCTCTGTATATGACGTTCTGCGGTCCCTCACTCAGGGGCTGCCAACTTAGCAGGCCACTAGCCAACACGCCGCAGTTCCGGTGGGGTCGCCCTTCCGCGGCCGTGAACAAAGACGTCCCGAAAATGCCGCAGTCATCGCCTCACCATCAGCAACAGGCTCGGATGCAGCACCTCCGTGCAGGATCATAGCAAGCGGGCCAGGAGCCGACATTCGGCTTCATGTGATAGTGGGGCATGACCACTCTTAGCGTTATGTATTTTTGATTACGTTCATGCGTTTGCGGCGATCAACGCTTGTATCCCAATGCAGCCCAGTGCGTGACCTCTCAATGCAGTACACTGCCATGAGGCATGCATGCCTCGTTTAGCTTCAGAGTGGCTGCTAATGGCGCAGTGCTCATCTGCGCGCAGGAAGATTGCGCTATATATTACGTAATCGGTCGCCAAGCCTTAGCCGCTCAGCGGGGCTACACCCGCTGCACTAAGAGCGATGGTTTTTGTGGTACAGAACAGCCAAAGTAGCCAGTATATGGGCTTTACCCCACTTCAATGCTCCACTGGAAGTCATGCGGTATCTTTGATGTCATGGGGCTTAACCGTACATGCCTGTCTCCACAAAGGCGCATCCACGGACAGTCAGCATGGCCGGCGGCCCATCTGCTGTTTCGTACACGCAATGCGTACAAGGATGCACGCTCGCCAGCTGAGGAGTGGACAGTCGGCAGGGGCTCAGGGCCGCAGATGTCATCGGCGATGCGGCCTATGCTAGGCGCGGAATACACGTACACTTCGCGCGAGTGTGCGATCGACCAATTGAGCTGATAGGTACATAGCGCTAAATATATACTACATACTGGCTTAGTCCCACGAAGGGACCTTCATGGTGCCTTTTTCAGCGAGATGGGTATGGAATCTGAGAGCTTGCTGCAAAATATGAGGCTCGTGCATCGAGCGCGAGCGCTGCGCATAATGCTCAGCTCTGTCTAGGTAGTCAGTCAAAATTGGCTTGTAGTCTGGATGTGCGCACTGGCGGATAATCTCGCGCGCGCGCTCCCGCGGACAGAGACCACGCAGGTCGGCCAGACCCTGATCCGTGACTAGGACGTCTAGGTCATGCTCAGTCTGGTCGACATGGGATGCCATGGGCACGATGGTCGAGATGCCGGTAGGATCGGTCTTGCTAGGTCTGGCAGAAGGCGCATGCATGATGGACAGCTTTGCGTTCCGGAGGAAGTCCGCGGAGCCGCCGAGCCCGTTGAGCATCCGAGAGCCAGACACGTTGGTCGAGTTCGCGTGCGCGTAGATGTCGACCTCCACAGGCGTATTCATTGCGATGACACCGAGCCGGCGGATCATCTCTGGGCTGTTGGACACGACCTGGGAGCGCAAGCACAGCTTGGAGGAGTATTCGTCCCAGTTGGCAAAGAACTTCTCGAAGCCGGCCTCGGTCAGGCGGATACTGGTGGCGGTCGCGAATTCTAGGGAGCCGTTCTCGAACAGATCCAGGAACGAGTCCTGCAACACCTCGGTCCAAACTGTCAGGTTCCGGAATGAGGCGCCTGCAAGCCCCTCGATCACCGCGTTCGCAATGTTGCCGATGCCGCTCTGCAGCGGCAGCAGGTTGGCTGGCAGCCGCCCGTGCCTGACCTCGTTCTCGAAGAACTCCACCAGATGCCCCGCAATCGCGCGCGACCCCTCGTCCGAGGGCGTGTTGGGCCCCACCTTGTCGCGCTCGGTGCTCTCCACTAGCGCGACCACGCGCGCAGGGTCCACCGGCACCGCGTCCAGCCCGCTGCGCTCGTCCACCCGCGTGTATGGGTACGGCACGCGGTGCGGTGGCAGCACCGGCATGTCGATGTCATGCAGCCCCTCGAACGACGGCGTCGCGGTGTTGACCTCCACGATCAGCTTGTCCGCCGCAGACATGAACTCCGGCGAGCCGCCCACCGACGGGCCCAGCACAATCGAGCCGTCCTCCTTGATCGCCGTCGCTTCCACGATCGCGTAGTCCAGGATCTTGCCGTCCGTCCGCTCCCGGGTGTAGTACCCGTACGTCAGGTCCTGCGGAAACATCGACAGGTGCTTGTCGAAGAACTTGATGCGCCCATCGTTGATCGCGCGCGCGATCGGCTTGCCGACCTGGTGCGGCGCGCGCCGCAAAATCATGTCCAGGTCCGCCCACCTGTTCTCCTCCGGCCCAGCCGACGCGCCCACGAAAAGATTGAATGCCAGCTGGCCCTGTAGCCCGTTCTTCTCCACATGGTCTGCAAGCGCCGTGGGGATCACTTTGGGCGCGCCCACGCCCGTGAACCCGGACCACCCGATATACTGCCCATGCTTAAACAGAGGCAACAGCTCCTCTGCTCTCCGTACTTTGGATAGGTATGGGGCGTACCGGACCCTCTGTTTCAAAAGCTGCGAAACTGTCATTCCGTATGTCCGTTGCCGCTTACACAACGCCCACGCAAAAACCCGATCGTACCATTTGCCACCGCGGCCCCTTTTATACTGTTGAACTCGTATAACCACAATGCCGCCGGTTGTTGGAGCTATTGCCACCGTCAGCTCCCGGGACGGCAAAATGGATACGCTCGCGGTATCACGCGCTATACTGTACCATCTGATGGCAGTCATGCGTTTAGACAGTCGCATGACGGGGTTGTTGGAATCCGGGGGCGCCGGCACAACGGGAATGCAAGAGCTTCCCCAAGCGCACCAAAACGATCGGCGACCAGCCACGCGCCGAAGCGCGAGCGATGCGTCGCGGAGTTCGGCAGTAGTTATATGTATGTATGTATGCACGCTACGCGTCCGGGCGGACCGGCGCATGAGTATCGCGGAAGACCTCGTCCCACAGCATGCGCTTGAGATCACGAGTGGTGAGCTTGTCTTTGTGGTGATCGAAGTCGAAAAAGGACGCGGGAATGGGTGTTCCGTCGGGCTCGTCGCGGGGGTCGTGGTACGTGGCCAGGTACGGGTGCCGCAGGGCGTCGGCGGCGGTGATCCTGCGGCGCGGGTCGAAGACCAGCATGCGCTGCAGCAGGTCCAGGCCCAGCGGGTTCGCGTGCGGGATGACGGCGCGCAGGCTGGCGCGGCGGTAGCGCGGCAGCGTGGCTATATATTCGCGGGCGCGGCGGGACTTGACGGCAGCCAGGTCGTCGCCCTGCGGGGTGCCGAGCAGCTCGAAGATCAGCATGAGCTGGTGCTTGTAGTCCTTGCCGGCGAACAGCGGGCGCTTCATGAAGAGCTCGGCGAGGATGCAGCCGGACGACCATATGTCGATGGCCTTGGTGTACTGGGCGGCAGTGAGCATGACCTCCGGCGCGCGGTACCAGCGCGTGGCGACGTACTCGGTCATGCCGGCCTGCGGGTGCTCGAGGTCGGCGGCACCGCCGTGCTCGATGCGCGCGAGCCCGAAGTCGCAGATCTTGAGGTCGCAGTTCGCGTTGAGCAGCAGGTTGGACGGCTTGAGGTCGCGGTGGATGATGCCGCTGCCGTGCAGCGCCTTGAGCCCGCGCAGCGTCTGGTAGATGAAGTACTGGATGTGGTCGTCCGAGAGCGGCTGCGTCGCGATCACGCGGTGCAGGTCCGTCTGCATCAGCTCCTGGATGATGTACACCTCGTTAAACGTGTCGAACGACGCGGGCTTCTGGATGTCGTATATGCTAATGATGTTCTCGTGCTGGAAGTGCTTGAGAATCTTGATCTCGCGCAGCGTGCGCAGCGAGAACAGCGTGCGTTCGAACGGCTCGATCTTCTTGATCGCGACCACCTCCCCGCTGGGCTTGTGCACGGCCGAGCACACGATCCCGTACGCGCCCTCGCCGAGCAGCGCCTTCAGCTGGAACTCCGAGCTGATGTTGAACACGATCTTCTTGCCCATCGCTTGCGCGTGCGCTCAGCGACGCAGACAGCGCACCTGCGGCCCGCCCCGCCATTATATAGTCATCGCCCCGGAGCATGCCTCTTGTGCTGCTCAGACTTAATCCTGGTGAAGCAAGCACCTCTCCTGCCCTACGTTTCAAGATGGAACGCCGCCCCTGCACCATGCACATCCGCTTTCCCGCAAGGATACACATGTTTCAGATGTGCTGCGCGCCTTGTGCCAGGTTCCTCTTGCGGCATCCCCTACGGCCTTGTGTAGATTTTCACATCTGCGCGCGCCTGTGTCACCTTAGAGCACTGCGGAGGAGGCGCCAGAACACGGAGCAGGAAGCCTCACGCGGAACAGCTGCATCCAGAACGGCACGGTAGTATTCTTGGCCGCCAGCGCCCGCCTGCGTAGTAATTAGACGGGCGCCGCGAACCGCAGCAAAGCGCGGAGCCCCTCACCACCTCGCATGGTTGCATGCGCACGGAGAGCAGCGCAATCTCCGAGGCCTCGAGAGGACAGGCAGCTACGGGTGTGATTTAAGCGACGCAGCGGCGGCGATGCAGGCGGCAGAACCAGGCAGGGGCGGTGGCCGGGCACAGGAAGGCTGTGTAATGCTCGTCGTTTAAAGTGATACTTGATAATTGCACGGCAGCCATGGGAGAGGATAAGCGCAGGGGATCGCCGCCACATACTGGTGGCAAAATGGGAAGCAAAGCCGCAGCGCTCTGCTAGAAGACGAGATCGCATGGTAGGCATGCTGTTTGTGTGGCAGACCTTCCTGTTTGTGTGGGCGTGTGCAGCGGCAGTTGAGGTTGGCGAGAAGCCGCGGCCGGTGATCGACATTGTGCGCGACGTGGATAATCTGGGCAGCATCTGGCAGTTCAAGGGGACTAATACGCTAATCAGGCACCAGGGGCGTGAGATATTGGTGCGGCATGGCGGCGACCAGTGGAGCACGGTGAAGAAGTTCGATCAGGGGGTGAACACGGTTGAGGTAGATCCCTACTACCCCGAGCGGCGCGCGTTCGCGTGGCTGGAGAACAACGAGCTGTACAAGACCGACGACTGCGGCAAGACGTGGGCGCGGGTGATGCACGTGGAGGCGGAGCCCGGCGAGAACCTGCAGAGGTATTCGGTGTACAGCAACCCGGACAACTACAAGTATCTGATGGTGACGTCGCACTTCGAGCGGAAGGACAGCAGCCCGGTGTTGGCGGAGTCATACGAAAAGCAGTGGGTTTCGCAGGACGGCGGCAAGACAATTGCGCCGCTGGGACATCCAGACCCCGGCGTGTACAGGCTGTGCCACTTTCTGCGGCAGGCCAGGAACCACGATGTGGCAAAGGACTCGACGATCCTGTGCATCGAGCATGACGCCCAGAAACACACTGCCGTCCTCTACAGGACAGATGACTTCGGAAAAAGCAAGCAGGCTCTTGACAGCTTTGATGACGAGATTGTCAGCTCCGTCGGCCTTTTGGGGAAGTATATCCTCGTCACCACCACCGAAGATGCCTACAACAAACACGCTGTGCAGCATGTTTGGGTCTCGAGGGATGGAGACAAGTTCCAGAAGATTATATTTCCGACGCATATACGAGACAATTTCTTCCGTGCGGTGACGACTTCCACTGGCAACCAGATTATCTTTTCGATTCCAGCAGGCAAACATTCACACTCGCGTAAGAATGCGTTGTATGCCAACTATATTTCAGATAGTTCTGGCATTCAGTTCCATGCAGTCGCCGACTCTCTAGATGAACGTTATAAGGAGCTGGGTCCTGTGATGGCTCTTGACGCCAATGGGACACTGTCGATGGTCGCCCGGAAAAGCAGTACAGAAGACCAAGTCACACTCTTGTCCTACGACTATGGCTACAGCTGGCAACCGATGCACTTGGCGGAAGGAGAAGACCACAAAGCTTTGGGGTGCAGTAAGGGCGGAAAGGAATGTGAACTACCTGTGCAGCTATCGCAACTGGTGAGCAGTTCAGGCCTTGTAGGCCATGGCGAGAGCGCAACGAGTGGCATCCTAATGGGAATTGTTTTGAAAAAACGTGGAAGTCGGGGGCCACGAAAACATAAATATCTATCAGTCATTTCTAGAGACTACGGTCTCACATGGTCGGTCGCGTTCGAATATCCGGTACTCTCTTTTGCCGGGAACTATGGAAACATCCTTCTGGCTTGTCCCTATAATCCAGGTGATGACGGAGATCCCGAAGAAGAAATCTACTATTCTCTGGATCAGGGCCATACTTGGGAGGAGCACCATATTGAAGGCAAGTATGAATTTGTTCGTGTTCACTCTGCAATCAGCGACGGCTCTAGTACCGCGTTTTCATTTTTAGCTGTGGGTGACGATCAAAACACAATAGTGGTCGATTGTATCTTCACGGATATACATAATGGCAAAGAGTGCACGGATGGTGATATGGAGGAGTACAAGTTAAGAAATGGGAACTGTCTGAACGGCGCAAGATATACCATCAATAAAAGGAAATCTGAAGCCGCATGTCTTTTGAAAAACGACCCCAGCGTTATTAATCCACTTGTGAAGCCTTGTGACTGTACCAATGCGGATTATGAATGCTCAC
The DNA here is from genome assembly GCF_000091025.4 of Eremothecium gossypii ATCC 10895. Classification (NCBI taxonomy): domain Eukaryota; kingdom Fungi; phylum Ascomycota; class Saccharomycetes; order Saccharomycetales; family Saccharomycetaceae; genus Eremothecium; species Eremothecium gossypii. Next base: position 470,324 of record NC_005787.5, on the reverse strand, counting down.
TTGGCTTTCTAGGCCTGCCTGACAAGGGTTGCACTGCTGATTTGGGTATGCTTCGGTCCGCGGGAGCATGTAAGGATAACCCTCGTGAGCTGATGCCGATGCACAAAATTAAAGGAAATGAGTGCACGAAGGATCTCAACATTGAACCGGTGAAGGTTGACTGTTCAGCAGTCCAAAATCGTCCAGACATTGAGGTAACTGCGCACGTCTTCAAAACACAATTCGAGACTTACCAATATTTTAACTCGGCCGAAGATGATTCATTGATGGTTTTAACTAAAGATAAGAGAGCCTTAATATCTCATGACAGCGGTAAAACTTTTAAGATGCTAGATACATTGGGGTCTGGGGCCGAACTGATAACTTTTAACCGTTACTTTGGTGATCTGGCGTATATTTTTGCATCCGATGATGTGCTATATATTACCGATGATAGAGGGTACCACTTTTATGCTGTGGACCTACCAGAAGTGAGGCACCTGTTCCTTCCTTTAGCGTTCCACGCTAAAGATAATCAAACATTTATCTATTTCGGCGGCAAAGACTGTGAAAAATTGGGACCAAAGTGCCATTCTACTGCATATATAACGACAGATGGTGGTAGGAATTTCCGTGAAATGCTTACAGGTGCAGTATCTTGCGAATTTGTGGGCTCTATCTACTCTCACCCTGCAAACAAGGATATGATCATGTGTGAAATTGAAAATAAAAAGGAGCGCAGGAACATTTTACTCCGCTCTACCGACGAATTCCGCACTTCGGATAAGGTTTTTGATTCGATTATCGGTTTTCACACAACTGGCGACTTTACGGCTATAGCTGTGTCTGAGGGACGTCAGCAGGTAAGCTCGTATCTAACTATCGATGGTGTGCATTTCAATGAGTCTCGATTCCCGCCCGATTTTGTTGCACCAGAGAAACAACAATCATACTCTGTACTATCTGCGCATGAAGGGGCTATATTTTTACACATGTCAAAGTCTCTGGTAAAACACAAAGAATACGGCACATTAGTCAAATCTGATTCTAATGGTATTGATTTCGTGGTTTTAAAAGATGGTGTTAACAGCAACGCTGAAGGATTAGTGGATTTTGAAACCCCGGAGGGACTAGATGGTGTCATCTTAATCAACGTAGTAGAAAATCTGGATCAGGTTCAAAAAGGCAAAGCGAAGGCGAAACACTTGAAAACCGCTATCTCGTTCAATGATGGAGTTGATTGGAAGTATCTCTCTCCTCCAGGAAAAGATTCTTCCGGTAAGAAATACCCGTGCCATGGGAAAAACAGAGCAAAATGCTCGCTAAACCTGCATGGCTATACTGAAAGGAAAGATCTTAGAGATACGTATTCCTCTGGGTCTGCTATTGGCTATATGCTAGGCGTGGGGAATGTTGGCGAGCATCTATTGCCGTACGAACAGTGCTCGACTTTTCTCACAACAGATGGGGGCGTTACCTGGACTGAGGTAAAGAGCACTCCTCATCAATGGGAATTCGGAGATCGGGGGAGCATTATTGTCTTGGTTCCGGATGGCGTAAAAACCAATTCGATTACGTACTCCGTTGATGCTGGACGATCTTGGCAGGACTTTAAATTCGCTGATGAAGAGGTTATAATTGATGATATCATTACTGTTCCATACGACACTTCCATGCGGTTCCTGCTAATTAGCAAAGAACATTTACGTGGAAAGTCGAAGACATATGCAATTTCGTTTGCACACATCTTCAAGCGCCAGTGTGAATTTCACCCAGGTGGCGGTAGGCATAACGGTGACTTCGAGTATACATCAATTAAACATCCTGATTATAAATGTTTATTCGGAAAGGAGGTGGAATTTCTCAAGCGTATCAAGTACGATTGTTTCATTGGCAACGCCAGCTACACAAAGGATTACCGTACAAGTAGGATTTGTCCATGCACCAGACAAGACTTTGAATGTGATTACAATTATATCAGGACCTCCGATGGCACTTGTAAGTTGCCCTCGGGAGTTAAGCCGGAGGCTCCTTCGGCCGTTTGCGAACGCAATCGCGACTTGGTAGAATATTTTCAACCAACAGGATATAGAAAGATACCATTGTCAAAGTGTGAGGGTGGTCTGAAATTGCAGCGTACAGACTCCCCACATCCATGCCCTGGAAAAGAAAAGGAGTTTTACGAGAAGTATCCATCTTCTACAAATGCATCGTCAGTGGTCTTCTGGTGGTTGCTTTTGACTATGGTGCTACTTGTGCCTTTATGGGTCATATACGATCGTGGAATTAGGCGAAATGGTGGTTTTTCGCGCTTTGGTGAAATCAGGCTTGATGATGATGACCTGATAGAAGAAAATGGCCTGGACCGAGCAATAAACAAAGTTGTGAAGGTGGGCGCGTACGGGGTTGCAGGTCTGTTCGGGTTTCTTCTCTTACTGAAGTCGAAGGCGGGGGCAAGAATAAGAAGATTCCGAGAAAGCGTTTCATCCCGTAGAGGCCCAAGTTATTCATCATTAATCAGCGACCAATTTCTAGATGATGCTAATGATCTATTGGTCGGCCATGATAATGATGCCAACAACCTAAACGCTTTTCTTGATGAGGACGGCCAGCACTTCGATGTCGATGACGAGATTGAGGGCGCAGATCAGGCTTCCTATCACGATGATGTAGATTTAGGTCGGACATCAGAATAGAATCATCTGTACAGTGTATCTGAGAGGAGGTAGCAATCTACTACTCTGTAATCGCAGCCTTCACTCCATTCTGGTTCCTTACATATCAGATTAAGTTCAACGTACTTAACGATATTTAGTCACTTAAACTGGATATCAAGTTTAGGAGCAACATCACTTCTCCTGGTCACTGACTGGAAGACACTACTAAATGACTGCATGCAAGAAGCTTGGCCCAGACTGGCACTATTTTGCGCTTTTACTGTGAGTTGAATATGCTACATTTTAATAATTAGTTGAATAAATTACTAACAATGGCATTAGGTCATCGCAAGATGAGAAACAAGATTCGGAACTTTTGATAGATGAAATGACTTGGAGGCAAGTCATAATTAACGCATTGAAACGCTCTCATGGCATCTTCGGTGAGGGGATCGAATTCGATTTCCTTTCGGTGCAAGGAAACAGAGCCTTCGTTAAAGTGGGATACGAAGACCGTGCCCAATTTTCGTCGGCCCTTTCTACATACATCTCAAGCGAGGAACTTATCGGCGTGCCATTAGTGGTCCATATATTGCAAGAATGTACAAAGTTAGAGAGGATGAAGGTTGGGGAGGACGATGAGCTATGGTTCAAAAGGAGTTTGGAGGAAGAAGTAGCGGATTCCAGTTGTAATTAGCTACAAAAGCGGAACGGGTCACACTAAAATTCCATGCGCTAACTTTTCCACTGAAAGAAGCCACATGAAGCTTTTATATCTTCTGGGGCTCCTCTGGGACGCTTACACGTCCAGAACTGTTTCCCAAAATTCGTCGACGTTTTCGAGGTTTTAAGAACCGATCGGTCTCCGTGCTTGCAGAGAGGTGCATTTGATGGGGCGAAAAATGGTTTTTCAACCGCCGAGGGTCGTTGTTCAGGAGCTTTGTTAAGTTCGAGTGGAGCGCATTCAATTGATTGCCCTTGCTCTTCCTCATGGCACTTGCCGCTTGCTGCTATGTTACTACTAGAGGCACCGAGCAGCAACTTATCTGGTTTTTTTTCTATCTGAGACTCACTTGATTTAGTTGCCTTCTTTTGGACTTTTCCCTGGTTCAACGGTTTGGTAGCACTTTTGCATTTGATTATACTTTTCTTTCGGAAAGCATCAAATATATTATGATTTAGGTCATAATTGAACCGCACCTCAAACCTTGGTATTTTTGTTGTTTCCTCCAGAGCGACGGTATCTTCTTCTTCTATCTGAAGGTCTGTAAATACTGGACAGTGGTCCGACCCCATCACCTTAGCCCATATGTCGGCTTTTTTAACTCCCTCCTTTAATGCCTTCGACACAAGTATGTAGTCCACACGGGAACCATAGTTTGCCGGTCTGGAATTCCTATAAGTATCCCAAACGGTATACATCTTTAGTCTCTTCCTTCCCTGAGCATATCTTGTGCTATCTATGAGAACGCCCTTTTCTGCCAGATCCGGAATTATAGAATCGATGAGCATTTCATTTAGCAACCTTCTTCCAATTCGTAATGGTTCATATATAAACTCCCTAGCTTCCTCTTGATAAATCCTTTCAAGAACAGCACCGTCGCAGTCTGGGTTTATCTTTATATTATTTCTTGTTATGCAACTCGCATGGTCTATGAGGTCCCTACATACATTTAGGTCGCCCATCAGTACCACCCTCTTCCCCAGATTCTCTATGTTCCTCACACGTTTGAATAGAGTTTTCAGGAAACGCAGCCTAAAAACTTCACCCTCCTCAGTGTTCATAGAATTAGCAGGGCAGTATACGGAAATGACCACCACCTTACAGGCCAATTCGACTAGAAGGCATCTCCCCTCACTGTCTAGTTCCTGTGCATTAGCATCACTCCCATAGGGCAAGCCATCATAACCACCAATACCAATGGTCGGGTCCTCGCAATATGCTACCAAGGCGCCATCCTTTTTAATTTTTAGTCTGCCTGTAATACCCTCCTCCGCCTTCAATACTTGTAATGATAATCGCAACGGATCGGCTGCTTCAGGGATTCTGATCCAACACCCAACACCAGAGTACCCCTTCTTCTTGCTTGGTATCGTAATGAAAGAATAGTAGCCATCTACCATGCCCCATCGAGGGATGGCTAGCTTATCAGTTTTGAGTTCTTGAAACGTAATAACATCGCTTTTGAAATACTCGAAAACCTGCGCTAGAGAATTACTCATCCGACTGAAGGGATAGTGTCCAAAGAGTGTGCGCAAACCATTCACATTGAATGTCACGAACCGCAGGCATCGTGTGTCTTTATTGTCTATATCATCTATACCCATCGCACTAGATGGTTCATGGATTGAATTCTTCCGGCTGTCTTCGTTGTGGAACCAGATTTTATTGATGACAACGGATAATGACATTCAAACTCGAACGACAAAAACTATAGTATATTATTATAGAAGAGCAGATAAGTGAGTGTTAGTTTTCTTTTACTGGCACCGGCTTAGACTTCTTAATGAATTCCAGAAGAAGCTTTCTCTCATTGTAAGCCATCGCCAGGACTAAAGTAACGGACAATAAGATATTCACCAACAATTGTCTGATATTTTGGACATATCCAATGATGGACCAGTCCACATATGCAACAACGATGCAAAGTAGTAGGATTTTTTTGAGACCAGCAAAGCTCGACGATAGGGACGTTTGCTTGGAATCTGCAAACAGCCGCTTGTAGAATCCACGGATGTAGTTGCTACAGTAGATGATGCGCAGCGTCATATTGATGATGTTGCTGAAGATAAGACCTTCCAGCGAAAGGTTGAAATGCGCCAAAAAGACCCAGCAGTTCAGCAAGAATACCCCGGAAAGCAACATCATGAGGTAGGAGTGGCGCAGTATCTCATCGCCGGATGCGACGCTCGCAAAGAAGGCTTCCAGTATGCCGTTCATCGAAAGAAAGGGCAGGTAGAAGCAGTACACCCTAATGGTTTCCAAAACGCTCGTGCTCGACCACTTGGAGCCAATGAGGAACTTCAGCAGGAAAGACGAGTTGGTGGGCCCAAAAATAACAATGACCAGCGCGAGGTACAGATAAAACTTGACGAGGTTCACCAGCACGCGCATGCATATGTGCAGGTTCTGCTGCGTTTTGTCCGAGAGCAGCCGCGTGAGAAACAGCAACAGCGACTCCTCAATGGGCGCAAACACCATCCGCGTGATGAGCGAGCCGTAGTTCGACAGAAGCGAATATATCCCCTGTTCCTCCACCGTGCAGAGCGAATTGATGATCAGTTTGTCGCCCTCTGTCAGCAGGTGCTTAAAGCACAGCTGGAAGTACACCTTCTTGAAGTGCTGCAGCACGTCCGAGTCGAAGTACGCCGTGTACACGCTGCCCGGCACGCGCACCTTCGTCAAAGACAGCGAAAACAGCTTCTCGTGTGCCAGATGCCGCACGTAGTCCACGTAGTACAGCGCCAGCAACGTCATCGCGCGCGCCACCTTCCCCAGCGCAAACGCAAGCACCGCGATGCCCTCCTGCTTGTAGCTGTCGTGCACCGTCTCGCCGCGCCCATTCACCCAGTTCTCGTACCAGTAGATCACCGCGAAGTTCACCAGGCAGGACGCTGCTACCGCCGCACCCTCGAACTGCGACCGCTTGCGGTAGTTCAGCATGAACTGGTTCACCACGTACAGCGGCTCGCTCGCGAGCTCCGCCAGGATCGACAGCAGCACAAGGTAGATCGACCACGAGAAGAACGGCAGCTGCGTGAAGTAGCTGTTGAGGTTCGAGTACTGCCACACCGCCAGCACCACCGCCAGCGGCGCCCCGATGCACATCGGTATGTTTGCAAAATTCACCGCCGTCTGCAGCTCCGCAGACATCTCGCCGCCGCGCCCGCCGTCCCCGCCCGTCTTGATGCGCAGCGTCGCCAGCCGTATCGCCTCCCGGCTGAAGAACAGCACCGTCGACGATAGAAAGTCCAGGAACGACGTGATCCCGAAGATCCGCGGCGACAGAAACCGCACCAGCACATTGTGCAGCACAAACGTCACCAGCTTACCGAACAGCTGCCCCATCATCAGGAACGTCGCCCCCTGCGTCGACTTGGCCAGTATTTCCTCACCTGTGGAGCACATCGCAGTCTCTCTAGCCTACCCTTTCGCACGTCCGGCGGTCCAGCCACGCAACCTTTCGTAACGTGTAGCGAAGCTTTTTAGAATCGCGCTCGCCGTACCGCCGCGCTTGCCGAAACAACAACACCAATGCAGACCGCAGGCGCAGCGCACGATGGATGCCAACTCAGATCAGCGTGACAAGCACAACCAGTACATTGCAGAGCTGCGCGAGCAGGACCGGTGGCTGCCCATCAACAACGTGGCGCGGCTGATGAAGAACACGCTGCCCGTCACGACCAAGGTGTCCAAGGACGCGAAGGAATGCATGCAGGAGTGCGTCAGCGAGTTCATCTCGTTCGTGACCAGCGAGGCCAGCGACCGTTGCGCGAGCGACAAGCGCAAGACGATCAACGGCGAGGACGTGCTGATCTCGCTGCACGCGCTCGGGTTCGAAAACTACGCGGAGGTGCTCAAGATCTACCTCGCCAAGTACCGGCAGCAGCAGGCGCTCAAGAACCAGATGATCTTCCAGCGGCGGGAGGACGGCGCGGACGGGCTGGACGGCGCGGCGGACGACGGCAGCGACGACGCGGGCGAGGAGGAGGGCGAGCACGGCGCGGGCGCGGCTGCGGGCGCGCCCGGCGCGGGTGCGCTGCCCGAACAGGACCAGTTCATCAACCAGGACGGGTCGCTATACATATGAACAGCGCGCGGCCTGCGGCCGCGGGGCAGGCGGGCGCTGCGGCCGGCGAGGCGCCGGCGGTGGGCCCGTCCGTTTGTCTAGTATTTAAAAAAATGCATGAGTTGCTTAGTTTTGCCACCTCGGGAGTCCCGCAACAGTCAGTAGTTAGGTAGCTCAAGATAAGCTGTAACTGATACTAGAGGCGCTATACGGTGCGAGACACGTACGGTGGACTAATGCTCACGCGGATCAGGAACGCAGGCGTGGGAGGAAACGCCGCGCGGCGGGTGAGGTTGCTGGCAGGATACACAGGCGCGCGGATGGCGCACGCGGCCGCGCTGAATAGCACAACGGGCGCGGGCGGCGCAGCGCGCGCGGCGGGGGCGGGGCGGCGGGCGCACAGCGATGTGCATGTGTGGGCCTTGCGGCAGCAGTCCGGGATACACCGCGGCGGGCAGTGCATACTGAAGCAGGACCGGGAGCCGGACCAGAGCGACGACAAAAAGGTGCCGCCGCGCGCGGAGGAGGGGCGCGACGAGGAAGCGGTGCGCGACGAGGAGGCGGAGCGGCAGCCACGGGAAGAGCAGGCGAATCGGTCGTCGGAGGCTAGTTCTTCGCGGGGCAGCGGCGGTTCGGCGTCTTCGGCGGGCGGCGGCGGCCGGTCGAACCCGCCGAGCGAGGGCGAGGTGCCGCGCAAGTACGAGGAGCTGATGGTGCTACCGATGAGCAACCGGCCGCTCTTCCCCGGGTACTACAAGTCGGTGACCGTGTACGACCCCGCGGTCATCGAAGCTATCTGCGGGCTGCTGCGGCGGAACATCCCGTACCTAGGCGCGTTCCTGCTGAAGGATAGAAGCATGGACAAGGACTCGATTGACAGCATCGAGGAGGTACACAGAGTGGGGGTGTTTGCGCAGATCACAAGCGTACACCACGGCGTTGACGTTGACGGCCGCAAGGCCATGAGCATGGTACTCTATCCCCACAGAAGGGTGCAACTGGACGAGCTGGTGTCCACGCCGAAGCTTGTGGCAGAAGCGAAAGAAAAGGCGACCGACGATGGGTTGGTGCAGGCCAAGAAGGAGAAGTTCAGAGACATGTCGGAGGGCGGGGAGGAGGAGGAGAACCCGACGGAGTTTCTGCTCGAGACTGGGGTGACGGTTGGGAACTTCTCCGACCACCTGGATCTGCCCGTCGACCACAGCTCTGTGATGCTAAACGCCCTCACTAGCGAGACCCTCAATACATTCAAGCACCTTTCGTCGATAAACGCGACAGTGAAGCAGCAGCTAATCGCTCTGTCTTCCATAACGACCAGCCTAAAACCCAACATCTTCGAGTCCCCTTCCCTACTGGCGGACTTCGCCGCAGCTATTTCCGTGGGCGATCCAAATGAGTTGCAGGATGTGCTGGAGACCAGAGACGTGGAGCAGAGGCTGGAGAAGGCGCTGGTGTTCATCAAGAAGGAGGTGTATGTTGCAGAACTTCAGCAGAAAATAGAGAAGGAGACCGACGCGAAGGTACAGAAGCGATACAAGGACCAGGTACTCACTGAACAGATGCGGGGCATTAAGAAGGAAATGGGCGTGGAGGACGCAAAGGACAAGGCCATCGCCACCTTCAGGGAGCGCGCGGAGAAGCTAAAGTTCCCGGAGCATGTCAAGAAGATATTCGATGAGGAGCTGGCGAGACTATCCGGGCTCGAATCGGCCATGTCCGAGTACAGCGTTACCAAGAACTACCTGGATTGGATCACGAGCCTACCGTGGGGCATTGCCTCGACAGATCAGTACTCTATTTTAAGTGCCAGAAAGGTCCTTGATAATGACCATTACGGTATGCAAGATGTTAAAGACCGCATCCTAGAGTTCATTGCTGTAGGGAAGCTAAAGGGCCAGATTGACGGTAAGATCATCTGTCTGGTTGGGCCTCCAGGTGTTGGCAAGACATCCATCGGTCAATCAATATCCCGCGCGCTAAACAGGACGTTTTTCAGGTTTTCAGTGGGTGGCATGAGTGACGTCTCGGAAATAAAGGGCCATAGGAGGACATACATAGGTGCACTGCCTGGTAGATTAATTCATGCATTGAAGAGGTGCCAGACAGAGAACCCATTGATTCTGATCGACGAGATCGACAAGCTAGGGCGCACCGGCCATCAAGGCGATCCAGCCTCTGCGCTTCTGGAACTGTTAGATCCGGAGCAAAACAAAACATTTTTGGATACTTATCTAGACTTCCCTGTGGATATGTCGAAGGTTTTATTTGTTTGTACTGCCAATACGCTTGATACGATCCCAAGGCCCTTGCTCGATCGTATGGAAGTGATTGAACTGTCCGGTTATGTCGCTGACGAGAAGGTGAAAATCGCGGAGCGGCATCTCATTCCTGCCGCTAAGAAGTCCACAGGACTCGGTTCTGCGAACATCAACCTCACAAGTGATAGCATAGTAGCCTTGTTGAAGAACTACTGTCGCGAAAGCGGTGTCCGCAGTCTAAAAAAACACATTGAGAAGATATACCGTAAAGCCGCATTAAAGATTGTGCAACAGCTCAGTATCGATGATACACCAAAATCTGCACCCGCTGAGACGAATATCGAACCCGAAAATGGAAAGCCGGATGCCTCTGCCAAACCTCTGACAAACAATCTCCCAGCTCCCGAACCGCTGAATATCCCGGACTCAGTTAAAATCGATATCACACCTGAAACATTGGTTGAATATCTGGGACCTCCTGTCTTCACCGCCGACCGGATCTACGAGAAAACACCAGCTGGTGTTGTGATGGGTCTTGCCTACACATATCTAGGTGGGTGTACAATGTACGTGGAGTCTGTGTTGGGACAGCCGCTCAGTAAGGACTCTAACCCTTCGTTGGAGCATACCGGGCAACTAGGGGATGTCATGAAGGAGTCGTCACGTCTCGCATACTCGTTCTCCAAGATGTTCATGAGCAGAAGGTTTCCCAACAATAGATTTTTCGAAAAGGCAGCGATCCATCTGCACTGTCCAGAGGGCGCCACTCCAAAAGATGGCCCATCCGCAGGCATCACTATGGCCTCTTCTTTGCTTTCCCTGGCAATGAATAAGCCATTGGACCCTACTATAGCTATGACTGGTGAACTAACGCTGACCGGTAAGGTCTTGCGCATTGGTGGCATTAAGGAAAAAACCGTAGCTGCCAAGCGTTCCGGCGCCAAGACCATTATCTTCCCCAAAGATAATATGGCCGACTGGGAGGATCTACCAGCTCATGTGAAGGAGGGCCTTATCCCCGTTGCTGCGGAATGGTATGATGATGTTTTCAATGTCCTCTTTGGCTCGGTGACCGAGGAAGAGGGCAATAACGTGTGGAAAGACCAGTTCGACCTAATAGAGCGTTCTAAGGCTACTGCAAGCTCCAGTAACTAGCCTACTTGTACTTTCGACCGTGCCTCATTATGCTAGTCCTTCGTTGTGCCTGAATGCATTACAAAATGCACGGCGAGCGACTCAAGGCCGACGATCATACTGCCACTATATCATGTTTAATCCTCCCAAGCTCTGTACCGAACCGATGGGATTTCTAAGTAATGTATTAATTACTGTATACTTTATCACGCCATTTGTTTCCGAGCACATGTTCTACATCCTGGAAAAAATCTGTAAATTGTCATCATGCAAACTGCATACCAGATTCACAACAGAGTATTGCAATTAACGCCCGGCGCTCATCGAGGCTGTGACCTTTGAAGATGTTCAGGTCCATTTTATCCAGGAATGCGACTCTGCATGGGTGCAGGTTTATGTCTTCGAGCAGCACTGCTGGGTTTGGCAAATACTTAGCGTCCCGGGGGAGCCAACTGCCGCCGCCCTTCAGGAAGCAAACTTCTTCCTTGAACTTCGTAACGGGCCGCACCGGGCTTTTGCGACCATACTCTGCATCCAGGATTTTGCAAGAGGCTGCGTCAGTAAAAGGACCAAGGAAACTTCTCAACTCCTCGAAAACGGTTGGCTATTGGCTGGTCGGCACATCGGGGCTTGTGTTTGGGATCGTTGTTTTGGGCGGTTTAACCCGACTAACCGAATCTGGGCTAAGTATCACAGAATGGCGTCCGGTGACGGGAACGCTCCCTCCTATGAATGAGAACGACTGGCAGGAGGAGTTTAGGAAGTACCAACAGTCTCCCGAGTTCCAGCAGTTGAACTCGCACATCAGTCTGGAGGAATTCAAGTTTATTTATTTCATGGAATGGGTCCACCGCCTGTGGGGGCGTGCCATTGGCGCCGTCTTTGTGCTCCCTGCTGTTTACTTCGCTGCGACTCGGAAGACCTCGCCGCGTGTTAACAGAAGGCTCTTCCTACTGTCCTTGGTTTTGGGCTTTCAGGGATTCATTGGCTGGTGGATGGTTCGCTCCGGTCTTGACCAGGGCCAGCTCGATGAGCGGAAGTCCAAGCCAACTGTTTCGCAATATCGGTTGACCGCGCACCTTGGCACTGCCTTCGTTCTGTATATGGGAATGCTGTGGACTGGTATTGAGATCTTGAGGGAAACAAAATGGGTCAAGTCGCCCGCAAAAGCGATGGAGTTATTCCAAAAGCTGGACAGCCCAGCATTGGCTCCAGTCAGAAGAATGGCACTTGCGCTTACTGCCCTGACGTTTCTCACCGCCATGTCGGGCGGTTTGGTCGCTGGGCTGGACGCCGGTCTGATCTACAACACATTCCCACATATGGGCGACAACTGGCTCCCCAAGCAACGTGAGTTAATGGACGATACCTTTGCAAGGAAGGAGGACAAGAGCGACAAGTTCTGGAGAAATATGTTCGAAAATCCAACCACCGTCCAACTCAACCACCGGATTTTCGCAACCACTACTTTCTGCTCGGTGCTGGCCTTCCATCTGTACTGCAATAGGAGAAAAGCCCTGATCCCAAAGAGCGCTAACCGGACTATGCACGCAATGATGGGTCTCGTGACCTTGCAGTTCTCCCTTGGCGTGGCGACCCTGCTATACTTGGTACCGGTTCCACTGGCGTCTGCCCACCAGGCAGGTGCACTGGCGCTGTTAACCTCTGCTCTGGTATTTGCCGCTCAACTCCGGAAGCCACGTGCGCCAATGAGACTCCTGGTGAACAGCCTGCACGCCCAGCAGAAGAGGGCCAGTGGCCAAATTATGTCTGAAGTCTCCAGGTTAGCTAAATGAATCGTTAAGGATGCGCAATGCGGGCATGACAACCGGGGTCTCATGTAAATAGAAAGCCTACTATCCCGGCTAGTGACATTGTCCATACAAATTATTAGTGGCTGTGATTGTGACCAGCCATCTTTGCTTCTCACCGATCTGGAGGATGGCGGCCGAATGCGCGGCGGGATCAATTCCGGTATGGCCCAATATAAATTATAAATAGTGGTTGCACGTACGAGCAAGAAGAGGCTGTAAATAAAGTGACGAACGCACAAAATGGCTTCGAACGTTAAAGAGGGGATTCCAATGGATTTAATTCTAGGGAATTTAAACGCTTCACTGGCTCAGAACATTTGTATCGCTGCCGGGAATCCGCCTAATCAAAACAACATATACGGGATTTATACCATATTTCACGTAAATAGCCCCAATGCGAACATGTTTACGTTGATGTACCCGCATGTTCATTTTACGACATCAACTTGTATAGGACCTCATGGGGAAAAGCTTCCCAATGGTACTGGCTCATCACGCACCTCCAGGAGTGTGCTCCTAGCGGTCCTGCTATCGGCAATGATGGGGGTAGGGTTAATATGTGGCTAATTATTTCGGTTTATCACTGATCTGAGTTTCGCTTCATCTCGGACTGGCCTTCGAAACGATATAAAGCAGGAGAGGAATTTTGTAGCAGCAGCTGAGAAAGTAGCGCAAAGACAATGTTAGACAATCCGACCTCTACGAAGACTAGTCTCTATATCGATTCCGCCTCCTCCAGTAGCTCCTCACGCGATCCTATGGTGCTCCTAGCGGTGCTGATCTTGGCAATGTTGTAGGTATGTTTATTATGCAGCTAATTAATCCGGTTTGGGGCCAATAAGCTGTTTTAATGGATTGAATGTGTCTGATTGCTCTCAATCAAAGGCTTAACGCTTAGCTGAGGGTTGGTGTTCAGCAGAGCATCGATATTCGTGCTTGATAACCGCCAAAGAATAAACATGAACAATGTCCGGTGCGGCTTAAATAGTTGCCCGCAACTTTCCACAATATCCTCGTCATATATGCGCCAGTTGCTGTTCTTATGCTTTATCTTACTTCGCTTAACGGTCGTTCGAGAAACCATCAGTTTCTTGAGCACTTCTGGCCTCGCTGTCAGATATCGGGAACAGCCCCTTGCTATACCCAGGTCATCCGCGGCAAAAACATCTTGGCGATGTAGGCTCGTGACCAGGAACATCTTGGCGCTCCAGGGGCCAATACCCTTAACATTTCGAACTAGATCATCAACTATTTCCGCGTCACTGCCGCTATTGAAAAGATGCTTCAGGCGCATCTCGTTCTGATTGAAGTACGCCGTGAGCGATTCAACGTACGATACCTTGCGCGCAGAAAGACCGCACTTTCGCAGACTCGCAGAGTCGCCAGCTGCGAACTTGGATTGTAATTCCACGTAGTTTGGAAATGTACCACCGAAAAGCTGTTCCACTCGGGATTTGATGCTTCGGGCTGCGGCGCCGCTAATTTGCTGCGTGATTATACCACTCGCCAGGTGTTTGAAATGGCTTTGCAATGTAAGCTGTCTTTCTGTCGCTATCAGGTATTGTGGAAACTCCTTGGCGACGATGACTTCTAACAATGATGAGTCAACACTCAGAATATATTGGACGGCTTTCTCAAAGGCGTCACTGTGCCGTGATAAGTACTCTATAGGAATATTACCAACATCCTCACGTGCCCTTTTCATATCGTAGCTGACGCCTTAGTAAATGGCATCTTTCTACCTTACAGTCGTCATACGCAAATAATTTATTAATAATCTGCCAGTGGCAAAAAGCGGGATCTGAGAAGTGTCTTGACTGAGTCCGCGGTTCCAACTACTTTTCTGTCCTCTCAAGAAGGTCTACTGCCTATTGACCAACTATGAACGTTACCGTCAGTAATGAAGTCACGGACGAGCTCTTAGGTCCATTCGAGTTGAGCGATGATATAACCTTGATGGACTTCATGGCACTTATAGACTTCGATGAGAATGAACAGGCTCTTTGGCATAATATGCGGCAGTTAAAATCGGTCGACCGGGAGAAGACACTAATGCAACTGGGCATAGTTGGAGAGTCGTTGGTGGTTGTGAAGGCGATAAAGAAGAAGGCCACCGAAGGCTCTACAACACGGGCGTCAAAGGCCTCCGCAAAGGCTGCAAAGGCGGCTGCAAAGGCGGCTGCAGTCGCTAGGGACACACCTGCGGAACAAGCTACGACTGTGAGCCCTGTTGCGCAAGTACCTGTTGCTGTATCGCCGGCGGTAACTGCGGCGGTACCCACACAGCCGACCAGCCCTAGCGGTGGACCTGCAGCCGCCAACGATATTATTACACCCGAAGACGAGTATATTGAAACTTTCCGAAAATCATTGCTCAACAGTCCCTCGCTAGCATCCAATATCCCGATACCTGGTGTGAATCAGCTGATTCAAGACAGTCAACTTTTCAAGCAGCTTATAGGGCCTGTACTGTTGCACAGAAGGGCTCAGCAGCAAGCTGCTAACCAGATGGGCACCGCACAGAGTGAATATGTGAAGCTCATGAGTAACCCTGATGATCCTAGTAACCAGGCGCGCATTTCTGAGCTGATCAATCAACAGGAGATAGACGAACAGCTACACAAGGCCATGGAGTATACGCCGGAGGTTTTTGCATCGGTGAATATGCTTTATATTAACATGGAGATCAATGGACATCCTGTGAAGGCGTTCGTCGATTCTGGAGCACAGTCCACCATAATGTCAACTGCTCTAGCAGAGAGGACCGGATTGGGCCGCCTTGTTGATAAACGGTTTCGCGGAATTGCCAGGGGAGTAGGTAAGGGAGAGATCATCGGCAGGGTCCATGCGGCCCAAGTCAAGATTGAGACACAGTTTATTCCCTGTAGCTTCATTGTATTAGACACCAACGTCGACCTCCTTTTAGGATTGGATATGCTCAGGAGATATCAGGCCTGTGTTGATCTAAAAGAAAATGTGTTAAAGATTGCTGGCATTGTGACGCCCTTCCTTCCGGAGGCAGAGATTCCTAAGCATTTCGATATGGATCCTAGTGCTGAGGCTACAAATTTGCCGTCGACATCCCCGCTGGGAAACCAGAAAGCTGCTCCAGAGGCTCGTGATGCTGGTGTCGGATCGGCTCTATTGAACAGATCAACCCCCGCGACCGCAGAACGCACTCATGCTGAGGAAGACGTGCGGCGGCTAATGGATCTCGGATTCTCCCGCGCAGAGGTATTGAAAGCCTTGGACCACTCGCAGGGGAATGCCGAATATGCCGCCGCATTTTTATTTCAATAAGCCATTGGTGCGGATATACGTACATCGCCTATATACTATGGAATCTCAGGCTTGGAAGCAGATCATTTTCCGAGTTCGATTTCATATTGCTTGCTAGTATCCAGGGCACCTTCTCCGTCATATCTAATCCGCTAATCTCAATTTCCGAATTAAAGCTCTCTATAAATTCCCTCTCATGGATATTGATGCTAGACATGTAGGTCAGGTACTCGTTGAATATCGACACGGTACTCCAGTATGACAGCTTCCGAAGACAGGCTATAACCAAAGAGGTCACCAGCTGACCGTTAGAACAATGTATGTAGCAGGGATAGTGATTTTTGTTTATTAGAAACTGCGCACACTTCACTACCACATCGTACTCTATTGGAACCTGTTTCTTCTTTCTCTTGATCTTTGGCTTGCCCTTCGAGACCTTGTCGATATTACAGGGTATATGGAATACCTCTATGCCCTGTGCCTCGCAGAAATTCTTCAGAATCGGGTCATTGGTTATTGGTTCTGGTGTTAGTGATACAATATATTCTAACTGCAAAGTCCTGAGGAACGGTAGATTAATCGGCCTGGGGTATGATCCGCGATATAGTTTGGGCTGCACGCAGCTAAAATTCAAAGGGCTAACGAGTTGCATGGATGTTATATTCTTATCAGACATGGTCTGTGATCTTTTAACAGTGTCTGTCTCTCTGTTGGGCGCAAGGGATTTTTGTCACCTACTGAACTCTGACGGCGCAGACTGAAATAATCATTTTATGGTAGCGGGCTACCATCCTACCCCGTGTGACTGCAACCAACACTGAATACGCTAAGATAAGTTATAGGGAAATTAAGATGGAGTTTGCATATGAAGAAGCGGCAATAGCTCAGCAAGAACAGAACGATGCCGCGAATCCTCACGATGAGAGAACGGAACAGGTGTTCCACACTCTGGAGCGCCAGGTGGAGAAGCAGTACCAGCGCACCGCGGATGCGATCAAGAACCTGATGAATGACGACGAATACGTGGAGCTGCAGCTTCCTTTAGACGCAAATTTGACGGAGAAGGCACAGTCTGTGCTCAATTCGCTGGACAAGAACCTGCATACCGTGGAGGAGACAGCTCAGAGCTACTGGAACCAGGTGTCCCAGAAATCCTTTTGGTCCTCGATGACAGGCACCATCTCGGGCAAGTTGAATAACGTCGTCAGGTTCGTTGAAGGAGGCTCGGATGATGTGTCTACGACCAACAAGTCTACTGCACGCGATGCCGGAAGCCGCACGGCTGCTCAGTTGTGGCAACTCGCCACCGATCAGAATCTGTACTTGGCCTATAAAGACCCGGTTCCAGAAATTAATATCGAAGAACGCACGGAGGAAATAGCAGATTTATTGAAGCAAGATGAAGCGCTCCGAAAACTCATGAATACGATCGTCCCAACACGCATCAAGTATGCAACATTCTGGGCTATATACTTCAGTAAGCGCGATAAACTACTCAGTATTGAGGAAAACAGACGTTCGGTGTTGGAAGGCTATGATATGAAGAGCAATTTGAAGGAAGAACTTACCTGGGACGATGATGACGAAGACTATGAAGAAGTTGTGGAGATCACCAACACTAAGGGTGAGGTGGAAACCCGCATTGGCACAGTATCTCGCACGAAACCGCTCCCCAAAGACAATTCTGAGAGTGCGGCTGAATCTGATGATGACGAATGGGAGTAAGATTTACATTACAACGGTGTTTTATATACCTCATCTATATCATATCATCACTATTTTCCCCGAGTTATGTCATCATGTACTGTGTATACGATGGTAAAATAATACGTATGCGTTTTGGGTAATATACTCCCTTGCGCTTCTGATTTGCCGCCAGTTTGTATCATCGTAGTAACACCAGCCAAGTACAGCTCCTTTGTTAACATACGCTGTGTAGTGGCCAGCACGTAGGGTTCCATCGTGGCAAGCTATCCCGTATAGTTGGTAGTTAAAAGGTGGAACTTGCCCTCTCGAAGGTAGCTCTACGTTATTGTTCGTGACTTTTTTGTCATAATCATTGGCCCAGAATGCAGTCAAGTCCAGTACACTAGGGTAGGATACAAAAACATTGTTTTTGTTTAGCATATTATCGAACCGTTTGAGATGAATAATTAAATTACGAGGTAACCTCGTAATGGTGATCTTTTTAGTGGAAGGTTGTCTTTTTTTACAGGAAGGACAAGACCACTGCTCCTCCTGCTCCAAAGTTTCGATTTTGGTAAATTCAGTGAAACAGTCGGTAAGTGTACATGTCCTTGTGCTAGGCACTGGAACGGAAAGGACTGAAAACGGTTGATACGTAGTTGAGGTCCTCTGGCACACTTTACATTGCAACTGAGACGCGTACTGGCCTTGGAAGAGATCTACAATGACACTGAAATCTGTCGTCAAGTAACGCTCCCACTCAATTGCGGAAGCCAGTCGCATGGGCATCATTTCCCTCATTTTCTCAGCCTCTTCTGAAAGCTCTTTCAAAGGAGGATTGTTACCACATTGGTTTAGGTCTTCATGTAGGCCATCCAATAGGAATTGGCAAAATTCTTGGCAGTCCTGTTGTGTGTTATCTTTGAACGAGGAGTTTATAGATCCGCATGCAATCTTGAACTGTGTTGGGATTACAGCCGTCTTCTCGTTACCCATCTTCTTCCTGATATCCTTGCCATATTGATACATTTGGTGAATGAGCTGCGAAAAATATCTTGCCAATAAACCTTTAGAGCCGAGTCTGCTGTTCAAATTAATGTGGTTCTGATATGAATTATTCAAAAACATCGTGCATAGTTCTTGCGTTCCAAGAAGACATTGGATGATGCAACTCATATAGCATGAGTTTCCACAATTGACCAACCCAACACTGAAATTTAGATTCGATACCGCCACCGTAAGATTCTGCTGCCCAAGGGTCTTTATGGAATCCGTGAAAGGTAGCGGTGTGTCTGGTGGCTTCATTGGGCTGGCTGATCCACTATTCGCCAAAAGACTTGAGATACTATTCGAAGCTGAAGATTTTGATACTCCAACCGCGGAAAGAGCCCTCGATGGAGAAGTTATAGCCCGTGCAGTAATTGGAGATAATTGCGGTAAAGATTTCATATACTCATCATTTGTCATCAATTTAGGCGTTTCAGGGTAAATCGTGGAACCATTTGAAAGCTGTGGAGGGACACTGCCGGGTCTTTCGTTTATATTAGACGACGATGAGGAGCTTCGGAAGTAATCCCTAAAGCTAGGAACTCTCTTTAGTTTTGATTTTTGCTGCGTGGGAAAATTATGCGGGTTCCTTATTATGCCGTGTACGTCAGTCGGTCCGGATAGCATCGTTTGGAACATATTATTATACTGTTTTTGAGGAGTAGTCTGTGGCATTAACTGCAAGCTGAGGCCAGAGGTATCTCCGTTTAGGTAAACGCTGTCTCCCTGTGAAGATACACAGAAGTCCGGGTGCGCATTAGACCACTCAGAAAACCCGCCAGCCAAAATGAAGACCTTCGTCCTGTCAAGCGCCTTCTCAAAGGAACGGTTTATCAATAAGTCAACTAGAAGTTGCTGCTGCTGCACGTTGTGTTTGTTCTTTTCACTGTCTTGCGTGTAAACCACAATATAGTCGAACTTGTCGCGATCCTGAAACAAAGCGATCTCGGCATCAGGACTGGTAATCATCGATTTCTTTCCAAGATCGATATCTGTATACGATTCCTTGAACGAGACGGGCTCTATGCAGATAATAGACGACGATTTGATATGGCAACGCATAAAGTCAAGGCGGGGCCGAACGTCCACAAGCAAGACAGTTCCAGAGGCGGATGGGCCCATGAGCAGGTTGCGGAGAAGCGTAGCCGGAATGCTCTTGCCACTCTCCACACCGATCTGCTCGTTCTTCGCCTCCGGGTCCCGCCGCGAGTTCTCCTTCACAAACCTCTTGATCTCTGCGATCCGATCATCCTTGACTAGGCGGTTCACCAACATGTTGTATATCTCTAGCAGCTGCTTGCCCGTGCGGTCTACAGCATCGCTCTTCGCGCGCGCGTACTCCTCGAGCTTCGGGATCTTGTTCAAGACGATCAGCGATACGATCTTGAAGTAAACATATGCTGTTTCGTATAAGTCATACAGTTCCTTAGAGGGCACCGGCTTCGACACGCTTTTGATCTTTTTGCACTCATCCTGATAGTTAGACAACGTGTCAACGCACTGCTGGAGCAACAGTTTCATGTCCGTGCTTTCAGTTCCATTCTCAGTGACAAATTGTTCAGCGAGATGGGAGAGCTGGCTGATGGACCTGCACCAGACCCTGCTTTCCTGAATATGCGGCATAACTTCTATTGTTTTCTTCCTGCCTAGCCCTGTCGCTGATCACCGAAAACCCCCAGCCTCTGCTCCTGTTTTCCACTTACTCTAGCCACTGGTAGTGCCACTGCTACAAATGTGTGAGCTATATTTGTCGTTTCGATTTTCTGTGGACCTGCCCCCTCAACGCCGCCGCGACTTCACCAGAGCTCCGAGAGTCACGTGAGCATAACGTATCTGATCCTGAGCTTATAAACAGCACTAATAGCCTCGAAGCGGCATTCTAGGCTTCTATGCAGCGTCATTACGCTGGTCTGCACTATGCACACGGAGGTTTGTTTGCCCAGTGTTCGCTTAAAGGCGCAGCTGCGAACCGAAATTCGCCTACTCTTACGTAGCAGTAAAACCTCCGATAAGGCCTGCACAGCAAAAATGGACTACTGGATTCTACTAGTGCTGGCATTTCTGGTGGCAGATAAGTCATGGCATTTAACTGGGCTGCTAGCTACGAAGCTGACTTCGCCCGAGAGATTACAGCAGTTGATCAGGGAGCGGCAGGAGCTGCACCAGCAACAGCAGTCATTGAGCGCGCAGGACCACTACGCCAAGTGGACCAAGAACAACCGCCGCTTGGACGTGCTGGACCGCGACATTGCTCGCGTCCGTAAGAACTACCTGGAAAGTGTGGAGGCGACGAAGGCGCGGCTGGCGAAACTGAAACTGCTTGTGGTCACCGTGCCCTTCACTGCATTGAAGTTCTACAAGGGCAAGCTGCCAGTGTATGCGCTGCCCAAAGGCATGTTCCCTCGCTTCATCGAGGGTACGCTGGAGCATGGGTGGCTGTACATGGCCCTAGCACCGCTCAACATGAAGCAGTTCAGCGAGGGCGCGTCGGTCGCGGTGTCGCTCGGTATCTGGCTCTTTGCGTTGCTACGTGTGCTGGGTGCGATAGAGTTTGTCTTGGAAACTCTTCGAGAGCAGAATCCGCAGGTAGCCACGGAAACCGCCAAGGTTCATGCGCGCACCGCGCAAGCCGCCAGTGCGAACTGATGGGAACACCGGAATGCGCAACGTGGCGCCTGCTCGCCAGCCGCCGAGCGCAGTAGCGGTCTTTTGAGCTGTGAGCTACCCATTGATGACGCTTCGAATTAAGCCGAACACTGTTGCTTGTATAGATGCGGAGCATACGCAAACTCCACCTGGGAATTGGCACATAAATAGCTGATTTCATCGTTCTCCGATTGAGAGTTATATCTGAGCTTTATATATTGGGTCACCGACGTTGCGTCAAAGTTCCTAATACAAGCAAGATACTCGCTCAGGTTAAAGGCCCAGACGTCTGCAGTCCACAATTGTCCTTGAACAGCTTGTAACCACAAAACACCCTGCTGTATAATTATTTAAACGAAAATGCTATTCATCGGAAGCTGGCCGTAGGACAAGGAACCGGCAACATAGATTATCATGGCCAACAATAGTATGCGTAACGGGTCTTCGCAATTAGGCCCTGATACGGCGCTGAGTCTTTCTGCGAGCATGTGTCCAGAACATGGCTCAGCCTCATACAATCAGATCACTTTGAAGGAGAAGTTACGTGAACACTTCAGAATGCCCGCAGGTTTCCGCCAGACATTCAAACAAACATACTAC
Organism: Eremothecium gossypii ATCC 10895; assembly: GCF_000091025.4. Taxonomy (NCBI): domain Eukaryota; kingdom Fungi; phylum Ascomycota; class Saccharomycetes; order Saccharomycetales; family Saccharomycetaceae; genus Eremothecium; species Eremothecium gossypii. Next base: position 448,434 of record NC_005787.5, on the reverse strand, counting down.
GAGAAATTGAGGCGTGCGCAGCTGAACTTGGTGCACGCTAGTGAGAGCTATCATGATGCATGTGAGGGTGCTCGCTTCAAGTTCTATAGAGCCCTCGCAGATACGCGGCAAGTTTTGCATGAAATGCGAGATGCCATTGACAATATACGCGTGGAAGCGCAGCTATGGCGATACGATCATATTAATGCCCCGAAGTTGGATAGCTTATTTCGGTACGAAAGCCTGAAATCGAGGAGTATTATCCATCGCATTGGACCAGGATCTGGAGATGAGCAGCGATTTCATTCTGGTGAGGTACAGAAGGACAAATCCCGCGCAGTTTGTCAGGCGCCACACCCTTCTCCGAAGAGCTCTAATAGAACAGACACGAGCGACAACACTATTTCCTTGACTACAGATGAGGACGCTTTCGAAGGAAATGACATTATATGCTCGGCCCCTCTGAAGCTCCCACACACGGATATTAAGAACGTCGATGTTTTGCATAGAAGTGCCTCTGCTCCTGTTGAGTTGATAAATGATTCCGATATCTACCTATCTCGATGCCCTACTGTCAATGATTCTGCCAATAGTACATACGCAGACACAGGGCTACATTCGCGTGTTTTAGACTCAGAGACCCAGATAGAGACTGTCCGTAAAATAACAGATATCATGATCCGAATGTTTGACGAATACATGAATGACAATAATTTAGACACCGACCAGCGTATCCCCAGTTTGGCTATGCATGAATCCAGACCAGTTACGTTCTCTAGTCATCCAACGGATCTTGTTTCAAGTAACGACAGTAACACTGTTGCAATGCCACTACCGAGGCCCAGAAGCTCGGTTTGTAACGAAATAGATAGGTTGAATAGCATGATTGAGAGTGCCATCAGTATATACAACCGGTACAGCGAGGAAGGCCTGCAGTCCAGTATTTATAATATTACTGATGCGAATGACCAGAACACAAACCAGTCGTTGCGATATTCCGCATTAGAGAACAGTAATAGCGGTTTTTCAACGGAGAAGTCCAATTCATTATCTCTACGACACTACCCAAACGAGGCCATGGGAACTATGAAAGATATTTTGGATCGGGTGGTGAACCAGTTGAATCAGTTTGAGGGCAGTGAGACGTCGCTGTGTTTACCAGATTCTGAGAATTCGGCAGGAAAGGCAGAAACAGTCGGAAGTCAGTTTCTAGATCCCACTTTGAAGTCCGTTCTTGCGCCAGTCGTTCTACAAAGAGTCCCAGAGGGTGTTGAGGTTCCCCTATGGTGTACAGTGAGGCACACAAAACAAGACCTTCTCCAAATAGAAGAAGCAGACGAAGATCAAGAGGCTACAAATAGCTTGGAGTACAATTCTGAACAAAGTGTATTGTTCGATCTCTCGGATACACCATTAATATGCACACTAGGTAAGCCTTCGCTTGAGGCAGCAAATTGCGGGACAATGAAAACCATTGATGAAGATCGCATTTACGATGATATATATGCTTTTGAAAGGACGATGTTCTCTCAGATGCCATTATCTTTGAAGCTGTTGTTCAATGAGTATCCGCCATATATTTATGAAAAACGTCTCTTAAGACCTTTGCCGCCGTCACTCAAGGTTTTGTTCCAGGACCCGGAACACGAATACGAATGGAAGAATACAGACGAGCTGTTGCTTAAACCGCATCATGCAACTATTGATAGTAACTGGGAGTTCCCAAATATGTACCCTTTTCTGGTGAAGGGCCAAGCCACACAGCCTGCTGCAGGCTTGTTCTTTGGTAAGTGCTGGTTCTGCGGGCATCATATAATCACCAAATTACACAACTGCCGTCGAGAAAACCTTAAGAAACATCTACAGCATACTGCTGACAATGTTAAATTTCATTTGGTTGATTTCTGCGAGGATATCAAATTAGAAATTGATTGGGTACTTTACAAGTTCAAATATGAACTTTTCGCGGAAAGTTGATTCCAGGAAGAATCGAGGGCCAGGCGCAGTCTCGCCGGTCCATTTATACCTGATACCGTAAGTCTCTACTACTTACCCTTTAAACAGCTGGACTCTGATCTATCCTTTCGGCGTGTATTAATAGAATCTCATCTTTAACTCCGGTCACTTCTTACATTGGTCTTTTCACGCACGGTCCGTGTTCGTTCGGTTCTGTGCCCAAAAATCATCATACAGGCATATATATTACTCATAATAGTTACAGATTTATTTATTGAGGTGATCTATCTATATTCTCATCGTTGTTTCCAAGTCATCCATCCGCCTCTTCCCTCTTCTTCTAGCAAGCCTGTCATCCACTTTCGCACTTTCGCGTTTTAGTCTTCTCATGTTCCTCTCTTTCTCTATTTCGCGCTTTTCTATCTCCCACTGCGACAGAACCTCTACTTTAGGACACCAGTTACTGCCCAATGTGTCGATGTCCAGTCTGATACCCGACAGACACCCAAAGGCTGCTCCATTGGCGACATGTTCCGGGTTGAGGTGGCCTTCCAACCAATCCTTCTTGATTTTTAAAATAGACTCGTAAAGGGCGTGCGCAATAGCCGGCATAAACTCTCTGGTCAGGCCCAGGTCCTGAACCACCAGCTCTGCAAACTGCTCCGGAGAGAGCGTCTGGTCGTTGAGATTCCACTCAAAGTTATCCTCGTAGAGCTTCGAGTCAAGGTTGCACGTTAGGTTGATGATCACATGCAGATCGGGCACAACAACAGACGCCAAAGTCTCGTACTCCTGCAGCTGGTCGTTGATAGCAGCGACAATCTGGTTCTGCAGCGACAGATTGTGGGCAAAGTCCAGGTCCTGGCAGTATATCTGGGCAAACTGCTCCAGCGTTAGCGAGTGGTCATTCAGGTTCCACGTGAAGAAGTCAATGATCTTGTGGCCGTTGTGTTCCAGGTTCAGCCTGATCGGTATCACCACCGGCTGCGACGAGGACGAGTACGCTCCCGCGCCCTCGTCCTCCGCTATGCCCACCGCCTCGCCGGAGCCCCCCACGCCCGCCTCCAGCACCTGCTCGTAACGCACCGCAATTTTGCTCTGCAGAAACGTCTCGCGGATCCGCGGGTACCGCAGAATGCCCGTCGGGTCGTCCTGCTGCTCCAGATCGGGCAGGTTGTTGTTGCTGGCCACCGCGTCCTCGTGCCCGACCTCCTCGCCCTCGCCCTTGCCGTTGTCGCTGTGCACCTTCTCGTCGTCGTCGTTCTGGTCCTGCTCTATGAAGTCGTCCAGCAGCAAGTCATTGTCGTACTCTGAGTAGTTCACCACCTTAGCGCGCTTATGGTTCCGCGTCGGCGCGGCCGTGATGAAGAGCGGCACATCTTCGTTCCTTATCCGGTTGTGAAAGTTCGTGAGGTACGCCTGGGGCAGTAGCTGCGACATATTGGCTCTTGCCCTTCGCCTCTCCGCCTGTCTCGTACCAACAATAACGTCTCTGAAAGACCACGCATCCGCCGCTCTCACCCCGCCAGTGTTACCCGGACATTCAGCCCTAGAAAACACCAGCCCTACTCGCCCCGGTCAGTAGCGAAGAGCGCTTTGCCTGCCAGCAGAAACCGGCAGTATCTGCCCTAGGCGCTCGAGGCCTCACGGCGCATATAAGTTCAGTCTGTCTACTCGTCTACACCAAGGCGCTAGCTACGGTTTGTCTGTCCGCCAGCGAAAAAATTAAAGCGAAAAAAAATGTTTTAATGTTCTCCCTCTCATTACTTCCACTTCTCTTCCTTCTGGTACATAGTTCGACTTGAACCAGATACATCACAATGTCCTTTTCTAACTTCTCTAAGATCGAGACTGTGCAAGAGTTGAACAGCTTCTTGGCTGACAAGTCCTACATCGAAGGGTATGTCTTTACACAGTGTCTCTGGCGTCGCGGGTGAGGCGACTGAAAATTTTTTCGGTGGCAGCGCTACGGCGAAGAGACCGCAGGCTAGCACATGCAGGCTGATTTAATGATGAACGAAATCTTTGGTCCGTGTTTATGACGGGAAGTAAGACCCCCGGTATGAGTGACACAGAGAATGTGCCTAGACAGCACACTTCTGATTCAGCCTGCATGGCACGCCGCGTGCGAGCGATACGGTACTAACAACGACGCAGTACTTCTGCCACCCAGGCCGATGTTGCCGCCTTCAAGGCCTTCCAGGAGACCTACCCAGAGTTCTCCAGATGGTTCAACCACATTGCCTCCAAGCAGGAGGAGTTTGAGTCCTTGCCAGCTGCCTCCAAGGCTGCTGCTGCCGAAGAGGAGGAGGACGAGGACGACGTCGACTTGTTCGGCTCCGACGACGAGGTCGACGAGGAGGCCGAGAAGTTGAAGGCCCAGAGATTGGCTGAGTACAACGCCAGAAAGGCGGCCAAGCCAAAGCCAGCTGCCAAGTCCATTGTCACCATGGACGTCAAGCCATGGGACGACGAGACCGACTTGGAGGAGATGTTGGCCAACGTCAAGTCGATCGAGATGGACGGTCTATCCTGGGGTGCTCACCAGTGGATCGCCATTGGTTTCGGTATCAAGAAGTTGCAGATCAACCTTGTTGTCGAGGACGCCAAGGTTTCCTTGGACGACTTGCAGCAGTTGATTGAGGAGGACGAGGACCACGTCCAGTCCACCGACATCGCCGCTATGCAAAAGTTGTAAGTGCGCTCAGGCCGCGGCTGTTGTGTACGTTAGGTATGCTCTCTGTATATCCGGAGCGGCGCCCGATGGCGCCACCTACTAGTTTATAATATAAATAAATGTTCTAGGAATCTTGCGCCTTGCAGTGCAAAAAGCCCCGTTTGAACGCCGCACTTGCCAAACTCACACCGAGACTGTGCAATGGGGAGCCAGGAGAGGACACCCACCAGCTTTCTGGAAGACAGCGAATGTTCTGATAAGCCATGTGCCCCCATCAGCTGTTCGCCGCAAGGAGAGCGCAGCGCAGCACGGCCTTATGAAATGAAGATGCTAGGCCAATATAGCCCGTTCGATGACCAGAAGACCTCTGCTGTGAACTGGGCCTCACTGCAACAGATATATCCTGCGTTGTCTTTTTATGGTGGTCCTTCATCCATATTCTCTACGCCATTATACCTTCTCGTTGGAACTGAGAAGGGCCCCGTGTTGATCTTTAACCATAAACAGTTCCTGCAAGTAACGCTTGTGCCACAGGCTACTGCTTTTCAGAGCTGCGTGTCGCTTATCAGGATTTCCGACGATGGTACCTATATTGCAGTTGCATATTCTTCGGGAGATGTCTTTATCTGGGACTTGAACCGAGGCCCAGAGTACCCCAGTAATCACATAATATCGATTTTACACATTAATCACCATCAAGGCTATACAATCAATGGGTTGGGATTTCTACCCGAGAGGCATACTGGTGTAGTAATAAGCGATACCCGTGGACAGGTTTGGCTTCATCGTGGCTCAAGGGGAAAGCTATGGCAATTAACGTGTAAGTCAAAGTCGCTGCTGAACATAAATTCGATGAAGAGCCAACTTCTGGCTAGTGAACCATCGCCTAGGTTATCCGAATATCCTGAGTTGCAATTGGTTGCGGTACTTTGCCACGATAGCCTAACCATTATATCGGTGAACCCTATTCTGGCGACACAATGGTTTCATAGTCTTCGATTAAATGAGACTGTCAGTTCTGGTTTTGTTGCATGGTCGCCTGGAGCAAGTTCGCTGGCCTACGCTTTGGGTTCCAAAGTCCATACTGTCAATATAGAAGGGTTTACTCGGGATCGTGTAATAGTTTCAAAAGAGGAACCATGGTCATGGAATACTACAGAGACCGTGGCAATGGTTCAATGGCTTGCCTTAAATACACTTTGTGTCCTCTCTTCTGGAGGCATGATGACTGTTTTAAACACTACAATGGCCGCGCCAGTTCTTATGAGTGTCGATCTTTCAGTACAAGGCTTTGCCAGCCCATCGCAACGCTCCCTCACTTGCTTGGATAAGCAGATTTTTTTCCTAACCAAATACCTGGTTAAACATGGAAAGTTCTTATCATGGACCGATTTACTTTTACAATACGTTCAGACAGGCAATTACTGCGGCGCCCACAAGGCGATAGGCTACCTGGTTACCCACGGCGCAGGTATCGCAGCTCTAGTCCAATTAAGTGATGATAGCGAGGAGAGGAAGTCGCAATTAACTCAACCATTCAGGAATTTATCCTTAGCAAGCGTAAAGTTCTTAATCAATCAGGAATCTGTGGAATACGCAAAGTTTTATGACCTGCTGTCACTAATTATAGAGGTAGGTTCTTTATTCGAGAAAAGCTTGACGCAAATTTTGGAAGATATCTTTGAGTTGCTGGACCATACCCATAGTGACGCATTTTATGACGCACTATCCAATCAAATACTGGAGGGGACTCCCTTCAGCTTACCGCCGTTTCTGCTCAAGGAAGTTTTACAATATTATGCGGAAACTAAAAACCTGAAGATGATTGAATTACTGATAGTAACATTGAATCAGTCATCTCTGGATATTGACATGGCTGTGAAAATATGCCGGAAGTTCAATTTGTATGGCGTCCTTATGCACTTATGGAATAATATTTTTGATGACTACCTCACACCTCTCGTCGATTTCATTTGCAAGCTAACTAAACAGGATGAAAAATGTGCCATACTTGATAAAGATGACCCCAATCCCATGTTTGATATTTATGACTATTTGTCTTGCATTCTATTGGGCCTGCAATATCCAGTTCGTACAATTATAAGTGCTGACACATCGTTAAGAGCTAAACACCAAATATATTCTTTCTTGTGCAGTGGAACTGCTCTGAAGTGGCCGACAGATTCGAAAGACAAACTTTTTACCACTGATAATCCGGAATTGGAACCTGCATACCCTTATTTACAGGTGCTACTGAAACACGATCCGAAGAAATGTTTATCTATGTTCTATAAGGTATTTGACGACCCATTCCTCAATGAAGATCGCGTAGAGGACTCCGATGCGCATGCCCACCACTTGCAAATAAGCAGACAGTTTTTGGTTGATGTGCTTCTCGAACTTCTGAAAACCAGTAATGATGTTTACCGAAAAGTCTTGATTGCAGTTTTCATCACCCGGGCTGTTCCAAAGTTCCCGCAGTTCTTAACCGTCTCTCACGCAACTCTGGATGAGTTGGTTTCCATCATGTGTACCTCCAATATTAACGAGCTGAAAAATGAATGTGAACAAAGTTTAGAATGCTTATTTGCCAGCTACAAACCCAGTAATATGGATGAACTTATCATATATTTGAAAGATTCCGGATATGATAGAGTACTGTTTTATTTTTACAAGAATATACCCCGACCAGCAGACTATTTACGATTAAGGATTGAATCTCAAGACTTGCAGCAATCTAAATTTACAATATTGGATGTCATGAGTGAAAGCATAAGTTTGACGATGTCTGGAACATCAGAAAGATCAGACGTTATTAAGGTTATAAGGGAAAACATCAATACAATTCTCATTTTGGAACAAGTAGATGCTATAGCAGAGGTTTTGGTTAGTTTGGATGGTGGAGTAGAGGATATTATTAATCAAATAATATCAGGCGAATATAAAAAGCGCTTCCTGGAGAAAATATTTGAATTGAATCGTACAGAAGTGATGGATCCTGAATTTCAACACCTGTATATACAACTATGCTGTGAACAATGTGACTTTAAAGCCCTCAGGAAGTGGCTAAGAAGGATTGACTTTTGCAAGCTCGATGTGTGCGGGGTTATAAAGATTCTTGAAGAGTTTAGAGACCGAGAGAGCATTATTTTTATCTACATGAAGCTAGGTTCTTTTGTTGAAGCATTGAATGTTTCTGACTCGGCTTTCGTGGACGCAATAGCAGAGCATGATTTCAAACAGGCGGAGACCTTTGTGCAACTCGGCATTGATATCTGCGAAAATTCTACGGATGCTGCCACTGAGTGCTGGACTAAGTTATTGGTTAGCATCATAAAAAATTACTCCTTCATTGCTGAAGGTGGTAAGCACACTGAGCGTGATTTACTACAACATGTTATTTTGAGACTCTCCTTATGGGAAACGACCAATCCCGGACGAAATGAGTCTCCATTCGGAGATATATTGGTAAATGTGTTAAGCAAGCAGGATATTACAGGTACAAAGATACATCTGATCAGAGAGGTCATAATAGATTTACTAAAAGCACACATAGTAGACGAACATATTCAACAGCTGATTATGAAAATAGTCGACAATTCTGCCGGCACAGTTATCAATGAATATATTGAAAAGTTAGAGTCTGGCTGGTCTATTTCGAACTACGAATGCGAAGTATGCGGGAGAAGAATATGGGGTGTCGGTATTGCTACTCAAGAATTCCTTGATTGGAAGTCTTCAGAGCTTTCAAGAGGCACAGAATTGGAGCGTGTATCTACCGCTACAGGGCTTATTATATTTCGCTGTCGACATGGGTTCCACGAACGATGCTTGCGAAATATGGGCCAAAGTCAAGATTCATATTCTTGTCTCGCCTGTTATGAAGACAAATAAGTATATCATTAACGAGTTATGTTTTTAGCATAATAGATTATGCACAAGGTACCTTGTGATAAAGTATCCTAGTACATAAATGCGCTAAACAGAATGGATACGCTGTAAAAGATCTTATCACGAGGCATCCTCGTCCATCCAAAGCAGGGTCCTTTTTATACCTTCTTCAAGATCAACACATGGTTTGTATCCCAATAACTTCTTGGCCTTTGAGATGTTGTGATAACGAGTCGCACAGACAACCCTTACTCTGAAGGGAGTTAACCCAGATTCCTTACCGAGCAAATTCGTGAAGAATTGGGATAAGTATCCCACAACAAGTGCAACTGGCCTATTCAAGACTACAACTTTATCATCAATGTGGCCATCGGCTTTCCACACCGCACGAGCAAGAGCCCAAAAATAGGTAGGCGCATCATTCGTAATAAAGAAGGTTTCCCCGCTAACAGAAGACGCATTCGCTGGATCTAGTAGTTTTTTTGCAGCTAGTACATGTGCATCTGCGACGTTACCAGCATACGTCCAGTCGAATAAGTTATTGTTATTGCCAAGTTGATACTTTGACTGGCCGAGTTTCGCAACTTGTCTTAATCCGGGCACTAATTGCCGATCACCTGGACCAAATATACCAGCTGGACGTAGGGCAATCGTTAAAAAACCATTCTGTGGATCGTTCGCTGTTAAAACCATTTTCTCAGCAATAGCCTTCGTCTCATTGTAACCATCCATTGGGATATCAGGAATTGGCCAAGTTTCGTCGGCATTATGGATATCTTGGCCATTGAATATCACACCAGCTGATGATGTATAGATAAAAGCTGTTATGCCGCACTTTTTTGCAACGTCGAGTAAATTCTTAGTTCCTTCAACATTAACCATTTCATAGATCTCTTGGGAATTGCCATGCATGGGAGATGCTGAGTGAACAAGAACCCGAACGCCGCTTGACTTAATCGCATGCTCTACGTCTTTTGCTGAAGTCAAATCACCTTGGTAACAAGTTATCTTCGTAGGATCAAATGTAAATTGAGTCGAAATCTTCTCAGGCAGTGGCCGTATGTCAAACACATAGATATCAGGCCTAGGTGTCAGGTTCCAGTACTGCTCTATTAAGTGCAAGCCCAAGAAACCAGAACCACCAACTAATAATACTGATTCTAACGCGGGCATTTCTCTTTCTAAGCCTTTTCAAGAGAAGTTGTAGGTTTCAAATAAGATGACTGCTTGTAGACAACTGTTTAAAACCTCTTGAATAATGTTGCACGGCCTTCTTTTACAGTAGAATACAAAATTATTTTTTTGAAAAAAGTTTAAAAACGAAATAAATTTAATGTCAATATGTATTTTAAAAATATTTTCGGAAAAGACATACATATATAATATTCATATTTAATTTAATGTTTATAATATACATAGTAATAATTTGTATATAAATATTTTTATAATATATTTAATATATTAAAACTTGCAGATAAATAATATAGATATTTAAAATAATTTCTTAATATTAATAATTTGTTAATAGTTTGGTTTTATTGATCATGTGATACAATATTGAATAAAATGAAATTGTATAATTAATAATTTTATATCTAAATAAATAAATAAATTTAAATAATTAATTGTTTAAATCGAAACTTTCGCTACATATTATGTATTGAAACAAAGTAATCAGCGATTAGTTTAATCTTTCTTGGAAAAGCTCCATCCATCCCATTCGAAGTTAGCATAGCACCTAAATTCGTTGCTTAAGCCATTCATATGTTCAGGGAGAAATGTAGTAATCTCGGTATCAGGATAGTTTTTCTTGATAATTGCCCTCATTCTTTCTCCAGTACATGAGATGAGGCGATGCTTCAGAACACCACATTTTGTTTTCGTATCAGTTTTAGGGGCCAGTAAAGCCTTCGCTGTGATAGATGAATTTGTCTGACAATGTTCGTTGAGAAAAGGAGGGTCAATTAATAACCGGTCAACCTTTCCCTTCAGCTTAGAGTCAAAGTCTAAAGGTTTAGAATAATCGTAAAAGAGGAACTTGTCAGTGCCTGCAAGTAGTTCAAATCGTTTATCAAACTCCAGTAAATATATATGCTTAGTTGGGATCTCATCATCATTTAATTTCAAAATGGCAGCATATACGGAAGGTGCGCTCACAACTGCAATGCATGTATCTTCATCAGCACCATCAAGTAGAGCTTTGGCCAAGGTGTTGGCAGTTTCTTCATTATACCAAAATTGTGATAATTGCCAATCTTCCTTGAAGAGTTCCATACCTTGTTGCCTCTTCTTTGTTTGAAATTCTTCATCCGCATTGTTGTACATCCGCTCGAATTCTTTTTGTCTCTCCTCCTCCTCCTGTCTGAACTCCTGTAATGCTGCAAGAGCGTGTGATGAGAGTTGCAATTCTAAATCAGAATCAGAATCAGACATATTTCTATAAAGTTCGAGACAGCTTCTTACCTCCTGCTGGATGTCGCTTGTAAGTTAAAAATCGAATATACCTAAACCTTCATCTTCGGTTGGAATATCAAATGTCATATTTAACGATCTGGCTACATGATGATTTTTCCGTTCGATCCTTAGGGAGGCCAAAAATAATGGTTATTTACCATCTGCAAGCTTCCCAGAATACCTATCGAATTAGAAGTTAGTCGCATGGTACTTGCTCCTGACGAGATTGTGCAAAGGCTTTGTGAGGAAATAGCCTATAATAAAGGCAGTATGTACTTATGGTTGCCATTTCTCATCGTTACCTGATAATATTTGTTACTAACCCTACTAGGAATATCCTTCAAAGGTCTGTGGGAGCTAGCAAATCCTTTCGTTGAGCTTAAAACTGAACGTATTAAGAAATTTGTTTATGATTCTCTGTTAGCATCTTCTGATGTTGTTCTTTTACACAATGGAAAATCAGTTGCACCACTTACCTATGATGATGCTGTTGCAGAAGAGCCGAGCCTGGAACTCGCAATAACAGAAGATAAGCTATGGACGGTTCTAACCGGGTATAACAAAAAAGAATCCGCTATAGGTGGGCTAGCCTTTGAATTGTTGATGGAAGTCGCCAAGAGGCGTGAGCATGGCGTGAATACTATGGATCTGGCAACGATTACGAAACAGGACCCCCGAAGTATAACAGGGCGCATCAAGAAGCTCGGAAATCTAGTCACTGGAGTTCAAATTATTTACAAAGGGCATGTAGTAAAATTGATCAAGTTCTACAAATTTGCGGATGAAAAACCTAGGCGCTTATATGTGAACATGCGTCAATATCTGCCAAACATAGTTGAAACAGTTAAAAAATCCAAGAACGGTGTACGGCAAGTAGTCGACTTGAAACGAGAATTGAAGTTCGACAAAGATAAAAGGTTAAACAAGGCCTTCATTGCAGCAATTGCCTGGTTGGATGAAAAAAAGTACTTGAAGAAAGTACTAGTTGTATCACCATCCAATCCGGAGACAAAAATCAGATGTGTTCAGTATCTCAGAGACTATATCACAGAAGAGAGGGATGGGGCTGATTTTGAAAATGATAGTACAGACGATGGTGAAGAAGAAGACGATGATGCTATTGAAGGCTTTGATAATGGCAATGCCACAGGACTACTGCAGGAAACTAACCTGCTCATCCAGGACAATACCATATCGGCCAAGGAGTTTAGCATGAACAGGTTTTTTCCATTGCAGAATCAAACCTATGCACTAGCTGAGAAACGTGGAACGCAGGGAGTATCTACAATGGAATGTGTTAATACAATTGTAGGTAGCGATTACAGAAGGTCGTTCACTAAAAATAGTGAGTATTACTTGCAAACGATAGGCAAGAGTATACCAAAGAATGCACATAACCTAGGGTTCAACTTAGTTCGCGTTTACGATTTTGAGGGTAAGAAGAAATTTTACAGGTTGTTTACTGAGCATAATTTTAGATTGTTCAGCGGCTCCACTGATCAGGCGCCTACTATTACGATCCCGCATATACATGGTCAAAAAAGCTCCCTCTCCAAATTAAGCGAAGCTAATTTTATGCCTCTTAACGCTACCCTCCGCTTTACGAATAAAGACGATCAGGAAGTTTTTTTTTGGCATGGGGAATTGGATATCCCTGCTACTTCAACAACTACTGCTAGAGGCAGAAAGCGAAAGTCCCTTCAACAGGCCAATGTACGAACACCCAAGAAGAAGAAACCAAGTGTAGAAGCGAATCTCATAGATCTGGAATCGACTAATACAACAGCTGAACATGCAGTTATTGAAGAAGGTGCCGGGGAACATGAAAAATTGGTCTGCATCGGTGGCTTCACAGCTAACTCTTTAAAATCCATTCAAAGGCAAAAGGCCATTTTGGATATAGTTAGAAAATATGGTGGTGTCACCTATGTACGTGACCAGCTATATGAAGATGTTTCAAAGTACCTCGGTACAAAAATGATATTGGATAAGAAAACACTCCGAGGTGACGTTGAACTTCTGGTTGCTGCCAACAAGTTAAAGGTCAACGTCAAACCAAATGGTAGACGAGTCTTGTATCTACCTTCAATGGATGGAGAACAGATTGAAAGGTATTTGAATTCTGTAAGAGATACCAAAGTGGCATTTTCAAAGGATATTATCAAGAATACTGATATATATTTCTTCGACCAGACGGAACATAACCGCTTTCATAGAGGAACCAAGTCCGCGGAACGTGTTAAAGCTTTTCAGAATAAATCCAAACGCGCTGATAAAAAATCGACCACTGGTGCTGTAAAGAATACAATAAATACGAAACCACGGCGTGTTAGAACAAAGAAGCGGCCGGCTTCTACGGGACCTGTTGCTAAGAATGGTATGAAACCAGAGCCCACCGAGAAGAATGCCCTTCCTAAAAAGCGGAGCTCGAAGTCAACAAGTAAATCTGCAGAAACGTTCAATGTTAGCACAAAAGAGGGCAATAGGGTGCTGATTATGGCCGCAGTTATTACCAAAAGTATTAAAGGGCAAACTCTTTGGCCGGAAATTGCTCATCTTTTCCCCAATAATTCCGTTGAGCATCTCAAGAAGCAATGTACTTTGCGTAGGGTGAAGATGGGCCATAGTGGGTGGAGAGCTTTGATGGAAAAATGGAGAAAAATTATGGTGAACGCTGTGAGAAATGAACGAGCTACCCTTGAAGACGCAGAACAACTAAATCTCGTCAAACTTGTACACCTATGGATGGCTGAGGATGATGTCGGCGATAGACAGCCTCTCAAACTATACAAGGACTATGAGGAGAATCACAGAAGATACACTTTGATTAAAAATAATCAAAGGGCTAGTGTCCATGTAAGTTTAGCGATGTCGTCAATGATTCAGCGAGAATCATATCTGCTAAAAAAAACTTACACATATAGTGCTCAAAAATCTGGTTACTATAATCCGGTTGAAGAAGAGATCAGATCAGTGGTAAGATCAATTTTAATCAGCAACTCTAGTATCGAAACAGATGATATTGGAATATTAAAGGCATTTAATAGCGAACAAGTTGATAAAGTTATTCTAGATATGGCTAGGGAACGCCATATCTCTTTCGTCGGATCATCCAAGCTGCAACTTACTGACGTCGTTCTTGATCTTTTAAATATGAAAGGCAAGTACTGGGAACTTCAGAAGGCAGCTAGATTTAAGAATAAAGTACTTCAACTTTTGAATTCCGAGAAAGCTTTAGCTATAGGAGAGGAGCCATCCAACCATAGCATGCCTGTGCTGTTAGATATGTTAGAATGCGGTGTCATCGATATGACTACTGTTCCGTTGGCCGTAAAAGAAAATTCCATGTACTATGCAACGAGAAAGTATGAAGTCACCGCTTTGACACCCCCATTGATATTCTTTGCTAAAAAGAAATTGGTTGAACCCAAGCTACCTTTTGATGCGGTTCCGCGAGGCCAACCGTGTTCTCGGCTTTGGGTTGACCCGCAAGGAAAAATCAACGAACAGGTTTGGAAACAGCTTGTGTTTATGACGATACATGAAATTTTGTTTAATCCTGGTATTACCCTTGCAACTTTAACGAAGCGCTTTCGGAAGTTGGTAAGTCATAGAGAAATGGAGGATATAGTCCAGTGGCTCAAGAATCTTGCCCTTCTTGACGAAACATCGTTTGATGGCTTTATTATAAAGTCAGACTGGTATCTAGCACTTGGTTCATAACTTCAATATAGCTATATACCTATTAATGGCTATGCATTTTGTATTCCGGATTTATAAACCTATCATTGTTGCTTTAAAATGTTGACGCTAACGCATCTAAAATTCATTTTCTTGTAGAAATTCGCTAAGCTGGATGCATGCCTACTCTGAAAGTGACATTAAGTTCCAAAAAGTGTCGACACAACCAACGGGCTATTCATTTTATTTTATTATATCTGTCGCTAATTAATCGGCTTTTCAATTCATTTGTCTCTGACGCTGATGTTCGGTGCGACAATATGTACAAGACTTAAACTGACACATGCGAAACTCTCCAATCTCCTAATTACAATCAAGGCAAATACTATATCGCTCGAAGCTCACAGATATCGTGTTTACTATTCAAACTAACTGAAAACAAGTTGGAAATGAGGTTTGCTTTAATTCTTTTCGCTACAGGGTTAGTACAGTGCGCACTTGGTATATCTTTACATTGGGGTCACAAAGATGTTTCTCCTGACACTAAAAACTATGAGATAGCAAGTGTTATCTGGGACCGGCTAGAGCGGCTAAATTCGTCTTCGCTAACTAAGGAGCAAGTCCTATTTATCAAGACTGCTGCCATAGTTGGCAGCTTAAGCCCAAAGGAAATTTCTCAACACTCCTTTCCATGGCAAACGGCTACCTCTCACAATATTAAGGAAAACAGTAAACGTCTAAAGGAGCAGATTGGGCAGGGCCTCTCACTAGCGTATCTCAATGTCAAAGATATGGCAGACATTGAATACCTCAAGGAGCAGGTCTATCAAATGGAAATGATGTGGGACGAACTTACCGGTATCATACACCATGCGCTAAAGGTTACCATCAGGAACAGACATAAGGAGCTCAATTGGCTAGTTAACACCTATTTGAAGTTCTACATATTCAGTGCTGAGAAAATTAACAAAAAGTTGGCAGTAGACAAAGGAGAGCCAAAGAAAATGGTGGGCAGCTTGATGAGTATACAGCTTGAAGCGCACAAGTTGATGAACCAATATATCAAAATGCTTCAACGTAAAAAGACCAACGTTGAGGAAAAACCACAATGGAGATCTTTCGATTCCCCACAGCCACTTCCAGAGAGTGAGCCAATGCAGGTTGAAAAGTTGGATCTAGACCATCTGGCAAAGGATGTGCCATTAGATAAGGATAATACATTGGCATTGTTATTAAAGTTCAAGGTATTGAGTGCCTATCAAATCTTCCCGACTGTTCCGTTCTGCGCTGTCGCCAACATAATATTTGTTGCAGGAAACTTGTGTGGTAAGCTATTCGCAGGAGTGACCAGTAGACAGGCCGAGATTTTAAGGGAACTCTCGAAGCGTATGGCCTAGGCTACAAGCTTATAGATAATGTTTGAAGGATATGAAGTTTATAAAGACTAGCTAGATCCATAAAGATATTCTAATACTAGCATAACTTTTACCGGTTCCCGTAATTATTGTGTGGGTCGGACCACCAATAGAGCGCAAACTACTGTAAAGTGCATGCATACAATAGCCGCCCAAGCATGTAAGTCACATGATCTAACAATGGCATTATTATGTTCAGTCCGTGAAGATAAAACAACAAATCGGGCGTGTGGTCTAGTGGTATGATTCTCGCTTTGGGTAAGCGAAGTTGCGGTTCACCGTGGCTTAACTACTAAACATGTGAGAGGCCCTGGGTTCAATTCCCAGCTCGCCCCCTTTTTGCCCGAGAGGCTATCGTATCTTTAGTCTGCGGATATTATGAAATAATTTTTTTGGAAAACCATCCTCAACCTTCCTTAAACTCCCGAGCGGAACATCCATCTTGACTGCAACAACATCAATATCTCTATCTTTTGGATGCAGAAGATGTATTCACGAAAGCGAACGTCTAGCGCTGTAGAACATAGCGCTCCTTACAGGAAGCCGGTAATTGCCCCATCAGTGGGAAACGCAAGCACATCGACTCAGAAGGTATGTTTATTGTGCGACGGACCGTTGCCTATTGAGTGCAGAAAACTAACTAGTTTATCAGGGAGCTTCTTTGCTGCAAAGAGTTAAATCTTTTTTCCATGGCGATGAGCGTCTCAGCCATCTGTCCCGGAGCGATGATGCAAGCTCGGATCAGAAGCTCTACCATGTTCCTGGTGGATTCTATGACGTAGATGCCAGGAATCCTGTGGTTAAGCTTCCTAGCGCATTAGCAGTGGGCACAGCTGAAAGTAGTGGCAACTTTAAAGCCACCTTGAGTGATGGAGAAGAAGATGAGCCTAATATATCAAATGCGAAGTTGGCTCAATTCTTTAGAGAAAAAGGTGATGCACCACTCACAGAGATTGAATACGAGGGTGTCATGTCATTGATCAAAAGGAGCCAATCAGTAGCTTCAACTCCCGACGGTAAAAATATCTTACCAAAGGAGGTGAGCGAACTAAGGGTACTTCGGTCAACTTCGGACACCACTTACACTCCTCTGAGAGCGCCATCTTACACACCAAAGTACGGTAACATTGCCCTACACAATACTAATTCTGCTGGAACCTCTACTCCACCTACAAGGCGCCGTGTGTTTGACTACTCAAGACTTCCATCACCATACAGAACAACTGTCTACAAGTACAGTGCCGCCAAAGTTCCATCGCAGGGAACAACAACCAGAAAGACAAGTGAGAATGCTGTTAGTAAGCCCGTTAAGAGTACGCATGCTCCCAAGAAATTGAGTCATACAGCATCTGCTTTGATATCTTTGCTAGATGGGGAGGGGAAAGCAGATATCTCTGAGAGCAGTGCGTATGCAAGCCTATCCAACCCATATTCTTCCCATATCTCTCATATGCACAGAGGCAGACCCTCATCTGCTGCTAAAACCATTGAGCCTTCAACAAAGCCTGTCAACACAGAGACAACGCCGATAACATCAACAGCATTAGAGGAGTTGTCAAATGCAAAGCAGGCCGTGCCTCCTCATGCTACACAACCAGTGTCCGGGTTTAAACCTTCCAGGCCTTCATCGCTGCGCGTTGAGGTGACTGTTGAAAAGTCGCCTGAAAAGTCGCCTCGGCAGCCTGTTCCACAGAGCTCTAAATTTAACTTTTCTTTCCAAAAGCCCAAAGACCACAATGTGGATACTTTGTCTGAGAAGCCACACACTATACCTGATGCAACCAGCACATTTTCGTTTCAACCTCTGGCCAAAGTAGAGGAATCTAATACCCACGGAGCTACTCTTAACGGGCCCATGGAGAATAACATATCGGGGAGCTCATTGCAGTCGAATGGGTCGTTCAATTTTTCTAATGGCATTCAGAAAGTCTCCCAAGTTCATAAAAGTGAAGATAAGCACAATACGACATCCCGCACCCCCTTTGCATTTTCCTTCTCGAAACCTGACTTACCCAAGGATGACTCCTCATTTGCAGAGAACACTGCAGCATCTGCCGAAGCGGTTCCGTTCCACTTTGACTTCGGAACCTTACCTGTATCTGGGATTGATCCTTCGAGCGTAGACGAAGAAAAGGTCAAACGCCTGAAATCGACCTTTACCTTTTAGCTCTCAACTAATCCGGTCGTTATCAATCGTGTAATTCTATACCTTAAATAGACTACTAACTAGCACGCAGTGTCCCATACAGGGCTTGCGTATGGTGCTAGGTCTCATTCGTTGTATTCTTTTGCTCTGCAGCTTTCCTTTGGGCCCATGCAGCGTAAGCCCTGCCGTTCGCAATCAACGGATTATCATGCTTGAAATAGTATGGGCCAGAGAGCGCTGAATATTGTCTCTTGTCTAAGTTATACACTCTTTCCATTTCTTCCTTATAGACGTCCTCGATAATTTTAACATCTCCCTCATCTATCTTCGTGTTGTTGGAGGCGGTGTATAAATCTGCATCGAATGGCCGAATGCAATTGCCGACATAGAAGAGGGTGGATGTGTGCCCCTCACCCAATTCAAACTCGGATTTGGGGTTACGCAACCGCCCTAGATGTTCCATAAGCCGCCGTGCTAGCTGCGGATGGTCTGGCTGCTGCTTTTGCTGATGTGGCCTGTCACTCTCTGTTTCCTCTCCACCCTGAGACGCCATAGATGGCCCAACAGAGTTTCGTGGCACGTCAATCCCTCCGTCTCATGGCTGGTTTTGCGTCGCAGTCCGGAATGGGGACAGTTATATACGCAGCAAACTGCAGATCGACCCACGCGGCCTGTGCCCACGACACACATTACCGTAGTCGCAGGCGCTTATGCTCACAAAAGAAAGCCCTGTATATAAGGTCCTAATTATATAGAGCTCTTACAACACTTTCTGTTTCATGAAGAAGGTGCGCAGGTGGTTGACCTGCCAGAAGCATGTGCCGCCAAGCACAAACAACGTCATGACCGCACACCATACAACCCACGAATTGGCGCTCTCGGACGCATCGCGGAATTGGGCCTCCCTCTCACGCACCAACCGCTGCTCGTTGCGGATCGCCTTCACCTTCTCGCCGAGCTGTAGCACGCGCGAATGCAGGTACTGCAGCTTGTCCTTCTTCTTGGGATCCAGCAGTAGGTCCGATCCGATCTCAAAGTCAAGCGTGATCTTTGTCTTGGTGCGCGCCATCCACCCCTGGAACTGCGGCTGAACGCAAACCTTGTGCTCGCCAGAGTCAACCGCGTTGAACGTAGTTGTACCGTACGCCGGCAATTTCTGGTGCATAACACGGTGGTTGTCGTCAAACACCTCCTCTATGTCGATCATCATCATTAGTTCACCGTCCCGCATGTCCCGGTACGTTCCAGACTGGGAGTCGTACGATTGCACGTTGTACTTCAGGTTCAAAACCGCATCTTTCATTAATTCACTGTGGAAGCACTTACGGTCTCCACCATTGACATAGAAGTAGAACCCACTGACCTGCAACGGCAACATGCCGAGCACCAGTACCTGTAAAAATGTCTTCAAGTTCATCCTGGAAGCCTTCAGCGCCTGATCGATCGATATACTGAGATTCCAGGGGGAACAAGATCTTCAATTCGGTGTCCATATCTGGTTCGCTGTTCGAATTTTTTTTTACTTTCCAGGTACAGCCTGGAGGAAAGCATCAGGTTGGAGGCTTGGAGGCGGGGAAGGGGCGATGGCAAATCGGTTGTTGCAGGATCCATTCAGTGTACTGAAGGAATACCCTGAGACGCTAACATATACGTTTGAAATCCCGCTGCAATGCGATTGTCTGGAGTTCAGCCCAGGCGGTGACTACCTGGCAGTTGGATGCTCCAACGGGTCTCTGGTGATCTACGACATGGATACGAAGAAGCCTATTTCGGTGCTGGGAAACCATGGGGGCGGCCATGTACGAGCGGTGCAGTCGGTGGCGTGGTCGCAATGTGGACGGTACCTATGGAGCAGCTCGCGGGATTGGAGAGTGAAGATGTGGGACCTCGCGGCGGTGGGGCGGCAGAACCAGGAGTACATGTTTGATGGGCCGGTTTGGATGTGCCGGGTGCTGGCGGGCCCGCAGCCGCGGTGCATAGCGACGGTGGTGGAGGAGCGGTGGGCGCTGCTGGTGGACTTCTCGGCAGGCGCAGCAGACGTTCGAGAGGTCCGCGACCCGGCAGAGGACGCTGCGGAGGACCGGGGGAACACGCTCGTGACGTGCCTGCACCCGCGGGCGCAGGATGTGGTCATCACCGGGACGTCAAAGGGGTGGGTCGTGATCTACCGCCTTCTCGCGGACGGAGGGTTCCACGCGCTCCACAGCGAGTTCATCAGCAACTGCAACATAAAGAACATCGAGGTGGCGCCGTACGGCGAGCGCATGGCAATCAACTGCTCGGACCGCACCATCCGGCAGTACGCGCTGGTTCTGCATGACACGTCCGCGTCACTGCAGCTGGAGCACAAGTACCAGGACGTCATAAACAAGCTACAGTGGAACTCGGTCGCTTTTAGCAACCATGCAGGCGAGTATCTGGTTGCCTCGGCACATGGATCGTCGGCGCACGACCTCTATGTGTGGGAGACCGCGTCGGGCACGCTAGTGCGTGTCCTGGAAGGGCCGGAGGAGGAGCTGCTCGACATAGACTGGAACTACTACAACATGTCCATCGCGAGCAACGGTCTGGAGTCCGGCAATGTCTACGTGTGGTCCATCGTCATCCCACCCAAGTGGAGTGCACTCGCGCCGGACTTTGAGGAGGTGGAGGAGAACATAGAGTACCGCGAGAAGGAGGATGAGTTTGACCAGCTCGACGAATTGGGACATCAGTTGGAACAGGACGAAGCCGAGGAGGTCCACATCGATCTGCGTACGCGAGACCGATTTGATGTTCGCGGGAATGACCTTGCAGTGCAGCGCTTCATTATTCCGACAGACTACGAAAGCATTTTACTGATTAACCGCATGCAAGAGGACCACGCGGACAGGCAGTCTACGTGAAGACGCCCTCTAAGAATAGAACACGAACGCGGCCGCGCGAACGTGCCACTGCGTGTGCTGCCGTGGACCGCCATTGTACATAGCATTTTATACCGTCTATAAGACCATCAGCTTTCCAAGGTTTCTTGATGCTACCGTAAGCGTATTGCATCCTTACAGCAAAAAAAATCTTAGGCGTAGAAGTATGTAACAAAACATGTATATTTTGATCAGTGACATTTGAAGTGTGCTTCGGGGCTAGGTGAATAGAAAGTCAGGAGGAACTATGGAGGGTACTGGGAGCCCATTTATGGATAATACGCCATCATCGTCGCCCATCAAGAAGTCGCAGTCGGCCAACCGGGTTGCAAAGAGGCCAATATCCGGCTCTTCTTCAGCTTCATCGCTGCTTTCGTCGCCCGTCAGGCGACCAAGGTCGAGCAACACATATACGGATCGGCTTATGCCTAACCGCACCAACATGGACCTGAATACTGTGCTGTCGATCGGGTGCACTTCAAGTTTGACGTATGTATCGGCTGCGACATCTGACAACCAGCTGGAGTTCCAAAAGGAACGACAGGCTCACCAGACTTTCGATACCATCTTGAAGAATGAGCTGTTTGGCGACCGGCTGTCGCAGGATGCAGACGCGAACGAGGACAACATCGAGAGAATCCATTACACTGCGTCACGCAGTGCCGAGGGGCCCAGTACGCCCCCGAAGTCAAATTCATCAGACCACTCGACCTCATCTGCACCGACCACGCCCAAGAGACTGACATTTGCGGGTGGAGATGGGCTCCAGAGGCCAATGTCTAATAACGTGCGTGCAGCGAGCCTGCTCACCTATAGAGAGCGGAACGGGACACGGAACTCGACGGCGTCGCTAATTCACAACCAGTTTCTCAACTCTGTCTCTCCAGTGCGTCCTGACACGCAGCGCCTGCTGCTCTCACCGGGGAAGAAACTGCGAGAGATCGCCAAAGTGCCATATCGTGTGCTGGACGCACCATCTCTTGCCGACGATTTTTATTACGACCTCATAGACTGGTCGAGCACAGACATGCTTGCGGTTGCCCTAGGGAAGACTGTCTTTTTGACTGATGATAATAGTAATGAGGTTGTACAGCTCTGCGAAACGGATGACGAGTACACGAGTTTAAGCTGGGTAAATTCAGGTTCACATTTAGCAGTAGGCCTTGGCAATGGCCTGGTGGAATTGCACGACGTGGTAAAACAGAAATGTATAAGGACTCTCTCTGGGCATCTAGATCGTGTGGCGTGTTTGTCTTGGAACCAACATATACTTTCTTCTGGAAGTAGGGACCACAAGATACTCCATAGGGATGTGAGGATGCCAGAACACTATTTTGAGACGGCCAATACACATTCCCAGGAGGTTTGTGGGCTGAAGTGGAACGTAGATGAAAATAGGCTGGCTTCAGGCGGAAATGATAACGTTGTATATGTCTACGATGGACCGTCAAAAAAACCAGTGCTTAAATTTACGGAGCACAACGCTGCTGTGAAGGCCATGGCATGGTCACCACACAGGCGAGCTACATTAGCTACGGGCGGTGGTACTGCAGATCGCAGGCTGAAGATTTGGAATGTAAACTCCGGCGTTAGACTTAATGATGTGGATACAGGTTCTCAAGTCTGCAATATGGTCTGGTCTAAGAACACGGATGAGATAGTGACATCTCATGGCTATTCGAAGTTCAATTTAACTCTATGGGATTGCCCTACATTGGAGCCACTGGCTGTATTAAAGGGACATAGTTTTAGAGTCCTACATTTAACTCTCTCTACAGATGGGACGACAATCGTCTCCGGGGCGGGTGACGAAACGTTAAGATATTGGAAGCTCTTCGGTAAATCTAAATTTGGTAACCAGTCAGACTCTGTTCTAACTTCTGCGTTTAGCAAGCTAAGATAATATATAATATACTCCTAACTATAACCCAGCCGGCATACATTGGTTAACCTATCAATTCAGTTTGCAGGCGGTATGTAACATTAAACTTATTCAATGGCACTGTATTGGCATCAGCTCCACTTTAAATAACAATGAGGCATTCACTAGTATAATGGTCCCCTAGCTATTAGCTCAGATCGCTTCCCATGGGGTGCACTTTTCCAATGGTCAGACTTCTTCGAGAGCGGAGATCAAGCTACTGTAAATAATGGCCTCGCAGTTGTCCTAAATTAGCCCATTATGGGCCTTTTTGTTTATAACTATACAGAATTCAAAGCTTGCAGAATTACTCTGATGTTTGGGGCATGTCACTCACATAACCATTGTTCAATTAAAGTACTTAAATACTAACAAGAATAATACGATCAATTGTTAGCAGGATCATATCTAACAACAAACACTGAGTCATACATATAAAACAACTATAATCGGTATAATCTGTAAAATACCGAAAAGGGTATTGATTCAGCTTAGAAAAGCTTTTGTCAGTTCACCTGCGAGATAGTCAGCTTCTACCTTCCACCTTAGAGGATATAAGTTCGTGACTGTGTACCTAATTCTCGTCTCTTCATTATATGTATCTTCGCGAGCCCTGACCCGGAAATCATACTCGTTCATCTGTACGCTCTGGGTTACTTTCTGGAACTTTTCTGGATCAGTGTTCTTGAGCTCGGTTAATGTATTTGCATCCATGCTCAGCAGCTTTTCAGCCTGGTCGTTAAAAAGCGTGATCCATATTTGAGAGGTCTCGTCAAGAATCGAAGCCGTAAGCATATACCGCCACTTAGGAGCTGGATGATCCACCTGACATTTTTCGCATCTCCAGGTACCATCCGTTTGCTCTATAACTTTCTTTTGACAGCCTTCAGTAGAGCAAGCGGGATACGCAAAATTGTCAACCTTCAAGAAGTTGACCGCACCTCTTACGTTAAAGTAGTCACCTTTATCGCTTCTTCCTAGGTTATCATCCTTTGCCTTCCCAATAGTTATGCGATCGGCTACATACCGCATACTATTCCGGTCACCACCCTCCATTTTTAGCGAATGGAATGTTGTACTAGTGCCCTTGCTGCTGTACCATCCTTTTATCGCATAAGCCTCAGGTATGTCAGGATTTGGATGAAGCGTACTGGAAAAGCCCATCGAAAGCGACTTTCCACCAAAGTCTGTAACACGAACACTTTTGACCGCGATGACAGACCCTTCAGGCAAGTTAAAATCAACTGCTTGCTCATTCCATAGACCTACATTAACAGAATACCCAGTTTCATCAACAATTACAATATCCCTCCTGTTGAACTTTTTCCCAGATTTTGCAATCATCTCGAATGGTGGGTTCACTGTCTGGATTACACCTAGAATATCCACATTAGAGTTTGCCTCCATACTTGATATTTGGTCTAGCTTGATGAAACTGAAATTCATCTTTGGCACGTCAGCGGCTTCAAAACACTCTTCAACAACAGTATCCCTGTCCAGCTGCAGTTCATACGGATGTTTCAAATTGGAAAATTGAGGCTTTGCTGGCTGTATCCTTGCTTTAGACACATAGTATACTTTTCCTTCCTGCAATATCTCAAAGTACTTTAGAGCATTGTCATTAAATGCTGTCGCCCTTATCTCACCCGACGTATCTAGGAAGTTAACGTTAAATAACTTGCCCTCCCCCCTCTGGTTATGCCAGGTTTTGATATCCCCTTTGAAGGACACCCGCGCCTTAATCGTCCACATATTCTGGTAAGGAGAGAGCTGTTCAATGGCAAATATTGGCTTTGTTTTCTGAGAGCCGCTACCCATAAACTGGTTACTCTGCTGTTGAGCCTGCGCAGAATGCATCTGTTGCTGTTGTTGTTGTTGTTGCTGCTGCTGCTGCTGCTGCTGTTGTTGTTGTTGTTGTTGTTGCTGCTGCTGCTGCTGCTGCTGCTGCATTGATGTTGTGCGTGAGGCGATGGCAGGAGAAGGCGACATGTCTCTGTCAATAGTACCCATGCCATCGAAGTTTATCACCTCGTTGGCGTGTGCTGCAAAATATGCGTCAATAAACTCAGTGTGCGGATTCACAGAAGCATCCCGCTGTGTAATTTCGAAGTCATCTATGATCAAAACAAATTTCTTCTTCTCCTTGATAACCGCAGGCTCACCCGTCAACACGCGGAAGATGTCTCCTCTCTTCAAGTTGTGGGTGAGCGCCTTCTGCGATGCATCACCGCGGAGCAGCGCCTTCATATGATAGACCCCATCGTTAATGAGAATCAGGTTTTTCTTGCTTGTCGCTACTTGCTCCGCCTTTTTGGTTTGCGAGCACTGGTACTGCCCCCCAACGGGGTTCTCATACCGAGAACGGTCCTTGAAAATGGTGGCTAGATCTCCTGTGGTTATTCCCGTGTTCATAGTCATAGTGCTCATAACCATCCAGCGAATTACCGAGAGTTGATCGAACTTTTTAACTTTAGCCTGTGGCCAGGGTGTGTGGCGAAGGGCCAACTTCGCCACTGATGTTATTAACTGTGAAAACTTCGCGTTTGGCGACTTTTCGTTATTATATAACATCCATACATCTCGAAAATTTGTTAATATTTGTACCAATATCTGGCAGAAAGCGAAATGGCGGAGTAACGCTTCGGAAACATAATTGATAGGTGAAGTAACATCTAAGGCGTTCACATAGGGACTTCCAATACTCAGTAGATTATCGTATGACTGGCACTGTGGTAAAATGAAGATTACGACGTTTGAAATTCAACAGGACTTTGGCGAATGTATCGATGATGTGTCAAGAGGCTACAGTGATCACGAGGAGATATACATTAACATTATCCCAAACGTCGATACAACCATCGAGAAGAGAGTCACGATTGTAAAGCATGGAGAAAGTGTTGAATTTGATGCTGGCGAGGGTAATACGTTTAGGCGAGTCAGCAGCGACATCTACGAAGCGAGGTTTGGTCGTGATAATGTGACTTGCCGGTTCAAACTACCTAGCAAGGAATACAGCGGCAAAGTGCGCAGCTCCCTCGCAACCGAGAGCAGAAACCTGACGGCCCTCGCGGTAACACAGCACCCAGAAGCACAGTATGCCATCGGTGATACTGAGGGCCGGCTTACACTCCATAATGCCGAGTTTTCGGACTGCAGGAGCCTTGACGGACACAGCGGGCATATAACATCGCTGCATTATTTCCCAAGCGGAAAAGTGCTACTGAGCGCTTCCATTGATATGCAGCTGAAAATATGGTCTGCAGCGGACGGTACAAATCCCAGAACGCTCTTCGGCCACACTGCCCCCATAACCGGGTGTGGCCTTATAGAACGGGGGCGTAATGTCCTATCTTCGTCTAAGGATGGGTCCGTCAGACTGTGGGAATGCGGTAGTGGAAGCATGTTGCGTGCATTCCACCGACGCGACAGACATTCCGATGGTGTCAATGCATTGCAGGTGCTAAATGTGCAGTCTCATAGTCATAACGGTCTAGGTAATCCCCTAGAATTCGGTACGGAAGACAAAGCCTTTATAGCCGGCCATGCCTCAGGTGTCCTAACGTACCACGATGTTTTTACGAAACAGCAGCTGGCAGAGCTTCCTAGCGAATTTCAGGCTGCATGCACAACGCTGGCCACTACAAACTCCTATTTTGACGAGGCCTCTCCGTTTTATATATACGCGGGATACGAGAATGGTTATGTCGCACAATGGGATCTAAGGAATCCTATTAAATCTGTTGGCCACGTAATCATTGATGAGGGAAATCCAGTAAACACACTAATCCATCATGACGGCAAGATCTACTTGTCGTCCGGGTTTGATTGCCATTGCGAACTGGCGCTTGGTGAGGGGGATTCTACGACAGCTACATTTTTGGTCTCTAGGGATTCCACAGTATCTCAATACCTATCTGATCCAATGGCTGGCGCCGTTTGGGCTGTTGGTTCACGCTCTTTCTGCGCTAAGTACTCGTAGTGACTAGTGCATTTGGTCGGCATTAAGGTTACCCGGATAAAAAGCTCTAAATGCACATGTCTTTGAAGTATAGTTCTCCACTACATATCTCCTGGACACAAGCCAATGTAAGGCAATGGATCGTCATGATGAGATTCTACAAATGTTTTTCGATGAGGAATTTGTCCCGCAGGCATACCTAGATATATTGCTTTCATCCGTTGATCGGCCATTGAACGAACTGCAGCAGATTTCCGCATCTCTACTTTATAGATTGGAATACTATACCGGAGTCTTGACGAAAGATCTGGAAGATACCATAAGAAGGTTGCAAAAGCCAGCCGAATTGTTGAACTATTCAGTCACCAGCGATGATATTGGGAATATGAAGACCACGAGGTTAGAGTATTATATGGATACACTGGCCAATTCTGTACAATCCCTGGAGGTGGATGTTGGAAAAATCAATACGGAACTCGCGCAGTTAGACGCCAGCTATGAGACTAGCACGCAAAGTGTGGCCAAGATCACGCAACTGGAGCTGGTAAAGTCGCGACTGCAAGATGTGCTGAGTGTGTTCCAGCAGTTACAGATAATCTTGCGAATCTCAGTTGGAGAGAAGGAGGGGGCACTCCAAAATGTGGATGTGAATGAATTTACCGTTGCATTGGATACACTGAGGGACACAATTATTAAGAAACTGGAAGAATGCCTGGAATCTGAAACTGCGACAGAAAAGAACGATGAACTTTTGTCAAGAATCGATTCTTTTACTGCCTTAAAGGTGGTTTTCAAGGGATTCAACAAGTTTTATCCAGTTTACCTGCAGTTTGCAAATAAGATACAGAAGGCAAAGGAGCATTACTTGTCTCAAAAAGTGGATGAAAATATCTGATTCTAACCGAATTCATATAGAAAAACCTGGTTCCTTCCATTAGCAGACTATGACCATTAAAAATCTATATACAGTATCCAAATGAAGATCCGTCATTGGTCATCATACAGCTATAACTTTCGTAACACTTCGTGTAGAATTAAACGTCCTTATTAATATACGTCTTGGCAGACGATTTCGCACTGGTGGGAGAACCTTGCAGTAGAGGAGTCGATATATGAGAGAAACCGCCCACAGCTCCGCCAACCAACGTTGGAACCATGGTTAAAGATGCTATTAGTGAATGCTCGTCATCAAAGGATTGATAGTCTGACGACTCGTGGGACCATTTCCGGATAATATTCACGGGGTTTAGGTATGTGGCCATTCCGCTTTTCGAACTCTCTTTGAAGTTAAGCATCTCTGACCGGGCCTTTTCAAATGCCTCATATGCCATAAGGTCTGATGCCTTCGAGGTTTCCATATGCGAATCCATATCTTCGTTATTGCTTTTCTTGCGGCCTCTCAAGAATTTCAAACCAAAGATATGCTGGATAATATGCATCAAGCGTTTTGGATACAGCTTCAACGCCCATTCATCGGGACAAATGCGGATAAGAGCACCCCACGGTATTGAGAGCATACCACATAGTATACTAGTCACCCACATACCTGGAGTTAAAGGCTCAATGGAAAATGCAGCACCTCCGAAGCACATTATTAGAACCTGACATATTCCTATGAGAAGTAAGATCGTTAAGAAATAGTAATTGCGTCCTAAATCTTGGAAAAAGTTTAGATTTCTGGCAGTAATCCTCTTTCTCCAGTCTGAAATCCCATCTGCCTCGTCAAGTTTACGAGTCACAATCAGTTTGAAAAACTGCAACCAGACAAAAGTATTAAACGTTAGCGTATCCAGGCGTTTCTGATCACGCCCAGTGAAGGGTACTTGATGTGGATAAAATAGCTTTCTTCCACCATAATGTAGAACGAAGGCGATGATAAGTTGCAGGACGGCCTGACCAAGAATCATCTTCCAAGTAGAAACTGCAATTAGCGGTGAGTCACGGCCTGTCGGTATCCTTTCCAAAATATGAGGGTCCGGCTTGTCAGTTGCCAATGCCAGGGCAGCCAACGTATCCATAATCAAATTAACCCATAATAGCTGAACAGCAGTCAGAACGGGATTTTCCTCGGTAGAAGTCACAGCCGTGACGCAAGTTAACGTCACTGCTGTTATATTGACCGTAAGCTGAAACTGAATGAACTTCTTAATGGATAGGCTGACGCATCTGCCCCACTTGATTGCATTCACAATTGAAGTGAAGTCGTCTGTCATTAGGATAATATCAGAAGCCTCTCTTGCCACACCAGTTCCAGATATCCCCATTGAAAAACCGACATCCGCCAATGTTAAAGCTGGCGCATCGTTGGTACCATCACCAGTTACTGCGACAACCTCATTCATCTTCTTCAGGATATCAACAAAAATACGCTTGTCTTCTGGGGAAGATCTCGCAAGTACCTTCAGTTTTGGCGCAGCATCCATCATCTGGCGTCTGCTCAACTTTCTGAAGACCGGACCCTCCATGGCGCATTCGTGGTCTGCATACTCCGATTCGGATAGAATTCCACAGGCTCTTGCTATCGCTCTACCCGTCGTTATATTGTCGCCGGTAATCATCCGTACTGTCACGCCGGATTGTTGGCAATTTTTGACAGATTCTTTAACCCCCGGACGCAGTGGATCATGAATTCCCACAACACCATCTAATATCAAGCCACTGTTATTGTTGGTTATAATAGATGGCCGGTCAGTAGCCGTTGGTACATATTCGTCTCCAAGCAACAGGTCCGGAGAAGCAGTTGAGGGATCGCTAGCATCCCGCAACTCTGCAGGGGGCCACGAAGAGATATCCGTAAAATCTTTATGGGCTAATGAGATTGTCCGCAAGGCATCGCTCGCTAGATTATTAATCAACCCAAAAATTTCCCCATGTTTCTGGGGCGATAATTTGATAACGTCATCATTAGACGATCTCATATAATGGCAACTTTTAAATATAGTCTCTGAGGCACCCTTAATGAAAAAACGGTAGTTACCGTCAACAAGCCTCACAACCAGGCCAGCCCATTTGCGCGAACTTTCGAACGGTATCATCTGGACTATCGATGCAATTCCGATATGGTGTGGGTCATCCCTTAATGCCTGCAAGCTTTCCAACCCCAGTGACCCCTTAGCTAGGGAAAGTAATGCTGCTTCAGTTTTGGAGCCAATGAAAAATTCTGCAGACTGAACACTGGAATCCTTAGGAGCTGGATATTTAGGTTTATTGTTTCTGGACCATGGGAACAATGAGCGGCGCGGCTTATGGTATGGATTCTCAGTGATGACGGGATCCGCGACTTGTTTGTTCTCGAACGCTGTCGAATTCAAAGCGATGTTAGCAAGTATATCATTCAAAGTGTGCTGCGACATGTCCTGTCGAAGTGCATCGCTCTGAGCACAGTTGGAATCCTCCGATATATCATCAAAATGCGAACTACCTAGAAAGCCTTTGACCACTACCATCTTATTCTGTGTCAGGGTACCCGTCTTATCAGAGCAAACAGTCGTGGCCGATCCCATAGTTTCACATGCTCGGAGAACCCTTACTAAATTGCCATCTTTCGTCATGCGTGTGGTTGCAAATGCTAATGCCAATGTAACCGCCAGTGGCAAGCCCTCGGGGACAGCAACCACGATCACGGTAACGGCAGTGATAAATATATCCATAAAACGGGAGCCCTTTCTCGCGGAGGGTAAATCGTGGTATAGCCTGCCCTTTGGGAGATAGGACAAGAACCTGAGAAAGAGGACGACGAAAAGAAGAAATGCAGCGACAGATCCGTAGATCGATATATCGTCAGCCAGCGTATTCAGGCGCTCCTGGAGCGGTGTGGTCTCCGGCTCGCTTTTCAAAGCCAGCATCATTTTCCCATGCACGGAGTGGGGCCCAACCGCGGTGACAACTGCGTGGCCAATACCCGACAACAGTTTCGAGCCGGATATCAGCATGGGATCGGGCACCAGGCTGTGGCCATTGTCGCTCGAACCGATGTCCGCAGACGGGTTATCCGCAGCCACCGTGCGGTACACCTGCAAAGACATCGCCAGGGAGACCTTCTTGATTGTATCTGACTCGCCCGTGATCCCCGATTCGTCGCACTCGCACTTTCCTTCAACGAGGATGCAGTCCACGGGCACGACGTCTCCAGTTTGCAAGCTCAGGAGATCGCCAACCAGCAGATCGTGCACCGAAATGACGTGCTTGTCCCCATTGCGCACCACTACCACTTCCGTGTCTTCTTTTTTGCGATTGAGACGCGCAAACTGCCGTTCTTTCTGGTAGTCGTTAGCCGCGGTAACAAGCACCACCACCGCGACCGCCGCCATGATAGCCAGGCCCTCGACATAGTCAACCTGCGCCATCGGCGTTCCGTCGTCGTCCAGCTCCGGCGGCTGCCCAATTGCTTCGTACAGTCCCAGAGAAAACGATATCACTGCGGCAACCATAAGCACGATCATCGTCTTGTCCTTGAAGGCCTCCCACATCAGGCGCAGGAAGCCGCGCGCGGTCCGCTCCGGGACGCGGTTGGCCCCAAACCTCCGGCACCGCGCCGTCTCGCGCACTTCTTCGTCCGCGAGCGCCAGCCCATTTTTTTTGTCGGTCTTCAGCGCGTCGCACAGCCCATTCTCGCTGTGCCCAAAGAGCGCACAGTAGGCGGCGAGCGACTTCGGATTGTGCAGCTCGCTCAGCTGCGTCGGCGTTATCGTGAACTCGGGCGCCAGTTGCCGGCTCGACCGCCGGCCTGGTCCCTGGTTCTCGGGGTTCGGATCGGTAGTCATGGTTGATACGGGCTCTCACCGGTATGTAGAATTCAGCTCTTTTTCAGCCCTGGTCTTGATGTAAAATTCAATGAGCAGAGCGAAAAAAAATCGAGTTAGGGACTGGGGTTCTTCAGCTATCTCGGGCTTCGTCTTGTAGGTGGCTGTGTAGCGTCCCCCTCCTACGTAAAAGTAAGGTCTTGGCACAGGTGGCTGGGTAGGTAGTCGCAGCTCTGATTGGCACACGATCTCTTACGTGCGGACTCTGCAGCACAGGGCCAGCCTATATACGCGCTACAGAAACCAGCCGGGAAGAGCCTGCGCCCTCCCGATGCCAGCGAATAGATGCTGCCAGGAGTTCTCGCGGCGCGCCGCTGGCGGTTCTCCGACCTGAGTTAACCGGCAGCCAGCGGCATGCATGCAGTTTGAGCATGCCCAGCGCTGCATAGCCGGGACCATGTTCACCTACGCGAGGTTCTGCGCGTGCTTTGCCGTGTGTGGGACTGGTAGGGGCTAAGCCACCATTCTGAGGTTTGACACGGAAAGAGCCCCGGTAGTGACATCACGTGACCGCACACTCGGTACGTTTTCATCGCGAGGGCTCTGCGCTGGCCAGCGCCAGTAATAGCGCGAAGGCAATGCCGCACACAAAGGTAGCCATCTCGCTGAACAGCAAGACTGGCGTGCCGCTGGTGTTCGACCTCGACGACGTCAGGCGGATACGGGGGCTGGGCGTGCTCGGTACGCTGTGTGGCTCACTGCCGACCGCCGCGCAGCAGAACCTATTTCTCACGGTGCCTCTGCGCCTGATGCTCGAGGACGCGGTGTGGCTGGTGCTCTCGGGGCACGCGTACTTCTCGTTCGATGACAAGCTCCTGGTGCAGGCGGCGGGCTCGCTGACAGCCGCCGAGGTTTGCAGGTGGAGGCAGGACACGGAGCGGGGGCTCGAGCAGCAGCGGGAGCTGCGGCGGCGGGAGCAGCAGCTCAAGCTAGCGGCCCTGCACCGCACTGCGGACGAGACAGACACCCAGCGGCGGCTGCTCGAACAGAGCCTCTTCCTGGAGACCGAGAATTGCTCCAAGATGATCGCGGCCGCCGAACCTGCCGGGCTCCAACTCGCGATTCTGCGGGAAATGGTGGCGCAGCACCTGGATCTGGGCAACTATCTGATTTATCGGTACCTGCGCGAGGAACAGTACTTCCTGTCGGCGGGCGGCCGGTTTGGCGCTCGGTATGTTGCCTATCCTGGAGATCCTCTTCGTTATCACTCCCATATGGCTGTGCAGCCTGCCATGGACTACTACAACGAGTCCCTAGATCTGCTGCACGTGGTCGGGGGCGGCCGTCTCGGCACAGGGGTGAAGAAACTATGGGTCGTCGGCGGCGTGCGCTATCGCGAGGCTGAGGCGGCTGCAACAGCTGAAGAGCAGATCCCGCCCCCTGACACGTTGGATCGTCTGCTCGCTACCAGCCCGCCGGTTTCGGTGTTTTCAATAGAGTGGTCGGGCTTCGGTTAGCGCGGCCCGTGGCCGGCGACTGGACTTGCCAAGTACGGCGAGAATCAGCACGGCCGGTAGATTTGCACTATTTACTTTCATAGTCATTCTGATGCATTGCCAGAAGCACCTGCGTACTGGGTGGCACCGGTGCCCGTCCGCCGCGCTCACGTGCTCTGCCGTGTGCATTGTCTATCCCAGCAGCAGACCACACTGCATAACTGGCAACATGGCCGAGCGGTTAAGGCGAAAGATTAGAAATCTTTTGGGCTATGCCCGCGCAGGTTCGAGTCCTGCTGTTGTCGTTAATCCGCGATAGTTTAATGGTTAGAATTCGCGCTTGTCGCGCGCGGGATCGGGGTTCAATTCCCCGTCGCGGAGATTTTTGCACATCACATCGAGACGGAAGGCGTCACCCAGGTGGGGCAGTCTGGCTGGAGCAGCGGCTGAACGCGCAAAAAATTAAATGAAACGGACAGGAATTGAACCTGCAACCCTTCGATTGCAATTTCCGGAAAATCCAGGATCTAACTGGAGTCGAAAGCTCTACCATTGAGCCACCGCTTCATCTATGCATGTCCGTCGCGACGTCCACATATAGAGGCGAGCCGCATTCCCGAATGCGTCCGGAAGCGGGGTGTCTGCATATGTGGCAGCAGCGGGTCTTGCGTCTGCCTAGTGCAGGCAAAGCCGAGAGCATTTCGGGTTCGACCGTGCCGAGTGAGTCTGGGCACCAGGCACCGAATATAGTGCCGGGTGCGTCATGGTGGTGGATGCCCATCTCGCTGGCGGGGTGTAGCGAAATGGCGATTGCACGGTAACCAAGCAGAAAGCTCCCCTGCTCGCGATTGCTTGCCATGTTTTGTGCAGTATGTCGATTTCTTGCTCATGTGCCGTCCTGCGCGCCTATTGGGCCCGTGCAATCGTTGCGCCGGACCATAGCGCTACGGCGGGCACCTGCGTAAATCGGTGGCAACACGTTTGGTCGGCGTGCAACAAAATGCTTTGCCACCGGGTTGACACCAGCGTTGGCAGTGGCGACGCCCGGTGTGGGGTGGTCGCGGTGCGCGGCCCCGAAAGGCGACGTAGACACGCCCAGCACCGGCCGCTCATGCCACATTCATGCGGCTGGCGCGGTGCGCACCGCGCCCCACAGGGCACTTGGCGTTAGTCGCATTCCCCCCCCGCGGGCGCGCGGTTTCACGCAAAGGAACAATTCTCACCACTCCTGCTTACCCAAGCATCGAAGCCTGAGCTTGATTACGCCATAGGCGGCGGACCCATCCGATTTGCGGAAAGGGGCCGTGCCTGGCCGCCTGCCGCAGAGACAGCCCGCTATCCGGCCCTCGGAGGTGCAGTCTTGACTCACAGGGTCGCGGAACAGCGGATATTGTGGGGAGACCTCACCTGCCAATTTCACTGGGCGCAACAGAAAAGCACCGTAGCGCAACTGATATAAGGGTCTACGCGCCGCCAGGCCCCAGCCGGCAGAGCACAATGCGCGGCCGCAACCCCATCTCCCCCGACAACCAGCGGCTCCTGAACAAAATCGTGCACCAGCTCGCCACCTCGCTGCAGCGGCAGATGGTCGAGTTCGTGGACATCCTGCTGGACGGGCTCACCGCCGCGTCCACCAACAAGCGCAACCTCGTCGCCTCGCTCGTGCGCGGCACCGAGATCCCCATCTTCGACGAGGACGACCGCATGGTCTACCGCGACCTCGGCTTCAACGACCTCGTCGGCATCGTCCACCTGCGAAACCTCGTCCTCGAGCTGCGCGGCCCCGCCAAGCCCGACGCCCCCGACCCCGCCTACGTGCCCCGCGTCCTGCGACAGCTCGACCTCGTGCGCGACTACTTCGTCTACCTGCTGGAGTGCCTCGGCTCCTACCTCGAGCTGCCCACCTGCACAGGCACCTACCGCGCCACGCTCGTGGAGCTGCTGCCCTGCTTCGAGCTTTTCTTCGCCGACATGCGCTCGTTCAAGCGCATCGCCGCCCAGCTGCTGCACGATGCCCGCGAGACCGGCGCGTCCGACAGCTCCACCTTCGCCGTCGAGGACTCGGTGCTGCTGGAGATCGAGGCGCTGGAACGCCGCAAGCTCCAGTTTCGCGGCCTGGTTGCCGGCCTCGACGTCCGGCCCTGCTGACATTCTGCAGCGCTGCAGCCGGGAGTTTCACCCTGGCACAAATATAATGCAAATCAATCATATGTGTAACAATCGTATAAATGAACGCCCGCACCACGCACCGCGCCGGCCTCCTGCCTCGCCGATCCTCTGCCAGAGCCCAGCTGGAGCGTCGCATCTTACAGTTCCCAATGCAGAAAAAGGTAAACAGAGTGCAGCTTCAATCTTGAAGTGAAAAATTCCACAAAGCCTGTACAATAGCGGAAGGCCAAAAGGATTTCCATTCATAAAACGTTTTGGTGCTACGGACAAGGCTAGGCCAATCGCAGCTTGAAACAGCGTGGGTTACCAGTTTGGCTAGTGCAGGGAGAGATTCTCGTTGCAAAAATAACAGCGCAGGTTTTTAAATACCTGCAGGCTGGGATTGGGAGCGGAAAGGGCATCTTCGCTGTGAAAACGCACTGTGGAGCGGTCTGGCACAGAGGCGAGGATCATGGTGGACACGAAGGAGCCGCGGCTCAGTGCAAGCAGGTCGATGCTGCTGCTCTCGTCGCCGTCGAGGCTCAACGTGGTGTCGTCGGACTGGTCGAAGGTGGAGAAGCACAACAAGGTGATGAAGCCGCGGGCTGCGCACGGGTCGCTGTCGAACGTGACGAACGTGGCGCACAGCGCGGGCGGGGGGATGCAGCGGACGAAGTTGACGCAGGCGGTGCCGCCGCTGCTGCGAAAGAGCTCGTCGTACTTCAAGGAGGAGGCGGTGAAGGAGGCGGCGGCGGAGGAGCACGGGTCGCAGACGTACGCGTCGTCGGACCGCTTCATCCCCGTGCGGAACAAGGGCACGGGGGCGCGGTGCGACGAGGAGGCGGAGGACCAGGACGTGTCGCCGCCGCCGAACGCGTCGCCGTCGACGCACCTCAAGGCGCGCACGAAGATCGTGTTCAAGCAGAACATCGCGGAGGCGTGCGGGCTCGACATGTCGCAGCGGATCTTGCAGTACCTGCCGCAGCCGCCGCAGGCCTCGGTCAAGCGGACGATATACTCGATCGGGAGCCGCGCGGAGCGCTACAGCGCGGGCGCCCAGCCGCTCAGCAAGTTCACGCGCCTCCGGAAGATCAACACGAACCCGGAGCGCATTCTCGACGCGCCGGGCTTCCAGGACGACTTCTACCTCAACTTGTTGAGCTGGTCCAAAAAGAACGTGTTGGCCATTGCCTTGGACCAGAGCATCTATCTATGGAACGGCGAGACCGGCGAGGTCAGCTTGCTCACCGAGTTCGAGACCGAGACGATCACGAGCGTCGTGTGGTCGAACGACGACTGCCACATCTCGATTGGCAAGGACGACGGCAACACCGAGATCTGGGATGTGGAGACCATGTCCCACGTGCGCACGATGCGAAGCTCGTTGGGCGTGCGGATTTGCTCGCAGGATTGGCTAGACACGGTCGTTTGCATAGGCGCCAAGAGCGGGGAGATACAGGTGAACGATGTCCGGGTGAAGGACCACATCGTCTCCACATGGGAGAAACACACGAGCGAGGTCTGTGGCATCAAATTCAGGCAGGACGGCCTGCAGCTCGCCTCCGGCGGGAACGACAACACAGTGATGATATGGGACACGAGGCAGGACGAGCCACTATGGGTGAAGCGCAACCACAACGCTGCGGTCAAGGCGATCACCTGGCACCCGGACGTGGTCAACCTCCTCGCCACCGGCGGCGGCTCCCTGGATAGACACATTCACTTCTGGAACACAACCACCGGCGCGCGCATAGGCAGCATCAACACAGGATCCCAGGTTTCATCGCTACACTGGGGCCAGAGTTACGAAGATTCGCACATGAACAGGGAGATAGTCGCAACAGGCGGCTCCCCCGACAATTCTATCTCCATCTACAATTATGATTCCAAGGTTAAGGTTGCAGAAATTACACAAGCTCATGAGTCCCGTATCGTTTCGAGTCAGTTGTCGCCAGACGGCACGACCATAGCTACAGTCGGCGGCGACGAGAATTTGAAATTCTACAGGGTCTTCGACGCCAAACGGAAGAAGAGCCGCGATCACGAAGCCGAGAGCTTCCTCGAGATCATGGGTGTCGGGAAAAAGGGCGACGAGGACAGCAGCGCCTCGCTCTCGCCAAAGAAATCCAGCTTCCTCATTAGGTAGACGCATATAAACTAAAAAGTACTCTCAGCAGTATCTAACGACATTTAATAACGTGCTCAGCTTTTCAACTCGAGAAATGGCCTCATTTCCCGCGCTCAAAAGAAGGGGAAGCCCAGGGCAGTGACAGCGCACGGCTGCCGGTAGTGCAATGGCTGCGGCACGTCGAGCCAGACACAGAACCCTGCACTAGCTTAGGGTGGACCCAATGTTTAGCCGATAACATAGGTCGCGCAAGAGCCACGCCGGCGGCGCCCACGCAATCCCAGGAAGCAGGACACCAAGGAAGGGAAGGACGAGCAAGCCCGTCCATGTTACAGCTCACGCCTCCCCTCCGCCCCGCCCCCCGAACGGGATCACGCACAGCGGACACCACCAAAGCAGAACCACGGTACCATATCTCTCACACACGGCTCCCACTAGCACAGCGCCTCCACCTGGCCGCCCTGGGCTCGGCCCCCCGTCGGCATAAGCACGTCGGGGGACCTATTTAGTTCCAAAAATATTGTTGTAACAGTAATAATATCCTCATTGAGGACATTTCAGTTGTTACACTGAAAAGAACAGATACTACACTTGATCTAAGCCAAAAGGCAAAGAGATTTGGTTTCTAAAAGAAAGAGAAACATGCCTGTAAGAGGGAGGGCCATCGCACATTTTTTCTCTCCTTATATACCAAGTAAAATTTAGAAAAAGAAACGACGCGGCTGCTTGGTCGGCGCCGTCTGCCTGGGACTCCAGAGGGGCTCACGCAGGAATCCTGCATCCAGGGCGATGCGATCAAGCTCTGAACGCCCATAGCTGCCGCCATACACGCCGCCATTCGCGAGCTTTCGTTGAGTTCGTAAGCCATGAAATCACAGTATACGATTCTCGAGCGCAAGTTAAGGAGAGCCCACTGGGCATACTGCTAGGGCTACAACTGCGCACCAGCTGCGAAAGCGGAACTCCAATAGTTAAGGGCGGGTGGCAATAGTATCTGCTGCAAGCAGCTTCTAGAATTTGGTAGATGAGTGCGTTCATGGCTCGCAAGAGCAATATCGGTCCGGAACAGAGTGCAAGTGTGGAGAAGAATAATGTCGAGCTGGAACAGAAGGTTGCAATACAGTCCATCAGGATGTTCCTGAAGTCGAAGACATCCTACGACGTGCTGCCTGTCTCGTACCGTCTGATTGTTCTGGACACCTCGCTGCTAGTGAAGAAATCGCTGAACATCTTGCTACAGAACAACATTG
This sequence comes from Eremothecium gossypii ATCC 10895, assembly GCF_000091025.4. Lineage (NCBI taxonomy): Eukaryota > Fungi > Ascomycota > Saccharomycetes > Saccharomycetales > Saccharomycetaceae > Eremothecium > Eremothecium gossypii. Next base: position 409,689 of record NC_005787.5, on the reverse strand, counting down.
TGTCTGCGCCTCTGTGGGACTCCGGGACGTCTAAGTTTGCAGGCCTGTTGACAAGCCTCGACTTCATCAACGTGATCCAGTACTACTTCAGCAACCCCGACAAGTTCGAGCTCGTAGATAAGCTGCAGCTGAACGGGCTGAAAGAAATCGAGAAGGCGATCGGAGTGGAGCCGCCGGACCGCGGCTCCATCCACCCGTTTAAGCCGCTCTACGAGGCCTGCTGCAAGATGATAGAGTCGCGCGCGCGGCGGATTCCGCTCATCGACCAGGACGAAGACACCCACCGGGAAATCGTCGTGAGCGTGCTGACACAGTACCGCATCCTGAAGTTCGTAGCTCTGAACTGCCGCGAAATCCGGTATTTGAAGCGGCCATTGCATGAACTGAACATCATAACGTCGACGAAGATGCTTAGCTGCTCCATGAGTACCCCTGTGATCGACGTAATACAACTGCTGACGACCGGCGGTGTCTCGTCGATCCCCATCGTGGACGAGCAGGGAAAGCTCATCAACGTCTATGAGGCAGTCGACGTCCTGGGCCTGATCAAGGGTGGTATATATAACGACCTATCCCTGAGCGTGGGAGAGGCGCTGATGCGAAGGAGCGATGACTTCGAGGGCGTATACACGTGCACCATGGGCGACAAACTGTCCACCATTCTGGACACCATACGCAAGTCTCGCGTGCACAGGTTTTTTATTGTAGACGAAAACGGTCTGCTTACCGGAGTGCTAACCCTGAATGACATTCTGAAGTACATCTTGTACGCTGAAAACTAAGTAGGTCTGTACATTGTAGCCCTGATGAGTTACATCTGCTCGCCTTGGTTATCTCTGCTCACCGTGATTACCTGCTATATAACAGCTGCAACACATAATTACCGCACATCGGAGAATCCTTGCCGACCTGCATTCTGTGCGTTTGTGAGCTTTCAGACGTTCCTCGATGACAAATATAGGAAAAGATAAAATCGATAAAGAAGTCACCGCACAATTTCGTTGTCTACCAAAAGTTGCTAAGACAGGCAGCCATGTTGACGGCTGTATCGTGGGCCGATAAACCCGCCCTCAAGCAGGTTACAGTCAGGGCCACTTTGGTGGGTTTATTCATAGGCTCACTGGTGCTGATTTCGAACTTCCAGTTTGGGCTGCAGACAGGATGGGTGTCAATGATGTCTCTGCCCAGCGCCTTGCTGGCCTGCGGGATATTCCGGCACATCTGGCCGCTGCTGTTTGCGGAGTACCCGCCGTTCAGCGATGTTGAGAACGTGTACGTGCAGAGCATTGCTGTCGCAGTGGGAACGGGGCCTCTTGCGTACGGGTTCGTGGGCGTGCTGCCGGCGATCGAGAAGTTCATGACGCGCGAAGAAAGCGGAGGATTGCGAGACCCCGGCGACCCGTTCACGTTGAGACAGCTGCTTCTGTGGTCGCTCGGGCTGGCGTTTTTTGGGATCTTCCTGGCCGTGCCGCTCAGAAAGCAGGTGATTATCAGGGAAAAGCTTGCGTTCCCCAGCGGAAGCTCGACCGCGCTTCTGATTAGCGTCCTGAACAGCTCCGAGATACTGCAGGAGGTGACGCCGCAGGAGCTGGTGCAGATGAGACGCTACCGGCTAGCGCGGCAAGAAGATGAGCAGCCCCTGGTGGCATCGGCGGCGTCTGTATCTCCCGTAGGAAGCGTGCTGAGCCCCAACTACATGGAGCGGCGTGAAGAAGCACCACCGAGACCAGGCCAGTATGCGTCCAATGTCAGCATACTCCTGCGGACGTTTGCCGTGTCCTCTGCTTATACACTACTCTCATACTTTGTGCCCTACATCAAGGCAATACCCCTCTTTGGCCGCCATCTGTCCGAGACGTACCTTTGGAATGTTCAGTTCTCACCGGCTTACATCGGCCAGGGGATGATCATGGGGTTCAACACTGTTTTTTTCATTATGATTGGATGTGTTCTTGGATGGGGCATTCTTGCGCCTCTCGCGAGGCATATGGGCTGGGTACCCCCCGACGCTGATATTAATGATTGGGAAAAAGGCGTTCAAGGCTGGGTCTTATGGTCGTCTTTGGCGGTTATGGTGGCAGATAGTGTAGTTGGTTTCATCGTACTTACGGTCAAAGCGACGGTCAAGTTTCTGCTGATCGATAATAAAGCGGATGCCCTGAACAGCTTTTTGGATGATTCTATAGAATCCATGCTATTGGAAGAGCAGCGTGAACTGGACGTAAAGGGCGAAGGTTCCATACCGGTTAAGCTTGTCAATGCAGATCAGGAGCATGAAGTCGACTCAAAATACCTCGTGCGGTGCACTACCGTCATTAGTGGCTGGATAGTGTCTTCCCTGATTTGCGTAATATCAATGATCTACTTATTCGGGAAAGACTGTATCCCCATATATTCGTTACTGCTGGCTCTCCTTATAGCCATCTTTCTATCGATTTTGGGCGTCCGGGCTCTTGGGGAAACCGATCTCAACCCGGTCAGCGGCATCGGAAAGCTGGCTCAAATCATTTTCGCTCTTGTTGTACCCAGGGATCACAAGGCCGCTGTATTAATAAATTTGGTTGCCGGAAGTATAGCTGAGGCGGGCGCTCAGCAAGCGGGCGATTTAATGCAAGATCTTAAGACAGGGCATTTAATCGGTGCTTCTCCTAGGGCTCAGTTTACCGCGCAGATTATCGGCGCCAGCTGGTCGATCGTGTTGTCTAGCGTAATGTACATTTTTTACAACAAGGTCTACGAAATCCCCAGCCAGCAATTCCGGATCCCAACTGCGTTCGTATGGATAGACTGCGCACGTCTGGTCATGGGTATGGCACTCCCACCATACGCACTGGAATGTTCGATCATCCTAGGAAGCATCTTTGCAGTCATATCCCTCGTAAAGAATTGTATTGATAAGGACAAGTACAGATGGGCGCAGTGGTTACCCTCAGGCGTTGCCCTTGGCGTCGGGATGTACAACTCACCTAGTTTCTCCATTGCCAGGTTCATCGGCGGCATGCTATCATACTACTGGCTCAGAACCAGAAGAGGCGATGCTGGCGCCAAGACCAATATGATCATCTTCAGTTCTGGGATGATCCTTGGAGAGGGCGTATGCAGCATAGTCAGCATGACGTTAGCCTCGATAGGTACGCCGCATATGTAACATCTTTCACAGGCACGCATATACAGTCCGGAAGCGAGTCACATGCCTTGTGCGCCGTTTTTTTGCAACTCTTGGCGTCGCAGTTCCTTGTACTGCTCATTCTGGATCCCATCTACCTTGCGTAAAAAGTCTTGTTTTGCTAAGTAACCGTCTTTGTTGAATAACTGCAACTCCTCATTGATACCCTCTTTATCAACATACGTTGCCCAGTCCAACTTCGACTTCTCCAACGTCGTTAACTTCGGTTTGAGCGCACCAGCGATAATCTGCTCCAGAATCGGCGGCCTCTTAAGGGGCCTCCGTAACTTACTGCCACCGTCCATTTCCTGCATAGTGGAGGGAACAAGCTCCTTGGGCTTGAATTTCAACGAGTTGAGATACTCTTGCGCCTCTGCACTGGACTTTAGAACCATCTTCTTTTCCCGTACCATCTCTCCAGCGAACCAGTATGCACGCTCAATCATTATTTGCTCCTCCTGCATCCGGTCCTTGCCCGCTTCGCCCCCCGCATGCATCACGGAGCTCGTATCATGTAGCCGTGCTTGGCTTTCCTCCTGAAGCTGCGCCCACAGTTCTCCGGCGCGAGAAGACACACCCTGCATCTCGAAATGCTCGTACTTCTCCCGCTGCTCCCGCTCGTGCTGCAGCCGACGAGCGTTTCTGGTGCTCACAAGCCCCCCCTCGCTGCTTTCAATATGCGAATAGTCGTACTTCTCTGCCTCCTCGTCTGCTTCTTGGTAGTCGCCATCGCTCTTGTCGCTCAGCTCTTCCTCTTTGTCATCATCAGCAGGCTTACTGGGATCGAAGTCTTCATCTTCTGATTCCACGTAGCCCTCCTCGTCAAATTCCAATACACTAGCGCGCGAGTTCCCTTCCGTTGGCTCGGTAGGTGCTATCATCGTTCCTCGCTGTCAACCATGAATGGTGCTTTTCTTTCGCACGAGTTCGCGCCTTTCTGGCAACAAATACAGTAGGGAGTAGCAGCTACCTATACCATTTTCTATTCTCAAAACTCATGAGTGTTAGCAGATCCTTAGCAGTTGGATCACCAGAATAACTTTCAGAGTGTAGAAGTTCTGTTAAGATGAGTGATAGTGATGTTGCGTGTGATTCTCCCAATGCGCTAAAGCGGAAGCCGGACGACGACGAGAAAGCACTTGAAGCAGAAATCAAAAGGGTTGCACTAGACGATGTGCTGCCAGGTGCTGCACGGATTTCTGATTATATTCATATGCGGATGCTGTGTCTTGTGAAGGATGCATCAATGGTGGTTGGGCACAAAGGAGAGCGGATCTCGCGCATTAAGCTCGAGACCGGGACGCGGATTAATGTCTCTGAGAATATCAAAAACGTGCCTGAGCGAGTGGTCTTCCTGCGCGGATCGTGCGAGAATGTGGCCAAGGCATTCGGCAAGATTTCGAGGGCCATCAATGACGAGGACGACCGGGAATCCAACGACCGATCGCTGCCTCTGACGGTTAACCTGCTGGTACCGCACCATCTGATGGGCTACGTGATCGGCAAACAGGGCTCGAGACTACGGGAAATCGAGGACCTGAGTGCCGCCAGGCTGGTCGCAGGCCCGCAGCAGCTGCCGCTGTCGAACGATAGGGTGCTGTGCATAACAGGGGTTGCGGACGCTATCCACATTGCGACCTACTATGTGGGCCAGACCATCCTGAGCTGCGAACCCAAGTACCGAGCGCGCAAGACCATCTTCTACCAGCCAAGCGCAATGCACTCGGTGCTGGTGAACAACTACGGGATCGCTATCCAGCATCAGCAGCATCATCAGTACCATCCCGGGGACAAGGCGAAGCGGTCGCGGTCGCGCATGTCTCCTGCCCTGCCTCCCACGCCCAACGAGGTGGTGTTCCACTCTTATCTTCCTCTTGGCGCCCCGGTCCCAGGCTCTCTCGCGGTCGCCAACAACCTTGCACTGCCCCACGTCCGGATCGTGGAGGGCATCAATCCGCAGACACGTATCACGTCGGTGGTCCAGGAGATATTTATAGAGGAGTTAATGGTCGGGAATGTCATTGGGAGAGGTGGCAAGAACATAACTCAAATCAAGGAGTCTACTGGCTGCTCCATTCAGATTGCGGACCCTGTTCCCGGCAAAGACGAAAGGAAATTGACCATCATTGGCACTCCCATCGGGAACCAGACCGCGGTCATGATGATCAACAACAAGATAGATATCGACAAAAGGAATCAGCATAATCGACATAGCCAGCAGCACAATGGACACATGAAGACATGACTACTTTGGGGCGCCGGTTCGGTGGTCCATCTATGGGACATTACCTACTATTTACATGCATCTGTGCTGCCCTTGCTGCTTTATGTTTTTAATATAGGTATTTTCTAAGTGTATATGTAATAATAACGCCTAATGCATCCAATTTTGTTGTTCCATTTGTTCTGTGCTTAGAGCGATGCCGGATACGTGAGTCCTGCAAAGCTTTTTAGATCATCGATTTTGAATCTCCACATCGCATTGCAATAACATCACAGCTTTGAACAGGGCAGCGGCTCCAGGTAAATGGATTTGAATACCGTATGCCTCATAGGTTCGTTTGTTAGAGTGCCGCGAAACCTTATATTTCGAGAGGAAGAGCCACGCATTGTAGAGGGAGCTGCATTGCCCGATACTGTCGTTCGTGAAATATCAAACAAGGATGTCACGATTAAGCATCTGCTGAAGACAGGGGACGGGCACGCATACATGGTGGAGCGCTACTACGGAGAAACCTGGGTTTTATGGTGTGTCGAGGCGCCCGCAGACCAGACGCTCTACGAGAAGTCGTACAAGCGACATACGCGGGCCTGCTATGAGGCCAAGACGTTGGCGGAATGGGAGCGGTACGATGTGCCGGAGCTGCTAGGGTTTTGGCAAGAGGATGTGGACTCAGAGCCCGATTTGAACGCGTATGAAGGGCTCGAGCTCGACATGAAGCCCCCCGATGCCCTCCCCGCGCCTACGGCGATTCCGGCGGTATCCGGAGACTACGCGGATCCCCAGCTATACCTGAACAAGAAGTACTACGAGGCGCTGTTCCAATTGCGCATTCCTTTGGCATTCTTTGTGAAGTCAAAGCTTGCCAGGGCTAAAAACCTATGCAGTAACGTGTCTGCTTGTTCATACGAACAGGCCGTGGCCACACTGGCGCAGGACTTCCAGGAGTTTGACCGCCGTCACAGTACTGAGAACTTCGGGCTGCTACGCTACGCATTGCCCCAGTTTGCTCAAGAGTTGCGGACCCGGTGCGTGAAGGATGAATTCAAACTTAACATGGACCACTTAGATGATACCAGCTCGGAGTACGCTGCAGAACTTGCGCAAATACTGAAGATCAGAGAACTAAAGCTACAGTTGATCATGCACATAGAACTTATAGCCTTGAGGAGTCTGGATGGCCGCTTTAGAGACTTCGAAGCCAGGTATGAGAATACGCTAACAAAGAGATCGCTCAATACACTTCGAACAAAACGGATTTACAGCCGGAAGAGTACCAAGGAGAAGAAAAAGGCTGTCAAACCATTGGAACTCGATGTTTGCGAGCAACTGGACCTACTGCTGGATAAAATGGCAATTATAGATATTTTGCTGAGTACTGAGTCCTCTGTCTCCAAGAATGGCGCGCCATCGAATAAAAATGAGACACACGAGTTGCTCGCGGAGCATAAACGGAACCTGTCCCGGGATGGGAAGGAAGAGTCATCTTTGGGATTCATTCGATATGTTTTGGTTCCGTATTGGTCCAGAAAGATTCCCAATGTCACAGCATTTATAACAAAAAAGATTAAAGGGTTGAATATGCAGAGGTGTGCAGTATCGTCATCCCAGTCATCTTCAATACAGGAGGGTAGTACGACGACTTCCCGAAGAAGTTCCTTTTCATCCAATCTACCTATATCCTCTACACCGTCATCGCCATCGATACCAACGACGTCAAGCGGATCTTCAGTTATCGCGCCAAAACTAATGAAAGCTAAGGCAAATTCCAACCTTCTCGAGTTCCTCGAATCAGAATCATCTTTAAATAAACATCCTTCTACTCTTTCGAAATCAAACTCGGATTTGGCCCTGAATAGACTGCAGAAGAGACAACTGGCGGTAACTGATTTGGCAGCCAGCGCAACGAGAAACGGGAGTTACGAGGGCATCGGGAATAGTTCGAAGGGGGCCAATAGGTCGTTTATTTCCGCTAAGCAATCATTCAAACGTGCCAGCAAAAGAAAGCTCGACCAGATCACAGAGAGCAAGGTAGGTGCCAATACCGGCGTTGTGCAAATAACGGCCACTCCTGCAAGAACATTAGCTAAACCCGCTGCCGAAAAGATGACCATTGTAAAGTCACCTTTTAGTGAGGCTAAACAAGCCACAAGCTTAGTTGAGATTGCTGCTACTCCCCTAAGAAATCATCCAGAAAGCTCATCAGCACCAGTTTTCGAACAACATGGCATCGTAAAAACCCCAGTCAACAGAGATAATGATGCTTCAGGCATCAACAAACCCAAGGCCAAAAAGGTGCGCCGGCGATTATTTGCACCTTAGAAACGGCATTATTACCGCTATATCACCAATGTAGACAATTTTACTTGCTCTGAGCTTCACACTAACCTACAGACTTTATATAGTTAATTCGCATAGAATCACACCTCTCCAAAGAAAATAGCATCGATCAAAAGTCTTGCATCATCCCTCTTCAATAGCACACTGGAGATTGTGACGCCCAGCCTGCTAACCAGTTTCGCCTTGTCGGCATCTGTGATATCCTCCGTAGCCGGCTTAAAATCAGCGGGTAAGTCAGAGTTCAACTTCGCCAATGCATTAACCATGACATCAACAAGGAGCTCAACTTCCCGCTTTGAGATCTTCGACGTTTCCTTAAGCTGTACATCTTCGAGTGTCGAAGCAGACTCCTCAAATACAAGCTTAGCCCAGTTCTGTATATTTCCCAGGAAGAACCTTATGGTCTCATTCCCAAGGATACAGACACCACGAATACAGCCATAGTAGGTACCGAATGAGCGATTCGAGTCTAAGAACGTTTTTAACAAAGTTCTCGTGACACGAGGCTTCAGCGATTTATACACCTGCGGGAACTTCTGCAATACATGGTCCAGGAGTGTGCTAGAAAAGTCCCGGAGGGCGATAGTCTTCTCCAAGAAATCTTGCTCGTCTTCGGGCAATGTAGATGAAGGGCTGCCGCCCAGTTTTTTGGCAAGAAGCAGTGTGAGGATGGATGGCATTAAAGAATGAATGTAGGGGTCCAGAAAGACGGATTGGTTGCTAAGCAGCGAATATATCATCTCCAGCATCGTGGTCAGCAGATCCAGGTCCGAGAGATTATGTGTGATCTGTTCAGCAATGAACTGAATAAAGTATGGGACCAGCTGGTGGAGACCGGTGTCCGATTTCAGAGAAGTTAGTGCCGCTACCTTCATGTGCTGCGCATTTAGCGTCTGGTCCTTCGAGGTCAGCGCACCCACTACCTTGTCGAAATATATCTGTAGCTCCTTCGAGAGCACATGCTTCACGAGAGGCTTGACCTCGTTGGTCTGACCAGGCTTTACCTGCGATACGTGCTCCGCCTTCTCCTCTGACACTGACGTCTGGATCGACGTGTCGTTGAGGGCTGTGACTATAGCGCCGCGCGTCAGCGGCAGTTGTGTCATCCGCAGCTCGTTCAGGTTCGGGTTCTGCGGGATCGCGGGCTGCACGCCCTCAACCGCCAGCCAGTGCGTGGTGAACGTGGGCAGCCGCGGGACGTGCGGGAGCGGCTCGTTGATCAGCTTGTCAAAGTCGACTTCCTCGTCGTTGACATAATACATCGTCTGCCCGCCCTGTCCCGTCACCTTGCTGTAAGACACCTCTTTATCGCGCGTGGAGTTGTCTTCATACCCGTACAACGGTTCCACGTTCAGCACGCGCAGCGCGCGTGCGATGTCGTCCGTCGTTAACACATCCCGCTTACTGTGCCGCTTGAACTTGACGGCCTGCTCGATGATTTCCAGGATCCGGTATTCCACATCCATCGCTAACGACCGTAGCACGTCGTCATTGACGTTGTTGATGCCGAGCGAGTCTGCCACATCTCGAACTGTGTCTTGCGGCGACCAAATCGTATAAGACAGCTGCTGCGGCGATATCTGCTGCTGTGACATTACTTCACGCCTTTCTTGAGTTGCTTTCCGGCCTCCCTAGGTGTACTTTGGGCGCTTGGTTGGACGGTATATCGCCTTTTGGGAATGCCAATTTTCAAAACTCCAAGGAAGATGCGTCAAACACAACATCCCACAGGGACGAGCAAGATAACGACCATTCGTTGAGCGCTGTTAATGTCAGATGCTTTAAGTACGCTCCAGCGATCGGTGCTGGAGAAGTACCGGACGCTGGCAGACTGTCTTCACGAGCTGAACGACACGCTTGTGGAGCTAAATACAGACTCAGATACAAACCCGGAGCAGGTGCTCGCCCAGATGCGTGAAATCGAAGTCAAGATAGCGCTGGTCGGTACATTGCTGAAGGGCAGCGTTTACTCGCTGGTCCTGCAGCGCAATATGGGCAAGCAGGCGCCCGGGGGAAAGGCTAAATAGGTGTTCATCTTACATAGGAATCAATGGCTTGACAACTACAACTGGTAGATAACAATCTTGCCGTCCAGACCGGATGAGGAGACCTGGGACAGCTGGCCGGCTACTTCCGCGAAGGGGAAGAAGCGGGTGATTGTGTTTTCGTGCGTGGAGCGGTCCTGCTGGGCGCTAATCTTGCCCTTGAGGTCCAGTTCCTTGAACTTCTTGAGCGCGGACATGCCGAAGGTGCCGTCGTCGTCGTCGTCGCCGTCGTCGGGCGTCGCGCGCTGGGAGCGGGGCACGGGCGCAGCCTCGTCCAGGTTCTTGGCGAACTTCCAGCCCGTTGCCGTCTCAGCGAAGAGCACGGGGTGGCACGAGAAGCCGCCACAGAGGATCGAGCGGTCACTGGCCCACAGCAGCGTCTTGAAGGGCAGCCCGCCCGGGTTCTCCACCATAGCATGCTCGCCGGCGTGGTCCACGACAGCCAGCAGGCCGTCGTGCGTGACGTACGCCAGGCGCTCCTGCTGCGACCGCCACTGCACGTCGTGGATCCATGCGCCGTGGTACCACTCCCGGATGACGGCGCCGAACGGGAACTTGTCCCCCCACGGCGACCCCGCCACCTGCTCCTTCTGGTCGAGGCCCTTGATGTACCCGGAGAACACGCGCAGGTACCCGTCCGTGCCGCCCGCAGCGAGGAGCACGCCGTTCTCGTGCCATGAAAGCGCGTTGATCGTCGACTTGATCGGCTTCTTGATGTGCTTAGACACCCACCAGTCGTTATCGTGCTCGTAGTAGCAGACAGAGATGATCCGCGCGGACGAACCAACCGCAAACTTGTACCCGTTGGGCGCCCAAGACACACAAGTCGCTGCGCGGTTGATCCGCAACAGCACTAGCGTGGGCTTGTAGCTCCCGTCCGACAGCGGTTCCCACACAATGGCGTTGCGGTCCTGCGAGCACGTCACAATACGCCCATGAATCGATATGTCCACCGCGGTCACCGTCTTGTCGTGGTCTGCCAGGATCGCAACTAGCTTCGGATGGCCTGCTCCAATCCGATACACGTAGCAGTCTGTGTCGCACGTAATGGCCAGCAGCGTTCTGTCGGCATTGAAGCAGTGCGAGTAGATTGGCGCTTTAACCAGCTTGTAATTTGCCACAATCGACGACATTAGGAGACTCTCGACTAATGTAACGTTCCTAACCTAGGCTATAGACCAGGCAGAGTCCGGTTGTGTAGTGCATCAGCCCCTTTTACAAGTCCTTAAAGCTGGCCATATGACCCTTCGTATTTTGTGATTTGGAAAATTTTTTGGAAATCGCTACCCGAAATGGGCTTCATCGCTTGAAGGTCATCGCAAACCTGTAGCGTACCATACTTCGAGCTTTTGTCCAGTGGCTATTCTGGCAGCCAAAGATGCGACTCCTTATCGGCTCAGATGATAGCGGATGCATAAAAGAACTCGTCGCAAACCGTGGGACGAATACGTCGGAGCAGAGCGCGCTACAGCCCCTGCACCTTGAGGCGCACCTGGAACGGGGATTAAATGCCAAAGCACACCAGATGCTGCAGATATCCGACAATGAATGTCTTCTAGCGCGCATGAGCGGTGACATTGAGCTGGTCAGCTGGAGCAGGGAGCCTCGTGGTGGAGAGGAGGACAAGCCGGTGTTCGAGGTTAGCAGCTTCCAGGTCATGGCGACCCTGGGGGGACTGCTGGACGGTGAGAAGATGCAGGAGTTGCACAAGCGGTCCCAGCGGCGCGCAGCCAGTGCGGATCGGTTTGTGGCGCTCTTTGCGCTTCCCGGACAACCGCAGAGGTATTTCGCTGCGACCATGTCCGGGCAGTTTCATTTCCTGGCGCTAGCGGACGGAGACCTTAAGTTGCAGAAAACATTCTCTGTGCGAGGGCCCGTCGAGTTTGCACAGCTGTATGACCTCGAAGAGACAGAGAAGCTCGTGTTTGCGTACGGTGGCGAGGACAACCTCATCAAACTGGTGGAGGTGAGCCGGGATCTGGAGCAGCTGGAGCAGATTTGGGAGGCGAAGAATGTCAAAAACGACCGGCTGGACCTCAAGGTGCCGATATGGCCCGCTGCGCTGCGCTTCTTGCAGCCTGCCGTTTCCCCAGCGTCTGAGGGGCTGAACTACCAGTTCATTGCTGTCACACGGCACTCGCACTTGCACTTCTACCAGACTACACACGGACGCAAACCGTTCAGGTCCGTCGACCTGCTCCCCAATAGAGAACCGACTACCTCGCTGGAAGTGGTCGGTGACGTGACGCCGTTGGGCAATGTGAAGTCCACGTCATTTGAGGGGTTTTCGATCATCACCACGGATACAAAAAAGAGCATCCTGCAATTCGAGCCAAGCGGCCATCTGCTGGGGAAGTTTGGAGGCAGTGATATCAAGGGGTTTCCCTCCTACATCCACGTTCAGGGGAAGTACCTGGTAGAAGGAGGGTTGGACAGATACGTGCGTGTGTTCGAACTAAAAAACCGCAATATGCTACTGAAGGTCTTCGCTGGTGGGAAGGTCAGCAGTGTGCTTCTACTCGACGTTTCAGACGTGGAGCTGCCGCTGAGCAAGAAAGAAAAGAACAAGAGAAGGCACAAGCGTGTGCTGGACGAAGACCAGGAGCGGGAAGAGGACAATGAGCTGTGGGCTCAGCTCGATGGAAGCAGCAAGAGACGGAAATCCAAACCCCGCTTGGATGGCTGAATTTGCATTGTAGATAATGTATATTAACTATTTGTAAAATACCTCAAGGAAATGCCTACCTGATGACAGCCATGTCATCATGGTTGTGGCTCACTACCGCGGCTAACCTTTTTACCACGGGCGGCCTTTCTATTGTGGTTAGCGCGCGAACGCTTATTTCTTTCGTTGCCGGCAAACTGTTTCTTCGAGGGAGGTGCCTGCTTCCGACCGGCACTATTGCTGTCGCTCCTAGGGCTTGCTGCGGGTTCTTCCGTGGACTGCGCAGGCTGGTCACCGCTGTTTTGCGTGAACTTCTTCTTACCTGTGCGCACATTCCCTGCAAACATGTACTTTTCCTCCAATATCTGCGCTCGTCTCGGACTTCTTTCTAGCATACGAGCCCAGCCTTCTATCTGTTCGTCGGACCACAAAGTTGACTGTTTGAGATCTCTGCGATTGGCGGATCCCCTCTGCTCTCTGGTAAATAGAGATTTGTCTTTCTTCAATAATTCCCAAAGATGAGCTTCAACTCGGTCGTACTGAGACGTTTCTGGAGATTCTGCTGCCTCAACCTGGACTCTCTCACCAGTGGGGTGTAGCGTCTCCGCCTCATCGTAGGTGTCATCACGTTCGTCGCCATCATTTTCGTACAGGAGGCGTAATGCCTGTGTCAGGGTCTTGTTGCGTACCTCGTCAGGAACATTCGAGCTGTAGGCAAGCTGCTTTCGCACTATTCTATCACGGAGCCGTAGCTCTTTCTTCTTGCTGCGATTGTTAGCGACCTTCAGCGGCGGCTTCGTGGGCTCTTCAGCGGGGATTCTGTCTAGCAGCGTGGGGTCTTCGAATAGATCGTTAATCACCAATTCGACGTTATTTTCATGGGTAAGCAGTAGCTGTGCAACCTGGTATTCTGTAACCTGCGGGAACAGCTCGTGCACTGTCGCAAGGGCAGCTTTGTCTGCGGCAACTGGATCCACGGGTGGCGACTCTTCTTCGACGCCATCGTAGTCCACCAGAGCCAAGAAGGGAACCTTGATGTAGAGCCGCGGCATGCGCTCTCTGAACGCAGCTGAAATCAGCAGCGAGCCAAGCAGCGGGAACACGGCTAGCGTCTGTAGGCTCACAACGTCCAGTTCGCGCAGCAGCTCCTCCAGCCGCGTCTCCGACGCAGACAGGTAGCTCAGCACACCGAGGTTCCTGGCCCATGTGCGCAGCCGCGCGTTCGACTCGTTCTGGTACATGCCCTCCAAGATGTTCACCCATTGTACGTTCACGAACGACAATACGAACGTGTTGGCGGCTCGGCTCCGCGCAGCCAGCAGATCCTCCAGCGCCTTCAGATCGCCCCGCGTGAACCGATTGGCCTCCACGCGCTGCTGCACATACTGCTGGACCTGGTACACCCGGTTCAGACTGGCCTTCTGCGTGTTGATCACAGGCTGCAGGCTGCCCTCGATCAGGCTGCGCACGGTGTCCGGATACTCGCGCACATACACCCGCACCAGGTTCCACATCGCGTCCGAGAATATCTGCAGGTGCAGCAGTCCGCAGCTGCGAACCACCACCAGTACCATGCGCCGCAGCGCCGCTAGCTGCCGCTGCACCTCCATATTCATCCCCAGCGAAAGCACCTTCCCGTCCTCTTCCGCCATCTCGTGCAGGTACGCCTGCACAAACACCACCAGCCGCTCGTGCGTGGTCCCGTCTATCTTGTCGATCCTGCCCTGCGCCATCAGGTACTGCAGGTGCGTCACGTACGTTTCCAGCAGCTGCACCCACACGACCGGGTCCTTCTCCACCAACGCCGCCCTCAGCCCGAACGGCGGGAACTTCACAATCGGCAAGCTGACCTTCTCCTCCGCCCCAAACTCAAGGATTCGCGGCTGCCTGCTCATTCTGCTCGGGCTAGATCCTACGTTCGTCGCTCTATCTAATTATATGGGTGTTCCATCAGGAGAAGAACATGTTCCATAGTACTGCCGGTGATGATTCCGCGAAAAGCCGCCCCACCACGTAAATACAAGAAAACGCTAGCTAACTATGCTTCCAGTAGGGCCAATTAAAGAAGCTGGAGATACCAGCGCTGCTGCTTATCGGGATCGAGGGAGTTAATATAAGAAAGTTATGTCGTCGACTAATATAGACGTTAGCCTGCCATTTTTTTTGGCTTCTGGAGCTAACCAAGCTTGTTAAAAGTAAACACTCCTCCAGGTTGGAGATCAGGCAGCTCAGTGGGTAGCGGAGACTGGTTCTGGAGGTCGGCTACCATCAGTAGTTGGTGGCCTAGAACAGTTTGTTTTTTCGTGTGAGTGTTTCTTGCGGTTTCTCAGAGCTTGCGGCGCCATATCGCAATGTCGAAGTTGTACACAAATCCAGACGAGAGCCGGCCTCATGACGATCCGGAATCCGAGCGGTCCCAGCTCCTCGGGCAGCGGCAGGCATACCACGCCTACTACACTTACCGAGAGACGCCTGTGCAGCGCAAGACCTCGTCGAAGCACGACCCGGAGAACCCGCACCGCAACAAGCTCGGGACATTCGACGGGGTGTTCATCCCGACGACGTTGAACGTGCTCTCGATATTGATGTTTTTGCGGTTCGGGTTCATATTGGGCCAGATAGGCATTTTGGGGACGTTGTTGCTTCTAGTTCTGTCGTACTGCGTGGACCTTCTAACGACGCTCAGCATCTCCGCCATCTCGACGAACGGGACGGTGCGCGGGGGCGGCGCGTACTACATGATTTCGCGCTGCCTCGGGCCGGAGTTTGGGGGGTCCATCGGGCTCATCTTCTTTCTTGGCCAGATCCTAAACAGCGGGATGAACGCGGTGGGTTTGATCGAGCCGTTGCTTTACAGCTTCGGGCTCCCGGAGGGGGACACGGTTCCGTCAGTGGTCGGGTTGTTGCCCAGGGGGAGAGTATACGAATTTATATACTCGACGTTGATTTTGCTTCTCTGCCTTGGGATTTCGATGGTGGGGTCCGGGACCATCTCGCGAGCGGGCAACGTGCTATTCTGGTTATTGTTGATCTCTACCATCTCCATTCCCTTCTCTGCCCTCGTGGTCGCGCCGTTTGAGCGTGGTAATATAGTGTACACGGGGCCTTCATGGGAAACGTTTTACGGGAACCTATATCCCAAATTCACCGAAGGGGCCGCTGGTTCAGTACGTAGCGGGAAGGAAACCTTTAACTCATTGTTTGGCGTCTTTTTTCCAGCAACTGCAGGCATATTTGCTGGGGCCGGAATGAGTAGTGAGCTTCGCAAGCCGTCTACTTCTATTCCAAAAGGTACGTTGTGGGGGTTGCTATTGACATTTTCGTGTTATATGCTGGTAATAATTTCTCTAGGGGCTACAGTACCACGGCAATCGCTACACCAGGATCTCCAGATTGTACAGACAATCTCCATTTCGCAGGTTATTATATTTATCGGGGAAGTATCCACCTCCTTATTTTCCATTCTTGTCGGTATAGTTGGCGCGGCATATGTCCTTCAGGCCATTTCCAACGATAAGATCATCCCGGGCCTTTCAATCTTTGCCAAGAATCCCTCTTATTCATTACTATTTTCGTGGTTTCTCACTCAGGTTTGTTTGCTGTCGGATGTGAACCGAATCGCCACCTTTATCACAATGGCCTTCCTCATTACTTTCATCGTGGTTAACTTAGCGTGCTTTTTATTGGAAATTTCTTCCGCGCCCAACTTTCGACCTTCCTTCAAATGGTTTGACCGTTACACCGCGTTTACGGGCTGTGTTGTAAGCATACTTGTCATGCTTATTGTCGATCCAATCTCGGCCACTGTTGTGATGCTCTCATGCGCGTTTTTACTTGTGCTGATTCATTATACTTGCCCTGCTAAACCATGGGGGTATGTGTCGCAGTCTCTAATATATCATCAAGTCCGGAAGTATTTGCTTCGACTACGGCAGGATAATGTAAAATATTGGAGACCACAAGTGCTACTATTGGTGGACAACCCCCGCACCAGTTGGAATTTAATCAGATTCTGCAATCACTTGAAAAAGGGTGGTCTCTACATTCTCGGGCATGTTACAGTCAGCAACAACTTTCAAAGTCAATTCAATGAACTGCGGAAACAAACCAGAGCATGGGACAAAATCAGGGATATGGCGAATATCAAAGCCTTTGTACATATTGGTACAGGCCCAACTTTACCTTGGGGGGTGCGTAATGTTTACCTAGGATCGGGCTTGGGGGGTATGAAACCTAATATCACTGTGCTTGGGTTCTTTGATTTAACATCGTACTACAATACATTGAAGAAGAAGCCCTGCTCTCCATTATCTCCAGGTGATGTTTGTAGAATGGCCTCCTACTCTCCGAAGAAGGACGGCTTCACCGACTGCCTAGGAGAGAATGTAGGTAGCTTACCCACGGACGACTGTAAAAATGAGAAAAAGATCCAGATTCAGCAGTGGGTACAGATAATTGAGGATCTTTCTCTGATGCAAAGCACCATCGCCGTTGCTCACGGTTTTAAGAACTTGATTTTACCATCCAAATGTGATTCCGATGAAGTTCGCTTCATTGACTTATATCCCATTCAGATGGCCGCAAGGATGGTCAATGCATCTTCTGAGGCAATTGTAACGACCAATTTTGACACATACACGTTGATTTTGCAACTAGGAGCGATACTAGTAACTGTTCCTGATTGGAAGCGCACCCACAAACTTCGCGTCATCGTATTCGTTGAACATGAAAATGAACGCTGCAATGAAAAGAGGCGAATTAGTAATCTCTTATCAATTTTGAGAATTGAGGCGGAGACGCTCGTACTTTCTTTGGACCAATTTAGAGTTTATAAGACGATTGTTGAGGGTGATGTGCACCATATGGATTACGTCAATAGTGTCTTGAAGGAGGATGAATGGTGGAAGGAAATTAGTGACGCTAGGAGGACTCATAAATGGAATCGTCGTTTTACGATGAGCGGTAACCAAGTTACGGTTCTTGAATCTGCGGCTAGTAAAACAGATTACAACGTTTCTAAACTGCAAAGATTGGGCGTTTCTTTGACTATGAATCCTAACATTCCGGTGCCTGAGGATGTCGCAAACTTCTTTTTATACGATGGTTCTGATGATGATGAGCTCTCGGAATTTATGGACACCTCCAATTCATTCCGATCCTACGACCATGAAGAAATGAACGGATCTGCAAAACGAGTCTTACGGCGGACAAGGTCTAAGACCAGATTTAGGGATGACCGGTCAATTAGGTCTCTATTACCAGTCTTCTCTAGTGATAGTCTTCCTAAAACAAAGATCATAGAGGATTCCACAGGGGAGCAGCCGTCACTCGTACCGGTGATCGACAAACCTGCTGAATGTGCAACAAGGCGCAAAGAATGGCATTGTCTTTCCTCAAGCCACACTAATGAAAGTTCGCCAGAGGACGCAGTTGAGTTAACTTTCAACAGCATACCGAGCCGTGCGCAACATCTGGTATTGAACGATATTATGACGCAAGTATCAAGTAGTTCACACTTGATCTTCTCCACACTTCCCATTCCTCCTCTGGGCACTCATAACGACAAGAGTGCCAGCGTTCAATATGTACAGGACCTAGATCTCTGGCTAGACGGGTTGCCACCGACAATGCTTGTGAATTCGCAGACTATGACAGTCACCACCGCGTTATAAGGACAAAATTTACTATGTGCATTACATAGAAGCCGTAAATAATATGGTGACCATTAAATCTAGACGATTCCCGGGTCCCTAAAGGATCGCAGCCTGGTTAAGCATGTGCCGGTGCATTCTCCACGTAATCCTTTACTTTACGGAATGCAAATACAGTATAGAAATATGAGGCAGCTTCTTTCTCATCGCCTTCAACTCCATACTTACCATCGGACCTCTGCAACCCTTCTCTCAGCCTAGGCGAGAACTTATTCATCCATTGTGGTATCTCTTCCACAAAGAACTTATTGAACGGTTTTTGCATTTCCAACTCCATGCCATACTCGTCACACAGGTTCCGGAGTGTCTCAAACGGGATCACATACTCCGGGACATTGTCAATTGCGTCTTCCAGCCAGTAAGTGTACATATTTCCGTAAGGAGTCTCGAATTCATAGTCGTTGAGTTGGTATGAATTATTTGCAAAAACAACCTTGTATATTGAATTACCCCAGGAAGGTCTCTCCACCTCTTTTGAAAATTTATTCAACTTATATCTAATAAACTCAGCATCCGGTATAGTGCCAAAGAAGAAGCCTCCCACCTTCAGAGACTTCGAAACATTTAAAATAGCCCGCCGCGCTTTCTCTTCCGTCTCGAATGCATAATGCAAACAGAACTGTGTGGATACAACATCGCAGGGAAACCTACATTCTGGAAACGGCTGTACAGCAACACCTAGTGACTCTCCAAAACAATCACCGGTAATCAAAATCACTTGGTAATCCAGATCGCGCATGTTTAAGTACCGACGCTGCGCCTCGCGGATGGATTCGTTGGATATATCAATGCCAATGAACTGCGATATCTCGCACGCTCCGTATTTCCGCAAGTCCCCGCCCTTGCCGCACCCCAGCTCTAAAACCACGTCCCTAGGCCGCGTGTACTTGTCTATCAGCATGTATTTTATGGCGTTATTAAAATTTCGCAGCTTGATGATCGGCGAGTAGTTCCGATTGTATCGTTTTGCATGGAATGTCCGCTCATTGTAGTGTTCTCGCACTATCTGGTCCACATTTACTACTTTGTTAGCAGCCATCTCTATATCATGTTGCTTCAGCTGCTCTTCTCTGAGCTTGTTTAGCTGCTGTTTCTTCTTTCTCTCCTCCAGATCGTAGTTTTGGTGCCTCCGCTTCTGGATTTTGAAGTGTGGCCGTTCTTCTCCTTGGCCGGTGCTGCTGCTGCTACCCTCCGTTTTCTCTTCACTTCCGCTCTTAGGTTCAGCGCTGGGCTTAGCTTGGTCTCCAGGTTTGCTTTCTTCACGGGGTGGCTTCGGTTCTTCCAACTTCCCATATTGTCTATCATATTGCTCCTGAGACATCCATACTGGCTTTTCCGGACGCAGTGCCATGGTAAGAAGAAGGCGTGAGGCTATCTGGCTTTGGTTTAATGTGTTATTCAGTTAGTTTTTGTCTACCGGCCATGTAATTTTTGACATTAATCTCACTCAAACTGAATAAAGTTACACCATATAATAGTTCACCAATCGAAAGGAATAGCTGCTAGTTTATCGATAGATCGAGGTAGCGGGGGCTTATAGAGATTATGGAACCAAATACACCAGCTATTGATCCCAAGAAAGAGCGATTGGCACGATGGAAGCAAAAGAAGCAGCAGCAGGACATGCTCAGACAGAAAAGTGGTGCATCATCGAAGTCAAGCCATGATCAAGCCGAAGATGGGGATGCCGCCAGATCTACACAGCCTTTCGAAGGCTTGGATAAGATGGCAGAGAGGCGAAAACGGCTAGAACTTTGGAAGAAGAAGAAGAAAGAGCAAGATGAGCAGAAATGGAAGGGTGACGACGCCGGGCAGGAAAGCGCGACCGACATCCCCGTGAAGGGGAAAGCGGCGCCTGCAGAAGATGCGAAAGCGGTGCCGCGAGGCCGGAAGTCTCGCAAGGGCGCGGATCCGGAGAAGCGGCAGATTTGGGATGACAGCGACGATGAGCTGGAGGCGCCGAAATTAAAGCTCTTTAAGCCGGGTTCTACAATACAGACCGAGACCCCACCGGATGAGGATCCGGAAGATACGCTGGATACATATATGAATACTATCCAGGAGAAGAATGAGGTCCAACTTCTTGCGCCCCGTGAAGTTTTTGACCAGGAAGACGATGAGACGACGGCGTTCGACTACAATCGCACAGACAATGGTACTGGCTCTGAATTTATGAGGTTGGCCAAACTCAAGGCAAAAAAACAGTTGAAGCCTGTCATATACAGCGCGGATGAACTGAAGCCATTTATCAAGAACTTTTACCAGGAACCGGAGGAGATATCCAAACTAAGCGAGGAAGAAGTAGCAGACCTTCGTCTCAGCTTGGATAACGTGCAAGTAAGAGGCAGAGACTGCCCCAGGCCCATTTTGAAATGGTCACAGCTCGGACTCAACTCCGGTATCATGAACCTGCTAACAAGGGAACTTGAGTTTACTGTACCGACACCCATTCAGGCACAGGCGATACCGGCTATAATGTCGGGGAGGGATGTGATTGGAATATCCAAGACTGGATCGGGAAAGACGGTCTCGTTCATTCTTCCGTTATTACGACAGATTAAGGCGCAACGCCCGTTGGGTGGTGATGAAACCGGACCTCTCGGGTTGATTTTGTCTCCGACCAGAGAACTAGCATTACAGATACACGAAGAAGTGACAAAGTTCACTTCAGGCGATCCAAGCATACGATCCCTATGTTGCACAGGCGGATCGGAGCTAAAGAGGCAGATAAATGACATAAAGCGCGGGGTGGAAATAGTTATCGCTACTCCGGGACGTTTTATTGACCTTTTAAGTCTAAACTCTGGGAACTTGATTAATCCTAAACGCATTGTTTTCGTGGTAATGGACGAAGCCGATAGACTTTTTGATTTGGGGTTTGAACCGCAAGTGAACCAGATTATGAAATGTATTCGTCCTGATAAGCAGTGTGTCTTGTTCAGTGCCACTTTCCCCAATAAATTAAAGAGCTTTGCGTCTAAGATCCTTCATGACCCTGTGTATATCACGGTGAACTCCAAATCTCTGATCAATGAAAATATCGAGCAGAAGGTTGAGATATTCAGTAACGAAGAAGATAAGTTTAAATCACTGATCCATTGGCTAGCCCTCACCCAACAGAACTTGAACGATGAAAAGACGATTGTTTTTGTTTCGAGCCAGCAGATCTGTGATATCTTGTACAACCGTCTAGAGGCGAATGGTTTTACTACTTTTGCAATACACGCGGGTAAAATATACACTGAAAGAGCGTGGAATTTGAAGTGTTTCAAAGAAACCGCTAATGGGATACTAATATGCACAGAAGTTCTATCGAGAGGTCTGAATGTCCCTGAAGTTTCCCTAGTCATTATCTATAATGCTGCCAAGACATTTGCCCAATATGTTCATACCACAGGCCGTACAGCCAGAGGTTCGAATAAGGGAACGGCGCTAACATTATTGATGAATACAGAGCTTGCAGCCTCTTACATATTAATGAAATCTATGCGAGATGAGGAGCTGAACAAACATCATGATGCCACTGTTTCCACATTGAAGCAAATGAGCGAGAAGTTCAATAAAGGACTGAAGACTGGAGAGTATAGGCTAGTTAAGGGTTTTGGTGGTAAGGGCCTGGACCACTTAGGTAAAGTTTACGAAGAAAAGCATACAGAGGAACGGAATCAACTTGCACTTGAAGCAGGCTTAGCTGCAACGGAAGTATCAGTCTCAGCCCCTGATGGCGGACTCGGTGATGAATCAACTTCTGTTAGTATTCCAAAATTGGACTATACTGTCAAGAAAAGATCAAATCCAGATGGCACGTCAACCTATTTCGCGCATGTGCAAGTTAACGATCTTCCACAGATCGTCAGATGGGAAGCAACAAAGTACACAACTCTTTCATCAATTAAGCACGAGACCGGTTGTAGCATAACCAACAAGGGTCGCTACTATCCCAGTGGTCAAGGCCCGCAAGGTCCTTCGGATGAGCCAAGACTATATCTGTTGGTGGAGTCGGCGACGGACCAGGATATATCGTTAGCCATTGATCTTCTGGAGTCGAAGGTCAGAGATGGGGTGCGTAAATCGAATATGCAAGAAATTAGGTCCAATAAATATACTATATAGCGTGCTAACTACATATTTGGTTGTTCTAACTAAGTAATGCTTCTAATTTGATGGAGTAAATGGAAAAAGGCATATTACGTAAGCCTTTCAAGAACCAAGAATCCATTAATCCTGAAAGACCCCTAGTTGCCTGCTCCTCCTTTCTTCAGCTCTCCTTGCAGCGGCGACACTTTCAAGATACTTGTTCCATGTAGCTCCTTCCACTAGAAATCTGTCTTGTGTCTTTTGTATCATTTCTATCGTGCGTATACCCTCTCGCTGTTTTAAAGTTAGCTGTCTTTCCATATCTTTGCGCTCTTGAAGGGTCCGTTTTTTCAGATAAGTTTTGGTCCTTTGCAACTGCTGCTCTTTGTGCGAATTCAGGTACCTTAATAGTAATTTCTCTCTCTCAGTTGGCGGAGGCCTTGTTGGTCTCTTAGCTATCGCTTTTTTTGGCTTAGGATCTCTAATGCTTGGGATGGGTGGCTCTTCTTTCACCTCCTTTACACGCACTAGCTTTGGCTTAGGCCGCTGAGAAGATTTCTTACCAATTAAGCCCATTTTTGTTATACTTGTTTTATTATGACTATCAGTCTTGCTGTGATCAGTTAGAACAAAGATGTGGAATGAAACAATTTGTGTTATAATCATAAATACAGACACATTGAACTGCGACGCTCGAGAGTCTGACTTTTTCAAGTCGATCCATTCGACTGTCGTCAATGGCGTCTGCTACGAACCAAGAGACACCGCGTCGTTAGACGACCAGATTTTAGGACGTTAAAAACAATATACGAAAAGGAAAACCTAAAAAATTAAAATAGTATAGACAGGAAATGCTTAAAGCATAAAATAATTGGCATCTGTGATTTATCAAAAAGGCCAGGTTCGGGAATCAACATGGAGGATCATTTTTACTGTTGGTTAAAAGATGAGTGAACATGACAACGCGGATGATTAAAAATACGAAGCAAAAAGTTGACTTTTGGAACGTAAATTAACCAATTTAGGCATCTGTATGTCAGAAACATCCATCGACATGAAGTTATCACTGTATTCCTTTGTGAAGGGATAGGATTCTGTAATTCCACGGGTAATTCTCACCAGTTGCTTGCTGTCACGACAATATTGTCCGAATTTCTTCACCATACGGAAATACAACTCGCTCCTGTCATCTGTCGCAATGATATGCTTCTTAATAGCATTTCCGTGTTCACCAAATGGAAGGTCAGAGTCGAAAGCGCCCGAGGCGTTTGCAGCCTCCAAAGCAGGGTTGTAGTCTGGGTATGAGGTGGCGAGGTTTTCCGGAGAGTCTGCGTGCTCCTCCTTCTGGTTCTGATGTATGTAGCCAACAGTAGCATCTCTAAGTGCAGCCCAATCGGCGTTGGCAATATAGGTTTGTCCTATCTGATCAGCCTTTTGGACAAGCCGTAGCCACCTGCTGTAGATCTGCTCATTAGAAACCTCGACACAACCCATTGCCTTCAGCAAAATTCTGCAGGAAACAATGGACTTGGACAACTGGTAGATTTGGTAGGACTCTTCTATATTCTCGATTATCTCAAGGTCCTTCCATACAACACACTTGGTCAGGATAATATTGAGGAAAGGCTCGTCCACGGATCTGATCTCATTGTACCCGGTAATGATCTCCATCAGATGCTGCATCCCCGCAACCTTGTCATTTCTGTATTTTTGGAAGAAAATCTCAAAGAACTTACTATTCAAGGAAGAGAAGATACCCTGCGAAGAAAGACCAACGTAATAGTTGGACGCTCTACGCCAGACATCGAACACTTGTTCAAAATCTTCCGTCTGATCCCAGATATTCTGGAGCAGCTGTTTCACACTGGACACATGGATGTTCATTTTGTATGGCGTCTCTCCCGATAGTGCACGGTTGAAGAAAACTGTGGCTAGTTGTAGGTCCTTACATTCACCAATAAAAGCCAGGTGGATACCAGTTAGGGTGGCTTTAGAAACGGAGTTTCCAGGCAGTGAACATATTTCTTGAAAGAGGCCGACGGCTTCTGCATTGGCACCCGCACTGAGGCAGACTTTGATCATACCCAACGTTAAACAATGGAGGGCAGTCGGGTTCTGGCCCTTCTTACATTTTTCGTACAATGCGCTCACTTCCTCAAAGGTCATGCCGCCCTCGTGAAGCAGCGGCAGCATGATACCGACTGGGTCGGGGTGCATGAACGGGGCGACCAAGCCGGGCTTCTCGCTTGCAGTCGCCGTACGCCATAGCAGAACCGCCTCCTCGGCCAAAAGTAGCTCCCGGAAAGATTCCAAAAGATGGAAGGCACCCACGTGTGCTACAGTGACTTGGCCATTCAGAACATCTTGCGATATCTCCTTGAAAGACGCATATAGGTAGTTGGTCATGGTCTTGTGGAAAGATTGCGAGTCGTAGTCTGGCTTCTTGTTCAAACCGGTCATGTTGCTACGGTTGATCTTGAGCGCCAAGTGCAGCAAGCTCAGCAACCGAGACACACGTGCCTGTGTCAACTCCTGTGAAAGCAGCAACTCCCGATACAGGTTCATCGCCTTCGTGATAGAGTCCCAGAACATGGTCGCCCGCTGAGATTTGGCCCACCCCGCGCTGCCGGTCTCATTCCCCGCGTTCAAGGAAGACGCCACATACTCATCGAATGCGCACACCTTGTGGTACCATGGTGACTCCGGAGACGGCGGCTTTGGGAAGCTCTTGCCCAACTTGAAACCACGCCGCATCGAGCGTACCTTGTTAACAGCGCGGTCCAGCGGCGCTCCCGCATCGCCGGACCCGCCGTAGCCATTCGCACCCCCCCCAACAGTCTCCGCCGTCCGCTCGACAGCTGCCGCGCTGTTGAAGCGAAGCGAGTTCTGCGCATGCAACGAGTTCCGCGATGCAGACACCAGCTGGTTTGGCACCCAAGCCTTTCGCAGCTGTGACTGCTGAACAAACCTAAACATCGGCCCCTGGTTCGTACACTATTCCTCGAAATATGCACCTGCGTCCTCTACTTATACGCCGTATGCTGTGCAAACTGCGGCTATGTTAGTATCTTGCTGCCTGCATGCTATCCAAGTAAATCCCCGCTTGCTGCACCCATATGTGCGCCCCTGCGTCTGCTCCAGCTTTCTGAAGCTCTCTCTTGCTTAGCGTCCGGCGATCCATTGTGGTATGATCGTAAAAAGCAACCAACTATGACGCGCACATACGAAACGCACACTAGAGCGCATCTTGAGGACCATCCCCTGGATATTCTGACCGAGCACGTGTGCTAGACATACCTTACACGCAATCCTGATTGCGGAGAGCCGTTTCTCACTGGTGATCCCGGTGAAGAGTGAGAAATCTGCGATGCGGAAGCTCACCAGGTGCGCAAGCATTCCCGTAAACTATGATACCCAGACATCACGTGATATGACCCGTATAAAAAGATTTACGACCCCAAACCTATTGCCGGAGATCTTGCCAGAGGGTTTGCGTAATGAGCTTCTGAAGTGCCGGGGTTGGCCTCTAAGAGAGATCTCTTCTCTTAAACGTCTCTCGTCTGATGGTATATTAGCAAAATTCTCATTAGATTTTAGGTGGCACACCTCTTGCTCTCCTAATGACAGAGTTTTAAAAGACAGTTTAAGAACTTAGGACCAGTTGATAATTACTATTCAAAGATCACGCGACTTAGAGGACTGCTGTACTCTGCAGCCCGCTCTATTTACACAACTCAAGAGCTGGTGTCGCATTACTATCACGGTCACGTGCGGCTCCCCGGGTACATATGTAAACCCAAACACCATGAAATAGTCCGTGACTTACCTTAAGCCCTCGCCAGTGTCAGCTACAACCGTTCCGTGATATACAGGTTTGCCATTATAGAATAAAATATCGAAGTTGAATCTGCTCATGGCTTATATGGATTAGGTTAGCTAAAGTTTTCGGACGTTGTGGTACCCAGACCCACCCAATGACATTTTGAAGACGGCTCCCATTCAGTATACCAATTCCAAGGCCCTCTTAGTTTCCGGACCTCGAATTTGTCCTTAAAGTGGTAGTGTGAATCCCATTGGTCGCCCAATTACCGTCACCGATTGAACGCGTTCCGTGGAGCTGGTCCAGCACTTCGCTTGACCCAGGCAAGATCCGGCAGCCGTTAACCGAGACTGAGGCTGGCCGACTAATTGCTTGGGGGCGAGAAGCTTGCAATTTGGTTAATGTCCAGGTTTGGAACCAGTGCAGCCGAGGCCAATGCAACCGTCGCGAGGACTAATAAAACCAAAGTACAGCCCGGTAAGGATTTGACTGCAACCGCAGCAGAATTTTTGGGATTTCTCGTGCCATCAACCCCACACCTGTACGCGTCCTGTGGAGTTAAATTAGGGTCGTATAAGTTTATAGTGCCGTTACCGCACCAGACGTTCATACTAATGTTAGTGATACCGTGCTCGTTATCCTCCATGGCTAAAGAATTAAAAGTGTCTGGCTATGTGTCTGAACTCTAATACGACTTGGATATCCCCATGTGCCTTATATATGTGAACTCCGACAAGACTTGGTGTGGTAGAACAGGATTAGCCAATCCACACGGACGATCCATCCGCAAATGAGACGATGTGGGCTGCTACTAAAACGATACTTACCTGCTGATGATCATGATGACAACGGCATTGCCCACGAGGCGTTTGCCTGAAATCGTGGTAATAAATACACTATTGGTGCCAGAGCTTTAGACAAGCTGCAAAGATGAATCATTGCCTTTACGACACGCAGGAAATTTCTTTACTCAGTAGGGCTGTAGTTAACTAGTATTCATACTCGGTATTCCTTTTATTAGTACGATCACGTAGGAAATGATCCTAGCTCGTCAGCCTATTACCGGAGATATTCATCATTATTGCCAGAACTAACCGTGCACCGAATCCAATTACTAGCTAACCTTTGTTCCTCCGTTCACGTATAATTCAAATTTTCATTTTAGAAGTCTTGTTTGTATAATTATTATTTCATCTTTACTTGGATAATTCTTGAATCATTACTTTGTAATTCTAATCATTATTTAAATTAATCATTCTACAAACGTTTCAAGTCATTAAGATTGAAGCTAACATCATTCACACTTGGTAGACCATTTACGAGACCAGTTTCCAACTCTCGATTTTATCCTTACTGTGGTAGTGGAACCGCATTGCCCGCCCCACTCAAGATTTGGCCACCCTAAAGACCTCTAACTAGCGGCTAGCCATGTCTCGTTAAATTCGTGAGTGTTTAGATTGCCTTCAAAGTTTGATGACTCACCATTGGTCGACTAATTGCTTGGGGGCGAGAACCTTGCAATTTGGTTAATGTCCAGGTTTGGAACCAGTGCAGCCGAAGCTAATGCCACTGCCGCGAGGACTAATAAGACCAAAGTACAGCCCGGTAAGGATTTGACTGCAACCGCAGCAGATTTTCCGCGATTTCTAACGCTATTAACGCCACACTTGTACACTTGCTCAGGACCTACATTAGGGTCGTATAAGTCCATAGTGCGGTGACCGCACGAGACGTACTTATGACTGCCAACGATGGTGTGTTCGTACATGTTATGTTCCATGGCCAATGGGTTAAAGTGGCTGGTTGTGTGCCATATATACATGTGAACTTCGAAACGAGATGGTGTGGGCTGCTACTTATAAATACCCTTCACCTGATGGCGGTCACGATGACAAGGGCATTGCCCACGGGGTGTTGCCTGACATGGCAGTGCTAATTCCCTATTGGGGCCGGATAATTTAAAAGGTAGCTACAAGTTACCATATAAACAATATACTATTGAGTATCAACCTGCCAGCAATCTCAAGACTGCAGGTTACTCGATGATAGTTATGAAAACTACAAGTTACCTAATAAATATTATATACGACATATACCCGTACGGAGTCAAGTTTATTATCATATATAACTATTTCTAACTAAGACTATGTGCTCATGTGAAGGTGGTAATGATGACGCCACGCAGAGATGGCTGTACTCCGCAGGTCACGTGCGTTCTCCGGACATAGTTGTTTCTCCGGACATAGTTGAACCCAGACACCATTCAATAGTCCCTTAACCTTACCGGCCGGATACAACCATTCCGAGACGCCTAGGTTCAGCATTACACACTAGAATATCTCAACGGAAGTTGCTGTCGGCTTATACATAAGGTTAGCTAAACCGCATTACAGATGCGGACCGCCCATCAACTTTAACACCTAACGTGCTCCTGGCCGACAGAAACCCCAAGACTATACCCCCCGTAGGCGCGTCTGCGTCAGTGTTCAGTCAAATCTCTGTCAGACTAAGTAACTGACTGCTCTACGCCACCACCAACACTGCTGCTAAATGCAAAGTCCTAGTAAAGGATCGACGAACCAAGATCTCGAGCCGGACACACGGAAATCACCCGAGGCTCCACCACCAAGGTCCGTGTACAGACAATCCGTAGCTGGCTTCCAGTCGGTATACCATATCCAAGACCCTCTTATTTTCGAGACCTCGTCTCTCTTATTTTCCTGATCTCGTCCTTGATCTTGTCCGAACAGCCCCAATTACCGTCACCGATTGAACGCTTTCCGTGGAGCTGGTCCAGCACTTCGCTTGACTCAGGCAAGATCCAGCAGCCGTTAACCGAGACTAAGGATGTCTCACTGGCGGCTAGCCATGCCTCGTTAAAGTAATGACTGCTTAGATCGCCTACAAAGGTTAAGCACTCAAATTTGATCAGAGAGTCCGTGCTTGGGGTTGGGAAGCTTGCAATTTGGTTAATGTCCAGGTTTGGAACCAGTGCAGCCGAGGCCAATGCCACCGTCGCGAGGACTAATAAAACCAAAGTACAGCCCGGTAAGGATTTGACTGCAACCACAGCAGAATTTCGGGGATCAGCTCCACACAGGTACACTTCCTCAGGAGTTAAACTAGGGTCGTATAAGTTTATAAAGTCGGGACCGCACGGGGCGTACATACTAACGCCAGTGGTGTTGTATCTGTACATGTTATGTTCCAATCGCCAATGAATTAAAAGTGGCCCATGAATTAAAAGTGGCCCATGAATTAAAAGCGGTGGTTTGTGTGCCATATATATATGTGAACTCCAAAACAAGATGGCGTGGGCTGTTAATTACAAATACCCTTCACCCGATGGCGGTCTCGATGACAACGGCATTGCCCACGAGGCGTTTGCCTGATGAAAATGCTGCTTAAATGATTAGTGGCAGAGATTTAGACAAGCTCCAAAGAAGACTCAGTGTCAATGTAGGCGTAGCAATGACGAGCCACACAGAGAACTGCTGTACGCCATAGGGCTCTTCTAGTTGACTAGTACCCATAGTCGGTATTTTTTTTAAATCAAGAGCACGCTCTCCTTTCGTAAACACCCCTTCCCGGATGCTGAGGACGAGCAGCTTAAAGCTGTTCACCAGATTATACATGAACTGGCACACCTTTTGTTCTCGTAATGACAAAGTATTTAAAAGATAGGTCACAGTACCTAAGACCAGTCTGTAGCAACGCCCCAAGGATCGCGCCACTGAGAGAACTCCTGTCCATAGGCCTGTGCCAGTTACACTACTCAAAGTTGGTCTCCCTCACGATTACGGTCACGTGCGTTTCCCGAGTATACTGTAAACCCAGACATTAGACCGGCATCGGATTGCAGGTCGTGTTATACGGATACGAGAGTAGGCGAGAGGCGGCGAGATATAAGCATGCTACACGTAGACACGTACAGTGGCAGAAGGACCACCTGGAGGCGCGGCAAGAACCCATGTCAAGAATCAACAAGGATATATTCACTCTGTTCGACAAGCAGGCCAAGGGCTCCATCTCGAAGAGCCAATTAGGCGACTATCTCCGGGCGATCGGGTACAACCCCACGAACGCCCTGATCCAGGAGATCGGCAGCCGGTTGCCCGAGCAGCTGACGCTGGACGACATTGCTAGCGTGGAGCAGAGCCACGCCAAGGTGCTGGAGGCGACGACAGAAGGCCGGCTGGAGGACTTTGTGAAGGCGTTCCAGGTGTTCGACAAAGAGAACACGGGGAAGGTGACTGTGGGGGATATCCGGTACATGTTGACGGGGCTGGGCGAGCGGCTCACGGACGACGAGGTGGACGAGCTGATGAAGGGCGTGGAGGTCGATTCCGAGGGTGGCGTTGACTACAAGAAGTTTATCGAAGATGTGCTGAGACAGTGAGACGATGCGCGCATTAGGAGATCGTATATGTACGTATATAACAGAAAACGGTTATAGTGGGGTGGACTCGAGGGGACGCCGGTGCCGCCCGGGCGCACGACTATATGGGATTGCCC
This sequence comes from Eremothecium gossypii ATCC 10895, assembly GCF_000091025.4. Lineage (NCBI taxonomy): Eukaryota > Fungi > Ascomycota > Saccharomycetes > Saccharomycetales > Saccharomycetaceae > Eremothecium > Eremothecium gossypii. Next base: position 379,129 of record NC_005787.5, on the reverse strand, counting down.
TCACCGGCGGAGATGCAGAAGTCGCTGTCTGCCAGCCTGTCTGTGTCCCGTGGTTCCGGATGCGCGATTACGGGCAGAAAGTGGCCGACTATCATCATCGGCATGCCGAAGACGTCGCGCTTCCACGTCCACATGCAGCTACATTCGATTGTGCGGCCCTCGATGGGGGAGAGCAGGACGCAGGTTTCCATCTGCTCGAAGCCCTTGAAGTCCTTGTATGCCACCTTGCTGAACGTCTTGAAGTACTCCCGCACGCTGTTGTCATCGAGCAGCTCCACAATGAAGGTCATCTTGCTCAGAAGCTCTTCACGGGTCCAACCCGTGAGCAGGCAGAACTCATCGTTCAGGTACGATATCTGCCCGTTGCGCCGCCACACACAGGTTGGCGTGCCGATCTGCGTGATGAAACGGTCATACTCAAGAAGGGTGCGCTGGTAGCTCTGTTCCATGAATATCATATCTTCTTCGGTTAGATCCACAGCGGATGCAATAAAAATAGGCCGGAACTCCGCGATGGAGCGGCACATCTCCACCAGGTCGTGCCGGTGGAACCTGCTGTGCAGGTACTTCAGCAGCGAGTGGAAGCCCGAGGTGTGACAGAACGGCTCCGAGATCAGCGTGTAGATCTCCATCGGCGTGCCGTACCGCAACGAGTGCGGCCAGTCCGAGCGGTACAGCACCTGGTGCTCGTCCGGCGCGCGGCTCTCCAGCGAGAAGCTCACCGTGCCGTTGCACAGGTGCTTATTCGGATTCGGCACCTCGGGAAGCGCACATGCAGGGGAAAGATAGTACTGGTTGATCGACTTGTCATACCTCAGTTTCTTGGCCACCATCGACCCTTGCGAGTGCCGCTTGAAGTCCAGCGTCCCGTCCGCCACGGCCTGCGGAACCAGCGGGAAGTGCACCTTGAACAGGTCGACGTTAGAGCTCAGGATGCTGTCCGTCTGCGGCCCCAGCAGCCCCCGCAGCACGAACCGGCTGCTGGACATGCTGTTCAGCACGTTGTGCACCGGCCGCTCCGACAGCCGCGAGCCCGCCACGTCTGCGCCGTGGCTCGCGCTGTGCGTCCCGCTCAGCGCCTCGGACGGCGGCGTCGGCGAGTCCGTCCCATTGTACAGCAGGCTCACCGGGATCTTGTTCAGCAGCGTGTCCTGGTGGATGATGTCTGACAGCGTTGAGTACTCCAGGTTCGCGGCATTCGACAGGAACTTGGGTTTGTGCACGATCTTGCCCTGGTCCTGGAACTGGTGTTCCGGGCCCTTCGACCCGCTCTCCGCCGCGCCGTCTCGCTCCGACATCCCAGGCCCCGCGTCGGCGTCCGCCGGCTTCAGCGGGATGGGCAGCTGGTCTTCGGGCACGTCCGCCAAATACTTCCGCCTCTTGCGCGGGGCGTTAACGCACGACATCTCGAGCCCCTTCTTGACACATCGCGTACACGGCCTCTGGCTCTCGCACGTCACATGCGACCGCGAGCAGTTGACGCATGCCACATTGGTCTTCTTTCTTTTTGCTGCCTTGTCCCGATGCACTGTCATCATCCTCACTATGCCGCAGTCTGGTGCCTCACGCCTCGTCGTTCCAGCTACACGTGCTTACGGCTTTTTGGACATTCCCACCGCAGACGCTCCAAGGATCATCTTACAGCTCACACAAGCGTCTTTTTTCTACCCTGTCCAGCATAGCAAGCAACAATCCCAGCCTGCGCACCGGCCTTTGCGACCGTGCCATATCTGCAGCCATCAGCGCTCCACAGACACGGCTACGTAGCTACTGGAGGCCTTACAGGGCCCTCGACTACGAAGACAGGGCTCGCCCACAACCTACACACCACAATGCCATGTAGCGGCGCCCTAGCTCGAGCCTCTCGGCCGCGTCGAGGTTCAGGCTTGGCATCATTATATAAAAAATTTCAGCGCCCGCGATTAAAGGCTGCTGTCTCACCAGCACAAGCAGCAGGATGCCAGATCTAGTCAGCAAGTTTGAGTCATTATCACTAACCGTGCCAGAGCGGGGGCCGGAGCAGGCTGCGTACGAGGCGCAATGGCGGTCGGTGCTGCAGACCGGGCAGGTGCAGGCCAAGCTGGGCGAGCTGAACCTGTTTCTGCGGGACCACTCGTTCGTCGCGGGCACGGAGCGCCCGCTGCGCGTAGACGCGGAGCTGTTCGAGGCAGTGCTGCCGGTGACGCGGGAGGTGCTGGCTGCGTCGAAGGACGTGCGGGAGCAGTGCGGCAAGCACCGCCACGTGATCAGGTGGGCCAAGTACCTGCAGGAGCTTCTGGACGTTCCTGAGGCGGAGCGGGTGCTGGTGGACGAGGCGATGGAGTTGCCGCGGGAGGTGATCGAGAAGAAGAAGAAGGAGGCGAAGGGTGAGGTGGCGGCGGCCCCTGCCGGCGGCAAGGGCAAGGCGGAGGACAAGGCGGAGGGCAAGGCGGCGCGCGGCAAGCCGGACGAGGCGACGTTGGCGCGGCTGCGTGAGGAGGCGAAGGCCAAGAAGGCCGCGAAGAAGGCAGCAGGCGCTCAGCAGCAGCAGCAGCAGGCGGCCGCGCCGGCCAAGACGTCGCCCGGCATGATCGACTTTCGCGTTGGGTTCATCCAGAAGGCGATCAAGCACCCCGACGCAGACGCGCTGTACGTGTCGACGATCGACCTAGGCGAGCCAGAGGGCCCGCGGACAGTGTGCTCCGGGCTTGCGAAGCACATTCCGCTGGAGGAGATGCAGCAGCGCCACGTGGTGGTGGTGTGCAACCTGAAGCCCGTCAACATGCGGGGCATCAAGTCTGCGGCTATGGTGCTGTGCGGCTCGAGTGACGGGAAGGTCGAGCTGGTCATCCCGCCCGCCAACAGTGCGGCGGGCGACAAGGTGTTCTTCGAGGGCTACGGCGACGAGGAGCCGCTCAAGCAGCTCAACCCCAAGAAGAAGATCTGGGAGCAGGAACAGCCGCATTTCACGACTACCGCGGACCTCGAGGTCGCCTACAAGGACGACAGCGACGCGGTGCCTTTGAGAAAGCTAACTAACGCCCGGGGCGAGACCTTCAAGGTGTCGTCGCTTGCGCACGCCCACGTCAGCTGAAAGTGCTGTCATTAGCCAAGTCCGGCGCACAGGGCCTGGGACGTTTACATAGATATGTACTGCTGTAATCAGGTTCGATGCAGCGAGGCTGGGCGCCGGACCCACCGGGGGTCGCCCGTTGGGCGGCCATTTCCGAGGCGACCGACGCAGCAAGCTGTTTCTCAAGCACGTCCGCGGGACTGACCTGTGCGAACAGCAGTTGCTTGGCTGCCGGATGCATGTCCAAGTTAGCGATGAGCGCGCAGGCTGCCAGCGGGAGCGGGCGCAGGCCGCGGAGCAGGCGCAGGACGGATGCGTGTAGTTCCTGCGCGCTGAGTAGCAGAGATAGAAGCATGTAGCACACCACCTGTTCCGGGACTGAGGCGCCGCGGAGCCGTGTCAGCCAGCGGGGGAGGTTTATAGAGCGCAGGGCGATTGCTTCAAAGATGTCAGTGGGGAAGTCCTGTGTATCGTGTGCGACTGCCGAGACATGCGCGGCAATCCACTGGGCATACGCGACGTTGTGCAGTACGACGTTGTCGCACGCGGAAATGAGCGGCCACCAGTGGTGCGCGAAGAACTTCTCTGCCAGCGCGCGCCGGCCTACTGCTGCTTCGCGTGCGATGTCCGCGGGTCGCAGCGGGAATGCCCCGTAGGGGCCTGCGCTGCCGGGCGGCCCTGCCTCGATCTGCTGTAGGCATTGCTCCAGCCGGCGCACGACATGGCCTGCCTCGTACCGCCGCGGCCTGCCGTGGATCGCCTCCACTGCGTTATCGTAGACCTTCAGGCGCCGAAGGCTGATCGTGAAACTGCTTTGTGTGGCATCGTCCTGCGCGGCAAGAGACAGCCCCGCCTGGCGCCGGCGGTACTGCGCCAGCGTCTGGAACTCGGACTTTGAAAGCCCCCTGCGCGCCGCGGGCGCACGCACGGCACACGATCGCATTTGTCCGTCGGTCCGCGACACCAGCAACATGTTCTCCTCCAGCCACACCAGCCTGACGTCGTATGAGCAGGCGTCACCGTGCTTCACGCACAGAGCGCAAAATGGCACCCCCTCGTCACAGCGCCGCTTCTTGAACCGGCAGGCCCAGCACCCGGTGAAACACCGGATCCTGGGCTTGCGGGCGCCTGCGCGGTGCCGTTCATTCCTATCCGGAAACATCGGCGTACCCTGGATCTCGCAGACATTCGCTCGGTAGACCCGAAATATATAGTTCTTCTAGGTACCGGCTGCATGGGAGGCCAGGACCCTCCGCGCAATGTGTTCATCACGACAGGCGCCCCAGCCCTATGCATCTTATGTAGTGCTGCGCTGTTGCCGTTATTGGCGTCGCAGCCATATGCACATAGGAGAACACCGGCGGGATGCATCCAGTGCCTGTGGCCAGTGTCCGCTCAGAAGCCTTGCCACACCTCGCGGTAGTCGTGCTTGCCGCGCGTCTCGGGCACGCGGTTCCGCACATACAGCGCCATGAATGCCGCGAACGCCCCGAACAGCATAAAGACGTAGCCGCCGATGAGCTGGTTCAGCACGGGGAACCCGAACCCGACAAAGAACGTCGCAACCCAGTTCAGCGCCAGCCCGTAGCTCTGCGCCACCGCCGCGGTGCCCGGGCTCGACAGCTCGGCGATGATCAGGAATGGGATCGGCCCGAAGCCCAGTGCGAAAAACGTGATGTACGCAAACGTGCACACGACCAGCACCGCCGCGCTCTCCAGCAGAATGCCTGCTGCCATCAGCGTCGACGCGACCGCCATCGCCGCCGCCGAGCACTGCAGCAGCGGCCGCCGCCCCACGCGGTCCACCAGCGCCGCCGCCGTCAGCGTCACCACCAGGTTCACCGCCGAGATCCCGAAGTTCACCGCGATCGACAGCCCCGGCAACGCGCCGTTGATCAGCTTCACACCGTAGAACACTATCGAGTTGATCCCGCAGAACTGCTGCCCCATCAGCAGCACCGCCACCACGCGCCGCACGTGCGCGTACCGCGCGTCCGCGATGTACCGCCGCAGCGAGCTGCACTGCGCCGCAGCCTCGTGCTCGCGCGCGCGCCGCCACTCCCGCAGCTCGTGCGCCGCCGCCGCGTCGTCCGCCCGCAGCCACCGCAGCGCGCGTTCCGCGCGCTGCTCGTGCCCGTTCGCCGCCAGCCACCGTGGCGACTCCTCCACCCCCAGCAGCAGCCCGCAGTGCGCCACCGCCACCGCCGCAGACACCGCGAACAACAGCCGCCACTGCACGCTGTTCGCCCACGCAAACGCCAGAAGCTGCGTCACCAGGATCCCCAGGTTGATGCACGTCTGGTTCAGCGCTCCGAGCGCGCCCTTCAGCTCCGCCGGCGCCATCTCGTTCAGCATTAGCGACGTCACCACGATCCCGCCACCGCACCCCACGCCCGCCACCAGCCTTCCCAGCAGCAGCTGCGCGTAGCTGTTCGCGAACACCATAGCCGCCGAGCCCGCCGCCGCCAGCACGCTGCTACCGATGGCCGCCGCCCGCCGTCCGTACCGGTCCGCCTGCGAACCCGTACACAACGACCCCAGAAGTCCGCCCACGGAGAAAATCGAGGTCACGAGACCATATTGCGAGTCATCCAGGTGAAGGCACTGTTCCCAGCCGTGCCGACCCCACCACGTATCTGCGTAGCCGGGATCTAAGGGCCCATGGCACATGAGCACCTCCTGCGGAGCGTTGAGCTCCGCCATGTGGTAGCCGAACTGTAGCGCGCCCAAGCACACCACGAAAACGCTTCCTGCGAGCGCTGGGGTCACGCTCCCCCGCGGAGGCCGCTCACTTCCGAGTAACAGTTGGTCTTGAGACATCGAGGCTCACGGCGAGGGGGGCGTAGGGCCCACTCCCGGCTGGCTATATATAGGTGGTCAAAGCCGTGCGGGCAGCTGTGCAGTGGCGGACTGCACACCCGTACATTCGACACACCCACGCACCACCATCGGGGACGCACTGGGCCATGGGCGCCCGAGGTATATCTCGGGACTTTTCAGCACAGAGTGCTCTCCACCTACGCAGCAGCCCCCACCACAGTCAGCGATGCCAACCAGACTAACCAAGACTAGAAAGCACAGAGGTCACGTCTCAGGTATGTAGTTCCACGGCGGCTCCGGCTGCACGGGCGGGAATGAAAGAACCAAGACGTTGATTCACGCGGCGGATCGATTGCAACATCGGCTGCGGCGAGCGGCTGCGCGGTGCGCGGCCGCGGCACCGGCGCGCCCGCGCCGCGGCCTTGCGATGATGTGCTGCGGATTGACGCGAGCCCCGACAGGATACTAACTCTCAGACAGCCGGTAAGGGTAGAATCGGTAAGCACAGAAAGCACCCCGGTGGTAGGGGTATGGCCGGTGGTATGCACCACCACAGAACCAACCTGGACAAGTACCACCCAGGTTACTTCGGTAAGGTGGGTATGAGATACTTCCACAAGCAGAAGAACCACTTCTGGAGACCAGTCTTGAACTTGGACAAGTTGTGGACCCTCGTTCCTGAGGAGAAGAGAGAGCAGTACTTGAGCTCTGCCTCCAAGTCCGCTGCCCCAGTGATCGACACCCTAGCCGCCGGCTACGGTAAGGTTTTGGGCAAGGGCAGAATCCCAAATGTGCCTGTCATCGTCAAGGCCAGATTCGTCTCCAAGCTAGCCGAGGAGAAGATCAAGGCTGCCGGTGGTGTTATCGAGTTGATTGCCTAAACGCATGAAGAAAGGCTGTAGCTGAACTCTTCCGTATAGTTTATGTAGATTAATTGGTGTCATCGTCACCCGCGTTCCTTTTTCAGCTGCTGCGCGTGCGCGTGTATATATATATACCCGCAACGCGCGCGCCTGCTGGCCCCTCCGCTCGCACTGCAGCATGCCCGCTACCTGGACCCCCGAGGAACACATTCCCGCGGAAATCAAGGCGCTCCTGGCGGAGCCGTCGCCTAATTATGTGCTGACGTTCCTGCACATTGTGGAGCTGCTCAAGACGCAGCGCCGCACGGGCTGGGTCGACCACGGCATCTTGCCCTGCGAGTCCATCAGCGACCACATGTACCGGATGGGCATCACCAGCATGCTGATCAAGGACCCTGCCGTGGACCGCAACCGTTGCGTGCGTATCGCGCTGGTGCACGATCTCGCCGAATCACTCGTGGGGGACATCACGCCGGTTGCCGAAGTTACGAAGGAGGAGAAGCACCGCAGAGAGTGGGAAACCATACAGTACCTCTGTCAGCAGCTCATTGCCCCGTACAACCCGGTGGCCGCCGACGAGATTATGCGCGACTGGCTGGCGTACGAGAACACCGATTGTCTGGAAGCACGCTACACAAAAGACATTGACAAATTTGAAATGCTGGTCCAGTGCTTCGAGTACGAGCGTCGCCACGGCGGGACCAAGAACCTGCAGCAATTCTGGTCCGCGGTGGACAGCATCAAGACGGATGAGGTCCGCTCGTGGGTCCAAGACCTACAGGCTCGGCGCAACCGCTTTTTCGAGTCCCTCGCGCACTAAGTACAGTGTCAGTCTATATTTATTACCGAGTTAAGTCCTGATATACTTAATTATTCTAGTGTAATTGTCCTCACCGAACAGCAATGTCCCGACGGCGTGTCTCGCGAAGACGCAGAGGAGACCCACAACTAGCTGGATGCCGCACACGGTGAGGCAGAGCTGGTCCTCACGCATTGGCCCAAACCAAACTAGACAGAGGTTTATCAAGGTCATGTTGTTGCAGTCTAGAAGGTTGCCCTGCTCGTCGACCGTCACGTCGAGCAAGTGCAAGTAGGCCAACAGCTTCAACGCCAGGGCAACGGGGCGCATCGGCGGGCGCTTCTGTAGATCTGTGCGCGAGGTGTACATGAGCCCGTCCTCCTCGTTGAAGCGCGGCAAGCGATGGCGCGGGCACGGCACGAGGCCCAAAAGTTGCGGTATGCTGTACGCAAAGTTGAAGATCTGCGGCGTGAAGAAGAGCATCATCGTCTTGGCAAAGTGCCCCAAGATCCCAATCATCGCAAAGATCATTCCCGCGAAGTAGCAGTACGTGTCTCCCACAAACACCCGCGCAGGCCAGCTGTTCCACTTCCATAGCGAGTACGACACTCCGAGGAACGGGAGGAGCATCACGATCGAAAATAGGTGCGACTCGCGTGTGCGCTCCGAGCCCCACACCAGGTAGAGCGCATCGTTCACAAGGCAGACAATGGCGAGAATGATCGACTGCAACACCTCCAAGCCATTGATGCCCGCGAGGATGTTGATCGAGTTCGTGCAGAAGATGGTCATCGACGCCATGTAGATGTAGTAGAACCACCCGAGGTCGATCAGCGCAAACTCGGAGAGCTGTGGCACCCACTGGTGCACAAACTTGGGCACCAGCACGTACGTCACCCCGAAGTCCGCGTAGTACACGACGAGCAACGGGATCGCCGAGATGATCGGGAAGTAGAGCTTGTGTCTCCAGCGCAAGTCGAAGAGGTCATCGGCCACGCCGAGCAACACTGTGCTCTGGAGCGACAGGATCGCACTAAGGTACTCCGACAGCTTGCCGTGCGGGAATGCGCCGCGGCCCGCCGCCTCCTCGCTCCAGTCCCGCGCTCCCGCGCCAGACGTCACCACGAGGTACTTGTAGAACACGAACGGAATGGAGAGGAACATCATGAACAAGTACACCGTCGCCGCTACCGCCCCCATCGTCTCCGCAATCACCGGCCGTCCCGGCTTCCCGAGGTCCTTGCCATAGAGCCCTACCCGGATAAAACTGTCTGCCACCCTCGGAATCAGTGTATTAGTGGCGAGGTATCCGATAATCGCGAATCCCGCAGCGCTCCACACTGCGCTGGAATACTTGGAATACACAATTGCAGTCCCCGCTATCGCGAGGAGTGCGCACACGCGGATTACGGCCATATGAGAATGCTCGATATGCCTTTCTTTGCTCACAGGCCTCCGAAACTGTTCTGTGCAACGGCTGACGTCTTAAATATTCAGCTGTTCACATTCACCATCGCGCAGCCACTGTCCGCAGGAGCAGTTATCCGTCGAACAGGGTCGCAGAGACGGAACGAGACGGAAAGAGAGCGGGATGAAGCCATTTACCACCGGACACGAAGACCTTGTGCACGACATCTGCTACGACTTCTACGGGAGGCACGTGGCAACGTGCTCGAGCGATCAACACATCAAAGTGTTCAGGCTGGATAAGGACACCAACGAGTGGACGCTGAGCGATTCGTGGAAAGGCCACGACAGCAGTGTCGTGGCACTTGACTGGGCGTCGCCGGAATACGGACGGATCCTGGCAAGTGTGTCCTACAACAAGACAATCAAGGTGTGGGAAGAGGACCCCGATGCGCCTGAGGGCTCGGGGCGGCGGTGGACGCGCCTGTGCACGCTGAACGATGCCACGGGACCGCTGTACAGCGTGAAGTTCGCGCCTGGGCACCTGGGGCTGCGGCTGGGCGCGATCGGCAACGACGGCGTGCTACGGATTTACGACGCGCTGGAGCCGTCCGACCTGCGGAGCTGGACACTGACGTCGGAGGTGAAGGTGCTGGCAACGCCGCCTGCGTCGCACCTCCAGTCGGACTTCAGCCTCGACTGGTGCCCGTCGCGCTTCTCGGCCGAGCGCCTCGTGGTGTGCGCGCTGGACCAGGCGTTTGTGTACGAGCGTAACAAGGCTGGCAAGCTGTTCCAGGCGGCGCGGCTGCCGGGGCACCAGGGCCTGATTCGCTCCGTCAGCTGGGCGCCGTCCTTTGGTCGCTGGCATCAGCTGATTGCCACAGGCTCCAAGGACGGCCGCGTGCGCATCTTCCAGCTCACGGAAAAGCTCGATGCCACCGACGACGCCTCCACCGACGACGCCTCCACCGACGACGCCGGCCCGGCGCCCCACATCAGCGTCCAGCTGCTCAGCGAGCACGCCGATCACAAGGGTGAGGTCTGGTCCGTGTCCTGGAACCTCACGGGCACTATACTAAGCAGCTCTGGCGACGACGGCAAGGTACGCCTGTGGAAGTCCTCATTCTCGAACGAGTTTAAGTGCATGAGCGTGATCTGCGCCCAGAAGAAGAAATAGCGATGTCTAGATACTCTATAACCGTTGTATGCTATCCAACGTGGGCCTCCTTTGCCGATGGCCTGATCCGAAGCCATCAAATTTCGGGGCTGGCGCTGCACTGCCGCAGCCACAAGCACCACCGGCGGCCAGACCACTCGGCAACGGCGGCGAAACGTCTGATAACGGTCACGGAGGATCAAGATGGACGGGCCCTTGCATATTAGTAATAAGCCACTACAGCGACGGCAGCTGGAGAAGACTCACAGCCCAGACATCCAGCGGCGGAGTAAAGCGGCTTTTAGGAATAGTTACAGGTCGCAGCACCCATGATTACTCTTTTATTCCAGGTATTTAAGTGTAACGTCCTTTCAGATGATCAGGATCGGGAGCCGTCTAACACCAAGCTTGCGCCATTACACCAGCAGTTCTCAGCGTATTACAAAGTTTACAATGTCCGGATTCTATGATTTGTCACCACTAGATGCCAAGGGAGAGCCCTTCCCCTTCTCTCAGCTCAAGGGCAAGGTAGTCATAATCGTGAATGTGGCGTCGAAGTGCGGGTTTACTCCGCAGTACGAGGAGTTGGAAGAGTTGTACAAGAAGTACAAGGACCAAGGGTTTGAGGTCATTGGGTTTCCATGCAACCAGTTTGCACACCAGGAACCTGCGACCAACGAGGAGATCGTGCAGTTCTGTAAACTGAACTACGGGGTAACCTTCCCGGTGCTCAAGAAAGTCGACGTTAACGGCGCGGACGCGGACCCCGTGTACGTGTATTTGAAGTCGCAGAAGTCCGGGTTGTTGGGCTTCAAGGGCATCAAGTGGAACTTCGAGAAGTTCTTGGTAGACCGCAAGGGGCAGGTTAAGGACCGCTACTCGTCTATCACCAAGCCGTTGTCGCTCGAGAAGACGATTGAGACCCTGTTGAAGGAGGAGGGCGGCCCTGCGCCAACTGCTACTACGGAGGCGACCGCGACCGCTACCGCCGATGCCGCTAAGCCTTCTGGCGAGAGCTTGTAGGCGGGCGGAGGCCCATACCCAGTATCTATCTATTTTATGCAGATACGTAGCTTAGAGGTGCAGTCTATACTTATTAATTACAACGTGGTTTCGTCGATACGTATTGTACAGGTCAGGGGATGTTGCTGCTCGTAGTGAAAGCCAGGCAGCTTAACTCTACTCTATTCTTGGCTTCTTAGCCTCCGGACCATCCTCGTTGGCTGTAGGGACTTCAGCCACTGGGTCAGCCACAGCGTCTACATGCACTGGCATGGGGGATTCGCGTTCCTTTTCTGCATCCTCTTCTTCCTTTATGCGCTTAGCCTCCTCCGCGCGCAATTTCTCGGCTGCAGTGTCCTCCTCCTTCATTCTTGCCTTCATCGCGTCATCTAGCACCACGCCAGTGCTAAACTCTTTCTCCAAACATTGGAGCAGCGTGAAGGCTCGTCTCTGCAGTTCTGCGGGTGTCCTGCTCTGGAAGTAGAAGTCGAGTTCGAAGAGAGGACAGTCCCTTATCTCGTCTCGGATCAGCTCGTATACGTTCTCTCTATCCAGGCCATACTTGAATAGCATGATTAAGATGAAGCGGTCTTCCTCCTCGGAAAACGTCCTCTTGTTGTTTGAAGACGGAGGGTGCTTCAGGGAAAGATCAAAGAGTGGATTGGTGCACTGACTGATCTTTCGCCGTAATGCCTCCTGCTGCATCTTGACTCGTTTGAGTTTTTCTTCCTCCGTCTCGATAGCTTTGACATACTTCTCATAGTCCTCTATCCTTTCCAAATGCGTCCAAAAAGCCTCCGCGTATGCGCGGACTTCTTCTTCGGTTTTGGTACCCCCCAGCTCTGCGGTGATAGCCTTGATGGAGTTTCTGCCATACTTGCCGCTGGCTGTGATGAAGCGACGGAATTCTAGCTTATTCCAGTTATGGAAGCCCTCACGTTCCCACTCTGCCTTATTCTTCTCTTCCTCCTCCGTCAAAGGTTGAGCATTGGCCACCGCTATTTTTAGGAGCTCCAGCTTCGAAGCCCTTTCTTCCTCCGATTCGATGTCACCATAGGTGGTCTTCACGTCCTCCATAGTTGGGGTATACTTTGTTCGCTTCGCCATCCACATCCTTTCCTTCTCATATAGTATCTTTAATTGAGGTGGAAGTAATTGATGGCTGTTGAACGGCTGTGGCTTCGGCATTCTTGGTACCGCCGCCTGGTTAGGCCGCGCCCCACCAGTGTTTAAGACGCCCTTGTAGTAGTTGTCAATGGAATAGTTCTCCTTCCTCTCACGTTTGGTTGGTTCTATCCAGAGGGGGTTGATGATGTCCTTGGTGAGCTTCTTCTTGAAATTTTGTCCATCCCATTCGTAGGCGGAGTCCTGATTGAATTTCTGCAATTGATCGAGACCCAGAGCAGCATACTTTTCATTCAAGGATTTGGTTTTATTTTCAGATTTGTTTAGCAAAGATTCAAGGTCTACTTCATCATCCTTGTCGCCTGTTTCCGGTTGTGGGGTTCCCTTAGCGCTAGAGGCGTTGCTGGTGTCAGTGCTTCTAAACATGTCCACAGCACCATGCTGGATCATAGACAGAAGCGCATCCTTCGCGTCCTTTGCGTTTTCTTTCTTGGATATAGACGTTCGGCCTTGCTGTATAACCAACTGGTCTAATCTTAACTTCTGTGTAGCTCTCTCTAGGATCTTTTCCTCAACCGAGTTGTCTGTCACTAGCCTAAAGACCTTCACCTGCTTCTTCTGCCCGATTCTATGCGCCCTGTCCATAGCTTGCAAGTCAGCCTGAGGGTTCCAGTCCGAATCATACAGAACAACCACATCTGCTGTAGTTAAGTTGATACCCAAACCACCTGCTCGCGTGGTGAGCAAGAATATGAACTTCCGGGAATCCGGAGCATTATATTCATCAATTGCCTCGATACGATCTTCGTGCGCCGTGGAGCCATCAATCCTACAGTACTCGTACCCCCTGAAATAGCAGTAGTCTTCCAGTATATCTAGCAACCTGGACATCTGACTGAAAATTAGTACACGTGAACCGTCCTCCTTCAATTTTTTCAATAACTTATCTAAAACCTTCAATTTTGCTGAATTGTAAACTAAGTGTTCATCGGTGGTATAAGGTGGTCCGGGTTCGGCGCCATCAAACAAGTACGGGTGGTTACAGCACTTTCTCAGCTGCATCATTATATTCAACAACCTCGTCTTTGATTCCTTCGAACCGTTCGACCCGTTCACAGCATCTAAATCCTTCTCTAGTATCTGTTTGTACCACTTGCGTTGCATGCTAGACATCCCAACATACAAATTCAGCTCCTTCTTCGGTAACAAGGATGTCTCGACGTCACTCTTAATACGGCGCAGGAGGAACGGCTGGAGGATCGTGTGGAGCTGCTTGACGATCTTGTCCTTATCGTCATCAGATGCCTCTGAGGAAAACCACTCGTCAAACGCGGCCGAGTCCGAAAAGATGTCCGGGAGCAGGAAGTTCAGCAAGGCCCACAGCTCGTGCAGGTTATTCTGTAGCGGGGTCCCCGTGATCAGTAAGCGGTTTCGCGAGCTGAACTCCCTCAGCACCTGTGACAGCATCGATTCCTCGTTCTTGATCCGGTGAGCCTCGTCGATCACAATATACTCCCAATCTATTTTCTTAAAGGAGGCCTTCTCGCGAATGATGATCTCGTAGGATGCAATGGCGACGTCGAAGTTGCACGCGAGGAGCCGCTCTTGGCACAGGCGGGCGCGCTCTTCCTTGTCGCCCTGCAAGATGAACGCGTCTACGTCCGGCGTCCAGCGGTTGATTTCCCGCTGCCAGTTGTTCAAGGTCGACTTCGGCGCAATGACCAAAAACGGGCCGCGCTTCTTCTCGATGTAGCGCAGGTAGCCCAGAAACGTGATCGTCTGCAGAGTCTTCCCCAGCCCCATCTCGTCCGCCAGGATGCCTGCCAAATTGTTCTTATGCAGCGATACCAGCCAGTTCACGCCCTGCACCTGGTAAGGCCGCAGGCGCCCGTCCACAAAGCCCGGCGACTCGCGGAACTGAAACTCGTAGTCGGCTGCTGCCGCGTCCGGGCCCTCCTCCTCCTCGCGCAGCAGCTCCGCGTCCTCCTCGCGCAGCAGCTCCGCGTCCTCCTCGCGCTCTGTCTTGCGCCGCCGCTTGTCCTCGTGCCGCCCCGCCTGCCGCCCGTCGTCCAGCACCCGCAGCACCTGCCCGAACCGCTCGTCCTTCGCCGCCTTGCGCTCAATGAAATGCCGGAACAGCGGGCTCAGACCAAGTAGGTGCTGGAACCGTTTCGTCGTGCCCTCCGTGTCGAACCGGCGCCGATTTTGTCCGCCGCCGACCAGATACCGGGCCCGCGTCTCTACCGCGTCCGGCTTATGTCCCAGACCTTCCTGGAATGGTCTGAGTTTTTCCGCGTACTCTTGATTCTCCATGGTAAGTCCCACGAACGCCCTGCTGCAACCTCTATCTCTATATCTGCGATCTGCCGATGCTCTAGAATCCACCTAAGCTAGTATGGACACTAGCGAATCAATACCAGACTAAGCTAACTCCACGTGCAATCGGTCAATGTTGAAGTAAGGTACGCGTTTCCAATTTTTTCGCTGTAGTATTCTACAATATAAGCGTTTTACAACGTCGAAGATGATTGGTAGCCTCATCGCTCTATAAACCACCGCTAAGAACGGGCTACAGGTGACTACGGGGGTACGGAGGACTCTGAGTGGAACAAGAGAACACTGAGAAACAATTGCTCGAAGAATGCAGGAAATTACGGTGCTTGAGCGAGCCAGGAGCGAGTTTCCGCCGTGCGCTGTGCGGATCATGGACGGGGGATACGTGGTAGTAGGGACGTACGAGCTTGACAAGACCAGCGGGGCGCGGCACGGGAGCATCGAGGTGTACGACGGCGGGCTGCAGCTGGTGGGGCGGACGGCGACGTACGGGGCGGTGCTGGACCTCAAGGCGAGTCCGTTCGACAAGGAAACGCTGGTGAGCGCGCACTCGACGGGGAATGTGATGGTGTGGCGGATGGCGGAAGGCGTGCTGGCAGCGGTGGCGAACCTGCAGCTGTTTGGCTGCGACAGTGTGGTCACGTCGGTGAACTTCAGCACGCAGGAGCCGGGGCTACTGGTGGTGACGACGGCGGGCGGCGCGGTTGCCACGGTGGATGTGGAGACGGGCGCGCCGGACGTGCGGTATGCGTCTGCGGCGAAGGTGTACGAGAAGGCAGATCTGAAGGAGTATGACGTGCAAGGCAAGCGCGAGGTAGCGGCGGATCTGAGCCGCGGCGTCAGGGAATTTTCCAGAGGACATTCTGTGGAATGCTGGATTGGCGAGTTCGGCGCCCTATCGCCGCTGGAGAATGTTGTGTTCAGCGGTGGCGACGATTGTGCGGTGCACGCGTACGACGTGCGCACAGGGGGTCTGATCTGGGCCAACTCGGCTGTGCACGGTGGTGGCGTGGTAGCGCTACGCCCGAGCACGCCAAGCTTCCGCCCACACATGCCGACCGCGCTGCTCACAGGCTCCTACGACGACCGCATCCGCTCCTTGGACCTGCGCATGATGGGGAACACCCTGTGCCCGGGCAATGTGCGCCCACTGGCCGTTTCGGAGCTCGACCTGGGGGGCGGCGTGTGGCGCTTCGTGGAGTCGCCCTCGAATGCGCTGGCCGCGGAGACCAACGAGCTACTTGTATGCTGCATGTACGACGGCGCGCGCATTGTGGCTGTCGATGGCCATGACTTTACCGTCAAGAATGTCCTCAAGGAGGGTCACGAGTCGATGTGCTACGGAGCGGACTGGTGTGACCAGTTTGCGGTTACCTGCTCCTTCTACGACAAGTCGCTCCAGCTATGGAAACCATAGCCCCTTGCCGCTGTCTTATTCGCTGACTAACCACAGTTGGTTTGACGGGCTGGTGGGGCTCGGGACTTTCGTGGTGCATGTATGTTAGCCCTGTGAAAAATTTTGTATAGGCCAAGAATAGGCTCATCGCAGTAGTAAGATAGCCATCTCTTCCGCAGCTAAGGGCACCTGTACGCAAACGTAGGGCCCAGTATAACCTATGCCACTCAAAAAGGAGCCAGTGAAGAAATGGAAGCAGCCGGTGGGCCCCAAACCGATACAGCGCAAGAATAAGAACACTATTGGGCTTGGCAAGGCTATCCAGAATGCACGGAGCAAGGAGAACGCGATTGAATATCTGCCCGATGGCGAGATGCGGTTTACGGTGGACAAGCACGAGGCTAACTGGGTGAAGCTGCGCTCTGTTACGCAGGAGTCGTCTCTGGATGCGTTCCTGAGCACGGCAGAGCTTGCCGAGAAGGACTTCACTGCAGACAGACACTCCAACGTCAAGATCATCCGGATGGATGCAGGCGCCGATGTGGCCACCTCCCACGGCATTATGCTGAGCAACCAGCAGCGGGCAGCGCTGAACGAGAAGCAGCGAGCCCACTCTGCAGAGCTTATTGTCCCGCGGCGCCCGTACTGGGATGAGGAGATGACCCGCTTCGAGCTTGAGAGGCAGGAGAAGGAGGCGTTCCTCAACTGGCGGCGGAAGCTAGCAACGCTCCAGGAGGAGAACGACGACCTGTTGCTGACGCCGTTTGAGCGGAACATAGAGGTCTGGCGCCAGCTGTGGAGAGTTGTCGAGCGCTCGGATCTTGTGGTGCAGATTGTGGACGCCCGCGACCCACTGCTATTTAGATCGACAGACTTGGAGGAGTATGTGAAGGAGCTGGACGAGCGGAAGCAGAACCTGCTGCTGGTGAACAAGGCCGATCTCCTGACCACGAAGCAGCGCATCATATGGGCCAAGTACTTTATCGCGAAAGGCATTGCATTTACGTTCTTCTCTGCACGGCGCGCCAATGAGCTATTGGAACTACAGAAGGAGCTCGGGGAGGATTACGTGCAGCGTGAAGAGCAGGACGAGCCGGTCGCCATGGTTGACGGCGAGACGGTCGATGCAGAGGTGTTGGAAAGGATACGCATTTTGAAGATCGAGGAGCTGGAGGACCTATTCCTCTCCAAGGCGCCCAGCGAGCCACTGCAGGAACCGCGGCCAGGCCACGAACCGCTAATCCAGATTGGCCTCGTGGGGTACCCAAATGTCGGGAAATCCTCTACCATCAACGCCCTGGTGGGCGCCAAGAAGGTCTCCGTCTCCTCGACTCCCGGAAAGACGAAGCACTTTCAAACCATAAAACTCTCCGACCGTGTGATGCTGTGTGACTGTCCCGGGCTGGTGTTCCCCAACTTCGCGTACAACAAGGGAGAGCTTGTGTGCAACGGTGTCCTTCCCATCGACCAGCTCCGCGACTACATCGGGCCCAGCACCCTGGTTGCTGAGCGGATCCCCAAGTACTTTCTCGAGGCCGTCTACGGTATCCATATCGAAACTCGTTCAGAAGAAGAGGGTGGTGGCGAGCACCCATCCGCGCAAGAATTGCTGGTGGCGTACGCCAGGGCACGCGGCTACATGACCCAAGGGTTCGGCTCGGCCGATGAACCGCGTGCTGCGCGCTACATTTTGAAGGACTATGTCAACGGCAAGCTGCTGTATATCAATCCACCTCCGCACCTGGAAGATGACACGCCATACACGCGCGAGGAGTGCAAAGAGTTCAACAAAGCGCTCTACACACTTCAGAACCTTCCAGAATCGAGACGGGAACAGTTACTGGAGGCAGCAAAGAACAAAGGCATCACTTCTCTCGACTTGGCCCGCGACCTTTCTAAACTTACCTTCTCTTCGCACATCGGAGGCGATTCTTTAACACAGGCCAAGTCTGTGACACACGGCGGAAAACAGGCTGCGCTGTACAACGCGGCGAAGGATCTGGATCGCGAATTCTTCCAATTGAATGGAATCCAGGGCAAACTTACGAAGCCATTCCATCAGGCCAATGCTCAACAAGGCAACGGCAAAAAACACAATAAGAAGAACAAGAAGGGCAAGAAGAAGGCTGCTATGTTCAGCGATTAATTCCGCATATTCCTGCCCATTAGAATGCCCAGCAATGTCATATTCATCGTATAATATTAGTCTTACGTCTCTCATAGTTATGGTAAGCCCTAGTTATCCATATATATTACCCGGATCAAAGAGTTCCTTTATAAACATCCACAGTTGGTGATCCTCTCAGACATCTACCTTCCCGACGCAGTGGCTCTTAGCATATACACCTGCATGCTCAAAGAGCGCTGTGGCTGCCTACAGGACCGCGCAGAGTATTTCTGCACGGTGCTACTTCTCTCTTCGGCGAGAAGGGCGGTCGTGTGCTCCCCCACGCACTGCGGGTTTACCTATAATGCCCATAGCTGGGAACTCCCTAACGCCCCTTTCGCTAGCAACGACTGCATTCTCACAGTTCGTAGTTTGATAGTAGGAGGGCGGAAATATCTGTATTTCTTGTAGTAGCGTCGCCGAGTCTGGTCGCATCGAGGGGCGCTGGCGCATACCGCGCTTGCACACCAGCTCCGTGGCCTCCCGAGGTGTCGGCAGCAGCACGCAATCCGTGTGCGCGCTCTTGGAGTGGCGGCTTCTATGTCCGTCTGGCTCGTTGCGCTGTGTTAGCTATTTTGCTCGCCCGGCGCTACAAAGTGACATACTACGGAACACTCGCAAAGCCATGAGCGAGGTGGAAACCGCTGAGACAGCGAGCATAGCAGACAGGCTGAGGGCTCAGTATGCATCGCTGCCTGTGGATAGCGATTCCGTACTGGACTATGTCTTAGTGTCGAAGCTGGCTACCAACTTAGCCTGTATCAGGGAACAAACAGTAGCGAGAGAACTGCAAGATGGCTCTGGCTCAGAGGATTATGACAAGGAGTTGGGAAAGCTGGAACTAGACACCCTCCACAAACTTTACAGGTACCGGAAGGGCCTGATAAGCCTGTACAACGAGCAGAAGGAGGCCAAGGCACGGAGACGGTACAGCGTAGATTTTGATAGCGCAGACCCAAGGCTAGACGAAGAGAGCGAGGCGATCGGAGACACAGGCCAGCTGAACGGCGACGACGACTCCCTGCAGCAGCTGCGGCAGCGGCTGATCGGTGGCCAAGAGGGAAAAGAGGACAGAGAAGCGCTCGAGAAGCAGATGCAAGTACAAGACGATGTGCAGCGTGAACTGGTTTCAGACATGGCACAGCTCGTTACCAGCTTGAGGCGTGGAGCAGAAGCGTTCCAGAACGCGCTGGCCGAGGACTCCACTGTCCTCCGGGCCACAGAGCTCGGCCTGCAGGCGACCTCACAGAGCCTGTCCACCCTGGGTACGAAGCTGAAGAAATACAACCGTTCCCGCGTGGGCTTCTTCTTCTACATGGGATGTGCGTTCTTTATCATCATGAGCTTGCTAGTAACGTACTTGATTATCAGGATCTTCCCCAAAATGTGAGTCTGCCAGGGCAGCGCCAGGGTGCAAGGTTATCCAGTAGGTAATTAATATACATGGAATTCTAATCTCTATATAGGATAAACACACCTCTCCGCAGTCTATTGGACGTCAATCATCAAATCAGCCGTGTTCCCAACATCACTGACGAATTCTCTGCTCTTGCCGGCTAAGAGTTCTCTCCTAATTTCCGGGCCAATATCCCTGTGACCCCTTTGACGGACAGTCTCGAGCAGGAAGTCTCTCTGGTCCTGGGTTATGTCGTTCTTGTAACGTTGTGCAAAGGACAAGAACGCCTTGTGCCAAACCACGGGCAGAACTCTAGTGGCATCCTCGCCCGTGCTACCGTCGTCGACAGCACGGAACCGCATGAAATAGAACACACATTCATCCACTGTCTGGTAGGGCAATGCATACTTCTTTTCGAGCAGCACCTTTATGAACACCGTCGTAGCAGGGTTGAACGGTAACCGAAGCAGATACGTCAACGCAGCAGAGGAATGCAGAGCTGGGACGGAGACTCTTGCGAGCACACTGGCTGCGATAGTGGCCTCGCGAACATTGCACCCGGTCTCCACGAGGGGAAAGAGAAACCCTTTGAAGAATGCCGCAGGCTTGTATAGCGATTTCTTTAGCGCCCGGTATATGTGGTAGTTCAACGAATGGTCCTCCGAGGTTTCGATATTCTCTCTGAAGCGTTCTAATAGCACCATGTTAATGAATTTCTGTGCGCCCTTTGCCGATAAGTTAGACACAAAGAGCTTCGTCGCCTCGTATACCACATGTGGCGACCATGCCTCTGGGTTAGTGACATATAGCACGTCTTCCCAGTTATTCAAAGAAGGAATCACCTTAAACAGCTTTGGCAGCTTCCCATGCGTCCACGTCTTCAGGATGCTCCCGACCGTGGTGTATGCCCTTATGACCCTTTCAGGCAGTGCGACACCTTCGCTGGGCATCCCCGCGTCGCCTGCTTGCGCAGCTTGTGCCTTGACTTTCATCTCCATCTCCTTCTCGCGAATGGCAGCCATGATTTTGTCTGCGAGAATATAGGTCCCGTTAGCCGAGTTGAAGTCAGAAGACCTCTTGAAGTACTGTTCGAACATCGCCGCGTCCTCCTCATCGATCTCCACCACTTCTTCCTCTAGCTCCTCTTCCGGCTCGAAGTCAGAGATCTCCTCCGCCATCTCCTCTTCATCCGAGTCTTTTGCCAGCCCGTAGTCGGCTACACGGAACCGATTCATCGTTTCAGACTGGGCGCGCGCTTGGTCTTCCTCTTCCAGCTCCTCCTGCTGTTCACGGGCAAGCTGTAGAATCTTCCGCGATGCCTGTGCATCTACGTATTCTTCGTCCTGCTCCTCAGTTTCCTCGGTCTGTGCGTTGGCCTGCTTTCTCAACTTGCCGTGTTGCGAGGCAAGATCCTGCAGCAGCGGATCATGCCGCTGCTTCTTGGTCCGCCCAATGGTAGCCCTGCCCATACTATTATCGCCTGCTACCCGTCAGGTACACTCCACGTATGCAATCAATCCAAGCAGAAAGCACTACAACGGACTGACTACTAATGATCGCTCATCTCATCGCGGCACTGAAAATTTTCAATATCATCAAAGAAAAAGAAATAGAAATGGTGTCGTTATGTGTGGGTTGTTGAATACCTTCTATCATATCTCAAGGATCAGCACCGGTGGAAGAAAGCTGCTCGAGCGTAGGATTCTGGAGCTTGCTGGCAGTGATCTGAAACCTCCTGGCCTGGGCAATATCCAGGTTTTCTTGCGGCCCAACGTCTCCTGGCGCCAAAGTTCTTTTATATGAAAAGCTCTCGATCGGAATTCAGTGAAAAATGAAAAATCTCTAGAGCCTTTGAATTATCCGAAGCAAGGCTAGGTAGCTATTCTATCCATTGGTAACAGCAGGCCACGCGCGGGAGAAGCATATAGCAATGGAGTCCGTGAAGATGCAGAAAAGGGGATCCAGCCCGATGAGCTCGCCTAGGAAGAAGCGGAAGCATCTTGTTTCGACACTTAACAAACACTACAAAAGCATCAATAAGTTGGATGACTACAGGCAATTGTATATATCGGATAGCCGTATGGACATCTTCGTGTGGGGGACGGGTTCGATGTGCGAACTGGGCTTGGGACCTCTGGCGAAGAACAAAGAGGTTAAGCGTCCTCGGCTGAACCCGCTGTTGCAGAGGGAAAAAGCAGGCATTGTATCGTTTGCGGTGGGGGGGATGCACTGCCTGGCGTTGGATTCGGACAACAATGTGTGGTCCTGGGGCACCAATGACTCGGGCGCCCTGGGCCGGGATACGAGCGGGGCCGCTGAGCAATTGCGGGACATGGACGCTGCTGAGAGCAGCGATGATGAGGACGGGGACCTGAACGAGCTGGAGGCAACGCCCACGATGTTACCTCGCGACTCGCTACCGCTAGACACGCAGAAGGTCGTCCAGCTGGCGGCCACGGACAATTTGTCATGTGTACTATTTGAGAACGGGGACGTGTATGCGTGGGGCACGTTCCGCTGCAACGAGGGGATCCTGGGGTTCTATCAGGACGCAATTGAATCGCAACGGTCTCCATGGAAGCTACCATCCTTCTCTGGGAGCCGTATTGTGCAGATGGCACCAGGAAAAGACCACATCCTGTTCCTAGACGAGCATGGCGTCGTCTACGCCTGGGGTAACGGCCAGCAGTATCAGTTGGGGAGAAAGATCATGGAAAGATCACGCTTGCGGACACTGGATCCTCGTGCGTTTGGTCTTGATGGTGTCAAGTATATTGCTTCCGGAGAGAACCACTCCTTTGCGCTAGCCGACGATGGGAGACTTTTCGCCTGGGGTCTTAACCAATTTGGCCAATGCGGTATCTCCAATGAGGTCGAGGATGGTGCCATGGTTACTGTTCCAACCGAGGTATTGCTGCCACCAGATGTGAAGGTAGAATCCATTGCTGCTGGGGAGCACCACTCTATTGTGTTAACACAGGACGGCGACTTATACACGTTTGGAAGATTAGATATGTTTGAGGTGGGCATCTCAGCAGAGGACTACCCCGAGAGCACCTATAAGGATGTCCATGGGAAGGCGCGTTCAGTTCCAGTCCCCACTAAGCTTAAAGGCCTTCCAAAATTCAAGGCCATCGCAGCGGGTTCCCACCACTCTCTCGCTGTGGCCAGAAATGGTATTATATACTCTTGGGGGTTTGGTGAGACCTATGCGGTAGGCCTAGGTCCTGCTGGGGAGGATGTTGAGGTTCCTACGAGGATCAAAAATACTGCCACGCAACATGAAAGCATTGTATTTGTAGGTTGTGGTGGGCAGTTTTCTGTGGCTGGTGGTATTGAGTTAAGCGATGAAGAGGCCGAAAAGAGAGCAAAGGAGATGGGAGATGAATGAAATACTAAGCTGCATACAATTCCAGCGCCGATAGTAACCTAATTCTCTGGCATATTGTGCTCCCGTACAGTTCTCAATTAAAATAGACTATTTCGCAAGAGCAAAGTATTGGCGCTGACTTTGCCATTTCTTGTATTATGTATACAGTTTAATATCATATCTACTTCCCCGTGGATCTTCAAATCAGCCTCACTTTCAATCCGTTCCTGCTGAGATGGTCCTTGACTTCTCGAACGGTGTATTCTCCCCTATGGAATATACCCGCTCCCAAACAGGCATCTACTCCAGTCTCGAGAAATGCTTCTTGGAAATGCTCAGGCTTCCCTGCGCCGCTCGAGGCAACGACGGGAATTTTTACGGCATACTTAACCAGTTTAAGCAACTCGAGATCGTATCCAACATTTGTACCATCTCTGTCGATGCAATTTAAGAGAATCTCGCCGGCACCTAGGGCTTCGCATGCCCTTACTAATTCCCAGACGCCAATCTTACTGCATTCTCGCCCTCCTTTCAAAGTACATTGGTACCAGCACCATCTTTGACCTTTAGAATTAGGATACTTGGACTCGATGGTCTTATTGGGAGTATCATCCGGGGAATCAACATAAACTCGCTTAGGATCAACAGAAATTACCACCGCCTGGGACCCGTAGGCCTTCGAAATGGTTTCTATGGGAGACGAGCCATCCCCACGTGTCCCGGCCTCGTAGTACCGCTCCGCGGCATAGACAGCGTCTGTCCCGATGGAAACTTTATCTGCACCGGATCGGAAGTAAAGGCCAGCAACGTCCAGAGCAGAGATTCTTGTCCCGTCCGGATCAACTATATCCCGGATTCCGCCGCCCACAGTCAACGGAACAAAAGTCGTCTTAGCAGCTAGCCGCAGCACCTCCAGCATTGGTGCATCCCTTAATGGACAATCCTTGAAGCTCGTTATATTCAGGAATGTAATCTCGTCTGCACCTTGCTCGTAATAAAGCTGCGCCAGCTCGACCGGCTTGCCTAGGTTTCTGATCGCACCACTTTCTTGCTTGTCTCTGACATCATATTGGTCGCCTTTCGTCACCACGAGATCTCCCTCATCGTTGGCGCGCACATCTAAACATGCGATAATCCGTCTGGTCAACCCATAATTAGAGTAATCATTGGTGAGCAGCTCTATATCCTGCGAGCCGCGGTCAATAGAAGGGTGTTGCTGCTTCAGGAAGTTGGCCAGTAGTTGCAACCCGAGCTTCCCCGACTTTTCTGGGTGGAATTGCGTTGCAAACAGGTTTCCACGTGCCAGCGCCGCTACAAATCGCTCATCGCCGTACCTGGCTGTCGCGACGCGCCAGCCCTGCTCTCGCAACCGGCCCGCACCATTTGCCAACATCGCAGCATACGAGTGCACGAAGTAGTACCTTCCGCAGGGGTCAAGACCGAAGAATTGGTCTCCGTCCAGTTGCAGGGTGTTCCAACCTATCTCCGGAACCGGCTTTGACTCATCGCGGAACCGCGACAGCGACATGTCGACCAGCGCCAGTCCTTCTGCGCCAGGGTCTTCTTCGGAGCTTCTAAATAGCACTTGTAGCCCAACGCAGATGCCCATCAGGGGCCTCCCAGATGCGATGTATGAGGAGATAGCGTCCACAAACCCACGGGCGCGCATGTTGCGAGTGAAATGGCCAAAATTCCCGACGCCCGGTAGAATTAGCGTCTCCGCCTTGTCCAGCTCAGGATCAGCGCCACTTCGTATCAGCTTCACCTCATAGCCTAGATGCTCAATTGCGTTTGTGATCGATTGCAGGTTGCCGCTTTCGACGTCCACGATGTGCACGACCTGTACCATTACGGGCAAAGCAATATAGAATACAGAACCGCCACGAGCGGATCACAGCGCTGTGCCAAACGGAAGCTTCAAAGCGAGAGCCGCTGACTTATAAGGAAAATCGAGCCGAAATGACTCATCTGAAGTAAAATAAAACATAATTATAAGTGATAAGTACAAACAAACCACACAAGCGAGCCCGTGCAAAGCTTAGTGAAAGAGCTAAAAACCAGAATTGAAATGAGCTTTGCGACTACATACTAGGATGTGCGCAGTGCGCGGTGGCGGCCTTATTTGGTCTTCCGCAGGTCGCGCCGCTTGCGGACGGCGCCGGCGAGCTTCCTCAGCACCTCCTCGGTGGTCTCCCAGGATATGCAGCCGTCCGTGATCGAAACACCGTACTTGAGGCCAGCTTTGCCCTCGGGCGGAATCTTCTGGCTGCCCTCGTTGATGTTGGACTCGATCATGACGCCGACGATCTTGTCCTCGCCGTTGGCAATCTGCTCCGACACAACCTCGTTCACCTTCGGCTGGTTGCGGAAGTCCTTGTTGGAGTTCCCATGCGAATAGTCGATCATCAGCACGCCCGTGGGGGGCAGCTTGGCCTTCGCCTCCGCCACGGACGTAGCGTCGTAGTTCGTGCCGCGCTTGCCGCCGCGCAGGATGACAAAGCAGTGCTCGTTGCCCTTCGTCGTGGTGATGGCGGCCACGCCGTGCTTGGTCACGCCCATGAAGTGGTGCGAGTGGGACGACGCCTTGACCGCGTCCAGTGCCACGTCCAGCGAGCCGTCCGTGCCGTTCTTGAACCCAATCGGAAACGACAGCCCCGACGCTAGCTCGCGGTGCAGTTGCGACTCCGTCGTGCGCGCGCCGATAGCGCCGAACGACAGCAGGTCCGTGAGGTACTGCGGCGAGATGGTGTCGAGCATCTCGGACCCAATTGGCACGCCGATCGACGTCAGGTTCACGAACAGCTGCCGCGCCGCCTGTAGGCCCTTGTTGATGTTGAAAGTGTTGTTCACGTCCGGGTCGTTGATCAGGCCCTTCCACCCCACTGTCGTCCGCGGCTTCTCCAGGTACGCGCGCATCACCACCACCAGGTCGCCCTCCAGCTCCTCCGCCAGCTTCTTCAGCCGCTGCGCGTACTCCTGCGCCGCGTCCAGGTCGTGGATCGAGCACGGCCCGACCACCACCAGCACCCGGTCGTCCTTCCCTGTTATGATGTCGATGGCCTCCCGCCGACCCTTCTGCGCCGTCTCGAGGCACGCCTGCGTCGCGGGAATTTGCGACTGAAGCAGCGCCGGCGACACCAGAGGGTCGTAGCCGAGGATTCGGACGTCTTCGGCCTGGTCAGCGTCCGCTGCGAACATCGGAAATGAGGTCATTGTCTCTGGATTGTCCTATTCGCTGCCGTTGTGCGCTTTCTATCACAGACTGCTACCAATGCTAAAACACACTCTGCGGGTACTCAGTTGACGCTGAGCCAGGGTGCGGTTATCTGCTCTACCCGGGTATATATAACTAAATACTAGTGTTGGATATGTCGGCTTTTTCAGCTAATATGACACTTAGATTTTCATTTTCGGCAAAGCTTGCAAGAAATGACTCTTATTTCGAAATCTCTTGTCCCCGTGAGGATTGCAGAAATGTGCCGCATCCGCGGGTTCTTGGATACGTTTCGTTTGTGCGCGGGCTCAAGGGCGGCAAATGCCTTATTTTATGCTTGTTCTGAGCCACAAGTTGTAGCGTTGTAAGCAAGGGCAGCGTTCGACGTTTTGCGACGTCAGCGTCGTAGCACATGGCGCTAGCGGGCTGGGCGCCGGCACGCGAGCGTAGGGTTCGGCAGCGGCTAGTCTATTCCCGCAGGGCGTGCAGTTGCTGCGCACTACATCAGGCACGACTGCACCAACGGACGGATGCAGCAGGGCGCTGTCGTCAGCGCGACAAAACGCAATCTTAGGCACGGGGCCGGGCGTCGGCGCGGCAAATGACGATGGAGGGTGCACACGGCGGTATATTATATGCATTACTAGGATGGTGGGGCAGGCGCGCTGCCGGTGTCTAGCTAGAGGACTCGGCGGGCGGGTAGGCAGAGTCGAAGAGCTCGGCGTAGGTGGGGGGGCTGCTGCAGAGGCGGCTGTCGTCGGACATTGTGGGGCAGAGCGTGCTAAGGGTGTCCTTGGCGGAGGCGCTGCAGGACTCCCGGTAGGGCGGGAGGTGGAGGCCGCTGCTCATGTCCTTGTCGACGAGCAAGACAGGGAGCTTCAAGCAGATAAGCATGTTGGTGACCTTGCCGCCGTCGTGGAGGCGGAGGCTGACCTGCGCCTTGAGAACGTGGGTGATCTTCAACTTGCAGCGGTCGGCGCCGAAGGTGTCGCTCATCTCGCAGTAGTACGGGTGGAGCGACTTGCCCATGACGATGCTCTGCTTGCTGGACGAGACCAGGAGGTCTGGGAACTGGAGAATGTGCTGTATGTCGTGTTTGCTGGTGACCGAGTGCTTGGCCAAGAGGAACATGTTGGTGGCCATGTAGGACTTGGCCTTGGCCACGGGCTTGTGGAGGTCCTTTTTCTTGACGCAGGGGATCAGCATGTTCTGCTCCAATATGACCTCTATCGTCTGGACCTCTATTTGGTGCGCCTCGCCCTTGACCAAGTGCAAGTGGAACTGGAAGGGCTGGTCGAACTCGAGCAGCTTGGTGGATAGATATATCTTGTAGTCAAGTAAGCCGTCGCGCCAGGTGCCCTGGCTCTCCACGCAGTCATAGCGGAGAAGGTTCCCTGGTGGAAGAGTTTTCTTAACCGCGAACGGGCGCGAGAGGAATATGGTTTCGTACTGGGCCTTCTGGCGCATGATCGTGCAGGTAAGCTCCATGCGGTATTGCGTGGACCCGAGGTGGGTGCCGATCGAGGCATGGAAGTGGTATGGATCTAGCACGAAGTTGAACGGGTAGGTATACGTGCCTGGCGAGAGAAGTGTCAATTTCGGCTTGAAGTGTATTGTGTCCTGGATCATGGGTCGCAAGTGGCTGCAGCTGTCAGAGGTAAGGTCTTTTAACAGGCGCACCACCTTCTCGCCAAACTGCGTGAGGCACACAAACTCCGAGGAGTAGCCGCTTAGCTGCACCTTCAAGTCCTGGAACAGCACGCCCGATTGCCCCTTGACGGTGATGTGCACGTACCCCGCAAATACGGACTTGGATTGGAGGAGCATCTCATCGTCTGCCGATGAGCGCGCAGACGCAGTGGTCGTTGCGAGAGACTCCTGCTGCGTGAAGATGCCCGGAAGATAGCATGTATCATGGGAGAGCACGAGCTGGACGCGCAAGTTGGCCGAGTCGTGCACGTCCATCAGCGGGTTGTTCTCGAAGTTGAGGCTGTTGAAGACCAAAATTGGAGGCACTGGCGTCTTGTGCTTGATGAGCGTGCCGCGACATTTAAGGTTCTTGAGTTGTATTACCTTACACTTGGTGCCCGAGAGCTCCTGGTTGCACGGCGCATAGTAGGGCTCTGTGCGAGAGCTGCTGAGTATTGACTTCTTGATTGGCATGCCGCCTGTGAACCGATATCTGCCGATCTCGTCTATGCCCTACTCCGTTGAGGAAACAAGAGATCTGGCGCGGCACTTTTATCTCTGCTAGCCGCCAAAACTCTCGACGTTTGGCGGTAGTGCCAGTGCTACATTGGCACATATGCGCACGATAGCGGTTTTGTGTCTCTGACGTCAAAAACGTCTAGACACAGACTGCACAAGTAGTCTCCGTGACGCCCCTTAGAAGCCGCCATCTAGGTATAGGTACGAATACGCTAGCTTGGCTGCACCTGCGTCTTACTTCCGCAGCCAAAGTGTCAATACGCAAGTGTTTCCGAGGAGCGGCATCGCGCTTGGTTTTCAGCAGCGAACGTTCGTCCACCGCACGAAGCAGCGCCAGCGCTGTGAGTGGACATCTGACCTGACGCCCGGAGCCTCGTAACCATCACTAGCGTGGGGTGGGCACCGCTTCTACGGTACATGTTGCCCACTGCATGACGGGCATCAGCGCCAACTAAGTAGGAGTACAGCCGAAGCCTCCGAACACAGCTGAGCAGGAGGTACCACTTCTCGCAGTAGCTTTCCTACTCGGCTTTAGCCAGCATGGCCAGCACACTGCTGCTTTCGGCAAAGGCTTCCCGATGAGGCTACGCAAGGTCCTGATGAACGTGTGACGAACTCGTGCAAGAATGATGAAGCGGGCGTTCGATCTCGATGAAGAAACAGATCTTCGTGACTTGAAACGCGCGAGCAGATGGCCAGGTAGGACAGAGGCAAAGCGTGTCTCCCGAGGAAATCGTGGACACCAAAACACAATAGGGCCGCAGCAGGCTCACTAGCATGCCCTCGACCAAAAGGAGTCGAACAGAAAGGTTAACATGGCAACGTGATATCTGAAGAAGCCCCAGCGCACTGGCACATAGACCCAGTGTGCATCCCCGGGAATAAGCAAAGCCCGTGCCGGATGCTATTTCTGTGACACGGGCAACGGTTACGTTATCTGGCACTGTTCGCAGCTGCCTGAAAGCTGGACGTACTTACCTAATATTTGTGTCTACCCAGATTCTCTAAGCAGTAACACGCAGACTGTTTCTGGTAAGACATGTTGGATGTCCGTGGTAGGCATGGTTTCAGGCGGGCACATGGCTGCACGGCGGGCACGAGCGCGCACTGGAGGGCTGCGGTCTCCCGGAAGCCCAATTGTCATGGCAGCTGCGGCAGCCGGTAGAGGGGAACGTCTCCATTCTTCTGCCTCGAAACTGCAGATTCGTGCCATAAAGCCCACTGGGCAACGCCGCAGCCACAGGCAGAAGTGTCAATTGGCAAAACCCCCAGTGCCGCAGGCTCCGCCGCGTGATTCAACTGCAAAGTCAACCAGCGCGTGCGCGTGCCCGCCGGCCAAACCGTCAAAGGGGCTGTCTCTACGCAGAAATGCAGAGCACCGCGCGGTGGCCGGATCTTGGTGCAACGTACTGTACTTATTGCATAAGCGGCCGCCGCTGCCGCACAGGCACTGCCACTTGCGTGATTAACCGTCTCTACCTCGCAGCTGCCTGCCTCTTCTGCGGCACTCCTGGCAACTACATGACACATTTGCCGTCCAAGTCCAATAAGATCGAATCGAAATTCGTAGCACGCCCGCTGCCAACTCCCTTCCTTTGTCCTTGCCGCCGGCAACGATTATCATCCGACTTTTTCGTCGATATATAAATGCCATTTGCATTCATGCCTCCCCAAAAGTTGGCACGAAAGATGATAAACTGCTCTGCTTACGGACCTCTGCCCCAAAGCAATATATAAACCCTCTGTGGGCCTATTATACTGATCGCCAGGCCTCACTACATCCACTGCTTCCACTCAGTGCAACACTCCCAGTCGACGTCTACAGCCCCTTGTACTGGAGCGCACAGGGTCTCCTACCAAGTTGCATACTACCTGCTCTCAGTGGCAATCTGGCGGCCACACTACTTAAAACGCGACCTGCAGCCCGCCGTTTCAGCACTCAGTGATCGACATTTTTTTTCTCGAAAGACTCAGGACAATAAAAGCCAACGGTTACTATTGTCATATATTACCTGAAGGATTGGCTCCTCGAGCAGTGAACAATACAAATCTCCTCTCTATTATCACAGCATGCCCGGCAACCCCATAAAATTGCCTTCTATTCACCATATTCTTAACATCGTGGACGTTGTGGACACGGAACAGTACCCCTACGGCGAACAGCCGGTTGGGTATGCGCATGGACATTCGCCTCGGGCGGTGGCACCCGGGTTGAATGAATTCGGTGCGGCGCCGCCAGCGGAGGCACCTGTATTCTTTGGCAGGATGCGATCGCCCTCGCTCCCGCAGATTCGGCCATGGCCGCAGCCACCACCTCGACATCACAGCATATCGCACTTTCTTTCGCCGGTAGAGGGGGCACCGGCGGCGCCGGCGACGGAGCCGTTCACAGTGTATGGCCGCGATGACCAGCAGGAGCCTGCGCCAGACGGCACAAAGGGCAAACTCAAAGAGACCAAAAAGCAGCACCGGCGCTCGAACTTGCCTAAAGAGACGGTGGACATACTCAACGAGTGGCTGCGGAACCATTACGACAACCCGTATCCATCGCCGCAGGAGAAGAAAGAGCTTCTGAAGCAGACAGGCCTCAACCCGGTGCAGCTCTCCAATTGGTTTATCAATGTCCGGCGCCGGAAGATCTTCCAGAACTACTACAAGCTGTCCAAAAGCTACAGTGGAAACATAACAGCGCAGTCTCCATCAGAACCGTCGAGCGACCAAGGGGAGATTTCGCGGTCGGACTCCGAGCTGGATAAGCGGTTCAGCATTATGCCGCTGACGAGAAGGAAAAAGTTGATAGATAGGTTGGAAGATTTGAAGAACTTGTCTGGTACAAACGCTTGAACATCCTACCGCATTCCGTTTGGAGACTCCTACAGTTGAATACCTAAGCACTCATTATGTACTCTGCTCCCGTTACATGTGCATTGTATTTATAAGACTTATCATAATATACATACCTAGAAAACTGTGTTTGCGTTAAAATGTAATTAATACTAATAACTAATGGTAATGACATGAGCAGAGTGAAAGTGGGTGCGGGCGCGAGCCGAGCTAGCAAGAGCGGCGATCTATCTATCTACTTTCAGCATACACGAGCGCTTAGCACCTATTGCCCGGGGATGTAGCTATCGAGTTCCTCTTCGACTTCCATGGGGTTTACCTTGGCCGCCGCAGCATGGGGCTGTCCGTGGTGGTGGTGGTGACCATGGTGGTGGTGGTGGTGGTTCTTGTGCGGGTCGCGGATCCGCCGCGCGCCGAAGTGGTTAACTGCACCGATGCGGTTCTCCAAAGGCACATAAAAGCCACCGCGTGAGGCATCGAACTCGAACCGCAACTCGTCACTGACCTGGCCACCGTTCTTTCCGCGGCCAAACTGGCGGCCCTCTTCAAAGCCTGGGTCTAAGTCGATCGTGATCTCTCGGTCATCTAGCTTGGTCTTGGATAGGTACTTCAGCGCCGCAAGCGCCTCCTGGGGAGTCTGGTATATGATAAAGCAGAAGCCGCATGGCGTGAATTTAAAACGATCGAGGCCCATGATGATTTTCTCAATGGACCCGCACTTGCTGAAAAGCTCGTAGAGCTGCTCCTCTGAGGTATAGAATGAAAGGTTACCGACGTATATCGTGGCTGAGGTCATGGACTTGCGGAGCTCTTCGAGCCCGCCTGGAGTCTTCCTGGCCTTGCGCTTCAAGTAGTTGGAGGGGACATCAAGCCTGTCGCACGAATGGTCCCACCGTAGCTCGTCAAACTCTGCCAACGACATCAGCCTATGTATTCTTCACTTGTCTCTGGTGGCTGATGGCGGTGTAACAGTGGTGAACTGGTTTTTGTACTCAGTTGTCGAACCTCAATGGTCACAACGACAGCCGTCCCGCAAAAAAAGTCGGGTAACGGCGCATAACGTCGCTCACCGTAACACACGTTGAGCTCCGTGGTCAGACCTTCGGGACAATGCCACAGCGCTCTGCCAAACCTGCACTTACGCTGTGACGAATCTTGTGTGCGGGCGGGCGGTGCGCGCTGCTGCTGCGGCAGAGAGAAATTGTATCAAACCAACATATTCTTTACTAAATAACCCTAGATATATATAATAGTCGCCTTCGGGACCGCAAGGCTTCGAGGCCGCCTCCTGAAGCGGCCGGGCCTGTGTCTGCTGGCCTCGGGGTAGCGATGGACCCACGATGTGATATGCTAACTGGGCTGTGCTAGGCGCCTGCATCCAGCTCAGTATTCAGCCCAGATCTCGTACTTCCCGGTACGCTGGCCGCGCTTGAGCTCGGCGTTCTGTCTTCTTTGAGAGTAGGTGTAGCCGATAGAGGCTGGGATAGGGCAGGCCATGGTCGCGATCATCTTCAAACCGAAAATACTTCTCATCTTGTCAGGTATACTATGTGTGTTGATTGATCAGACTGGGAGAGTTGTACTCATCATGCACTCCGCCCTCTATATATACTCTTGAGCTCGAATATCGGTGTACAATTACATCATTATTGCGTCTACTTCCAACAGAATCATTGTAATGTGTCAAGTATCGCTACCTACCTCAACTTGGGTCAAGATTATCGCTTTATGTCACACCATGGTTCCACTAGTGGGTGACCAGCTTACGGCATCGAGATATGCTTACATTTTGAGGGACTGAAAGAATGACGCCACTGGGTCAGACGCGGGGCCGACGAACTTACGAAACTGAATCATGGACTAGACGTTACTTTTCGAAAATACGTAATACTGTGGCGGTACGGCACGGGACGCCGTTTTTACGACTTAGGCACAAGAAACAGAAAGGTACATAACAAATTCCGATATAGTGTAACGGCTATCACATCACGCTCTCACCGTGGAGACCCGGGTTCGACTCCCGGTATCGGAGTATTTTTACATTTTTTAACATGTAACGAGGACACATTAGCAAGCAGCCGCCAGGTTCTGTAGCATTCTTTGCCCCAGAACGCTGCGTCATTCGACCACAAGCTGCGGCGCTGCGTTTGGGTCAGCGTGCCCTGTCATAGGCGCAAAATGTGCGCGGACAAATACACATCGAGATGTAATAAACTAACAGTGTCAATTAATGAAATTATAAGATTGAGACTAGGAAATAGAAATGGAAAAAGTAAAAGCGGAACATAGAATAGGAACAAAATAACCAGCAAGGCCTGGGCTCAGGTGTGTACATGCGACCGAACGGCGGACTAGAAGACAAGTGCCCGCTACTTCCGTCGTGTATCTTTCAAACCGTGCGGCTTCAATAGCTCAAAACTACACATCATCCCAGTCGTCACACTCATAACGGCGCCCCAGTTTTGGAACTGCCCGCAATAGTTCGGGGCGCTAAAAATTGTCACGAACTTCTTTTTGGCAAAGAACTCATAACCATCTTCCACCACCATATGCCCCCTAATGATGAGGTCAAACTTGAAGTTCGCGCAAAAGTCGTATACATTCCTTTTGCCGAATGTGTAGGAGACACCACGGTCATTTAGGGACCAATCGGATACGGCGGGGTCCGGATCCGACCACAATAAATCCGTTAGTAAGCCTTCCTCTGGAATGTCTGTTGGACGGGCGATCTTTTCAATTTGGCGCATGTTGGATAATTGAGGTGAGATCCCTCCATGAACACAGAATATCTTATCTTGGACTATTGCAGCAAAGGGCAGCGTGTTGAACACATCCACGAACTGTTTCCAAGTCTTCGTCGACATACGCCTTTTACACTCATCATAAAAACCGTACATCTTAGTCACACTCGCCGATTCATGGTTCCCGCGTAACATGAAAAACCGGTCGGGATACTTGATCTTGTAGCAGAGCAATAACAGGATGGTCTCTAGTGACTGCTTACCGCGATCGACATAGTCACCGAGGAATAGATAGTTCGTTTCATCCGGTACTCCCGAGAGCTTTAATATACGCAACAAGTCCGTGAACTGCCCGTGGACGTCTCCGACTATTTTGATTGGCGCCTGGAGACGCAATAGAGACGGCTGTTCCAAAAAGATTTCACGCACAGTGGCACATATCAACTGGACCTCCCACGAATGGAATGGGAAGTCGCGGGAATGGTAAGACCTGCTATCCCCAATGTATAGTAACTTTTCGATTGCGTCATCAATGTTTAACTTGTCGTTATTGTAAGGATCGTGGGGATTCCTCTTTAGCACAATCGGAGTTTCCGAACGGGGATTGGCAATTCTACTTTTCTTGGCCATGTGCGAGTATGATGGTGCAGACGTAGCCTTCGAGTTTCGGGCAATTATATGCGAATTTTCCCTCTCCTCGGCGATGGTTGGTAGGCTACCGCCGCCGCTCACATTAATGGAGGAAAGGGCGGTATCCGAGCTTGAAGAGAGCGAGCTCTTCAAGGAGAGAAACCCATGTTCCCTACCGTATCCGCAGTGTCCCGGGACTGCCGCCGTTTCTCCTGGTTTGGCGCATAGGCTAGTAGATGAGCTCGCCGTGGAAGACGAGCTCGCCGCAGAGGACGATGAGGACGAGGATGAGAAAGAGTCGGACGAGGTGGACACGGGCTGCAATGCACGCGCCATGTTCACATCAATTTTCAAATCATAGTACGGGCTTCTCCGCACACTCGTAGGAGCTACGGCCGACACGCCGCTGGTAATTACATGGCTATTCCTAGGCTTAGAAATAGAGATATTCTTCGTATGTGTAGGCGTTAACCTACTATCATCAGGGTCATTAGGTTCGTTAGGGTTCTCGTCGGCTAGTGACGATTGCTGTTGGCTGCCGGCTCCGGCTTGCTGGGTCGTACTCTGAAAGGCATATGGACTATCCTTGGACGGGCTGTTCCCCATTCTTATCTCAATAGGCTCTATGCGGGTCGTAGGGTCGTTCTGTTCTGTTGTATATTCCTTCTTTATCTAGCCTCGCTGGCATGTAAGTACGCTCAAATATAGTATGACAAAGCTCCTAACCTCCTTTCGTGGAAAACCTGCTTCCTCCGCTCGCGCTCCACCGTTATTTTCTTGCTAGTACCTCCGTGAACGCTACTCAAAAAGACCGTCCTAGGTTGTTCCTTGCGTCCTGATTCTGTCTAATTGCTCTTTTGCCAGCTTCCCTTTGTCAACGGAAGCGCCTTGTTGTGTGAGAAGCGTTTCCTGTGCCGCCTAATACCTGCTCCACAGATGGCTATAGCACTATGATATGTCCGATGAACGCTAAACCGCTGCTAGACGTAACTATTGTATGTCCTTCTGGTAAGCAGTGAACTGGTTATTCGGCCCGCAAGGCTCAACACTAAAATGCCATTCCTGGGCGCAATTGATCCGGGTAATACGCTGCGCCTCACAAATGTCAGGGTAACACCTGTCACGTGTGTATCACGTGACTGTTGGGGAAGCAGCTACCACCTGGATGCAGAAGGCCTGGCAAGCATACTACAGACTGTACATACGCACCGCGTCTGCGGGCTGCTAGCGGACGCAACATCGCGGTCTTCCTGCGTAGCTCTATAAAGTTGAAAAAAAAAGTACGCCAGTTCCCCTCTTTTGGCGCGAGCTTAAACCACATATGCCCAGCAGCCAGCCAGAGGACTCTCGATCCGGCGTCTCCGGCCATGACTAGAGCAGAGTTGAAAGAGCCTCAGAGTATGGACCATGCGCTGCTGCACCGCAAGCGCGCGCGGGTTCATGACGACGGACAGGACGGGCGCGTGATGGATGAGGAGGATGAGGACGAGGACGTGGCGCATGAGGCGGAGGAGGACGGCGACGACGATGAGGAGGGCGAGACACGATGTGTGTGCGGGGAGCTGGACCCTCCAGACGCGTCGGGCTTCTTCATACAGTGCGAGAGCTGCTCGGTGTGGCAACACGGCTACTGCGTGGGGATCATGGAAGGCGAGAGCACGCCGGATAAGTACTGGTGCGAGCAGTGCCGGCCAGAGCAGCATGCGGTCTATACCAACGACCTGGGCAAGCGGCGCTCCAACTACAAGCCGACGCAACAGCGGCGGCGCCAGAGCCGACGCGCGAAACGCGGGGACCGGAGCGCGGACAGCGCGTCGGACGCAGACCGGCAGCGACGCCGGTACGACGACGAGCTGCGGCCGCGCAGCCGCGACTCCGGCCAGTATGACGACGACGCACGAGGCCCAAACAGCTCTGCGGGGAGCGAGCAGGACGAGCGCCGCCTGCTGAACCGGAAGCGGGCGACGCTCAGTGCGCGCGAGGAGAAGCAGTACCAGCTGATGCTGGAGGCCATCCGCGAGAGTCGTCGCACCTCCCAGCCCGAGGAAGTTTTAAAGGCTGAGCACAAAGACCTTTCGGACAGGGAGCTGTCCGGCGAGGACACATCGCCTACTACGGCCACATCAAGCACATCGATGGGAACCCTACCCCCTGTGACAACGAAGCAGGAGCAAGGCAAGGGCTCGTCTTCTGAGGCCTCGAGGGTTCTGGGTAGTGGACCACCGGTATCATCAGGCTCGGCTGGAGCTATGCGTAAACGTACGAGGGGCAAGTCCGCAACCTCGAATTCTTCTTCGGAGGAGGACGGCGGACGCAAACGTTCGAGGCGCGGCGGCACGCGAAAGTCTGCGGGCAGCTCCATGCAGCGGGTGCCGCCAGGGTCAAACAGCAGCGTAGGTGGAAACAATGCCAGCACTAATGGACAAGAAGTGGGCATTGGCAAGCCGATCAAGCCTAGACTGCCTACGCAGAAAACAAGCATTTCGGAGATGAGACGCAGAATCTATGCGATTCTGGAGTATTTGTCACGCACACAGTCCCAACTCACCGACGGTGAGTTGGGCAAGGAACAACTCATTCAATTTGTCGAGAATGACGACTTTATATGCAAGATCAACACTATATTTCAAGACTACAGCAAATCCTTGAAATTGATGGACTCTTTAACCAGGAAGTTATTGCTATGGGAACAAAAATATGCTAGTGAAGGGCCAGCTACTTGAGGATCAGGCAATTAACCTATGTAACATGTGTATATTTTATAGTTATATTGGCGCCATCGTTTTTGCAGCGTCACAACAGGTCACCCAGGCCAGTTTCTTTGCCAGCAGAGCAATACAGCTGTTCGAATTCGTCGATGAAGTCCCGCGTCCGGAGCAAAGTATTTCCGCCCAACACGACTCTGAGCGAGCCCTCCTGGCGTCGAGAGCTCTCGTTGAACTGGTGCACGAGCCGCGCCTCGTCCAGAGTCACGCCGCCGACGATGAACAGGACCACGTCTTGCACAGGCTTGTTTGTAGGCAGGGCTCCGCTGGTGCTGCTGAAAATGTCCTGCGAGAGGCGGCCCTTCGCTAGGTCGGCGAGGATGGCGCCCAGCTTCGGTTTGTGCTGCATGTAGACGTTATCTGCGCTATTGTGGTTCAGCTTGTTGAACTTCTTGCTTAGACCGCTGATCAGGTCGTTCTCGGGGCTCTTTCTGACCTGGGAAACATGAGCTCCAAACTGCTCCCTGAACTTGTGGAATATTGCCATCTCCCGCGGGGAACAGGACACGGACAGCAGCTTTGCTACCTGCTGCAGCTTCTGAGCCACGGGGTTCGGCTTGAGCGAGTAGATACAGGCCAGCTTCAGCTTGTAGTACGAATCCAGCGTCGGGCTCTGTAGAAGCTTGAGCATCTCATGGTAGTCATTGTTGTCGTCCTCGTGGACAGACATGTTCTGCTCGATCTCACTGAGCTGCCAGATGTCGCTCTTCTGCAGCTGGTGGTCAAGCTCGGCCACAATAGCCATGTGCTTCGACACATTGCTCGACAGCTTCTTGAACTCCGGGTACTTCTCAATGAAGTGCTTGATGTCCTCGATCGTGTTTATCTGGCTGTTCGACTTGGTCTTGGACTTGTACTGCGCAACGTACTGCTTGACGCGGTCGCCGAGATCGCCGAAGTTCAGATACATCGTCTCGCGGAAGAACTGGTCCTGTTTCGGCGACAGGACCACCTGCTTCAGCTCCTCGTCCAGCTCCGCTACGCCGCTCAAGTCGACTAGGTTGCCGTGGATGCCGATGTACTCGTGTATCATGGACTGGTACGTCCACGGCTGCAGCAACGGCGTCAGTGGGTCGTGCCGCCGGTCCAGCAGCAGCAGCACAGGCGCCGTGTCGAGCGCTGGAAAATCGAACAGCGTCTTCGCGTTCTTGTCAATCTCGTGCTGCAGCTCCCGCGCCAACCGCGCGCACAGCTCGCTGCCCGCCTCGAACACTACGCGCGGGTTCAGCTTCAGCGACAGCAGCACCGCCAGCACGCTCCGCCTCACCTCATCCAGCCCCGCCGGCCGCCACGTCCCCGGCCCCGCCAGCAGCTGCGGCGTCGCCTGCTCCAGCACAAACAGGTCCGCGTTCACCACGCCGTAGTCCAGAAACACCTCCTCCACCCGCGCCACCACCTCCAGGTCGTCCCGCTCCGCCAGCCGCTCCAGTTGCGTTTTTGACACTGTGTTGCTGAAGAAGATCTGGTACTTCCCGTACCGCGGCTCCTCCAGCTCCCGCAGCAGCCACTCGATCGTCTCCTCCGTCGGCTTCACGAAGCACACGCACCCCAGGTTGCGCATCACGTCCCGCTCCGCGTTCTCCAGCCGGTCGATCATGTAGATCTCCCGCGCCAGCAGCTCCGACTGCGTCGTTACCACCGAGATCACCGCCGTCGTGTGCTTGTCCAGCAGCAGCAGCCGCACCCGCGATTGCTCCACCACGCTCAGCGTTGCCCGGTTCTGCCAGTTCACCACCCGCTCCAGGTAGAAGTCTGCGACTTTGAATAGGTCCATTGCTTGCTTGCCCCCTGCGCACACGCCTTCTCTACGCTGCCCGTTGCTGCATGTGGCAGTAACTATTCAGCCTTTTCGCTAACTATTCCCTGTCATCTGGCTCGCCGTCCCCTTTCCGTGGTAGACCCGGGAGCGCCAGCACAATCGAGCTACTTGCATCGCTTGGGCAGGAGGAATGTATACTATAGACAGTAAAGAAGCGCCGTAACGCGGTACGGTTACCTATCGCAGCTGTTATCCAATAAGGCGGTGCCCGTGTAGGTGACATAAGGCTTCTAATAGCGGAAAAACGATTAACCGTTGAACAAGCGCGATATCAGAGGCGTAGCAGAGGTAGGCCACGTATCAGAGGCGTCGAGGAATAGGCGAGGCGCGGAAATAAGATTGATAGAAGGTGGGACAATGTCATCGGGCGCGTGCAGAGGACGGTCGTTCAGAAGCGAGGCCGATATGGGCGGGCACGGCGGGCACGGCGGGGCCGCGGGCCATGGAGGCGGCAAGACGCGCGGCAAGAAGCTGAAGCAGTTCTCCACGCGGTCGCGGAGCAAGAGCAACGCAAACTTCAAGGGCCTGGTGAGTCTGCACCGGACGTCGAGCCACGACGGGACGTACAGCAGGGGCGATGGGGAGCCCAGCAACGGCAGCATGAAGCGGACGCGCAGCTACGACTCGCTGAGTAAGCGCAAGGCGCTGAGCATGCTGAGCATGACGGCGTTGGGGCGGACGGAGACGGGCGCGGACGGGCGCGCGGGGCGGGGCGCGCACGGGCGGCTGGTGCTGCAGCTGCACGAGCAGGGCGGGTCCAGCGCGGACGAGGAGGTGGACTACTTCAGCGGGGAGGACCTGCGGGACGGCGGGCGGTGGGGCGCGGGCGACGAGGCGGAGGGCGACGAGGCGGAGGGCGGCGCGGCGCGGGCGGCGCCGGCGCTGCCGGCGCTGCCGGCGCTGCCGGCGCTTCCAGCGCTGCCGGCGGGGGCGGGCGGCAGTACGCAGGGCCTGGGACGCATGCAGCTGAGCTACAAGGCGCCGTCGAGCCTGCGGAACAAGCAGCTTGACAGCAACGACGAGGACCGGATAGAGCACAGCAAGGACTATGGTGCTGGTTACGGGGACTGCGAGGTGAGCAAGGCGCTGCACGCGGGGGAGACCATTGCGGAGTCTGCGCACAGTCTCCAGCGACAGGGCGCGACGGCGGCCGAGGGCAGAACGGAGTACCCGTCCACGCCGAGGCGGGCAGAGGGCCCAGAGCAAGCGGACCGGACAGGGCGACCCGAACGAACGCCCGAGGCCGACGGCGCGCGGGCTGCAGAGGTTGCAGAACAACCTGGCGATGGTGGGAAGGCAGGCAAGTCGGCTGTAGAGGCACAGGAAGGGAATGTGCATGGCGATCCAGATAAGGATAGCGACCACTATGCGCCCGATATGATCCTGTCGCAGTCGACCGGGGTTGAGCGGCATTTTAACCAGACATTGTCGCGGCAGAATTCCGTGGCCAGCCACGCCGCAATGATAGACAACAGTGCTTACGACACGCAGCATGCAAACCATAATAGGTTTAACTACATCAACAACGACCTTGCAAGCTCGCTGAAGTCTGGAGAGCTGAAGGCCGAGGAAAAGCCGTCCAAAGACTTCTCCACGTCAATCTCCAGCTTG
This sequence comes from Eremothecium gossypii ATCC 10895, assembly GCF_000091025.4. Classification (NCBI taxonomy): domain Eukaryota; kingdom Fungi; phylum Ascomycota; class Saccharomycetes; order Saccharomycetales; family Saccharomycetaceae; genus Eremothecium; species Eremothecium gossypii. The sequence continues at coordinate 338,410 of NC_005787.5, read as the reverse complement.
ACCAGTCATTTACAAGGCAGGGCGCCAAATTCGAGGTCTGGAAACCGCACGAATAATCTAATGGCGCTGCGCACATCGCAGAATGCGCTGCTTCGCGGCCAGCAGGCATCATTCCTCGGAGAACACGGGTTGGGTCAGGGCCAGCAACGGTCTGGCACGCAGGTGCCGCTAAACCATTTTTCGCAATTCCTCCAGTCAAACGACCAAAATAACGAGTCAAGAACACAGCAGAAGCTGTGGCTACAGCGTGAATCGTCTTTCCTGGATGTATCTGCACAGTCGGCGACGGGGTCGGACGCTCTTTTCCTGGCGTCCAACGTGGAGGTTCGCAGAGAATTTGAAAGGATCTCCCGAGAATATATGAGCGTTCGGCGCTTTGGTAACCCTCTGAACGATGCTATGACAAGGGTAGTTACGCAGCACAAGATTGACGTCAAGAAACATAACAAGTCCTCTTCTCCAATGTATGACGCATCCAACGGGTCACTCTTTGGTAGCTACCAAAGAAATATGAAAACATTTGGAGAATTGCATCCCGATATTCGCAATCGGGATATGGAAATCCGGCAGATTCTTACTTCTCTGTGGAATGAGGGGACTACGGAATTCAACAAGGACAGTAACCCTCTCAGCCAAAAAGGGCCTTATCTGCAGCAAAATCCGAAAGTTGCAGCTGCTCCAAGGTCCCGAACTACCGGTCCGACTCCACACCATAATCAACGTCTGATAAATTCGCTTCAGCCGACTACGCGAGCCTTTAATAGAAGAATGGAGACAGCGTTGAACCAGCAACGGCTGTGAACGATCTCCTCTGGCATATAACGTAGTAAGATGAAATACCGCTTCAATTCTCTCGGGGTTGTGGCCACGTGAGAGCTTTCTGCTAATCGCACCGTATGTTGAGGCCGATCTTCATTAAATGTTTACTAATGTATAATTTTAGTATAGAAGCTTCATACTTCGCATATTGTGCATCCCGATGAGTTCCAATTGTCGCCACAGGTTAACGTGCTTTGCGTATAATCTAATAATTATTTATTATATAATTCCAGGAAATAGATTCCGAATAATAACCATACCCATACTTTACTGTAAGTCACCGGGGACTCTATAGTTAGATGCCCTGCCCTCTTCGTATATCCTATTTAAGACTGTTTCGAAAATACCTTTTTCCCTCAAATCCAGGTATTTCCTGTAAAGCACTAATGCCGTGTAGGCATCCTCTATGGAATCGTGATTTCCCTTTTGAATATCTTTGTCCAATAATGCATAGGCAAGATACCTGAGCGACAAATACCTCCTGCCTTGAAGGTAATACAAAGCCGTATCTCTTGTCTGTTCCTTGGGCACATGTATATTAATATTCCTGAAGTCATTGTACAGACCATGACCAACAAAGATGCAACCTAATTGCAGTAGCAACCAGATTTTTCTTAATACGACCCGCCTGGTAACAAGAGGTTTTGAGCTTGTGTCGGGATCCAAGTCGCCGGGCTCTATACCGCTGTACTTGGTCAAATAATCTTCGATATGCTTTGTATTGACAATGTAGTCGTCAATGAAAGGCACCCCGGCAAGATCACCCTCCCCTCTTAAGACCGAAACCCTGGCCAATGCCGTTTTTGCTGGTTTTATTAAAGTTTTGGTTCCCTTACACGAGATTTCTACTTGATCTTCGCTCAGGGCCACAAATTCAGCATCTAGTGCAACCAGCGAACCAGGTTTTGGAGCCTCTTCAGCAGTTAATAATCGGTATTCCTTTTTGATACTTTCTCGCATACCATTCGCGAAGTGGTCGCGGTAAAGAATACTATAATTAATAGTGTAAAAGCTGGCCGGAACAAACGGCTTTGTCAGCTCCTCCGCATCGGAATAAATGGCAATCTCTGGTGTCTTCCACCAATAAGAGATGTTCAGGGCCTCCTCTTCATCGACCTCCTGAACTAGAAAGTCATTGAACATATACCACTTGTACGTTCTTGTAGTAGGATCGAAAATCTTGGAATAGGCCACTAGATGAGGTTCGGTAATATAGTCACATATACGTGCAACGTAGCCATTAAGCTCATACTTAAAGATCGCGTTGGTAGTTTTGAGGTCTGTAGGTTGTAGCTTCAAAATTGGCCTGTCCTTGGAGATGGTGGCATAGAACTCCTTCGTCAGCCAACCCCTCACTGTCTTGGCTGTCGCCCATTCGTCGGACGTTAACGAAATATTCAAAGATAGTAACGGTGGGAGGTTCCGTACAGTTTTTTCGCTTTCTACAGTCTCGCACTTGAAACATTTCTCACACATTGCCTTCGTATGCTTCAACCGACTCATAGAGGATTCAATATATGGAAGGATCGTTTGGTTATTCAATTTTTTGTTGACATACTTGATGTTGTTGCTGATCGGACTTGTCACAGTCAACACCGGAATGATGTCAGAGCGACGGGTAAAGTTCGCACACGGTGAAATGGACCTGGTTGTGACTTGCACATCGATGCCAAGCAATTCCTCCAACACAATGCTCTGCGTTGTGTTGATTTTCATTTGCAATTCTTCAAATAGTAACCTGTTTAATAAAAACGTGTTAAACTTTTGTGGGGTAGTCAGAGAATTATCGTTGTTGTCGTGGCAGGAAATAGTTGTTTTGTCGTCACCGAGAACCATACTCTCCAACTTCGCAGTCATGGAACTGCCCGATGCATCCGAGTCGGAAATTGAGGTTCCCGAGACGGTTGTGTTCGGTTCCAGAGCATTGTCGATCGAGTCTGTGATAAGGCCCAGTAGATAACTTTTAGGAATGGATGCGAGTGCCTCTTGGAAGTTACTGGAACGGCATATTTCCCCATTTGCTCGGACCATCATATCATAAAGAGATCCCAACTCGGTGAGCAAAGAGTTGTCGCTGAAATTTTCCATCTTCAGGCAGCTAACAAGGAAGTTGTACACCTCTGGAACAAAGCGATACATTTGCAGCACTGCATTGGTATACACATTGTCAATGTCAGTTTCCAACCCAGAGTACCTTGTTTTATTGAATGCTTTGAAGTCGAAATCCTGCACGCCAAAACGACCGTATACCATCTGCAGCTTTGTGAATGCAGGGGGGACCTCTCTGTCATTGGAAGGCTTGTAATTCATTAATTCTTGTTTGTCCTTGCCATCCTCGTCGGTAATTAAAAGCTTCTTTTTTCGCTCCCGCAGCGATCTATACGGTACCGCCACATTCCTATGGCCGTACTTATGCCTGTCGTACGGGAGCAATCGATACTTCTGCCCGCCAGATGATGGATTTCCGGAGCGCGCGGTATTCGGTCGTGAGTCAGAGGATGTGCTCAGTGCCGTGTGCGAGCTGCTGGCAGCACTGCTTTTGGGAGGCAGTGGTACCTTCATTGGGATCGTCCCATCGCTACGGAATACCGTCTGGTGCCACGCGGATAACAGCTTCTCATTGTAATACGGAAGCCCCACGCTGCTCAGCGGATAGCTATAGTCGTCGATGGAGGTCGCGCCAGCCAGAATGCCGTCGTCTGGGTAGTCCGGGTACTCCAGAATCGTGGTCGCAGTGCTGGTAAATCCAGTCATGCCGTTGGACCTCGACCACATGTTTATGTTATTATCGTGCTCGATAAATGCAATGTAATCGCCGCTCGGCGAGAGCTGCAGCTGCGTCACCGACTGGCACGGGTGACAGTACTGGGTCCGGACCGTCGGGTTGGACAGGTCAACAAAGTCAAACGCGCCGGTAACAGAGCCGATCACCACTACGGTCGGGAGAATCGGATGGAGTTGCACGAAGTCCGCGCCCACCATGTAACATGCCCCGTTCCCCATGTACTCCGTGTTCTTGGAAAACGAGATCGGCGGCAGCTGCTTCATGATCCGCAGGTCGTACACGTTCACAAACTGGTCCGGGTACATCATGTTGAATCGCTTCGACTTCCCCGCCGTCACCAGCGTGTGGTCGCGGAAATCCATCGAGCTGACCATGCACGAGTGCCCCGAGAACGTCTTCACCACCGTGTTGCTGTTTGGGTCCAGCAGGTCGAGCATCCCGTTCTGCCGCGCAACCGCCATCAGTCGGTTGCTCGACTGCATCAGCTTCACCTTCGACGAGTACTGCACCGTGTTGCTCAACCGCCCCTTCACCAGGTCCACCGCCACCAGCCCACTCGCCAGGTTCGTCCCCCCGCAGTACACCGTGTTCTGCGAGTTGCTGCCGTAGCACATCGCCCGCATGTCGCATAGTTGTGCGATGTCCGCCGACGTTACGTGCAGTTTCGTCACGCTGCGCCGGTTCGCGAAGTTCAATGACTCGCCGCCCAGCGACAAGACGCCCTGCTTGTGGCTCAGCAACTCCACCACCGGCTCTGCCCCGATGTGTGCCGTGTGCCGCGTGTATAGCGAGTATGACGGGTCGTACGACGACACCCGTCCGTATGTGTCCCCCACCCAGATCAGATTGACGTCCTGGTCAAACGCCATCTTCGTCGCGCTCTTCTCCTTGGCGTCGTAAGCCCAATACGACTTGCGCAGGTGCTCGGTGAGCTCCACCGGCGACTGGTATGAAAGCTGCCACTGATTCATCTGCACTCAAGCGTTCGAAGCCCCTCTTGTCCTGTAAAAATCTCCTCTATGTCCTTATACGCACTGATGATAACCTTTAACTCTACCTTGAGGTACCAGCTTGTTCATCCTTGATCTTGCTAAGGGTTAGAACTACGCGGATGGAACCTGAAATTTTTTTCTTGCTGGAACTGGACCATCCACCAATTTTAACACTCGCGATGAGCCCAGGTTCTGGAAAAGAGCAGGCATTAGATCGGGATCATAGTCGATTAAACGATGAATATGTCGCTGGATAAGGTCAATGACATTGCGCCATGCACTGCAGTGCGGATTCTCGGGGACGGGAGGTGCCTAGCAGGGTGCGGGCCGGAAATCTACGTATACGAGTATCGCGGCGGAGTGCTGCTGAACCGCTGCCGGGTTTTCCAGCGAAACAAGGTGCACGGGATATGCGTGCAGGACGGGTGGGTAATTGCATATGGGGACCGGTCGGTGAGCATCTTGGAGTTGGAGGACGTGATGACGCGGCGGAACCTGAAGTATCACGAGTACATGACGCCGGAGTGGGTGCTCGGGGCGGCGTTCAGCGCGGACGGGCGCTCGTGTTACCTGCTGACGTGCTACAACAGCGTGCTGGAGATGGACCTGGAGATGCGTGTGGTGCGCAGCATCAACGCGGGTGAGCGGTCGCTGCTGTACTCGGGGTCGGTGAAGGTGGTGGGCGATGCGGTGTATGTGTGCGCGGGGACGGTGATGGGCGGGGTGGTGGTGTGGGAGCTGCACACGGGGGCGGTGGTGCAGCGGCTGGAGGGCCACGAGGGCTCGATCTTCTGCGCGGTGGTGAGCGACGACGGGCGACTGGTTGCATCATGCTCGGATGACCGCTCGATTCGGGTGTGGAGCCTGGAGACAGGTGAACAGGTAGGCATTGCGTGGGGGCACACAGCGCGGATCTGGGACCTGCGTTTCCTGCGAGTAGCAGACAAGCTGGTCAGTGTATCGGAAGACTGCACGTGCCGGGTGTGGGCGGTGGGCGCTGAGCGAATGCAGGAGGAGGCGGTCTACGACGTGCACCAGACGAAGAGCGTGTGGGCCGTGGACGTACAGGAGGACGACATGGTGGCGGTGACTGCGGGCAACGACGGCCGGCTGCGGCTGGTGGACCTGACGCGGCCGGGCAGCCGGGAGAGGCCCGCGATCGATCTGACGACGGAGGGCCTGTATAATATGGACCACACGACATTCAAGGGCTTCTGCTGGTTCGAGCGCGGCCCGATCGCGATCACCTCGTGCGGCAAGATTCTGCAGCGCAGGATGTTGGGGCGTTGGGAGTGCATCCTGGCCGACCAGCGCCTCGCGGGCTACTCTGTCACGAGGCGCGAGCGGGCTCTGGGGTTGGCCGTGATTGCGAATGCGAGTGCGGACGTGCTGGTGCTGCGGGTCGACACACACGAGCCTCTGGCCAGCAAATGGCATAGGGTCCCCGAAATAGGGAAATGCACCAATATCCTAGTGACGCGGTCCGGGGAAGACCTGCTGATTTTGGCGGAGTCGCCGCAGCCGTCTGATCCGCTTGTGTGCTTGCGACTCGAGTCGCAAACGCTAGCAATGAAGGCCCAGTACGTCTTCCGGAAGCCTGCCGAGTTCAGCACGAGAGCACTAGGGGTGTATGAGCACTACATCATCGTCGGCTCCCGCTTCAGCACTGTCGCTGTTTTTGATCTGGACGACCCCAGCTATGAATTCGTGCTGCGAAAGCTGTTACCTGGTGATACGATCACGGCTATCACCCACATAAGTGGACATTTGTTCGCCATCACAGATCGCGATGGGCACTATAACTTTGTGTGTTTCGATTTCGCGAAGAGGGCCCATCGGGTTGTCCACTCGAACAAGGTGCAGAAGGGATTCCTGGAAGGCATTATCCGCAACGCCAAAGGCGACTATATCACCTACGGTTTCAAGGCTGACTCTTTTTACATGTACAACGAGACGAAGCAGTATGAGATAGGCACAGTTTTATGCGGGGGAGCAAACCGGCAATGGGATCTTGTGCACCGCATCGACGACAGCTTTTTGCTGTGCTATATCAAGGCCGGGGACCCCTATGTCTGCCTGGTCCGCGATTTTCCCTTCTCGCGGGTTCTTGGGAATGGCCTGCATGGGCGGGAGATTCGGGATATATCCATCAGGAGCGATGAGCCATATAAGAACGGCTACTTGTTTATTACAGGGTCTGAAGATACGAACATTAAATTGAACTGTTTTGACGTTGATACAGGAGAAATCAGGACATTTTGGACACTGAAGGAGCATGTTAGCGGACTTCAAAGGTGCGAGTTTATAAACAAAAGGTTGTTTGTGTCCTGCAGCGCAAGAGAGGAGCTCTTCCTGTGGCAAGTTACAGATACCTTTGACATACCGTACGTGCACCTCCTGCAGAAGCTGCCCGTGTCATCCTCCAACCCGGATCTCAGGATCATGGACTTCAGTTGCAAATTCGTAAACGGCACCGAGAACTTCGTGATAGCAACGGTGTGCTCGGATAGTTCAATTCGGCTCTGGTACTATGACTCGGAGAAGAATGCGTTCACGCTGTTGGTGAACGGCTTCTATACGCAATGCTGTATTCTAAATGCAGAACTAATCGTCTTGCAGGGAAGGCTCTATCTGCTTGTTTCGGCCACCGATGGCCACCTGGTGGTATGGGATATGGCCCCAGTGATGCCGTTTGCAGTCGAGGATCAGCTCCAGCAGCTGGAGGGAGCTGCCATGGCGGAAACTAAACTGCCAGAGCCATCTGTTTTGTTGAAGGTGCATCAATCGGGAGTGAAAGCGCTCGGCGTTAGCGTGCGCAAGAGTGAATTTGTCGTTTACTCCGGGGGGGACGATAACGCGCTCGCGATTTCCATCTTTAGCTGCTCCAACGATAGCGCGCTGGTGGCCAAAATCGCGGCATTCAATCCCTCTGCAGCAACGTCCACCATCACGAGCTTGAGCGTTGTGAGCGAGGGCTCCTACATCCTCACATCCTCCATAGATCAGATACTGAGGGTGTGGTCAGTGGCCCGCGATCAGCTACAGCTGCACTCGCAAAGCTACACAACCGTGGCTGACACCGGGCCCACGGCCGTGGTCGCCTCCCCCAGCGGCACCTGGGCCCTGGCCGGCGGCGCAGGGCTCACCCTCCGGCGGCTGTTACCGTAGCACTCTCCGCAGTGATATTATTGTACATTAGCAAAGTTGTTACGTTAATTTATATACATGGTAACTCATGGTCGTTTCATCCACCATTGTGGGCAGCAGGCGCTTTTCGCCTACCCCTGGCGCTGCTTGTGCTTGTTGTTGGACTTGCAGTACACGTACACTCTTCCCTTGCGTCTAACGATGTAGCAGTGCGCACAGAACTTCTTCACCGAAGTTCTGACCTTGAATCCCCTGGTAAACTGGGGTACCACCACGCCGTTTAGCGGCTTCTGCAGCAAAGCAGAGCCGAAGCGGGGCACTATTGGCACCATAAATGGACGCGCCAACAAGGAGCAAATTCTAGTCGAGAACATCAGGCGCTAATGATTCGGATACCGCAGCTTAGAGCTCCGCATGTGTACGATGCACTCTATCACATCGCCGATGTTGGTTTGGAAGTGCCAATTTTCATATCACATTTAACGAATGTTTCTGAGTCCGGGTAATATTTTCGCGAGGAGGATACGAAAGCCGCTTATGGTCCATAAACATTGAGTAGCTGTAGCAGCACCTACCAAGGCGGTCAGTTGTTAGGAGCGATCATATAACGCTGGCTTAGGGATATGGAGCCGCACAAAAGGTATTCGCTCCCACCGCGGAGTATTTTAAAACAGAAGTCGAACTACGACGACGATGAGCGGACTTCAGACACGCTTCAAATCTCATCGCAGATCCAGTTTCCAACCCACGGGCTCACAAAGGATCAGCTGCTCAACGGGAATAACACGACATCTAGAATCAACACGACCCAATTGGAGGCCAAACTTAATCGGCGGGTATCTTTTGCGCCGGACGTAACGCTGCACAAGTTTGACTTCATACCCGAGGTGCCAGTTAAGTTCAGGGAACCGCGTCGTAAGAGCTCCCTCAGCGTGCTTGAAAAGAGCCATGACAACGATACCATGGAGCTGACGAATCCCGTGACGCATGCATTTGACGGGCTGGGGCGCGTCGAGGAGCCGGACGCGGGGTACGAGGCCGTGTTCGATAAAGAAGTGTCCATGGAAATAACACAGTTGTTCACGAAACACAGCGCGCGGCCAGAATCTGAGGCGGAGGGGGCCGAGGCGGGACTCGGGCGCGCTCCAGTGGAGGAAACAATGGAACTGACCAACTTGCATAACCTGCATGGGCCTTTGAACACCGGCACAGGTGACGAATCGATGGAGATGACAGATACCCACCAAGCAGGTCCAGCCCCAAACGAAGCGGAGAAGAATGACGCGAACAATGGCGCGGAGGAAGAGGAGGACGGCGGCGATGACGCTCCCACTCCTGCTACAGAGGAATCTATGGAGATCACTGGGCAGCAGAGCGTCGGACGGATCCCCTCGTCGGGTTCGCCGTCCGCGAAGCTGTCTGGCGTCGCGACAGCCCGGATGGTGAGTATGGACGGGGATTCCATGGAAATAACCGGTCTGCAGCAGCTTTCTCAGGCGCATGAGTACAGGGAAGCCCCTGATGCAACGCTGACCTTATCCAATGTATTTGAAGGGCCAAAACATCTCAATGAGCAGAGAGCAGAGGAAACCATGGACTTTACAGCATTTCCCAAACTTAACGAGGCACTCACAATCGACTCGCAGGTAGTTACCAGCACCCAAGAGCCGCCAGCCTACAAGGCTCTTTCCACAATTAAAATATCGCCCAAAAGGCGTAAGATTGCAGAGGGTATATATGTCTCTCCTGTCAAGCCAAATCCGATAGAAGAACTATTCAGTGATGCCGAAAGGTTATCCCCCATTCCTTTACCTCCCGAATACTCTCCAAGCAGGCAAGCGAACTCATCCAACCCCGTTCTTTCTCCTGCAGATGTACCAAAGCTACCGCATGACAACTACGCTATGAAGGCCGTGGATCAACAACCTAAAGAAGAGCCTGTAGAACCGATTTCACTCCAGATGTTTTTAGATACAACGGGGATATCATTTGTTATAGACTTAGATGGAGTGCAAAACTATGATCCAATAACGTTCACGTATACAGACCGCATTGAAGATATCTCCACACGTCAGATTTACGATGCTCTCTATCTACAAATTCCTCTCCTGGAAATATATGCATTTATAGTGAAGGAACTGCATCGTAGAATCCTGGATTCTCAAAGGTTATTTCAAGAGTTGGAGGAACAGATCTCCAATAACCCTCCTCCATATCTGTTCCGTAACTACTTTGAATCCAGTGACGAAGTGAAACAACTCATGAAAGAACAGATTGTCTTAATCAAGTCGTTTGCAAGGTTAGAGGCGAAGAAAGTCTGGTTTGAGTGGCGCTGCCAGCATCTAAAAGGCATCAAGTCTGTACTCGAGGAAAACCTATCGCTTGTTCAAACGGAATACGCCGAAGTGGTAGCGCGCTTGAATGAGATAAGCGACATTAAGCATCGTCTGCAGGCTCTTGAACAATCGCTCAGGCACGAGTTGGAGCTACTGAGGAACGGCGAGAAACCCATGCGCGTGACTACCCTAGCGGACAGGCTCAAAATTGAAAAGATAAAGAGCGAGCTGAAAGCGAACATGATAAAGCTCAACAACACCGCTAACTTGGAGGAGCAAAAGGAGGCCATCTCCGCGGATATCAATGCGCTCCGTTCTCAAATAAAGGACGTGCGTGAAGAAATTAGCTCCCTGAAGTCACTTGTTCTCAAAAATAAACTGCACACCGCACATGATGTTTCTAAACTCCGCCTGCTCTTTTCTCAGATGCAGCTCTTCACCGGCGTCTCCTTCCGCGGGCTCTCAGGCTCAGAACTGCAACTGGCGCTTAACAGCACGATCAACGTGAGCTTCGATCTCACACAAGTCGACAACATAAAAGATATTGCTGTGAGCTACCAGACAGAGTCCCAGTTCGAACGCCACATATCCACGCTTTTCATCAACGAGGCGCGGCATGCGGCCCCCAATGCCTTCACATTCGTTCTCGCCGTCCAATCCAAGCTGCAGCATATCCGTAACGTCTGCATGGAGTACGACCGTCTCCAGGCCATCTTCCCAACGCGGCTCGTCACTGTACGCGACACAGATCTAATAGAACTGACGGACCTCGACGCTGTCCGGAATGCCAAGGTCCACTACCATATAGGCATCCCAGACTTCGTCGCCGCGGTAACTTCTGCAGACCAGAAGAAGATCACCATCAGGGCACGCGTTGCCTACGGGAAAGGAGTCACACAGGAGCTGCTCGAGCGGCACCTTCTATCCCGCACTAAAAAGCCACTGCCCTGGTTCAGGCAGTTCCAAGTTGTTCTGTGACTTGTTATTATCCGTCACTGCAACCACACCAACTGAACAAGGCCGTTTTTGCACAAACTAGTAAATATAGTATCAATGACGCTGCATGTAGCTCCAGCAACTAATACAATCTCATTACATGGGCAATTGGCTACTCTACGCCTACACGCATGGCGTTCGTGGAAACATTACCCGCACTCTGAATAGGCGATTTTTTGGTGACAAAAATTTTAATGGTCTCCTACTTCCAAAGGTTACGTTACCTCAAATTTCGCGAGAGTTAAATACCATCATCAACATCCTTCCAAAGGAAAACCACACCAACAGCTGCTCGTGATCTGAGGCAGATCCGGTTAGACTTTCGTTCTAATTACAATTTCACATTGATACAAGCTCGTTAGTCGTTCTACTTTGTGCTTGGACATTTATTGCACCGGTACTATAAACGATACAGGCACTTGAAGCTTGGATACATATAATCTGCCCATGTTTGGTGCGGCATCCGGAGGAAATTCACTGTTCGGGGGCGCAAACGCGTCGACGCCGACGCCTACTCCTGCGCCGGCCGGCAACCTCTTCAATTTCAACAAAAAGCCGGGCGAAGGGTTCGCGGGCGCCGGCCAAAATAACGTCTCGACACCAAGCCCTGCGGGCGATCTCCTAGGCGCCAAGTCGACGACTACAGGCGGGCTTTTTGGGCCAAAGACGGAACAGAAGCCCGCAGGCGGCCTTTTCGGACAGAGTAGTGCCGCTCCCAATGGCACTGGCGGCGGTGGTCTCTTCGCTAGCACGGGCAACAGCGGCAGCACCCAATTGGGTGGGCTGTTCGGCAACAGTGCTGCGGGCGGTGGTGGGAGTCTTTTTGGCGCCGGCTCGGCCGCGAACAACAACGCATCCACCTCGTTGGGAAATCTCTTTGGGAAACCTAATGACACGGCACCGGCAGCTGGTGGAGGTCTTTTCAGCAATCGGCCGAACACAGCCACCACAAATACCGTTTCTTCCACTAACAGTCTTTTTAGCAATAATCAGGGAAATGGTGCGCAGAATAATGGGGGGCTCTTTGGTGCGAAACCTACCGGGGGGCTCTTTGGAAACAGCACCGCTCAGCCACAGTCGTCGCTTTTTGGAGCTTCCTCCTCACAGAATAATCAGCAGCAGCAGCAGCAAACACAGCAACTGTCCCTTCTGGGTTCCAATCCATATGGCCTGAATCTGACTGGTGTTCCTGTTACTACCATGCCGGAATCTATAACGGCAGCAATTACGTCTAAGAAGAAGAACGAGCTACCGCTTGTGCACGAGAAGAAGAGGATGTTTTCGACCTCTTCTGCCTCAAACGTGCTACCACTTGTTAGCAATCAATCCACTCTTATCAGTAAGCTAAGTTCTAGGTTAAACTCGGGGAAAAATGGTGAATCTACACGGGGTTTATTCTCACCATCCAGGAAAGTGCTCAGCCAAGGCCCACTGGTAGCAGCAGACAATACCAGGGATTTGAATCCACCACTGAACCATCCGTCATCGTCTATTCCGTCACGCCCATTGCTTTCTTTGGCCAACCGAACGGATTTATCAGACATGCGGAAACTTAAACTCGATCCACATAGAAGCGCTGCCAAAAAGCTGCGTCTGCTGAATGGTCAGAGTGCTACCACTAAGCTGAAAATCCTAGATACGAACTACCAGTCTCAGCGCGAGGAATCTTCAGAAATCTTTGTATCTACGAAAACTGATAGACAGCCTCTGGAGGAAAAATGCGAAGTCAGTAGTACTACAGGTATTCCGGAATCAGACAATGGATGCGATGGCTACTGGTGCTCGCCCTCCATTGAGCAGCTGCAACGGTTGACTCCGCAGCAACTTTCTGCGATTCCGAATTTTGTCATCGGGCGTAAAGGCTATGGTAGCATTTCCTTTGACTTGGATGTTGATTTGACAGCATTCAGCGACGACTTCAAGCATGCGCTTTTTGGTAGCGTCATCATGTTTAATGAAAACAAGACAGTGGAGGTATATCCGGATGATTCTCTGAAACCGCCAATAGGCCTGGGCTTGAACGTTCCGGCTACTATAACTCTGGAACGCATATATCCAATAGATAAGAAGACAAACCAGCCCATCACTGAAAACTCCGACCTCGCGAAGGTTCAGTATTTCGTCAAGAGGCTGAAAAGTATGAGAGACATGGAGTTTATTTCATATAATCCATATGGAGGTGTTTGGACTTTCAAGGTGAAGCACTTTAGTATTTGGGGTTTAGTCAATGATTCTGACGTTGAAATTGACGACGTTGAACTAGAGGCTGCTAGAGAAGCTGAGATTAAGCAGCGGATAGTTGCCATTCCGAAGAGACCCGGGTTTGGGAAGCAGGCGGATAGTACTGTTCCTGGAGGGTTTGATCAGCTGGTCCATATTCCCTCATCTGTAGACATCGACATGACGCAGACGTCACCAGATGATTACTCTTTGACTAGTGCCCCAGTTGATGCCTTGCTGCACGATGAAGCCATGACGGATCTTATCGAGGAGAAGCCCTACGAACCCTCCGATGTTGATGAAGAAGATTTTGAAGGTTTAGAAGCGGAGCCGAATTTGGAAGTCTCCTCTGACTGGCACCAACAACTGCAGCTCGCCGCTGATCCTTACAAGTCGGTGTTTGCTAATTCTACTTCATTGAATAGGGTGAACAAAATGGACGATGTCATCTTTAACACTTTTCAAAAAGATATGGATGAGTTCAAGTCGATAAGAAGGCAAAGAAGGTTGGACTCCGCGCCCAGCTTTGTAAGATTTAACAATGACTCTACGATAACAATGAAAACAGACAAGTCTACCTCTGGCTGTACAGTGACTGCCTCTCCGCTGCCGCTGCAAACTCAAAGAAGCTCGATCGATTCTGTTCTGAAGAAGTCTCTAATAGACTCCACTATTGAATTGAGAAATAATAACTACCCAATTGTGAAGCAGTTTTCGCTGACCTTCGATGACATTGCAGCTGCGTATAAACCTATCCCTGCGGAATATAGGATATGGAAGTTAGCTTCGATCCTATTTGATCCTATTTCTGTTAGTAAATCAAGAAGTCACCCAGATGACGCAGTTAAAGACGTCCTTGTTAAAAAAAAACAGTACGAGCTACTTTGTGACTGGATTATTAATGAAATTAATTCTGAAGTGGGGGCTAAGATTGCAAGTGCAGGCCCTCTGGAGAAGATATTTCTGTACTTAGTGAAACGGGACATCATAGGTGCTACAACTGCTGCGATTGCAAGCAATAACAACCACCTGGCTGTTTTGGTTACTCTGCTCGGGTCGAATGATCCCCTAGTTCGCGAGCTGTCAACCTCTCACCTCTCCAAGATTAAAAAATTGGGCTCTAGCTTGGACATAAACATCATAAAAATTTACCAGTTATTGACTGGATCACCATTTGCAGAGTCCGCCAATTCTGTTATTTCAGAAGGCCTATCATGGCTTGCGACCTTGGGACTGCAGATATTTTACGGAGACATCGATGCTTTGTCACTTCGGGAACTAATAGAAAGAGGCCTTGAGTACTCATGTAAAGACCAATGGCCTTTGAATGACATATCTGCAAATATTCTACGCTTATATTGCTCCGATGTCACTCCCGATATCTTGGTTGGCAATCTCAAGATATCGTCGAATAATCTGGATGTTCGTCTATCCTGGTTCTTCATCCAAATTTTGACACGCGACGATATATCGCCGTCCCTTCGGGACCACTTAACCCTGCAGTATGTCGAGCAGCTAAAGCTTAATCGTATGTTTGGTGAAGCGCTATTCATCATGTGCTTCATTAACGACGATCGTTTAGCTAAGCAACAAGTTGATCACCTTCTAAGTTCACAAATCACGTTTTTCTCGCAAGATAGCAACTACGAGCTGCTGACCAGACTTCGGATACCAAAGTCAAGCTACTATGCGTTCCTCGCGTTGCTTGACAAGTACAATAGAAACCACTTGTCCGAGGCGCGCAATTTGCTGAAGGCAGGCCACTTCCAAGAGGCTGAGAAGGTGGTAATAGTGAGCGTTGCTCCAAAGTTAGTGCTAGATGGGTCAGCTGCTAACTTGCAGACACTGCGTCAATTATTGGAGACTTTCCCCGCACAACAGATGGAAACTTGGACTCACGGCCTGGGGGTATTTGAGAAGTACCTCCAGATAGCACTTGACAACAACCACAACCAAGAGCTGCTTTCCGATCTGGTCCGGGTTCTGCCCGTCCTGGCCACGGATTTCGGCTCCCACCGAGAACTCTCCGTCGTTTGCTGTGTCATGTCCAAACTTGTCTGTCATATCATCCTTGAGAATTATCGACAAGCGTTGGAGACCCCGTCTTTTAAAGACAGATTACTTGCATTGCCGCTGGGACAGCCCGAAACTATCTACCTGAAACGGGCGCTCGCATCCACGTAACACTAAGCGTCTTTTTTACAAATATGTATGTATGTATAAACTGGTATCAGTCTGTCACTGGCAGGAACTGCTAGGCGCGTTATACGTCGCCGACGGCGTCACGGAGAGCCTCTACCACATGCATGATGGCGGTCGACGCTGGACTGTCCGGATAGGCGTCCAAAAAGCTTTCGCCAGAGTCGCAGCATCTTCCAATTCGCGGATCAATCGGCACGGCTCCAAGGAACTTTATCCCCAGCTCCTCGCACAAGGCGCGACCACCACCTGTTGTTGGCTTGAAGATGGTCGACTCGTTTTCGCACGATGGGCACACAAAGCCGCTCATGTTCTCGACCAGCCCCAGGACACGGATCCCCGCCTTCCGACAGAAGTCGAGCTCCTTGCGAACGTCCAGAAGCGCAACCTCCTGCGGTGTCGTAACCACCAGCGCGCCATCTATGCCGGACTCCTTCAAGAGAGTGTTGATCGTAATGTGCTCGTCCGAGGTCCCCGGAGGGGTGTCGACAACGAGGTAGTCGAGCTCGTCCCAGTACACGTCCTTGAGGAAACGCTTGATCAGCGCATTCTTCTTTGCGCCTCGCCAGATCACCGCAGAGTCGTCCTCCGGCAGCATGAACTGGATCGACATCGCCGCCAGGTTGTCCGCCACGTATACCGGAGTCCAGCCCACGCTTGACTCATGCACAGTCTCATTCACACAGCCCAACATGTGCGGCAGAGACGGCCCGCAAATGTCCAGGTCCATCACGCCGACCTGCAGTGCCTCGTCCGCAGACAGCGCCCAGCCCAGCATCGCCGAGAAGGTCGACTTCCCGACGCCGCCCTTTCCGGACAGAACCAGCACCTTGTGCCGCACGGGCGCCAGGTTCTGTGTGATCAGCGCCACATCCGGGTCTGGGCCCTTGGGCAGCGACTCGCAGATGTCCTTGTTGGCACAGCCCTGGCAGGCATCGCCCTTGCCAGCGTTCTCGGACGCAGGCCCGGGGCAGTGCTCGGGCGGCGCCTGCTCCAGTGCGTAGCCGTCTTGCGCCAGTGCAGGCATCGCCTCTATTATGCCTCCCATCTCTGCGCTCGTTTGCATGTGGTGTGCAACGGCGAAACGTCGCGGCTTTCTTAGTAATGCACGCCGCCGGCAACGCCCACCCCGCAACCCATGCCCGCCCGGTTTCCGATCACCCTCTGGGCCGATGGCCAGGCCCTCACGGCCCACGCAGAGCTCGGCGACGAGCTCGCCTCGCTCCGCATCGCAGCGCCAGGCATCGCGCTCGCACCGCCCGCGGCCGCGCGCTGGCTGCGCGACCCCGCCGCCTTCCACCTCTTCGCCGCCGCAGACTACGCCGCCGACCCCGTGCTCGACCGCGACTGGACCGTACTCCGCCGCGACGGCACCTGGCTGCTCGAAGAGACCTGCTTCGCCTCCGGGCCCGCGCGTGCGCCGCTGACGCTGCTCGAGCCCGTCGCGCCAGGCCTCCCGCCCGCCCCGCACGCACCGCCGGCCTGGCCGCTGCGCCGTCGCGCCGCAGAGCTGCGCGCGCGCCTCCACGCCGCAGACGCCCACGCAGACGCCCTCGCGCGCCAGCTCGCTGCCACCCGCCGCACCGCCGCCGGCCTGCTGGCCGCCCGCGCCGCCCGGGTCCGCCAGCTCGAGGCCAGCCCCGTTCGGGCTCATCGCGCCGCCCAGCCGCGTACGCCCGAGCCCGCCACGCCCCACTACGCCACGCCCCGCGGACCAGCCCCGGACTTCGAGTTCCTGGGCATCCGCCACACACCGCGCACACCGCTGCCCGCCACGCCTGCTCGCCGGGCTAGCGTAGCGTCCGATGCCTCGACGGAGTCGGACTGACGTCGAGGTCACGTGACACCCGTTTTGCGGTGCGTACAAAACCGACGCAGCCTACTGCACCAGTGCTGGCGCCTGGAGCTCAGCGCCGCGTCCGTGCCGGCTGTGCGCCTAGTTTTTCGCTGCGTGTACCATCAGTACTACTATATAAGACATGGTTTTCAAAAAGCTGGAGCGTGCGCGCACGTAACGCAAACTCCACCACAGTCGCGCAAGAGCAGGAACAGCGCAATCAGATTCGAAGCACCCTCCAAGCAGCGTGTGGAACGACCAGCAGCCGCCAGCTTCAGTTGACTTCAGTTCGAAGCGCCATCTCGAGCGTTTTCATTTTTTGCACCAAGTAGATTTTTTCCGTGGGGCGGGCATCTAAGCTCAACACGCATATTCTTCAGTTCTGCCAGGGCGGGGACATCCAGTTCGAGGCTCAGACCAGCAGGTGTTTCATTGAACCAGGCGCCTGCAGGTGACTTTTGGACACTAGACTTTTGTAAACGGGCCGCTAGAGCGGACTTTCTGCGTTCTGCGGGCAGGGAACCTGCGGGAGTGTGTAGACGCGCAGCGCATGAGCTACCAAGAGTACCAGGGACTGGGGTTCCAGCACCCGTCGCGGATGCAGTCGCCGCTGAGCGAGACGCACTCGATGACGCCGACATCGGATATCTCGATATCGAACCGGGCGCAGGCGTGGTCGGACCCGATGTACGACCAGACGTGGGGGACGGCGGGGTACGGGGGGAACGGGGCGGCGTATGGGCTAGCGCAGCCGCCGATGGGGCGGTACGAGGCGTCGGGGTTGTGCTCGGAGTCATCCAACGGGTCGGGCACAGTGGGCGAGAGCCAGGCGCCGCCGATGGGGGTGCTTGCGCAGTACGCGCAGGTGAGCCACCCGATGACGCTCCAGTCGGGGCAGATGAACAACCCGCGCGACTTTACGAGCGCGCCGTCGCGGACGGTGTACTTGGGCAACGTACCGCCGTACATCACCACGAAGGAGTTGTTGGACCATGTGCGTTCGGGCGTGGTGGAGGAAGTCAAGATTCTCCCCGAGAAGATGTGTGCATTTATCTCCTTCGTGGAGGAGAACTCTGCGCTCTTGTTCCACTCGGACGCTATTCTCAAGCGGCTAAACATCGACGATCGCGACATCAAGATAGGCTGGGGCAAGCCGACGCAGATCGATCCGATAGTCGCGGCGGGGATTACAAACGACGGTGCGACGCGCAATGTATACATCGGCAAGCTCAACACCAACAAGGACATCTGTGCGCAGTGGGGTGTGGATCCAAACGAGGAGGTTATCACAGAGGAGAAGTTGCGGAACGACTTGTCCGACTTCGGGGAGGTAGAGAACGTCAAGATTGTACCGGAGAAGGGCATTGCGTTTGTGCATTTCTCGTCGATTTTTGCCGCAATCAAGGTGGTCGCCAACTTGGCGAACATCAACCCTTACTACGCGCAGAAGAAGATCTTCTACGGCAAGGACAGGTGTGCGTTTATAACCAAGACCCAACAGCACAACGCCGCGCAGTTCTTGGGCATTCAGCCCGGCATGGAATCCTTCTTTTCCAATGATCGGGAATTGATCTCACAGACGTTGTTACAGCAGTCTGCAGCTGCAGCTGCAATCGCTACCAGCGCAGGCGGGGCTAACAATTTGGGTAACCGCACGATATATTTGGGCAACTTGCCCAAAGATGTGAAGCTCGAGGAAATATGCAATTCTGTTAGAGGGGGGCTGTTACAGCATATCAAGTTATTGAGCGACAGGCATGTCTGCTTCGTCACGTTTATCGATCCTACTGCTGCTGCGCAATTCTACGCCATGAGTTCGCTACACGGTTTAACCATCCACAACAAAAGGTGTAAGATTGGCTGGGGTAAGCACTCAGGGCCCTTGCCCAATCCGCTAGCACTAGCTGTGTCCCGTGGGGCGTCCAGGAACATCTACCTAGGAAACATTGACTTTGCCGCAGACAAAAAATCACAGCATCCAATCTTTACGGAAGCAGCACTACGTGCGGTATTCCAGGAGTTTGGTGAAGTGGAACAAATCAACTTTTTGTATGAGCGGAACTGCTGCTTCATAAACTTTGCCAATATCAGCAGTGCGATCCTGGCCATTGACAAGATAAAGTCCATTCCGACGTTCAAGGACTTGAAAATCAACTTTGGCAAAGATAGGTGCGGCAACGTTCCTCGTCAATTTTGTTAGATTTGGAGCTACCTACTTCACTATGTGCCGTCATGGACAAAGAAATGCAGGGGGCTAAAACATGCATCCCAATGCCTACTACTCATTCACTTCCCATATAGATACACATGCGGACAAACTGCATTCCATACAACGAACCGCTGCACTAGCCCACACGTCCGCTACTTTATTTCTCCTACTATACTAATGTATTCAGTTTTTTTTTTGTGGACTATATCCCAAATTGTGGGCCTTCGCTCTCTGTTTGGGTATTGGGTTCCTGACATTACTCTACGTACTATCTTTACATAATAATATTTGTTATTTAGTATTCAGTTCCTAAAGACGGCAGCAACGTCTTATAAAAATCCTTGGATTGTGTAGCAAATGCAAGGTGTACTTAGGCCAGCACACCCACCCTGGACGCCTAACCTCGCTCATAGGTCGATCGCAGGGAAAATTCTGCGATGACCATATTCCATGAGCCTTTTGTACACCCTTGCGATGTCCTTTTCGAGTTTCGGACTGCCCTGTGAGCTAGCGGCTTCGGTGCCCTTCTCTGCGAGCTGCCGATTAACAAATAGCAGGCCGGTACGCTCCTCGGTTTGAATAGGCCTGACCGCCAGTCCCTCCACATCACTGAGGTCTAGGAATCCGAGCACCGCATCTTCGGGGATGTTCCCGCGAACGTCATCGATGGTCACCTCCGGTCTGCTGCCATTGACAGGAATCGCTATCACGGCGCCAAGCAGCGCAGAAACAGAAAAGAGTAGAGAAATCTTCATTGCAGATTGGCTGATACTTCTCAAGATACCACATCTTGGGGCCTTCGAGCTCACTTATATATGCACTGTGCTGCCGGCTACTACCATCGATCGTGCAAGTTTGATACAAACTCTCTCACAATCGGTACCTGTACGTACCTTTACGTACAGAGGATACAAGAGATTTGTTCCAAGGTCCCGCCCATAATTCGCTGATTCGGGAAGGGCCCCTAGTCAGAAGGTACTCACTCCAGCCCATTAGGCTGCCCTTTTCGGAATAAACATTTGCGCATCGTAAACAGATGCGAATTCATAATTTCCTAAATGAATCGAACAATATCTGACTTCGAGACAAGGCCGCCGCGTCCGTTCCAGGGCATCACGTGACCCGATGAAACCCTAAGTGTGTCGGTTAGTCCGGGTAACGAGGTTACGTCCGTATATAAAGAGCGCGCGGCGGAAATTGCAGATAACCTCCTTCAACACCTTAACGCAAATTCACAGCCACTCGTAGCACATACAGCATCCCCTTGAGGTTGAACCCCCCCGGGGCGTTCTTGACCCATGACAAGCGCGGATATGTGTTGCCTTTATGCTTGCTTGGACTGGAGAACAAATCCAACTGGTCTTGGGTGCAGCGGCCCATCCGTGCCTGGCCTTGCCAGGCCTAAGGGACTGCCTTCGTGCCCCCGTATGGGGGCTGCTGCAAGGATCAGTTGAACATTAGCCTATATATCTCTCTAGGAGGGCGGGTGGGTCCGTCTGCCGCCGCGGAACCCCATGTTGAAGCCCAGTAGCTCGTTGATCCCGCGCGTCCAGTCGTTCTCCGACCGTGCCACACAGTACACGCCGGCGTCGCGCGGCGCATGCGCCGTGCTGACCTCGTCCGTCACGTGCAGCTCGTCGCCAACGGACAGCGGAGGCTTCGACACGCCATCCACGGACATGCAGAGCTTGATGGCCGCCGGGTCTTGCGCTGACTTCGCGCCGATCACCAGCCTGAGCAGACTAGTGCTTGGCAAAATGACCGGGCGGAACGACAGCGAGCGCGGGCAGATCGGCGTTAGCAAAATGGACGGGACCTGCGGTGACACAATGCTGCCCCCCGCAGACAGCGAGTAGGCCGTCGAGCCCGTTGGGGTCGCGACCGCCACGCCGTCGGCGACCGTGCTGGTGAGGAACTGCTTCCCGACATAGATGTCCAGGTGCGCCAGGTGCGGCGCGCCGCCTCGGTGGATGAACACGTCGTTCATGGCGTGCGCCCACCGCCCGTCCACGGGCAGCCCATCGCGCAGCACGCGGCACACCAGCCGCGACCGCTGCAGGCAGTGCGCGCGCGACTGTAGCACGTCGTCGAGCGCTTGCGCGTGCTCCGAAAACTCGAAGGGGAGCAGGAAGCCCAGCGTCCCCAGCGAAAAGGCTAGCACCGGCGGCACTCGCGCCTCCGAGAACAGCCCGGCCGCGCGCAGGATGGTGCCGTCGCCGCCCAGCGATAGCAGCAGGTCCGCGCGCGCCGCGATCTCGCTGTCCGTACCCGTATACAGCACGCAGCCGGGCGCGGCCGCGCACAGGCCCGCCCGCAGCTCCTCCGCAGTGTCCGCGGCCACCATCACGTTGAGCCCAGGGTACTGCGCGTGCATATGGCGGATCAACTCGATCGCCGCCGCCGTGGTCTCCGCAGACCCCGGCTTCTTGACCACAAAGACGTTCGCCGGCGCCTGCGGCCAGACCAACGCCCGCAGCCGCGAGCCGGGCACGCACGGGAAGCTGGGCGCCCGCGACACGCCCAGCGCGCTTGCCGCGCGCACCTCCGCACCCGCCCGCGGCAGCCCCGCGTACCCGCGCGCGCCCCACGGCCGCGGCACGCTCCTCCAGACCTGTAGCTTCTTCATCGTTGCACCGGCTTCCGGCGAGGGAGAGCACGCTCCCTGCTCGCCGCTTATATAGGCGGCCCGTGATGACTCGATCGCTGCATTTTCTACCGCGTCGCGCCACGCAGCCCTAGCCACTATGTAGTTATACACGCTAGAAGGTGCTCCCCTCCGGCGGCTGCGGGAGCTTCTTGTTCGCCGACGACGCCATCTCCTTGCGCAAGTCCTGGAGCAGCGTCTCCATGTTGCTTGAGCGCTTCCAGTCGCGGAGCGCGTGGAAGGCCTCGGGCCGCACCTCGCCCGTCGAAGGGTCCACGCATGGAAGGTTGATCCGCGAGATGAACCGCACCTTGGGCGGCCGGTCCGGGTACTCCGCGCCGCACTCGATCACCACCGAGTAGATGCGGTTCTCGTGGCTGCTGTGCGGCGGCCCCAAGATCGTGCCGTTCCAGTGCGTCATCGAGATGTCGTCGCCGTCCGCGAGCCCGTAGCTGCACGACTCCGGGCCCATGCCCTTCTCGCCCTTCTCCAGCTCCTCGAGGAGCCTGAAGCTTCTTGGACTGTGTCAGGGGTCAGTATCTGCGCCACCGCTCTGCTCTGGGCGCTACATACACTTTTGACATTGTGTGGCTGTCTTGCTAGCTTGGTCGTGCGTCAGCGAGACTAATGGTCTGCCGAACTAGTCTCAACACGCTGCCTAATGCTTGAGCTCGGGATGTGGGAAGGGATCAACATGGGAACTGGAGCGGTTAATGCCTTATATTTTTTTTGCGTGTCCAACTCCTATGGCTGGACTCCACTAGCAGATCCAGAGACTGAACGGCAATCGAGTGGCGGCTGAGCGTCGGAGCATATGAGCCAAACGGGGGATTCGTCATCGTTTGTGGAGGAGCCCGCGTCGCCGGAGGCTCGGCAGCGGGAGCTGGAGCGGCAGGTGCTGGGGCTGGAATACAGGCTGCGGACAGAGCACAGTGAAGCGGAGATGGCGCGGCTAGCATTGGAACGGGAGCTGGCCGGGATGCAGGGCAAGTACAAGCAGTGCATGGGGGAGCTGGAGGCGGCGCTGGCGGACACGCGGTACCTGTACGAGCAGAACGCGGCGCTGGAGGCGCGGGCGCGGGCGGCGGACGAGGACGCGGGCGGCGCGGCGGCGGCGGAGCGCGCGGCGGCGGCGGAGGAGCGCGCACGGGCGGCGGAGGCGCGGGCGCGAGAGCTGGAGGAGGCCCTGCAGGCGGCGCGCGGGGAGGCGGCGGCGGCGGGGCGGGCGGCGGCGGGCGCGGCAGCGGGTGCAGCGGCGGCGGAGCAGAGCGGGCTGCTGCGCAAGTACGAGGCGGAGATCGAGCGGCAGATGGGGGAGCTGCGCGCGCTGGCGGAGCGGCTGGCGGAGCGGGAGGACGAGGTGGCGGGAC
This sequence comes from Eremothecium gossypii ATCC 10895, assembly GCF_000091025.4. Classification (NCBI taxonomy): domain Eukaryota; kingdom Fungi; phylum Ascomycota; class Saccharomycetes; order Saccharomycetales; family Saccharomycetaceae; genus Eremothecium; species Eremothecium gossypii. Next base: position 314,856 of record NC_005787.5, on the reverse strand, counting down.
TCAAGGCGCAGCGCGTGCTGCAGGCGCACCGCAGCTACAGCGCGGAGGAGGTGGAGGAGCTGGGAGTGCTGCGGCGGACGCTACAGGAGCAGCTGGCGCTGTCGAAGGAGCTGGAGCGCGCGAACCTGGAGCAGGCAAACGAGCTGAAGCGGCTGCGGCAGCGGAGCGAGTCGCAGCAGTTTCTGCAGCTGGAGAACTCGAAGCTGCGGGCGCGGCTGGAGAAGACGGACGCGCTGCGGCAGCAGCTAGACGACCTGCAGCTGGAGAACGTTCAGTTGCAGGAGAAGCTGACGAAGTGGGAGGTGTACCAGGCGGACGGGTCGTCGCCGGAGAACGTGCTGCACGAAATGGCGCTCGCGAAGCAGGAGCGGCTGGCGCTGGTGGAGCAGGTGGGGAAGCTGCAGCTGGACCTGAACAACATGAAGATCTTGAACGACGAGCTGGCGCTGGAGCGCAATCAGCTGCTGGACCTCAACAAGAAGTACGAGAGCAGCATCCTGAACCTCAAGAAGCTGAACTACGAGATCGAGCAGCAGAAGCTGCTCTCCTTCGAGGAGTGCAAGCTGCTGCGGCAGCAGCTGGACGACCTCTCCGAGGTGGACAAAGACCACACGCCGGACACGCGCGACCGCAAGAAGATCCAGACGCTGGTGGACACGTACAAGAACCAGACGGAGGACCTGACGAACGAACTCAAGAAGCTGAACGAGCAGCTGCTCGAGCGGAGCGACCTCGACGGGAACCCGCGCAAGCGCCGCAAGGCGAGCGACGACCTGGCGTTCAATTACTCACAGCGCCTGAACGAGCTGCAGCTGCGGAACAAGGACCTGGAGCGCCGCCTCGCGAACAGCGACGAAAACGCGTCCCTGTTGGAGGAGAAGCTCCGCAAACTGCAGTCGCTCAACGAAAAGAAGATCCGCATCCTCCAGCTGCGCAACAACCCGCTGCTTAAGGACCAGTTCGTGAAGCAGAAGCAGCTCACGCTTCTGAAGCAGGAAAACCTCGAGCTCGCGCAGCAGCTGGACGCGCAGCAGGGCCTCGAGGCCGTGCCGCGGTCCGTGTACGAGCGCCAGCAGTACGACATCCAGCTCCTGGAAGACGAGCTGTTCTCCATCAACAAGCGCACGACGCGGCTCAAGGAGATGTTCAATCGCAAGTCGCTCGAGTTCATAGACGCCGTCAACTCGCTTCTTGGCTTCAAGCTGGAATTCCAGGTTGGCGGCAAGGTCAAGATGATACCGTGCTTCAAGACAGACCGGTATCTGATAGCCGACTTGCAGACGAACACTTTAAAGTCGAACCTCGACAAGGTCATGCCGGAATGGGATGCAATGCTGGCCGAGTATGTGGGGAAACGACAGCAGCTGCCGTGTTTCTTAGCGAAGATCATGCTGCTCTTGGCAGAATCGAGCTCTTCCCAGTAGGTATATCTCTAACGTTACATGTAATCGACGCTTAAATTTTCAAATGTCGATGGTATTTTAGAAAAATTAGGGAAATTGTAGTAACAAGACACTGAGTAGATAGATGTAATCTTATTCACCAATTCCGGTGCATCATTGCGTTCGCTAGGGTAGTTGCATGATCTGCTAGTCGCCATGTCTGACAACTCAGTCGCCACACCAGCCCACCTGCTGCAAGCAAAGGTCATCTTCCTGTCATTTCTTCTAACGGGCGGCTTCGTTGCTACTTACTCTGCCTTTAATAGACACTTGAGGCAGATCACTTCCGTGCATGATATCCCCACCAATGTGTTCCGGCGGAAGTACCTATATGGGAAAGTCACGTCAGTTGGCGACGGGGACAATTTCTTGTTCTTCCATACTCCAGGCGGGGTGCTCGGCGGATGGCACTGGCTGCGGAAAGTGCCAACGTTGCAACGGAAAGGCATCTTGCCACGCAGAGCGCAGAAGGCGACCGGTAATGCACTGAGCACGCTGTCGCCTCTGAATCTTTTCCGGGGGCTTGTGGGGCTACGCTCCGAGGGCGGGGGCCGCGACCAATTCGCCCTGTACCGTGGAAGAAGAAAGCTGCCCACGCTTTCGATCAGGTTGTGCGGTGTCGACGCTCCAGAAAGGGCACACTTCGGTAACTCCTCGCAGCCCCTGAGCGAGGAAGCATACAAGTGGCTCAACAAGACACTTCTAGGTCGCTTTGTTTGGGTGAAGCCCCTGTCTACGGACCAGTACGGGCGCTGTGTGGCCAAAGTCGAATATTGGTCCTGGTTCAGATGGAAGAATGTCAGTATAGAACTGCTCAAACAGGGTTTAGGGGTTGTGTACGAATCCAAGAGCGGCGCGGAGTTTGACGGCCAGGACACCCTCTATAGGTACCACGAGTCGAAGGCCAAGAAGTCGAAGCGCGGCGTTTGGGGCCTGCGACATTTCGAGACACCGGGTGCATACAAGAAACGCATCAACAAACAATAAGATTCGATAAACACAATGAGGTAGTATGTGGCGAAATTATTTATTTTAACATTTTACGTAAATGCCTTGCCTCTTCTCATGCTCCCTCTGCTCAAACATAGTCTGCGTTCCAACAAATAACGCACCATTAGCAACAATGAAGAATGAGATACCCTTCACCGTACTAAACATATCTTTTAATAATGTAATTGTCCCATCTGTGCCCAAACAGAAGCCAACTAGATTGGCAATCATCATCATCCATATGTTGACGATTGCACCCACGCTGCAAAGAAACCTAAACCATACTCTGTTAGAGTAGGCGCTGAGTACGCTCGAGGCAACTATTTCAGGTAGAAGAAATAGGACAATTAGCCAGCCCCATACCAATAATTTAAGCTCGATATCGTGCCAAATAGCAACAAAAGAGAAAACCGCCAAAGACGTCAATATCCTATTAGTAGAACCCCCTAGTGGGACATAGATGTATCTGACAACCCACTTATTGTACGACCTATGCCAGGCCCTCCAGAATGCCAATGTGCTATAGTTATTGTCGACACAACGTATCATGTTCTCTGGTGGGTCTATACCGTCTATTAGTGCCCAAAGCCTGAAGAATCTCCAAGGAATCAAAAGTTTTAGCCATATAATATTCAAGTTAAAGAGCCCAATCATGGATAGCTGGAATGGCGTGTCTCCCTCCCATGCCTTAGCCTTTGCTGCAGCCACCACATAAATAAAATGTAGAACAACCTCCATGGTCATAATACAACACAAGAAGTTTAGCGCATAATAGAATGTCCTTGATGGAGTTATCGACGGTAAAGTCCGACGGGTTTGGTAGAGGTAGTCATTGAACGTGAGAATCGGGCCAGCAATATATAGAGGAGTATACGCGACGTAAGCGAGGTAATTTGCCATATTGTAGTCTGATATAGGATGTGGTGCAGTGAGGCGGGAACGCTCATCTAACAATTCTGGGCATTTCCCGTCCTTGAACGTATCGAATTCTTGCGACGGCGACACAGAGCGAGAAGCTTCTTGTTGTGGTTCATCGCTCCATTTTTCTAGGTAGTCTAAGTTGTGAGACAAAATCCGAAGTAGAGTGAAATTGTAGAATACATCCCAGCGTTTAATTAGACCCTTGTACGCAGTATCCAAAAATGATAGGAAAGGAAGGACATCACCGAATGGGTACGTATCATACTTGCTGTTAAAAAAGAGCGTCCCAATACCATATACCCAGCACAGTATTGTAGCCGCTTTGCGCTGATTCCGGAGGATTCTGGCTATAGCGAACATAATTACAACGTGAATGAGAACTCTGAAAGTGTTAACTCCATGGGCCACCACAATGAAGAAAAGTCCAAAGTATAGGTCAAAAGTAAGCTTTTGGATCGGAAATAACATGAGCGCGACGCGCTTCGTTAAGAGATGCCCCGCTGCCAATGCAAACAATAGGGCGAAGTTCCCTCTGAAGAAGCCATATTGACTATCACTGTTGTCAACCTTGCGCCCAAATAGCCATCCTTGATCCAAGAGAGGCTCTATCTTCTTGTAATTCGGATTCCAGGCATTGGTAGCGTCTACCGCTGCCTTGAACATGAGTGGGACAGCAATCGCAAATACGGCATAGTAAAACTTGAATTCCGCGGTTTTCCAGCGAGATGGAGTAGCCTGCATTGTAATTCTCTGTCTTATTTTGGGGTCATTCGAAGGAGCTAATCGGGCGTCTAGCGCTTCCAAGGAGAACAACCGGCTCACGCACGTGAGCGTTGCATCCCAGAGCGAATGGAGCATCCTTTTGGTAGTGGATAGCAAATGTGTTATTATTCGTTGAAAGCCAGGTTCTCTTGCAAGTGAAGTAGTCGTTGTTGCAACACGCTGTAATTTGAAACCTGTTATACTTCAGCACGTGATAACAAACGTAGGTAGTATAGTCCCTTCAAAACAAACATGACACAATACAAAAAGCGCAAGTGGTTTAGTGGTAAAATCCATCGTTGCCATCGATGGGCCCCCGGTTCGATTCCGGGCTTGCGCATTTTTGACAACTAAACCGATATAGCTAAGTGCCACAGGAGCGGTCTTCTTTTTATCCTGATAGGCAGCACAGGATTATACCTGATCCTGGCTGCGTTTTTGGAGGTTTACTGCACTTACCGGGCTGAGCTGCGTAAGACTAGTCTTCAGAATAAAGTTATTCTTTTTAAGTCGCTGATCTATATTTTGCCACTCTTCAGTTAAATTACGTCAAAGTATGGGTCTTTGGTCAACCAGGTCAGGCATCAGCGTCAACTACTCATATTCCTCGTCACCCACATTTACTGCCGAACCCTGGTCGGTTCACACGGGCAGGCCGAGGTCATCTTCGTCTGGTTCCTCGCGCGTGTCTGTCTTCATCTTCGATAAACGCAAATTCGAAAACTACCTACTGAACTATGGTGTGATACAATCCAGGTCCTCTTCTGCCGACAGGCAGCTGATATCTGACGCGTACGATATTCTGCGTACGCAGGTCAACAACATGGCGAAATTAAAGCACCCGATGCTGCTCGGTTTGGTAGCGCCTCTGGAAGAGCACTCCAAGTCGTTCATGTTCGTTACGGAATACGTGTCGGGGTGCCTCTTATCGATCTATCAAGGTCATGATTCAGACCAGGATCTCTTCAGCACTGAGTCGCAGGACATCATTATCCAGCGAGGCATTTTACAGATTTCTCATGGGCTGGATTTCATCCACAACACCGCCAGTTCTGTGCATCTAGATTTAAATCCAAGGACCGTGTTCGTGAACGAGCACTCTGACTGGAAAGTATTTGGGCTTGGACATTTATTTAAGTTGGCAGCAGGGACGAATACTGCTGAGTACTTTATGCCGCAATATGATTCCAGGGTTCCTTCATTTATGCAGTTGGACCTAAACTACACAGCGCCAGAGATTGTATTCGAAAATACCGTATCTCCAAGGAGTGACTATTTTTCGTTAGGTGCGTTGGTATATTTCCTATACTATGGAAGGAATTTATTCAACTGTGATAACTCTACAAGTAACTACCGGGATGAGTATAGCAGGTTTGAGCGGAAATTATCGCAGATGTCATGGGAGAGCATCTTTAGCAAGCTGCCCGATAAAGTGCGCGCTACGATACCAAGGCTTATGAGTAGGGATCTCTACGCGAGATATGAAGATATAAACGAATTTATTGCTTCTGAGTTTTTTGAAGACCCTTTGATCAAGACCTTGGTATTTTTGGACGACCTCCCCACAAAATCCACGGAGGAGAAGACAGTATTCCTTAACGGGCTGGCGAAGCTTTTACCGAAGTTTCCGGCACAGTTGTTACAGAGGAAGTTCCTTACCGCCCTCCTGCAGCTACTGGATCAGAGTTCCTCTTCCAACGAAATCAATTCCGAGTGCCTCAGCCAAACCTTGCATATTATCATTCAGATAGGCAGATCACTCTCCCAACTTACTTTTAATGAGAAGGTCGCTCCCTACCTTACTTCGAAACATAACTTTGATATCCTGCTGAAAAATGCTTCCATGTGCCTCATCAGTAATCTAGAGACCCTGAAGGAGAAGCTAAAGTCCGAAGTGTTCTGCGAGCAAATGCTAAAACCACTGTTCGCGCATGCGTTGAGTTCTGCCAACGACTCGGCCGTCGAGCTGCAATGCAGTGCACTGTCGAAGCTGCATGTTGCGCTGGAGACATTGGATTTCACCTCTGCCAAGCGCTCTTTCTTTCCGCTTATCACTGAACTCTTCGTGCGCACAACAAGCCTGACGGTCAAAGTTTCCTGTATATCCAGCTTTCTCGAAATGGTCAAACGCAGGAGTATTGACAAGTTCACAGTGCTGGAAGAGTTGCTTCCGCTTGTACGATCTATGAAGACGCGCGACTCCCGCGTGCTCGTCAAATTCCTGGACCTATTCCGGGTCCTTCCCGACTTCATACAGGACGACGAGGCCTTCGTACAGAGTATCCTGCCTATCATGTGGACTTTCTCGATGAGCAAAACGCTGTCCCCAGCCCAGTACTCAGAGTTCACCGAAGTCCTGAACAATATCACACAGCAGATCCAGAGATCCCATCTGCAGGCCCTGCACAAGAACGAGTCCCACCAGAAGAAAACGTCCAATTTCAGCAAGGTTATAGAGAAGCCAGCTTCTCCCCCCGTGGAGCAACCCCCCGCAGTCGCGACCCCCGTCCTGCAGCCGAAGAAGCCTGCGCGGCCCGCCAACAAGTACAACTTGCTGGCCAAGCCCAACGGTGGCTACGGCACGGCCAGCTCCGCCGACAAACCCACAGCCAAGCCCAGCGGTGGCTATGGCGTGGCCAGCTCCACCGATAAGCCCGCTGTTAAGCCGCTCACCCTTTCCAAGGGCATGCCCCTGGGCACGCGCCGCGCGCGAGGCTCCCCGCGTATCCCGCAGCCTGCCCCGCAGGTGCCCGAAGATGACTTCGACGCCTTTGTGTCATCCTCGGAGCACAAGCCATCGCCCCCGAAGCCCTCCGCCGCTGCGCTGCCCCCGGGCTTTTCCGCCTCGCTGCTCCAGCCCAGCAAGAGAAGCTCCACTCCGGCGGCTCCCGGCACCTGATCTCTTCGCCGGTATAGCCCGATCTCATGTGTATCTATCTACCACGTAAGTCGACGCTAAAATCTGCTTTTTTCGTAGCGCGCCGATGTTTCCGACCAATGGCGTCGCCGTCATTGGTTTTTTCACTTAGCCCTCTCGCCATCGCAACCACTTCTCAGCTACTCCCAGCATCCAGTCCACGTCCCCCCGGACCATCCAAGGACCGCCATTGATTGCTAAACCAGGGAATTCCTCCTCTCTCCCCCGCCTCCGGCTGCCACACCGTTAGCATGCATTTGAAGGCTGCCACCAGGAACAGAGTGACGAACAAGCTTTTTGTGACCACGTTTCTTGTGGCCTTTTCCAGCGTGGCGCTGGGATCGGTGCTCCCGTGCCCGGCCCACAGCTTGGACTCAGACACGCCTGTGCGCGAGCGCAACGAGGGTGCTCGTGCCGCGCAGGAATGAGGCGGCGCTCGGAACATACCGCACTTCGCGCGCCGCCCCACCGCCCCACTACCTATTTATTGCGCCAGAGCTGGGCCATCCAGCGCGCGTGCGCCCCTGTGGCAGGTCCACGTCGCAAACCTGTAAATAGTTCGCCGGGCCAGACCACGTGACCCATTGACCATAGTACATATCGCTGGGTTGTAACCACAGCATCGCACGTCTGCTAAACGCGCTACCGGACCGCTAGCCAACGCCGGGCCGATGGGCCCGACGCGCGGCTTGCGCGATGGCATCGCTGCTATTCGTGAAGGGTGATGTATATAGCCGTATTTCATTGCCACCTCTGAGATCCTCTCTCTCTACAAACTTACTCTTCACTATACAGCAATACGCACAAGAGCATCATCAACAGATATTCAGACTTGGCTTGCGAGACCGAAATGTCCGAGGATAATGACAAGCTGAAGGCCATCATGGATGCCCTAAAAAAGAGCCAGGATTTTGCGTCCGATGGAGCGGAGTCAGACGATAAACAAGACGCGGCCAAGGAAGAGCTCGGAGCGGAATCAAACTCAGAAGAGGACAGCAATGGGAGCGACCTCTATCGCGAGGAGGAGACGGAGTCTGCCGGAGAGCCAATGGAGGCTGTCATAGCTGCGGAGGACGGGCTGAGCGTGGAGGAGGACGAGGTGTCCGGGCTAGGCGGTGTGGAAGACAGCAGCGAGAACCGCGAAGACTACGATCCGCTGAAGGACGATGCGGACGACGCGACGCGCGCATCGGACAGCGGGGATGACGACATGGCGGCCACAGAGAAGGGCCGGGAGGACACGGCGGTGGTGGTCGTGCCGGAAAACGACGAAAAAGAGAACAAAGAGGGCTCGTCGGATGGGCGCCGGCGGGACTCCAAGAGCGGCGAGGAGCAGGAGGTCGCGCTTCAGTCGCGCGAGGCGGTGGGGTCCGGCGGTAAAGAGGACGACAGGGTCTGTAACGAGAACATCGACCGCGATCTTCTCCAGCGGCAGGTCCAGTATGTGCTTGACAGCGACATGCTCTCGCTACCCGAGTTCCAGGAGCTTTCTTCGCGGGAGAAGGTTGTTGCGATAGTGACCTTGCTAAACTCCAACGGTGACACATCCATGCCGTCGAAGGGCTCCTCTACGGGCGTGAGCGAGGCCATAAAGCGGCGCCGGTTCCCGCCGCCAGACATGTCGCAGGCCATGACGCCCGAGGAAAGACAGCGCTACACTGAGTACTTGCGCGGCGAGAACAGGATAACAGAGATTGAACACTTCCCTCCCAAGTCGCGACTATTCATTGGGAATCTTCCGCTGAAGAACGTAACCAAGGAGGACCTCTTCCGGATATTTTCGCCATACGGCCACATCTTCCAGATTAATATAAAGAACGCTTTTGGCTTTATTCAGTACGATAATGCGCAGTCGGTCAAGGATGCTATTGAGTGTGAGTCAGGTACCATGAATTTCGGAAAGAAGCTAATATTGGAGGTATCTAGCTCGAACAGTAGGCCGCAGTTCGACCACGGCGACCACGGCACCAATAGCAGCTCTACCTTTGTGACCTCCAGCAAGCGTCCATTTGACGAGCAGGGCGAGGAAGAGGATATGTACAGCGACAACCACTACAAGAAGACCAAAAAACGCATCCCACAATGCATGATCTTGGTGAAGCGCACTGCCGACCGCTCGTATGCAAATGAGGTGTTCAACATTTTCCGGAACGGCTCTGGATTAGAAACAGACATGGTGTTCCTAAAGCCTCGGATGGAGCTACGCAAACTAATCAACGACGCTGCATATGACGGCGTATGGGGCGTCATATTGGTGAACAAAACTCGGAATGTCGACATACAGACGTTTTACAAGGGCCCGCAAGGGGAAACAAAGTTCGACGAATACGTCAGCGTTTCGTGCGAGGATTCCATCGCGATTTTCAACAATCTCAAGACTACTCGTGCCGGTCGTACCGGGTCGATCTCGCCGCCAGTCCAGCAGCGTGCCAAACTCCCGCCGCAGCAGCAACAACAACCTCCGCCACCGCCTCGGCAGCAGCAGTATTACGCCGGCTACGCGATGCCTCCACAGCAGCCACCATACGTGGCTCAACCTTCGATATACGGGGCTATCAATCCTGCATCGCAACCACCACCGCCCCAGCGGCAGCAGCAACAGTACGCATCCATGCAGCCCTACGGTGCATTCCCTGCACAACAGCTTCCGATCGCTGCTCCGCCCACACACGCCACTGCCCCCATGGACCAGTCGCAGCTACTCGCAGCTATCCAGCACCTGCCACAGAACGTTCTCTCCAGCTTGTTGTCCATGACGCAGCAGCAGCCTAACCAGCAACAGCAACAGCAGCAGCTCCTCGGCCTCATCCAGCAGCTCCAGAGCGGCCAGCAGCCCCAGCTCCAGCAGCCTCTCCCATCCAACGTCGGCGCTCCATACGCCGCCTTTGGCTCCCCCCCACAGAACGCCAACATGCTGGCTGGATCGCCCCCACCAATGCCGCCCCAGCAGCAGATACCTCAACCCCAGCAGCACCAGCCACCGCAGCCACCGCAGCCGCAGCCACCGCAGCCGCAGCCTCAGCCGCCACACCAGAAACAGCCCTCCGTACCCCAGGTCCAACCCCAGCAGGCCGGTAGTAATGTGCAGAGCCTCTTGGACAGTCTTGCTCAATTACAAAAATGAACTCCCTCTCTTGCCCCATGACTATCCGGATCCCGCAGCTAGTCTGTCCTACTCTGGCCTGGCAACTGTGCCATTATATCTTTGTAGCGCCCCGCCGTCGGCGGAGCGGAAACGGCTGTCCTTTCTGACAGCTTAGTTATATCTTTTATACTGTACCTTATCGAGGGAATGCCTAGATCTCGAGGGGCTACTGCTTGCATCCCAGCGTATCCTTAGGGAATCGGCGCTGTGACTGTAATATAAATCCCAAGCCTACAACCCAGCACAGGTATCCCTGCATCATCTCTTGCGAAGCTGGCGCCGCCACTCTGGGTCGACCAGCGGTCGAGTCACCATTCTAAACAGAAGTATGTGTGGGTGGCGGATCTCAGTCAATCCAGCACTCTGAAAAGGAGTTGCCTTTTGGCGGCTCAGCCTCCTCTTATAAGGTGTCTCTCGAGTCGGGTGCTCTACAAGACGCAGTTTGGCCGCCGCAGGTACCCTGCAAACACAATGAGCTTGACATTTGCCACAAAGGGGATCACAGTCAATGGCCGACCCTCGCGAATCCTGCTGCAGAATGAGAATGGGCCGTGCGCCCTCATAGCTTTATCCAATGTGCTCCTCCTCTCTCCGAACTATGCAGAGACTACATCGCAGCTGCGCAATCTGGCGCAGGCGCCAACTGTGACGCTGCGGGACCTGGTCGCGGTGCTGGCAGACATCGCGATGCAGCTGGGCGGCGACTCGCACCGCGACATGGACCGGATGCTAGAGCTGTTGCCCAAGCTACAGACAGGGCTGCTTATCGACCCGGCGTTCAATGGCACTTTCCGAGAAGGCGACGAGATGGCACTCTTTCGCATGTTCCAGGTGGGCCTGGTGCACACGTGGCTCATGGACGTGTCGCAGGCGCCACAGGACTACAGCCGGCTGTCGCAGTGCTCGTACGAGGAGGCCCAGCGGCTACTCGTTGAGGCCTACGATATCCAGCAGGGGTCCGTGGCCTCGGAGAAGGCCGACCAGCTGCTGCAGGACGCCCACATCCTGCGCTCGTTCCTCTCGCGCAGTGCGACTCAGATGACTTCCTACGGCCTGCAGCACCTCAAGCGCGTGCTGCCCGAGGGCGCCTACGCGGTGCTATTTCGCAACGACCATTTCGCGACCATCTGCAAGCAGGAGGGCGAGCTTTTCATCCTCGTCACCGACCTGGGTTACCAGTACCGCCATGACATCGTCTGGCAGTCGCTTTCCTACCCCGACGGCTCCGAAGACACCTTCTACACCGGCGATTTTGTGCCCACCCGGCTGGAGGACGACTCCTCCCTCTTCCCCGACACGGCTGCAGGCGAGGACCCGTTCGCCGACAAGAATGCCACCTTCAGTGCCCCATCGCTTCCGCCAGACTCGGCATTTTTGACCGACGAGGAGCTCGCTCGACACCTGCAACAGGAGGAGGACGGCCTCTACGTCCGCTCGCTCCAGCGCCAGCAGGAAAGATCCCATCGCCGCCCTGCGCCGGACCCTCCTGCGCGCAACGCATCTCGCGCGAGTCGCACCAAAACTAAGTCCAAGAACACAAAGCGCAAGATATGTATAATTATGTAGAGAGATCTGCCGCCCCGCGCCAGTAATGCCCACCACTTCAGGGACGACACCACGCCTCGTCCGGTGGCCCACGTTCAGTAGAGCTGTCAACCATCGCTTTGGACGGATATTCCTATGGCGACGTGGACGGCGGTTCCAGTAACGGAAGCGCATCACTGGGGGGGCTGGGTATATAGACTTGTACTTGGCGGTAGCGGCTCGGAGGTCAATTTATAGCACAGTTCGGTTTGTGGATTAGCAGCCTCTTAAGAGAAACAAGCGCGAAGGAGATATGGAGCATTTTGGTAGCCACGAGCAAAGGAGACTAATATTTAACATCAACGAAGGCCTCGCGGAGGTGATCGGAAGGGCTAGTGAGCGCGATGCGGAGCGGGTGGCGCGGGCAGACAACCTGTTCTTCGCCGAGCGCAGCCTGAGCAAGCAGCACGCCATGCTGTACGTCAAGCGGTTTACAGGGCCGGGGGGAGCCCAGGACGGGGACGAAGAGAACATCCGCATCTGGGTGGAGGACCTCGGCAGCACGCACGGACTGGTGGACCTGCAGAGCACGGCTCGCGGGGTGTCGCAGCTGATCGACCTGAAGAACGGTGAGCGGTTCGGGGTCGTGTACATGGACAAGCCGATCACCAGCACACAGAGCCGCGGAGCGCGCTTGAAGTTCCAGGTGAACGTGATGCAGAAGCAGGGGCCGCTGTGGGAGCTGCTTGTGCGGGACGTGACGTTCGGGGACTCGCCTTGTATCACCAAGGGCTCGCCCCTGGACGGCACGGACGGGTCGCTGACGCCGTACCACACAGAGCCCTCGTCCGACTGGAGCTACAGCGAGATGTGGTGCGGGGAAGACATGTGCCGCATTCCTAGCGATGTGGAGTGCTCGCACCATGCGCACCAAAAGGAACGGAATATGCTACAGTCGAACTATGTGGATCTGCTGCAGCACCAGGAGGAGCTCGGTGTCCCCTCCAGCGCAGCAGAAAGCGACTTTGGAAGTCTGGACGAGCCTGTGAAGCTGTTGGATGAGTACGAAAAGGGAAGGCCCTTGCTGCCAGAAGAGTTGCACGCCGGCCAGCAGCTGGGGCCAAGTGTCGGGGCGCGGGCGCCCAGGGGCGAGAAGCACCAGCGGGCACGTACCATCTGGAGTGCTCGATCGATTTTATTTGGAACGCTATTTGGTTTTGTCATCGGATTCATCTTTGGGGCTGCCAACCTCGATTGAACGCCATATGGGAGTCACTGGGGTTACCCTTGGCCATGGAATACTTGCGTTGAGGCTGCACCATTAATATCATATGTTTCATCGCAACTGTACATTATATATATACCACCGTAATAGTACAGCCTATGCTTTTATCTTCTATTTACCATTTCTCTTTTTGCTCCTGTAATGTTCCTGAAAGGCTGCGGCGTTTTCTTTGCTGCCAGCGCAGATCTGAAAAATTGATGCGACTGAAACGTTACTGAAACGATGCATACCTATATATAAGCTGAACAAATACCGAGAATATGAATTATTGCACGGAATATGCGTGTGCCAGGTAGAAAATGGTAGATGAGCCGGACACACCGCCTCCGCAGGGAGTAGACGCGCTGGCAGACCCCGAAGTGACACTTGTCCACAGCCGCCCGCAGTTGCAAGAGTCAAAGGAGACCAGATTGGACCTGCTGGCAGAACAAAACTGGGAAACACTTGAGAAGATCACCTATGTTGCCCCGGAAAAGCGCCCGAGAGTGAAAGGCAGGATCAAAAAGCCGAGCAGACGGAAAAAGTCGAAACGGCGGAAGAGCAGACATCACCAAGAGCAACAACAGCCTGCTAGCCAGGACGGTCTTTTCCATGGGTTGCTGCTCGGGTCATTTATAGGTGCTGCTTTAGCGGAGTTTGTACTTGCGAAGTTTAAGTAGAGACTGCAAAACTGCATATATATATGTTGAAGTCGCTACGTATGCAAGGACGTCAGTTAGTGGGCCCACCAGCAGGTTGTCTAGTGGGGGGCCTGCCTCTGCCGTCATTCTGGGAAGTAAATGATCTACCAGCGAACTGCTTCCGGTTCTCGGCGGCGCGCATCGCCTTGCCGAAGAGTGCCTCCTTTTCTTTCTCGGTGAGAACATGCTCCAGTAAATTCGCGTCCCCAAGCTCCTTGATAAAACCTAGGATCTTGGCATTCTCTGCTGCCATTGTTCGCTGCACGAGGCCCACGCTAAGGTTCTGTTTCGAAGTAAAACGCATCACGTGTGACTGGATCCCAGAGATGAACTTCTTGTCCTTTCTGCCCTGCACAAGGGGACTGCACCTAAGCTCCTGCTCACTTACGCCCAATTCTTCCATGTGCTTCTCCTTCTGATTAGAGATCTTGAGGAGCCACATCTTGCGTCTTTCGCTGCGCCATTTCTCGATATCCTCGGTGGTACTCAGCACAATAGATGTCCCTGCAATTGCGCCGTCGACAGTTGGGCCAGCTTCGCTGCCAGTTTCCGCCTGCTCATCTCCCTCGTCCCCAGAACCCTCCGCCTGTGTCACAGTGGTGCCCTGAGCGCCCCCGTGGCTTGCCTTCCGTTTCTCACCACTGTACGCAGCCCGCGGAGCCTTCCGCACCCTGCCCGCCGCTTGTCTGGCGCCCCCACGCCTTGCATCGGGCTTCCTGCCTCCAACTACTGACGTTTGGTAGGGTTCCAGTGGGAGCAGATGCGGAGCCCCGGCCGGGGGCGGAGGCTGATAGTATGGCTGTGCCGTATAAAGTACTGGTTGCTGCCATTGTCCCGCATATGCGGCCGATGCACCCCCGTAGAGCGGAAGCGAGGCATTCGAATACCCGGGCGCCTGCTGCGGGAACGGGGCTGCATATGACTGCGTGGCGTATGGTTGCTCCGACCCCTGTTCCCAGGGCCTAGTTCTCTGTGTGGAGGGCCCGTCTAATGTCCCTGAGAATGTCGGTTTCGGTAGGTTTCCAGACGTGTTCTGCATGCTTCGGTTATATTCTGGGACGTGCTTTGGGACGTGCTCTGGCCTAGCACCTGTACATGATCAGAAACGGCCTGCTGCAAGAATGGATGGCGATGAGCTTCGAGCAGTTGAGGCATCGCTTATGCAAAAAAAGAAATTCCTCAGATCACGTGACAAAGTTTCGTCATCTCTAAATGTCGACGGTTGGGCGAAATGTGCCGTCCTCTGCTATAAAATATAAACTAGTTTCTCTACCACTAGACTGATTGGGAATATCTAAGCTTTCACTTGATAGCAGCAGGAGCACTTCATAATCCAGTACCTTCTTTGGCTTATCCACACTAGTCATCTCATCGAAAATGTCACAGCCAGTGCAGAGAGCCGCCGCTCAATCCTTGATATCCAAATATGTCAATAAGGAAACGCTAAAATACATGCTTACAACGCACTTCTGGGGCCCCGTATCGAACTTTGGTATTCCGATTGCTGCGATTTATGACTTGAAGAAGGACCCTGAGTTGATTTCCGGCCCCATGACGTTGGCGCTCGTGGTATACTCAGGTATTTTCATGCGTTACTCGATGGCCGTCACTCCCAAGAACTACCTCTTGTTTGGGTGCCACTTTATAAACGAGTCCGCGCAACTCGGACAGGCGTTCCGCTGGCTCAAGTTCAATTACTTCGGCGAGAAGCCTGCTGTCAAGGGCACCGAGAAGACCGCATAAGGTGCGTTGGCGTCAGCCACACGTGCATTACAGCGGTCGACCACTACATAGAATAATTATTAAAGCCGACTATCCTAACACGTTTCTAGAGCTAGTCGAAGATGCCTTTGGGCTGATACTGCTGCGTGGGGCCAAGGCCGTAGTCTTGGCTCTCTGGGCTTTGGCTGGCGTGCGCAAGCTCGCCGACTTTGCGCCGTTTCAGCTGATTTACGTCCTGTGCTACCCCGTAGTCGCTATCTGGGCACATGACGTGGTCTTTCCCTGCCCCCCATGCGATAGTAGTGCCTGCCCTGGATACGCGCCGCAGGTTGGTGGCGGGGGACCCGTCGCATGAATGCTGTCCTTGCTGGGATATGCTGCACATCGATCGCAGATTCTCATCCGTACACCGGTTAGCGGGCGAATGTGCCATAGCAGCTGCACTAACACCAATCTCAACATCCTGCACGAATAGCGTCTTGATAGCGTCCATATTGGCAGCGTCAAGTTGTACTCCATGCAGGGCGTTGGAAGCCGCGTTAGTATTAGTACATGCAGCTCTGAGCGGGCTGACAGGTTTCCTAGGTGACACGAGTACTGGATGGATCGCCAGATCAGGCGCTGCTCCTACTGCCTTCCCTGCTGTGTCGGTAATTTGCACCAGTGACAACTTGACATGTCCCCTGTCAATTTCAAAAAGGATCGGATCACCAGGTGAGCAAAACCAACAGTTGACGGTTGCATTTTCCTTCCAAGCCTGGTTGGCACTGAAGAAGTTCCGGAAGTCACGCAGTTTGAAAACAGCCTGTTTGGAGTCTGCGTCCTTCTTGCTCATCCCCGGGTTTCCAGAGGTTGTAAACAGACAGTAGTGTTCCACATCTTCAGTACTGACTGAGTTACTTATGCTTATAGCCTGCTTCAGCACGTCACTACTTTTCATATTCTGAACGCCCTTAGTAAATGCAGTGATCACCATCTTGTTCATGGTCAAGTCCAGCTTTAATTCTTCGGTATTATTTGTACAGAGGTCAATTGCATTACGCCATATCAACGAGTCCATACTTAAGAAGTTTATCTCATGCTCAGAACGTAGTTCTGCAGGCCTTGGCGCGTCTATAATACCCTCGTTGAACTTGGCCTCTTCCAGCTGCTTCCTCACCTGTCTGAAGAAGTCGAGAAGCCGTGGATCCGCCTGTTCGCCATTAACAGATTCCTCAGTCCCATACACATCCAAAAACTTCTTTTTATACTTCAGATCTATCACTATTGGGTCGTACTTTACTGGATTGAAGGCCGGACTAAATTCCTTGGTGATCAGGGACTCGGTGTAAACCCTAATATGCAAACGATTGATGATCGCTTCGGGAGCGGCCGTGCTGTTGTCAATGGAGAGAGAAAACTCTTTAATGTTGTCGTACTCCGGCTTCCGCGACAGGATGGAAAGGTGACGGCCGTTAATTACGAAAGAGTACAGTGTGTGCTGTTGTTTCTGGAGATCTTCGATCACCTGTAGGCCCTCCTCTCCAAAAACGATGTTCCCTGGATCAAAGCTAAATTCGCTGAAGAAGCTAGCTTTAAGTCGTACCTGGTACATCGTAGTGTCTGTGGAATTCATGGACCATAGAATCAGCTCATTGGACATAATCGTAAACTTGATATCCTGGTTAATGGTCGAGAGCGTCAGAATGAGCCGCGACCAGACGGCCTGGTGCTCGCTCGACGTGATAACTGCCCTGAAAGACATAGTTGGTCTATGTCCTGGTCCTGAGCCCCAACCTGCCCTGCTATATTGGTGTGCAAGAGAAGAAGCGAGGTGTGCAGCTTTGCCAGTGGAAAGCTCCGCGAAAATAAGAGAATAAATAGCATGATGATAAAATCACATTTTTACTTAGTAGAGCGGTTGTGTATCAGCAGTAGTCAAGTATATGCAGCATTATTTATTCAGTAGTTAGACCTGGCAGTAGCTCTGCTTCAGCAGTATCTCCGCCCTTCGAGCTGGGCTTGGATTTGGATCTGGACTTTTTCTTGCTACTTTTAGAGCCATCCTTCGAGCGCTTCTTCTTTTTGACGACCACAACCTCCTCTTCGGCGGCAGCAGACTCATCTAATAAGCGCTGTTGTGCAAACTTCTCTCTCAACTTTTGTAGATCAACATCAGGGTCGTAGTCGCCCTCATCCCTAGGCTTTGTGAAATCAAATGAGTCCAATTTGTTCTTTAATTGTAAAGCAATCTTGTTGCGGGCAGAAGGGGTATTGCTTGGCCGGTCATCGGTGACATCTGCAGTATTGACGCCGTCAACGATTACAGCGTCAGAAATCACCCGCACCTTGACCTTTTTCTTCTTTTCTTTGGCTTTACTTTCGGAAGATAGCCTGACGAGGCTGCCGCTGCTGGAGGGTTTGCTGTTGCTTAAATTGTCCAAAATGTCGACCTTTTTGACTGATCCTACGTCGGCATCGTCAAGATAGAAGGGGTTACCAACGCGTTCCTGCTTCCTACGCTCATTGATAGCCTCCAATTCGGCGGTGGTTAGCTCGTGTGTGGGCGAAGACCCTTTGTCTTTTGGCGCAGCTCCCGGCACGTACATCTCGGAGTCGGACTCGGTATCCGACACATCCGGCGAGACAATGCCATCCACAGATGTGTCATCAGCTAGTAGTTGCTCGAGCTCGCTTTCTGTGAGAAAGGGCGTGTCGCAATCGACACTAATGCTCTGTTGTAGCTTTCTCTGAGTGCCCGAGGTAATGGGCTGTAACTCAAAGGCGTTGAAGAAGCTGGGCAGGACTTCTGTAAGTAGCAGCGGTAGCGAATCAGACGCATCTTCGGAGAGTGAGTCCAGACACAAGCGTAGAAATTCGAGAGCCTCGGAAGACCGCTCCTGGACTTCGAAGTTCTTCGAGATTATTAGATCTTCTAGTGGGGTGATTATCCGCTCGGTAACCCATTTAATACGACCCGTGTCGACCACCGACTCGTTACACCAATTGCTATAAATCTTCAAAATGGCAGGGATCAAAGTTTGCTGTAGTTCAGGCTCATATAATTTCGAATTTTCTGCCAATAGCAGAATATACTCATCCTTATTGTCGAGCAACGACGAATACTCGCCCAGGCACCAGATGCACTCCTTCAGAACACCGGGCAGCCGGGCCGTGATGTCCTCGCTCTTCACCAGCTGCACAATCTGCGCCAAAGTGCGATCCCGCAGGTCAGGAACCTTCACCATGATGTTTCTAATTTGCTCACCCAGTTTCTGCGCGAGGGTCTTGTCTTGCAGGTCCTGGGAGACTATGCAGAGATCCGAAAGCAGGGCGATGTACCACTCAAAGTCTGTAACGTTTGCGTAGTTTTTCATTGCCGTGATCTTGCAGATGGCGTGTATCATCTTGCTCTTGTAGTATTCGGGGATATCGATGCTGAACTCCTGGTCATTGACACATATTTTATCCACATCCACAAACTGCTTCAACAGCCGCTGCACAAAGTCGACGAGGTTGTCCTCAGTAACAATGCCTTCGAGCAACTCGAGCGTCTTGCTCCTGATGGACACGTCCACATCTACCAGCAACCGCAGAATCAACACGTCAAAGTTTGCAATGAAGTCTGTGTTGATCTTTCCAATCTTGTAGAACAGCACACAGCTCAGGTATCGTAAGTTCGGGTCATTCGATGTGCAGAAGTCGTGCAGCTTATCCAGACAAGCCACCGCGCTGTCGTAATCGTCCGAATTCAGCATGTTCCCCTTTACAATGCAGTTGATCGACTCGTACACAACCGATATCGCCGTCGTGCTGTCCATCAACTCCAGCACATTGGGCAGGATCTTCACGCGCAGCTTCGGCTCGATCTGCGCCAGGTTCGTGAACAGCTTTAGCAGCCGAATGATCACCCAGTTGTTGTCCACCTTGATCAACATCTGGTACAGGATCGGCGAGAGCTGGATGAACGGCTGCGGGTTGTGCTTCGACAGCTCGCAGATCACGCTCACCGTCGCGCTCACCACCGACAGGTCGTCGTCTTCCAGCCTGTCCACAAACTTCTCGAAGTTGTCCCGCAGCCCCTCGGGGTACTGCAGAAACACTTTGAACAGCGCCGTCACCGCCTTCTTCCGGATGTACGGTTTCGTGCTGTGCAGCATCAGGAACAGGTCCTCGCAGATGTCTCGCGCCAGCTCCGGCGTCACCATCGCCGACAACCCGCTCAGCGCCACGCCCATCCGCACCGTCTCGTTGCTCAGACTGTACTTCAGGTCCTTGCGCAGCAGGTTCGTCGCCAGCATCAGAATGTCGTGGTCCTTGTAGAAGCTCTGCGACGCAGCCAGGTACCCCACCCGCTTCTGCTGGAACCGCGTGCTGCTCATCACCTCCAGCACATGGAAGTTTGCCCATGACATGTCGAAGCCGTACATCTCCAGGTACGTCAGCTTCAGCACTGCGTTCGTCTTCATATTAAAGTCCGCATGCTTCACCTCCTCCCGGCACTCGCTGAGCACCCTCGTCAAGAACTCATGCAGCTGTTCCGGCGACTGCTGCGACCGGATCCCCTTTATGAGATCCTTCAACGACTTTTCGAAGAACAGTCCGAATGGCCGCAACCGCCGCTTCACCTCGTCCGTCGGCGCATACAGTGAAGACATCGTCCAATCGCAATCACCTGAGCGCTCTCTTTACGCCCCCTATGTGTTCCTGGAGGCGCTGTGAGGTGGTGAAAGTTAATTAAGCTCTTTCGCTGCCGGCGCCGCCACAATCTCCACCCAGTAAAACGGCAACAGGAGCAATGTCCGACGATGTAGACTCCGAGACCCGTTCAAGAACACCATCCATAAGCTCCAGGCAGTTCATCATCCCCGAGGACGAACTGGCGACGCTGGACTCGGAGAATTCCAGTTTGGACAGCGGGGGTGAGGAGGCCAGCAGTGGCGGCAGCGATGCGTATAGCGCAGCGGGCGGCAGCACGCCCGTGTTCTCGCGGCTGGGGCAACACCCCAGCACGTTCTTCACGGGTTCGCAGGTGGCGCCGATCTTCGACACGAGTCTGTACCTGTTCGAGTCGCTCACGCAGTCGCTGGACAGCGTGGACTTCTCCGAGGCGCTGTCGTTGCAGACCAAGACGTCGGCGACGATCAACTCCAAGAGCCGGGAGCTGCAGCTGCTGGTGGGCGAGGTCCAGACGCATCTGCGGCGGCTGCAGACAGCGTTCGAGCAGGGCCAGCACACGGCGCAGCGCGTGCGGCACAACCTGCGGGACATCACGCGGGGCGTGGAGAGCCTGAAGCAGACGTTTGCGCGCAGCTATCCGATTGAGTACCATCAGGCGCTGGAGCGGGCGTACGAGCGGCGCGCAGAATGAGGTCTTGACTATGTACCAGCACAATCAGATATTTACAGGTCAGCCGACGCGCCAGACCTCGAGCGCGACGATGTGGAAGCGTGGGCCCTCGCGGCTCAGCGCGTCGTTGCCGAAGGTGGGGCTGCGCTCGCTGACGCCATGGACCAGGCCCTCGTCACACCAGAGGCCGTAGTGGCCGCTGCCCGCGCCCATGGACAGGAAGCCGCTGGTGCAGTATATGCAGAACTCGTTGAGGCCTGTGTACGGGTAGGCACGCAGCCGCAGCATCGGATGCAGGTCTGCAGACCACAGGAAGCACTCACCGTTGCCGCTGTAGCGGCGCGACTCCGTGGGGCGGAAGGGCTCGTTGGCGTAGGCGCCAAACAGCCCGCCGCGCCGGTCCCGCATGATGAGCAGGTATCCGACGCGCGCCTTGGCTGGCTCCTCCGGACGCACGTGCTCGTACAGCGAGTGCAGCGATGCCCCGTGCTGCTCCAGGCTGTACAGGAGGCACCACTTCGTGTATAATTGGATCCTCGACGGCATCAGCGGCCGCAGCTCTGCACAGAGCTCTGCTGTGAGCAGCCGGTCGCGCGTGCTGCTCAGGTAGCCGCAGAGCTGTACGGGGGGGAGCCCCCCCTCGTCCTCGGGTGCGCACGCTTCCGTCTGCAGCGTGGCGTCAGGAGAGTTAAGCTTGATGGCCGGTGTGCACTGCTCCTCGCCGACCGACAATGTGCGATGTAGTCTTTTGAATCTCGACCTCCAGCCGTCCATCTGTAACCCCTAAGCCAATGGTCGTGTGCTTGCTGTGGGTCACTGCTCGCATGCTGCGTTGTTCTTGCACAAGTGACCGTCCTTATTTCTTACGCTATAAAAAGTCTGTGCTAGACCCTCAAGCCCTCTGCCATATGGACAGAAAATAGTCTTGTAGCCTATTAAATACCATCGGCGCTATCTATGCATGCTTAGGGTTACTATACTGGCGGCTGTCTCCGCCTGGGGCCGGCATTGCCACGTCTTTGTGAGGTCCCATCGTGTGGGCACATGCAAGAACGGTGCGGGCCTGCTGGGCAATCTGCTCGAGGTGGGACAGCACCATGGAATTGCAGTGCGAAAACCCGTAGATGGAGTACTTAATGCCCACACGCTCGCAGAAGCGCAAGAGGTACGGCTGAGCATCGCGCAGGTTGTGGCGAGGGAGCCGAGGGAAGAGGTGGTGTATGACCTGGAACTGCAGGCCGCCGTGGAAGAAGTCCAGCCAGCGCGGGCAGGCGACGTCCATTGAGGTCCGCAGCTGCCGCTGCGGGAAGGATTCCGACACGCCAAGGTCGGCTGTGGACATGGCGAAGTGCGAGAGCGTGATCTGCACATGGACGATCATGGTGGTGAGGTGGGACACGAGCACGTACAGCACGCGGTCGGTCGCGGTGGAGAGCGAGCAGGCGAGCAGGCGGTAGCAGAACCAGTAGCAGAAGAAGACAAGGCCACAGAGCTCGAAGTAACGGAACCACGCGGCTTGGCCGTGGCGTGGCCCTTTGCCGCCCAGCAAGTGAGTCCAGCTCAGCACGTAGAGATTGAACCTACCGAACGCAAGAATCGGGTAGTACAGTATGTGCTGCAGGGGGATAAAGATGCGCGCGGGCAGGTCGAAGGCCAGGTCACGCTCGTAGTACGTGGACTTGAGGCCCGTGAACAGGCGCGAGGTGACCGCAAAGAACGGCAGATGCTGGATGTCGGGATCGTGCTCCGGGTCGTTCGTCACCAGGTGGTGCACGTTGTGGTTGCGCTTCCACCATCCCAGCGACAGCCCGCCGAACCACGCGGACACCAGCATTCCAAAAACGCTGTCCACCTGGTAGTTGTGTGTGATCGAGATGTGGCCGGCGTCGTGGGCAATGAAGACTGCCTGCTGCCACGCAACGCCCAGCAGCAGCGCGGACACGATCTGCCAATTGAGCCTGATCAATGTGAAATACGACGCGCCCAGCAGCGTGGATATCCGTAGCAGCTCGACGCCGTACTTCCAATACGGACAGGCGTAGAAGCCCGCGTCTATGAGCTCCTGATGCAGCTTGTTGTACTCCGCCGAAATCCTCTGCTGAGTTTCACTATCGGCGCTGGGAAACAGCTTGCGGTCGAGCGCCGCTCTCTCCTCGTCGAACAGCTCGCTGAGCTGCATCGGATCGACTACTACGTGGTTCTTGTACGCCTGCCCCATCGTCTCCACCTTGGCGTCGCACGCGTCGTCCTCGTAGCAGGTGTCCTCATCGCCCGGAGTGCCCGGCTGCATGCTCGTCTCGCAGGCATTGCGCTGTATTGGAGGCACCAGGTTCTTCCATTCCCCCTCCACATGCCCAATCTTCCAGCGCATGAACTGCTGCACGCTTTCATCGCTATGGTACGCGTTCATCTCGTCTGTCGCATCGCGCCCAACCATATGATATATAGCCTTATCTCCGCCCGGGTGGTACTTGATCCACTTGTCCAGCTTCAACACCGCACTCTTATAGATCACTATGACCTCGCCATTAGCAATACGCTCTTCCACCTCGCTTTTCGAAAGCACCGCCATTGTGCGAGTGCCGTGTATCGGTTGAACAGTAAAAGGTCGTGACTACATGCCATTTTTAAGTGCTGCTCTGGCGCCGCAGCAGCTGCAATCTCTGTACGAAGATCGCCTTACCACGCCACCCACACATAAAGCGAATTTACTACGATGGCTGTCGTTCGGCAGTTCGGGATTAAATTATAAGGGTAGTGTAACAGGGTTTCTTGTTTGGCTTCTTTTGCGATGAGGCTCAAGCCCCAATTACCTTAAAAGATATCGCACACGCATCGGAAATTTATGTAACTAATATACAGTAAAAAGTCGGACTGCGATTCGATCACAGCACTAGTCGAAGGTAATTTTCTTGGCCTTTTTGGTGAGGTCGACATTCTTGTAGAAGGCACCGTAGGCATTGTGCTCCTTTCTCTTGGTATGCGTACCGAACTTCATGAGCTCCTCCGGAACGGGCTGGCCCGCGCCGTTCAGAACGTTGACCAAGGCGCCGGCCAGGTGTTTCTCCTGCTCGGTGAAGAGAGTGTGGGCCACACCGGTGGCGCCAGCTCTGCCGGTTCTGCCGATTCTGTGAACGTAGTCCTCAACGGTCAGCGGGAAAGTCAGGTTAATGACGGTCTTGACGTTGGGTATGTCCAGGCCTCTGGCGGCCACGTCGGTGGCGAGCAGCAGGTTGGCGGTGCCGGCCTTAAACTCGGAGAGGGCCTGGGTTCTCTGCTGCTGGGAGAGGTCGCCGTGGATGGCCGCGACGTTGTAGCCATTGTACTTCAGGTTTCTCTCGACACGCGAGGCCTCCTTCTTGTACAGCGCAAAGATAAGCACCTTGTCGTTCTTCTTGGCGCCAGACTGGTACTGTTTCAGTAGTTCTAGCAGCCTCTTCTCCTTCTTGAAGGGGTCTATGACTTCAACAACTTGGGTGATGCGCTTGTTGGCGGACAGCTCGTCGCGATTACCGATCGAGACCTTGACTGGAGCCCGCATGAAAGTGCTGGCGAGCTCGCGCACCTCCTTGGGCCAGGTGGCGGTGAACATCAGCGTTTGGCGCACGTCGGACTTTGTTTCCTTGATGATCCGCTTGATGTCCTCTTCAAAACCCTTTTCGAGCATCCTGTCAGCCTCGTCCAGAACGAGGTACTGCACACCGGCAAGCTTCGCGCTGCCCTCCTCGATCAGGTCCAGCAATCTGCCGGGCGTAGCGACGACAACCTGCGCCTTCTTGAGCTGCTCACGCTGGCTGTCCTTCTGCACACCGCCGTAGACGCAGCAGCAGTTTAGACCCACCTTATCGGTGAGCTGCACCAG
The DNA here is from genome assembly GCF_000091025.4 of Eremothecium gossypii ATCC 10895. NCBI lineage: Eukaryota > Fungi > Ascomycota > Saccharomycetes > Saccharomycetales > Saccharomycetaceae > Eremothecium > Eremothecium gossypii. The sequence continues at coordinate 290,277 of NC_005787.5, read as the reverse complement.
ATTGTCGTAGATCTGAGACGCGAGTTCTCTCGTGGGCGAGATGACCAAACATTTAACACCACGTGGGGTGGACTTTTCGGACATGAGGCTGTTGATGGCAGGGACACCAAACGCAAAAGTCTTACCGGAGCCCGTTTCTGCAACACCAATTACGTCCTTCCCCGCTAGCAGATATGGCCACGAGACCGCCTGGATCGGGGTGGGCTTTGGAAACTTCGATATTTCTTTCTGGATCGCCGAGTGCAGATTGAGGTGTGAGAACGATAGCAGGGGCCTGAAACCCAGGGACTCCGGGTCCTCCACTGCAACCTCGTTCTCGGAGAAGAACGTGTCAACGTCTGCCTGGGGCACAGAGGCAAGCTCTTTACTTTCGACGTAGCCTGCAGCTGCAGTGCTGTCGCCAACTGGGGCGGTTTCGGACCCGGTGTGAGCCTCGGTCTCCTGCACCTCCTTCAAATTCTTATCCGTCTTGCTCTTATCCTTTTTATTCTTATCCTTCTTATCCTTAACCTTGTCATTTCCGTCCTTGGCCTTCTTATCCTTCTTATCCTTCTTGTCTTTCTTCACCTTTTTGGATTTGGAGACGTCTTCTCCGTCCACAGACTTTCTCTTCTTATCTTTCAATTCATGTTTAGACATCGTGCTGTCGCCGAGGTCTTCCTTAGAGCAAGATACAGTTTAAAGATGCTCTTTATTATGTAGCGAACTCATCAGCAGCTCATCGCGGGAAGCGCATGTCACCTGAAAATTTTCAATATCTCAAATCGTTTCTTTTTTTCCACACATAATCGTGGTGACAGCCCAAGTGAATTAAGGCAAATTGTATAAGAAAATATTAAGCTAGAGTGTATTTCGAGTAATTAAGGTATATATATACTAGGGTGAAATTTTAGTGGTTGGAATCATTTCCCGCTCCTCTGAGCCTTCCGGGGTCATCTGTGGCTCTCCTTCTAGTTCAGTACACTCCTCTTCCTCCTCAACGAGATGGAAACTCCAGCGACCCTGCAACCTCCAGAAGATCAGCACATATAATATGTAACCAACCACCACGACGGATACGTAGTTCATGTTGTCTTTGGTGACGGGTTTGAGAGGTGGGAGGGAGAAGAAGATAAGGACGAAGACGGTCCACGCCAGCAAGACATAGTTGCAGAAGGCGCCGAATGGTCCAAGCCAGAAGGGCCCATGCTTTATCTGCCGTTTTTTCAGGAGGAGACAGATGACGGGCACAATGTAGGATAGTAGTAGAAATGCAATGCAACCTGTGATGAGCGAATTGAATGCGGTACTCGATGCCATGTAAAGAATGCCAAGTAGAGAAATGCAGACGCAAGACATTAAATGTGCGTTGAGTGGGACGCCGACAGAGCGATTGACGCGAGCCCAGAGATGTGAGTATGGCAGGCCTCCGTCTCTTGCGAAGGACCAGCACAGGCGGGCTTGCCAGGTATGCGACGAGATGATGCAGCCGACCGACGTCAGAAGGACCAGGCTGCCCAGCACTAGCGCGCCCGCGCGCGAACCCAGTGCCTGGTAGTATATATCCAGGATCGGCACGCCAGTGTTAGAGGTCATGATTTCGCTCAAATCGCGTAGGGAGAAAAACATGGCGATGACATAGCAGAACGATGTGAGGAAGCCAATGGCCACTGTGCCAAGAATGGCGATCGGGATGACACGCTCGGGCTGCTCCACCTCAAAAGCCATGTGTGTGGCGCAGTCAAGGCAGGAGAAGGACCACGCAGGATTAATCAGGCCCACTATAAATGCAATGGCACTGTTCTGCCACCCGGTCTCATTCCGGAACGTCGCAAACACGAACTTCGGGTCGTTGAAATGGCCCCGCGAGCATGCGACCACCGTGATAGTGATGGTAACAAAGGAGAACAGCGACACATACAGGGCGCTCGAGGACACCAATGGCAGCGACCGGCCGTAGCAATTGAACAGCATTAGAAAGCAGTGAAGTATCTGGTAGCAGACAAAGACGTGCCACTTCCGGACCACGAACTCCGGGCGTACGAGTGCGTACATCCCCACCAGCTCCGTCGCTGCGGACAGAGTGGTCGACGCACTTGTGAACACCGAGCCCGCCCACGCCAGCGACCCACACAGGTACGCCGCCAGCCGCCGATGCTTGGGCGGCGCCAGTTTCAGGGACCACCAGAACTGCCCACCTGCGTGCGGATAGGCCGACGACAGCTCCGCCAGCGACACTCCCACGCACACTGACACAAGTGCGATTATCACAATCCCGTACACGATCATCATCGGCCCCCCGGACCCGATACCCGTTATCATCGACACCGAGATGCCGAACCACGAGTTCGTCAGGCCGAACCCGACGCCCAGCACAGACCATAGCGAGAAGGATTTGCGCAGCAGCTGTCCCTCGTCCACTTGACATGTGGTCATACCAACATTCGACTTTTCACCATCTTCGCAACACTGACCAGATGGATGTCTCTTTACAAGGTCCATGGAATCTCTCTCTGCCAAGGACATATCCTTGCATGAATTGACTGTTTTACCGGCGTAAGTCTGGGCCTCTGCTTTTTATATGACGATTGCGACCGCTACAATACAACAAAACGTGACTAACCGCAGTGAACTAATGACTTCTCGCAGTGACCGGTTGTACTTTAGTTGAACCTAGATAGCTATGCTGGAGTAGGTTTCCTGTGCAAATCACATGGACAGCTCGAGCTCGAGAGTTCGCAAACTACTGCAGTGGTGAAAGCCCGACGTCATCATGAACGTATGGCCGACCGCCGCATGCTCATCGCCGAACTGTTCACAAATCTAGATAACAGAAGGGCAACAGATCGTTGCAGTTAGAATGTAATGTACAGACGCCGGGAGGGGAGCGTTGATGATGGGTCTATATACAATTAGTGCTACAGATCCTAGATAGGCCGTGGGATCCCCGGGTGGCCGCAAAATGGGTTTGTTAGAATTAGTTCATGGACTTGACCAACTTGTTGATGAACTCCTCACGGTTACCGAAGGCACCGCCCTGGATGAAGTGCTTGAACTTTCTTGGCACACCCCAGCCGCCGGATGGGTTGGACAACTTGAATGGCCACAAGAAGTTGTTGGCCTGCTTGAAGTGTGGGCCGACAGTGATGATCTCGTGGATCAAGTCGTCGACGGAGATGATACCGTACTTGCCCAAGTTGGCCTCGACGATGGAGTTCTCAGACAAAGCAATTCTCTGCTTGTTGATCTTACCGTAACCTCTCTTGTACACCAACTGTCTGATGGTGGAGTAGGATGGGTAACCGTAGGCAACGTAAGGCTCGACCAATCTCAAAAGCTCGGTGGTGGCCTTGGTGACCTTGACGAAGACACCGGAGTTGATCTGGTTCAATCTCAATAGCTGCAAGACCTTTCTTGGCTTTGGAGCAATCTTGTTGATACCCTTGATTCTGATGACGAAGACCAACTTTGGCTGGGACTCGACGTAGTAGGAGCCGTTGGCCTTGGCCTCTCTCTTGGCCTGGATGACGGCTCTCTCGGCGGTCTCGTACTCCTTGTGGTAAGCAGCGTTTCTCTCCAAGATGGCAGCTCTCTTCTCCTTGTTAGCCTGCACGTAGTTAGTAACTAGTTCTACTCCTGGCCAGGGCCAATGCAGTTTCGATTCCACGTCAGGCGAAAGATGGTGTAGTTTACGACAGCATCGCCGTGGCTAGTCGTCGGTGAAATGGGATTCGGTTTCATCACTGTGGCCGAAACTGCATGTCCTGTGCCGCGAAACGCTTCCGCGCCGCAGGTGTTCTCACCTGTCAAAGTTAACATACAGCCTTGCGAGCAGCTCTCTCAGCAGCGACTTGCTCAGCCGACTTCTGTTGAGCCTTGGACTTCTTCAACTGGGACTCTGGGGTCAAGATCTTGCTGTAAACGTCGTTAGTTACGGTCCCTGCGGGCGCAGGAGTTACATCGAACTGAAGCCACCACACTCCATTCGATGACAGGGAGATGCAGAGAGAGGAGGACCCGGCCGGCGACTGCGGGTGCTTACGACCGGCCGTTTCCACCCTCTCTTTGTCCTGCAAGCAGGAAATCCCCTACGGTCTGGCCAAAAGGCTCAGGAAGGACTGGGCGCATGCGCCATCCGATGTAACAGACACTGCATGTTAAACATATGCGTTGATAACGTACTCAGCCATTGTATCTGTGATGCTTCGATGGACGTGGCGGGAGGGCAAGTGTGCAAACCAGCAGCGCAACTTTTATACAACGACCGATGAGGTGAAAGTGCGTCTCTGTGCGTCACCATCATGGATGCACGGGTGTTGGACTGTTCCGAATGTATGGGTGTTAGTCACACACACAACCACACGGCAAGTGACCGGAATCTTGTGCTTGAGGCGAACGGGCTACACATACGTCGATGTACACTACAAGAGGCTAGCTGTATGCTCATATCAGTCCCGAAAGATGGTTAATTAGTAGACATCATCGTCGTAACTAGTCACTTTGGATGTTCAAAGACATTTGTCATCACCATGAGGACAGCGTAGCTGCTACGTTAGAATCCGGCATACATGCGCCAGCATGGACTCATGCTGGGGAGCAGTACATAGGCGAATCGCTCCTGCGCGCCATGCCTGGTTGTAGCAAAACGTTGTAGTACATGGCAGACAGCAGCTCGCCGATAATTTTTTTTTTATGCGTCGGGCGCCAACTGTCTTCCTCGAGCGCACCTGGCTTAGGGCTGCATCTCCGGCCAAGCGCAACTAAAAGTATACCGAATCTTGCCGGAGTCGGTGCGTGGGACAGATGAGTGTAGTCTTGGACCGCGGCGCCTTCCTATCGCAGGACCGTGACTACAACCATGCCACAGATGGCGAGTACAAGAGGCTGAGAGACCTGGCAGACCAGGCGTTCAAAAAGCGCGCTGAGCTGTCCCATCAGTCCCAGCAGGCGTACAAGCAGGGCGATGGCGCGCGCGCCAAGGAGCTCAGCGAGCAGGCCAAGCGACAGCTGGAGGCCGCGGAGCGTTACAACATGCAGGCCGCGGAGTACGTGTTCACGTCGAACAACGCTGACAGCGGGTCGGATGAAATTGATCTGCACGGTCTGTACGTCAAGGAGGCCCAGTGGATCATGAAAAAGCGGATTGCGGCAGGCGTGCAGAGCGGAGAACCCCGCCTGCGCGTGATCGTCGGCAAGGGCTTGCATTCTGCAAACGGTGTTGCCAAAATCAGACCCGCCGTGGAGGAACTGTGCTCGGAGGCGGGCCTGCGATCGTATGTGGACTCCAAGAATGCAGGCGTGCTGATAGTGGACCTGGAAAACGCCAATGTGCCTGCCTCCTGGGACACCACTCCATACAGCGGCCAGTTGCAGCCCAGCAAGCCACCTGCGGCGCACACTGGCGGCCAGCCGCAGGCGGGCTACCAGGCACCAGCACAGCCGCAGTACCAGCAGCAGCCGGCAGCAGGCCAGGCGCCCGGACAGGGCGCCCAAAACGGCCCGGAGAACCCCCTGGTTGCGGCTCTGCTCACTTTCTTCTGCCAGACTATCTGCAAGCTCAAGTAACGACTGCCAAGAAGCTGTTCTCGGCCGTATCATTGGTTCTCTTATAGCTACTTAGTGTGGTCATAAACTACTCTGCGTATTTAAATGAGTCGCCTGTAGGACAAAAGTTCGAGTTACCGTTTATAATCCAAACAGAGAGTTATAATTATCGTTCACTGTGTCGTTAATGCGCTGCGAGGGCTCGAACGTGTCCGTCAGATACCAGTAGAGCGCGCTGATGATGTTGTTCTGCTCCCACCACGGCTGCTTGGGCGGCTCCGGCAGCGCGACGCTGGGGTCCGGCCCCTGCACGGCGCCGCCCATCACCGTGTACCACACAAAGTAGCCGAGCAGCAGCAGCAGAAACGCCGCCTTCGGCATGCGCATGAGCAACAGAAGGCCCTGCCGCGACACGTACATGAACACGTCGACCGGCGACGCGCGCTTGCCCGCCCGCGCCAGCACCTGCGTGCCCCCCTGCACCTGCCGCCGGAGCTGCCCGATCATCCGCGTCTGCTCCTCGATCGTGCGCTTCATCTCGCTGATGATAAACTCGTGCTGCGTCGAGTCCACCGAGTTCTCGTGGTGCGTCTGGTAGAAGAGGAACTCCCGCTCCAAGAATTGGTACTTGCTCTTCCACTCGTCAAGCTCGTCGCGCACGCGCGAGAGCTCCGCGCTCTTGCGCTCCAGCTCCTCGCGCGCCTGCTCGTCCCCCGTCGCGCTCGCCCGCCGGATCGCCCCGAACAACCGCGGCCGCGGCTCCCCGTGCCCAGCCAGCTCCACCGCCGTCTGCAGGCTCGTTCCCACCAGTGTCTGGAACGTGCTCTTGAACTGCTCCTTGTCCAGCTTGTAGAACGGCTTCTCGCTCGCAAAAGCAGCGATCGCCTCGTCGTTCGCCCGGCTCGTCAGGCTCTGCGCAAGGAACTGCCCGAACCGACCAACCAAATCTGGCATGTCCTTCGCGTAGATGAAACCCTGCTGCTTGCTGTCCACCGCATCCCACACGTTGTTCAGAATACCCTCTGCCTCCGTCATGACTCCTGAGCCGTGAGTGCAGTTCCCAAGGCTTTTGTTGTGCTTGGCAGTTGAAACGACGCTCGCAGCGGCAAAACAACACCGGCCCCGCCGCAATTGCTCACGTGCCTCCTCGCGCCACATAAGCACGCACACCCTGACCGCACACGCACCCTGCAAAGTAGGTCATCACCAAAGGGGCACCCCGCCTGACCGTTGCCTGCGTCGAGCAGCCGCCCGCCACGCGCCAACGGCCACCAGCATGCGCGTTCTCCGTAGCCGCCGGCGCCGTTGGCCATCGCCGAAAATACCTCGGTTTGGCCCACTGATGCCGTCTGCCGTCCGCCGCGCCCGCCCGGCGCCCAGGCACCGGTGCCTGGTCAGGGCGCCCGGGCGGGCGGGGTCGGTCACGTGTGCGGTTACCCGGGCGTCGTTTAGATCGAAGGTTCTAGGTCTGTGCCGTGCTGCCCCCTTGTTGTGCTACCGCCAACAGTGGGCGCGGCGTACGCGGCAGGCACCACGTGGCAGTGGCCTATCACGTGAAAAGAGGGCCGGGTAACCGGTGGTTCGCCGCTGAGAGCACATCGCAACTACTTTACCAGGCACTTAGGCTGTTGACCACATCTAGTGGACGGAGCCAATATATGCTAGGTAGTGTCTGGCAGATAGGACCAGTTTACCATCGGCAGTTAGCGGCTATAGATTTGGTTTGAGATAGATCTCTTCTCGTAAGCACTTGAGTCACGGCCGGGAACTAGGCCACGGAGAATACGCAAGATGCTAACACGGCCTATAGATTTAATGAACGGAGAGGCGACGCACGGCGGGGGCGACAGCGGCGGGGCGACGACGCGCCTTCGCGCGGCGCCCGACGCGCCGGACGGCGATGACGCGGGCGCGGGCGGCGGCGGGGCCGGGGGCGACAGGCGCGGGGGCGGCAGCGCGGCTACGGCTCTGGAGGACGCGGGCGGCGTAGTGGAGGACATCGTGAACCCGGCGCTTGACGCGGGCGCACTACCACACATGCTGGCGGAGGAAGACGACGCGGTGTCGACGATGATGATGCCGTTCTCGCCGCTGTTGCCGCACCACCTACCGCTGAATAGCAGCACGGCTGGCGCCGGCGACCACATCGTGCGGCGCGGCACGCCGGTGGGCGTGTACGGCAGCGCGACGCCGGAGCTGGCGGGCGAGCACGGGTCGCAGCTACACAGTGGGCTGTTGTCGTACAACCTGCGGTCGTCCAAGTTGCTGACGCAGAAGCCGTCGCTGGTGGGCCGCGGGCCGAGCAAGGCCGGCAGTTCGCCGCCGCAGCTCGGCGGGATGCCGAAGAAGAAGCTGGCGGCAGCCAAGACAAAGCCCGCGTTCGTGAACAAGCTGTGGTCGATGGTGAACGACCCGGTAAACCAGTCCCTCATACACTGGAGCCACGACGGCAAGTCGTTCATCGTAACGCAGCGCGAGCAGTTCGTGCACGAAATCCTGCCGAAATACTTCAAGCATTCGAACTTCGCGTCCTTTGTCCGCCAGCTGAACATGTACGGCTGGCACAAGGTGCAAGACGTCAAGTCGGGCTCCATCCAGAGCAACAGCGACGACCGGTGGGAGTTTGCCAACGAGAACTTCCTACGAGGCCGTGAAGACCTACTCGCAAACATCATCCGCCAGAAGTCCAGCGCCGGCTCGCGCGACGGCGCCGGGATGAGCGTGGGCGCGGCGCACCCCAACGCGGTGCTCGTCGCCAACGGCGAGGAGGTAGACCTGGGCATTCTCTTCTCCGAGCTCGAGACCGTCAAGTACAACCAGCTCGCCATCGCCGAGGACCTCAAGCGCATCTCCAAGGACAACGAGCTGCTGTGGAAGGAGAACATGCTCGCGCGCGAGCGCCACCAGAACCAGCAGCAGGCGCTCGAAAAGATCGTCAAGTTCCTCTCCTCGCTCTACGGCTCCAACACCACCCGCCTGCTGTCCGACCACGTCTTCCGCGAGCCCCAGCAGGCCGTCGCCGCGCCACAGGGCTACGGCGTCCACTCGACCGCCTCCATGTCGCCGCTGCACATGGCCGACCCTCTCGACGCCGCGCCCTCGCCCGACGTCACCGCCACGCCGGTCCACCGCCCGCGCCTGCTGCTTAAGCAGCGCGCGTCCCCGGCCTCCGACTGGCCCGCCCAGGTCCAGGAGCTGCGCACCTCCCAGGTGCCCTCCCCGGTCCTCCAGCCCCTGCCCGCCCGCATACACGAGATCCACCCCGATGCGCAGCTCCCGGCTGACACTCCTGTCCTCTCCCCCGCCGTCGTCGACCAGGCCTCCTTTTTCAACGACCTGCAGGATAACCTCGACAAGCAGGGCGAGTCCATCCAGGAGATCCAGGACTGGATCGACAAGCTCTCGCCTGCGAGCCCCTTCTCACGCTTCGACCCCCGCGACTATCTAGCCGCCCCCGGCTTTCCTGCCCCTCCGCCAGACGCCGCCGACCCTATTTCGCCGCGTCCGGCTTACAAAAGGCCGTCCAACCACCGCGAAGAAACCCGCTCCGAGGACTATTCCCCTGCCTCGAAGAAACAGAGGCAGCTGTCCGCCCGCGACCCCCCCACGTGACTCCTTTGTACACATTCTGTAATATAGACCATAACCGCGTTCCCGCGCCCCAGGCACCCCTGACAGCGAAACCCACTGGTAATCGCCGCTTCCCCGTATTTCATACGCGTTACCACAGCCAACGCGGTCTGCCGTGCACAAAATCTGGCCGTCTGCGCCCCGCTCTCCCTGGCCCCGCCACAGAGAAAAAACGGACTTGGGCATGCGCCGCATTGCGGCGACCGTGAACCACAGCGCCAGAGATGAGTAGCTGAGCGATTTTAGCTGTTTCTCCATACGATCGACAGAGGCGGGGCTCCAGGTTTCCGGCGAGTTCCGCCGTTCGCATCGGATGGATATTTTCGCGGGGATAGTAGCAGACATTTCTCCTGGCAGGTATATAAGGCAGCGTATAGCACACACACAGCGGCAGCGAGCGGAAAGGGCAAAGATGGGCATTCCTACAGCGTTGTTCATGACAGGCGAGTTGGCTGCGCACGAGCGCCAGGTGCCGCGGGCGGCGCCAGCGCCGGCCACGTGCGGGGGCGGTGTGCTCGACGAGAAGGTGGTGCGCGACATGTGGACGTTGCGGCGCGCGGGCGCGGTGCGCGACTGCGCGATGGGCGCGAGCTACCGCGCAGGCGCGAGCTGGTGCCTGTGGGGCGCGGACGGGCGGCGGAGCTTGGTCGCGGACGGGCGCGAGCCGCCGCGCATGGCGGACCTCAGTTTTTTGCGGCTCGGCGCGGAGCAGATCACGTGCATGGTGGCGGCGGGCGCGGACACGCTCGTGGCGGGCACGGACGGCGGGCGGCTCTTGCGCGTGGACCTGCGCGCGGGGCGCGCGGCCGACGTGCAGCTCGGGCCGCACGCGGTGGACTACGTGTGGCACGACGAGGCGACGGGGCTCGTCGCGTTGAGCTGCGCGGACGCGACGATGTATCACCTCGGCGCGTGGGGCGCGGCGCCCGCGCGCTACCCGCTCCAGCTGCCGGCCGGCATCACCTGCGCGTCGCTCAGCGGCGACCGCCAGTTTCTCTGCGTCGCGGACCGCACGCACATGCACTTCTACCGCTGGGCCGTGCGCCCGACCGCGTTCCGCTCCCTGGCCGTGTGCCGAGCGGGCGACGACGACGCCATCACGCGCGTGGCCTGGTGCCCCTACGACCGCATGGTGCTCGTGTGCACCTCCGCGCGCGTGCTGTGCTACGACTCGCGCGAGCATTGGCTCTCCGTGGTCACGCGCCAGCAGCCGCGCTTCGTGGAGTGGTCCCCGTTGGGCAAGCTCTTCATGCTCGGCGAGCACTCGTACAGCACGCTGCTCCACTTGTACGAGCACAACAACCGCGGGCACTGGGCTCCGCTCGGTTGCACCGACATTGCACACAAGTTCGGGATCACACACGTGACCCACATGGCCGTGATGAAGACCAGGCTCCACCTGCTCTACCGCGGCCGCTGCGAAAGCTTCTGCTTGGAATAACGCTGCATACATACATCCTAATCCTAATGACACATACTTTAATTAATATCACGAACGGTCACGTGCGTGCAGCGACGACTGCACCCCGAAAATGGCTCTCGCACTGGGAAAATTTCAGTGTAGCGGGCGCTAGCAACGACGTTGCGATGGGGGTCAGCCAGTAGTCGCAGAACTTGTATCTCGAGGTTTCTTGCGATGGGTGAGCGTGGGAAACCAGCTATTATTCTCTAGTTGCAAAATCAGATCACGGCAGCCGGAGCTGGCACAGGCTTAGCAGACCGGAGGCAAAAGAAAATCGCGAGGCTCAGTGACGCCGTAGATATTTGGCATGGAGTACTCGCAGGACGCATGGGGCAAACAGTCGCCGCTGGATGCGTCGCCGTCGGCGTGGTCGGTGTCGGAGACGGCAGGGGACGTGCCGAGCGGGGCGTCGGCGACGACGGCCAGCGGGCACAACGTGGAGGGCAGCGGGGCGCGCAGCAGCCCCTACTCGGAAGCGAGCTACAATAACGTGCTGAGCGACCAGGCCATCGAGCGGATCCGGCGGCAGCAGAACCAGAACAAGCTGATCCACCTGGAGCCTATCCCGGACTTCAAGGACAAAAACGACATCAAGCCGTGGCTGCAGAAGATATTTTACCCACAGGGCATCGAGATAGTGATCGAGCGGTCCGACAAGATCAAGGTGGTGTTCAAGTGCAAGGCGTCGAAGCGGACGAAGAGCGGGTCCGCGCCGGGCTCGCAGGCCGGCGCGGCGGAGGACGAGCTGGGCGGGCAGTACGAGACGCTGCCGCTGTCTCCGGTGGTGACAGCGTCGCAGCTGCGCAAAAAGAAGCGCGCGGTGTCGCCGTACAACACATGTCCGTTCCGGGTGCGAGCGGCGTACTCGCTCAAGCGCAAGCGATGGAGCATCGTGGTGGTCAACAACGGGCACTCGCACCCGCTGAAGTTCAACCCGGACTCGGCGGAGTACCGAAAGTTCAAAAATAACCTGCGGCAGGAGTGCGACTGGGACGCGGTCAAGAAGTTCGATGAGCTGGAGTACCGCAGCAAGTTCAACCTGCCCACGGAGCCGACGCCGATACCCTGTGACTGCGGGCTGACTCAGGAGATCGAGTCCTTCAACGTCATTCTGCCCAGCACCAACATCCTGGGCTCCTCCGCGCCCGTCTTCACCGAGAAGAAGACGGTCTCGAAGCCGCGATGCCGCAAGACGCTGCAGCGCGACCGCTGCTCGCAGCTGCGACGCCAGAGCACGCAGTCGAAGCTCACGCACGAGCTGCACACGGCGCTCAGTCCGACGCTGGGGTCGTCAGCCGACACCCTCGGCTCGCCCGTGCGCTACGCCGCGCAGGACGCAGAGGTCGACTTCACGGAGGTCTTCCTGCGCTCGCTGCCGCCCGCGAAGCCACTGCACTCCGCGCGCGCGCCCGACGCCGCGCGCGACAGCTGGCACGCGCTCGAGCAGCTGCTCGACGACCCCGCGGACGCGCCGCCCCGCACGCCGCTCCCGTCCGCGTCCGCAGACTGCGTCAACCCGCTGCTGCACTTCGCGCAGCGCCCCGCGGACGATCCCGTCGACTCGCTCGCCTACGAGCTCAACGCGCTCAGCGCCATGGACTCTCCGTTCGCCCGCCCCGCGCCCGACGCCCAGTTTCTCTGGGAGGACCCCAAGTATTTCCCCTAGTCTGTAAATATTCTTACACACGCTACGAAAACGTTGTCCGCTTGTTCTTCTGGTCCGACGTGAAGATGTGCGAGCACCCCAGGCACACAAAGAAGAGCACCATGCTCGTGTCCCGCCGCCGCTGCTGCGACTGGAAGAACACGTTGTCGTGCGAGTGGCACCGCGGGCACTCCCTGTCCGACCGCGGCAGCGTCGGGTCGCTCCCGATGTCCTGCACCACCCCTGCTGTCTCTCCGATGTTCGTGATCAGCTCGTGCCGGTACACCAGAGGCGTGCCCGCTTCCTCGGCGTATGTGCACGTCCGGCACTCGAACAGGAGCCGTTGTTCTTCCTTGTCCTCACGCGGGTAAAGCATGTTGTTGCAGTCTCTGCAGAAACGGAACGTCGTCATGGCCGCCGCACGCTAACTGGCTCTGGGAACACTGATTTGCGTCGTCGCCGTGTTGCAACTCATCGTGAAGTAGGGCCGAGAGGTCCACTTTTCCAAGTCATTCTGGACGCTAGCTATGTGGTGAAAATTTTGGGCCAAAAAATTTTCATAATGCTTCACTGCTAGTAGCCACACAGACTCAGCGAGTCGAATAGCAGAAGCAGGACCTGGAAAGCATGTTGCGTCAAGTGAGCAGATCGGCACGGGTTGTGTTGCGGTACGGTACGGCCGGGCGGCAGGCGGTGCGCTTGAATTCGACGAGTGCGGGCGCAGTTGACCCCAAGATCGCGCAGATTGTGGAGCAGATTTCGACGCTGACGCTGCTCGAGACGTCGGCGCTAATTGGGGAGCTCAAGACGCGGCTGAACATCCCGGACATCGCGATGGCGGTGGGCGGGGCTGCCGCGCCGGCCGCGCCGGCCGCGCCCGAGGCGGCCGCCGAGGAGGAGGTCAAGGAGGAGAAGACGATCTTCGCGGTGAAGCTGGAGGCGTTCGACGCCAAGTCGAAGCCCAAGGTGATCAAGGAGGTCAAGAACCTGCTGGGGCTGTCGCTGGTGGAGGCGAAGAAGTTCGTTGAGGCGGCGCCAAAGGTGCTGCGCGAGAACGTCGCGAAGGAGGAGGCCGAGAAGGTGAAGGCCTCGCTGGAGGCCCTGGGCGCGAAGGTGGTGCTGGAATGAGAGTTCCTGTAAGTAAATTCCATCCTGTACATAAATTACGGAAAGCAGCGATTTGCACGAGCGTCCTACGGTCACGTGCCGGCTAGAAGTCGACGAAGTAGCTGGCGTACGGGTCGTCGCCTTGGACGCCGTAGTCGAGATGCTCCTCGGGGTATTGGTCAAAGAGCGAGGAGTCGCCGACGCCGGCGGTGATGGGGGGCTCGTAGGGCGTCTCGATGTCCTTGGCGAGCAGCTTCTCCCATATGACCTCCGAGAACCAGGGGTGGGACTTGATGTCCTGCGAGCCGCTCTGCAGGTTGCCGAGCCGGCGGGTGAGGTCGTCTGTGATCAGTTTGCCGAGGAGGTCGATGGCGTCGGGGTGGAAGAACGGCGGGAACACGACTTTGCCAGCGAGGATTTTCTCGTAGGTCTTGATGGGCGTCACGTCGTAGAACGGCGTGTAGCCGGCGAGCATTTCGAATATGAGGATGCCGAGGGACCACCAGTCGATGGACTTGTTGTAAGGTTTTGTCGTGATCACCTCGGGCGCAATGTAGTCCGGCGTCCCGCATAGTGTCCATGTTACTGTGTCGACCTCCTTCGCGAAGCCAAAGTCTGTAATCTTGATGTGGCCGTTTCTGTCGAGCAAGATGTTTTCCGGCTTCAGGTCACGGTATATGATGTTGTGTGCGTGCAGGTACTCCAGCGCAAGCGTTACTTCCGCTGCGTAGAACTTCGCCACGGGGTTGGGGAAGCGCTGTGATTTGCGTAGCAACGAGAAGAGCTCGCCGCCCTCAATATAGTCCATGACGATGAACAGGTTGCGCGCGTCTTGAAACGTGCCCCACATGCGGATCAGGAACGGATGCTCCACAACCTTTAGCATCCGTCGCTCGTCGTTGGTATGCTCGATCTGTTTCATCCGAATCACCTGCTGCTTCTTCAGCACTTTGATAGCATAGTATCGTCCATTGTGAATCGACCGCACCAAGTGCACACGCCCAAAGGACCCTGTGCCAAGCGTGCGCATGATCTGGAAGTCTTGAAGGCTGTACTTTCCCTTGGACACCGTTGACCTCTGCGGCAGCATTGATCGACGCCGCGCTTCCTCGGCGACGCACAGCTCTTGTTCCATGATCTCCATTATCTAGCCGTATCCTCAGAACGCACTACGGCCTACACGTACAAATTTCTAGACTGCCTTTTGATATACTTCACCGATCAAAATGCACTACCAATTCAACTCAATGTTGAGTAGGAAAAGTTCTGCCCTCCTGGTCAGCACGCCGTGATGTTTTAAAAGGGGTTTGAAGGGGTTCTCGATGCTGTCCTGAAAAAGGGAACTTTGACATCAAAGCTAACAGGGGTAGTCACTATCTACGCATGGAAGAAGCCCGGAGCTGCAGCCAGCCTTTCTGTCGCTGGATCCGCCAACGGCGATAGACCAGCGTGGCCAGTTTCGCAGAGGACTCGGAGAGAGTATAATGATACGGAGACGTAGTATATGATGAAGGATAGTAATAAAGGATTAATATTGGTATTAACAAGAATTAATACCAACACTAATGATACTAGTAGTGCGCCGCGGCGGGAGCCTGGCTGGGCTGAAAAGCTACAACCATATGCCGGCACCGCCGGCGTTGCCGTCAGGCTTGGCAGGAGGTTGGGCCTGCGGCGATTGTGCCTGAGCCGGAGTGACTTGTGTCTGTGGATGGTGGTGCTGCTGTTGCTGCTGCTGCTGGAGCTGCTGCTCCTGCTGGCCCTGTTCCTGTGCCTGCTGCTGTTCAAGCAGTGTGACCACGGCGCCATTAGACTGCTGAGGGAGTGCGTTGCCCGGCCTGGCGCGGCCTTGCTCGGCCTCCTGCTTGAGCGCCTCCATGTTCTTGTCAATTTCGCTTAATACTTCGTCTGGTATCGTGGATACAATTTGTGTGTTTTGAACAGTCTGGTGCTTGATCTCTTCGGGGCTAGGATGGTGCGTATCAGTGGGCTTCCAGTAGTGGAAGTGGCTAGGAAACTTCATCATAGCCAACTTCTTTACCTTCATGAAAGATGCATTCTTGGAATCTGTATCGGAATCACCATTTGCAGGCTCTTGTGCCTGCTGTTGCGATTGGTGCTGTGTTTCTGCGGCCTGCGACTGCTTGTCTATCATGGCCTTTGTGTAACGTAGCATGGTCCAGTCGAACAAGTGGTCGTTGTGGTACTCAAGCTTGATCGACAAGTCCTTGAATAGACGTGCCACATACATGTAGTCGGGGCGCTCGTCGAAGCGCAAATTTCTGCAGTAGCGCATATACTCCACGAACTCGATCGGTAGCCCCACACATAACTGTTCCACGCTAATGCATAACTTTTTCTCCATGATGCGGTCATACTTTTGGCGCTTGGTTGTGGCTCTGAGACCCTGCCAAGGAAGCGAGCCCTTGCAGAAGTAGATTAGCACGTACCCCAAACTTTCCAAGTCGTCTCTCCTGCTCTGCTCAATGCCCAAATGCGTGTTCACGCTCGCGTACCGGGCTGTGCCGGTCAAGTTCTTGTTCTCACGATACGGGATGTGGTTGTGCGTGCGGAAGTCGCGGAACTTCTTCGAGAGTCCAAAATCAATGACATGCACCGTGCTCCCGCGACGCCCCACGCCCATTAGAAAGTTGTCTGGTTTGATGTCACGGTGGATAAACGACCGCCCATGGATATACTGGATCCTGCATATCATCTGCAGCGCCAACATCATCACAGTTTTCAACGAGAACTTGCGGTGACAGTAGTTGAAGAGATCTTCCAACGATGGGCCCAAAAGGTCGATCACCATCGCGTTGTAGTCGCCTTCGCGTCCGAACCATCGGATAAACGGGATCCCGATGCCACCGCTGAGGTACTTGTACACACGCGACTCGTAGTCCAACTGCGGGTGCTTCGTGCGGATCGGCTCCAACTTAATCGCCACTTCCTCTCCGCTGATCAAGTTCGTGCCGTGGTAGATGTCTCCGAACGACCCGGACCCTATCTTGCGCCCTATGCGGAACTTCCTGCCGACTCTTAAATCCATGCTGCGATTCTAAAGCTGTTGCCGTGGAACCAAAAAATTTTGTGCTTGTGTTCTGCGTCTATTCCAAGTCGACCAGCTAACTGTGCTGCTGCTCTTCTGTGTATACCTGGATGCTGATTGCTCACTGTCCCACAAGCATGCAAAAACCAAACAGTGACGATTGAAGTGGCTTCTACTGGTTGTGCGTTGTTGTGCCACCTTGTTGCACATTTAAGCGAATAGTCGCCAGACCCGGCTTGTAGCAGAGATTTTCTTGTGGCAAACGTTGCTTTTTTTCTGACCCACAAGTACAAGTCCGGGTAATGGCCGGTTAACCGGCATCTGAAGTAAGCGGCACGTGAGTTTCGTGCGAAGTTGGCTCGGCGGCTACGCGCGGTGCCTGAACGACGAGGGCACGGCTGCGGAATTGGGTCCCAATGTGGCAATTGCAAATTTGTTTCTGTTCTCACGAAACCAAAGATGCAGATATATAAGGTGTGACGCGGGCACAGCGACAGCGCATTCGACAGGGCAAAGAATGCGGACATCTCTCAGTGTGCTAGCACTAGCAGCCGTGGCAGCAGCGCATGAGGACGTGCTGCAAGCGTGCGATCCCTTGCGGGGCGGGGCTTCGGCGCGTCCGGGGTTCGACCTTACAATATGGAACTATCCTTGGACGTCGTATAACCACCAGACGAACCGCGGAGTGCCCGACCGGACAACTTTTGAAAGCGCAGCGTACCTCCAGGGTGGGTACGCGCAGTACGAGGAGCTGGGGCGGGCACGGGCCGTGACGAACTTGACGTTCGTCAACGAGTTCGAGCTTGGCAGAGGCCGTGAGATGGTGCGTGGCCGGCTGCCCCCTAACTACAACTTCCCCGATGAGTTTAACATTTCGAACTTTGCGTACTTGGCAACAGGCTACTTCCGCGCTGAGCAGGACGGTGCATACAACTTCACGCTAGACTTCGTGGATGACTACGCCTCGGTTGCCCTTGGTGGCGGGCGGGCATTTGACTGTTGCCAGAAAGACACGGGCGTCAAGAGCCCTGAAGGGTTCCAGATTGACGCGCGGTGGGCGCGGAACGGGCCTGTGGGGCGTGCATGGACCGTGGTGAACTTACAGCGGGGCGCCTACTATCCACTCCGTGTGTTCTACGTGAACACCAACAACTGGGCTGGTATTCGTTTTACGTTCACGGACCCAAGTGGTGTTCACCATGAGGACTTCCAGAATCACATCTTCCATTTTGACGACCAGCCAAACGAATGCCCGGAAATAGTCGCGACAACGACTCAACCATACGATGGGACGGAAACTGTGACAGCTTATACCACACTATCGACGTACACGAACAGCGACAACCAGCTCACAACTGGGAGAGTGGTTGTTATCAACACCCCATACCCTCGTGGCGAAACAACTACTACTAATGGTTGGACTGGTTCCTACACAACTACACTATCCACTGGTGTGGCAACTGTAACAGGTACTGACGGCTATGGCACAATCGAGACAACTTACTATGTCGTTACTCCTGAAGCCGTAGTCTCCACAACGACCACTAGTGGCTGGACAGGTACTCACACGACCACGCTCTCCACTGGACTCACCACCGTTACAGGGCCTGATGGTATTGCCACGACGGAAACTACCTACTACGTGGTGACTCCAGAGGCTCAGGCCGTCACGACGACTACAAGCGGCTGGACCGGATCCTTCACTACAACGATGTCTACAGGTGTCACTACTGTGACCGGTTCCGATGGAATTGCCACAACCGAGACCATCTACCACGTCGTGACACCGGAAGCACAAGCCGTTACAACGACCACTCGCGGCTGGGCTGGGAACCACACGACGACACTATCCACCGCAGTGGCTACTGTCACTGGCACCGACGGCATCGCAACCACCGAGACCATCTACCACGTCGTGACACCGGAAGCACAAGCCGTTACAACGACCACTCGCGGCTGGGCTGGGAACCACACGACGACACTATCCACCGCAGTGGCTACTGTCACTGGCACCGACGGCATCGCAACCACCGAGACCATCTACCACGTTGTGACGCCTGAGGCACTATCTGTCACGAAAACAGCTATATTCTCTTCCGGTTCGTCATGGCAGAATGTGACTGCTGAAGCTACAAAGTCCAGCAGTTTTGATGGTCGTGTAAACCAAACGATCGACTCCGTAGCTGGCACACATACTCAAATTTCTGAGTCTCTAACAACGGTCACCAGCAGTGCTCCGACCGAAGATGTTTGTGCTTCATTGGAGCAGGAGACAGTGACTGTTATACTCTCGCCTATGACTACCATGACGATTCCTACAACTGGTGCCCCCCAAGTAATGACAATTGTGAAAACAGTATACTCCACTATCACCAAAGATTACAGTGAAGATATGTCTGAAAGTCCATTTGAGCCAACTACCGTTTCAGCACCAACAAACAGCGCACAGGTGTCTTCTACGAATGGACCCGATACCCAGCAGCGTATTTCTGTGGATGAGCTTGCTGGCGGAAAATTAGCTACAACCATGAATAGCAGCGCTGCTAATGTTTCTAGCCAGTTCCTTGAGAACACTATTGTCCCCCCCACTAGTGAAGTCTATACAAGTGGATCTAGTAGATCATTTTCTCTTGGAAACACTGATGAGATGGTAACTATATTGCCAATTGGCGGAGCTAGTGGCATTTCGGGGATTTCGATCGGAAATGTTTCTACGGAACCATCCACGGTTCAGTCGTCCTTTATTGCCGTATCGACTGGATCAGCTGAATATTTGACTGGCACTTCAGAGCAACCTGTGACTGCTACTCCAAGTACAAAGTCTTCTGTTAAAGCATCTTCGTTTCAGTCTGAGACGAAAGAAGACACGAACATTCCTATCAGTGTGACGTCAATTTCGTATAGTTCTTCTGGAACACAGGCGTCCAGAACATCCACTGCAGAATACGGGACTGCTGCAGTAACTGGCATCCCAGAATCTTCTGGTGGACCAGCGAATGATAATGAAACAGCTTCTGAAGAAGCTGAGACTGAACTCCCGGAGGAATCATATGGCCAAGAACCATCCGCTGGATCTAATGTCGCCACAACAGAAGACGAGGAAGATGCATACGGCACAACGGTTGTGGAAGAGTACCCTCTCCCAACCCCTCAGACTGCATTCACCGGAAGCGGCTTTGTGAGCTCTGCGGGCGTAGTGTCCTCTAGCTTTCCGAACCTGACAAAGCCTCTTTTGCCCTTCTTCGGCGGGGCAGTTCAGCTGAACACAAACATGAACAAGATCTGTTCTGCTCTCGTTTTCGTTGTTACGACCCTCCTATTGTAAAAACGAGGCCTTCACAGACTTTCTCAAATGACTAATTTTAAAACTGATAGAAAGGCAAAGTCCGATAACTCGACTTTCTGTGCCTGATTATAGAGACATTTCGTATTGTAAGTTCTTTTGTTCCAACGTATTTTTGCGTTTAATAGAATTAATAGCATTTAATTCGGTCTTAGTTACGTACTGTTTCCTCTCTAGGAATATAGCCGTTCTCCACGAGGGTTAACTTCACACTCGACTTAATATCGTTAGAAATATTTCGTTTCTTCGGTTCCATGCTACGATCCAAGATGCACGTGGCTTTAAACGTCTATGGTATTATATAATACATTCTGTCGCCGTCCGGTGATTAGTTAAGCATGTATGTTTAGGAAATCACGAAAATTTGTTAACACAACGACCCATAAAGGTTATCGATTGATCCTGCGTAATGTAACTTTAAGTAATAAATACAAATCCATAATATTATTAATAAACATATTAAAATATACTATTATAAAGAATTAAAATATACTAAGAACTATAATATGGTAAAATACCTTTACCACAAAGTCTTAAGTGCACAAATGGAGTATATTAAGAACACAATTGGGATTCATTGGGCACTACTAAACTAGGAAGTCAGCTTAGCAGAGGAAGAGCATGGAGAGGAATAGAGCCACAATGGATCCGAGAGAGGTACCACTCCCATGCAGTCTGCCTGCAGCGCCTGTAAAGTATGATAGTGGGGATGAGTTAGAGCCTGGGTTCCCTAGAGAGAACTTGCCAGAAGGAGCTGGGTGCGCAGTAGCCTTTGTGTATCTTGAGCCGGTGCTTGAGGATAATGAGCCGGTGCTTGTAGAAGCGGTTTGCGCCGTAGTACCCTTTGTGTATCTTGAAATGGTATCGGTTGGCACGGCGGCAGCGGCGGCGGTTTTGTCAGCTATTGAAGATGCGCCACCCGACACGCTGGCAGTAGACCCAGCGGTACTGGCGGGCCCAGCCGTAGCGCTTGGGCCATCCGTACGGACGGGGCAAGTTGTGACAATAACGGTAGTCGTTAAGGTTCCACACACGCTTCTATCCGAACTCTTTGGTGCGACAATTTCTGTGGTACTAGGACCGGCATTTCCTCCGGTACAAGGTACAGCGCTCTCTACAGTAGTAGGAGCACTCTGTGTAGACTCTTGGGTAGCTGGTGCAGTCTGGCATGGCTGGCTAGCAGATGAGCTGCTCTGGGCGGGTTGGCTAGTAGCAGAAGGTGGGCATGGTTGGCTAGCAGATGAGCTGCTCTGGGCAGGTTGGCTAGTAGCAGAAGGTGGGCATGGTTGGCTAGCAGATGAGCTGCTCTGGGCAGGTTGGCTAGTAGCAGCAGGTGGGCATGGTTGGCTAGCAGATGAGCTGCTCTGGGCGGGTTGGCTAGTAGCAGGAGGTGGGCATGGTTGGCTAGCAGATGAGCTGCTCTGGGCAGGTTGGCTAGTAGCAGGAGGTGGGCATGGTTGGCTAGCAGATGAGCTGCTCTGGGCAGGTTGGCTAGTAGCAGGAGGTGGGCATGGTTGGCTAGTAGCAGGAGGTGGGCTGTGGCATGGCTCTGAGCCGGTAGGTGAAGAATGGCCTGGTACTGAACTCGAAGATCTGTCAATTTCAGGCCCTGGACCTGTTGGTACCGGTGGCTTTGGCCCGGGTATTTCTGTTGTGATAACCGCTGTAGAAGTACGGACGGTAGTGGTCTCCAATGTTTTCACACCATCGTCACCAGTAACAGTGTAAGAGATAGTTTCCGTAATTGTTACTTGCTCTGTCAAACTAGTCAATACAGGTGCCGTCGTAACAGTGGTTTCCCTCCCCGAAGTTGGACATTCTGCCTCTTTGGTTACAACGTTAGTTGTCGTCTCTACTATCGTTACCCCTTTAGCGTTGGTTGTTGTGAGCAAAATAGTTTCAGTCGTAGTAGTAGGCTCTGGTGGTGGGGGAACGACGGTAGTTTTGCCGTCAATAGTCGTAGTCACCCAGGCCGTGGTTGTTAAAGGATCACGGGTTATCACAGTTTCGGTCGTTTCAATCGTTGGTGAACCATCGGTGCCAGTCTTGGTTACAAACTGTGTCTCGGTTGTCGTGATTACCTCTGTTGACCTAGTTAGAACTGTAGTATTCTGCCAAGCAGCTGTAGGAGCTTGTTTTGTGGTCACTATAGTAGTTGGGTCACGAACTGTAGTGCTTAACCAAACAGTGGATTCTGGAACGACGGTAGTAACCACAGTCGTCACAGTTTCCGTTGCCTTTGATCCGTCAGCAGCTGTAGAAGTGATGTAGTAAGTCTCGGTCGTGGTAACCAAGTCAGTAGGGTGTACCACAGTTGTAACACAGTCAGTACAGTGACTAGCAGTGGTGTCACCGCACACTGTCGTGCTCAACCATACAGTAGATTCTGGAACGACAGTAGTAACGACAGTAGTCACAGTCTTCGCTGCCGTTGATCCATTGACAGCCGTGGAAGTGATGTAGTGAGTCTCCGTCATGGTTACTGATTCAGTAGGGTGTATCACAGCCGTAGAACAATCAGTACAGTGACTAATAGTGCTATTCATCCATACTGTAGTAGGTACGACGTGCTTGGTAACGACAGTTGTAGTAGCCTCTATGGTAGTTTGCCCATCTGGTCTAGTGCTCGTAATGTAATACGTTTCCGTAGTTGTACCTGGCTCTGGAACAGTCACAACAGTTGTCGGACCAGCTGAAATCGTAGAATTCCTCCACACAGTAGTAGGTAAGACCTCTGTGGTCACCACAGTAGTCTCCACTGTTTTCTCGCCATCAGATTTTGTCGTGGTGTAGTTTATGGTCTCCGTCAATGTCACCATTTCTGTAGGGTTGACAATCGTGGTAGGTTGGACGGTAATAGTGGAGTTTGCCCATGCGACCGTAGAGATGGATTGCGTATTAGTAACAGTAGTGATAACAGTTTCAACCTCTGAGCGAGTAACATTTTCACGAATTGTTGCCGTAGTGTTGGCCCACGCGGTTTTAGTAGTAGGTACAGACGTTGTACTCATAACTGTTGTGGGTACTAACGTTATGTTCAAGAACGTTGTAGGGCGAACGACAGTGGTATTCCACCAGGCAGTAGTTGGTACAACATGCGTAGTTGTCAAAGTACTTGTCGAAACACTAGTTTCTCCATGAATATCAGTGGTAGTTACTAACACTGTCTCTGTTGTTGGCACAGACTCAACGACAGTGGTTGATTCAGTAAAGGTCGTGTTTAGCCAGGCTGTAGTAGTGTTGTACCTAATTGATACTGGCGTTGTTACAGGACTTGGAGTCACAACGTAATAAGTGGTTTCGGTGGTTGCGATACCATCGGTACCGGTAACAGTAGCAACACCTGTCGAGAGTGTAGTCATATAGGTACCAGTCCAGCCACTAGTGGTCCTCCTAGCGGCCCGAGCCTCAGGTGTCACGACGTAGTAGCTGGTTTCCGTAGTAGCAATTCCATCGGTGCCGGTAAACGTTGTGAACCCGGTAGAGAGCGTTGTGGTGTAAGAGCCTGTCCACCCATGGACGTCAGTCGTGACAGCAGATGCTTCCGGAGTAACCACATAGTAAGTTGACTCTACAGTTGGGATTCCGTCAGGACCAGTCACAGTAGTGACTCCGGTGGAGTAAGTAGTCGTGTAGGTCCCTGCCCAACCGCTGGTCGTCGTCGTCACTAACTCTGCTTCAGGTGTCACCACGTAATAAGTCGTCTCGGTGGTAGCGATACCATCGGTACCGGTAACAGTCGTTACACCAGTGGACAGAGTTGTGGTGATGGAGCCAGTCCAGCCGCTGGTAACAGTTGCCGTTAGGACACCCTCAGGGGTCACCACGTGGTAGATGGTCTCGGTGGTAGCAATTCCATCAGTGCCGGTCACAGTGGTAACGTCGGTCGAAAGTGTGGTCATATAGGTACCGGTCCAGCCACTAGTGGTAGTCGTAATAGCATGAGCCTCGGGAGTCACAACATAGTAGGTAGTTTCAGTGGTAGCAATTCCATCGGTGCCGGTAATAGTAGTGACATCAGTGGATAGCGTGGTGGTATACGTCCCCATCCAGCCGCTGGTGGTCTCAGTAATGGCGTGAGCTTCAGGAGTCACAACGTGGTAGATGGTCTCGGTGGTAGCAATTCCATTGGTACCGGTCACAGTAGTAACGTCGGTTGAGAGTGTAGTCTTATAGGTACCAGTCCAGCCACTAGTGGTAGTCGTAACTGCATGAGCTTCGGGAGTCACCACATAATAGGTCGTTTCAGTGGTAGCAATTCCATCGGTGCCGGTAACAGTAGTGATACCGGTGGAGCGCGTTGTGGTGTACGTACGTCTCCATCCGCTGGCAGTGGTCGTGACGACAGACGCTTCCGGAGTAACCACATAGTAAGTTGACTTTATAGTTGGAATTCCGTTATAACCAGTCACAGTAGTGATTCCGGTGGAGTAAGTCGTTGTGTAGGTTCCTGCCCAACCGCTGGTTGTCGTCGTAACGTAATTTGCCTCTGGGGTGACGACGTAGTAAGTTGTCTCGGTGGTAGCGATACCATCAGTACCGGTAACAGTAGTTACACCAGTGGACAGAGTTCTGGTATAGTACCCAGTCCAGCCGCTGGTAACAGTTGCCGTTAGGAGGCCCTCGGGGGTCACCACGTGGTAGATGGTCTCGGTGGTAGCAATTCCATCGGTACCGGTCACAGTGGTAACGTCTGTTGAGAGTGTAGTCATATAGGTACCGGTCCAGCCACTAGTGGTAGTCGTAATAGCATGAGCTTCGGGAGTCACAACATAGTAGGTAGTTTCAGTGGTGGCAATCCCATCGGTGCCGGTAACAGTAGTGACATCAGTGGATAGCGTGGTAGTATACGTCCCCATCCAGCCGCTGGTGGTCTCAGTAATGGCTTGAGCCTCGGGAGTCACGACGTAGTACGTAGTCTCGGTTGTGGCAATTCCATCGGAACCGGTCACAGTAGTGACACCTGTAGACATCGTCGTCGTGAAGGATCCTGTCCAGCCGCTAGTAGTCGTCGTGACGGCTTCTGCCTCAGGTGTCACAACGTAGTAGGTCGTCTCGGTTGTGGCAATTCCATCGGAACCGGTCACAGTAGTGACACCTGTAGACATCGTCGTAGTGAAGGATCCTGTCCAGCCGCTAGTAGTCGTCGTGACGGCTTCTGCCTCAGGTGTCACAACGTAGTAGGTCGTCTCTAGGGTTGGGATTCCGTCAGGACCAGTCACAGTAGTGACTCCAGTGGAGAAAGTAGTCGTGTAGGTCCCTGCCCAACCGCTGGTCGTCGTCGTCACTAACTCTGCTTCAGGTGTAACCACGTAATAAGTCGTCTCGGTGGTAGCGATACCATCGGTACCGGTAACAGTCGTTACGCCAGTGGACAGAGTTGTGGTGATGGAGCCAGTCCAACCGCTGGTAACAGTTGCCGTTAGGAGGCCCTCGGGGGTCACCACGTGGTAGATGGTCTCGGTGGTAGCAATTCCATCGGTACCGGTCACAGTGGTAACGTCTGTTGAGAGTGTAGTCATATAGGTACCGGTCCAGCCACTAGTGGTAGTCGTGATAGCATGAGCCTCGGGAGTCACAACATAGTAGGTAGTTTCAGTGGTGGCAATCCCATCGGTGCCGGTAACAGTAGTGACATCAGTGGATAGCGTGGTAGTATACGTCCCCATCCAGCCGCTGGTGGTCTCAGTAATGGCGTGAGCTTCAGGAGTCACAACGTGGTAGGTAGTTTCAGTGGTAACAATTCCATCAGTACCAGTTACGGTAGTGACACCCGTGGACATCGTCGTGGTGTAAGAGCCTGTCCAGCCACTCATGGTCGTCGTGATGGCTTCCGCCTCAGGTGTCACAACGTAGTAGGTCGTCTCGGTTGTGGCAATTCCATCGGTACCGGTCACAGTAGTGACACCCGTGGACATCGTCGTGGTGTAAGAGCCTGTCCACCCGCTCGTAGTCGTCGTGATGGCTTCCGCCTCAGGTGTCACAACGTAGTACGTAGTCTCCGTCGTGGCAATTCCATCGGTACCTGTAACCGTCGTAACACCCGTGGACATCGTCGTGGTGTAAGAGCCTGTCCACCCGCTAGTAGTCGTCGTGACGGCTTCCGCCTCAGGTGTCACAACGTAGTAGGTCGTCTCGGTTGTGGCAATTCCATCGGAACCGGTCACAGTAGTGACACCTGTAGACATCGTCGTCGTGAAGGATCCTGTCCAGCCGCTAGTAGTCGTCGTGACGGCTTCTGCCTCAGGTGTCACAACGTAGTAGGTCGTCTCTAGGGTTGGGATTCCGTCAGGACCAGTCACAGTAGTGACTCCAGTGGAGAAAGTAGTCGTGTAGGTCCCTGCCCAACCGCTGGTTGTCGTCGTCACTAACTCTGCTTCAGGTGTCACCACGTAATAAGTCGTCTCGGTGGTAGCGATACCATCGGTACCGGTAACAGTCGTTACACCAGTGGACAGAGTTGTGGTGATGGAGCCAGTCCAGCCGCTGGTAACAGTTGCCGTTAGGACACCCTCAGGGGTCACCACGTGGTAGATGGTCTCGGTGGTTGCGATACCATCAGTACCGGTCACAGTGGTAACGTCTGTTGAGAGTGTAGTCATATAGGTACCGGTCCAGCCACTAGTGGTAGTCGTAATAGCATGAGCTTCGGGAGTCACCACATAGTAGGTGGTCTCTGTCGTGGCAATCCCATCGGTGCCGGTAACAGTAGTGACACCGGTGGATAGCGTGGTAGTATACGTCCCCATCCAGCCGCTGGTGGTCTCAGTAATGGCTTGAGCCTCGGGAGTCACGACGTAGTACGTAGTCTCCGTCGTGGCAATTCCATCGGTACCGGTCACAGTAGTGACACCCGTGGACATCGTCGTGGTGTAAGAGCCTGTCCACCCGCTCGTAGTCGTCGTGACGGCTTCCGCCTCAGGTGTCACAACGTAGTAGGTCGTCTCGGTTGTGGCAATTCCATCGGAACCGGTCACAGTAGTGACACCTGTAGACATCGTTGTAGTGAAGGATCCGGTCCAGCCGCTTGTAGTCGTCGTGACGGCCTGAGCCTCTGGAGTCACCACGTAGTAGGTAGTTTCCGTCGTGGCAATACCATCAGGCCCTGTAACGGTGGTGAGTCCAGTGGAGAGCGTGGTCGTGTGAGTACCTGTCCAGCCGCTAGTGGTCGTTGTGACAGCAGACGCTTCTGGAGTAACGACGTGATAGATGGTCTCGATCGTGCCATAGCCGTCAGTACCTGTTACAGTTGCCACACCAGTGGATAGTGTAGTTGTGTAGGAACCAGTCCAGCCATTAGTAGTAGTTGTTTCGCCACGAGGGTATGGGGTGTTGATAACAACCACTCTCCCAGTTGTGAGCTGGTTGTCGCTGTTCGTGTACGTCGATAGTGTGGTATAGGCTGTCACAGTTTCCGTTCCATCGTATGGATGAGTCGTTGTCGCGACTATTTCCGGGCATTCGTTTGGCTGGTCGTCAAAATGGAAGATGTGATTCTGGAAGTCCTCATGGTGAACACCACTTGGGTCCGTAAACGTAAAACGGATACCGGCCCAGTTGTTGGTGTTCACGTAGAACACACGGAGTGGATAGTACGCGCCCCGCTGTAAGTTCACCACGGTCCACGCACGCCCAGCTGGGGCTTCTCTCGACCAGACTGCACTGATTTGGAAATCCGAAGGGCTGGTTACTGTTGATTCCTCTCTGCAGCAGGTAAAAGCTCTGCCACCACCAACCGTGATTGCAGCGTAGTCGTCAACAAAGTCTAACGTGAAGTTGTACGAACCATCCTGGTCCGCACGGAAGTAACCAGTTCCAACATACGCGAAGTTTGAAATGTTGATCTCGTCCGGGAAGTTATAGTTGGGAGGCAAGTTGCCGCGAACTCTCTCACGTCCTCTGCCGAGGCCAAATTCGTTGATGAACGTCAAGTTCGTCACACCGGTAGAGCTCCCTAGCCGCTGGTAATTTGCGTATCCTCCACGAAGATAAGGGTCGCTGAGGTACGTAGTCCTATCTGGCACACCGCGATTAACTCGGTCGCTGTAGCTTAACCACGGGTAATCATAGTAGGTAATATCAAAACCGCTTCTCGGGGTCAGGTTTGGATTTGCACGAAGTGGGTCACAAGCCTGTAACTGTTGCACGGGAACAGCCTCTTGGGCCAAGGCCGTGGTCAGCAAGGCAGCTAACACACCTAGCAAACTTCGCATCTTAACCCTTGTCAATATTAGTTACAGCGATTGCAGGTATTCCTTCTTGACGTGAGAGTTACAAGAAATGCCACATCAGTTCAACCTGTCATTACCTATATACTTATTTAAACTAATGACACCTGCTCACGTTGAAATTGAGCAGCGGCAAGAAATAAGCAACTATTCTGATTATACACCGTAATGCACTAGAAGACTGGAGGCAAGAAGCTGAATAACAGGCGGGATGTATTTGAAATAAATGTAAAATTGCTTCAACGTTCGGCCTCAGCGGATGTTTTTACCTGTTCGGTAAAAACTGACACCATTTTCCACGGACGTATCTCAGATGCCATTGTCTGACGTCAAAGTAGCCGCACATAATTCCCAAGATGGAAGAACAAAACTAAAAGTTTGCACGCCAGCCATACTGGTAATGTTTCCAGTGCTTTGCCCTTATATTTGCATGGCAACGAGCGGGACTGCTTCGACCAGGCCAGTTCAGAAGCATCACGTGAGAGCAATTTCGGTACGTTGCCGGCGGCAGGCCCTGATACAAAACACTTTCAAGTATATCCTAGGATTGAGCCAGTTACAGGAGTCTGTGTGGCGTTGAAGACTCATGTCCCAGTTTAAGATGTTCATTGGGGGATAAAGAAGCGAAACTGGAACACTTTCAAGGGGAGGGCTCACGCCACACGACCTTGGTGCGTCTTTCTCCTTCGAAGCAGGGCGGGGCCAGCTATATCATAGCGCGTATGTAGAGAGCGTATGTATGAATGGGAATCCACTGGCAAATGCAGGGAAGGGGGTGGGGGGCAGACCGTTTTTTTTTCCGGTGTATTTTTACCCGTCCGTTTTGCGGAATCCAACAAGCTGTTCCCTGCCATCGCATGCGGCCCAGCATATAAAACTAGCAATTAGGTGTGCAAGCCCTCCCCGTACCCGACAGGACCCGGAAACAGCAGATGCCACAGATTATAGGACACAGGGCCTACAGAGGCAAGTACCCAGAAAACACGCTGCTGGCGTATGACAAGGCGTACGAGGCCGGCGTCGACATGATCGAGACGGATATCCAGATGTCGGACGACGGCGTCGTGGTGATTAATCATGACATGGACACAGGCCGTATGTACGACCGCAGCATGTCTATCGCGGACACCGAGTGGCGCAAGCTGCAGAAACTGCGCCTTGCAAGCCACCCGGATATCGGAATGCTATCGTTGCGTGATGCGCTCCTGTGGCTCATGAAGCACGACAATGTCAAGCTGCTGCTGGACGTCAAGGCGACCAACAAAAGACTCATCCTAGTGCGCGCTGTCGACGAGATGCTGTCTCTCGTTGACGACCTCGACTACTGGCGTTCGCGTATCCTGTTCGGGCTGTGGCAGCTGGACTGGTTCGAGTATGGCGTCTCCACCACCATCCTCCGTGGCTTCCCCCTAGTGTACATCGGCCTGTCGCTTGACCAGGCTGCCGAGTTCCTCGACTACTCCGAGACTCTAGCGCACCCGGACTACCGCCTGCACGCCGTCAGCCTGCATCATGTCGCCACATGGGCTCCGGAGTTCCACGCCGAGTGGCAGCGCTTCCAGCGCAGCGGCATCCAGCTCTTTCTCTGGACCGTCAACAGCGCGCTGGACACCAAGTACCTGGCCCACGTGCCCGTCGCCGGTGTCGTCACTGACGTCCCCGTCGACATGTCCCACGACACCAAGAAGTGGCCGCGCAAGGACTCACCGCTGACTCCCCCAAGCATCATGACCCGCGAGGGTCTCAGGTTCCACTTCTTCCTGGCCGTCTACAGAGTCGCTCGCGCTCTGACCACCTCTTCCTGGGCCAAACGTCCGATTTTCGGGCCCTATTCTGTTAACTTGATCTGTATCATATTACTGCGTCGCATACACTTCATCTAGGCTCTAGCGACACCCTGCCACGTCCGTATTGGATTGCATCGCCCTCCATGCACGCAGCCACTCGCTGCAGTGCAGGTATATAGAAGCTGTGTAACGGTGAAGATCGTTGTCGTTCAAGACGAATGGTGATACCGTCCATTCTGGTCGACACCTATTCAGTTTGCAGACGAAGATCATAAGGACGGTCAGCACGCCACTGGATTTGCGGTAACGACACAAGGTTATTGGATCGTAGCTAGCGGTCTATTTCTACTACAGATTGAACGGATACTTTCTTAGTGGGAGTTCTTCTGCAAGGCTGCACTGACAAAATTGCAAGGCACATTTGAGGTCATCAGCACCATTCCAGAGAGGTCTCGCAGCAGGAGACGGCAGGGAAAGGTTGTGAGAGCCAGGTATACCGCGGATTACACGACAGGCCTCTTGAATTGGTATTGGGGCCGCCTTAGGTTGCAGGAATTGCAATTCGTATTATGACTGATATCCACTCGAACATCAAGAGGCTCAAGACACACATACGACTTGGCAACCTAGATACGGAGGGCAACAGCGGGTGGAAAGACCTGATTCCGATCGCCAAGAGCAGCTCGAGTGAGCGGTTTTTGGAGGACGAGCGCGAACACGGAGCAGCGGGATCACTGCTCGGCGCACAGCAACTGACGTCGGCGTACCTGTCGCACACGGTAGCGCCTCTGGAGCCGCCGGTGGACTATAGGGTCTGCAACGACTGCGGCCGGCCGATAGCGTACTCTGCACTGCTGGTGCACCTGCAGGAGCACTGCAGAAGGCGGAAGGAGAGCGAGAACGGCGCGAAGAGCCCCCCGCCGGAGATGTCCCCGGCGACTGTGAAGCAGCTGAAGCGGAGCAGCTCGACAGACATGGAGCTGAGCCCTTCAAAGAAGCAGCGGAAGGTGGCGACCCCGAGCACGAAGCGGCAGCGGAAGGTAAAGCAGCGCAACCCCACGGAGCCGCATCTGGTAGACCTGGACAAGCAGTGCGGCGTGGAACTGCCGGAGCGTGGCGTTTGTGGGAGATCGTTGACATGCAAGTCCCATTCGATGGGCGCGAAGCGCGCCGTGCAAGGGAGGAGCAAACCATTTGATGTGTTGCTCACTGAGTACCAGAAGAAGAACCACATCAAGAATGCTTCCAAAGGAGCGCGGGCCAAGGGCCAACCGCTGAACCAGCAACAGAAGCAGAAGCTACTTGATAAAGAGCAAGAACAGGATGTTCCTATACTCTCCCCGGAGGAGGAAACGACGCAGGTATTGAACGGGGTCTCCAGATCACTGCCGCTCCCGCTGGAGACCAACATCCTTACGTCTACGAAGACAAGAACAAAATACTTTAGGATGAGAGAAATGTTTGCCTCGTCTTTTTCAATTCGCCCAGGCTATAGTACGCCGGGCTATGGCGCTATTCACTCTCGCGTCGGGTGCATAGATCTGGACCGGACTACCGAGTACACGTTCCGTATTCGCGTCCCGCAGCTAGTGAACCAGAACTCTCCTCAAGGATCCCCACCACAGCACGTACATGCTATACAACATCATAGGATGAAGCAACCCGCGCAACAAATGCAAGATATGCCGTCTATCACACATTCTTTGCCACAGCAGCAGATGCCAGCGCATGTTTCCGAGGAACACCTTCAATACCGCCCACAGCAGGGTAGCGATATCAAGACCATGGAGAATTTAACAGGTATTGTGGACAGGCCTATTACGCCACGCGATGTCCAGACGCAGCAGCTCCTTATGCAGCAGCAGCAACAGCAGCAGCAGCACCGCCAGCAGCACCACGAACGACAACACCTACCCCAAGAGAAACAGCAGCAACAGCAGAATGAACAGCTACAGAGAATTCAACAGCGTAAACGTCTCGAGGATGCAAGTGCACAACTTGATACTGCCTCGAAGCTGATGCAAGGTAGTCCCATTAACGTTAGTGGCAGTATGGTGAACAACAGCGGCGTTGGGTCACCCGTGAACGTGAAGAACCAAGGAATGGTTAATATGGGCTTGAATAATGGGTATGATAGCAGAGGTAACTAACTAACTAGAAATAAATATGCGTTTATGTATAAGTACTATAGTTTTGGCTTCAATGTGGCAGTTATTGTGTCAACACCAACGGACAGCTGCGGCTGCATTACGAACAGAAGGACCCAGAAGATGGCAAGCAGATATCTCGAACGTAGAACAAGGATACCACCTGTGAGGAGATATATGTATCTACATGCATCACCAAAAACGTGAGATGAACGCCACAGGATGTAGCTCGCAGCGAGGATCACCATGACAGCCCACGGCTGAATTACTCTATCAGTCATGAAAATATTATCTATGTTGTGCAAAAATGAGCTTGTCATAGCATCACGGGAAAACTTGTCTTTGACCCATTTCGGCCCGTTAGTAGCGAAGATGCCTGGATTTTTCTTGACATACTCTGCCTGCTCGTCGATAGCTTCTGCCCATATTCCAGCGTCCGCACGTCTCAGCCATCCGGTAGCGGTATCTTGATTATCACTCTTGAGAGTAACAACTGTTTCCAGCGGTCCACCGTTATCCACAGCCAACACGGGAGTACCATGCTTCATAGCTTCCAGTGGCACGATCCCGAAATGCTCACGGGAGGGCGTGTACAGCAATAATTGGGCTTTCTTAAGGAGCAATTCCTTTAGTGACGACGATATAGATGCCAGAAATATAACCTTCTTCTCCCTCACGCCGGTAGGAAAAGTATAATGCTCAGGAGTTCTGCTAAACTCGCTGTAGAATATAGTTACATGTGCTATATTTGCTTTCTCGCAAATAAGCTGTAGTTCGCTCAGATATTCCACATTTTCCGCCACTCGGCTGTCGTATCCTCCACATATTATTAGTTTTGTATCACTACTATGGCCCTCTTTAGAAGCCTTGAAGGCATTAAGGGCTAGCGCAATGTCCTTCTTTCTCTCAAACCGATTTATGCTTAGGTAGTACCTATTGTTTGGCCCAATAATCTGGTCATAGAATCCAATATCTATCTTTTCTATTGGAAGTTCGTCCATGGCCACACATGGGTATACCACACGGGGGTTTAATCTCAGTATCTTGAAGGTGTCAAAGAAGACAGAACGAGTGAAATACGAATTTACCACAACTGAGTCGCTACATCCCATTGTGAGCTGCTCTAGCAGATCAAACGGTACCCGGTACAGCTTCGATACCAGACTCTTGCGTTGTGCCAGCAGCTGATCGGGAAAATGGCAGTAGAATAACACACGACCGGAAGCGCTGAATAGGTGCAGTAGCGGAACGCATGTCGAAAGCTGGTCCACAATGAACAAATCGTGCTT
This sequence comes from Eremothecium gossypii ATCC 10895, assembly GCF_000091025.4. Classification (NCBI taxonomy): domain Eukaryota; kingdom Fungi; phylum Ascomycota; class Saccharomycetes; order Saccharomycetales; family Saccharomycetaceae; genus Eremothecium; species Eremothecium gossypii. The sequence goes on along the minus strand of NC_005787.5, from coordinate 257,067 downwards.
ATCAATGCTGCCGTTGATCACCAGCTTGAACACCAGAGCGAGCTGTCTCAAGTTGGCGCACAGGATAAAGAACTTCCCAAGAATATTTGTCGGTAGGAAGTCACCCACAACAACGACCTTTAAATCCCCGCGTTTGATCTCCTCAAAACAGTGGTTCTTGTCGCAGTGGCTAGTATAGATAGTAACACGATGCCCTTGATCCTGAAGGCCAATGGCCGCATCTACCACTAGACGTTCTGCTCCGCCGATGCCCAGATCAGGGTGAATCAAGGCAATATTCAAGGGGGTCATCATCGGCCCACGACGCTCTCTATTATTAAGTTGCAAGTAGTGCGCAAAGAGGACAACTGTATTTTTTCACCATGATTTTAGCGAGTTCGATATTGGCATATTGCGTATTGCACCTAGAACATACACCTCACCATGAAGGAGACACAGCACAGCACATTGACCTCATGCTTTCTCTATGGCCTATTCCAAGCGTTCTTTAACTTTTTATAAACTGTTATTCTACTTATGAGTAGAGCAAAATGCTGAAAACTTCAAAGGACGGCATTGTCATCCAATTTCAAGATAAAATAAGCTACTTCAAGGGTTTTAAAGGATATTTCATGCTAGTTTGCCCTCGCGGACGCTTGCTTCGTCCTTTCTGTTCTTCTTCTTGTAGAATCTGGTGTTACCTGGCGCAAAACCACCATTGCCGAATAGGGCCCATTCTGGAGTTTCCGCCATGTAGTCCATGTGGGTAAATGATGCTCCAGAGTTCAACAGCTTGAAGAACTCCTCAAAGTCAATGTGTGTATACCACTTATCACCCCTTTTGAATTTTGTGTGGGCGATAAGAACAGTATTCGAGTGAGCATGCTCCGCAGCGATGTCGTACGCCAATCCACGTTTCTGGAGCTCGGCTACAAACTCCTTGACGAAAGAGACACACTCCTCGTAGAATGGAATATTTTGCATTGTGAGTGGGTTTCCGTTCCCATCTGAGGATCCGCAGAATGTGGCTCCCTTAACCTCAATGAAACAAGGGATACCCTTTTGCACTAGATCTGCGTATGAGCTAACGTCTGCCATGTTAAAACCTTTGACAAGGGTGAGTCTGAATACAGTCCGTTGGTGGGCCTGGGAAGTGCGTAGCAATTCCAAGCAGCGCATGAGTCTTTCCCAGAAGTCCTTGTAAAGGGGTCTATCAACCCTCTTCAGCTCTGTCTTTGTAGGGGCGTCAATCGATACATATAACTGCGTCACCTTGCCCAAAGCTTCCAGTTGGTCGGGGTGCTGCGCGTTACAAACCAAAAAACTGGATATGTTCTTTTGGTGCAGAAGTTCAATGAACCTAGTGATGTATGGATACAAGATGGGCTCACCAACTAACGAAAGGGCACAGTGAGCAACCTGGAAAGCCTTTGCAAAGCGTTCAGCAATGACACCAGGCACACCACGCATCTGTTTGATTTTCGAGTAGTGCTCCTTTAAAGCATTCTCCAAAATAAATTCAGGCTCATCTAGTTCCCATCTCCAGTTTTTAGCAACAGGGTTCGTTCCATGTCTCCAGCAGAAAACACATTTAGATGAACATGCTAAAGAGGGGGTCAATTCCATACATCTGCTCGAAACTATATTGAACAACGAATGTTTGTAGCAGGAGCCTCTGCCTCTCAGGTCATTCTTGGTCCACCTGCATATCTTCACGCCGGAATGTGATCCCACAATCGAATAACCCTGCTTAGTCAAATTTTTATAAGTTGGACTGTCCTTTGCAACCATCTTCTTCAGGGCTCCTGTGCCATTCCCACCTGACCCATTGCCAATATCTTCAAGATCAACTAAAGCCTCAGCAGCAGCGTCGGAAGACTCATCTAGTTCATCTTCTACACTCTCATCATACTCATAAAGCATAGGCTCATCGTCTTGCAGCGTTTCAACAAAAAGCCGAGCCCATTCTTCCACCTTTGGATCACCTCCAAATTTGACACAGACCTCGCCAACTGGATAGATTCTGCGTCCACCCAGCTTTGCAATAGATAAATCTGCTTCTCTCGCCTGATAGCAAAACTTTTCCGGCCACATTTCAGAATCACCAATACCAAGAATGGAGTAACCAACTAATTTACGCAATGGATAATTGTCGATTCTAAAGTCATTAAAGTTCTCTTCGAGAGTCTCTAAAAACAAATCCAGTGGCGAGTCGCTGTCATACGAGGGCAATACCAAGACATATAGTGCATTTTCACAAGGCACATCGACAAAGTACTTATCCAGATCATCAATTTCGTCCAAGTTAAGCAAGATAGGTTCTAGTTCCAAAGGTTTCAGTTCCCGTAGTTCCGCAAGGACAAGCTCCGCGGATCTCTTGGCTGCCCCCTGTAAGGAGCTGTAGAAAATGTAGATCTGCGACGCTAGCAACTTCTCATTAGAAACAGTCAGTCCACTCTTGATAAATGCATCTTTCTGTTTTTTCTTCGCTGTCCCAGATATGACCTTTGGTGTTTTCTTAACGGGGGGGACTTTACTTTGAGGTGCCTTAAACGAGTTGGTAAAGTCTATTGCAATTGGAAATGCCTCTTCTTGGCTGCGAGCGGCAGCTGATGCTGCCACTGGAGCCTTGGATTTGGTCACCTTGGCTCCCGAACAAGAACATTTGTGTCCTGTAGGCTTTGCTGCAGCTTTAGTAGAACAGCAACCACCATTCTTTCCCCCACAGCAGCCCTTACCTTTGCCCGAAACTGGTACACCTAGGGCAGCCGCAAAACTGGCATTCTTCTTAGCTTCGATATTTGCGAGGAGATAAAGCGCCGTAACTACACATCCAATGCTGATACGGCCGCCAGTACCGATGTAACTAGCGAGTACAGCAGCTAGTATCGCCGAGCCTGGGATGCCGCTTAGGAAAGGCTCCTCTGCGTCTAAATTGGCTCCACACATGTCCTGGAAAGCAATCCGCAGCTTAGTATCCCTTTTAAAACCGCAATAACCTGAGCTATGACGCCGCGTTGCTTTGTTTTAAGTTGTTGCGATGCGATGGGCACACCGCGAAGAGGCTGGAAAATATTCAGGTCAAACAAATGAAGGCACGTGATTAGCCGTATGGCGACTCACACCAGCGCAAGGCGATCGGCAGCGAGATGGAGGCACGTATTATCGCCTGCAGCTCAATCAACCAAGCATAAAATGAGTGTGTGCCGCGCCAAGCAGTGCTTGCTTGTGCTACTGGTTGCTAATTCACTTCTTCGCGCGCTAGTGCACATCAACGTCGTTCTGTAGTTACTATCAACTAACTATTCTACAATTATGATGCTCTCACCGGTAGATGCTCTAACGTAAGAGTGCCGCATAAAGAACGATGCAGCGTCAAGTACTTCATCCAGTGATACTTGTTTGCTACCTTTTGGGAACCAGGCTCTGTATTTGCTCTCAAACATCGTCTGCAAGTCTTCCGAAAGGTCTGCGGGGCCCCGTGCATACGTAACATACGCGGCAAATAGCGACTGAAACCTCTTTGGCGTTTCGACAGATGACTTTCCCCGTAGAATTATCCACAAGAGCAAGATGTCGTCGTAATTTTCAAACTCAACGTCACTGCTGAATAGCGCAGGAAGAAGTTCGTCCACAAAACCAGGGTCGTGTTTCGTAACGTTCTTGAACGCCACGGTCTTCTCCTTGATGGCGGCCAATGTTTCTTTTTCCCACCGTTTCAGGGTTTTGACCGCTGCACGCAGGAGCTCTTGCTGTTGCTTGCGGTATATGCGAACAGTTGCCATTGCCTGCGGGTATGACTTAGCCGCTGTTTCTTGCTCATCGGCCGCCATCTCACCTTCCTGGATTACATGCAGGCGCCCTCTTAGCAACTCTATCAAGTTCTGCATGGCCTGCAGACGACAGCGAAGCGCTTTGTGGCACTCCTCGGCGGCTGCCTCTTGGAACGCAAACAGGTCCAAAAGTTGCTCGAGTGCAACGTTGCTACGCCCTAGCAGAAACAAAACGCCCTTTGAGTAAGCAGACGCATCGTGCACTGAAGAGGTGGCCGGGTGTCTTTCAAACGCATATGTTGTGTAGTCGTCCAGCGTGGGCAACTTAAGGCCTGCGTCAAGCATCGCCTGTACTGTCGCAGCAGGGGGGCACACTCGCAGGGCAACATGGTCAAACAGGTTGTCCTCTATGGCAAATCCGTACCCCAGCATAAGCTCCTCGTTACTCTTGCCTCCGTAGTTGTTGCATACTTCTTGGCCCTGGCGGAGGGGCTGCAGCTGCCGGATCGTAAATCCATCTTTCCCCGACCATTCGACGCGCGCGTCGGTACTGTGGTTGAGCAGATCTAGGACCGGAAGTAGCACCACTGCCGACTCATCGCAGTCCGATCTTAACACGCGTTCTGGAAACGCACGCGACGTCAACATAAGATGGCCCCAGAGGAACGCCTGGAAAGACAGCCAGCTCGTTGCCGGCCCACCAGCCACCCTCGCGTGGAACGCCGGCCACTCAGCCACCCCGGCAGCTAGCAATTCTGCCGCCGCCGCCGCCTGCGCCTGCACTGCCGTGTCCAGCTCAGCACCCAGCGCAGCGAGCATGTCGCGCCACTGCTGCACAACTTCCAGGAGCTTCTGGCCCACGGACTTGCCCAGATTCGTACCCTGCAGCAGCGCCCACATCTCCACTGGCCACTCCAATGGCGAGCCGACGCGAGCAGGGAGGCAGGCCACATAGGGCTCAAACTTGGCTGCCACGTCGCACCCTCGCACGTTCACAGGCCCGCCACCGAAGCGCATCTTCGCCAGCAGCAACTTGAGCCACATATTGCCATCCCTGGTCTTATTGAAGTGCTCTAGCGCAAGCCCGCTGGTCAAAATTAGCTCATGGGGGAGCTCAAACGCGGCCCCGCTTGCAACCTCATCGCTGGCAAACGCCGCAATGCCCTTTCCTGGCGCTTCGCAGAACTTCACATGCTCTGGAAGTCTAATGCCATGCTCCAGCCCCCACGCTAGCAGTTTCTCAAGCCTGGAAACGTCCATATCTCCCTCAGGTCTCCTGATCTCTATCTCTTCAGCGTCGATGAGCTAGCGAATATTCCACAAGGCAGAACGAAAAACGCTGCCAGTACGGGAACATCGTGGTGTCCAGGGGTACGTCTTCCATACGCCGAGTCATATATATGCTAAGTAAATCAAGCTGAATGATAACGTCGTCTTCTCAGCTTGATATACCAGTTGTCACAGACTTTGTACGCTGTCGTCTGCACTGTCCATAGTGCTGTCTGGTCAGGTTATAAACGCTGCCACGAGAACAAAAGCTTCCGCAAGCATGTTCGAAAAGCTACAAAACAACAGCGCTACGCATCGGGTGGGTGCTGGACAAAGTGCACTTGACACCGAGGACTGAAGTAGGCAGAATGGACGCTGATGCGATTCTCAAGAAGGACCAAAGGCGCAGCTCGTTGAAACAGCGAAATCTACTGTTGAGCATGAGGCTAAACCAGACCACAGCAACGAACGGGGCGCCACCGCAGGCGCGGGTGCAGCCGGGGAAGGGCTACCGGAATCCCGGGAAGGTGCTCTCGCCCATCCGCAATCAGGAAATGTCGCCGGGCAAGCGGCCGACGCTAGAAATCTCGGAGCTCAAGAACGTGTCGCCTATCAACCAGGCACACAAGACGGGCAAGGCGCGGGCCGGCGGGGTGCCGCTTTCGAAGCTGCAGAACTTGAAGCTCGCGGACTTCGAGATCGGCAAGGTTCTCGGCAAGGGGAAGTTCGGACGGGTGTACTGCGTGCGACACATCGAGAGCGGGTTTGTGTGCGCGCTCAAGGCGATGGAGAAGAAAGACATCATTCAATACAACATCGAAAAGCAGTTCCGACGGGAGGTGGAGATCCAGTCCTCGCTCCGACACCCTAACTTGACGCAATTGTACGGGTACTTCCACGACGAGAAGCGCGTGTACTTGCTCATGGAGTACTTGGTCAACGGGGAGTTGTACAAGCACTTGAAGGGCCGCAGCCACTTCAACGACGTGGTAGCGTCGTACTATGTGTACCAGATGGCGGATGCGCTTGACTACATGCACGAGCGCAACATCTTGCACAGGGATATCAAGCCAGAGAACATCATCATCGGGTTCAACAACACAATCAAGCTCACGGACTTCGGCTGGAGTGTGATTACGCCTAAGGGCTCCAAGCGGAAGACGTTATGCGGAACGGTGGACTACTTGTCGCCGGAGTTGATCCGGTCGCGCGAGTATAACGAGAAGGTCGACGTGTGGGCCTTGGGGGTGCTCACGTATGAGCTACTTGTGGGGTCCCCGCCGTTCGAGGAAGAGTCGAAGGAATTGACATATAAGCGAATACTCAAGCGCAACTTGATTTTTCCAGACCACGTCGACACTGAGGCGCGACATCTAATCAGCAGACTACTTGAGTATGACCCCGGGGACCGGATCCCGCTGAAGGAGGTCAAGAAGCATCCGTGGATCGAAAAGAACAAGCCGTTCTGGTAGAACAGGTCAGACCTGTAGTACTTATTCTATGTTGCAGGTGTTGTCTATTTACATGCTAAGTTATTGAATTGGCCTATTCTTCTTTACTACAGGATTGAGACCCTTCGCTTGTGCAGAGCCTTTTTTACCAACGAAGATGTAGACGTGACCTCTCTCGTTCATTCGACTGGTCCGCCCAACCCTATGAACCAGATCTATCGACTTGGCAGGGACATCATAGAGGATGACGTGTTTCACGCCTTTAAAATTTATGCCTCTAGACAGTACATCAGTTGTGACAAGGACTTTCAATGGGCTGCTCACAGATCGCTGCCCATTGTCTTTGGAGTCTGCGACCTTGATATTCGAGTTGGGCAGACGCCGCTCTTGGGGCTTTTTTAGCTCGGACGGCCGCACCTGGTCCTGGATGCGCGGCGGCGAGCGCATGAAGGGGGCGATCGTCGCGAGCCTGTCGTCCAGAGAATGTTCGCCGGTCAAGCCATGGACATCATGCCCGAACTTGTCGCGTAGTGTGTCAACGATGCTATTGACGGAGTCGGCTTCGTTCACAAACACAACACATCGCTTTTCGTAACCCTCACTAGTCCCGTCTTTCATTATTGCATACAACGCCTGCGCAAGCGCTTTCATCTTGGAACCATTATAGGGCCTCAGAGCTACGTTTATAATTTTAATGTTGGAGTGTTTATTGATCCGGTGGAGCTTCTCAGAAGCCACAACCTGCAGATTTGGAAACAGCTTATTCATCGCTTTCTCGAACTCCATGGGCACAGAAGCGCTACAGAACACCAGGTGGTTAGCGTCTCGCAGGCTCTTGATACAGCTATAGGTCTCCTGCACCCAAGACTGATCCATAAGTGTGTCTGCCTCATCCACTACCGCGAACCTCACCTGCGACAGAATCCGGTCTGGCCTATGCAGCATACGTATCTTGAACAGCCCCCGCAGCTTGCCCGGGGTAGTCACCATGATGTCGACCCTGCCTTTGAACGCCTCCACGATGTCCTTGTAGGGAGTGTCTCTGTCCAGTTTGAATGTCTTGAGCTGAAGTGGCTCCTGGAGCTTCTCGAGCGTCATGTATACCTGCTCGACCAGCTCGTGGGTCGGAACGAGGATCAGCGAGCGCAGGGCTCCCAGCCTCGCGCGCCCCTCTTCGGTGCCCGCAGCCTGCTCCTCCTGCTTGAGGTAGTCCACCAACGGCATCAGGTACGACATCGTCTTGCCCGACCCGGTCTCAGCCGCAACCATGTGCACCTGTAGCTGCGGCTCCATCAGCGTCTTCGCCATCTTCTTGATCACGGCCGTCTGGATCGGCGTGGGCTGCACCTGCCCCAAGAAAGCGGCCACCCGTTTGTCGTCCAGCCCACAGTCCTCGTCATCCAGGCTCTTGTTCAATACGCTCTCACTGGCAATCACCTTCATCATCACCTCGCGCACTTCGGGAAGCAGTTTTAGCTGCTCAAACTTGGTGATCTTGTCCGAAAGGTTGCCTATGCGCGTGCGCCGAGTGAATTCCGGCCCAGTCAGCTGTTTGTGCCTACCGAACACAAACGGAAGGCTGGGGGCCTGGCGCGCCTTCTTGCTATGGCCGCCTTTCCTCACTGCAGGCGCTGATTTCGTCCCATATCTGCGCATCTGCTCGCAAGAGAGCCATCTTCCTTTCAGTGCACTCTTTACCGGCCCTCGCAGCCACAAACTGGCCGAAGCTATGCCAACCGAAGACATTGGTACTAATGTGAAGCACAGCTAGGACCTTACTTTCATTCTGAGACGTTCATCAACATGCTCATCGCCAGAGGTACCTCGAGAGTTTTTTCAAGTTGGCACTAGTTACGATATAAAACTTTTCACGTTGAGCTCTGCTTAACTTAACAAGTGTGCAGAAACTTAGGAGCTATTCAAACGTACCAGGGACGATCCTCTCTGCGGGTGACAATCGGTAGCCATTGCTTATTAATTGGATTAAAAATGGCTGGTAAGGACCTCAAGTCGCTGATCGAGCGACTAAACCTTAGCAGCAGCAAGGACGAGCATTCGCAGGTCGCAGCAGCGTACCTTGAGCTCGTTGCTAACGGGTGCGATGACGTCTGTGGAGCACTAGAAAAATGCGTGACAGCGCTGATCAAGCAGGATAGGTACGAGCAGGCCATGGAGGTGTTCGCGGAGTATGCAGACGTGTGCAAGGAGGGGCGGTTTGCGCTGCTGAAGCTGTACACCTTCTACAAGCTCGGGCAGTCAGCGGCGTTCGAGACAGAGTGGGCCCAGGTTGCGGAAAAGGTGGAGGCTAGCCTGGCGCAGGATACAGTGACGGCGGAGCTCCGGCCGCTGTTGCACGTGCGGGCGCAGTTTGACTACAAGATGGGGCGCTACTCGGATATGTTCAGAACGTACAAGTACCTGGCCGCGCACAACGAGGAAGAAGCCGACGATGGCATGGAACTGGCGTGCAACGAGCGCGTGCCGCTAGCTTTCCTGCCTGCAGAGGCTGTCGCGGAGGTGAGCGGCAAGCTGGTCGAGGATTCCTACGATATGCTGTTGAATGAGTCGATGGTGTGTTCTTCGAAGGGCCAATTGGAGCAGGCGGAGTCGCTTCTGAAGCGAGCTCTGGAGTTGGCACGCGCCGAAGAAGTTGAAGATGACGTGCACACCATTCAGCTGCAGCTAGCTTACGTCACGCAACTTCTGGGCCGCAAGAAAGAGAGCAGGAAGCTGCTAACCGACCTACAGAAGCAGGTTTCTGCTGTTTCACCATTGGTGAGTATAATCAAGACGAACCTGAAGTCCCTCGATGATTTGTCCAGATACAGCGAAAACAGCAACCTCCCATTGGTGCTGCGGGAGCTCGACGCAGAGCGGCTGGCTTCCAGCTCGTCGAAAACGTATTCTCACGACCAGTGGTTGCGTCTGCAGGCGAACTTGCTATTCATGAGACTTTTCAGCAACACCATCATCCGTTCCAAAAGCACCATTCTCTCCAGAACTTTGGCACAGTATTCCAAGTTGGTGGATAATGTTTGTCTGGAATCCTACACTGTGCAGGCTAAGACGCTATTTGACCATGTTTTGAGTCTAATTGCGAAGAAGGATGAGAATGCCGTCGGGGTACTCGTTCTTGCCGTGCAGTTGCAACTAAAAGCCAAAAATATCGGTCGGGCTATCCTCTTGTGCGAAAAGTACTGGGAAAATATGGCTGCTGAATCACACAAGGAGCTTGTTTCCTCTCTGCTTGTACACTTATACAAGCAGACTCGCAGGAAGCGCAGCCTGCTGCGCCATCTGGCAGAAATCACTGAGTCTTTCGACCCTGTGAACGTCCGCCAGTCCTATGACTACTGGAAGTTCATTGGGTTCCAACTACTCGAAAACCAGCTAGGCAGTGCCAGAGATGTATTTGCTGCTCTGGCAGAGGTGCGTCCTGCTGATTCCCTGGTGGCCAAGGTATTAAACCCAGCCGATCAGCATGAACTGTCGGAAGACATGATTACGGACTTAGTGCGCGATATTGATGTGGAAGCTCTAATTGCCAACGGCGTTGATCCACTAGAGGCATCATGCAGAATCCCCAAGGCCAGCGCCGGGAAGGTATCCAAGAAGCGGCGGACCGGGAAGCCGAAGCTGCCCAAGGCATTTGACCCCGAGAAGCAGCCCGATCCTGAGAGGTGGCTACCACTGCGCGACCGCTCCTCCTATAGACCAAAGAAGCGGCACGGTAAGCAGACGCAGGGCGGGGTTGTGGACAAAAGGGCCGAAAGTAACCTTGATATCACCAAGCAAAAGAAAAAGCCCAAGCAGAAGAAGGCAGGCCACAGGTGACCGTGCACATAGTACTTTAAAGCCCTTCCCGCATATCTAAGTTTACTATACATGCTGTGGATAGCATCTCTATCCTATGTTATATACATAAGTACAGAATCCGACACTCACGTAAACAACGTATCCTCGTCTCTCAAGTATTCACCGATGTCCGCCTGTCTGAATGCAACAATGCCCATGGGCTGCAGGTCGCGAGCCTCTGACGTGCTCTTGGCACTGACCCCGAACCCCAATGGAACGTCATGCATCGAAAACACGATCACACCCGAGTGCTCCGGTATGTCGTCCGACATCTTGCCAACGTGCGCCTTCAGGACATGGTTGCCGTACAGGAATGGCATCTCGCCATTGGGCTTGATCCATACCTTGTACTTCGCATGCTGCGCCAACACCGTTAGCGCCGTAATGTGCAGTCTGAACTTCCCCGTTTTTGTAAACTTCCCAAGACAGATGCCCAGCGACATCAGATTCGGCCTCGCAACACATGTGGCCAGCTTCGCAATGTGCTCTGGCATGTAGTAAACCCTATCTTTCTGCAGCCTGAACACATGTGGCTGCTCCTTATTGTCGACCAGGTAGGAAATATTCCGTCCGATGTACCCCGCCAACTTTTCGAACACCACCTTCGTCTCTTCCTCTGTTAGCTGTCTCATGTCCGCTCCTTCAATGGAATACCTGCTTGCTAGGCGTGAGAGAGTGCTCTTTAGATCGGTTTAGATGATACCGCTCTCGCAGTAACGAGCTCATCGCACGCTATTTTAGTTGAAAAATTTTCGGGATGGACGAAAAAGAAAAGCTCCAGCTCGAGCACTGTTTGGCGATGAGCTTCCGACCAAGCTGTAGAGAAGCAGACACAAGGCCTTCCGGTAGCAATTGTAGGACCAGTTGACCAGCAGGGCAAGATGATACACAGCAGGTATCTATGAACACATCTTAGCCTTCAGCAGCCGCTCATCTTCATACGGGCTTCTCCATTGTGTACCCCATAGTCTCAATTTTTCACATGAAAAATTTGACTACCGCGATGGCGAAGTGTCACCACAACAAGGTATAATCCCGTCGAGATAGCTTGAATCTTTGCTGGAGAAGCCCACTTACCGATTCAAATGCCTAGTGACGCCAGTACCGGATATGTCGATGATCAACCTGGTGACGAAGCTTATAAGAGGGGCGCTTTGTACAAGCAAACTAAAGCCCGGCGTGCCGACTACGACAGTGACAAGGAAGCCAAGAGACCGTGTACCGAGGATTCTGACGTGGCTCTAGCAGGGACTTCCGAGGAGAAGGAGGCAAGATTGCCGAAGCGGAAGGTAGCCGTGATGGTGGGGTACTGTGGGACCGGCTACCACGGGATGCAGTACAACCCTCCCAACAGGACCATTGAGGCGGAGCTGTTCGAGGCGTTTGTCAAGGCAGGCGCGATCTCGAGGGCCAACTCGACGGACCTGAAGAAGAATGGCTTCATGCGCGCCGCGCGGACGGATAAGGGCGTGCACGCGGGCGGAAACGTGATCTCCCTGAAGCTGATCATCGAAGATCCGGCCATCAAGGACAAGATCAACGAGCACCTGCCCCCGGGAATCCGTGTTTGGGGCATTAGCCGTGTCAACAAGGCGTTCGACTGCCGCAAGCTGTGCGGGTCGAGGTGGTACGAGTACCTGCTGCCAACTTACTCGTTCATAGGCCCCAAGCCAAACACGTACCTGGCTCGCACGATCGAGCAATGCGGCGAGGCCGCCTCTGAAAAGCCTGACAGAGACCAGGAATCGCTGGACTTCTGGGAGGCGTTCCGCAAGGCGGTCGACGAGAAATTCACTCAAGAGGAGCAGGACGCGATTGTCAACTACGTCGCGCCAAGCAAGGAGGACTTCGACGAAAACAGCGGCCTGTACCAGAAGGTGAAGCAATACAAACAGATGGAGAACGCACACCGCAGATCTTATCGTGTGTCCTCCGCGAAGCTTGCTCGCTTCCGCGAAGCGATGAAGCAGTACCTGGGTCCGCACAACTTCCACAACTACACGCTTGGAAAAGACTTCAAGGACCCCAGCACCGTGCGCTTCATGAAGGACATCACTGTGTCAGACCCCTTCGTGATCGGCGAGATGAAGACTGAGTGGGTCTCCATCAAGATCCACGGCCAGTCCTTCATGCTGCACCAGATTCGGAAGATGATCTCCATGGCCACCCTGGTGGCCCGCTGCAATTGCTCCCCGGAGCGCATTGCCCAGTCCTACGGGCCCCAGAAGATCAACATCCCCAAGGCGCCGGCCCTGGGCCTCCTGCTGGAGAGCCCGGTCTACGAGGGCTACAACAAACGCCTGCTGGAGTTTGGCTATGAGCCCATCGACTTCCGCAACTATCAGAAAGAGATGGACACGTTCAAGATGGTCCACATCTACGACAAGATTTACAAGGAGGAGGTCGATGAGAACGTCTTCAACGCTTTTTTCAATTACATCGATGCATTCAACCAGGTCACGGGCGCCCAGGGGGAGCCCACCAAGTCTCACGACCCTGCCAAGATCCAGCTAAGCATAATTGACTTTCTGCTGCCCTGCAGCTCATCGCCTCAAGAAAACGCCTCACCGGAGGCGCAGAAGGCCCCCGAAACCCCGGCTGGAGACAATACGATCTCGGCAGAGCAGCCAAAAACTGCTACCGAGGTCCCCACCACTCAATCGGATGCATAGTTTGCTAGCTTGTATATAACCTCTCTCTAATTAGCCAACATAGCTTGGTCCTTTACTATTGCTACGTTGAGGATGATATGAAAAATTTTCAGACAGAATAATCTCAATGCCGCTATTAGATCGCATCCAACTGGTGTGATATCAGCATCGCCGGCAAGTCGTGTGTGACATCGCTCTCGGTCGATTGAATAGTGTGCGAGATGTTGAGATTACAAGCGAGGGCTTTTTCTTCCAGCTGCAGTGTGCTGGCTACTGCAAGGAAGCAAGCGCAGAAGAAGGGTTACAACAAGAAAGATACCGCCGCAGCGAAGCCTGTTGTGAAGAAGGTCGTGAGCGGGTCGCTTTACAAGCCCTGGAAGTTTGCGGTTGGGACGTCTAAGCTCAATGCCAATGCGCCTGCGTTGGAGCTGCCAGTGTTCAATCCGGCGGAGCCGAAGAACGAGGTGGCAGTTTTCAGCGGCGAGCAGCAGCAGTTCCTGCACCGCATAGGAGCTTTCAGGTTGGGGCAGTTTCACGAGCTTTTCTCGCGGCCCGTCTGCTACACACGCGAGGCAACGGGGCAGCTGCTTGAGCGGCTCTCTGGCACGGAGCATCAGCGGGTCATTTTGACCGGCCAGCCGGGCGTGGGCAAGTCCACGCTGCTGGCGCAAGCACAGGTTGCGGCATTTGAAAAGGGCAGCGTGATCATAAACATCTCCCACCCGGAGCTGTTTTTGAACGGTCGTAACGATTTTCGGCATGACACCACGGGCGAGCAAGAGCAGTACACACAGCCGATGTACTTGAAGAAGCTGCTCACGAAGATACTGAAGTCCAATAAGAAATCGGTACTGTCGTCCGTCGCGTTGACCCAGGAGTACAAATTCCCTGTGGCGGACACGAGAGAATCCGCTTCGAAGAGAGTGACGCGCCTGGTTCCCGGGAAGAACACACTATATGACCTTCTCTCCATGAAGACAACCCCGGCGGCCAGAGGCATGCTTTTCCAGGCAGTTATTGACGAGCTTGTGGCACAATCAGCGGTTCCTGTGTATTTGACGGTCGATAACTTCTCGCGCATTTTAAGTGAGCCATTAAGTGCGTACAAAGACACATCCTGCAGGAGCATCCATGTGCTAAAGCTGCAGCTTGGCAGGATTATCATGAACTTTGTGTCGGGTGCCACGAAGCTCAACCATAAAGATAGCCGTGTGGTTCTGGCTACCTCTGGGGTTGACAGAGAGACGAAAACGTTGCCCACCGGCCTAGGACAGACCCCGCACGACCCATATGCTGCCAAATACAACTACGACGCAGTTTTGGCCGAGATGATGCTAAAGGGTGGTGTAAAGGAGTTCCGTGTTGAGCCTCTATCTAAGCCCGAGGTCGCAGAGCTAGTAGACTTCTATGCAAAGGCAGGCATCCTCTCGGAGAAGGACCAAGAAAATAGGCGCGAGGGAAGACTCGTCGACGAAAAGTACTTGCTGAGTGGCAACGGTAACCTACGCGAGCTGCTGAAAAGTCTGACTTTATACCCATTTTAATTGTAACTATGAAGGCCATCTGTATATAGCGAGTCCGAAGGGGTAAATAATGAAGTACGTAATCTCATGCATCTACTACAGACCTGGACTATTCAATTCTGGCCCTCTTGAGGCTGTCCTCATCGTCATCATCAGCCTCGTCAGACCAATCTTCGTCGTCGATGTACCGCGATTGTGTCGCCTCGCGCGGAGCTTTCGTCTCGGCGACAGGCGGCAGCATCGGCCCGGAAATAGATGAATGTGTTCTCTTTTTCGATTTGCGTTCTTCCCACCTAGCCTTTATACGCGGAATCATATGCTCTAGATCCTCTAGCTTCACGGAGTCGCTGATGCTTTCTAGCACCTTCTGCACGACGGAGACATGGTTACCGTTCAGCTTGTCGTCGCGGAAACGCAGGAATTTCCACTCGCCCGTCTCCTGGTCCTTCGCACACTCAACAATGCGTCCGTTGAGCGGCTGCTCCAATGCCTTCATCTTGGCCCACTGCTCGTCACTGATCTGCAACTCGGCGAAAACCTTGTATGTTCTATGCAGTATTTCTAGCTCCTTCTTCGAGAACGGCTGCTCAAAATCATGGAGACGTGTGTTGACGTCCGGCCCACCCTGCCAAATGTATAGGTGGAATGACGGCTTCACGTCGAAGTTATAGTAAAAACGGTTGCGGTCTTTCTTCGGCAACGTGTCGTCCTCGACCACGGGGATCTCAAGGATCATCTTGAAGTCGACGGTGTTCTCCTGCTCCGGCTTCCATTTCAGCAACGTTGAGTCCTTCCCGCCGACCGTGTATGGCGTGTCCACCGCGGTAAAGATTAGCCCGTCTGACACGTGCGGCAGCTTGTCCAGCGATCCGGCGACGCGGTCCAAGTCAAAGCTGAAGTTCATGTGCTTCATCGACAGCTTGAATGGGAACGTCGCGCAGCGGTCGGGATAGTATGCGCGCAGGTCGTAGTACGGCTTGTAGAACTCCTTGCCCAGGTGCGCCAGCCGCGAGCTCGTGGGCGACTGCACCAGCGCCCGCCCATTGATCGCCAGACAGTCGAACATCAGGTACCGCAGCTCCCGCAGCCGCGTGGCCGGGTTCGTCTGCACCACCAGCTCCCCGTCCACCAGCGTCCCGTCCTGCAGCGTCTCCAGCAGCTCCTTGCGGTTGGCCCGCGGCAGCCGCGGAAACCGGAATCCGTTCAGCAGGTAGTAGTTGTTCTCGCGATCGATTAGGAAACAGCCCTGTTCCTTTGTAACTGGGTTCATGATTATCAACATCAACGCCCGGAGCCCATCCGTTTTCTCACACACATAGTAGTCCTGTGCCAGCAGCTTCTCCTCGATATCTACGTGCTGGAATGAGACTGGCTGCGATCCCGGGAATGTCTTCGCGGGCTTGGGAGAGTTCAGCAGTTTGCATATGATCATCTTCAGGTCCGTCGTGACGTTCGCAGGCTGTCGAATCCCCGGTACTTCCGGCGCATCTCTGGAATCCATTGGTCTATAATCCGTCCAAGCACGTACAGGATCCACGTAGACCCTAACACTGGCCTCACAAGCGCTTTTAGCTATCGAGAAGAGCAGCCATAACTTAGTATTAAAAAATTAGCTTGGTGGAAAATTTTGACACAACATGCCAGCAGTTACTGCAGGCTGTAGAGCACCATAGCCTCTACCAAGGTGTTGAGAGCCTGGAAGGTAGTACTGAAGTACTGTATCATACACCAGAATGCCCGAGGCTCCTGGGAGCGGTGGCCGGAGGCGGAACGCAGCCAAGAAGATCAATTACAATGAAAAGATGGCAGATGCAGAGCTGGCGCGGCGCATCAAACAGCTGGAGAAGGGGCGCGGCCGCGGGGGAGCACGTGCGGGAGGGCGGGGAAGGGCCAGCAATTTCAAGTATCAATGGTACCTGCAGGATCGAAGTGTGGGGTGGAATTTTATACCGTCGTTGCCCCCGACGTGCCGGAAACACAGCCGGTTTTCGAACATCCTGGAGCTGGAAGAGGCGCTGGTGGATGTGCGCCGGCAGGTGGTGGTCCACGGGGGCAGCACACTGCTGCGGAGGGACGAGCACATCTACATGGTGTCGGAGCCGCCGGGCGAGCCGTACTATATCGGGCGGGTGATGGAGTTTGTGGGCAAGACGGAGTTCCGCAAGCTGATCGAGGACGCGGTGTCGGAGGGGGTGGCGCATGTGTTTCCGGCACGGTACTTCCAGGCGCGGATGAACTGGTACTACCGTGCGCGGGACATACAGGACAACCCGCAGAATGCGGACCCGCGGCTGCTGTACGCGTCCCTGCACAGTGACCTGTGTCCGCTGCATTCGTACCGCGGCAAGTGCACGGTTGTGCACCGCTCCGATGCAGAGGAGGGGTATGCGACGCGGCCCAATTACTTTGTGTTTGACCAGCTGTTCGACCGGTACACCTTGAGCTACTACGACGTGTGGCGCACCGAAAAGCTGCTTGCGCTGGGCCCCGGCTCAAAGTATCTTGAGGCGCTGAGCGAAAGATATCCTCACGTTTATGTTGAGGAAAAGTACCCGCTAGAGCACGTTGTGCGACGGTATATAGTTGGGGAAAACGTGCCCGACAAGGTGGACGGGCAGTTGTGGGATCAGCGATGCGGGCAGTGTCGCGAGTGGTGCGAACAGGCGCAGTCGCTGCGATGTGACTCCTGTAAGGTGCCGCTCCATCTTTTCTGTTTTGATCCCCCACTTGACCGTAAGCCAGCGAAAGGTGTGTCCTGGATATGCTCAGACTGCGTGCGGACGCAAAATAACGAGACCAACTCCGACCAGATGTCTGCAGCAGAGGAAAGCGAGTTTGAAAAGCTCAGTAGCGTAGCGCTTCGGGAACTTGGGAAGGGGATCAACCTCGAGAATTGGTGGTTCCAGTACTTTGGTTCACGACTGGTCTGTCACCTGCAGGACTGCTTATCCACAGCTCTTGTTCTGCCGTACCCGATTAAGTGTTCTAGGGTCGGTAACAAGGTGCAGTGGTCCTCTTGTAACGAGCCGGAATGGCTGCCCCGGCCTTATACTGGCGAAGAATGCGAGCGGGGTGAGGACAGCAGTTTAGAACTGTTATGGTCTCTGGACACCGCTAAGATCACACCCGAAACACTGGACGCATATTTGGAGCGATGTTCCAGTACATTGCCCGAACCGCTCGGAATCACGCCTCAAGCTACGAACTTTTTGGATATGGTCTTGAAAGCGCTTGTGGACTGTCGGTTTGATTTGGAGGCTGCATTTACTTGGTGTCGCAATAATATGACCCGCAAGACCTTGAAGGAACCTACTTTAACAGAAGAGGAAGTGGAGAAGTTCGAAAATGCTGTAGCCGAGCATGGGAGCGAACTTCATCCAGTATGCAAATATGTCGGTAGCCAACCCATGTCAATGATTGTTCGATTCTACTATTATTGGAAGAAGACTCCGAATGGCCGTCGCATCTGGGGGAACTTTAAAGGCAGAAGTAAAAGGGGTAGGCAGAAGTACGATGATGGGCTACCAGAGAATACACCATCGGACAGCACCAGGAAACGGAAAAGAATAGCCACCGAAAAAGTGGAGGAGGTCTCGAAACAGTGGCGACATGTTGACGAATCCTGTTTTGATTCAGAGCAGATTAGTAAAGTTAAGGCCTGCTTCCAGTGCATGTTTTGCAACGTAGACTATTCGCCCCTGTGGTATAGAGTGACTGGTGGCTGTGACGATGAAAAGGTACAATCTAGGATGAAAACAGGAGTGAATGAAAAGACCAATACATCGGAAAAGGCCCCCTCTCAGCAAATAACAAAGGATGATAATAAATTAACAGCGTTATGTATTCGCTGTGCTCGGATGTGGAGAAGATACGCAGTTAAATGGCATGCGCCACTCGACGTTTTGAAGCGCCTGAATGGGCCGAGCATGAATAATGTCCAGAGTAATCTTCAGCAATTTCTTGATGACCCTAATGAATCGGTAGTGAAAACTTCCCCAGCACAGGCACAAACCAAAATGGTAGAGTGGGAGCTGGTACAAGATATGGAACTAATAATAAAGCAAAGGCTAGAAATAATATCAAATCCCGAAAGATTGATAAAGATGAAACGCAATTGCCTAAGCGCGCACGCACAATTAAACAAGTTGGTGAAGAAATTAATACCGGAATCTTTGATGTCAGAATCAGATATGAAGAAAGAGTTGGAAGTTTATATTGCGCATTATGCTGCGGAATTGAAAAAGAAGGAGCAGAAAATGCAACAGAAGAATAAGCACCTACTATCTGTAAAGGAGCATAACTTAGAGGCCATTGGAAGTAAAATGAAAACGGAATTGAACTCAACCACTTCTGTGGAACAGCTGGGGGCAGTTCAGAAGCCAAAAAGGCAAAAAACTCAGAAAACACTTCAAAATACGGCCGTTCTGCTCGATATACCTGGTATCTCGGAGCCAGAATTCACAGAAAAAATCACGCTCGACAACAACTTTGAACATATAAAAATACCGGAAGCTATTCATAATAAGCTCTTTGGTAGTATGTTTAATGATAATGCTGACCATACTGAGGACCTGGCGCTCATCAATGGCCAGAACAACCATCAGAGACAGCTATCCCTGAGACAATCTCCATTCAACAGCAATGACATTCCTATTGTAAGACACATGCAGTATGAGGGGATCCTCAGAGAGTACAATTCACACAATGCATCTTATGCTGTATGGCGCAAAAACCACAGTGGTGCATTTACCAATGTAGAGAAGAGTGGTCCAAATAAGTCAAAAAGTTGTACGCCGCCCTCTTCGGCTGGGCGTTCCAGGGCACATACGCTAGTGTCAGTTGATAACCTAATGGCAACAAATGCTGTAGAGCCGAGGGACTTTTGTTGCATATGCTTCGGAAAATTTAAAACCGATGAGTATGAACTTTTGTGTTCGAACTGCGGTCTCAATGTGCATACATATTGCTATGGTGTCAATAAACCGAGGACATCGGTTTCTCCAGGAGCTCTTTGGTTGTGCGATCCATGTTCAAATGACCGGAACGTTCTCGTTTCCACAAATTACCAATGCACTTTGTGTATGGCACGCGAAATTGACCACGATTCTAGCAGGAAAAGACTCAAGAAAGCAGTCCCCGATGCACTCAAACCCGATGTAAATGGCAACTGGTGCCATGTAATCTGCGCCCTTTTCAATGAACAGATAAAGTTTGGCTCCGCGACCAATTATCAGCCAGTGTACAATATTGGCCCAACATTGCTAAAGAACAATGGCGTAAAGTGTGGAATATGCACTATGCTAGGTGGGGGACTGGTTAGATGCGATAAGTGTCCCTTTAAGTTTCATGTTACATGTGCCCAAGACTCTAAAAACTTTACATTATGCTTCAAGAAGTATATGGTGGCGATTGCAAATAGTCCTACGCATGTGGTCGATGGGGACGAAATATATACGGTAAAACCGAAGATATTGTGTCCTCAACACCATTCTGACTCGAACACCGGCGCATATTTGCCTTTGAACCACACCATCTCGTCTGGTGCACCTCTTTTACAATTCTACATGGAAAACTATAAGGCATGCACATTTGTTAACAGCTACACTACAATTGGCCTAAGAGCAATGGAACGTGAGGCATGTTCTCTTCTTCTTGCGCAATATGACAACTTGGAATCACCTCCACATAACGGCATTTCTAAAGAGGCAACCAACAAGTGCGTCAAGTGTGCTGCTACTCTTGCATTGTGCTGGTTTGAAAACCTGTGCCATAGCTGCTCGATTGTTGTCGCCGCCGAAAGCGACGTGATTGAGGTAGACGACACCCCGGTGTTACCGGATCAAGGAACGATAGATGAAGCTCTCGCTGAAGAGCTCCTGCATGGTATTGACAGCACAAAGCTCTCCATTGAGCTGAATATCCTCCACTCTGCAAAGGGGAAACGGAAAGGGGGCAGGTACGGAAAGCGTAACCTGCCGAAACCCTCCATAGACGCCTCGAATGTAGTGGTGCAGCCGATGGGGACCAACCTGCCGCCACAAACAGGTGTTGCAATTACCACAACGGACACTGAGCCGCCAAACGGCGCATGTTAGGAGACACAAGTAGTTTATTAACTCTAAATAAAAGACTATTGTATCACACCCCCGGAGAGTAATTTTTCCAGCCTCTCTATCTCGGCTAGAGTCGTGGCCTTGGCGAGCTGTTGCTTGATGTCCTCCAGTGTATCCTTGTCCATTTTATTTACCACATGATCCATCAGCTGCAACTCCTTCTCGGATGTCGCCTGCAAAGCAACGGGCTGTGGACCCTCTGTGGGTGTATCTGTCTTTTCATTCTGCGGCGCTGCCTGCCGCTCGGCCTGCCGTACCCGCTCCCCGTCCAGCACCGCTAACTGCGGACACAGGGCAATCACAGTCTCGCGATACTGTTCCTTGTGGCATATGACGTTCCCCCGCAGATTCAGGTTTTTCAGCGTCTTCGGAGCGGAACGCAGGCCCTGGAGCTGCTCGAACTTCTCAAATCGGTTCATCGCCAGGTTGAGATTTACCAGGTACCTCGGTAATCTTGACGCATCAAGCCGGCCGAGCCTATTCCGTGACAGAAGCAGCGTGTGCACTGTATCGTTATGCCCCAGCGGCGGAAGCTCCTCCAGCTCGTTGTTTGTGAAGTCCACAATGTTCGTGCGCTCGGGCAGCAGCTTCAAAGTCTGTGGCATTATCTCATTCTCGCTCACATATCCGCAATCTCTGAGAATAACCACCTTATCGACGTCGTACTTGCCATGTATGTGGTCTGCATAGTAAACCGGGGCCTCCAATATGCTTGCGGGAGTCAATTTCATCGGGCACAAGCATGTATATGGAGCTTATGTTCCTTTTGCAGGTGATGAAGTATTTTGAGAGCAAAGCCAGAGCAGAAAGGCTTACATTTAGGGCAACTATTAGAATAAGTCTGGTGCATATATAACACGCATGGCTATAGAGGGTTGAAAGGTGTATGGTACCAGCTACTGGAACTATTAGTAGAGGCTGATGAAGGAAGTGGACTATTCTTTATACTTGGTGACAGATTCGAGCATGCTGCCCCAAGGCACTACACTGGACAGCCAGGTAACTGCAGCATTGCAGAACGGAGCGACGTTGGTCCAGCTGCGGGAAAAGGATGCGGACGGTTGCGACTTTGTGGAAGCTGCGCTGAGGGTCAAACGCATCTGTGCCGAGTTTAATGTTCCTCTGCTCATCAACGACAGGGTGGATGTGGCACTAGCAGTCGATGCGGACGGCGTGCACGTGGGACAACAGGATATCCCGCCGCCACTGGTACGCAAGCTGGTGGGGCCGAGCAAGATAGTTGGTTGGAGCGTGGGGCGGCCGGAGGAAGTGCAGCAACTGGCAGAGTGGGGCCAAGGCTGCGTCGACTATATCGGTGTGGGGATGATCTTTCCCACTGAGACGAAGAAGAATCCTCGCAAGGTGCCGATGGGGATTTCAGGGGCTATTGAAATCATGGATGCACTTGAGGAGTGCAGGGCTACATGGTGTCGAACTGTGCTCATCGGGGGACTGCATGCAGACAACATCGGCCGGGTCCTGTTGCAGTGTGCCAGTAGCAATGGCAAAAGAGCCGCAGACGGAGTAGCGGTCGTGAGCGAGATTATGGCCGCGAGCGACGCGCGTGGTGCGACGCAGCGGCTGCGCCGGCTGCTCGATGACGGCGCATACAGGTTTGTCGTTGGGAAGTTCACTGAAGACGTGGACTACAGGGCGCCGGATGACATGGAAACATATGTACCGATGCTTCTTGAAGCCTCGCCTCTTGTCCATCATGTCACGAACAAGGTGCACCAGAACTTTGCCGCGAATGTCACCCTAGCTGCTGGCTCATCGCCTATCATGTCAGAAGTATCTTCGGAGTTTGAAGATCTTTCTACTGCCGCGCACTCTGCTCTTGTGCTCAATACTGGATCTCTCGTTGACCTTGAGGTGGCCACTGCCGCTGTGAGGGCCTATAATAAGGCCCGGAGACCAGTTGTGTTTGATCCTGTGGGTTTTGCGGCCTCCCGCACGCGGCTGGATTATAATGGGCATTTGCTCAATATGGGTCAGTACACATGTATCAAGGGAAATGCCAGCGAGATATTAGCTTTATCATCATCCGAACATAGAGCAATGCGAGGAGTGGACTCAGAGCATGATGTGGACATCGATACTTTATGCAATGCTGCGCGTCAGGTCGCCTATCGGTATAGAACTGTGGTGGTGCTCACTGGCCAGAACGATATAGTTGTCAATGGGGCGCTTGATTGCTCGTTTAACTTGGGATTCGGCAGTGCCCCTCCCCAGGACCACCTTCCAGCCTACATTGTTAGCTGTGACTCTATTCCGTTGTTCAGCAAGGTCACAGCGACGGGGTGTTCTCTGGGCAGCGTCATTGCGTGTTTTCTCGGAGCATTGCCACCCGATGGGTCGCCGTTCCACGCAGTCCTCAGTGCTGTGCTCATTTACAAGTCGGCTGGTTACTTTGCTGCAGGTCGTGCTACAGGTGGTGCAAGCTTCCAGACAGAGCTCCTCGATGAGCTAGACACGCTCTTCGAAAAGGGCAGCCATGGGCAGATGGCCAAGATATACCCTTTCGGATCTTGGCCGGTAAAGGTAGAGCGGGTCGATATCCCATAATACTGGCAATGTGGCTAGTTTACAATATTATATACAGATATCAGAGGGAAAATAAATAAAATGCCATCAGTTTATGTCAAACACAAGTTCAGTTCTCGTATGACAGGTTACTTTTTTCGCTTGGCAAAGTAGCGGGATTACGGTCAATCGCTAGATATTTCTCCTTCACTCTTTCCTTCAATTGGGCCTCGTCCTGTTCACTTAAGACCTCCACGGCCTCATCTGGTGGTACAAACTTGAACTCACCCATGCCAAATTCCCTGTCTGATAGCTTACTTAGAACGTATAGTTGCGACCGCACGTATCTTACCATAGCCTCCAAGTGCACCATGTCGACGTTCTTGCGGCCCCCAAACAAGTTACGCCACAAGGCAGCGGCAAGGGTGGCATCGTCCGTGAAGAAACCCTCGTCGTATGCGAACACCGCGCCCATCATCTGAGAATGAAAATCCTTGAGATACTGGTCAGCAATCCGGCTCGATTTCACGTTCATCTCCTCAAAGAGGCGCAGCTCTATGTCAGAAAAGGTCCTGTCAACCAGTTTTTGCTGGTAGTTGCGGCCATACTTGAAAGGCAACGCCCGCATGCGAACAAATAGGATCCACTCGTGCAAAATTGTGATTTGATACCACTGGGAGAACGTGCGGGGCAGTTTGAGGTCTTCGTAGAAAAACTTGCCGCTGCGAGATAGTTCCTCGTTCTCGAACTGCAGGCCCTGCTCCTTACACATCGCATAGTAGTAGGACCCAGCAACCGGCCCTGCTCTTACCCTGTCCATGTCGAGCCGGAAAGCACGCACCACCAGCTCGCCGAGCGCTTCCTTCCACTTAGGCAGCTGGTAATTCCGCGACTCATACTTAGAGTCAGATAGCATCGGCCTTTTTGTATGGGGGTTCACTGGCGCATTGTTCGAGAAATCCATAGGCTTGGATTCCAGCCGTGAGCTTTTTGTAAGCGCCTCTGGGGATTCAGGCGAGCCCTTTACACCCGAAGATTGCATACGCACCCCACCCAGTATGCTCCTGGTGACATTATTCAAATACCCGATGCTAGGTCTGCCGACACCTTTTATCATTTTGCAAGGCGGAAAACAGCGTCAATAAATACTGGCTTACTCGGTATTGCAGCAGCTAGAGATGCGGAAAGAGTACCTACCTTGATGGTCTCACCTCTGCTGCTCAATCGCTCGTCTCGTCTTTCAGAGCAGTTCACTTAGAAAATTTCTCTAAAACGTCTAAAACGACACCACTTTTTTGGGCAATAAACAGTTTGCTTTTAGAATTCGGCAATTCGTTGAGTCTAAGACAAATTGAAGAATAATGAATTAATTATTATACCAAATCGCGCTCGGGAATATTAGACATGCCGCTGAGGCACGCTGTATCTATCTAAGTCAAATATTTATATACAAAAAGCTTCTCGCTCGTGAGTGTGAATGGTGCACGCAAACGCCAAGAAACACAGTCATGCAGCCGTAGCCGTGTCCTGGTGCTTGAGGGTGTTCTTTAGAATTGAGGAGAGCTTGTCGTCGACTGTTCCCTGCATTTGAACTTTGGTCTTTCCGCTGGCGCCCTTTACAAGAGGGAAGCCCCAGAGGTTGAGAGCACGCTCGTTTTCCCACTCGATGGTCTCGCGCTGTCGTTCGGAAAACGAGAAGTTGACGAGCTCGGTGAGAACCTCCTCCTGAAGACGGAGCTTTTGGTCGATGTTGAGTTTTTGGCGCTTGTACTCGGAGCGCAGCTGGATGCGCGAACCCGGTTTATGCTGTTCGACATGCTGCTTTTTGGCCAGCAGTTCATCACGCTTGGCCTCGAGCACCTTGATTCTGTCTAAAATCTTGCGAGTCTTGGAGGAATCGTCCAGTTTCATTATTTCCTCTGCTATCTGCTCCAGCTGGTCTTCGGTCTTGAACGACTGCTCCTGGTCCTTTTGCTCTCCGTTGGCGGCGAGCTGTAGCTCTTCGGGCGTCAACTGGTGGTCTTTGAACTTCTGCATCAGCTCTTTTTCCTTTTGTAGAGTGTCCAGGGCGCTCGTGTCACCTTCGAGGCTTCCCATAATCTCGGTCTCCACGTTTTTGACTTGACGCAGCAGATCATGTTCGCGCCTGCCCCAATTTTCCCACCAATCCGCTAAGATCTTGTAGTCTCTCACGCTATTTATACAGTACCATTGGCTATCCGAGAGCAACAAACCGTCCGGTGTTTCGTCTATTATCTTCTTCTGCAGCGCCGTCAAGGTGACGTTATAATTGAGAGCGCCCTTCTGATCGACTAATTCAATCGCCTGTCCAGAGGACTCGTCATCCAGCCAATAGCTACCATTTTCTGCACGATAGACTCCGAATACTTTCCTAGTTGCCGCAGCAGAACCTTGCTCCAACCGGATACTTAGCCATTGACTGATCTGGTCCTCAGAAATGCCTAAAATGTAGTTGTAATCCCAGCTATTTGGACCTTGGATCCAAATTCTTCCGGCTGTTAACGATCGGTACGTATCTCCCTCGGACTTGGAAGGTCTTGTAATACCATGCAGTTCTAACCAATAATACTTATTGCCATATCTATCCATTCCCAATGGCTTGAGCCGTTGCAAGTCGTTTTCGCAAAGTACTCGATCCAAGTAGCTTTTATCTTCCTGTAGACGCGCAATTTTGTCTTCTTGGCGGGCCATCTTTTGTTCCAGCTCCATCAATTCTGGTGAATCTGCGGTCTTCTCTGCTAATTTTCTGGACGTTTCTTGCAAGTCAGTTAAAGTTTGGTATTCAACCTTCAAATCCCTGCCTATCTTGTATCTCTCACTGCGTATCTGTCCGCATAGTTCCATCGAATCTTCGACTGCCGCCTTGATATCATGTGAAAAGTTGGAACATAGATCTACTAATATCCAAAGAGCGGTAACTTTCTGCTCCACATCAAGGTTGCGGCAGAAATTTCTCCAAAGGGTTTTATTCAGTTGCGTTGATGTTCCGTCTTTTGGAACCACACTCTTTATAAAATCATGGATAAATTTTGTGTACATCGGTAGATGCATGCAGTCCTGGTAAACGCCTAAAAGCACAATAAGCCAAAATCCATTCTGGAATTGTCTTTTGGTAAGTCTCTCTGACCAATTGATCTTTCTAAACGTTAGACACTTATCCAAAAGGGTATCAATTTCTGGAGTCGTAATCTCATGATCATCGTTCTGCACTAAGTTTTCAGTTTTAACTTCTACAGCATTTTTATCGTTATCTTGGACCTTCGCATCAAAGTTGCCCTGATCGCACGAAGCATTGCCATTTGTAATCTTGGAGTTCAACCCAGTTGATTCCTCAGATGTATTTCCGCGACCGCCCCCAGAGACCTTGTCCTCATCTTCATCCTCTTCATCGTACCAATTTTCCATAACCAGCGTTTTCCAATCTCCCTGTTCATCTATAAATAACCTGAGCAAGGAAACAAAGCATTCCACGAGTAATGCAGAGCCATTATCCTTGATAGCATCGAGATATTCGTCATCAAGTGAATCATCATCTTCAATTGAATACGTTATATGTTCATTATTCTGTGCTTTGATAAAATCCAACACATCAGCAGACATATATGTGTCGTCCTGGTCTACAACGTCTAAGACTTCTATATCAGAGTCCTTTTCTCCCGATTCAGTATCTGTTGTATTCTCCGATGTAACATTAACCAGAACAACCTTACCCGAAAGTAGTTTAACGTCAGTGCAGCGGAAAGTTGTAATGAAATTTTCCCAAGTAAAATTGGATATGCAAAGCTTCTCATTGAACGTATTCAAAAATGCATAGCACTGGATCACCTTCTCAAAGTTCCTGAATGTCGGTATCCTTGAAGTGTGCGGTATTGCGTCAAGATTCCTAGAATAGGTCATCAGCGATGAAAGTGGCTGGTGCTGGCCAACAAACGGCAGCTTCAGGTCTTCCATTATCGAAGTGATTGGCGCATTCTCATTTGGAACATGTAAAGAAACAGATGCGCCCTGTTCCTCCAATTGGTTCTCAGCTGGATTAACCTCTATATCAGTTGTTGCTATGGGACACTCGGCTTGTGAGCCCGGCTGATCCTTCTTAACCTTCTTTTTATGTTCCTTGGCCGCATCATAAGACTCATTTTCGTGATCCCAGGGCTGAATCTGACCATCCAAATCCGATGTTGCAGCTTCTTCGCGAGCACGTTTAGATAAGGAATTTGGACGTTGTTCCATTTGATCTTCTTTGTACTTCAGCATATCCACCGGCCAGTCCATAGTCAGACCGTACATAGGAAGATAGTCCTCTTTCACACACCACGGGGCCCCCATTTTCGAGGACGCCCTTCTAAGGGTGATCTTGCAGAAGCATTTTATGAGATGCTTCGTAAAACTAGAGCGATCACGATATATCTGTGATTGATCTGCTATAATGTAGCCCGTGTTGCCTGATGAATGTTCCTCCACTAGCATGTACTTCGAATACGCAGGAGATATTTGGCGCTTCGTTTCTGGATCCACAATTGCATTGAAATGTGCCTTTTCTTTCACCACATATGGCTTCTGGTACTGTAGCGACTGCGACTGATGGCTAGATGCAGCGGAGTTTGGCGAGCTGTGTGGCGCGCTCTGCATCCCCACTTCGCCCTCGCGGAAAAGGTCCTCTGGCGCCGGAGTCACCTCCTGCCGGTTTTTGCGCAAATACACCACCTCCCCAGGGAAGAAGTCAGTCTTGAATTTCGCATACACTTGCTCCACCAGCAGGTCCAGCCGCCGAACCTCATTGAAGTGCAGAAAGCGCGCCACGGGCTCCCGCAGCTTAAGCGGGAACCGCTCCTCCACATTCTTGAACTGGCTTTCTTCGCTGTTCAGTGCATCGAAAAACGTGAGGCAAGACGTCCCGGTGATCTCACACGTAAAGTAGTGTCTCGTATAGAAATCCAGCCGCTCTAGATACTCCTGGTAGGTCAAAAACCATTCTCCCGTCTCGTTGATGTGCCACACCTTGCATTCCAGATTTGCCGGTAACGGTTTGGGGGTAGGAAGCACAATAGGCTTCCTCTTATAAAGAACCATATCACTCGCACTGATGCTTCGGATAGGCCCAGAACTACAAATTCACTCTTAAGCACTCTACCGTCTGTACAAACCTTAGGGTCACAACCAGATGCGTGTACAGTAATAATAAACTTGATAAAAAATCATCCAGCAATATACTCCCTTCGATCTCCATTAGCTCTAAAGCCTGCCGCTGACGAATTTCTTTTTAGCGTTAGCCACGTGATCAGGAAATCGACGGGACTGGCTGATTGTCTTTATAGTCAAGCATATTAAACACACGTGACTTAAACTAGATTTACACGTGACATGCAATTGTGTCGTTTCTTTTTTATTTGAAAAACCTGCATCGAGCTATTAGATGCTCATCGACACTAGTGTACAAACCAGTCAAGGCTTAAAAGCTCTGCAGCATGGACCAGTCGAATAAGGAGCATCGTCCTAAAAAGGAGAAGGCGACAGCTAAAAAGAAGCTGCACTCCCAGGGCCACAATGCGAAGGCATTCGCGGTGGCCGCTCCGGGAAAGATGGCCAAGCAGATGCAGCGCAGCAGCGATAAGCGGGAGCGCGCGCTGCACGTTCCGATGGTGGACCGGACGCCGGACGACGACCCGCCGCCAGTCATTGTTGCCGTTGTAGGTCCCCCGGGGACGGGTAAGACAACGCTGATCAAGTCGCTGGTGCGGCGGTTGACCAAGACGACCCTCGGCGAGATTAACGGTCCGATCACGGTCGTCTCCGGCAAGCGCCGCCGTCTGACGTTCATTGAGACGCCCGCGGACGATCTGAACTCGATGGTGGACATTGCGAAGGTTGCAGATTTGGTGCTGCTGCTGATGGACGGTAACTTTGGGTTCGAGATGGAGACAATGGAGTTCCTGAACCTGGCACAACACCACGGGATGCCGCGTGTGCTGGGAGTAGCGACACATCTCGATTTGTTCAAGTCGCAGGCCACACTCCGTGCATCGAAGAAACGTCTGAAGCATCGGTTCTGGACAGAAGTGTACCAGGGGGCAAAGCTATTCTACCTATCGGGTGTTATTAATGGGCGGTACCCAGACCGTGAAATCCTGAATCTGTCGCGTTTCATCAGCGTCATGAAATTCCGCCCTCTGAAGTGGCGGAACGAGCATCCATACCTGTTGGCAGACCGTATGACTGACTTAACGCACCCCGAGGTCCTTGAGACCCAGGGCACGCACGTTGATCGCAAGGTCGCCCTGTATGGCTATCTACACGGTACACCGCTCCCAAGCACCCCTGGCTTCAAGGTCCATCTCGCTGGTGTCGGTGATTTCCCGATTGCACATGTCGAACGTCTGCCAGATCCCTGTCCAACACCCTTCTTCCAGCAGAAGATGGAGGAATACGAGCGTGAGAAGGCCAAGAGTGGAGAGGCGTCCTCTACTGGCACGACCACTCGCAGGAGAAGAAGGCTGGACGATAACCAAAAACTGATCTATGCCCCCATGTCTGATGTTGGAGGCGTTCTTATGGATAAGGATGCGGTGTATATTGACGTCGGGGGTAAGAAAGGTGAGGAAGCCTCATTTGTGCCCGGAAAGGAACGGGGTGAAGGTGAAAAGCTGGTTACCGGTCTTCAGGCCGTTGACCAGAACCTTCAGGAAAGGTTTGATGGCGTTGGTCTGCAAGTGTTCAGCAACGGCACAGAGCTTCGCGCAGTCGATGAAGACGATGATCTTGATGAGGAGGACCTTGATGAGGACTCTACAGAGCCGGTAAATACTGGTCGGTCTTCTTTGCGTCACGCACGTCTGCATGGGAAATCTGTGCAGGAGGCCAATGATGATATTGACAACCTAGAGTCGGATGAAGAGGAAGATTTTGGTGCAGATGAGCAATATGACCGTGATGATCAGCGTATGAAGAGAGCCGATACAGAATTCAGTGATGCCGACGAGAAGCTTGCCCTAGTTACCGACTCGGAGTTTGAGCTATCTGACACTGAAACCTGGGAGCAGTCTGTAGCAGGTAAGTTGAATGGCACTATCCAGAAACACAAGAAGTGGGATATCAGCAAGTTGGTTTACATGAATAACATTGATCCTTCTGATGTCATTAAGAGATGGAATAATGAACTACCTGATGAGGATCTTGAGGAAGAAGACATTCATGACGATGATGACTTCTTCCGCAAGAAGGAATCACAAATCCCTAGCAAGCTTGCTGGTAACACTGCTGGTGACCTGGAATTTTTTGCTCCATCATTCCAGTCATTAAGCGAATTAGCATCGAAATGGAGTACCATTGATTCTATCAAAGACTTTTTTGTAGGAGCTCCAGTACTGGGTTCGAACACCAATGGTGGGGAGGAAGACGGTGACGAAGAGGAAGTCTACGGCGATTTTGAAGATCTAGAAGCTGCAGACGAAGAAGATTCGGCCAAGAAGGAAACGGAGGATCCAGATTCTGACTCTTCATTTGCTGACTTTGAAGAAGAGGAAAAGAAGGATTTGACCCAGCAGGAGGAGCGTGATTTAAATGCAGCTAAGAAAGAGAAACTAAGACTCCAATTCGAGATGGAGGAGGGCGACAACTTTAAGGAAGACGATCCAGAAAACGAGTACGACACTTGGTATGAATTGCAGAAAGCAAAAATGGCTAAGCAACTTGAGATCAACAATGCCGAATTTGAAGCGATGACTCCGGAACAGCGGCAGAAGATTGAAGGTTTTAAATCAGGCTCATATGTTCGTATCGTGTTTGAAGATATTCCCAAGGAGTTTGTGGAGCACTTCGATCCAAAGTTTCCAATTGTTATGGGTGGCTTGCTACCCGCTGAGCTGAAGTTTGGCATCATCAATTCCCGTCTCAGACGCCATCGTTGGCACAAGAAAATTCTGAAGACGAACGATCCCCTCGTTGTATCTTTGGGCTGGCGTAGATTCCAAACTCTGCCAATATACACCACATCTGATTCTCGAACGAGAACCAGAATGTTAAAGTATACTCCGGAGCACGCGTACTGTACAGCAAGTTTCTATGGGCCCTTGTGTGCGCCAAACACGCCCTTCTGTGGAGTTCAAGTTGTCGCAAACAAGGAAACAACCGGTAGTTTTAGAATAGCTGCTACTGGTATTGTTGAAGAGATTGACAGCAGTGTGGAGATCGTCAAGAAGCTGAAGCTGGTTGGATACCCATACAAGATCTTCAGAAATACAGCTTTCATCAAAGATATGTTCTCAAGTGCAATGGAGGTTGCAAGATTTGAGGGCGCCCAGATCAAGACGGTCTCGGGTATTCGCGGAGAAATCAAGCGTGCATTATCCAAGCCTGAGGGACATTTCAGAGCTACATTTGAGGACAAGATCTTACTCAGTGACATTGTGATCTTGAGAACATGGTACCCGGTCAAGATCAAGAAGTTCTATAACCCAGTCACCTCTTTACTATTGAAGGAGAAGAAAGAGTGGACGGGATTACGGCTTGTCGGTAGGATTAGAGCTGAGCAAGGCATGGAAACACCATTAAATCCCGACAGCGCATACAAGAAGGTTGAGCGTGTTGAGCGTCACTTCAATGGCCTAAAGATTCCGAAATCCGTCCAGAAGGAGCTACCATTCAAGTCTCAGGTGCACCAGATGAAACCACAAAAGAAAAAGACGTACATGGCCAAGAGGGCAGTCGTATTGGGTGGCGAAGAGAAGAAAGCACGCTCTTTGATGCAGCAAGTGATGACCATCGCACACGCTAAGGAAGATAAGCGCAAGGCAAAGAAGGCCGAAGAAAGAAAAGAGCGACTAAAACGGCTGGCTAAAGCCGAAGAAGCAAAGAGTGAGAAGGAAAAGCAGAGCAAGAAAGAGTTTTTCGCCAAGCACGGTAAGAAGAGGCAATTTGCCGGCGGTGAGGGCAACAAAAGCTACAAAAAGAAGCGCTAAATTCGGCTGTAGATGCTCATGTATATTACTACCATTTAGTAATCATATGTATATATCATACGCCATCTGGTCCTAACAACTAGAACCCGCCGTATACCATCCACACGTTTCTAAATACACCTTCAAAGCCCGCCTGAGACCACTTGCTGTAACATGCGTAGTATCAACGACGTGGGAAGCTCATATGCTGACGCCTTAGATGTACTGTGACAGCCACTGGAACGCCTCCAGGTATCCGGACTTCATGACCACCGAGCACATGAATAGCTCCACAGGTCTCTGTCCTTCAATGCGTGCATCGCCGGTCGTGTTCAGTAGGCCAAGCGCAGCGCGCAGCTCTGTCTCGGACACCGCGCTGGGCGCGTCAATCTTGTTGCCCAGAATGACAAACGGAACCGTCTTCAATTCCGGAATCTGGAAAAGCGCGTCCAGCTCAACACGTGCCTCGTTGAACCGCTCGGAGTCGGCCGCGTCCACCAGGAACACAATCCCGTTCACTTCCGGGAAGTAATCCTTCCACAACCGCCGCGCCTGGATATGTCCCCCCAGGTCGAAGGTCGTGAACTTGATGCTGCCGATTGCAAGCTCCTCCGAAGTGGGGTGCCATGTTGGCTGCAGTGTCGCCAACCGGTCGTTCTTTAGCATGTGCAAAAGCGTGGTCTTGCCCGCATTGTCCAAACCCAAGAACAACAACTTGCCATGTTTGTTCCAGAGACCTAGCGACGAAAGTATGTCTCTAAACCAACCGAATAAGTCCCAAACTGCCATCCTGAAACACCCTAAGATTCAAGCTTCTGATTGAATGCTCGTAGCCCCTGATCCTACAGAAATAATCCAGTACAAGGTACCTCTAATCTACTGTGTTAACATGGAAAACATTTCGCCTTTAGGCTTTTTCTTTTCACCGAAAAGGTAACGTGTTCGAAACATATATCACGGGTTCGAAACTGACTAAGGTTGCTCATGCCTAAACCAGATAGGCAGCAATGGCAAGGGGCTTGAGGTGGTACCAGAAAAGCTGCCACCTCCTGCTGCGTGCTTACTCTCGCAAACGGTGTATACTATTAGTGTTGGAGTATTTATTGCTTATTAAATAACCGAATTGTGGGCCTAGAAGTGGCGATTATCACTGAGCAGCAGCGGCTGGCAGCGCAGACTGCTCGCGAAGCCGAGCACGTGCGTTTGAGGCAGCGTTTAGAGCTGCAGCCGTGACCATCAAACCCTCGCCGCGGAGGACGAGTATGAGGGCTAGCTCGAGGCGCATCAAGAGCTTCTTCGATATGCCGCAGACCTTGCTGAAATACTCGTGGGAGTGCACGGTGTCTTCCACAATCTTGGTTGAGACACGTATCAAGGCCACTATGAGGCGATGCACATAGCTCTCGGCGATGGGCCAGCGGATCTGCACCGGACCGGTTTCCGAAGGAGGCCATTTTAGCGTGAGGCGGAGTAACAAGCAGCCCGCGGTCTGGTAGACTATGGGCGCAAACATGCATTTGGCGTTGATGCGGTCTAGGTACTGCGTATACGTGACAGAAGCAGGCGCCTTCATTTCAAACGGGTTTCTATCAGTTGTAGCAGCCATGGAGCCCTGTGAGAGGTGCACCACAATGCATATGTCGTCCTTGAACTGCTGTAGCGCTTCCTCTGCAGTCATGTGCTGGGCGCCCGGTGCGCAGCCATTGTCCTTATTTTCCTGCGGCGTCAATAGTGCACTGTTCTTCCCCCTGTAGGTTCCCTTGGCTGCGCGCGGCGACGCGGAGGACGCCGTCGGCGAGTTTGACACTGTGTCGAACTCTGATTCAGACAGCATATCTAGCCGCCCATCTTCGCGGTGCCACTGCCGCATGGCGAGCCGGCGGGATATCACGCGTTTGAGGTGTTCGTCAAAGGGCAGATCTTCGTCTGAGTCGCTTTCGCTCAAGCGGAAGTGGGTGATCGAGCCGCACGTGGTCGATGCGGCTGTTGCGGCGGCACTGTAATTCGTCTGGCTCGCACAGCTGTCGCGGCTGCCCCAGCCGCGTGCCACAGCCCCCGCCGCCATACCTTGCCCCACGAGGTCGTTCAGCCGCGACGCATCCTGCAACAGCTCCTCAACGTTCCGTCGCTCGGCTCCCTCGCCCTCGCTAACTCGCGACTTCTTGTAGTCTAGGAGCTCTGCAAAGTTGTTTGACAAGCAGCGCGTCTTCAACGGCAACTCAAGCATTTCCGCCAAGTCCTGCTCCATATCTGTGTCGTCGACCAGGTCACTGCCGCAGCTATGGCTGAGGGGCGGGCTCGTGGTCATCTTCCCCACACGCCTCGCGTGGCTGCTCTATATGGCGTCTGCAATGCACACACCAGATTAAAAAAGTGCTACCGGCGTTCCTGACTGCCCCACACGCCTCAAATATCCCACGCAGGCTGATCTGTTATGTGCTCTATCCGGCCTTAGGTACTTGCGCCGATACCCTGGTATCCCTTTACAAAGGGACTAGCATTAGCAGAGTGCTACAAAAGCCTATACAAGCTAATTTGTATAGGCAGGATTTGCGTCCCATGTGTCTACACGGGGCTTTGAAACTCGCATTGGTCCGAAACATGTGACCTGCCAAAAAGGCGACTATGAATTCACGACAGTATATAGAGTACACAGCAACCAAATGATGCGCTTAGTATAGTCTGAAGGCTGGACCCATAGTGGACTTGATGACCAAGGAGCCAACGTTCTGCCAGTTCTTCTTTAGCAAAGAGACCAAGAAGTTGACAGACATCAAGATCTGGTTGACCAAGGTGTCCTCGTCCATCTCGACGTTACCAACAGCAACGGCTAGACACAAGACCTTCTTCAACTGGAACTTGATGGTAGATCTGACGTCGGTAACCTTGCTGTATAGGTCGTCGTTGTGGGAGACTGGGGTAGGGAACTTACCAGCCTTGGACAATTGAGGACCCAACAGTCTAGGAACCTGCTTGATCAAGACCTCGGAGGCAATGAAGGCGTTGTACTTCTTGGCCAACTTCTTGATTAGCTTCTTGTTCTTGTTGAGCTTCTTCAAGTCGTCCACGGACATAGCGTCGACACCGCAGGACTTAGCACGGTCAACGTCGAAGGCGTCACCAAAGATGCAAACAGACATGTTTGGTCTTGGGCAGACTGGCAACTTCAAAGTACCGGAGAAACGCTTGTCTCTCTGAGGGTCATAGTTCTTCAAACCGACCTGCAACTCAACGGTCTCCAAGAAGTTTCTCTTCTTGGTCTCGTTGGAGTACTTCAAAAGCTCCTTGACGTTGTCCCTGACGTGGGTGGTGGTGATCTTAGACATGGCGAGCGATTAGTCTTCCAAAGGGTATTTGGTGGTCCGTAGAGGCTTGCGACTATGGTTCTCTTAAACTGCAAGGCCTAGCAGAGGTCGAGAGATGCGTGCATCTTGCAAATTTGTATGCGTGCTCGCAAGTTCCTATGCGTCGTGACTGTCAAACCCACACATTAATTATTTCCTATATTGGTATGTTCATATGTGTGGGTGGATCTCGGCATTTGTGGCTCGTTACGTACGTGGTGATCCTGATACTGCCATGTACCCAGCTCATGATGAGCACTGCCGAAGACCACGAGAGCCCAAAGCACATGCCGAATGCCGGTTCAAGGGCTTCCATCTGTTAGTATTACACCCATGCGGGAGCTTCTACGGGGGTTTTGTCGTTTCAATAGCTCTGGGCGGTGGTTGAGCCGGCAACGTCGGGATCCATACACTCGGGAGGCTAAAGTCCAAGAGCTACGCTCGAGAGCTGCATTCAAATTAATTGAGATAGATGAACAGTTCCGACTATTCCGCGCTGGTCAGCGGGTGCTTGATTTGGGCTTTGCGCCTGGTGCGTGGTCACAGGTTGCTCACCAGCGTACTCAGCCTGGCGGAAAGGTCATGGGCGTGGACGTGCTACCGTGCAAGCCACCTACCGGGGTGAGCTCGATCCAGGCAAACGTACTATCGCGGAAGACGCATGAACTGGTGCGGCTATACTTTTCGCGACACTTTCAGCTAAACATGCATGATGAGCTGCACAAAAAGCACGGCTATTTCCAGCACATGCTCGAGGAGCGGCTGGAGGAACTACAGAAAGACAACAGTTTCCAGCCTCTGTATGGCATGGCAGACCCAGTACACGAACATCCTTTGGATGTGGTCCTCAGCGATATGTATGAGCCTTGGCCCCAAGTAACTGGGTTTTGGAACAATTTTACTAATGCAGCATATTCCAGGATGGCTAACACGTCTGGGGTGGCGGTGAAAGACCACTACATGTCGATGGACTTGTGTGACGCAGCACTGCTATGTGCAATTGCATTGTTGAGGCCCGGTGGCTCATTCGTTTGCAAGTTATACACTGGCAAGGAAGACCAGCTATTAGAACGGCGTCTGCGAAAGGTATTCACCAAAGTGCGGCGTTTTAAGCCGGAAGCATGCCGATCTGAATCCAAAGAACTTTACTTTGTCGGACTGGACAAACGGAAAGATATTGATAAGGTTGCCGTGTTTACGCAATGAAATTCTACCATTGGGTCTAGTTAGAATGTACATACAAATTTCCTTCGTGGTAATTAATTTATTCCTGCTGTTATCTTTAAAATTATAGTTTATTTAGACGCGGACTCTGATCCGTCATCCATTTCGACCAAAGTCTGGGGAGCTGCAGGGAAGTCGTCTTCTCCGGAAAGTATAATTCTTTCTGCGATAGATACTCTTCCAGCTGAGTTCAGTTGTTCCTTCCATTTTTCTACAGCAGCGTTGATGGCGTCATTGTCTGAGGTGTATGTGGATGCCAGAAGCACAGCCTCGGAATGGCGTCCGCTCTTCGAAAGCACGTCCCTGGCCTTGTTGATATCTCCTGCAATCCAGTATGCATTGAATGCCAAGTTGTATTTACCGCTTTGCTCAGCTTCTTGCCCAAGTTTCACCAGCTCTTGTTGATTGCTGAATGAAGAATAGATCAAGAATAAGGAGTCCAAATCATTGGCGTTCTTGTAGAATTCAGTTGCCAGTTTAAAGTTGAACTTTTCCAGGGCCGCATCTCCAAGGGTGCGCCACTTATGTTCGCTACCGTCTTTAACCAGATCACGAGCAAGAGCTAGCTTCCCTAACTTCAAAGCTAGGTCAAACTGCTGTTCTGGGTCAGGGGATACCTCTAGAGCGTCTTCCAATAACCCTTGGCCTTCTAGAAATCTAGATATTCTCAACAAATTGGTATTTCCCTGCACATTTGGAAGCACGCTATTTTTGGCCATATCCAGCTCGCCTCTGAGGACCAGAGTTTGGAATTCTAACACTTCGATTGATATTTTGTATCCATAAACATGAATTTCTCTATCTGCAAGGTAGACCTTGTTATCCCGGACAAGATAACCCAATAAGTACATTTGCTTGTCGAAATGGGCCAAATTGTATGACTTACCGCCAACAAAGTAATTTAACCGGTTGCTGGAAGTGGTGTATATGAATACATCACCAACCCACTTACCAGAAGTTAGAGGTTCATTTACTTCGTGTAGAACTTCAAACATATCGTCTGCATCTTCTTCTGGATCCAGCGTTTCATTTTCAATAGCCTGTTCATAGGCAGCGCTATTATATTCCAGCATGTACGCGCCGGGCTCATCATATGAGTCACTATTTGAATTGACAATCATCAAGAGTTCACCATTCTCCGACCAAATGACATCGTGGGCATCAACACTGATTTTCCTGACCAAGGTACCATTCTCCCAGTCAAAGAAGCACACACAGCCGTCCGTCTTGACACCCAGCAGGATACCAGGGAAAATCTTCTCTGCGCTATAATCCAGTGAGATGGACCACCCCGATACCTCCTTGAAGTTCTTATAGTAGCGCACCTCACCATGTTCGTTGATCAAAGCATAGCTATTCGAATCCAAGCCCCAGACAAAGTCAGTACATTTTCCAAATGCCTTATTCCTCCAGGCAAGCGCTGTATATACAACGAACTCACCGTCACCGACAACAGTTACAAACCGACCATTAGGAGAGTGCTTCAAAGCCTGAGGGAACACATCGACTGTCCCCAATTCCTTGGATTGCAATGACAGCACGGCGCCATCTTCCGCCTCCTCGTTACCTCTGATGACTGCGGTCAACACGTCCGTAGCAGAGGAGGTCTTCCCACCGCACCACACGAGCTTGCCGACTGGATCTAGCGATAGGCGCGGCTCGTCGTTGCCAATCGCAAGGACGGTGAACCCATTATCAAACCCAGCTGCGATGAAATTGCGCTTACCAGTTGGGTGGGCAGCCACACACCAACTTCTTTCGAGGCCCAAATTTAGAGTTCTCTCGAGCTTATAAGTGTTGGAGTTCCAGATCTTTACCGTTCCATCCTCGGAGCCGGAGATGATTATCGGAAGCATGGGGTGGTACACGGCGTAGGACACGTTCGACAAGTGCCCCTCCAGTGTCGCCACGCAGGACTTTGTCTGGTAGTCCCACACCTTCACCGTGCGGTCATCGGAAGAAGTGATCAGATACGGCTTGTCCTGAAACGGATAGTAGTCTACAAAGTTCACGCCCTTCTCCAGGTGCGCCCGCAGGGTGAAGTTCGACGTCTCCTGGCCCAGCGACCAGATCTTGACGGTGTGGTCCAGACATGCCGTCGCAAATGTGTTGGGGTCCTTCGGGTTGAACGTCACCGACATAACAAAATGCTCGTGGCCCTCAAACGTCTGCTCCAGCGCCCAGTTCTTCTCCCAGTTCCACAGTTTGACCGTCAGATCGTCCGACGCAGACAGCACGTATGACCTCGTGGGGTGCACCGCCAGCGCCCTGATGTAGTCCGGATGGGCCTCGAAGTCCACCACCTTCTCGCCCGTATTGTAGTTGAAAACGCGGATCTTGAAGTCGTCGCTACCCACAATGATCCAGCTCTTGCGCGGTATGAACTTTCCCGCCCGCACCGGCGCCTCGCACACCGAAATCGACCGCACCTCCGTCTGCGTCTCGTAGTTCCAAATTTCCGCGCGCCCCGAGTACAGCGTGATCAGCACCCACGGCTCGCTCGGGTGAAAGTCAATGCCCTTCACCCTGTCTGTCCTCGAGACAAACGTTTTCTACTCACGTTAGTACTTGCTCCGCGCCCTGGATAGCATGGTCGAGCTCTGCGGCTCCGCCCCCTCCGTGGGTGGCAAAGATGGTCTTCAAACACACCGTAATAGCCCGTGCGCGACCATGCAGCCCCCATTCGTCCTCGCACACACACATACCTTCGTTTCCAACTTCATTGGTCCCCACTTGGTATCCTAGTAGCTGTTCAACTCGTCTATTTGGGTTCTGTTGACACACTAATATTCCTTGAATAATTACATAGTGTCCTTTTTTATCGCGAGTACTGTTCCGTCGAAGATGATCTATCGGGTAACCCTCAGCGCTGACGCCAGGCAGTGTCAGCGTAAGCGTCACTGACACAGAAGACAAGATGAGAAGAAAAGGGTTTAGCTCGATCTTTGGCACTAGAACTGTCTTCTCTATACTAGATCCCCAGTGTTCCAGTGGGAGCAGGAGGAAATGAGGGGTTTCTTTTATGTTGCAGTACTACTTTACCTAGATGCATTTGTGCATGCATTTCTCGTAAAGATGGGCACAGACCCCATTTGTGCCGTTCCGCCGGATAAAACGTTGCTCGCGCGGACAATGCAGCTGCTCCTCGGAATCAAGCGGCTTCCGCGGCGCTTCCACAGCTTGCCGGACAAGTTCACGGGGTTCCGGTTCCACAAGTCGTACCGGTTCAACCACCGGTTCTTCCGGGCGCGCAAGACACTCAAGATCAGCTACTGCCAGGAGGGCCGACTCCAGTTCCAGGTCGACCACATGTTGGCAAAGGAGATCGACTGGAACATTCCGTTCTGCGTGCTCGACGCGCCGGTGGAGCAGGGCAAGTTCTGGCAGCAGGGCAGCACGAACCTCAATGCGTTGAACTGCTTCAAGTTGGCGCGACGCAAGAAGTACGCGAAGCGGTCGTTTGACATCTTCCTCCCGGACACATGGGTTGGAGGGCTCTTCCACTGCAACGTGACGAACGACGTCAAGACCAAGCTTGTGTCGTTGATGGACCAGAACCTCAACATCCGGTTGGATACCGAGGGCGGTGACAACATGTTCGACATCACAAACGTGTGCACGCGGGAGAACTCGATCCCGCTCCAGCCGATTATGTCTTCGGACTACAAGCAGTACTGGACCAACTACAAGACGCAGAGCAGGATCCCGCTCGTGCGCCAGATATACAAGATGCAGGTGGAGAAAATAATCCCGTTTTTCGAAACGCCGGTGAGCGTTGGCGCGGGCCGCATCAAATGGGGCTTGCCGCTTGACGAGCAGTTTGCGTCGATGGCCGAGTTCTGGCGCCAGAATAGCAAGACACCGTGGTATGAGGAGATTGAAGTGCAAGAAAATTACAACTACAACCCAACAGAGGAACAAGATATCAGCACTGCTCACAACATCACAATGACGTTGCTAGAGCCCTTCCTAAAATATTCGCGGAAACTGTTGACGTCCTTTTTAGATCATGACGGCACGTTACGAGCTCAGGCTCCGGAGAGGTTCAAAGAGATGATTGACAGCTTAGGGGCGTTCAAGCGCAATATCTGGCATTTCCTAAGCACGTCAGACGTAGTTTCCTCTCTTGGCCCCGAAGTCCATGAAGTTTTGAGCGAGATAAAAAAGTTGTGGGATGACTTGAATCTCGCACCCGAAAAGTTCACGTACGGAGAAGACTTAAAAAAGGACATTACCACAGTGATAAAAGTTTATAGATCAGGCCCATAGAGCACATATCTATAAGTACAAATAATGGATACTTGTGTATAGGGTACATGTATACCGAGCGCTTGTAAGCAGCAATTGGGTTCTACTTCGTCCTGCAACTGCCCAAATGGAGTCCAGTGGGGGCCATGAAAAAATACCATCCGCCCATGAGTAATTAAATCTTTATATGTTTCCGTAACGCCCAGCACGTCAAATAATATACAGTTTTTCTATACTTAACATCCATATCTAGTCCTGTAACCTATCATATTGCGAACGATTGGATCTTGTGGATTTATCACGCTTGAGGGATAGTTTCCTCTTGATGTAGCCGGACACTGAGGTCTTTGGTTCCTGCACTGGCTCTGCAAAGGGCGAATCTTCTGGCGAAACAACCTGGTCATCAACGGTGACCGTTTGTTGTTTCTTCAGTTCATCTTCCCAGTTTTCGTTGTGTGCCTTTGCGGTGGTGCCAAGAGCAAGTAGTTCGGCGGTGCTAGCTTTACCCAGGATATTGATTGTTGACTTTCTCTGGAACGACCTCCGGTCGTCCCTAGCTGGTTTGAAGCGGAGATCTGGGTTGCGCGTGAAGACCACCAATGCGATGCACACGAGTATCATGATCAGCAAGATTAAAGAAAAGACAGCGTTCAAAATAAAAAATACCCATGCCATAATGGAGCTGACGCTTGCAGGCTGTCCAAAGAGCCCTGAGAAAAATAAGAAGAGGAACGAATTAACAAGAGTAACACTGGATATCATAATGTTCAGGATGTTAGTCGCGCGGTCGAGGTACGGCCTGCATTTAGCCAGAGCTGCGAGGTATATTATTTCAATGACAAATAGAGCGACGGCCTGGGTTTTACCGGAATTGTGGGCAAATGCAATAAATACCGCTTTCAACAAAATATGCGCGAGGATCATGCAGGACCACCAGTAGTGTGTCGCACTGTACATTGTGTAGAAGAAGCCGTATTTGTGTAGCACATTTTCATTGCCGTATAGAATGGCAGCTGGGTTCGAGTGCACACCAATGGAAGCCCTTCCAAAGTAGATAGTGCGGTAGGCAGCCCAAACCATAATTGACAAAGATAAAAGTAGAGCTAAGACTGCCAGAACGACCAACGCCGGGGAATCAACGTTCACGAATTCCCAAAAGCAGAGAATCGTCAATTGAGTGAACCCGAGGAAGATGTAACGCAAAAGAACACCTTTGAGCACAATCACCCACGTTTTCCTGAAGTCTAGGAACCGAACTGGGTTCATGAGCTTCATGCGGATAAGCAGCTCGAGTAGCCCGCTGAACAATGTAAACGCCACGGCAATCAAATAGCCGAACAGAAGGAAGAACGTTAGCCCGGTACACACAACCGATGAGCTCTCTATGTTCGCACGGTAGGCCAGTCTACGGATCCCTCTGAAGATCATCGTGTGTGTGCTGGCAAATAGCGACTGTGTCGCCTTGCTCACGGGCCGGCCCACTAGCGCATCCAGTGAGCGTTGGGCAAGCACAGACGTGGTCGTTGACGTCAAATGCAGCGACGGCTCGCCGCCGCTCGCCTGGACGTACCACCGGAAGATGCGTTGCATGAATTCCACTCGGATCAGCCCCATGCTCCACGCCAGGTTCTGCGCCCACGCGTCCGCGATCGGCGGTAGCCGCTCCACATTCTCCATGCTCACCACCACGACAGACTGGAAGTACAGGAAAAGCGACATTGTCGTCGCAGAGATGTGCGACGCGGCGTTCGAGTTCCCAAAAGCAGACAGCGTTGCGGACGCCAGCAGTCCAAGCCCCGCAATTGTCGCCGTCGCCCACTTCACAGCTGTTTGCGCCACGGTGCGGCCGTTCGTGAAGTGCGCCTGGATGCACGCCACCTGGTCGTTCGACTGGGTTTCGTGCACCATCACCTTGAGGTAGGCGTCAATGTCCGGCACCTGGTACGCCACGCCGGGAATCTTGTTTGCGTACTCCGCGCTCACATACTGCACGGCCTGGATCTGGATGTCACCGGGCGTCACAGGACAAAACTGCTTCCAGCCGATCCCGCACATGTCCTTCGCCTCCGTGATCACCTTGAATCCGTAGGCCCACACCTCCACCACTGCACGCACGGTCCCATTTATCTCGGTGCTCAGATCCAACCGAAAGTTCAAGGACAGGTCGTCCGGGTTGAACACCACATCGAAGCTCTTCGCTGTCAGCTGCGAATCCTCCATGCAGCTCACCAGCGAATTGGTCGACAGTTTCCGTCGCGCCTCAGTAAGCCCTGCCAGCGACCATACCAACCAACACACTGCAAGAAGTCTCATGTCTGCCCGCCTCCTAACTGTCTGAGCGCTTATGGAGAGTCCAAAGAGCGTACAGCCTAGCTTTGAGCGCGCCAAAAAAAATGTGCTCTAATGTAGGAACTGTTGCAACGCCTCGCTGCTGAGATTTGCTCAGACATGGATACTTTTCTAGCACCGGGACGGCACCCTGTACATTGCGCTACTTGTAATTAATAATAGTAGTAAGACATTTGCCTAATTAAAACGTTTTTGCACAGCCTCTTCTGGAGAGGTGACGCAGCTACTAACGCTC
This sequence comes from Eremothecium gossypii ATCC 10895, assembly GCF_000091025.4. Classification (NCBI taxonomy): domain Eukaryota; kingdom Fungi; phylum Ascomycota; class Saccharomycetes; order Saccharomycetales; family Saccharomycetaceae; genus Eremothecium; species Eremothecium gossypii. The sequence goes on along the minus strand of NC_005787.5, from coordinate 213,576 downwards.
GAGCACCATTGCAGCTTTGCTAACGCACAAGCCGCTACGGATACGGTTGCTGCTGGATAGTTAGATACTGGACATGGAGCGAGTGCTTCGCAATCTGAGGTGCCGCAGGTAGGAGTGGGATTTTTGTTTGCGATGCGGTGTTGGAATGGCATCAGCAACGAAAAAGGCTTTTTTTGGAGCAACGTCAGCAAGGTCACAGTTGGGGACGGACAGAGGAGTCTTCGCACGCATGCCAAAGGTTGTCAGCGGTCGGCCAGGCGTGCAAAACCAGGTCGCGGAAGTCCGAGCAGTAGTGGACGGCCATGCCGAGTTTGTGCTGGAGGGTCGCGAGCTCGGGCAGCGCGGGGTCTGCGAGCAGGCGCTGCTGGGTCTCGGCGTTGTCCTCTGCGAGCTCGACGAGGTCGTTCCGGTTGCCACGGGGGACGAGGGCGAGGCCCATGCCCTGCAGCTGGGCGGCTAGTAGCTTCTCTTTCACGCCGCCCACCGGCAGAATCTTGCCGCGCAGCGTGATTTCGCCGGTGACGCAGAGCGCGGGGTCGACCGGGCGCTTAAGTGCGAGCGAGAGCAGTGCGAGCGAGATGGCGGCACCTGCGGAGGGGCCGTCTTTGGGCACCGCGCCAAAGGGGACGTGGAGGTGGCATTCGCTGCGGAAGAATTCTGCGACACTGGTGTCGTCTGCGCTGCTGTGGACGACATGGCGCGCAAGGAGGGACTTTACTAGACTAGTGGCGATGGACACCGACTCCGACAACACCGTGCCGAGGTTGCCCGTTGTCTGCACAGTGAGGCGCTTGTCTCGGGAGTCGCCGCTCCGGATCACCTCGAATACGAGCACTCCTCCAGTGCCATCGGAGTTGTAGGATAAGCCGTGGACGACCCCATACTTCTCTGCAAAGCTAGTCGTTTGTGTAACCTCCTCTCTGAGCGAGTGTGGCGGCAGCCCGAGGAATTTGGGCAAATTCTTTTGTGTGACGACATCGTCCCCGGAGCCGGACATGTTGTTTTCAACATACTCCACAATCTTGCCACGCACAATTGCACCGAGCTGGCGGTCCAAGTTGCGGACGCCAGCTTCGCGTGTGTAATCCACGACGACAGTGCGCCATGCGTCATCGGTAAGTGAGAGATTAATACCGGTCATATCAAAGCTGTTCAGCCTGATCTGTTTGGGCAGTAAGAAGTGCCTACCAATCGCAATCTTCTCCTCATAGGTATAACCCTCGATATGGATGACCTCCATACGGTCCACCAGAGGCTCGGACATCCCAGAAAGGTCGTTCGCTGTACAAAAGAAGAGTACCTGTGACAGATCAACGGGGAAACCGACGTAGTGATCCGTAAAGGTATGGTTCTGTTCCGGATCGAGCACCTCAAGCAAGGCTGCGCCAGGATCGCCGTTGAGCCTGCTAGCGCCTGCGCCTGCCGGAACGCTCAATACTTTATCAATCTCGTCCAATAAGATAAGCGGGTTCATACAGCCTGCCTTGCAGAGTGCATTCACGATCATGCCTGCCATGGCACCGACGTAGGTTCTCCGGTGACCGCGGATCTCTGCCTCGTTATGTATTCCACCGAGGGAAATTCTCTGGAACCGCCTACCCAGGACATCAGCAACGCTCTTTGCCACCGATGTCTTTCCTACCCCAGGTGGGCCAACGAGCAGTAGGAATGGCACTTTGGTCTTCCGCTGTTCTTGTGCTTTGTTCTCGTAGACCACCGCGCGCTTGGTTGCGCTGCCGTCTTCAATGGCGCCAGCGTCAGCAGTCACGCCGGGAGAATTGGCGCTCAGTTTAAGCACGCAGAGGTACTCGAGTAGCCTCTTCTTGACCTGCACAAGGCCGTAATGGTCGTTATCCAGCTTCCGCGATGAGGCGACAAGATCTATCTCGGGCGTACTCACGTAGATGCCAAACGGAATGCCCATGATGAAGTCAAAGTAGTTGCGAAGCATCTGGTACTCGGTGCTCTGCACATGCATCTTGGACAGACTTCGGTAGTCTTTCTTGAGCATCTTCACGCCGTCGGCGTGTACCCCTTTCACTTCTATTTCATCCACATACCGCTTGATGGCCACCAGTTCAGAATCCTCAGAGTCATCTTCCTCTCCTGCCGCTGCGCTGTTCCCACTAGCGGGACGCGGAAGAAGACGCCTCGAGCGCCCTCCTGGTCCAGATTCAGGTTTGTTGCGCTTTATGTCGTCGATATAGAACCGCAGCGACCGCAGCTGATTCGCAATTAGTTGCGACTTGGCTATTGGCCCATGTGTTTCGAAGCGGTCGTGAACATATTCAGTAGCTCGGTACAGAGAGCCAAAGACCTCCAGCAGCTGCTGCATGTGCCGCACAAACGTCTTGATCCGCGCGGCAGGGTCTTCAGCCTGGAGAAACTCCAGCCGCTGAGCCGTGGTAGTGGGCAGCAGCCCCACGGTTAGGTCTGCGACCGACAGCATGTCCATAGCAGTCCGTATATCCTTCTTGGCATCGCGAAAGCCGTGCATCATCGTCCGCAATATCTTCCAGGACCGCTCGAAGCTCGAGCGACTGAAATGGAAGAACAGCGTGTTGGCCAGTGGTGAAAGCGTGAGCAGATGCGCGGCCCCGTCCGCTCCCCGCTTCTGCGAGCTCTTGAAACGGGCGGTGAACGTCCCGATGCCCGCATCCAGCTCCTCGAAAGCGCCGAACACTCCCTGGCGTGCAAAGTCCAGCTGGCGAGCGCCCCACGTCGCCACGCGCTGCGCGTCGTCCAGCACCGTCACGCTGCCATTCCACATCTCATTGCGCCGGCTGGGCACCGGCTGCCCCACCACCGCCCGGACAAGCCCCCTCAGCAACACAGACAGTTCGCCGCCCTCCGCGCGCGCTCCGGTCAGCCGCGCGATGCACCCAATGTGCCGCCCCGCCGCTGCTTCCGTCACGAGGCAAATGTACACGGCCTGCGTCTTGTCCCCGGAGTCGTACCGCTCCTGGAACGCCTTCATCACCTCCGCCACCCGCCCCGGTACCTCTGCGGCCTCCCCAGCGCCCGTCAGCGCCCCGTCTACAGCCTCACCTATCCCACGGAACTGCCCTAGTATCCGCTCGCCATATGTCCGCTCGATCACAAGGTTGTATAGAATCCCTGGCAACGGCACCAGATGCGTTCCGGTCTCTAGCAGGTAACACGGAAACTCAGCTATCCGTTCACCTCTATCCTTTCCGAATAAACCCATCGCGTCCTCTCTGCTACCCTTTGCAAGCTGAGTCACCGCCGATTCAATTGCAGCTTAAATAGCTGGGCAGAAGTTAACTAAGCATATCGACAGCTGCATACTTCATACGAAAGGATCAATGGAGAGATGATATCTAGCCATGCCACCAGCAGCCTGCATTCTCATAGAGAATGTCAGTATCGTAATATATTAATAGGAGCTCTTATTTAGTATGTATTGTACTAACAGCATTAGTCTTCACCTAGCACCGCAGTATACAGAGTCCCTACCATAAGCCTCGGTGCCATATTAAGGAAGAGCATCTACAAGTAACCGTACATCCCATGAGAGTTATTCGGCAATTGATCAGTCTTGTAACCGACCGCCTTTAATGGGATGATTTGCTGGGCGAGAGCAATCTTGGGTGACCGTGGGCCGCCTCTTGGCTTTGCGTCGGGATTCAACCTCACCTTCCATGCAGAGGGCATGGAAGAAACCGAATGAGAGATGGGCTCAGGTGGAGGGGTTATGGACCCCGGGGCCGCGCAGGTGGTGACGAAGAGATTCTGGGGCTTCAAGACGGGAGGCTGGAACGAGAAGGTGGAGTGCCGGGGGCGGGCTGGAGAGGCGGCGGGCGGTGATGGCCTGCGGTCCTCCGGGGGCGGCAGCGGCACCGAGGGCTCTGGCGGGAGGGTGGTAGTGTGGCACGGGCCGAAGGTGGGCGCGGCGGACTGTGGGGCGTCCGCGGGGGTGTGGCAGCTTTCGGTAGCGGTGCGTGGCTCCGCAGAGCGATCCTGGCGCCTGCGGTCGAACTTCTTCGCGGCTTCGGAGAGCCGCTCGAAGCTCATGCCTTGGAACTCGTCTATCTTGCTGAACATCACGCGCGCTGCCGATTTGAGAAGGCGCTGGTTTGTCTCGTGGACCCGCTTGAACCAGGGCTTCTTGGGCATCTTGAGGTCTGGGAGGCGTCCCTTTGCGGTGGGATTGCCGCAGGCGCGCGGGTCGGTGGTGCTGAGGAGACTGGAGCAGCGTGAAGAGACGAGTTTGGATCGCACGCCCCGCCATGTGTTGTACATGCGGCGGTTTGTGTACGGCTTCTCGCTAATCAGATCCTGGCCGTTGATGCTGAGCGTGCTACCGTCCGAGATATTTAGGACTCCTGTCTGTTCTAGCATGTCGTTAAGCTTGTTCCGGAACTCGCGGTCCGAATGAGAATAGGGAATGGTGTTCTTCATTACGGAAGCGCGCTTTGGTGACCTAGATGCGCGGGAAATGCGGTGCTTGCGAACACGCTCCCTGCTCGTAAACGCGCTGCTGCGCGTACGCTGTGTTTCGATGTTGGAAAATCCATCCTTTGTATCTCTCGTGCCGGCGAGGAGATTCGCGCTGTTGGGCATTAGGAAGTCACACATATCCCTTGAATCCATTGTCGACCTTTCCAACGACTTTATCTCCAAACTGCTGACAGACTGCGAGTCGTCTGTGCCGGCTCTGCACCTGGCAGGCCCTGTTGACTGCTTTTTAATAGAGCTAACGGTGTTCCTGCTTTCACTGGCTCCGGTGTCAGTGCTCATAAACGTGACCCTACTTTTTGTATCTGAACGCATTGATTTCTGGTCGCCGTGGAACCTTGAGTCGGGGTGTACCAGCGACTCCTGCGAAGCTCTTGTGTTGGAGCGATTTTCCAAGCTATTGGAATCTATGCTCAGTTGCCTTTGCGACTGAGAACCATTGCTTACTGACGGAATTTCTATGTCAGTTGCAAACTCGCCGAAATTGATAGCGGGTGCTAAGTTCAGCAACTCCTTTTGTGTAATACTGCAGCCTATTGGGCTATTGGACCGGTTCCTGATATTCTGCTGCTCTTGAATGCTCCCCATGCCTTGGCCTGAAGCCCCGTTGTATGTGTTCGACCCGCTGGCCCCTCCTGCTAAGGATACCTTTTTGAACTGGCTCGTCAATTCTCTTTCGAGCGAATCGCTTCCATAATTATCTAGTAGGTGTCCGTACTCGTTCTGTTTTGGATCTTTCCTTGTCAAAGGACGTCGACTAGGAGGCCGAGGACGTTCTATGAGTTCATTTTCTCGCCTAGTCACGTCGGCGAGGTGTGCTTCAATAGTCCTCGACAGGCGGTATGTATCAGGAGGAAAGTAACAGAACCTGTAATCCATTATGGACTCATCATCTGAGGCATCAATTATTTGTAGTAATTTTATCTCCTCTCTCACCATCTCCTTTGAAACTCCGATTTCGAAGGTGGAAGGCACTGCAGCCTGAGAAAGGGTATTTTCGTATGACGGTGGCAGTTTGGGAAGCTCTGCTAAAGAGATGCTATATCGGCCTCCCCACGGGTCTATTTCAGGTGGCTCGATTTCATGTCGAAACCGTAGATCACTGCATCCATCGCTACCCACATTTTCAATAGCGCTGCTTGCCTCTTGACACCGTACTGATAACCCTCCCGAAGTTAACAGATCGGTGTTATTCGACATCACTCAATGCTTGGATTTAAAAGTAATATCCCAATGAGATGGCCTTCGGGTTTGCGTGGGCGTTTCACTCTTTTTTTTATATTCTGTATTACATGATAGCCAACGAAACTATTTTCGCCGCTTCATCTTTGGCGCCAGTCTCCACAGACGTAAATTCCGCCGAACATCATATGAAATAACCATACCAAAGGCTCACCCCACACACAATTCACGTATCTGCAGTTTCAAACCTTTGTGTCAATTGCTTGAGGGTTTGTCTCCATTAAAAGTCATTGTCATCGCTAGCGATTTTAGTCACGAAAGTGATATTTGCTGACCAAGACTCGGTCTGCAATCCAGACGCGGGCTTGACTGACTCGAGACTACATAATGCGTTCGTGTAAACAAAATAAACATTCGGTACTACGTGAATCATGAAATGTGTTACGTAAAATAAACTCAACTAGAACAACTACATTGTTTCAAGTAATCATCATTTGGCATATTTGTCGTGCCTTCTGTCCATGCTTTAATCTTGGCATCATCCAAGATGCCGTACCACTTGGTTCGATCATAGGGATTAGTTGCAATTGTATATAACTGAGTCAGAATCGTCGTGTCAATATCAGCAGAATTGGCATCGGTTACGTTTCGGTGCATTTTTTCTAACTCTTCCAGCACCTCGTCGAAGACATAGCTTCGTGGAATGAATAGTGGGTTAACTAGTTTCTGTAGCCGATACCTCTCCTCGCGCTCCGGAATACTTTGCAGGTAGTTTATTAACCAGGAGTCTATTTTCTCGACCAGATCAAAAAACTGGGTTGCGGTGCCGGGGTCCAGCGATGACACACCGTTCGCGTGCTTTGTTAACAGTTGGAAGTCTTCTTCCGTGAAAAATATCTGCAAAAATGCAGGGTCTACCCCGCGGACACCAGCAGTACTATGGAAAGGTCCTTGGTATTCTTGCAACGCCACGAAGAAGCTGTTGTAATCAACCATGCTTTTGGATAGAATGTCCAGTAGCGGATTGACGACAGAGTCCATGAAACCGCGAACTCGCTCTGCGATGAGGGAAAGGTTATCTGACTGAATGAGCGGTATATTCAACTGAATACCGAGCCTTTTTGCCATGATCTCTGCATATTTGACATGATACCGAAATCTGTACTCATTTGCAGCGCAATTCACCAATGCATTCACTCTTTGGCCCAGTTCATCTGCAATATTTTCAGGGATTACGGAGCGCTCGGGGATGGTCTTGACAAACCCAATGTGCTGTTCGCCCGAACCCAAAAGAAGCACCAGTGCTTCAGCAAACTTGGTTAAGTTCCACCATATAACATATGGTTGGTTGCTAAACGAGTATCTCCCCTCAATGTCATCATGGTTCGGAGTGTATTCGGGCCGGTACTTATCCATAAAGCTGAAAGGGCCAAAATCCATGGACAAACCCATCAGAGAGGTGTTATCAGTGTTCAGGACACCATTACAAAAACCATAGGCCTGCCAGTAGGCCACGCACTCGGCATTTAGGTTTACTACATGTCGAAAGAAAAGGTCATAGGTGGTGACACCAGCAACTGCCTTTGGCAGCTCATCGGTAGCAGGTATCTTCTCGAGTGGATCTGGAAAAAAGTCCTCCTGAAATGCATTGACGGAAATCTCCGTAGGAAACTCCCTACCTGCAGCAAAGACATGTTGAATGCAATAGTCCACCAGCTGCAGCAGTCCGTGGTCATCGCCGCGCCAGCGGAACATGTCAAAGTTCCCTAGTCGAATCCACGACGGGGCAAACCGAGCAACCACTGCGCACGGCTCGAACATGGTCCGCCGCGCACGGGTCTTGGGTAGCAGGGTGAGCTGCAGAGCGCGCGTGCTCGGGATCCCGATCGCAGCGAGCGCCTCAGACACGATAAATTCACGCACGCTCGATCTCAGCACAGCCTTACCGTCCGCAAAGCGCGAGAAGGGAGTCATCCCGCTGCCCTTCAGCTGCAGAGTCTGATAACGGCCTCTGCTGTCCCTGATATCGTACAGGTTGGCAACCCTCCCGTCGCCTAGCTGCCCGGCGAACACGCCAAACTGGTGCCCAGCATACGCCAGCGCATACGGGAAGATCCCGCGCTGCTCGTCGTGGTACACCCGCGAGCCCTGGCAGTGCGCCTCTAGCTCCTGGTCGGCACGCAACCCCAGATCCTTGAGAGCTCGCTCAGACTGCACCAATGTCCTGTATTCACCGCGCTCTTCAGGCACCACAAACGCAAAGTGCGGCACACCATCGCCGTTGCGCACCAGTCGAGGCCTGTGGAACGCTTCCGCAGCCCCAGGCTCAGTGCCTTTGTGGAGTGCAACGGCCTTCGCCACAGAAGGCACAGCATAGTCTGGAACGAGATACCGAACAACTGTGGATGTCCCGCAGTCCCGCAGCGCTTGTAATATCCCTCGCGCCTCTGTCATCGTCACCACGTGTCCAGCTGTGAGTATACTACCTCCCCGCGTCTTGCCAAAGGAATATCATCTTGCCATCACGTGATGATTGGCAGCTTGATTTAGTAAGCACCCTGCAAAATGAGCCCTACTTTGTCTTCTTCGTTCGAGAGCATAGCTAAAGGCGGGAGTTTTCTTCCGGCTGCCGGATAGTTTTTCCGTTCATGGCCGGTGCTGTGAGAACGTCCCGTGCCCTCAGCCGTTAAATCGCTATATTCTTTAGCAACGGCCCAAGCAACGCTAATTGAATCACCAATACGTCACAACAAATTCCACGACGGAGCACAGACGAAGGTATAGTGCTACCGTTATTCAGAAGTATTGAGGTATTGAGCTGTGGAAGACGGGCTAATTGGGAATTAGAACGACCATTACGCCGAGGTATAGGCTATAAGTACCTAAACTCGTATTTTTTCTAGACGGGGACCCTTAGTCCCACCTATGAGGACTAAATCGACGCATCATGATTGACCCCGTGACACATATAGTTACGCCATCTAATGACGAACAGAGACAAGGCAGATCAGACGGGGGAATGCAGCTGGGATTGGAGGACTTGCATGGCGGAGGGGGCGGGCTGGGACAGCAGAAGGTGTCAGGCATGGCGGAGGGCACAGACTCAATCGTCGACGTCCTGACGAACCCGAGCAGCTCAGTGAACCTACATTCCAACATACTGAGCGTGTCCACAAATGTAGAGGAAGGACAGGGAATGCAGCCAGCGGCGATACAGGGAGGAGGAACGGCGGCGGGGCGGCGTTTTTCCAGCGTGCCGATCAGCGACTCGCCCGTAGGATGTGGCCAGCACGGAATGGGGACAGCAAGCACGCAGGTGCCAAGCCACGGGAGCACAGCCAACCTGCTAAGCATGGGGAACCCGGTCGCCACCAACGTGCAGGTGTGCCAGCGAATGGATGAAGTAAGCGCGCGGCTGATTGTGATGGAGGAAACAGTAAACAAGCTCCTGGGCAATATCGATGCGCAGCAGCAACAGATAGCCTCGATGCGGTCGGAGAGTATGGAGATGTTGGGATCGCTCATGAAGGAGGTCCGCGAGCTAAAACAGCAGGTACCAGTGCTTGATGACCCCGACAATAACGAGAAAGACAAGTTTGTTACGGATCTACTCAACTCGATCACCAACGTGAGTAGCAACTACCTTAAGAAGGTGAGCTCCAGGAACTTGCAGCGATTCAAGCGGCAGCGGGACATCATGAGTACCAGTGATTTGCCTAGCCTAGGAAACACTCAGAGCTCCAGCCATTTCATGCAGGACTTGGTGAACCCTTATGCATCCACACAAGACTTCCAGTCATTTACTGTATTGAAGGACAAGGCTAAGGAATTTACCTTGAATCCCACAGCAATTAATAAACGTCGGCGTCTGTCTGCCCAACCGCTGAATACATTACAAATGTCTCAGGATCAGCTACAGCAGCAGCGAGGTTCTGTGCAAAGTTTAATAAGCATACCCACCAGTGGCCAGAAAAATGCCAACTTTGGACCTCAGCTACAGAACTATTTGATCGGCCTGCAAAACATCCCAATGTCTGAGGCAGAAAAGGTGTCTTCACCAACTGTTCTAAAACAGTTCCAAAACTCCACCACTGATCCAGACTTGAAAACCGGTAGACGGAATCCAGGGCTTGATTTCCAAATAGGTTCTGGAGATGATGAGAACGATGAAAATGACGGCGCGTCAGGAGAAGATGAAGATGGTTACCTAGAAGATGACGAGGGTTATAGAAGCCAAAGCCAGCGGACAATGTCATCAGAAGATGACGAGCAATTCACTGGGGGAAACCAAGGGGAGGATGAGGCTGGCCCAAGAGCAGCTGGAAGGAATCCAAAGAGTTTACCCTCATCAATAGTGCGGCGTTTTGCAAACAGCGGAAGTCAAGTAAGCGTTAGTGGCACACCAGAAACTGAAAGACTAGTACTAAAAAATAATGACAAGTACGATAAAAACACAATGCCTGCGCCAAATACAAAACCTCGTGCTGTCCTTGCATCGAATCCAGAGGATACTCTCACGGATGTACAATATACGATGGTCAAAGCGCCAGATAGTGTGCGGGCCATTTGGGACGAGTATACAATTGGGGTTGGTGGGAAACCCTCCATACGACAGCTAGAACAAACGTATGGGAATAAATGGCGAACAAAGAGAAATAAGAAAACATTCGCTAGGAGGAAGCGAATCTACAAATTCATATTGAACGGTGTGCGGAACGGGAAGTCGGAGAGTGAAATGATAGACATTTTAGAATCTAGGCGAGTGTATCGGACTGAGGATAATGAGCTTAAGAAGAGGACCATAGGCTGGCTCCAACAGAGCCTTTCTGGTATATAGATATGTGTAGCTTAAAGTTGATCCAATAGCTCTTTGATAAATAGAAGGGACACTTAACTAGAAGTCAAAAACTAAATTATACATAAGATCACGGAACGCACTCTCAGCGGTAACGGTTAGAGCTTTCATATTCAGAGGAGTCATAAAGGTTCGAAGACTCGTTATCATTCTGTCTGTCATAAGAGCCCCTGTTTGAGTCATATTGATTCTTCGATCCATACGAGTCCTCGTTGTCATTACCATAGGAGTTCTTGGACCCGTATGAGTTCTTGTTAGATGAGCCGTAAGAAGTCTTGTTGGAGTCTTCGTTGTCGTTCTCGTAGGAGTTCTTGGACCCGTATGAGTTCTTGTTAGACGAGCCGTAAGATGTCTTGTTGGAGTCTTCGTTGTCGTACGAGTTCTTGTTAGAAGAGCCGTACGAGTTCTTGGAACCATAAGAAGTCTTGTTAGAGTCTTCGTTGTCGTTCTCGTAGGAGTTCTTGGATCCGTATGAGTTCTTGTTAGACGAGCCGTAAGATGTCTTGTTGGAGTCTTCGTTGTCATCATACGAGTTCTTGTTAGAAGAGCCGTACGAGTTCTTGGAACCATAAGAAGTCTTGTTAGAGTCTTCGTTGTCGTTCTCGTAGGAGTTCTTGGATCCGTATGAGTTCTTGTTAGACGAGCCGTAAGATGTCTTGTTGGAGTCTTCGTTGTCATCATACGAGTTCTTGTTAGAAGAGCCGTACGAGTTCTTGGACCCGTAAGAAGTCTTGTTGGAGTCTTCGTTGTCGTACGAGTTCTTGTTAGACGAACCGTAGGAGTTCTTGGACCCATAAGAAGTCTTATTGGAGTCTTCGTTGTCGTTATCATAGGAGTTCTTGTTGGATGAACTGTAGGAGTCCTTCTTGGAAGAGCCATATGAGTTTTTGGATCCATAGGTATCCTTGGAGTCATCTTTGCCGTCGTCCGAATTCTTGGATCCGTAAGAGTTCTTCTTGGACGAGCCGTAAGAGTTCTTGGTTGAGTCCGTTTTGTTTTCGTTCTTTGAATCCTTGTTCTCATCCTTGTTCTTGTTCTCATCCTTGTTCTTGTTCTCATCCTTGTTCTCATCCTTGTTCTTGTCCTCATCCTTGTTCTTGTCCTCATCCTTGTTCTTGTTCTCATCCTTGTTCTCGTTCTTATTCTCGTCCTTATTCTCGTCCTTATTCTCGTCCTTATTCTCGTCCTTGTTCTCATCCTTGTTCTCGTTCTTATTCTCGTCCTTATTCTCGTCCTTATTCTCGTCCTTGTTCTCGTCCTTGTTGGAGTCATATTTGTTGTCGCTGTCCGACTTCTTGGACTCGTAGGTGTTCTTGCTGGAATCTTCATTGTCGTTCCCATAAGAGTTCTTCTTCGAGTCATTCCTACCATACGCGTTGGTGTTCAAATTGGAGTCGGAATTCGAGTTATAGTAACCAGAGTTGCTGGCGTAACCGTTGTTGTTGTTCGAAGTCTGGTTACCGGAACCGTAGCCGCTGTTGTTCCCGTAGTTGTTACCACCGGATTGGCTATTGCCGTAGCCCTGGCCGGATTGGCTGTTGTCGTAGCCAGAACTGGTGTTGCCGTATGCGTTACCAGATCCATTGTTGTAGCCAGAGGCGTTTTGGGAGTTGTTTCCAGAATCATTCTGATTCAGAGCCCCAAGCCGGCTCGTGACCTCGTCTTGTAATTTGTTGAAGTTGTCCTCGCCAATGGCGTTCTTAACTTTGTCAAAGATCCCCATGTTGTAATTTCCGTCCACAGTGGTCCTGGATCTTGCTGCAGACAGATGCCGCGGAGCTACCCTTTCGAATCCTTATATAAACCCTTTTCCAGCTGTACCGCAGTAAACTCCCCTTGCTTCAGGAGCTCCAGGCTGCCACGCACACTCGAGGCCTACACGCGTGACTGCATTGGCTTCTGTGCGCACACGGAAGTCTTAAACGAACCTCAATCCCATCCAACCAGTTCTGCTAACGTAGCTACTTCTGGCCAATCGCTCAGCCCCATACCGTCGAGGCAATCTTTCCAAGCCACATAAACGAAACCTACACAGTTACTGCGCAAGGCAAGTGCCAAAAGACCACAGGTTCCGCAGTACCAGAGCAAAAAGCTTACCTGTCAACACTTCGAACATTCGCGTGGCCTTAACCATATGCCACATGAAGCAATAGACCCTAAAATAGAAAGCGATTGGCGCGGAACAGACATTCCTGGTGTGTACTTGGAACTCACATAGGGGCTGCACACGTGCTTAAGTCCTCGCTTGCAGCTGAGGCCAATGTGCCCCTCATTAGTGACCCACGTGATCTCGAGCCGCAAATGATCGTCAGCGTGCATCGACTTGGCATTGCAAAGGGATGTGATCCCTGAGGGGAGGCTTGCAGCAGGCGCGCTCCTTGTTTCACATCATAGGCTGTCGAGGCCGGACTGATTCAGCTCTCAAGGCGAGCACCCTCCCAACGCCCAATAGGGGCCCCCTCCTGGGCTGTGCACGGGAATACCTCAGACACTGCGTTAAGATATATGTATTTAAGAGGGCACCAGCTGGCTATCAATTGCCCTCTCTGCTCTTGTTCCAACACCAGGCAAGTATCATGATGTCTGCTGCAGGAAAAATGTTCAAGAACAACGGCCAGAAGGATGAGCGGAAGAATGCGGGCCAGAGAGAGGAGCGCCAGTACAGGGTCGGCGATGAGCAGGGCTTGGGCCGCCAACAGCAGGCTGACTTGGGCGCCCAGTACCAGCAGGCGCCACGCTCGCAGCAGTTCGACGACCAGCTTGGCGCATCGCAGCATTTGGGCGCGCAGCAGATGGGCGCACAGCAGATGGGCGCGCAGCAGCGTGAGTTGGGGGCGATGGGCCAGGAGCCTATCACCAACATGCAGGCGAACTCCCGCCAGCAGCAGGACCCATACTTGCAATTGGACGAGCACCAACAGCGTGGTGCGAACGGCGCCTCGCAAAGAAGGCAGCAGGGGAGCTGGTGAGTTGCTGGCGACTCGGTCCCCGTTCTTGGTCTCTAATGGAGACGTTTTCTATGACTTTGCCCGGGCATTCCGTCCCTTCGGGCCACATTCACATATGTAACGCTGTATAAAGCTCCGAGCCGCGCCTCAGAGCCTCTTAAACGACTATGACCACCTCATCTTCAACCACGCGTGCGTGTTGCGCCCCCTGCGGAACGGATGCGCATGCGGCAGACAGACGCCGTGCCGTCCCGCGCTGTGACTATGGCCGTCTTTTGATGCGGCAGCCCGTCGAGCCCTTCTTCATGCTTGCCTCGCACACACGGGCTAAAGGCTCTTGTACGAGCCGAAGCTGGCTCTAACCGTGTAGAATCGTGGGTTGTGGAGTGGCGATGAGGTTTGACATCGCTCTGACGCTGAGCACCATGTTGTCACGTGACCTCCTCTCCGGTCCCGACGTCAACATGAATTTTCGATTTGACAGGTCCAGAAGTTAATTCGTAGAAAAAATTACAGTATCAAATACATCGTCCAGCAATGCCAGCATGCAGCCGGGACGTTACTAAGCTTCTGATACGTTTCTGTCTGTAATATAGCGACTGGTGGTTTTCTAATTTTTCTAATTTATGGGAATTTGAATGAAGATGAAGCATCAGGTGACAGCAGATGAGATAGCGTGTCACAGTGAAATGATATCCTCATCACCTCTCGGCTGTTCGACCTTGGACTCGAGCAGGACACTGCAGGGCGAGATATCAGATGTCGAAAGTGCGAAGATAAAGAGTTGCGGGGCGAATGGGACGGTTGAGCCAATTAAGGAGGGTGGTGTAGGGTACGTGCATGGCGGTGCGCCGCGGACGAGCAGGTTCATGAAGAGCTTGGACTCGTCGGGACCGGCGGTGAACGCGCACCACTGCAATCCGTACCTGTATACGCAGCACAAGACGCGTCCCAATGCGCCGTTTGACATGTTGCACGTTCGGACGAAAAACCTTGTGCGTAGCTGCCGGGAGGTGGAAAAAGGCTCTGTCAGTGGGTTCGAATATAGTGTGCAGGACGGGTCGATACCGGTATTTCGTGTAGCGAAACAGCAGCTGCCGGATCCACACGTGTTTTACGAGGCTGTGCGTAGCATAGGCGAGAAGTACGGCGCGGTGAAGTTGCACATCCACGAGGAGCACGATGACGCGATGCGCTTGGGGAGCCATGTTTTGTCGCAGTCGTCTGTGCTGAATGATTTCACGTTGAATACCGAGTACTTTTGGTTCAAGGCACGGAGGCAGTATATGAACTCGCCCAGCAATGAGAACAGCAAGCGGCTTGAGTTCCACCGCCGGCTGTATCGGTTTTACAGAGAAGGTGCCAAGGCGGCAGAAGGTTCCACCAAGGGAAAACGACTGATAGGCAAGATCCCCAGCATTGACAAACGCACACTAGATTTGTACCGCTTATGGAACTGCGTGCAACTGCGTGGTGGCTTCAAGACAGTGTGTCAGAAGAAGTTATGGGCTCAATTAGGCAGAGAGCTTGGGTATTCCGGGCGTATCATGAGCTCATTATCTACTTCTCTAAGATCTGCATATTCGAAGGTCTTCAGTGACTTTGATGCTTGGGAGCTCGAGCAACGTAAGAATACCGACGAATCCTCTTCACAACCATCGGACTTTTCGCATATCAAACAAGAAACACGGGTAGATAGTGATATAGGTGGGAAGCGGCCTCTGGATAGGGAGGGACATACTGAAGACAGCCAGAAAAGAAAGAAACAGCATACAGTATTCCAGAAGGTGTTTGAACTGGGCGGGTCTAGCGCCGAATTTACAAGAGTTAGAGACGTCAAACGATGTAAGGGCCTTAATACGAACTTTGAAAACGTTACAGAAGCGATTCCGGGGCTCACGGAACCCGACCAATCAACGTTGCCCGGCTACAACTTCAGCTTTTGGCAGTCGGGGATGGAGATATATGACAAGTCGTGTTATGAAACCAAGAACTCTCCAATCTATAATTTGCGGCAGTACTATGAAAAGAGTTGCAGACATTTTGACTTGATACAGACTCAATATAGTGACATTATTCCTCAGGTTACCTCTTGGACGGACAAGATCGAGCTTCAACAGTTTGAAGACCTCTATTTCAGTATTTTGGCGGATCCTACCAATTCTCTGGATATAGACTCAGGGATTGATTTGCCGGGCATAATACATGGTTCGGGTTTTCGTACAATATCTAGGAATAGTGATAACACAGCCGAACTGTTAGACCCTTGGAATATTAACAATGTTCCGCTTGCTGCAAATTCGCTATTAAGCTACTTGGATATAGATTACGGCTGCTTGACAAGGCCGAAAATGCACGTCGGAATGACATTTTCCACCAGAGGTTGGTCGCTTGGGGACCAATATTTGCCAACAATTGAATATAATCATCTAGGGTGCTCTTTGCTCTGGTACTTTATTGCCCCTGAGTCACAGGAAGCGTTCGAGAAACTTGTTGAAGAGATTAATTTGGGTAAAAGGGATCACCCAACGGATGAACTCGATGTTGACCCAGAATTCAAGAAATCTGAGTTTTACAATAGCTATCTTGAAACAAATATGAGGAACCGTTTAAATGATACACATAAACTGCGGAGTAAAAATGGGTCTCATATGTTTGGGCAAGCTGCGCGTGGACCGAAGTCGTATCTATTACCTAATGATATTCAGATCCATCCTGAAGAGTTACAGAAACGAGGCATCAAATTCTACAATGCTATTCAAGAGGCAAAGACGTTCATAATAAAATATCCTCGCGCATACAACACTTCCATTGCTGCCGGGTTCCATGTTTCGGAGAGCTGCTATTTGGCTCCAGAGTCGTGGCTTTCACATTTAGTTCCGAGCGACAAGTGGT
This sequence comes from Eremothecium gossypii ATCC 10895, assembly GCF_000091025.4. NCBI lineage: Eukaryota > Fungi > Ascomycota > Saccharomycetes > Saccharomycetales > Saccharomycetaceae > Eremothecium > Eremothecium gossypii. Next base: position 197,217 of record NC_005787.5, on the reverse strand, counting down.
TTTCTGATCGCGCAATGCTGCAAAGTATCAACGTGTTCCAGTTCCTTCACAATATAATGACTCGCTGCAAAAGCCCCGACGTGGTGCTATATGCTAAAAGACTTTTGGCCGAGTATTCAATCGAGGAGTTGGAAAATCGTAAGAAGCTTGTAAAACACTTTCCGGATATGAAGATTGTTGCTAACACGTTCGATTTTATATCGGACGAGGATTTAGGTTTCACTGGGGCATCGAAAGTGCTTTTAACGACTTCTTCTGACTGCATTACGCTATCAATCAAGAGTTTTCTGACGCAGTTGCACGATGAGACTGCGTCGCTGAGGGACGTTATCCGCGGCATCTCAAAGGATGAGGTGCACTTGTCCATGCACACCTTTTTTTCAGACAAACTGCTGGAGTGTCTAATAAATGATGTTGACGACCCTGCGTCCCCTATAGAGAAACTTGCTGATGTTGAAGCCGAACTAACAGCTCTCATCACACGCTACCCGGGCCGTGTACCTCTTTCGAAGCTTCTTCCTTTTATTCATGTGCATCATGCATCGAACAACCCACGGATATCAGAAGTGCGCCAATATCTGCGTGAGCTCGAGCCAATCATTACCGATTGTCGCCTATTCCTTGATACTTTGCATCCGGCGAGTGAGAAGATAGTTTATGGATCTGGCTTCAACATACGAGAACTACCGACTTTGAATTTTCAGAACTCGGCTAAAGATTTGCAGCGACTGTGTGCGCAGCTTCGTCCCCTTTCTGTTGAGTTTGAGGAAATGACCCATGTGTTTGCGTTAATGCATCAATTCCAATGTTTCCATCGCCAGGCTTCTGTCGCCCTTCACGCAGATGATCTGGAAGCTATGAAAAGCGCTTACGAATTCGGTATCTCCATAGGGATATCCACTCCCCTGATTCCATCGCTTGCTGCACAGATTCTGCGAACGCATTGGCTTCATGTCTTCGATCTTGCAATTGTACGTCGGAGCCCTTCTTGCTATCAAGATTACCAGAATTACAATTTGAGCGACATGTACCGTTTCCTGCGCCTGGGCATCCGTTACCTCAACGCAAATCTACACAAGGACAAACTGCAGAAGATTAGCAGCCTATTAAAATCGTCACAGGCGCTCATCCAGCGAGCCAATGCCTTCTTTAAAAAGAAAAATTACCGAGTTTCGCTCAATGACGTAGAGCTAATAATGGAAAAATTGAGCTGCGATTTTATTCCCCTGAACCCAACCTTTGTCGATGGTCTAACTAAGCTGATGGCCGCCGTGAAGTCTACGAAGCAGTCCATTGCCCCAAGCTGGTCTCGGCTAGCCGTTCGCGGCGACCATGTCACGCAGTTCGTGCGGCACTTTCGCGACGGCGATGACGCGGCGCTATCGCAGATATGCCAGTTCGATGGCTCGGAAGAGGACAAGCGTATCTCGATGGAGGAGATCGCCCAGGAGAAAGAGCCGCAGCTCTTTGGAAGGTATGTGAAGGAGTGCAGAGCCTGGCTGCAGGATCTGAACAAGTTGGTCCCGAACGCCCGCGCGACACTCGAGGGCCTTCTGGAACAAGACCTGCGCTGCTTCGAACTGGCAAAAGACGAGTACCTGCCGCTGGAGCACAGCCAGCGCCAGTCCGTGTACTGCTTCTGTCGCCAGGGGGATGTTGGAAGCACCATGGTCGAGTGCGAAATCTGCCGCGAGTGGTACCACGTCGCCTGCATAAACCGCGGCCGATGGGCGCTGCCCGAAGACGACCGGTGCGTCTTCCTGTGCATGATCTGCCATCCAGAGCCCGCAGAGCGCCCCCGTAAGGTCCCGCTCCAGGACCTGCTCGAGCTGCTGTGCCGGTCCGCGTCCTTGCACGTTATCCCAGATCGCGTGCTCCTTCAGCGCCTGTTCGAACTCGCCGGCTGCGCCCTCTCCTTCCGCCGGCATCTCCGCCGCGAGCTCTTCGACAACTCCAACGTCCGCTGGGGCGTCTCCGTGCACAAGCTCAAGTTCTACCTACGCAAGCTCGAGGGCGCGCGCTGCGAGCTGACCTCCGAGCTCGCCACCTTGCGTGATGTGGTCAAGGAGCACGATCTACAGAAGCTGCACAAGCTGCGCAACGCCAACTGCGTTCCTGTCACCGGCTATGAGAAACTCACCGCCCGCAAACAGCGCACCCCGTTGCCGCAGCTGCCCGCAGAGCCCGCCGCGCCTTCCGTGGACATTAAACCAGATCCCGACACGGCTGCCAAGTGCGCGGTGTCTTCTGCTCCCCGTCGCATTGGCATCGCAGACCTGCTTTCGCCATTACCGGAGGACACATGCTAGAGACTGGAGCACACTCACCGGCACCTGATAGCTATATCTACGTACATCATATACACTACAAGCGTTTTATCTAATCCCACCCGTGCTCGATGACTCTCTTCGATCTTAGCGAGGTGCTCTTCCTGGTGGCATGGCGCCCATCATACTTAAGGCAAAAAAAGGTGCAGCCTTACTCGTCCTGTTCCACAACCACTCAGAAGCACCCTTTTACGAAGAGTCCAAGACCTCGGAGTTCGATATATGATCAAATTAAAGATTCCTGGCCTTTTCCGGTTTGAAGTGGGGCCGGTGGTGCCGTGGGGAAGGGTGCGGGCGCTGCATCTCTATGCCGCGCGCCTACAAGTCCGGAAGGCCGGGTCCGGGGACCGTCGCGGCGAGGCAGAGAAGGCGCTCGATAAACTGGAGGAGTTCCAGGCGGCCAAGGAGGGGTGTGCGGGCCACAGCCATGTGCACGCGGACGGGGGACACACGCACGGACACGGGGGGGTGTCGGCGGCACGGCTGGCGGGGCTGGGCGGACACACACACACGCACGGCGGCAACCCACTGCTCTTGCTCGACCGGGAGGCGATCCGGCGCAACGCAGGGGTGAAGATCACATGGATCGGGCTGCTGATGAACGTGGGACTGGCAACGGGCAAGTTTGTGGGCGGGGTGGTGTTCCATTCGCAGGCGCTGATCGCAGACGCGGTACATGCGCTCAGCGACCTGGTGTCGGACTTCCTAACGCTGTTCTCGGTGTCGCTGGCGTCGCGGCAGCCAACGCAGGAGTTCCCGTACGGGTACGGCAAGGTCGAGACGGTGGGCTCGCTTGCGGTATCCTCGATTCTCGCAATGGCGGGACTATCCATCGGGTGGGGCTCGCTGTGCTCCATACTGGGGCCGCTGGTGCCACACGCGCTGTTGGAGCTAGCGGCCACGCATGCGCATGTGCACGCACACGCGCACGACCTGACGAACATCAACGCGGCGTGGATCGCCGGCGGCTCGATCGTGCTCAAGGAGTGGATTTTCCGTGCTACGAGGAAGGTGGCCCAGGAGACCCAGTCGAACGTGCTGATGGCGAACGCGTGGCATCACCGCATCGACTCGCTGACGTCGCTCGTCGCCCTGGTGACCATCTCGTCGGGGTACCTGCTCAGCATTCAGTCGCTGGACGCGTTCGGCGGCCTGCTCGTCTCGGGGCTTGTCGTCAAGACGGGCTACGCCGGTATGAAACAGGCGGCCAGCGAGCTGGTCGATCGCTGTCTGCCGCCGACCGACACGCGCTATGTGGACATTCACGCATTGACCACCCGCACCTTGGAGCAGATGATTTCCAACAACAACGCGAAGCGCAAGTACGCCCTGCACGACCTCACGGTGCTCGCCTCCGGGCCAAACACGCACGCGCACCTTGTGCTCGAGGTTCCCCGCCAGCGCTGGGATAACGTCCTGTCCATCGAGGAGTTCGAGCTTGTCACCGAGCACCTGCGCTCCGTGCTCTCCCAGCAAGTTCCCCACCTCAGGAAGGTACACATCGAATTCTTCGGGGAGCGGCCTACTCAGCCTGCTCCGGAGGCGCACTCGCATGCAGACTCTCCCCACAACCACACTCACGAGCACTGAGCGCCTGTACATAGTTCTATACCTATATACTAAGTTCAGTGGCCTACGGCCCAGTCGTTCAGCCCATGCTTGTTCCGCGCAATCTCAAACGCGTAGAATTGCAGACGGACCACGAAGCACGTCGTGAACTGCCCGTACTCTTGCCGCGCGTCCGTGCGCAGCAGCGTGCCGAAGTTGAAGTCGTCGATCTTCTTCTCGAACAACCCGATAAACTTCCGCCACCGCTCCTTGGCCTCCTTCGTTTTCAGCTCCTCCTCCTGGAAACGAGCCACGCGCTCGATGTCCCGGTATTCGGGGAAGTGCTCCATGAACGTCTCATAGATCTCATCGTCGTACTTCGTCAGCCGCAGCTTCGAGCCTGGCACCTTGCTAATAAGGCCCCAGTACGTCTCCGCCTGCTCCACTGCCACCACAGCGAATTGCTTCTCAATATCCTCCAAGTTGTCCGCCGTCTCAGCGTTAAACGTCGACATTTGCTATATCTGAAACTCACTTATAGAGCGTACGGTCCTCGAGTCCACTGCGATGAGCTTGTTCTACGTGCTCGAGAGATCATGTTGAAATTTTTGTTAAGTCGCCAATGTCGAACACCCAATCACTCCATGGGTAGGGGGCTGGAAGCAGGATCTAGACATTATAAATACCTCTGGGCACCTGACTGAAGTCACGAAGGGCATTCACTTTCTCTTATGCTGGTGTTCCGCGCAAAGCACATTGCGCGGTGGAAGACAGTGCAGGCAGGTCTGCAGTTCAGAAACAATATGTCATCGGCGTGTATCGTAGTAATTGCGGATGAGGTGCTGAACGGCAAGATCGTCGATACCAACAGCACGTTCTTTGCGAGGTACTGTTACGGGCTTGGGATCCCGCTGAAGGAGATCGTGACGGTCGGGGATGACGAGGCGCAGATCGTGGGCACGCTGCAGCGCGTGCGGAAGCAGTACGACTTCATCGTAACCTCGGGCGGAATAGGGCCGACGCACGACGACATCACGTACGAGGCTGTGGCGAAGAGCTGCGGGCTACCGGTGGAGCTGAACGCGGAGTGCCAGGAGCGCATGCGCCGGCTGTCGAACCCGGAGGCGCGGCACTCTGCGGCGGCACTGCGGGACCACTACCGGATGGCGACGCTGCCGGTGGGCGAGAACGTGCGCAATTACTATGTTGCGGATGACCTGTGGGTGCCGGTGTGCTCGATTGACAGGCAGGTGTTTGTGCTACCGGGGATTCCGCAGCTGTTCGAGCGAATGCTACGTGAGCTGGAACCCGTGGTGCGTGCAACCTTCTGGCCGGGCGCGGGCGCGCGGGCACCATTCCGTCGGTTCTTCGTCACCACGCCGCGGATGGAGACGGAGGCCTCCAGCTTCCTGCGCGGGCTACAGGAGGAGGCTGTGCGGCTGAGGAAGGACGTGAAGATTGGGTCCTATCCGCACTTTGGCATGGGCTTCAACACGGTCAGTATCTCTGGCTCCGAAGCAGACGAGGCGTACCTGCGGGAGTTGGTGGAGCGAACGATAAGTGAGCTGGATGGGAAGGAAGTGTCTGAAGAGGACGAACGTAAGTTCTCCGACGCCAGGTGACTGGCTGGTTGGCTATATATCTCTATACAAAGAGGGCCTTTCTATCTATAATTGGAAGTGTTATTCCGAATCGCTTGCCTCGTCATCTGTGTCTACCGGCTTTGGAGTCCCCTTTGGCGACGAGAGCCACTCCAGGTACCGAAGACGACGGCGCTCCGCCTGGGCCTTCTTCTCATTTCTGGTCATACGCTTCTTTCTCTGTCTGACCTTGATGTTGGCCGGCGAGTCGTCATCGACTACCGTCTTGGTGATGTTCAGACCGACAGCTTCGGCGTTACCACCGTCAGCGAAGCGCGACTGGTCAACGGTGACGACGCCCTTCTGTACCATCGTGCCGTTCTCGACAATCCACTGTTCTGGGCAGAGAGCGCCCACAAACTCGGTACTGTGTGAGATCATGACCACGCCTCCCGTCCACTCACGGATAGCCATTGCAAGCGCACCCAACGAGTCACGGTCCAGATAGTTAGTAGGCTCATCCAGCACGAGCAAGTGAGGATTGTTCCACATTGCACCCGCAATGACAACCTTCACCAGCTGACCTCCGGAAAGAGAACCCAAAGGTGTGTGGTTGGCGATCTCTGCGTCAAGCCCAATGTCTTCAAAATGTTTTGTAATAACGCTGGGTACCAATTCACGGTAGCCTAGACCCTCTCTCGAGGCTTCATGGTCATCGAACTTCTGAACGAGTTTTTCAAACCCGTGTTCAACCAGCACCTCCTTGGGGACCCACGAGTTGTACTTTGGCTTCCACCACTTCCACTTAATTTCATACTGGAACGACTTCTTCAACTTCTGTCTGCCTACAATAGCCTCGACTGCCCTCTTCCCTCTTCCGTCTCCGATATCAATTTCGGTTTCCATCATCTTCATCTCCTCTTCCGAAGAGATTTTCCTCGATTCCTTTAGAAGAACTTCACGATCGTCACCGAAGCGGTACCTCCACTGGAGATACTGGTTCGCAGTTTTCTCCTTGTGCTCGTTAACGTGCTGAAGAGCGTGCTGTGCGATGTAACCAATACGTAGGTTAGGGTGTTTTTCGACCTTACCTGAGGTGGGCACCAACTCGCCAGTTAGAAGCTTGATAAGAGTCGACTTACCAGCACCGTTAGGGCCGATAATGGCAACACGAGATGATAGTGATAGCGAGCACGATACGTCTGCCATGGAAGGTTTAGGTGCACCGGGATAAGTGAAAGTAACATCTGTCATCTTGGCGACGGCTCTGGTGTTCGATTTCACACCGGAGAGGATACCTGGCGCGGGGAAATGCATCTGAGCATTTGAATCCGTCAAAGTATAGTAAGATTTAGCCTCCGGTTTCTGCTCAACAAAGTCGTGCAAGTTCCCCTTGTAGTAAGCGAGCTTCTTATTTTCGTAGTGGATAATATCGGTACACACCTTGTCGAGGAATCCAGTATCGTGAGACACTATCAGCGATGTGATTTCAGTGTTGTTCAGCAAGTACTCTTCCAGCCATCTGACGTTCGCAACATCCAAGTGGTTAGTAGGTTCATCCAGCAACAAAATATCGGCTTTCTGAAGGATTGCCCTCGTTAGCTCCAGTTTCATCTTCCAGCCACCAGAGAGGGAACCAACTGTCTGAGCTCTTCTGTCAGCATCAAAGCCAACAGACTCAAGTGCAGCTACAATTTCTTTCCGAGGAGTGTTCTCTAGAGAAGGAGCCGACGCCAGGAATGAGACAATATCGACAGACCCATCTTCGCCCTCCAAAGCGCGCTCTACAAAACAAGTTTTGAGTTCATCCTGCGAAGGGAAGCCTTCTAGTTGGCCGTTGGAGATCGATCTCATCAAAGTAGACTTACCAGCACCATTTCTGCCACAGAGACCATATCTATGGCCCTTCAGCAAGCGCAAAGTAGTTTTGTTCAGTAGCATCCTAGAACCATAAGCAAGCGAAAAATCGGTGTTGACAATCTCGACTCCCTCGTCATCTCCTGACGCCGCCCGCTCCTGGTGGAAGATGAGCCTCAAGTCCCGGATGAAATGTTGCTCAATTGCCTCCGCATGCTCATCGCCCAGTACTTTCAGTAGAAGCTTCTCGAGAGTCTTCCAATCATTTGCGTTGGCCAGCGCAGTCAGGACCTTGCCCAAGTACTCGATGCTTTCCTTATTGGCCTCGGCATCCTCAAGGGGACTCTGCCCAAGCTTCTTGAGAGCACCCTCTAGGAACTCGAGGCCTTCTTCGTCTGTGATCTTACCGGGGAAAGACTTGCTGTCCTTCGACTCATCTTCTTCAAGCACCTGTAGCGCCTTTTCTGCCAGCTCCCGAACCTCGGGCATCGTGGCGGTCTGATACACCTTCTTCACGCCAGGTAGCAGCTGAGGAATAAAACTCTCAATCTCAATGCGGTTGTTGACCAGCCTCGTCAAGTTTTCGATAACAATGACGGTCTGTCTTAGCTGCTCCTGGGAGGAGGAAGAGAGGTTCAGCGACCTGTTCAAAATCGGACAAAGAAGCGCAAGCGCAGGCTCCGTCACCTCCGCGACAAAGGTCACACTCGACAGCGACTTCACACTGTCAGGGACCAGCTTGGGGTTCTGCAGCGTGTCGACAATCAGCTTGAAGCGTGGCTGCAGGTCAAGGTTGTCAAGAATAGAAACAAAGGCGAGCAGCGTTGCATAGCCCTGCTTCGCAAGCTCCGGCTTGAAGTCGGTGGCCAGGTCCGTCAGCACTGGGACACTCTCCTTGAATTTCATCTCCAGCATGTCGCTGGGCGAGTCCTCGCGCACATTGTCAACCAGCTTCAGCGCGCCCAGCTTCGACTGCCACTTCGCACCCGAGACCAGGTACGACAGTAGCGCTGGTAGAACCGCCGGCGCCAGAGCCTCCGTCGGGAAGGCCCCGTAGATCGCGTTCACCGCGTGCTGTGCCTCGCGCTTGACGGTGGCATCCTTTTCCGCAAGCCCGTCCAGCGCCAATGGCAGCAGCTGCAACAGGTGGCACTCGTCCACGCCGTGGCCACTGAACCGCGCCGCGATCGCGCTGATCAGCAGCATCGCGCCCTCGCGCAGCAGCGCAGGGTTCTTCGGGCGCAGCAGCTTGGAGATGACCCCCGCCACGTCCCAGCCCACAATGTCGCGCGCGCCGGCGCCCTCGCCGTCAAACTCTGCGGTCGCGTCCGCAACATACCTCCGAACCTCCGCGATGCTGCCCGCGCCCGCCAGCGCCTCCACGTGCTTCGACAGCGGCGTCAGCTCCATTCCCGACAGGCTGTTCGTCAGCGACGTCAGCGACACCGCAGACCCCGAGGGCGTGATCCCCGCGGGCGGCGACGCCACCCCGGCGCCCTGCGGCGCCCGTCCGCCCTGCGGCGCCTGGTAGCCGTAGCCCTGCGCCTGGTAGCCCTGCGCCTGGTAGCCCTGCCCCCCGTAGCCCGCCTGGTAGCCCGCCTGGTAGCCCCCGTAGCCCCCGTAGCCGTAGCCCGCGTAGCCCGCCTGGTAGCCTCCCTGGCCGCCCGGCCGCGCCGCGCCCTTGTTCCAATCGCGCCTTCCGCCCTGCCCCGCATCTGCCTTGCTGAAGTACCCTCCGAACGGCGACGGAGTCAGGCTCGGGTCCGGCCCCTGCTCCTCCATGAAGCTATCCAGCGTCTTGAACTTCTTCGGCGCCATCCTGATACTGCTCCACTAGCTCCCGGCCTGATCCTGCTCTTCTGCACCTCTTCATATCCTCGAGCCCGCCTATACAGTGAAAATTTTGACCGCAGACCTCGGTATTGCTTTTCTAGCTGACGTAAGCTGCCGTCGCTCTCTGCGATCAGATCGCATCCGCCGGGCCCGCCCGGGGCCGCCCGGTCACATGCTCGAACACTTTTGCTCTTCTGCTCTTCTTCGCGTTCCGTGCTCTGTGCGCTTCTTTACCGTACGTAAGCGGGGTGTTCCTACGCCGCTTCGAGGCAGCCCGTTTTCCGAAACCGTTGCACAGGCCCGCCTGCGGCCGCCGGCCGGCCACGTACGGGCCCGGCCACGCGTGCAGCTGCACGCGGTAATGCGTCGCAGAGCCCTACCGGCCAGGCCGCGGCATACGCGTCAGGGCGGTTTCGCGTCGCGAAGATCTACAGACGCGTCATGCGACAGAAGCTGACTACGGGAGCGCGGGCCGGACAGGGCACGTAACAGCTGAAAACACGGGATTAACAGGGCAAAACAAGCGGTTTGGGGAGCTAATTAATTAATTGAGCAGCGGCCGGCTGAAGAAGGTGGCTTCCTTTTTTAAGCACAGCAGCAGGGAGAGCTTATAACTATCACGAAGCTGGCGGACGCAAGCGTAGGTAGAGTAGCAAGTATGAGCGGTGGGCAGGACGCGCTCAGCCAGATGCTGCTGAAGATATTGTACACGGTGGACAACGAGGCGACGTCTTTTCTGACGCGCAGCCGGGAACCCGCGCCGGTGCGCGTGGAGATGGTGCCGATGAGCTCGCCGCCGGCGAAGGTGGGGGTGCGGATTGGGATCGTGGAAGTGGCGCATGTGCTGGGGGAGGTGTGCAAGAGCTCGCCCGAGCTGTTCCAGCCGGCGGCGGGGCCTGCGGAGAGCGACTACAACGTGTACTTCAAGGACGTGGTGGAGGCAGACGAGCCGTTCGTGAGCCTGGGGCTGCTGTCGAAGCTGCGGGGGGGCGACGCGGACGAGACGCTGGTTATCGGGCGCATCTGCACGAATTTCACGTCGCTGCTGCCGGGCGGCGGGCGGGGCTGCGAGACGCTGGAGGTGAAGATGCGGTTTTCGAAGGTGCTGACGCGAAGCAACTCGCACCGCGGGAGCCTGGTGAAGGCGGTGCCGGCGCGGCGGATGAACAGCGCGGCGGCGGCGCGGCGGCTGCCGGCGCCTGTGGGCGGGCCGGCGAAGCGGAGACGCGACGCGAACCCGTTGCCGGCGACGAAGGCCTTCCGGACGCAATCGCTGCCGATCTGGGACAACCCCAAGAACAGCGGCATCCGCGGGGGGACCATAGCGCACAAGATCTACATGGCGGATCGGAACAAGGAGCAGCAGTCCATCCAGCTGTCGCAGCAGCAGCAGGGCACACTGCAGGACAGGAAGCCGACATACCAAGTCATGTCTCTCCAGAGCGACACGACGGTGACCAAGTTCAAGGTCGACGACTCCATCAGCAAGCGTTTCGAGTTCATGAACAAGCCGAAGGCCAAGCGCGCGACCGCGCCGCGGCAGGCGGCGACCAGCAGCCCTGCAATGGCCTCGGGCGCCGGCAAGCGCGTGCACAAGCCCAAGGTGCAGCAGGGCCGCGGCGGCGCCGCGCAGGCCGATTCGGCGAAGCAGAGTAATACGCCCAGGGACTTCGGTGCGCTCGGAGAAGACCAATCGCTGCAGGAATTCCTGTCGCAGTCCGAGATTAAGAGCGATCTGTTCGAACTGGAGGAGCAGAACGACGAGAGCGCAAGCTCCAACAAGGAGAACGTACCCCCGAGCTCCTCGTCGGTGTTCCAGCAGCAGCTTCTGCCCACAGATATGGACGACTTTTTCAACCTCGACCTCGACCATATGAAGAACACCGATGATGAGTGGTTCCAGGGCCTGTTCGGCACTCCTCGGGACGCGACCACCTGCAACACCATGCCCATCGAGGACGACAACGACATCTCGCAGGCAGACACCGCATCCACCATGGTGCACGAAGCTCAGCACTCGACGACCGTCCTCCATAACGACCATCTCAGCGACCTGGACAGGACGTCACCCATCGATACGCTGTCAATGCCGCTGCTGGACCTCGAGCCTCGCTCAAACCAGCCCGCAAAGTTCGTGAGCTGTGCAGACCAGCTGAAGCGGCTGCCGTTGTTGATCAAGGGTAAGGAAGGCGCAACTACCAACACACCTGAGGACGAACACCTGGAGGACGACGTTACCTCGCTTGTCATCCAGATGAGCACCTCGCCGTCCCCCGAAGACGGGGACCAGGATGCACTGCCTCCGAAGCAGCCCCAGGAGAAACACCTGCTGTGCGACGAGCTACCATCCGACTGTGACGATGACGACGACGATGACGACGAACGCCTTGAGTGTATGAAAAAACGCAAGACCATGCCCTCATCACCCACCTCCATGTTTCAGCCGTACCGCGACCTTGATGGCCTCGGTGCTGAGAACCGCGCTGACGACACCAGCTTCATAGCTACTGATGACTTTGCCATGGCAAAACTACCCCCGCATGCAGACTCCACACCAGCTACACACATTAGTTCTGCTGACGACCTTAAAAAGAAAAAGGATCTTACGAACAGTGACAACCATTATTGGTCATGAGTGCACGTTCTGATAAATTAGCATCTATTAACCTACATAGCATATAGCACTCCCAAATGGGACACGCTACTGTACTATAACGCAGTGTTCATGAGAACTAGGGTGGTGCATGGGTGATTTCTGTTGGCTTACAGCATAGGCTCGAGTAAGCTATAACGATTTTTCACCGAAAATCGACGTGGCGATAAATCCGCTATGAGCCTCACCAAGAAGACACGCATCTCTCGTTGTGAAGAGTGCAGTGCTCTGTTGGTGATTCGAGCTGCTAGCAAGTACCATAGACGCGTTGATTGTCGGTAATAGGTGACAATGTATTCGCTAATCGGCTCATTGCTACTAGGCGGCCTGCTTGCGGCATACACCATCGTATATCTTCTCTCACACTCCCCGAGGCAAGCATATCCCGAGGAGCTGACGTATCGCACTGTCGGGAAGGATGGTGTCGTTGCGCAACACGCGCTAGAGAGTGTGCTGGATGAGAAGGCGGGTACAGCCGGTATAGAGTTGTCGGTGGTGGTTCCGAGCTACAATGAGACGGGGAGAATTGAGTCCATGCTGCAGGAGGCCGTGGACCACCTTCGAAAGGTGCATGCTGGCAAGTGGGAGATTCTGATTGTGGATGACGGTTCTCGGGATGGCACCAGTGAGTTCTGTCTGGAGCTGGCTCAGAAGCTGCAATTGGAGCGAGAGCAAATGAGGGTGGTGAAGTTCACGAAGAACAGGGGCAAGGGGGGTGCTGTGAGACACGGGATGCTGCATATACGTGGGAAATACGGTCTGTTTGCAGATGCAGACGGCGCAAGTAGATTCAGCGACGTGGAGAAGCTCCTGCGGGCGATCAAGGAGGGAGAGCGGATACAACCCGGGAACGTTTCGATCGGATCGAGATCCCACATGGTGAAAACCGATGCCGTCGTAAAACGCTCTTTCATCAGGAACTTCATGATGTACGGCCTACACACATTGGTCTACATCTTTGGCATCCGGACGATCGGTGACACGCAGTGCGGCTTCAAGCTGTTCGACAGGAAGGCCGTGCAGGCGATTTTCCCCCACCTGCACACAGAAGGATGGATATTCGACGTGGAGATACTGATCCTTGCGGCGCGCAAAGGGATGAAGATTAGCGAAATTCCCATTTCGTGGCATGAAGTCGGAGGCTCGAAAATGGTGTTGGTTAAGGATAGCATCAACATGGCTATAGACCTCGTTGTCATCCGGCTGGCCTATATCTTTGGTATATATGGTGACAAGGCAACGCATTAGGCGAAGGAAAGAGCCACTATTTCAAATGCATCCAGCTTAGTTGTCTATCTATTGTAAGTTTATAATTTAGCATTACCAACCCCCACCGAAGATTCGTAATTCTACACAACCTTCTTGCCACCCTCGAAAATCTCGTAAGAGAGAGAGGTCAGCTTCCTCCTGATAATGGTTCCATTATTCAGGAATGTGCGAACGATGGTGGCATAGTCTTTACTATCCTGCGCAATTTTGTCGAAGGCAGCGAGCAACGCCTGTGAGTTGAGTTCTAGCTCGATCTCGTGCGTCACCTCTGCATCGTCACGCTTGCCCTTGTTGTGGTTGGTAACCTTCGTAATGTCTATGCGGGTGCACGAGTCATTGTGTATGTAACTAATGCGCTCTTTGGTTCGAGAATTCAGCGGCGCCTGGCCCATGTACTTCTCGGGAGGATCGTTCTCCGGTACAGGCAGTTCCACGTTGATCGAAATCTTGACATCGTAGCTATCTTTGGGGGAAAAGAGCAGGAGCTGCGAGATCCGCCGCTTTTCGATGAACTCGCCCACACGGCCAGTCTTGACGTCCTTGCTCATACGCAGGAACCGCGGCCGCTGCGTGTTAATCCCGGCACGGTACATCTCGTCTTTGTTGTGCGACTCGATGATGTTAAACTTGCCCGTGTTCTCCGTCAGCTCGGATATGCCCTTGACGTAGCGGTTCAGCTCCACAAAGACCCGCTCGTCCACGTCCGGCTTCATCCGCGCGTCTGCCTCCATGTACACCGTCTGGGAGGACACCGGCGGCGTCACCCGCTGCGAGTCCGAGCTTCTGTCCATCAGAATCCCAAACTTCATTTCCACCTCCACGTACTGCCGCTGCTCGGGCGGGATGCTCAGCAGCGTCGCGTACACCCAGTCCTGCACCGACTTCGTCAGGTCGTCGTCCGGTATCACCTGCGTGAACGATACATCGATCTTCATCAGGTCCTTCGAGTTCACGTTCTGCAGCGCCCGCACGGTCGGCTTCCACTTCTGCGCCCAGATCGGCGCCACCTTGTACCGCCCCGGCCGGGCCGTCGACGCAATCTCGTTCAGTACCCGCAGGTCCTTGCGCAGATTGTTCTTCTTCGACTCCAGCGAAGCCCTTTCTTCGAAGATGTCCATCGCTCGTGGCTCTGTGCTCTCCCTGTCCGGCGAGGTGGCGATAGCGTCACTTGGCTGCTGCGTCGCTTTTTCGTGCCCTGGACCCCCACTCTCTGCCTCGGCTTCTCCGCTCGCCCGCCCGCCGCTTCTCTCCTGGCCCTCGAAATCAAACCGGAAATCCGCCCGGTCGAAAGCCACCTCCCCGAGCCCGTCATCCGTGTCTGTTTCGTCGTCCACCTGCGACGCCGTATTCGAACTGTAGTCCTCGTGCGCCAGCCGCCTCCTGACTTCGTCGTTTGAGAGCGGCTTCAGTGCCGCGCCCGCCGTGTTACCACTAGCATCCTTGCTATCCTCACGATTGACGAGATCTGACAGCGAAAGTACCCTTCTCGGGGAGCCCTCTTGCTTTTCGCTCGACATGCCACACCACTGCTCACTAGGGTGCCTGTATGGAGTCTGTTCTGCATGCTCCTGTCCGCCTTGAAGTAGGGTGGTTGCTTCATGGCGCACGCAAGGGGCAAGCGGCGGGGCGAGTCACGTGACCGGGTTCGTCCGCCCGACCAATGCAGCAGCGCCAAGAAGACTAGTAGCATGGGCTCTTACAACGTGTATATACAACGGCAGAGCACGGTGGCCCCTGCGGGCGCGCACCTGCCGTAAGCTATCATCGTGGAAAACTGGAATAAAACATAAACCCGGATGCGAGCAAGCGTCAGTCTTGACATAGCGATTCCGTCGAACTAAATGGTCCCGGGCGGCCCGCCGGCCCTAGGAGCCGGGCGATGCGGGGCCCGCGGGGTTGAAGCTCTGCGACGTATATGGGTTGAACTTGACACTCGGCTGGGCCTGCTGCTGCTGCTCCATCAGCAGCAGCATGTCCAGCTGGTAGCACTGCGTCAGCTCGACTTTGCTCAGCAGCGCGCGCGGGCAGTAGATCAGGTCGTCCTGGAACGACTTGCTGATCTGCTTGTGGTAGCGGTAGAGGCCGGCGTCATCGCCGGCCGTGGACACGGGCAGCAGTGGCGGCGTGAGCTGTGCGCCGTCCGGCACCAGCGGGTAGTACGATTTTGCGGGCGCCTGCTGCGCCAGCCCTGCGGCGCTCCCGCCGTCAGCGCTCGTGCCCAGAGACGCGTTTGACAGCGGCGGTGTGGGATATGGCATCGGGCGCTGTTCTCGAACGTGTAGACACCGTAATAGCTTCTTTGCAACGATCTCGGTTGTCCTATAAGGTCTGTTCTGCGTGATAGATAAGCCAAACTGAGATGGTCCGAATTTCGTACAGCTGTCACCCCTGGCACCTAAACCCTCTGGGTCACGTGACAGCTGCACAACGTCACAACACGCACCGCGGCGGGCAGGTGGCGAGGCAGTGGAGGCCATTGGCGTGCTGGGGCACTCGTCATGGGCTAGAAATAGGCGTGATGGACGGCCGCAGAGGGTGCTGGCCCGCCCTGCGCTGCGGCGCTACGCGGCGGGATGTGCTTCAATATATGGGCAGCTACGGGGCGGAAAGGACAGCGGGGCAGCGTTTGCTGGATGACTATTATAGGTTGCAGACGGTGTAGCATGATACTATGGTACTGATGACTATAAAAATATGACAATGATACGATTATGATGACAATGACGAGAATGGGTGATGGCAGTAGGCGAAAAGGAAGCGGGCTACGACAGCATGGAGCTGACGGAGATTCTGCCGACGCGGGCGCCATCTTGGGCTGCGCGCACTGCAGGGGGTGCCGGCGCAGCCGGCATGGCGGCGGACGGCGCGGCGTCGCGCGAGGCCGTAGAGAGCCTCTGCGCGCCCGCGGGCGGCGGGGACTGGGCGCGCGCGAGAACAGGCGCGAGCTTCTTGGAGGAGATCACGGTGACCGGGACTGTGCCGGGGGCGTCTGCGGCCGCGGGAGACGTGGCTGCGATGCGCTCGATCTTGGACGGGTTGTGCATGAAGGAGTTGCGGGGGATCACGTGCGAATGCAGCGCGGTGTTCTCGAGCGGCGGCGAGTCGACGACGTACTCTGCGCCGTAAGGGACTTTGGGGTAGGGCGGGGGGTTCTGCGACAGCGCCTGATGCAGAGTCGGCGGCGGAAGGGCCGGCGGAGTGGCGCTTCCAAGCGGCGCCGCAACGTATATGCGTGACTCCCAGGCGACGTTGAAAGGCCTGTCACAGGAGCCGTTGGAACCGTTGGGCGTCAGCGGTTGCTGCCCGGCGTAGTATCCCGGGTACGAGCGCTGCTGCCCGCGCGCGACGTGCATCTCAGCCTGCTGGGACGTGCCGGCCAGCGGCTGCCGCAGCAGTGCTGGCTGGCCGGCCGCGCCTGCGCGCGGCGTGGTCATGAAGATGGGTGGCAGGATCATCCGCGGCGTGTGTCCGCCCGGCCCTGTTGGCTCTGCCGTCGCCTGCGCCGGCTGCCCCGCGCCATATATGTACGGCGCTTGCCGTGGCGAGGCCGGCGATGCACTGCCCTGCGTCTCGAACGTCGGCAGTGACGCCGAACGCACTGCAGTCGCGGTGTTCAGCACGCCGCCGAACGACGTCTCAACCGCGCCCGCGCCCTCCTGCAACGACTTGCTCCGTGACTGCCGCTTACTGCGCGTCGTGGATATTGTCGGGATCGAGTGTACACTTTCACGGTGCTGTTTAAGGTTGTCTATCCGACTGAAAAACCGGTTGCACACCTCGCACTGGAACGGTTTCTCACCCGTATGCTTGCGTATGTGACGGGCCAGGTGTTCGGCCCGCGTGAAAGACATGTCGCAGTTGCCGTATCCGGTACACTTGAAAGATCGCGGTTGGTTCTTGCTTCCACCGCCTGGCGTGGTCCGCTTCTGTACCCCCATCGCGCTTTTGTGGGACCTGGCTGTCCGGTGAAAACCGCAGGAACTTGTCCCTGTTGCTAATGGAGTTCCGCAAAATCCGCAAATCCTACGGATACTCTGGATCTGCGCAGCCTCGCCAGTCTCAATCTGATACCACGCCTGAGCTCGAACTGTAGGCTCGAGCAGATTTATATTGGTGGGAGAACTGCTAGTAGGCCTGCGTAGGCGTCGAAAAACTTTTTAAATGTATAGCAAGATTCGAGCGGAGGCAGATCCCAAAAAATTAGTTGCAGCTGGAATTCCTGGCCTGATGAAGTTAGATGGTGTTCCTGGAGTTTGGGAAATGTTGCAGCAACAATGCTGTGGAAATGTAACGGCAAATTAGCGGTCACCGGAATGTGATAGTGTCGGCCAGCGTTTTTTTCTGATATACGAAAGGGCAGCGTTCTGGCTCTGTGCCTGCGATGCGTACGATAAACGAATGAAGAGTGTCGGCTCGGTGTCAGGTGGCAGCTGGCAGACGTGGGAACGGATGGGGGGAGCCGGACGCATGCACGGAAGAGCAGGTCGTATATATACGTAGTGGTGGTAAATTGCGTCTCGGTGGATCGCTTGCCTTCAGCGAATGGAGGTGACGCGGGGCAGATGTGGAGAGGGGGCGAGAGCTTTATATGTATGATGACGCGCTGAGAACAGCTCATCGGGCGATGGTAAATAAACATACATAAGGACGCGAGGTGGTCGGGAATAGCTGCCTGTTTTGCCAGGCAATTCTAGACCGGCCCTGTGACGGCAGGTTGGACTGTAGTGCTGGCCTTTTGCGCGCCCAATTAATAACTCCGATCTATTGCCCTTGCCAGTTCCTGCGGAGTTTCTCTGTGTATCCTCTGCTCAAACGACACCGTGCGCTACAGCGAAGGAAAGCAGGCCAGACAGGGCACCAGCCGGCGTCGGCGCGGATCCCACGGGAAGTACAGGAAATGGAGAGGCTAGGGGCTCGGCGCGGGCCGAGCCCCGTGCATTGGCGAGGGTCTCCTTTAAGGCTGTTGTTGGCCGTTCTTGTTGGCGTCACAAATCAGTCATAGATCTCCTTTGAGCGCGCTATATGCTTAGCCACCCCCTCCCCCCCTCTGACTGTGTGGGACAGCGGGATAGTAGGTCATCCCGAAGCAGGGAAGGGCTCTGCAAAAGACTGGGGAACCCTTCGAGGTGAGTGAGATCCTCGAGCACAGAAAACGCGCAGGACGAAGCAGGCACCGATCGATTACGTACTCAAAAGAGAAAACGACGCGCAGCCATTGTACTGGTTGCAGCGACCTTTACCGTGATTGTCAGGTAGCCAAGAAAAACGAGTCTGATCGAGGGAGACTTCGACTACTATTGCAATATCTTGAGGGTTTTCGTGAACGGACGTCAACTCGGCCCGCCGGGTCTCGGGTGGCGCGCTCAATTTCCTTGGTTTCTGCGGTGCCTCCTTGCTTGTAGCATATCTGAACAGTTCCCAGGGGAACGAAGGAAAGCGTGGAGAGCAAGCCGGGAACGGCTTGAGGGCATAGCCACATGCAGGTTATCAAACGGCGGATCTTATTGCCAACACGAAAATACAAATAGATCTACCTTAAAAATAAACAATCAGGGACATTGGCTACGGGTGAGTGACACGGCGCCGATTAGTAACTGGAAATAAACTCGCAAATTACTTAGATCGTTTTTGTTCCGATCCTATAACAGAAATACAACAATTAGCAGGAAGAGATAGGGAGTAGTTCCAACATCGCTGCCGATTCGTTGACAATAATTTATGTAATGAATATCCAACAGTAAGGAACGTACATAGCGTGCACATCACTTTTCCGCAATGGCAACAGCCACCGCCTGGAAATCGTCATGGGAGATCGAAATTCTGACGGAATGCACGCCGGCAGCAGTAGCAGCCTTCTTTGCTTCCCCGTGCAGATGAACGATCGGAGCGCCGGTGGCTGTGTCACGCTGAATTTCTATTTCTCGCAAAGGAGCTCCTGCGCCCTGAGAGCGGACACCAAGAGATTTAAACACAGCTTCTTTCGCGGACCAGAGGCCTGCAAAGGAACTTTGGGCACAGGGTTGGTTACGACAATATTCAGCTTCTTCACGGGTGAAATTTCTAAGGATGAAGGTTTCGTTGGAAATATTGATCGACCTGATTAACTCCACGTCAACCCCAACTCCGCCTGTCTTGCCTTGAGACGCTAAATGAGTAGTCATCTGTTTCACAACTTCAGCAGTATCCTTGCTTGCAAAGGAACCCTCTTGGTTCGCCTGTATGTTTTTGGCGCTAAACGTTAAAGTCCCAGCCTTATCGTTGGAAACACGGGCCAACGGATCCAAGTAAACAGGTTGTTCCAGATCGTCGGTGTATGGGGCTTTATCCTTAGAAACAAATAGGGAGTTGTTAATCATACCGTTATGGAAGTACTTGTAGGCACATCTCTCCCTAACGGCTACCTTCTCCATATATGTTCCGTAAACCTTCTCAGACAGAGAAGCATATAGGTAATCTGGATGGACAACAACAGCTTGAGCGCCCTTCTGGCCAAAACCGAACGACGTCACGGAAACCGCCTTAATACCATCAGTCTTTATGGAGTGTGATGGATATAGGATATACTCGAACTGCTCCATGACTTCGTCTATATTGTCAGCGTTCCGGTTACCAGGCACTATACCAGAATTCAAGATTTGAATAGCACCATTCATCATCCATGCACCAGCTGCACCCTTCGGATGACCGGTTAGATATTTTTGGAATACACCAATAATTGGGTTTCCCTCAGATCTACCCAAGTGCTTCAACATTTGATTAATAGTAGCGGACTCGTTCTTGTCATTCGCCTTGGTAGATGTTCCGTGGAAAGAAGCAACTCCAAGATCGTCAATAGTCAAACCATAAGTGGCAAGCGCGCCTCTCAAAGGAGCAATACGAGGTTCATTCTTATAAAACTCGTTACCCCATTGAGCCTGGGCAGCCTTCAGTTGCTTTGCTGCATCACGCTTGATGGCTTCAGTTCTCTCTGCCAGGAAAGTGGATTGTTCCTCTTCGGGAATCCCATCCAGTTCGTATTGGAGAAGCGATAACTCAGATTCAACCGAATCCTTTATCTGCTTTTCCCGAGCGGTCAAGTGCCTCTTTCTGTATTTGATATCTAGCAAAGGCGATGGGTATTTCATGGAGCCATGATGTTCTCTAGCGGTTGTTAAGATTCCCTGCCCCGGAGCAGGAACAGACCGCCCAATCTTATCGGTGGCAGTCGCTGTTAATGCGACAATACCATAAATTGGCACGCCCATTTTCAGAGCCAAGTCTGCATTCATAATTATCTGAATACCTGCACCCTGCGCCTCCATGAAACCGCTCCGCGTTGTGGTAGTAGGACGAGACATCTCTGCTGGAGTACGACCGTGCTCAAACTCCTCGAGGGAGTTCGATGTAGCATTCATGCTCCCAAACTCAAAAGAACCTTCCTCCTGGAAGTCATCATAACCACCAACAATACATATTTTAGCCTTACCAGATAGTATCGTCTCAACACCAATATCCATAGACTCCACGGCAGTTGCGCATGCACCCACAGGCGTTTTGATTGGGCCAGTCGAAGATATCAACAACATATTCACCCATGCGGACATGGTGTTGATGAAAGACTCTTGTAAGATGTCGTTCTGAACTGGCTTGTCTTTGTATCTGTCTTTGAACATACCCCGCAAAGCAGAGACACCACCCATACCAGAACCAGAACAGTTACCGACTTCAGAAACATGAACGTACTTGTACATTTCATAAGGATCAGAAATACCAGAAGCAATGAAGGCTTCAACCACAGAAACCAACACGAACAACGTGATCGGGTCAACTTGAGAAATGGTATCCTCAGAGATACCGTAGGTCTTCGCATTCCAACCGGTTGGTATTTGGCCTGCTACTAGACGATCAAATCTGAGGGCCTTCGGAATTAATAATGTTGCACCTTTCAATAGTTTAACGGAGTACTCCCCGGTTTCAGGTATTTCAAAAATGTCTACCCGATCACCATGTTCTAACTTAAACTGTTCAGCCGTCTCCTTCGAAGCCTCAAATGGCGCCAAGTCCTCTTCGACAACAACTTCCTGAAGCAGCTGCTTTCTCTGAGGATCATAACCATCGAAGCTTTGTGGATCGATTAATCTGATACCACTGTGCTCCAAAATGTATGGTTCGAATTTCGCTTTGACATCTATGTCATCCAGTGGTTCATTAGTTTTGGTGTTAACCCATCCTGTGTATGGACGGCCCTTCAAATTGCCATTGTGGTATCTAATGAGGCCCATCATCCAAGCCATTTCCACGCAACCCTCCAGCGAGAATTCTCCGTGGGCTTCCATTTCCCACCTGGTTCTCGAGGAGCCCCAAGGACCAACTTCAGAAAAGCCAGTGACAACGATAACTTTTTCCAGATCCAATAGGCCTTCCAGTTCTCCAGGGGCAATCTTCTTGATTTCAGAATATGGCTTCAAGGTTGGGAAATTCAACTGTATGTTTGCCCTTGGTTGAACATAGACGTCATCACGGCCAGTATCCGCTTGTGGCCCATAAACCGCCTTGTGCTCCAAAGAAGTTTCGAGGGAGACAGCTCTCCGAATCTCGGAAGTCTCCATCAAATCAGCCCGTAGTTTAACAGTAAACTTCTTCAAGTCCTCAATAAACTGCAAGCCACCATTCAAATCAGCCATAACAGGGGATTTCTGGCACAACTGAACAAGCTCAGGGATCAACAAGCCTAAGAGGTTAAATGCCATTTCCTTTTGAGAGAATGTGCGAACACCTAGTTTTTCAATCCCTTCAGCAATGATGTTATTAGCTGTCATCAGACCGGTACCTCTAGTCCAGCCAATGATTGCACCGCAGATAGTTAATTGGTTGCTCCACGACTCAGAGTGCCATCTGTTTAACAAAGTTTCTAACGCAAGCTTGGATTCTGAGTATAAGCCATCTGCACCAAAGGTACCATGGTTAGGAGACAGCGGCAATATCACCTGAGCAGGCTTCGTTTCAATGCCGCGGGCGGATTTTTGCTTCTTAATGCATCCCAGCATTCTCAAGATGTTAGTCAACATGATCCGATGCGCAAACTCAGACTTCGAATCGATGTTTTCTAACTCAATTCCATTTTCCGGAATGGCTGCGAAAGGAATTACGACATCTAAGTCCCAACCGAGACCGCCGCTCTTTGGATCGTCATAGATATAATCGATGAGAGACTCTACGTCGTGCTTAGAACCTTGGTTGAACGGTACAACAACCAAAGTAGAGCCCTTAGCGCCGAACCTCGTATAAACAGACTGGTAATATTCAGTCACCTTCTTCGAGAAACGAGATGTTGTAACGATGACCTTAGCACCACCCTGCAACAATCCTTCTAGCAATTCCGCACCAATAGAACCCTGACCGGCACCAGTGATTAGCACATACTTATCCTTGAATGTGACACCGTTAATAGCCGCCTTTTCTAAGCCATCTAAGAACATGGAAGAGAGTTGTCTATCATAAACCCATTGGCCGCTAGCCAGTTGTTTCTTCAGGTGCAAGAACGGAACAGTTGCTCTAGGTATCGTCGAGGAGACAGTTTTTTCAATGGCAGTCTTTGTTGGCAAGGAAGCAACCTCCTTGGTGGAGTCTCTGTCAAGGGAATCATCGTCCACGCCAGCTAACGTGGTGGTGGCAGAAGCATCGATCTCATTAGAGGCCTCCAAGAACTGCAGCAACTCCCCATAAAGCTTCTCAAACTGCAGTTTAGTCCCCTCGGAGATATTCGCTTCATTGGCCTGGGCGGATATCGACTTGTAGACACGGGTCAAATCTTCCTGAATCGTGGGTTGGGACTGTTTGGTGACGTGGCTGCCCAAAGCCATCTCCTGGACATATTGTGATAGTTTTCTCACGCCCTCCCTAGGTTCTTCGCGGTAAGTAATGTTACCCTTCTCGTCAACAATCGTCTTCGGCCCAGTAGGCTTCGAAATATCCTTATAGACAGGGTCTAGGTGAATTACTTGCTTACAGTTCTCGATCAACTGTTCACCCAACGCCTTCAAAAGCTGGTAGTTCTCACCCTTTTCCTCATCTGTATGAGAAACGTGATATTCCATGAACTTGATCAAAGCATCATTCGATCTGTTCATGATATTGATGGCAGCCGTGACAACTTCTCTATCAACGTTCTTCAAAACGCCATGAATAATTTCAAAATAAAGCGTCAACAAGGATTGCTTGGCCCAATTCCAAGAGGAGTCAAACACTCTGGCCTTCTTCTTAGAGAAAGAGGTAGCGACGCCCTGTACGAAGAAGCTGCCAAGTTCTTCGGTCAAGTAATCAAGCTGAGCCTGAAGGGCAGCAAAGCTGTCCTGGCTCTTCAAGTATTTTCTTTCTCCCTTGTTTAGGTCCACCTTCAAGTATCTGGCCAATACCTCAAGTTGTTGCCGAGCCATGATTCTCTGGTCCTTCGTCAACTCCTCAAAGGCGGCAGCATCAATAACTGCGTCTCCCGAGCCGGCTGAGCCACCACTGCTTGCGCCAGCCTGTGCCGCAGACAGATCAATCCCAGCCATCGAGGCATACTTCTGCGCCATCGAATCAAAGAACGCATTGGCATCCGACTCGGACCCCAGCCGGGAGGCTGGCTCATGAACAAGAGAAACCAAAAACACAGAGTCTTGGCGGCCAGAGCCCAATCCCCACTTGTTCTGCAGATATTTCCGGGCCACAGTAATGGTGTAGCCGCCCGGCATCTTGGACGATATCAATCTGGAAATCAGAGAAGTCGATTGTTTGCCCAGCGAGCCTTCAAAGCTCTCTTGCATAACCTCAGCCAGCTCCTCCAGCGCAGACTCCTCTGGCTTCTCAGGAGTAGTCCCGAACTCTTTGCCCAGATCGCCCAATATCTCGTTCTGGACTGTCGATTTGCCCCCAACCAAATCCTTGATGGATTTGGCCATTGGTACAGCATCGTAAGTCTTCTTCAACTTCTGTGCCACTAACGTGTGCAGAACCAACTTCGCTTCGACGGGCTGGTCCTGTAGGGCCGCAGCCGGCGCCGCTGGCGCAGCCGCTGGCGCAGCCGCCGCGGGAGCCGCCGCAGAAGCCGCCGCCGCCGCAGGAGCCGCCGCCGCAGGAGTCGCCGGTGCGGCAGCCGCAGCAGCAGCAGCAGGTGCCGCCACCTCCGCAGGATCCTTGGTGTAGTAGATCTCGCGTGCGTCCTTAGCATAGCAGAGCACTTGCCGCCGCAACGACAAAGCGGCGTCGTACGACTCATACTTGCTCTTGATCGTCCGCTGAGCCATGCCGGCTAGCGTGGGCGACGGCCCGATCTCCACAACACGCTCGGTGTTGTACTCCTTCAGAAACACATCTTGCGTCTCGATCCATCTAACTGGCGAGGCGAACTGGTACGCCAACAGTTCTGTCAACAACACATGAGCAAGTTCCTGCTCCACTTCCGGTTTCATCACCATGTTTGCTGTCGAGAGGTCCTAATAACTGCTAGTACACGCTTGGCTCACTCAATGGTTCCAGCGCCTTTAATACTTGATCGTGAGCCGTGTTGATCCAACCGGTACATTGTTGAGCGCCGCCCACTGTCCAACAAAGCCCTAAGGCGAATTCCAGCTTGTTGGATGACATCAGTACACCAAGCAATATTTCAACGATGAGCACTATAAAAAGTCGAATCCATCAAAAGTAGAAGGCATCTCGGGAGCATACTACCGCTAGCGATAGATAACTTGGCACATCTCCCAAGAAGCCCGCCAGGGCTGGTCCTCGTTTGATGCAGGTCTATACACCTATTACAACTACAGGCGTAGCTGAATTGGGTACAGGCTGCGCAGGGGATCAACAGGATGATACCAAGTTTTACCCACAGGCCTATAAGCCTTTCACATGTCGATGGCCTCTGCTGAGCTTTTTCAGCGTTGGTTTTATAGGCGTCGCGCCGGGCAGCTGCGGCAGTCCATATGCGATGACCTCACGACGGATGGAAAACTGGCCTGTGGAAAAAGAACGTCTGGCTCTGCCGGACGGGCCCAGTTTCCACCCCAAACTGCAGCCTCGGTCCCTGGGAGCGAGGTCGCGTTGCAGCATGGGACTAACATATCGGGGTCACAGCTCGTAGGCTAGGCTTGAAAATTATATTAGTAAATAAGAGTTATACGAGAACGGTAGAGGGTTCTTGGAGGACGGCCCGCACTGAGGCCGCGTTAATTAGAAGGAGCACAGCGGTGCACGCGTTGTTGCCTAGGACGCGTGCGGCGATGTCTGGTATCGCGGCGCCAAGAGTGCAGGAGAAAACAGACATTACAGGGGGAGCGAACCGGACGGCAGCCTGGCTACTATTTTCTTGTCGCGAGCGGCACAGCAACAGCAATGGCGACGATGATTAGCACTATAATCAAGATTATAATGCACCTAATTTTGTTCTTGCGTGCCCGTCTAGCGCTCTTGACCGCCTTGTTCGTGTGGCCAACGCCCTGCTCCACGTCCTGCTGCGCCTCCTCGACCTGCTTGTCGATGAACTCCACTTGCTCCTGCTGCTCTATCACCAAGTGTTCCATATCGTTGAATAGCTGGGTCAACTCGGCCATGGTCTTTTCTAGCTTCAATAGCTCTTGATGGCGCGCCTGCACTTCGGCCAAGGCGGTCTTGGCCTCGCCGCGCCGGTTTGCACTGAGCAAGGCCTGCGAGAATATCTGCTGGCCGCCTACATCGCTGATGGCAGCCTCTACCTCATCGTCTGTTGCCTCGGGCTGGATGATTCTGTACTGGCGCTTGGCCTGCTCTTTGTTGTTTTCCCGGTAGTTAGCCTCAGTTATCCTGTAGTCTTGGATTAACTTCAAAAACCGCTGCCGTGAGTTCTCCGCTTGCGCCTCCTTTGACATATCCCCCGCTGCCTGCTGCTGCGCGCGCTTGATATCATCCTTCAACTGGTATTGCAAGTCCGACGCCTGCGAAGCGAAGACATCCAACTGCTTACGCAACATAATCTCCTGCTCCTCATTCACCTCTGTGAGCAAACGTTTTTGATAAACGTCAATCTGCCCAATTAGCTGCGAGTAGCGATCCAATTCGTTGTTGATCTGCCCGATACCGTTCATGAATACAACAAAGTCATCGCCTCCCGCCCCGCTTTGCGCCGGCCCCGCGCCATTGCCGGAGTTACGGTATCCCTGCATTTCATACGCATCCGCGTATGGATTCCCCGAATCGTATGGGTTCTGTTGATTCATGCTTGGAAGAAAAGTCTCTTGGTCCTAACAGTTGTCGGCTGTGTTCTGGAAGAAATGGAAGGTTGTCTTCGGTGATGGCGCGCAGAAGCTGGATATCTCACACGCAGTAATCGGTATATCAGTGCTCTCCTAAGCGTAAGTCAGAGCTGTACAATGTGTAACTGACTCTCTTCTTGGACGTACGTATGTACTTTGTGGCTTGTGGTACGTTCCAAAATACATTTTCGTAGTCTGTTGTTCTCTTCGACAGCTCGTACCCTGACTTTTTCGTTGGCCCTTAAGCAAACAGAAGTAGGGTAACGAATGCCAAGACCGAAAAGGCAAAGCCGTTGCATGTAACAAGGGCCTCATACCTCGTTCTCCAGGTATTGCACAAGCTTCTTCAGCTTCTCGAGCTGCATGCGGTCACGTGGTAGCAGCGATTGTGCCTGTTTGAGCAGGCCCAACGAACGGCCATACTGATCGCCGACTTCGCTCCAGAAATCAGCATCCGCAGCCGGGAGCTGTGTTTCTTGGTCCGCCTCTGCTAGTCCCTCTAGCTTGCGGATCCGCTCGTCGAGGGCAGCAATCGCCGCGCCTTCTTCCTTGAGATATGCGTCTGTGATTGCACGCGGGCCAGTTTGCCGCAGCTGCGCAACGCGCAGCGTCTCCGCCTCCCACTCCTGGTACAGCTGTCGTACGCGCTCGTTGAGCTCCAGGTCGAACGGCTCCACGTACTCGCGTTGCACATCGTTGACGACATCGAGCACGGTCACGCTGCTGCGTGCATCGCTGACATGCACGGAGTCACTTGCCATCTCCATCACCGAACTCAAAAACTTTTCGACTTCAACCATCACCTGCCGCGCCATGCTATCGCTACCATCATCTGTGTCCTGTGATTCCGATACGGAATGCCGCTGCGGGAGGTGCAAGCGGATCTTCTCGTCCAAAATCCCCTTCAGCTGCAAGTGGATATGCTTTATCTCCTCACTGGTGAGCTCCAGTTTTTCGGCAGGCATTGTTATCTATCTACCTTTAAGCACTAGCCTCCTCTTGTCGCCACCACAAGGTAAGTCTAAGCCTGAATATGTTGCCATCTGGGCCGATAAACAGAGATTTGGTCTCACCTCGCGTACGGCTACAAGGATAATCGCTTTCGACGATCATGTTGGTGTGGTGTTCAGATGTATATACGTCCATCGTCCTGTCACGTGATGATATTCAAAAATAGAACTATCGGGCTAGGATACTCCGGCATACTGCGTAACTAGCTGCGCCGTGGAGCTTGGTTTCCAACGTTGGAGGCGGGTCAGCGTAAGCACTCCATATACGTCGTGAGACAACTCACTGCGGCGCATTAGTGCTCGCATAGTGCGGTTTGATACCGCAGGGGCAGCTGTAAACTGAGATGGCATAGCTGCTACACCCAATTTGAGGGTCAATAGGCTCATCCTTAAAGTACTACCCTTTCTGGAAGCTCTAAACCCGTTGTCTGCGGATTCGCTCACCCTAGGGAGGCTACATGGACAGTTGTGCTAACATAATCACCACTGTCATCTTGCATCGCGGGAAGGCGCTGAACGATCTCAATCACGTGCATATTCGTGAAAAGGTATCGGCATGAGCACACATGTATGAATAAACTGCGCGCAACATGGCCGTCCGACTGATTGGCCAAGCGCGTTACCGTTGCCCCATATATGCTGCATTCATTGTGGCTGTGGGAAAGAGCTTGCAGAACGGCTTTATCTGTCACGTGATATTCCCGTGGTTCCGAACCCCCGCACACCGCACCTCTATACTGTGTTTGAAATGAAAAGGGAGACAAGCAACTCGCAGAGACAAGTCTCACGCTTCTGCAGGGGCGACTAGAGAGCTGGAGCCACTCTAGAGGCGAAATGACGGATGACCTAGTTAATGAGTATGCGCCTGCATTTGCGCCCTTCTTCGGGTTTGCAGGGTGCGCCGCTGCGATGATTCTATCTTCTTTGGGGGCAGCTATTGGAACGGCCAAGTCCGGTATCGGGATTTCCGGTATCGGTACGTTCAGGCCCGAACTCATCATGAAGTCGCTGATTCCTGTGGTGATGAGCGGTATTCTGGCAGTGTACGGTCTGGTGGTGGCGGTGTTGGTCGCGGGAGGCCTTTCGCCGACAGAAGAATATACACTTTTCAACGGTTTCATGCATTTGGCGGCCGGGCTCTGCGTCGGGTTTGCCTGTCTCAGCAGCGGCTACGCCATCGGAATTGTGGGCGACGTGGGCGTCCGCAAGTTCATGCACCAGCCGCGGCTGTTCGTGGGCATTGTTTTGATTTTGATTTTTGCAGAGGTCTTGGGCTTGTACGGGATGATCATCGCCCTTATCCTGAACACCAGGGGCTCTGGCAACTGAGTATCAGCACCGGCCATGCGCCGAGACATACAGCGTTTATAGTACATTCTGTCCATACCGTCATGTGCGTAACACTGGATCCGTAAACAACCCTTGCACGCACAGCACTGCCGCAAAGCGCATGTGCTACGGGCGAGTTGCCCTTGGATTATAGATTACAGATAAATTAGACTACAAATAGCAGCACCGGCTCATTCGTTTGTATCCATAGCGTCAGCATTGCGACCGGTGGTCGAGATGTCCACTCTACCGTGGTCGTCGATATAGCGAGACTCATATTCCTGTAAGTACTTCGCGGACCGCGTGCTGTCGAGGAACAGCAGGTATGCACGCTTCACATCCTGGACGTCAACGGAACTGGACTTTCTTTTCTGGGCTATTTGCTGGGAGACCGCGATGAGGTTGCTGCTGTAACGCAGCGACGTTTCACCGCCGATCTTCGTCAACAAATCAAGGGCATCTTCTGTCAATTCGACCTCCTCCTCTTGAGACCGGATGGACAAAATGGTCTTGATCTCTTGCTCGGAGTAATTCTGCGTAGTGATGATGATCGAGCGGTCCAACAGATCCAGCGGCAACCCGTGCGGAGATTTGTAGTTGGTACCACGCGTCTTGGAGATACCTCTGTTGGTTGCCATGATCACTATTGGCGCAAACTCGTCTTCCAGAGCACGGTTGATGAACGAAAAGCATTCGATGTCCAGCATATGGACCTCGTCAATGAAAAGCACGCCCGGAACGATCTCGGCCTTGCCCTCCTCTTTCCACTCAGCAACCTTCGTGTTAATCTGGTCGCGGACCTCTGACCTGATTTCACCAGTGTCGCCCGTGAACAACGCTAAGAAGCCCTGGGTGCGAGAGTTGATCACGTCGATTTCGTGCAGCGACACAGTATGCACCACACTCTTGCGCTTCTGTAGTTCGCCCTCGGGGCATTGCACGAACTTGGTGTCTGGCCCCATCGCGTCGTAGTCGCGTGAGCGAGCAAACGATCTCCCCAGCTTCGTGATCTTCCCGCACGCCTTGTCAATCGAAATGACGTCGCCGGCCAGCACCTTCTCCTTTGTCAGCCCGTCGATCATCTTGTTGCCTAGCTCGTATATCGTCTCCATGTCCGTCGTCTTGATCGTAAGCTTGCCCTGCTTGTGGCCGCCGGTGATGGACCGGTCGATCTGGATTTCCACTACCTCACCCTCTATCAGCTCCGTGTCCTCCTTGATCTTGACACCAATCGACTTCCGGAACGCCTGAGTCAAGGCCTCGGTCTTGGATAGCTCCAACGAGAATATCTCTGACCCTGCCATCGCTGTGAAGGGCACATCTGCGCCCAGTGACTGCGACAAGCCCATCGCCAGCGCCGTTTTGCCGGTCGACGGCGGACCAGCAACCAACACGGCCCGCCCGGCAATCGTACCGTTCTGCACCATTTTGAGAATCACGCCTGCGGCCCTCCGCGCCTGTAACTGGCCCACCATTCCCTGCGAGCTCGGCTTAGGCTGTAGGTTCTCGTCCAGTCCCAGGCCAACAATGTGCGAATGTGTCGCAATTAGCGACAAGGACTTCAGAGACATGTCATGCGCCTCCTGTGTTTGAATCGACATATTATAGATCTTTGAAACTTTGAAACCGTCAAGAGAGTCCAATGGCCTTTGTCGATGACCGTCTAACTGTTCAAACGGTTGTGCAACATACCAAATTTTGCCGGAGCCTGAGGACTAAAACGCATGTTATACGAAGTCAAGAGGAAGCATCGTTTGAGCTGCTAGCAGTTCCTTGACTCTCAACTTGGTGCGAGCGTGCGGTGTGATGCTTCGCATGGGAGAGTACATATGTGGTTGCAAGCCACTTTGGAACCTGTGGGCTAACGATGTACGCATCACCGTGAATGGGAAGCGGTACTTGGTGACTGGGCTCCTCAGTGATAAGGGCCTGACGATGATCTACAAGGTGCGCAGTCTCCAGCGAGAACAGAGGGGGAACTTTTGTATTAAGGCAGTACATTGCCCGTTCGGGCGGGCAGAGCACGTAGCTGAAGCCATGCGGGAGATCGACAACTACCAGGCCTTCCACAGCCCCTATATAACCAGCCTGCTGGACTCGCAAATTGTGCCGCTGGAGCAGGGCTCCAAGCTGGTGTATATGGTGCTACAATACTTCCCGACAGGTTCGCTGCAGCAGCTGATTGATACAACGCTTGTGGAGGGCGTGCCGCTGCCGGAACCACGGGTCCTGGCGCTGATGGTGGAGGTGTGCCGCGCGGTCAGGGCCGTGCACCAGCCCGGGGACGAAGGGGTGGAGAGTGGGTCCGCCACACAGAGCGAGGATACGCACCTGCTCGCAGACGCACTGGAGATGGACGTGCTCGAGGCTTCGACCAGTAGCCCACGGCGATCGTTCGTACTATGCGACCTGAGGCCTTCGGCCGTGATGCTGACGCCGCAGGGCATGCCCATCATCAGCGACCTAAGTGCGTGTGTGCGCTCGGGATACGCTCTGGCTAATGCCACGCGCCTTGCGCGCATGCGGGCTGTGCTCGATACGCACGGCAGCCCGATGTACCTTGCGCCAGAACTATGCGCGCTCGAACCCAACGCCTGCATCCTCCCCCCGGCGGATATATGGTCGCTGGGGTGCATCTGCTACGCGCTCATGTATGGCATCTCGCCATTTGAGCGCGAGGAGCAACTGCACGGTACACCGCTACGCCAGGCTCGCGCTTCAGGCCTTTTTTCGTTCCCGGACAACCCGGTCTACTCTCTACAACTCCTTGATATAGTCCGCCAATGCTTGGCCGTCAAGCCAGATGCTCGGCCGACTATTGATAGCCTCATGTCTTTGTTTCACGATCTACTGGACGATTCCGCTATTGGAAGCCTTGTGTTGGGCGAGTGAACCATACCGCAATTTCTTCCGGCGTTCGACGCTGATTAAATAAGAAATGGAAGAAGCTTTTCGCTGTCTCGAACCTTTCACAATTATCGAGGCGCCCAACATGGTGCTGGCGCGCGAGCAGTCAGAATGGCAACGCAAGTCTTTATTGTACGTAGCCTTTTGGCAGCGGTTAAATTGTAGTCACAAAATTGACGGTATAGACATTAAAAGAGTCCTTAGTAGAACTGTAACGGTATAGAGCGGGCCAGAGACATTGAAGATGAAAAGCTTCCAGAATTGCACAGAGAGCGAGGTAAGTGGGTACAACGACTGCCCGAACTTCTTGTTTGCAGCGCGGGAACATACTGCCGGGAGCAGTCACCGCCGGGGGCTGAAAGCTCGGGCTAGGGGGCGCGCGCGGCGGCCCGACATGCCATCGGATGCTTTGCAGCAAATGGAGCCTGGCGAGCTTGAAGAGATCAGAGCGGAGGCGATGCGCAAAATAGAATGGCTCTTCGAGACAGAGTCACGGTTGGCAGAGGTGGAATTTAATTTCTACCGCAACAAGGTGCGCCAGAATCTCGGCCGTGCCCTCGCAGATGAGCGCACTCTGTTGATGATGGCCGCCGTCCTCCGTCAGTTGCCGGCGGACTTAGAGACGGCTAAGGACGTCTTGACAACTTGGCTGGTCTCTGATGTTTCCGTCGCTGCGTGGTGCACAGCGCTCCGCAAGATTCTCGAGAATGCAGTGCTGTAACGCGGGACGTGCAGCGACCTGAGTGTACGTAGCGAGCAGATTAATGCTTGCGGCAACCAGTAATGGAACATTATACATATTATAGTATAAAATAATACTGTCGTCGGGCTGTGCTGGCAAGCTTGTGGCCCGGCCCTACTCGTTTGGGCGTGTAGAAGTGAGGATAGCTATATCTCATGTCCGTGTATCTATACTGGGGAGTGGGCGCAGGCGAGAGGCATAGGCCGTGATTAAAATCTTCTTCTTTTGACAGTCGCCTGGAAACCAGTTTTGATGGAAGAGACGGATCTCGTGGACCCGCAACTTTTGCAGACAAGGAAGAACAATCTGTTGGACTGCTCTTTCTTCAGCTCGGTGTTAATGCTCTTACATGTCTTACACGTAACATACTCCATGATGTATCTTCTGAGCACGTTCTCCATCTGCTTGGAAAGGAACTTACCCTTAATGACCAACCGCTTCTGCCCGTCGATGGACCCAGAAGTACCCAGTTCGGCAAATAGATACTGGATCAGATGTTCCGGCGACCGCTGCAGCTTCTCGCTGATCTCTTGGATATTCGCAAAGATGGTCTTCTTACCGTCTCTCTGGCACACTGGAGGAGGAATACGGAACTTAGGACCCGATCTGTCACCCGCCAACTCAGGGTTGTTTGTACGTAGAATCTTGAAGAAGCGCGACAGCAGATCAGAGTACGGCAACCCCACGTCCTCCTGCACCTCCGACGCTGCACCTGCAGATACTCCTGGCTCTGCGCTGCCCTCCTCCACCGATACACCGGCCTTCTCCAGCTCCTTGTCGAACACATCCAGGGCTGCGGCCTCCTTCTTCTTCTTCTTTTTCTTCAACTTCAGCTCGCCCAGCGCCTCCGTTAGCTCATCCAGCGCATCGCCTGTGCCCTCCTCTTCTTTGGAGCCCTCCTTGGCCTTCTTCTTTTTCTTCTTAAGCCCAGCGAATAAGTCATCGCCCTCCACTGACGCCTCTGCGGCCCCTATAGCTTCCTCCGGCGCAACCTTCTTTACCTTCTTCTTCTTCTTCAAACTAGGGTCAAAGCCTAGTTCATTCGCAAGATCTGACATGGTTTCCTAATACAAATCCCGCCTTTCAGACTTAATCCTGCTCAGGTAGAACACGAATCCAGTTCCATTAGTGTAGGAAGTCCAAGTGACAAAAATTTTTCAGCATGATTGAAAGGCCGACCACTTCGGATCAGTAGCATACATCATTATCGACGTTAGTTAAGTGACCAGTCATCGGCAACACGGCCGCGAGCCGTCGAGATGATTCCCAATGCGTTACTCTATCCATCGTTATACAGTATGTAGTGTGCGCAATTCAGTTGGCGAGGTCAAGGCGCTCGGCCTGCGCGCGCAGCGCCTCCGCGGCATCACGGGTAACCTGCTCGATCTCTGTGCCAGCAGTGACGGCGACATTCAGGTCGGCAGGGCCCTCCGCAGCATCGCCAGCTGAATCATCCTGTGTAGGGGCAATGTCGTACTTCTGCAAGAAGTATGCCTCGACGTCGTCGCGGGAGCAACTCTCGGCCTCGTAGATGGCGTCGTGGCCAAAGGAGTTGCGGACGAAGGGGTCGGCGGCGTAGTCGTCACACAGTAGCTTGACGACCTCGAGGTGGCCGTTGAGGGCGGCCCAGTGAAGGGCAGAGTTACCGGTTGCGTTCTGTGCGGCAGCCCAGTCGCGTGCCGCGGCGGGCTCGAGCAGCGAGAGCAGGTAGCGGGCGACGTCGGCGTGTCCGTTGGCGGCAGCCATGTGCAGCGGCGTGCAGAGCGTGTCTGGGTCGCTGCACGATGGCAGGAGCTTTGGATCGATGAGCTCGGAAAAGATTTGCTTGAGGCTGTCAAGATCGCCTATGCGGGCGTCCGCAATGATGGCAAGTTGATCCTCGATGTCCAGAGGTCCTTGGTGTAGTGGCATGAGGCGCAAACGGGTGGCAAGTGTCTTAGTCAATCGGTATGTAGACTTCGTGAGCTCATCGCCAGGAGGGAAAATTTTCGATAGCTAAAATTACGTACTTGCAGAGGCCGAGCTGAGCAAGTGCAATCGCCACGAGCATGAGCAACGCCTCGGGGGAACAGAGGAAGCTGGAAGATGTGCTGCAGCGGCGCCCCGACTTTGTGAAGGATACGCCCTTGGACAGTTTCTTTGAGAATTTACAGCGGGAATTTCTGTCACCTCTTCGAACATCGGATGGCCTTAACATTTACGAACGCATAGGCTGTCAGGACAACGGCGAGTTTGTCACTAGGTGTGTTGAGCGCCTGACATGCCTGCATGGCCTGGCGGTAGAAAGAGAACAGGGGGAGGGAGCTGAGCATAAATTGCTTCCCATTTCTCTGCATGACATGAAGTTCTTCGACGAACTGATCAATCTCCTGATAGTGCACGGCGTGTATGCGAACTTGCCGCAGGGTTTCGGTGTGCCTCTTCAGCAGAGGCAACTTTCACAATTTAAAGACATTGCAGAACGCTTCCAGGTGCCTGGGAAACATGTCCGTAGCGCGACGACGTTGGAAGTGGCATCCCGAGGATTATACATCATACTGAGCCAAGATCGCGCAGTCGATACGGTGCGCGATATTCTCTTGAAGGGCGCTGGCTACATCGACGCTTTGATGGGCTTCATTGCTCTGCGGCATGACAGGCCGCAGCGCCAGGAGGAGTATGACAACGTTCTTGAAAAGCTGGAAAGTATCCAAGACACGTACAGGCTTCTGTCAATCTATTCGCTGCTCGTGCAGTCTACGTGTGCGCGGGAATATTTGGAATGGCCGCTCCAACAACTTAGCACGCTCACGGTGCGCCGGGATGACGGTGTCGCGTCTCTTGTAGACTTCGTGGTAGGCCTGAGAGATGAAGAGCAAGTGAGCATTGAGAAATTTGATAGGGTAAAGCAGATACTTCTGGCGAAACCAAAATCCCTCAGTAATGTCGAATATTTCCACCGTCTGTTTAAGCAGATCTACACCTGTCTTGCAGATGTCAATCGACCTGTACTGATAAGTTGCTTGAACAGCGTTCTGGTCGGATTTTACTACAAGAACAAGCGTATCGTGTACGATTTCCTTTTTCAACGGGTAGCTCGTATACTATTTAACGTGGGTTCCGAGGCGTTCAGCGAGAAACAGCTGAATGATTGTTTTAACGTCCTGATCTCGCTTTCTAAGAGCTCTTCGACAGAGCTGATCGGCGCCTTGGTCCAGTATAAGGGCGCACAGAGCTTCTACTTTCACCTGTGGGTCTATGGCTTATTTTTGCGCAAGAACCAAACCATACAGCCCGTGGAGTCGGAGGCAAAGTACTACATGGTGGTCTTTAGCCTCCTGAATACCTTTGTTAAGCTCACTGGTGACTTCGAAGCCTTGGAGAGACTGGTTCCGCATTTGGTCAACTTTGACCACGAAACTTGGCGCTACGCCATCAACCTGGAGACCCATCTGCCCTATGTGCTGCCGAAGAGCGGCGACGAAAATGCTGCGGCAGACCTCAATCTGCATGATGCGCCGGAAACCGGCCTGTCTAAGATCCAGCAACTTTTTTCGAGCATGGACTTTGCCGTGGAGGCCTTTATTGAACTGCTGAATTTGCTCGGAGAGGAGGAAGTGCGCAAGAATATCTTCCTACAAGTGCTGCGGCGTTGGGTTGAGGCCACCAGCAAATCAGAGTCTGTCCAGCAAACGGCCATTGGGGGGGATAGCGTGTCCCACAACTTGCTGGCATTGGTCGATCTCAAGCTGCTAGAAAAAATGCATGCTCAGTTCAAAGATGATATCATCAGCCGGCCGCACGACATACTGCGCCTGGTCGCAGACTTGCTCGTGTACTCGCACTCCCAGGAAGACGAGCATTCCGCCAAGGACTCGGATGACGAGGACTCCGAAGATGAAGAGGCCGCCGCGGAACCCGCCCAGGGCCGCCCGTTCTCCATCCTTCTAGACCTGCTCTCCGCCACATTGCTCTCCGCCCCGCCCGCCGATCTCGTCAGCGAGCAGCCCACACTTCAGCTGCTGGCAGAGCGGCTGCAGGCCTACCCGGCGGACGCCTCGTGCCGGGCGCTGCAGCTGCGCATCCGCGATGTCCTTGCCCGCCGCGCCCCGGCCCCGGGTGCGGACGCCGTAGGAGCAGCCGATAACGCCGCCTTCTCCAGGGCCCTCGCAAACGTCAACGACGCTCTGCCCTCCCTGCGCGCCCACGGGCTCTACGAGCTGCGGCGCCTGATCGAGCGCGGCTCCCCAAGCGTCGGCCTGACCCGCGTGCTGGACCTGCATTTCCTTCTGCTGCGCGACCCCGAGCCCTTCGTCTACCTCAACGCAATTAAGGGCCTGTCGACCCTGTGCCTCTCTGCCACCGCCACCGCGCTTCCCGCTCTGCTCGCCCGCTACCACGATCCCCAGGGCCGCATGCCTCTCGACCACGCCCTCCGCCTGGCCGAGGCTCTTGCCGCGTTCATCCCCGCGCAGAACGAGCTCCTGCAGGGCCCCCACGCCGCTGCGCTCGTAGAAACATGCCTGAGCAAGGTCCGCGCACGCACCGCAGACGCCCGTCTGCGCATGTCCGCGCTCTCCCTGCTCGGGCTCTGTGTCCGCACCAACCCCCTCGGGGTGGCCGCCGTCCTCCCCGACATTCTCGACTGCGCACTCGGCGTGCTCCAGCTCGAGCCAGTAGTTGCCTCGGACGACCGCACACCTCTAGTGCGCCGAGCCGCCGCGCATTTGATCCACGACCTTCTCTCCGCTTCTGGCCTCGATCTACTCCCGCCGAGCGACCTCCGCCGACTCGCCGACGTCGTACGCAACACAGCTACAAACGAAAAGGACTACTTGACTGCAGAACCGCTAGCCGACGCACTGCAACTGTTGGAAGGTCGCTGACCACCGCCTGACCCAACGCGTAGCCCTCTTCCGCTGTTCACGTGGCCGTTTGGCCTTGGGCGGCTAGCATGTGGTGATATCACCTGATACGAAGCCAAAATGATG
This sequence comes from Eremothecium gossypii ATCC 10895, assembly GCF_000091025.4. NCBI lineage: Eukaryota > Fungi > Ascomycota > Saccharomycetes > Saccharomycetales > Saccharomycetaceae > Eremothecium > Eremothecium gossypii. The sequence goes on along the minus strand of NC_005787.5, from coordinate 159,948 downwards.
GATTTTTCTAGAACCTCCGGCGGCGTGAAAGGCGTTTTCTCTCATAGTAGTGAGAAAAATCTATTTAAGGCGGCCAAACAGGATGAGAATAGTCTCGTGGGAGGCGGAAACTGTAGATTCTTGTGTACTTAGAAGTTCGAAATCCACCGTCGAAGGTTTAAACACATTTGAGACGCAAACATGTCTAGCCAAGAGACCTATGAATTCCAAGCTGAGATCACTCAGTTGATGAGTTTGATCATCAACACAGTGTACTCGAACAAGGAGATCTTCTTGAGAGAGTTGATCTCGAACGCGTCGGATGCGTTGGACAAGATCAGATACCAGTCTCTATCGGACCCCAAGGTGCTAGAGAGCGACCCAGAGCTGTTCATCCGCTTGACGCCTAAGCCTGAGGAGAAGGTGTTGGAGATCCGCGACTCCGGTATCGGTATGACCAAGGCGGAGTTGATCAACAACTTGGGTACGATCGCCAAGTCGGGTACGAAGGCGTTCATGGAGGCATTGTCTGCTGGCGCTGACGTGTCGATGATCGGTCAGTTCGGTGTCGGTTTCTACTCGCTATTCTTGGTGGCCGACCGGGTGCAGGTAATCTCGAAACACAACGACGACGAGCAGTACATCTGGGAGTCCAACGCAGGTGGCTCGTTCACCGTTACGCTGGACGAGGTCAACGAGCGCATCGGCAGAGGTACGATTTTGCGTTTGTTCTTGAAGGAGGACCAGCTTGAGTACTTGGAGGAGAAGAGAATCAAGGAGGTCGTCAAGAGACACTCGGAGTTTGTTGCCTACCCAATTCAGCTTCTAGTGACCAAGGAGGTCGAGAAGGAGGTGCCAGTTGAGGAGGAGGAGAAGAAGGAGGAGACCGAAGACGACAAGAAGCCTAAGCTAGAAGAGGTTGACGAGGAAGAGGAGGACAAGGAGAAGTCCAAGACCAAGAAGGTCAAGGAGAACGTCAAGGAGTTGGAGGAGTTGAACAAGACCAAGCCTTTGTGGACCAGAAACCCATCTGAGGTCACCCAGGAGGAGTACAACGCCTTCTACAAGTCCATCTCCAACGACTGGGAGGACCCATTGGCTGTCAAGCACTTCTCGGTCGAGGGTCAGCTAGAGTTCAGAGCCATTTTGTTCATTCCTAAGAGAGCTCCATTTGACTTGTTCGAGTCCAAGAAGAAGAAGAACAACATCAAGCTATACGTCCGTCGTGTGTTCATCACCGACGAGGCTGAGGAGTTGATCCCAGAGTGGTTGTCCTTCGTCAAGGGTGTTGTCGACTCTGAGGACTTGCCATTGAACTTGTCCAGAGAGATGTTGCAGCAGAACAAGATCATGAAGGTCATCAAGAAGAACATCGTCAAGAAGTTGATCGAGGCCTTCAACGAGATCGCCGAGGACTCCGAGCAGTTCGAGAAGTTCTACTCCGCATTTGCCAAGAACATCAAGTTGGGTATCCACGAGGACTCCCAGAACAGAGCTTCTTTGGCCAAGCTATTGAGATACAACTCCACCAAGTCTGTCGACGAGCAGACCTCTTTGGCTGACTACGTCACCAGAATGCCAGAACACCAGAAGAATGTTTACTTCATCACCGGTGAGTCCATCAAGGCTGTCGAGAAGTCTCCATTCTTGGACGCCTTGAAGGCAAAGAACTTTGAAGTCTTGTTCTTGGTCGACCCAATTGACGAGTACGCCTTCCAGCAATTGAAGGAGTTCGAGGGTAAGCAGTTGGTTGACATCACCAAGGACTTCGAGTTGGAGGAATCCGAGGAGGAGAAGAAGCAGAGAGAGGAGGAGATCAAGGAGTTCGAGCCTTTGACCGCCGCCTTGAAGGAGGTCTTGGGTGACCAGGTCGAGAAGGTTGTCGTTTCGTACAAGTTGATTGACGCTCCAGCCGCTATCAGAACTGGCCAGTTCGGCTGGTCCGCAAACATGGAGAGAATCATGAAGGCTCAGGCCTTGAGAGACTCTACCATGTCCTCCTACATGGCCTCCAAGAAGATCTTCGAGATCTCTCCAAAGTCCGCCATCATCAAGGAGTTGAAGAAGAGAGTCGAGGACAACGGCGCCCAGGACAGAACCGTCAAGGACTTGACCAGCTTGTTGTACGAGACTGCGTTGCTAACCTCTGGTTTCACCTTGGAGGAGCCAGCCAGCTTCGCTACCAGAATCAACCGGTTGATCTCTTTGGGTCTAAACATTGACGAGGAGGAGTCCACCGAGACTGCTGCCGAGACGGCTACTGAGGCCCCAGTTGAGGAGGTCGCTCCAGAGACTGCGATGGAAGAGGTTGACTAAGCCTTACGCTCTGTGTGTCTTTGCTTCCCCGCTTGCACGGTATCAGCTGTTCTTCAGCCATGTGTTGTTTAATTCATATAAACCCTGTATAAAATAGAATTTAATACTTCGGATCGTTTCAAAATCTGTTTTCTTTTCGGGCAAACTAGCGCCTACTAGCGAATTTAAAATTCTAAACTTAACTTTGCATTCTCAAACACAGCGTTCGGCAAGAATAGCGATGGAAGACCTCTTCCCACTACGGCCTGACGGCTCACTCGACGCTAAGGCCACTGCCAGGCAATTCGCATCTTTTGAGAAAGGTATGTACGTCAGAAATACTGATATTACCGGTCTTTTTACTAACAGGAGCCAGAAATCCAAAGTTCCATCGATGATCCGTCTAAACTCAATGCAGCGCGCAAACGGCTTGTGGACGTATCTCTCCAGCTAACAAATTTGGCTGCCTGCCTGCCTCGATTTGACAGGGAGCGCTATGGCAACAAACTCGAGCGACTGCTCGCTGCGATACAAGAGCGGGAGCTCCGTAATGCACCGGCGGGCCAGAAACGCTTTCACTTTACACGAAAACCTCCAAAGCAACAGAAACCTCAAGCATCAACACCACTAGCGGCGCCCTGCGCCGCTGTCACACCAGCAAACGCACTGGCCAGCACATACCAGGTCGTACGGGTCGGCCCTGCGGATACGCACTTCGCAGATATGCGCAATTGCCAGCTGCTCAGCGAGGCGACTGCGCCGGTTACGACTTCCGCCCTGCATCTGCAACGTATCGTGGCATCCTCCGTGAAGCTACGGCCAATTCCGTTTGAGCACGGCAGTCTCTACATCGAGGACTGCGAAGACGTTACCTTTATGCTTGAATGTCCGCCTGAATCCGATATCCAGATCAGATTGCGCTGCCTCCGCAACTGCAAATTGTGTATTACTCGGCCAGACGCTGTGGCCCAGAAAGTCGTCTTAGAACGCTGCACGGATTGCATCTTCGAGAAATCTTCGCAAGAGAAGGTTTTGATCCAAGATTTTGGTAATCTGGGATTTTTGGACTCGCAGCCTACTAATTACAGCTTCGCCTCCTGGGTCTAAGGTTAGGATTACATCATCTTCGTTTTCCAGCTCACCCGGTAGAAACCTTTGATGGTAGCCTCGTTATTTCTAGAGACCACGGCATTTGCCTACCGCAGGGAAAGGACAGGGGCACCGCCTACGCGTGTTGTATCGTTCTAACTACCGATATGTTTGGCCATTTGCTCGAGCTTCATCAGCCTCGAGGAGATTTGTTTTGGAAATTGCCTATTTTAGTAAAACATAAATATTGGAGTTGGCGCACCTTATTGCGTATTCGTAGGCCAATTTTAAAAGCTGACCTAGAGGTAACGTATCGCTAGTTCAACCTACCAGCAGTGCATCGGGAGCTACTAGGATGACGGTTCAGCTGGACTCTCCGACGAAAGAAAAGAGCCGCTATGTCGAAAAGTATCTACAGAGCCTTGGATCTGCAGAAAAGAGTGGGACAAACAGTAGGACGCTGCTGCAGGCTTCCCCAGCAAAGATAAACTCGAGCCCCCTGAAAGACGAAGCTAGCGCGGAGAAGAAGAGCGACAAGCCTCTGAGTAAGAGAACGGGGGGTTTTCAAGGTGGGACCAAGGTCAAAGGTGGCATATCCAACAACCCGTTCTTGCTGCAGGATTCGGAAGTCAAACATGATTCCCCGAATATCAGTCCGGCTAGGAGCGCAGTGGCGAAGGGCAGCGCGAAAAAGCCACTGCAAGCCGCTGCTAAGACTAGACCTGAGAACGGCAATGTGTCTCAACCGAATGAGTCGCGGCGCGAAGCCGCGCAGCACGAGGTATCGCCTAAAGCACAGAAAAAAGTGGACACTTCAGGCATGTCGAGAGAGACGCTACGGTACTACGAATTTCTCTGTAGAGTTGGAGAGGCAAAACGTTGGATTGAGGATGTGATCGGCGAGACGATACCTGGAGAACTCGAGTTGGCAGCTGGTAATTCAATGCGCGACGGCTATTTTTTGGCGAAGGTCACTCAAACGATTAAACCTGATCTTGCACCTACAATTGTACCTCCTGGTCGGTTGCAGTTCAAGCATACACAGAATATTAATGCTTTTTTTTCGCTGATGGATTTGGTAGGCGTACCGGACCTATTTCGATTTGAACTGACCGACCTATACGAGAAGAAAGACGTTCCAAAAGTTTTTGAGACTTTACATGCAGTCGCGAACATTCTCAATAGTAGGTTCCCCGGCGAGATTCCTGAAATTCACAACCTTTCTGGGGTACTGGAGTTCTCTCCCCAGGAACTGAAAGAATGTAAGCAGAAGCTCCCTAATGTTCGTAACTTTAGGTCATTCAAAGCAGATGGTGCAACCAACGCTTCTTCGGAAAAGCTTCCCCGCAATGAGGGCTTAATAAAAGATTGGAATCCTAGGTCCCGAGAGCTAGAACCAGCGTTAGTACTAGGCTCAAAAGGAACTGCTCCAGATGAAGACGAAAAGTTTGTGGTGGAAGTCACCCCGGAACCTGAGCCTGAACCCGAGCCCGAGCCCGAGCCCGAGCCCGAGCCCGAGCCGGAACCAAAACCAGAATCCAAGCTTAACCCAGAACCAGCTCCAAAGCCCCAGGCACAACCAGCTCCGCCAGAGGTCATTGTCGTGAATGATGTGTCGCCGAAGGTTCCGGACAGACAGATGCCAACACTGGAGGCACAGCGAGTACCTGACTTACTGCACATGGATCATTCTGGAATGGCTAACGGCTTCCCAAGGACTCCCGAGAGGCAATTAAATGGATCGTATTTATATTCACAGAGGTACATTTCCCCGCAATATCCCGAACGCTCTTTTATGGGATCTCGAACCGCTTCTATATTATTATCTGATCCTTTGCTAAGGACGGCCAATACCAACCTCACTTACAGTCCAAGTAAGAATTTCTCTTATTATTCCCCCAGTATATCAAGAAGGATTTCCTATAGAACGGATTCAATGAAATCTCTAGATAGAGAACACCTATTATACAACCACTACCTTTCAAATTATCCTCCTTACTCACCAGCAAGAAGGCAGCGGATGTCAGAGGATCAATTTTTGGATATTGTGTTCCGTATACAGGCGATATCTAGAGGGGCCAATTTGCGCTATGGAATATATTTAAAGAAAAAAACATTCGAGCTTTTTGATGAAGAAATCTCAATATTCCAGGCTTGGTGTCGTGCTGGATCTCTTCGAAAACAATATTCATTGAAACTAAGGCCCGTATTATCCGCTGAGTCCGAAGCCCAAATTTTTTCACTCCAGTCCTATATTTCCGGCTACATATACAGGTCTCATCTCGACATTCTGCAATTAAGATGTCTGAAGAATGACATGGTTATACGAAGGTTCCAAAATATCGTAAAATCAGTCCTTTTGCGGCGAGCATCACGGGAAGCGTTAACCAAAATATCTTTGTGCAGAGCTCCATTAACCAAATTACAATCATATATCCGGGGTTCTAAACTTCGTACAGACTTCGATTACACTTACTCGAATTTAAGGCGCGTGCATTATGAAGTGATCCATTTCCAGGCTCATTGTCGTGGCTTAAACGTTAAGACGAGATATAATTACGAGATACAGTGTAGTTCTATTCATCGTGGATTATTGGAGGAATGTCAGGCTACTTTGCGGGGTATTGCACAGAGGAGAAAACTATATGATACCTTGTTTGAGATAGATTTCTACGATCTAGCCTTAGATCACTTCAGTGCTGTCATAAAAGGTGGCAAAGTCAGACACCAATTGGAGGCCGTCAACCAGTATCGTGATTCTACCGATCCGCTGACTTATCTACAGGCTAGAGTTAGAGGTGTTCTCGCAAGATTCGCGGTTGAATTAATCAATGATGCCGTGGAGTTGTACTCAATTAACCAATTCCAGGCAATGCTACTAGGAGGTAAGCTGCGCTCTGAATTACTAGCGAGCAGAAGGTATTACAGGAATAATGTCCGTGTTGTCGTCCAGATTCAGAGTGCAATCAGAGCTTATCAAATGAGCAGTGCTTATCATGAACTTTTGAACTCCACTACTCCTAGCCTCTGGGCTGTCAAAAAGTTTGTCCATATACTCAATGAAAATGAGACAGACACTTTATACTCCCAACTGCATAAGAAGAAGGCCTTAGTGAATGATTGTAACGGTGAAATCTGTCGTCTGCAGTCTACCATCAGGACTTTGATAACCAAGAAGTCATTATTGGAACATAGAGGAATTCAGGTAAGCAGATATCTATCGCAAGCTGGATTGAAGAGTCTTGAAAGGTTTTCAGTTGAGCGGGCCTCAAAGGATGTAATGCAACAAAATTCTCTTTACGAAAGAATATGCTACCTGTTGCAAGTTGACTCTTTTTATTGGAAATTACTCTTCAAACTGGAGCCATATTCGTGCATCAATTTCTTGCCGAAACTCTTTTCCCCCACCAGTGGTAAGATTTCGCACCGTGAAAACCTGCTATTTATCAAAATGATAATGGATTTGATGCTTGATGAATTAGACGAGACGCCAACAGACTTTTTTTTATCATCCAGAAATTCAAAATCCCCATGGCGTCTATTGTTAGCTGAATATCTGCCCCGGCATAAAAACTCAGATACCGTATACCTATTCGGTACTGTTCTGGAGAGCCTCTCGGAACCAGGCACCGACTTTGAAAGTGTCCCCGCAAATATATGGAAATTTCTGCATCCTGGTGAACCGATGGTCGCTTCGCACATTGCGATAGATGATCCGTTGACGAATGCGAAATATGTAGAGAATATGATGAATATTTGGAACACTACCGAATCGGTTAGGAATATCCTCATGGTAATGATCGATTCCATCCCTATGGAGATAAAATATCTATGCACGAAGGCTTTTAGGGCAGTTGCAGATAGAAGCACTGATATTTATGATCCGCTGAGAGCTATATCCATGGTTCTCATTGAGCACTTTGTGAACGGGTTTTTCATGAATCGGGCATCTTATGGGTACCAGGATGATGTTCAAGATTTGGAAGACAAAATTCAGGTACTATGCAGCGCTCTTTCAACCATTTTCAATTTACGGGAATTTAACGGCTATTATTCTTCATTGACACCTTATGCCGAGGCTATTAAACCTGATGTTGTTCTTTTATTGAAAAGTATGTTAATTTCGCCAGATTTTGAAAACGAATGCGATAGTATTGTGTATAGGGACATGGGATCTACCGAAAGACCATTCATGGTCATGAAACAGGAGTACCTGGAAAATATGATTAAAACATTTATCTCTCATCAATCAATATTTCCACATGATGATGCTATTGTCGAACTATTGAAGCAGATGGAAAAGATTTTTGAAACCTCAGTCACAAAGATGTCCGGCGTAGTCGAAGTTGAACTTGACCCTACGGTATACCACGTCCCCCTTGAGGATGATAGGTCCGCCTTACTGTACAATGAGACCAAAAGAGGTATTTCTTACTTGATTCAAGTAGAGGATGTTGAGACAAACCTAAATGACTTGCTCACTAGTTCTGTCTTCCCAGAAGATGATAACGTCTTTACTCAATTATTGCTAAAGTATCCTGCTGTCAGGGAAGATCTTGCTAAGAAAAATTTGGATAACACTGGGTACGTTACATTTAAGAAGCATGTTATGCAAAGGGTCAAGGAACTGAAGCATCTCGGTATTATTGACAGCGCCAATAATTACCAATCTGTCCTCAATGATATTGCAAACACAATTAGGTCTCGATCCTACGTCGGGCATATGAATGAACGCGAGTTAATATTCATGAATGATGTTTACGAACATCTGAAACAAAAGGAAAATTACATGAGCTTATTGTCGCAAGCGCTATCTACTGCAGTAAGCAAATCAGTTAAACAGATTCAGAAATGCGGACACTATCAGCCCATAAGAAAGAGCGGGCTCGGTAATAAAATTAAGGATGCCTATAGGAGAGTACAAGGTAAACACTCAGATACCCCTAATGGTATCCACTATACATGGTCAGCTCGGCAGCTTTATGAACGTGGGGTATTGCGGGATATCAAGGGTGAAAATTTGAAGGATATTGCAGTAACTTTCTTTGGATCGAACGCGCCACGCTTTCCAGATATAAGTTTCAGGATTGCGACACAGAATGGCGAAATCTATAATGTTGATATGTTTGTTGGCAGAAAACGCAACATGAAGTACCGTGAAGTTATCAAATTCAAGGAACTACTGGATAAGGAATCAGAAGATCCAGAAAGCACCATAGTGCTTATGCGTGGTAGGAGCGCAACTTTTAAAATATCAGCGCTAATAGACCTACTTTGTGAAGTGTTTTTTAGGTAATTATACTTACGTAACGATGGATAAGGACAACAATAATAATTAATACGGACGAATTCATCATGCCATTACTTGGAGTTATATCACCGGAAACACACGGTTAAACAAATTCATGGCATGGCTCGATTTCGATCATTCAGTTTTGAAGCGTAGAAGACCTACCTCAACCTTTGAGTAGTTTTCTATTTAGCCACCAGGCTACATCTTTAACTACCAATAGGAGAAAGCAGCCTAGTAAATTTCCGAACCAGAGGGCATCATCGGTATTCCCTGTGCACGCCTCAACTAACCAGCGGTAATAAGGTATCTTCATTAATAGATATTGGTTGAGGAACTTCCCTAAAAGAGGCCATATCATTGCACTATCTGCCGCAGGTGCGACGCCAGCTTCTAAGGTGCTTAGCTTAATGGATTCCGCAAAGAACAAACGCCTTATCACCTTGGAAATCAACGGTAAAGCCAACAATAATAGCACGCCATATTTTCCAAAAGAAGTGAGATCTCTGCGACATACAACTTCAACTACGAATAGTAACCTGTGCATGTTGGCGACAGCGTCAGGAAGTATCATTCCGGAAAAATACAATGGAAGGCCGGACCAAAATAGTGCTTCCTGCCCCAAATCAGAAGTTACAATACCTCTGCTGAAATTATTTCCAAGCGTAGCGTTGGCACATAGTAGTTGTCGAAGCAATATGGCACCATCTCTAAGAAGACGGAACGGAACAGAATTGGGATCACTATCTGTAGTCGGCACTAAGTAGTCCTTCACCTTTGTTCGGTAACCAGAATAAAGAGTCAAAGGCTCATCAGATGAAGCATCTGAATCACTCAGTATATCACTAAGGGTACTTTCGTTATCCTTATATTCCTCCTGCTTAGCTTGTGGTGCTACCATAACCTTGAATGGAATCGTACTAGGTGTACAGAAGTATGGAGATCTTGGAAGTATTCTATTAATCCCGTCCATTATTCAAGGGGGAATATGTAAAACAACTTTACAGTTGCTTACCTCTGCCAATTGCCATTACAACTTAACTGACGGTTAGTTCTGGCGAATGACTGTCATTTTGTGACTTTGCGACGTCGTTTCATGTCGTTGCCCAAGTTGACGCTTATCTATCTATTCGGAATTCCGGAAAAACATGCTCAACAAGGGGCCGTTGCTACATATTGTTAATCCGATGCTGGTGTCATCCACTACTGATGATATCTGAGTTCAACCTACCCATATACTATGTATAAATAATCTTCGAGATATCAATGTAAAAAACAGTTTACAGACATAAAGTGGATATGAAGTGCTCTAATGTCATCGCCTAAATTATGCAGGGCCTAAATATTATATACGCGTGGATCAGATATCATCGTCTTCAACAATTCGTTGCAACTGTTGCAACTCACGCGACCTCTTATATGCAAGGAAAAACCGCCCCAGTTCACGTCCACAGCATACAGCTCCGATTGCTAGGAGATTTTGAACACATATACATTCATTTGGAGAGACTGTTGGATCTAATTTGAGTATCAGGCGTGTAATTATCGGAATAGGTTGCAAGATATTGTTCGAAATAAAAGTGGATATCCGGAATAGCAGCGTGATATCTGTGATGCAGTCCAGCCAGGTCGTACGAAGCAGCTCTTCAGTGAATGTATTATTTTCGGTAGAATCCTTGGGTGAATTAAAGTAGGGGCGTACTGACAACAGTTTCTTCTTTAGAGATCTGCCTAGCATCGCGGCCACTTTTGTATACAATGACGCGACAAATAATTCAACGCTGAGAACTTTCAGTACCACTTTTGAATTACGGCATGCCGTAACCAGCGTCCAAGGATAAATCTGCTGCATGTAACCAAGTGGAAGTGTGGGGCTTAGGAGTCCGGCAAGGTAGAGAGGGAAGCCTAGTATCAAAAACCTCTGCCGAGCCGGAACGCACTCAATACCGTTCATCGAGTCTGTATACACATCTATCGCCCTCGTTGTGGAAACATCCAGAATTTGTTGTAGTATACTTTCGGGGAAGACCTGTCTAAGAAGATACAATCCGATTTTGAACCACTGCTTCCATGGGTTGCTATACAAAAACCAAAATAGCGCAATTGTAGCAACGTACGTTGATGCAGACTTGTATATGCTATACGCATGCAATCCCAGCGAACTAGTGTGCCAGTAGAGTCTCCCCTTGGTAATGCTTTTCTTGCATTGAGGACAGGCAACAGCCTCGATCGGTAACCCTCGCCATAGGTCTGTTGGTGGCTCACTCGGAGGTATTCGAAGTAAAATCCTAACTGCCATTTCCAAGATGCACAGAAATGCTGCCCACGTTTGACCTACTGCAGGTATGCCCTGAACTGTCTCCGCAAGGTTAACTTCACTCTGGAAGTTCCTATGCCCATCGACCACATAGCAAAGCCGACGCTTCAATTCCGGCAAAGACCTAATTCTGTAGAAGTCGCTGGTGCCACACTCGTTCCATACCCGAAGATTTGTTGCAAACAGCCATCGTACTAAACATTTGTTATGGACCTGCAGACTGCATCCGCACTCATGCCGTGTCCACGCAAAACTGAACAGCCCATCACTCTCTTCCAAACATATCCAGCATGTGTACTTTTTGCGATAGATGAAGTTCATCACGACGAAGGCCCAGAGACTAGCCCCGCAAAGTTTTGGTTACTTGGGATGGAGCATGTAACTTCGGGGTTTTGAAGACTCTAGTCCCCCTTTGGTCGTCGTCAGCTGACAAAACTCTGGCCGCGCCGAATGGGAAGGGTAAGCCATCACACCGCGACGGTACAGATATAATCAAATATACTAAAAGTTTTGATCTAGATAAGTCACTGCTACATTAAGGTTAACGGAAGATCCCAAAGATGCCTCTTTTCCGCGGTTGTTCGGTCTCTGCAGCCGGAGTGACCGCAGCCGAAGTCTGTTCGGGCGGCACAGCGGAAGATTCGCATCCAATATAGTTGAAGGCTAGATCGAATAAAGTAGGTTTGGCGCTGACCGGCATCACCCGCGGACGTAGCGGGAACAAGTTCCCCGTGTAAATGTTTGCGTAGTCGATGAAGGTATTAGTATTCATCTTCTCCAGCAAAGACAATTCATACTGTTGGGCGGGCCGCGAAGAGTTACCAGTGTATTCTGCCAACGCTGCGACGCTTCGGCAACTAGATTCGAGTGCCTTCTGGAGCTCTGAAACATTATCTAGGATGTTGAACGGATCGAAAGCGGTGTCGCGGGGCATAGCGGACATGGCAGTTCTCAGATTCTGCATAGAACCGGCATATAGAGCCAGTGCCTCCTGATGCTTGCCTTCCTCTTGGTAAAGGGGAGCGAGCCCGCGGCCTACAAGCTGCGCACGGTAAAACACCTTGACAAGCTTCAGATATGCAGTGAGCTCATCGTCTGAGTAGACACCGGGTAGACCCATAGCCTCCTCTGCATGGGTGATTATGTTGTTGATGACGTGGTTCAGCTGCTTGTACTTCGTGAAGCGAGCGGTCCTGCGGCCTTCTTGCCATTCGACCCACAGAGGTTGCAACAGCGCAACATCGCGGCCCATCGTCGCGCACAAGTAGTTGAATTGGAGGTATGTGAGCAATATCTGGTCGTCCTCTCCCTCATAGTGCACACCTTCCTCCTGTCTGCGCTCCATTGACTGCCTCTGGGCATCAATTGCCGCGTTCCACTTCAGTACGGGGTCGTCGTGCTCTGAAACTTGGGTCGCATCCTGGGTTTTGATTTCGTTCAACAAGCGCGCCACGTTGGGCTCGTGTATTTGCGCGTTATAGGATCTCCACTTCACCTCTGTCTGCAGCCCGCCGTCTGCAGCCGCAGCACCCTCGACGGGTAGCTCGTACCCATGGGCTAGCAACAGCACAAGAAGCGGGTCGTCTTTGCGTGTATTAACTACCTTCGCTGTGAAGGCCTGTAGCTCTGCGGATGAAAAGCATTGCGCATGCTGTCTCAGCATGTAGTCAAAACGGCCGTTTATCGTCGCGACTGTCTCCGCTGCAACTTCGCCCTCTGTACACAGGTACTCCAGAGCAGCCACTGAAAGTGCCAGTTCCTGTGCGATCCGGTCTGAGTCCTTTCTGCGGCTATGCTTCCCGTGTACCAGGTACTCTACACGCGCCAGCTTTTCGTAGACCAGCAGCTCAGCCCGAACGACCCACCGCCCTTCGTCCGCCGTCATCTCCAGCAGCTTCCCCGCCGTGCGCCACGCCTTCTTCAGCCTCGTCGTGAGCAGCCGCCGCTCGGACTTCTTCAGCCAGCCACGCTCCCGCGCCCGTAGCTTCAGCGTCTCCGCATACGCAATGTCCCGCTCCGCATGCAGCAGCATCGCCAGCCCATGTAGACGGTTCCGCTGGTATTCTGCAGCCCCTACCTTCGAGTATTTCTCTTTTGCCGAGTATCTCCGCGTGTCTCTGGTGGTGAGCTGGAGTCGGCGCCGCAGACTCATCAGTTTTGCGTTCAACTTCCCATGGTAGTGCCGGTAATCGTCGTAGTCCTCCAGATACTGGTCACTCCGCACGCCGTACGTGGCGCGCAAGGGCGAATACTTGACAGCTGTAACCATTGCGCCAATATACCCTCAGCTTGTAAGTCACCCATGAAGTTGCGTAGTGGACACTTAAAAATTTTACTGAACCATATCTAGTCACGTGACGGATCTGATCAGCTGCGGATCCCGCTTAGGAATGCTCACTGCGTGTCAATCGTCGAAACCGCAAATCGAATGCCCTGTTCCTTGCTCTGGTTATCTTCGGTCATATCCCCTTGCCTCCTACGTGTCGTTTACGTTATCGTGGTGATACTTAAGGCCCAGAGATCAAAAATGTTGAAACATCGACGTCGACAAAGAAGTCATCTGAAAACCATAGGTAGCTATTCGGGTCAATGGGGTCGCAGGTCAGGTTGGTTATCGCCGTGTGTGGAATATATGCGACGTTCTTAACGTGGAGTTTGGCGCAGGAGCCCTTGACGACGTCGGTGTGGCCAAACTCGGCAGCCAGGTTCAGTCACTCGAGCTTCATCGTGCTGTGCCAGGCGCTGACGGCGGCGGTGGTCGGGCTTTGCTATCTGAAGGCGCAGCGGAGCGGCTACGGGGCGCGGGAGTTCATACGGAAGCATTGGGCGGATGTGGCAGGGATCTCGCTGACGCAGGCGCTGTCTGCGCCGGCCGCGAACCACTCGCTACAGTACGTAGACTACGTGGGGTACATGCTAGCGAAGAGCTGCAAACTGCTGCCGATCATGCTGGTACACGTGCTGGTCTACCGCACGCCGATCGGGCGCGACAAGGCGCTGGTGGGCGTGCTCGTGAGCGGCGGCGTGGCGCTCTTCACGCTGGGGGGGGCAGAGAGAAAGCAGGGCGAGGCGTCGCTGTATGGGCTCGGGATGCTCCTGGTCAGTTTGTTTCTGGACGGGCTGACGAACGCCAGCCAGGACCGGCTGCTGCGCCGCCCGGCGAGCAAGAAGATTACGGGCGCGCATCTGATGGTAGCCCTCAATACGGCCATCGTGCTCTGGAACCTGGCCTACCTGGTCCTGTTCGACCGGACGCAGTGGCAGGGCAGCCTGCAGCAGCTGCACGCAGACCCAGCCATTCTGACCTATCTGTTCACGTACTGCGCATGCGGTGCCCTGGGGCAATGCTTTGTGTTCTTCACACTAGAGCATTACAGCTCGCTGGTGCTCGCAACCGTCACCGTTACCCGCAAGATGGTCTCCATGCTCCTGAGCATCGTGGTCTATGGGCACAGCGTCAGGCCGGTCCAATGGCTCGGCATACTGGTCGTCTTCGGGGGCATTATCTGGGAAACCGTGAAGAAGGGCCAGCGCGGCTCCGGCCAAAAGTCAAAGCAGCATTGAGAGCCAGTTGCAGACGTGTGGCCGCCGCACCTGATATATATTCCATATTGCATAGCACTCATCTCACCACAGCAACCAGGGCTGCACAGAGGAACGTCCCACGATGCAGTACAGTGTTGCCGGCACCCGAGGCCGGGCCAGGGGCTTGCATCATGGCTACTGGTCACAGCAACATCGCTGTGGCAAGGGCATCGAAGGCATCGAGGCATCTTGTGTGGTGAACACCGTGCACCACACTGTATACTCCGAAGAAAGGGTTTTGATGGGCAACTGGCGAGGCATAGTCCACTGCCACGCCCAAGCAAACTGCCACTTTGATTGAGCAAGATGGATTGGAAGTCGATGTTACGGACCGGGGTCCATAAGCCGGGCGCTCTTACTGCAGGCTTGTCGGTGTTCCTTACGCTTGTGTATGTGCTGAATTGGGTGTTCCCAATCAACGAGAAGATCCTGTTGGATCCGGGGGCGCTTAGGAAGCTGCAGCTGACGCGGCTCTCCCTCTATCCACTGGCGCACCTGTCAATCTTCCATTTGCTGTTGAATCTGATGTCGCTGTTTGTGCCGCTGTCGATGTTCGAAGCGTCACACGGGACGGTGTTTACGGGAATCACGCTCAACCTCCTGGCCATTGTGACGGGCGTCGTGTACTGCTTAGTTGGCATGTTGTTGTACCCAAACGTTTACGTAGGCGGGGCGAGCGGGTGGTGCTTTACGCTGTGTGGCTACTTCGCAGTGCAGGAGGCGGGCTTCCGCCCCCACTACGAGCTCGCAAGTCTGAAGATGCCGACCCTATATATCCCGCTGGTGTTCCTGGTACTTGTCACGCTGCTAATGCCCGGCTCCAGCTTTGTCGGCCACCTAATCGGGCTTGGTCTAGGGTACCTAATTGGCTTCCGGGAGCGCTGGCTCCAGATGGCGACGCCGCCCGGCTGGCTCATCGTCAAGATTGAGACCTGGCTTGACCGGTGGATAAGTATGATCCCGTCCGTGGTCAAGTACCATCGGGAAAGTTCAGTGGACCGCACAGCAGGCTACACCCCGCTCTACCAGGAGAGCGAGCTGCCGCTGCACAACGACAACTTCCCAGGCCAGGGCAGAGTCCTGGGCCCTTGATTTCTAGTGAGTTCTTATTGTATATACAAGCAGCTTTCGTCTGTTACATATGTGCCCAGCTAGTTGAGGAGATCCGCCGTGATATGCTTGCGCAGCAGGTTCTTGCGCGTGTGTTTCTTCAGCTCCTCCGGAGCCTCCACGTTTTTGGACCGCAGGTAGGCATCTGCCGCGGCCTGGTCCTGCATGTATGCCTCCAGCCTACTCAGCACGTCTTCCAGGCGTGTGCGCTGCCGCATCACCTCCTGCTCCATGGCGGTCACGTCCAGCTCCAGTAGCTTCTGCAGCGTGTCAGGCGTGAACTCGCTCACGCCGTAGCGCTCCCGGATCGCCGCGACTTCCGGGCTGTCCAGCGTGCCCTGCGTGTATGCCTCCTGCAGCGCTGCCACGTCTGCCACCAAGGTGGTCCCTGCTGTCGTCCGCTGTTCCCTCCGTTCCAGGAACGCCTGCGCCCGCGCTGCCTCATCGGCCCGCACCGCCCGCTTCGCATCCGCTTGGAACTCCACCTGCCGCTGACCCTGGTTCTTCAGGATTTCCGCTACTGAGAAGTACTTGCGCCGCGAAAGAGGCCGTGTCGCCTCGATCCGCACAACATCGCCCTCCCTTGCGCTCTCGCCCTCATCGTGCACTAGATAGTCCTTGCGGTGCATCATCTCTTTATTCAGCCGCTTGTTGAACACTTTGGTCTCCACCCGTACCTTCACCGTCTTCTGCATCTTCCCATGGCTGATCACAAGCCCCACGAAGTTCTGCCTCGCCATTGTAGCCTTCTATAGCCTATATGTCGACACCGTCTATCTTCACCATCCTTTCACTAGTCTTCGAGCTGGCAGAAGTAAAAGGGCCTGCAAAATTTTCCATATTGTGTCACGTGATTACACGTGATTCTTCCGGTGTATTCCTCTACCAGGTGAAGAAGCTCGCTATGTAGCTATGCTGATATCAAGACTTCGTGGGGTGGTCATGACGGGGTATTAACGGTGTTATCGTCTACGTACGTTCAATCTGTGGCAGAGCAGGTGTTGCCGTGAAAGAAGAACAAAGATAGTCAAGTGAAAAACCGTGAATCGAAGCCTTAATTGAATCAGCAGCGTAGTGGGAGCCCAGGGCGCGGCATATGGGAATTGGGCAGGACGTAGTCATTGGAAATGGATTACAGAGGCGGCAAGCGAAGTTCAATTTCATTCGGCAGCTACCAAAGGCCGATGGAGCAATTCCAGAATGCTGGGGGAGGGATATATCAGCGACAGTCGCCGATGCTGTACCACCCGCGGTCGCTGGAGGTGGGGGCGCCACATGCATACTGCGCTGACCTGCCATCGCCGCAGTTTGCGGTGGATTGGGATGCGTGCGACCGGGTGGCCATTGGGTCGTACAAGGAGGACGCATTTAACAAGCTGACGGTGCTGCAGGCGACGCCTGATTTGTCGCACTGGGATAGCGTGGCGCAGGCGAGCGTGATATACCCGCTGTCCAAGATACAGTGGATGCCGAAGGGCACGGGGAAGCTTGCAACGTGCTCGGACTCGCTGCGGATATGGTCGGTGGAGGAGCAGCTGCACGAGCAGCTGAACCTGTCGCTGGTGAAGTACGGCAAGAGCTTGGGGGAGGTGTCGAATGGACGCATGCTGGGGCAGCTACCGCCGGTGACGTCGTTTGACTGGAATGCGCTGGACACAAACCTAATTCTGTCGAGCTCGATTGACACCACCTGCACGGTGTGGGACCTACAAGCATCGAACTACGTTAAAACACAGCTAATTGCCCACGACTCGGAAGTGTTTGATGCGAAGTTTCTGACACAGTCCAGTAACCTTTTTGCAAGCTGTGGCGGCGACGGCTCAGTGCGCGTCTTTGACCTACGCTGTCTGGCCCATAGTACAATCATCTACGAGCCCCAACAACAAGTGCAGGGCCAAACGCCGTCGCAGACACAGGTACATACACTAGCAGCACATGAACAGGATGGCCAGCTGCAAAAGAACAGCCAGAGCTCTGCCCTGTCGAGCTCGGCAAGCTCATCTCTCGGAGCATTGGATAATTGCGCGTTACTAAGGTTGGAGCCTTCTCCATTCGACCCAAACATCCTTGCAACAATTCAGCAGGACTCTAATGTTGTAATAATACTGGATATGAGGTACCCTGGCTCTCCTATGCTCCTACTGGAAGGACATGCTGCGCCTGTCAACCAGTTGAAGTGGCACCCCTCCAAGCCAAACGTGCTAGCTACATGCGGTGACGACTGTCAGATACTGTACTGGGACCTGCTGGAGCTACTCAGCGCAAGCCAGGTCTGGACAGGGCTGACACAGCAACGCTGGTCGACCACTAGCACGGTACGCACACTTGAAACACCGCAAATGTCATATACCGCACAATACGAGGTTAATAACTTTGTATGGCGTCCTTCGGGCGATTGGATCGGGTATACCGCGGGCAAAAGATTCTATAATATTAGAATGTAGCTCGGGCATCTTCCACTACGTGCGAGTTTGCATCAGTCACGCCATTCTATAAGGGCCATCTCATCCCCGGTAGGCCCTCCCAGACTCTGCCGCCTGTTACATGCTACGCAATGCATAGTTAGATACGCACCATCGCTGTCGTTGCTCCTGAAATCTTTCCGAAAAAAGAGCCTCTAGCCAGCATTTTGTATAATACGAGGACCCACCGCGACCCGCGGGTGATATATTATTCACCTTCTCTTTGCTTGTTATATCGCGTTAACTTACATCAGCAGTGACAGCTATCATTGTACTAATATATAGGTGAAGTCAGCCATTAGGAGACTTATCCGTGTAGTGGAAGACTAATGGGTCTAGGCGGAGTCTGAGACATGCTCCTGGCTGAAATTGACCTGTTCTCCGCGCAAGCGCCACCTTTGTTCAAGTACACAGAGCTGAAGATCTCGAGTCGTGGATACTAATCGCTTGAAGTCATCAAGACAATCCATGCTTTACGTTTTTTCTCTCAAGTCTCGAAGCACAATACCAGGCAAGCTTCGCGTATACACGGATGTCGTACGCCAAGCCACGGTCTGTTGAGATGGTAATCGCACCTGACTTTTACGCAATCGGACCTTGCAACAGTGGCATTGCTTCACCTGGAAAATGACTTAATTCTTAAGTAATCAGTGTGGCTCTTTGTTGCGAGCGGTTAAAGCGGTAATGATAGGCCGCTTGCCCGAAACATCACAGTGCTGCAATAGTACAAGCACACAGAGATCGGCGCTCTTACGTAGTAGTGGCAGATAAGCTTTGTAGGGCGCTTCAAGGAGAACAGCGGCATTGGCCACTGGAAGGCATCAGTAGTCAATGTGGTGACTCTACTTATTGCTATAGGTATTATAAAAGGGAGTGCGTACTCCTCCTTGTGACAGCCCGCCTATGCCTGCATTAGAGCTCATGGTCGACATTTTGAAAGAACTGGTAGTACAGCCCTGGCGAAGGCTAAAATGGGGGTTTATACCTGTTCGAAGGAGGCTTGAAGAGGATGCTGGGGGTGTAGCAACTACAACCGAAGACGGGTCACTGAAGGAGAGTGGTTTGCAGAAGACAACGAGTCTAGATACATTCACTGAAGAAAAATACGAATACCGCGATGAGAGTAAGAGACCGTGGTGGAAATATCTTGATGAGCAAGAATACCGTGTTACTAAAGCACATGCAAGCAAAAGGCGCTCTTGGAGCTGGTTTGGTACGGCCACATCAAAGGCGGAAAAGAAGCTTTTGTTTAAGTTAGACGTTTTATTGGCTTTTTATTCTTGTCTAGCATATTGGGTGAAGTACCTCGACACTGTGAATCTCAACAATGCATACGTATCAGGCATGAAGGAAGAATTAGGCATGAGCGGCAACGATCTGGTCAACACGCAAGCCATGTTCACAGTTGGTGCAGTTATATTTCAGCTGCCATTTATATTCATTTTGAATAAGGTGCCCTTGAACTATGTGCTCCCGGCGCTCGATCTGGGATGGTCTGTGCTCACGCTAGGTGCCGCCCATGTTAATAATGTGGGTCAATTGAAGGCTATCCGCTTTCTGATTGGCGTCTTTGAAGCGCCTGCGTATCTTTCCTATCAGTACTTGTTTGGATGTTTTTATAAGCACGATGAGATTGTACGTCGTTCAGCATTTTATTATTTGGGCCAGTATGCAGGTATTCTCTCCTCTGGCGGTATTCAATCCGCTGTATCTGCAACGCTGGATGGAAAAAATGGATTGTCAGGGTGGAGATGGAGCTTCATTATTGATGCAATAATTTCCATAATTGTTGGTATCATAGGATTCTACATGCTTCCGGGCGACCCAAATAATTGCTACTCAATATTCCTGACTGACGATGAAATTAGGTTAGCCAGAAGAAGGCTGGAGGAGAGTAATATTGACAAATCTGATTTTTCCTCTAAGATCTTTGACAAACAACTCTGGAAGAATATCATGACTGACTGGAAAATATATATCTTATCGATATGGAATATTTTCTGCTGGAATAATAACAACGGACCTGCTGGTGCGTACCTTTTATGGATGAAGTCATTAGAAAGATTTTCTACGCCCAATCTGAATCGCTTATCCATGATTACACCTGCTCTAGGCATGGTGTATCTTATTTTGACGAGTCTAATTGCAGATTTGGGACATAGTAGATTGGCTGCTATCCTTCTCACACAGGTGTTTAACTTTATGGGCAATGTCATTCTAGCTGTGTGGGACGTCTCTGAGAGCGCAAAATGGTTTGCTTTTATGTTGCAATACTTTGGTTGGGCTATGGCGCCAGTACTTTATTCTTGGCAGAATGACATATGTCGGCGAGACGCCAGAGCGAGAGCAGTAATTTTGGTGGTGATGAATACCGTGGCACAAGCAATGCAGGCATGGATTAGCGTGTTAGTTTGGAAGACGTCAGAGGCGCCTAGATTCCTAAAAGGATTTACGTTTACTTCCGTGGATATATTTTGCTTGTCCATGTGGACATTCGTTGTTTTATGGTTCTATAAACGCGATGAGAGGATGCATTGTCGGGAAAATAACGTAATAATAGTCAATCCTAAGAAAGACGAAGGCAAACCCCCCGTGTAAAGAATAATGCTACTCGGTAATACAACGCAGTTACGCCAGGATGTAAAAGCAGGGATCTTAGAGCACAATGGGCTGAGATGATCATCGTATTGGCCGGCGACCTCCGCTTTTTGAGCTTTTCCTGTACTTCCCGCGCTTTGGAGGCCTATACGGTTTAGACCTCTTTGCTGGTGTTTGTGATGCTCGTTTATTTGGAGATACTGCCATCGTTTGTCGGAGTTGAGATAAAATTTGTTGATCCGCAGTTTCTTGGTCACGGCTTGCGGCGAAGAATTCGGATCTGGGACCCTCAAATGAAGAGGTTTGTGTATTATTGTTTTCTTTAGGTCTTTGGTGTCCACTTGAAGAGGCAATGGATGCCCTTTCTCGTTTTAACCTGACTAATGCATTTTTAAAATATTTAAATTTGGACCCCAGTTGCATATTGGGACTCATTTGGTCAAAGTCCCATTGTGTTTGCGGAAGTAATAGTGCCATTTGTTTAAGTACATCTGGAGGAATAAATGAATCGGAACTATCGTAGCCGTAGTCCTTCGTCTTTCGTGTAACAATATTATGCAGCTTAGTATAAGATGCGCTAATATGTCTCTGTGTGTCTGCAGGGTGACTGGAGAAATTTTGCATAGCGCAGTCCGCCTTACTAGTCTTGCCCGAGGTAGTATACGGTGTATCTTGGTACCTATAGTTACCAATTGCCGACAACATGGCATGTGCTTCATCATTTGCTTTGGAGGTCGCAGGCACGTTGGCAGACGGCGCAGTAACTAAATTTGGTTCCCCACTAGCACTCAAAGGCCTGGAGATTAAATGGTTAATTGCAAACTGCATTTTAACCTTCATATTGCCCCTCAGTAGTTGATTGGCCCTGGGACCGAGTTTAACATAATTAGAGGCGAATCCCCGACCATTCAATACAGAGTATTCCTGCAAAATTTGAGATGTTATCAAATGGAAGAATATGCGTTCGATATCCGACTTTGTCATCCTTTTACCGAGGCCATGGTAATGCGACTGGTCATGACACATCTGGATAACTTTAGCATTTTTGGAGCCCTTATAGATATCCTGACAGTGGATAAGTGTTACTTTGTCACCCTCCACTGATTGGACCAACTTCGTTATTTGTAGCGCCTCATCGGTAACATCGCGTTCTTCGTATTCTACGTTACTTCCGTTTTGACAATTATCGCAGTTTTTAGAGCATTCTTGGGAAGAGAATTGCTCATTGAAGTACGATAGAACCAATTGTCTCCTGCAGTCTGTAGTATTTTCACAGTACTGCATTACCTGCTGCAATTTAGTCAGGTGTTTTTCCTTATTCTCCCTATCAAGATTCTTATCCTTCTGGATCATGGACTGTATATTACGCACATCTCTGAAAGAATAATACATGATACAATAAGAATACTTCCCATCTCTTCCGGCGCGACCAGTTTCCTGGTAGTATCCTTCCAACGTACGTGGCACAGTGTAGTGATAGACAAAACGTACATCAGGTTTATCTATACCCATGCCGAATGCAACTGTAGCACAGATGACCTGAATTTTGTCAGACTGCCACTGCTGCTGGATTGCTAGCCGTTCATCAGGCTCCATACCAGCGTGGTAATATGCGCAGCGAACACCGCTGTCCTGTACTATTGCTGCTGTTTGTTCGCAGGAATTTTTAGAGTGACAGTAAATTATCCCAGTTTGTCCCTTGAACCTGGTCTTTATTGAATGGGATATATCCTTGAGAGAATTTTTATCTTTGCGCAATACTTCATAATATAAATTGCTTCGATTAAAGCTCTGTTTCAGGAATACAGGTTCCTTCAAATGCAGATTATGGATGATATCCATCCGAACCTGCTCGCTGGCGGTTGCCGTGAGCGCCAGCATTGGAATATCGGGGTATTCCACTTTAAAAAACTTTAACTCCTTGTAATCCGGTCTAAAGTCATGTCCCCAATTGGAAACACAGTGCGCTTCATCCACAACGATCCGGGCCAACTTTTTGTCTCGATAAAGCTTTTGGATCGCGTTCCTACATTGAACGGAAGCACTTACCATCTCTGGCGAGATGTAAACTAAGTCCAATAGGCCGTTGATAAAAAGATTAAAAGTCTGCCGCCTTTGTTCAGCGGTGCCCTTCGAGCTGAACATACTGGCTTTGATATTTTTGGCGAGCAGATGTTCCACCTGATCATGCATGAGCGATATCAAGGGAGAAATTACTATCGTCGTCCCATGAGTACATCCTGCTTTGACAATTGCCGGTAATTGGTAGCACAATGACTTACCACCACCGGTTGGCATCAGAACAAATACGTCTTTTCCTTGTAGGGTTGCGTTCACTGCTTCCAGCTGGTTTGGCCTAAAACCCGGCAGTTTGAACACATTATGCAATTTATGGTATAGCTCAGCTGACCACGGATGCGTGAGAGCATGCGGTTCAGAAGTGTCCTGTAGAGCCTCTGGCCCACCTGCATGAGGTGTAGGCAATTCTTGAATTTCGATAATCGAAAAATCGTCGTCTTCTAGGAAGTCCTGGTTAGCATTAAGAAACCCCTCAGTCTTCAATGTGGGGAGAGCCGATTGTGTGGATGTGGACACGGTATTTCCAAGGTCCACTGTCGAGTCCAGGGTCTTCTCGGAGATAATTTTGAGATCATCATCTAATTCCTTGATGTCGTTTACTGGTGTCTGGAATTCCCGCTCGTGGTTAAAAGCCTCCAGGTCGCTGTCTGATAAGTCGCCTACTATTGGCTCAATTTCCTCCTCCAGTTCAGCTTGAGGGCTGGTGGGCTGGATGCTATGCAATATGGGGTCGGCAAATAGATCCTCGTCTTCGTCTTGGTCTAGCAGATTAATCTCGGGGATACTATCCTCCTGCAAAAGATCCTCGGAAGGCTCCCTCTGAAATGAAGAATTAATTACTATTTCCTGCGCTGTACGTTCAGTATGTACATGATCATCCCGCGGCAGTTTCTGCGCGCTACCCTGATGCGCAGCATAATCAGTTTTCTGGGAACAGAGCTGGGAACATGTGAGCGCCTGTGACTGTGTGTTCGAATAGGGACCGTCGTGCGTCGTTTCAGCAGCGGAATTAAAGACATAGTCTTCGTCCCCGGAATTGCCATCTTGCAGGTAATTTTCCAGGCCATCTGCAATAAACTCGCGGTCACTTGCATGTATTTCGTCGTCCACGTCCTCGTCCATGGTACTGAGAAAGTGCGAATCCTCGGTTTCAGCCTCCGCAGTCGCGTCGCTGTCGTCAGTCGCGCCGCGCAGGGCCCCTGCCCTGGTGCGGAACCCCACGTCCTCGTCCAGCGCCGGAACCCTGTAACTGACCTCCTGCTGTCGCAGACGGAGTCGCCGCTGCACGCGCCGCTGCGCTATCGCCCGGGGCTGCTCTTCTCCGTCAGATTCATCGTCCGTCTCAATGGCAACCACCTGTGCCGGCCGCACCGCCCGCGTCCCCCCCGCGGGCTCGCTCCGCGCCGCAAACGGCAGCCCCACAGCCGCCACACTCGACCCCAGCGAGCTCTCCATACGGTTCAGCGGCGCCTCCGCACGCCGCACCTCGTCTGCAACCGTGTCAAGAGCCGCCTGCACGCGCTGCAGCTGCGGGGGACGCGCGCGCTGCGCGCCCTCCGCGCCCTCCAGCAGCGCGCACTTGCGCTGCAGCAGCGCGCACTGGCGCTTCAGCAGCCGCACCAGCGCATACGCCTGCTCCGCCTGCCCCTCGCCCCCGCGCGGCCCGCCCGCCCCTGCCGCCCGCTCCGGCGATGAGTGCACGCTGCACGCCGCCCAGCCTGCGCCCGTCTGCGCCGCGCTCCCGCGCGCTGCCCTGGCCTCCTCGGCCCCACCGCCCGCACGTGCGCCGCCCCCTTGCCCGTCCGCGCGCCCGTCCGCCCCGCCGCTCTCCTGCCGCGCCCGCTTTCCGGCCGCCCCGCCGCCCGTCCCCCTCAGGAACCCGAAGATCTGCGTCCCATCCGGCGTGCACACCCCGCTTTCCTGCGCCCACCGCACCTGGCTTGCCAGACTCGGAAAGCACCTGCTCCTGGTCATCCTTCACCTGTGTTGGGCCTCTGCTTGCTTTGTTTACCGTTCCAAGTGCAGCTTCACCAAAACGCGGAACAACCTAATCTGTCATCGCCAACGAACCCGCCTTGTATCAGATCCTTGCACTCGTAGCCACTGTCCTGGAGCGGGTCCTACGCCTACGTAGCTTTCCGAGTGCCTGGTGAGGGTTCTACTCACTTATCTGTACTGATTTACAGCGTATGTGTTGCCATCCGCGGCGAGAAGCGCGAGGTCTCGGAGGTAAGTCCCCTCTGCCAGATTCGGCGTCGTAGCATCGCTTCTAAGTGACGCACCGAATCCAGATATCAGGGCATCGGTGACCGCTTACCCAAGGTTTGGGGGGGGTGCGCTGGAGCAAAGACTCGGTGGCAACGCGGACGCGCAGCCGGACCCTACGTCAGTTCCATAATAGGAACATGAGGTCGCGTGAGAGTATCTTACAACCCGTTTGTCCAAGCGCGGAGCGGACTATCTTTATAGGGCTAGATGCATCGGAGATGTTACGTCAGTCCCGGAAAGCTGAGGCAGAGGCCGCAGTCAGACATGCGTGCACGGCCAAGTAGCCGTTACGGAGGAGCAGAGTTGCAGGGCGGGGACCTATACATTCGAGACGCAGCCAGATGCGGCGCAGAGCAGGCTAGAGATAGTTCCGCGGGGTGCGGGTGGTCCGAATGGGGTCTGGCATATATAGACAGGGGCGAATGGCAGCCGTCCACCTTGCGCGTGCGGATTGCAAGGCTGAGCGCTGGACGCAATTTGCATACGTTTGACGGAGCGTGGGGCAACAGCACAACGAGCCAAGGCGATACAGAAATACGCCGGGCTTTCGCACGTTGGTACACACAAGCTGCCGGAATTGGAACTCGAAAAGACGACACGCGGGCGGCGGCGGGGACACGGGATGAGGCCTCCAGTGATCCAGGCTTGCGACTCATGTCGCCGGAGAAAGATGAAGTGCTCCAAGACGTTCCCGAAGTGCGCGAAGTGCCGCGAGGACAACC
The DNA here is from genome assembly GCF_000091025.4 of Eremothecium gossypii ATCC 10895. NCBI lineage: Eukaryota > Fungi > Ascomycota > Saccharomycetes > Saccharomycetales > Saccharomycetaceae > Eremothecium > Eremothecium gossypii. Next base: position 134,154 of record NC_005787.5, on the reverse strand, counting down.
GGGTGTGTCTGTACTCGCCCAAGATCCGGCGGAGCCCGCTGACGCGGGCGCACCTGACGGAGGTGGAGACGCGGCTGGGACAGATGGAGCAGCTGCTGCGAAATGCGTTTGTGGACCTGGACGCGGACACGCTGCTGAAGCACCGGCACGACCCGCAGCTGCGGGAGATCCTATTCGGGCGGACGGTGGACATCGGGGCGCTGAGCCGGACGGACGAGTACATGGCAAGCCCGCTGCCACCGCTGCGGCAGGCCGAGTTCCAGTGGTACGAGCGCCGGGACCTCCTGACGGGGACGGGCTTCAACATGAAGCAGTCGCCGCTGCATAGCCTGGTGGCGGAGGCCCAGCAGGAGGGCCTGATGGCGCGGCCGTCGAAGTACGAGCGTATGCAGCTGGAGGAGCAGAGCACGACGCTGCGGTACATGCAGGCGTACTTCGAGCACTTCCACTGGCTGTACCCAGTAGTGGACGAGCACGAGTTCTACCTGCTCTACGAAGACCCGAGTACCGCGCCCGACGCCTGTCTCTGGACCGGGCTGGTCAACGTGGTGCTTGCGCTGGGCGCGTGGTGCGCCGGGGCGCCGCCCGCGGCGCACGTGTTCTACTACGATAAAGCGGAGTCGCACGTGCTGGGTCGCATGCTACGGACGGGCGACCGCGTGCTGGCTATCGCGCTGCTGCTCATGGCCCACTATAACTACATGACGCACCACCGTAACACGGCATGGATGCTGCTCGGGCTGGCGTCGCAGCTGGCCACCTCGCTCGGGCTGCACCGCGATCTCCAGGGGCTCCCGCCGAAGCAGCGGACGCTCGCGCAGATCCTGTGGTGGGGCATCTACTCGACCACCACGCAGGTCGCTCTGGAACTGGGCCGCCCGAGTCCGCTGCCCCGGATCGGGCACACCGACGTGCCCGTGCCGGATATGACCAATCCGCTCTACTCGCACCTCGCCAACGAGGTCAACCTGGTCATCCAGCTGCAGCGGATTATGCATGTGCCCAATCCGAGCGTGGCGGTCTGCCTCCAGTGGTACCAGACCGTCAAGGACTTCTACCACAACATCCACCCCGGTGCCGGCGACGACAGGGACAGCTACCTGCTCCCCCGCGAGGCCACCGACGAGCAGCCCAACCGCCTCTTCTGCAAGTACCGCATCACCTGGAAGTTCCACATCTGCGTGGTCAGCATCCTGTTCAACTCCATCATGGGGAACGTCCCCAACGTGGACACCAACTCCTGCTACTCGATGTGTCTCAAGTTCACCAACGATATCATCAACTCCATCGCGACGTTTTTTAACACATACAGCCTTCCGCACCTGCTCTCGTGGTACTCCATCAACTACATGATCCGCGCATCCACCGTGCCCCTCTACTGCCTCAACAGCCCGCCGCCGAAGACCTCGGATCTGGAGTTCCTGCTTCGCTCGCAGCTCATCGCCACAAAAGACTTTCTCAAGAAGTTCCTCCCCGAGTCCAAGCTCGCGCTCCGGTACTCCGACATGCTCGCAGACGCGTGTAACCGCGCCTCTCTGCGTAGCCACTCGCCTTGTATCGGCTCCGTCGAGCCTCCGCCGCTGGTGCCGGAACCCGCGGCCTTCTCTGCATTTTCGGCCCCGCATTCCCCCACCGCGCCCTGCGCCGACACCTTCTCGGACCTCCTCCCCTTCTGGAACCGCCCTGCCGGCAAGGCCGATTCTCCACTGCTCAATCCGAATCAGATCTCCGCCGCGGCTGACTGTTCTGCCATGTTCGACGATATTGCCACTCTCAACAGCCCAGACTTATACACTACGGCTGTCAAAGACCCCGGTACAGATTCGCCGCTCACCGACACCGCCTAGCCTGATGGCTGTTCCTAAATACTTTACATACTGTAAGATTTACTATTTGCCGCCGCGAAGTGGCACATCGATGCCTGAGCTGTCACCGATATCAACCTGTCCACCTGTGCGCGCCCGTTGTTACGTCTGAAACCTCGTTTCGGACAGTGTCAGTGTCAAGAATGAGCAGAGATCGAGTGTTGGTTTGACACACGAACGGGAAAAAAACACATAAAGGGGGCAGGGTAGCTGCGGATTTGGGTTTATGTGCACATAACATCACGTCAACACACTGTCTTGCAGTGAGCGGTCAGGTTGGAGCAAGGTGGAACTGCAAGACCATTACGATGGTAGAAGCGGGCGCGAAGATCAGCAAAGGAGGAACGCAGCAGGCGGCGGGACACGGGCTTGAGGGTTACGCCAGCGATGGGTCTACCGATTTACGGTCCGCGGGCGCGGCGGAGCACGAAACACAAGACAGCGCAAAGGCGCAGGAAAATGAGGCCAGCGCGAACTCGATGGACGATGGGCTCGAACTCGGGCGGCGCGGACAGGGGGTGTCGCCGGTGCTCACTCCGCCGACGGAGGAAGAAGGCGATGCGCCTGCGCAGAAGAACAGGCGGCAGCGGCTAAAAGAGCGGAAGGCCACGGCGGCAGCAGCGGGCGCGTTGCCGGGTATAGGGCGGGCGCGGTCCGGGTCGGTGAAGGAGGGCGGGAGCCCGAAGGCTGCCGGTGCGGAGTCGCCACGCAGGGGAGCGGGTGCTGCAGCCAAGGACGCCAAGATTTCGGAGCGGGCTGAAGGGGCGGGCAGTCCGCAGCAGCGGAAACAGGGGACCGGTGCGGCGGCGCCAGGCAGCCCGCCGCGGCGGAGGCTGGAAGCCGCCGAGCCTCCGGCGACTCCACCGCGGCGCAAGCAGGCGGAGGGCGAGCAGAGCAGGCCCGAGGGCGAGCAGGGCAGGCCCGAGAACAAAAATAAAAAGGCGAAGGACAAGCACGACGACCTTCCCACGCGGGGCCCCGGGACGCGCAGGCCGCAGGTGCGCGCGGTGCCGCCGCCGCTTTCCGAGGAGCTAAAGAACGAGGCGTTCCGCAAGACGCTGGAGCGCGTGGAGACCGTGGCACCGGAGGTGCCCCTGCAGGCGGCAGAGCAGCGCTCTGAGCCTTCCGACTTCGACTTGATCATCAACCGCCTGCGGGTGAACGCGCAGGAGTACATGTCGCAGGATGAACAGGCGCAGGAGAACCTGCAAGAGGGAGTGCGACAGCTAAAGTCGAGTTACACGGAGTTCTTGCAGACGATACAGCCGGAGGAGAAGAAGAAGGGGGATGTGGAGGAGCTCGACGAGGAGGAGGAGGAGATGCGCAAGATTGATTGGCAGTTTTGGACATCTGTAGTGAACAACTTTGCTACGGTAGCCAAGAACGACTCGGCGAAGCTTGAGGAAAAGGTCAGCGACGGTATTCCGAAGCAGATTCGGGGCATCATCTGGCAGCTCATTTCGAACTCAAAGTCAAAGGAGATCAGGCAGCTCTACCAGGACTTGCTCCAGATCCCGTCCGAGCACGAGAAGGCGATCCAACGCGACATATCGAGGACGAAGTTTATCCCGGTCGACAAGACGGAATCCTTGTTCAACGTGCTCAAGGCGTATTCTCTCTTCGACCCAGAGGTGGGGTACACCCAAGGGATGGCCTTTGTCACGGCTCCTTTGCTCATCAACGTGTGGGAGGAGGCCGATGCGTTTGGCCTGCTAATCAAGCTAATGAAGAATTACGGCCTCCGCGAATTCTTCCTTCCTGATATGCCGGGTCTTCAGTTGAAACTCTACGAGTTCGACCGTCTCCTCGAAGAAAACTCGCCTCAGTTGTACAACCATCTAATCAGGTTGGGAATACGCTCTTCCATGTACGCTACCCAATGGTTCCTGACTCTCTTTGCTTACAAATTCCCGCTTGGCTTCGTACTCCGCATTCTCGATGTTATATTCGTGGAAGGTATTGAGTCGCTTCTAAAGTTCGCAGTTATCCTTATGTTGAAGAACGAGTCGGTTTTGGTGCAGTTGAAGTTCGACAAGCTGTTGGACTTTTTGAAAGATGGGCTTTTTAACTATTATCTAAAGGAAAATGTCAGGAAGCGGCAGGAGGGTAAGGAAGACACCAATGCCATACAAAATGCAGAGGTTAGCGACTCCTCCTCCAAAAGCAGTACAGTGGGCTCCGAGATCCTTGGTGTTGAATACAACATAAACGTCTTCATACAGGATGCTATCCGCGAGGTGAAGATCACGCCGATTCAGCTTAGAAGATACAGTTCCGAGTACGAGGAGATTCACCAACTGGAATTCCAGCGCGAAGCTCAGTATGAAGAAATGCGTATAAAGAACCGACAGCTACAGCGCGAGGTGCGCAAACTGGAACATGACTACACCCTCCTTAATCGCGAGCACATAATGCTTGCGAACGAATTGATACAGAATAGGTTAAAGATAGAAACGCTCAACGACGAAAATAAAGATCTAAAACTTACAGTTGACGTTCTCAAGCGGCATCTTTCGGACGAGATGAGGAAACAAACCTTACCCAATCCAGACGCACAGATCCCCACCGACTTGAAGGAGGACTTAGAAAAGACTATGCAAAGAAACCTAGAGGTCATGAACCAGAACCAGGAGTTGGAGGATAAGGTTACGGCGTTGGAACGCCAGGTTAAGCAACTAAAGAAGAACAGGGCCAATACCTCTGTCGAGCACGGGGAGGACTCCTCATCGGAACCCCGCGTTCGTTCTCACATAGTGACACCATCCATCAGTAGCTGGACGTTTAAGAAGCCATGGTAAAGGCTTGGCATTGCACTTGATATATAGAGCTTGCTTTTACTATATAGATGTCCTCTCGGTACCTTTTAAATTGTATTGCATTTAGTTTGTGTTACGAATATCATAGAAAACGGAAAGCTGAGGTATTGCGAAATCATGTTGAAAAATCTTGCTGCTGAGTTCACCGGATTACTGCGCATAGCTTAGAAGAGCATCAAGGGTAATACAATGGTGCTGCAGGCCTTCACTGGTGTAGGGCTAGGCTTCAAGAGGAACTTTTCGTCGGGTTTGCACCTCTTGCGGGCTTGGAAGCAAATTGAGGTCCGCAAGCTGGCCAAGCAGCCGGAATACAAAGTTGGGGATGAGAAGCCACGGTACATACCAAGCAAGCGGAAGACCGTCCCGGATTATAAGTACGGAGAATCGCGCATTTTCAAGCAGAGCAATAATGGGTTGTATGGAGGCTCTTTCATCCAGTTTGGCAACAACATTTCGGAGTCGAAAACCAAGACCAGAAGAACCTGGCTGCCCAATATTGTTCGCAAGTCGCTATGGAGCGAGGCATTGCAGAAGGACGTGCGGATCAAGCTAACCGCAAAGGTCTTGCGCACGATCTCGAAGGAGGGCGGCCTGGATAACTACCTCACGAAAGACAAGTCCGCCAGAATTAAGGAGCTCGGGCCCAAGGGCTGGGAACTGAGGTACCGTGTCTTGGTAGCGCGCGAGCGTCAGCTGAACCCACCCCACAAAGACGCGCAAGCCATCACGACTGAGGATGGCCGCACAGTGACTGTCTACTACGAAGTGCCGCTGAACGGCACCACCTTGCGGATCACCTGCGGCCGCCGTAGGCTGCTGTTTCATCTATTCAACAGAGAGCATCGCGAACACAAGGCAGATGGGCTTCACCTCACCTTCAAGTCCTTCTTGGACAAGCACAGAGACACCCCTGTCCCGGACATCGTCAGCCGTCTGGTTGCCCTCGGTCACAGCATGGAAGAGCTGACCGTTTGATGGACGCTCTCTCCGCCATGGAGACATCTACAACCACGTGTATATAATAAACAGTTGCAAACTGCATGGAGCGCTAGTGATGACTTATCTATTATCTTGATGAGATCCGCCGTGAAACAACAGTCATATTATTTACACCCATACATTGTGAGTTACACCCACACATATTCTCCGGCTTGTTTTTGTGCAGGCAGACGTCCGTTCTAGGCGGAGCCGCACGTCGGCGCCCTGCCTAGCTCTACCACCGTGGGCGGAGAGCTAGGCAGACGCCAGACCCCAGGAGTGTTAACGCTGCGCCAGGGCAAGTTTTGGCGGAGATTTGGGGAAATTTCAGTATCCGGGTAAGAGCTGTACGAAAAATTTTTGGAACTGTACGCTCATCGACGTAGACAAGTTCACTTGGATATTATTTCACACTCTTCGATTACAGAGTTCACGGAAGACTTCAAGTTAGCTATGGCTGTTAAATCTGGTATGTGGATGAGCGTATCCTGGAGATATACATGTTAAGCTGGCGGGTGGGCATGGGCATGCGACAGCATGCCATCCATGGCCATGCCAAGTGCTCGAGGGCCAGGTACCGCGGGGATAACGATGGTACCACGGCTCCTGCGTGGCTATTCATGTTGCAACTCTCCCAAGATCACGGTGCTGTGGGAACCGTGATACCTAGCGGACATTTACTAACTATTCATAGGTATTGCTGTTGGTTTGAACAAGGGTAAGAAGGTCACCCCAATGACCCCTGCTCCAAAGGTCTCTTACAGAAAGGGTGCCTCCTCCAAGAGAACCACCTTCGTCAGATCTATCGTCAGAGAGGTTGCCGGCATGGCCCCATACGAGAGAAGATTGATCGACTTGATCAGAAACGCCGGTGAGAAGAGAGCCAGAAAGGTCGCCAAGAAGAGATTGGGCACCTTTGGCAGAGCTAAGGCTAAGGTTGAGGAAATGAACGAGATCATTGCTGCTTCTAGACGTCACTAGATCACATAGGTTTTGGTAAGTGTATTTTGTAACGTATATCATCATTCCGAATCTCTATTAATAGGCTATCTTATCTTGCGGTGCTGTGCGCTCGTCGTAGCACAGCCTCCTGTCCGTGCGCCAGTTCGGCCTGGACAGAAGGGTATCACTGCTTGCACCGCGACCCGCGGCCGGCCCTGCTCCATTAAGTTGCCCACGCGCTACAATGGACTGGTGCAGATCGCGTATGTCCCCATCAGCAACGCCCTTGCCCCCATGGCGTGATGGGCATGCGGCAATTACCATCATGCGTCGCCATGTGCTCAGCGGCTGACCCCAGCTAAGGGCAGGGTCCACCATCCTTATGGGGAATTGGCCCACGATGCGGTACGTGGCTGCTGTCGCACCCCCGCACCCACACGTGCTCACGAGTCTTCTAGATCAAACAAGTACACGTAACGGCTTTGTCGCTTCTCAGCAGATAATATCACCGCATTCCTGCTACCAACAGACTCCAACTTGTAGACCCATCGCCAGGAGCGATGCATTAGTCCCTCGGTCCCGCCTAGCATCTCTGTCCGGCCAAGCTGCCGGCTGTCCGACTACAAATTTCATACTAGTGAGGTCAGCCGGGCATACGCCCCAGATCGCCAGTCATGCCGTAGACTGAACTACACGTCGCGGCAGCCGCAAAACGCACACAGCCCGCCTCTAGCAGATTGCATAAGACAGCAACCATGTACAGCACCTCTGTCCGCACGGTTCAGCCGTGCGTCACCGCGGCTCGCCGCCTGCAGCAGACGTGGGCGCCCCCGACCTACTTCAACACACCGGCGCAGGCGCCGCGCGCGCAGGCCGCCCCAGCACGTAAGCCGCTGCTGGAGGGCGCGCTCTTCGTCGCCGTCGGTACGCTGGCCTTCTTCGCCGTGGACAACTACCGCGAGCGCACAGCGGCAGAGGTTCGCCTGCAGAAGCAGCTGCTCGAGTCGCAGCGCATGCACGAGGTCTTCACCCGCCAAGTCAATGCCGCCCGCCGCAAGCGCGAGCTGCAGGTCCTCAACGAGCGCAAGGCCACCCAGATCCGGCAGATGAAAATGGCCCTGCACATCGCGATGCTCCGCGAGCAGCTGCATGACCGTGGCGTCGAGGCTGTCGGCGTCGACCAGGTCCTCCAGGAGTTCGACCGCCACGTCCGCATGGAAAACAGCATCAGCAACGTCAGCGGCACGTCCCTGTGGGTCGTCGATGACGCCCCGGCGAAGCCCTACGTCCCCAATGTCCGCGATTACGACCCCACGGGCACCCCCGCGGGCACCTCGTAGGCCAGCCCTGCCGTCGGCCCTAGTGTTACCCGGGCCTAGCCCGCATATATAAGCCGCCCGCGCACCCTCTGATCTCTTACTTTTCCTACTCACCAATGTCTTTAACAGACACCCAGAGTCACGGCCGGCAGCCTATCTGCCGTGCTGGCGCCATGCCCCGCCCCTGGTACTGGCCCGCTCGTGCTCGCGGTAGTCTCACAGCAACGGAGCTTGCTCCAATTGGGCTGCATTCTCCCGACCACAGTCTGTTTGTCACGTGACTCTCAGCCGTCCCGAATGTACATTTCTATTTATCTACTTCTTGCCGCCTTGCCGCCACCACATCCGGTGCCGGGCAGCACACCGACCGCGCATCGCGGCCCTCGCGTTCGTAGAACTGCGCACAGCACGTGTACAGTGCCTCCACTGCCGCCGCGCAACGGCCCTCCTCGTACCCTGTGCGTTTCAGACATGCCTGGATCGCACATGCCTGGGCCTTGCATGGGGGCTGTCCCTCTGCGCTGCGCCGCCTATTGTCCATGTTTTGTGTTCTATCTGTTGGCCGGTACCACGTTGTTGTACCAGAGTACATTGTCGCGGTGACCCCGTGTAATGTCACCCCGTGGGCCACAGATGACCCTGCCACATGCCTCATTTCTTTGACCGCACCGTGCCGCGAGACCGCCCACATGGGCCGTGCGCACTCCGACGACACCCACGGGGCGGCACTGCAAGGGTCGCAGGTGCGGATGAGTCAAAACAAACCAGGTGTGGCGCTGGGCGGGTGAAAATCGACTCATAGAGACATCGCACAAAACACCCAGGTGATGCATGGGCATCGCGTATATATAGCAAGTAGCGGGGCCTGCGGGCCCCAGGTCCGCCGCCGATCAGCGATGCACAGCGACTCCCCAATAAACTACAGCCCTCTCGACACATATAACGCCGGCGCGGCGTGGCAGCACGCGCTGCGAGCGGCCCCGCTCTGCGAGCAACTGCCGCAGCTGTCCAACACGCCAGACGAGCTAGACGACATGTGCTACGATGAGCTGGATATGTACGCCGAGCTGTCGGGGCTGCCCCCGCCGGGCTCGGTGGGCGACGAGGACATTTTCGCGCTGGACGAGGACGCGCAGTGCGCGGCCGGCCCCGGGCCCAGCGCGGCGGCGCACCCGCTGCCGCGCATGATCGACGTGACCAAGGGCTGCGAGCTGCCGGCGGACATTGAGTTCGCCAACGCGGCACGGGACAACTACCGGCTGTGGCTGGCGAGCGTGTAGCCCCTTGCATGCTCGCCCCGGGCTGGGCGCAGCGCATATATCATGATACATACGGTGTAAAGCAATATACGGATACGGCATTCAGCTGGGCTGAGTAAGCCAGATTGGTATCTCGCAACGGCGAGGGGCCGGGATTGCCGCGGCGTATATATACTGCGGCCGCGCGATCCGGGCCGGGTCCGCGGCAACCAACGATGTCACGTGTGGATACCAGCGACCTGGTAGGCGTTACGGTGGAGGAGCAGCGGCTGGCGGAAAACCGGCAGCAGAGCAAGTACTGGCTGAAGTGGGGGCCGTATCTGTCGGAGCGGAGCTGGGCGACGGTGCGGGAGGACTACTCGTTTGACGGCGACGCGTGGCGGCACTTCCCGTTCGAGCAGGCGAATGCGCGGGTCTTCCGGTGGGGCGAGGACGGGATCTTCGGCGTGAGCGACAACCGGCAGCTGGTGTGCCTGAACGTGGGGATGTGGAACGGGCGTGACGAGCTGCTCAAGGAGCGGATGTTCGGGCTGACCGGGCCGCAGGGCAACCACGGGGAGGACTGCAAGGAGCTGTACTACTACCTGGACAACCTTCCGAGCCATGCGTACATGAAGGCGCTGTACAAGTACCCGTTCAAGCGGGCGTTCCCGTACCAGGAGCTTATTGCGGGCAACGACGCGCGCGGGTACGCGGAGCGCGAGCTCGAGGTGTACGAGCTTGACGGGCTGTACCGCGAGGCGGCGACAGGCGACACGCCGTACTACGATGTGGTGTTCGAGATGGCCAAGGGAGACGAGAACCCGGACGACCTGAACTTCCGGATCACGGTGCACAATCGTTCGAAAACCGAGACCGGCGAACTGTACTTGATGCCGCAGGTGTTCTTCCGAAACACGTGGGCCTGGAACACCAAGGGCGAGGAGTCTGCCAAGCCTCGGCTGCACCAATCACATCGCAACGTGGTGACAATTGAGCACGCGAAGTACGGAACCCGGAGGGCTATCTTTGCCCCCTCTCCGGGCTGGTTTGACTCCAAAGACTCAGAGGATATTGAGCCCGAGTTGCTATTCACGGAGAACGAGTCGAACCTCAGAAAGCTGTTCAACGAGCCATCCAATCCGGCCCCCTACACGAAGGACGCATTCGACGAGTATGTTGTCCATGGTAACACGGGGGCGGTGAATCCCGCGCGCGAAGGCACCAAAGCCGCCGCACTTTACCACTTCCCGAAAATCCCTCCCAATGACTATGTGACGGTGCGGTACAAGTTTACGGACGAATGGTTGCCTAGATATAACGAGGAGTTGGTCATTGACGAGGAGGCACACGATGCTGTGTTTGACCGACGTGAACAGGAAGCAGAAAACTTCTACTGGCGTATCTCCCCCGTGCCTATACCCCCCGAGCTGCGCAAAATACAGCGGCAGGCGTTTGCCGGATTGCTGTGGTCGAAACAATTCTACCATTTTATTCATGAGCAGTGGTACGAAGGAGATCCGCTGGTAAAACCCCGCCCTCCTCAGGACAGGGCGAACGGCCGCAATAAGCAATGGAAACACATGTATACGGATGATATCCTATCCTTGCCGGACAAGTGGGAGTATCCGTTTTTCGCCTCGTGGGATACAGCATTCCATTGTACACCATTGGCGATGATTGACCCCGATTTTGCCAAGCGCCAGCTTGATCTCTTGACGCGCGAATGGTACATGCATCCAAATGGGCAAATACCCGCCTACGAGTGGAATTTCAGCGATGTGAATCCCCCCGTTCACGCATGGGCTGTCTACCGTGTATTCAAGATTGAAAGAAACATCTATCATCGTGAGGATCGCCTGTTTTTGGAACGGGTGTTTCAAAAACTATTGTTGAACTTCACTTGGTGGGTCAACAGGAAGGACTCTGATGGTAATAACGTCTTCGAAGGCGGGTTTTTGGGGCTGGATAACATTGGGGTCTTCAACCGTTCTGAGCCATTGCCTACAGGAGGCAAGTTGGAGCAGGCCGACTCCACCGGTTGGATGGCCTTTTTCAGCTTGCAGATGTTGAATATAGCGTTGGAACTCGCAAAGGAAAACCCAGTCTACGAAGATATTGCCTCCAAGTTCTTTGAGCATTTTATCCTAATTAGCGATGCGATGAGCTTTAGCTATGGCAAGAGTTACAACGAGGGCGAGCCAGAAAAGTCTCAAGAGGGATACCTATGGAACGATGAAGACAAGTTTTATTACGATGTTATCTCATGGGGAGGGCCTTTCAAGCAGCAACTCCCCATTCGGTCGTTAGTCGGCTTAATACCGCTATACGCTAGTATGACTCTTGAACCCGGTGTGCTTGATAGATTTAAAAGTTTTAAAAAGCGTGTGGAGTGGTTTATAGAGCATCGTCGTGACATATTTGACAGAAATATTGCATCCATGGAGAAAAGAGGTGTGGGTGAAAGGCTTCTACTCTCGCTTGTGAATAAGGAGCGGTTAGAGGCTATTCTACGGCGTATGTTGGATGAGACTGAGTTCCTTTCTGATTATGGGATACGGTCTCTTTCGAAATATCACGAAGAACACCCCTTTGAGATGGAAGTCGGTGGAATGAAGTATGTTGTTAAGTACTTGCCTGGCGAATCTGATTCTGGGATGTTCGGAGGTAACTCCAATTGGAGGGGACCAATCTGGTTTCCTACCAATTTTTTGTTGGTTGAATCTCTTCAAAAGTTTTTCCTGTATTACGGGTCAGATTTCAAGGTTGAATGTCCTACTGGCTCCGGAGAATTCTTAAATTTGGCACAAGTCGCCGAAGAAATATCACACAGGCTGATTCATCTATTTGTGCCAGATGCCAATGGCCTGCGAGCAGCATACTACGGGGACCATGCAGAGTTCTTATCCAAAGATGAACACTTTAAAGACTTGATCCCTTTTTTCGAATACTTCGATGGTGACACTGGTAGGGGCTTGGGCGCATCACACCAGTGTGGCTGGACTTCGCTTGTTGCGAAGTGGATACATGATGCCGGTGCTTCGTGTCTGAGACTACCAAGGACTCCGAGATCTCACACCTCCATTACAAACCTTGGTGAAGCGACGCCAACCGGGCACTCTCTTCTGCCCAAGCTCTCGCGCCGTAAAAGCGGCAGGTCCTTGATCAATCTGACAGGTACCCATCTGGAACTAACAGAAGAGGAGAAAATCTTGCACACTATGGGAACCATGAATTCCAACTCGGCAACGACCGAGGATTCTTACAAAGATGGACAGACAGGTCTGTCCAGTCCCAAACTGGCAGCTGCCACTGGCAGCAACAGCGAACATGGTTTAGATGGTGCAGATTCGGCTCATATGTCTCTAGAGGGTATCCGCATGCATGCTCAAAGGGAGAATAGCCTTATCGCGCAGCTCAAGGAGCGGCTCAAGAACCTCACCGCCGCGGGCGAACTTTCTGCCGATGAGGAGGAAGAACTTGAAACTCACTAGATTACACGTGGCGTGTCGCACGGCTGGAGTGATTTTCATACACGCATAGACGATGGTGAACTGTGCGTTATATGTATAGGTACGTACCGCATCACGCGCTATCATTACTTGAATTTAGAATATAGCACCATCAAAATTAATAAGATCAACACGGCTATTATCGCGTACGAGATAAACTTGTTCGCCACGAGCCGTCGGCTCATAGTCTTCAACGTGCGCACGGACTTGTCCACGTAGGAATCCGCCAGGAAGAGGTTCTGGCGCGAATGTTCCAATGTCTCCCGCTGTGAGCGCAAGTCCATCATGACCTGGTTACCAATGCCCTCGGTCTCGTTGGCCAGCCGCATGGCGTCTACCAACCGTTCGCCGGTCTGCTGGAGCATCGCGTGGTTCGATAGAAGCTGCTGCCGCTGCTCATTGTCCATGTCCGCAGCGCCGGCAGGGAAGAGCGCATCACGATCACGTGCATCCATCAACTCCCGCAACTGCTGTTTCACCATCCCGGCCTCGCGTCGTAAGTCTCGGAGCGCCGACCGCGACGCCACCTGGCGTGCGGGGTCGCCCACCATATTGTTCACCTCCACCTCCATCTGGTCCAAGATATCGTACAAGTCATCTTTGTGTTGCTCCAGGGTCTGCAACGTGGCGTTCCGCTGCGCGACCGGCTCGCCCTGCGCCTGCCGGAGAAGCCTCTGACACTGCTCCAGCGTCGCCTGGAAGTCTGCCTCGTAAGACTTCAGCAACGATGCCATTTCTTCTGCGACTCAGTGTGTCTTGGTATATCGTATACCAGGGGGTGGCATTTTTGAGAACGCAACTGGCGATATGTCATTTGTGGTCACGTGACCACAACATCCGCTCTGCCAGCGCCGCAGCGGGCCCGCAGTAGTCGCCCGGGGTCATGACAGCTTGCATAGGCGCCACAGCCCGCCCAGCTGGCCCCGCCCCGCGCGCGGCACCGCCGGCTTTCTGACTAAAAGCCCAATGAAAATTTCCACGCTTCAGCGCGAGAACCCACCCAACGCGCGTGTGTCAGCTGCAAAACAAGGATGCTGGGCCGACTGCTTCCCATCTCCGCCCGCGCTGTGCGCTTCGCCCGCGCCCCCCCTTTCATGCGCGCCCTGCGCGCCCACGGCCATCTCAGCACGCCCCGCAAAGGCGAAGAGCTGCAGGTCACGTTCATACTCAAGGATGGCTCGCAGCGCACGTTCGACGTCGCACCCGGAGACACGCTACTGGATATCGCCCAGGGCCACAACCTCGACATGGAGGGCGCGTGCGGCGGTTCCTGCGCTTGCTCCACTTGTCACGTGATAGTTGACCCCGACTACTACGACGCCCTGCAGGAGCCCGACGACGACGAGAACGACATGCTGGACCTGGCCTACGGCCTGACCGAGACCAGCCGTCTGGGCTGCCAGATCCGCATGTCCAAGGACATTAACGGCCTCCGCGTCGCGCTGCCGGCCATGACGCGCAACGTCAGCAACTCAGACTTCAGCTAGCCGCTTGTAGGCCTTGTACATAGTCCCCCACCCCTCGCACACCCGTCGTTTCTCCTCCTAACCTCGCGATACGGTCGCGAGCCGGTTGCGATGAGGCCCATGGCGTGCTCGTGAATAATGATACAGGTACGCTTTTTGTTTGTTTACAAATTTAAGCTTATACTTCATCCACCATTGAGGGTTCTCTTCCACTAACTACCGCACATAGAGCCAGTTGCATGGTTTGTGCTTCGAGTCGGCGCTCGGGATCAGGGAATTGAGATCAATTGTTAGAACGAAAGGTGCGTGCAAAAGCTAGCAGCAAGCAAGAAGCGGAGATCTGGAAGAGTTTTTTCTCGCGGACTGCTTCATCTTGCGACAAAGCTGACACAATATAGAAACACGGTGAAAGACACACAAAAATAATGAACAAGACACGGATCCCCTCTATAAGCCTCAAAAGGGCACGGGAGTGCGGCGAGGTGGACTCGCAGCCGCCTCGGTATAAAAGGGCGTCCGGGAAAAGCCCATTGGCGGAAATCACGAACACGGCGTCGTCGTCGCCGCACATATCCGAGGACAAGATGTTGTCGACGAAGTCGATGTTCGGGTCGAGCGGGCAGAGCTCGCGCTTGATGAACAAGTACTACTACGGGGATCCGCGGGTGATCGAGGAGGTGAAGCGGCGAGAGCGCAAGGTAATGAAGGATATCCAGCATTTCAAGAAGAGCATCGAGGAGGTGGAGCGGGACATGAAGACGATGGTGGAGGAGTCGATCCCGGGGTTGCGGTATACGCTGAGCAAGAAGGCGGCCGTGTACAAGGATCTCCGGGTGGAGACAGCGCAGGTGACGGCTCGTTTAGACCTGCTCGCGAACAAGTGTGGCGTGATGCGCGCGAACACCGAGCTTGCACTCAACAACATCACGCTGGAACAGCAGGTAGAGGTGCAGAACCTGGAAAACGAGCTCGACAGGCGTATCAACGCGCTACGCGAGGAGTGGGAGCTGAAACTCCTTTCTCTGGAGAAGTTCAAGCCGAACGACGATCTTGTCAAGGAAATCGAAGGGTTGAAGCAGGAGCTGAACAAGGAACAGAAGACGTGGGACAGGTTACAACGCGAAAACGAGGAAAAACGCAAGGAGTTCGAGCTGATCTTGGAACAGGACTTTTTGCGGTTTAAAGAGGAGAAGTTATCCTTGTACGAGGATCTAACTGAGAAACGGGAGCATTTATTCCAGGAGAAAAACAAGAAGCAGCTAGAGCTGAAACAATTGCACAGCATTGTTGAGCAGCACCGCAGGGAAAAAGCGGAACTAGCTATCGATATACAGGCTATCACGGAAGAGATAGTGCATTATGAGCAGCAGCTCAAGCCGTCGCAGGCTAGGTTACAGCAATTAAAGGAACAACTAAATACAGAGGTGCATGAAACAGAAGAGATTAGAAAAAAAGCCAGCGCTGCAGAACAGGAGTACAATACTTTGTATGATAAAATGGAGGATGAGCAGCTTAGCCGAAGAAGGATTGAAAACACCATCGAAGAACTCAGAGGAAACATACGTGTATTTGCATACGTCAGTGATGCTTCGGTGCCATACACCATCGATTACGCATCGAAGACCATTACTGTCGGCTCAGCCAAGCAGTACTGTTTTGATCGGTTGATCCCAAAGGAGCTGGTACCTTTACAAGAGCTTTTGGAACAGGAATGTCAGGCGTACATGGACATGTGCCTTCAGAATCAGTATGATAGCAGTGTGATTTCATTGCAGCAGGAAAACGACCACTCCATCAGGAACACTTTTATCGGCTGGATGTTGTCTCAAAAGCACAAGCGCATCAACTTCCAGTGCGTCGTTTTGTCTGAGAACTCGCCTTCCGTCGATTTGCTTCTCCGGAAACGCTTGAGCGGTGAGACCAATCGGGAAATCAAAGTGACTCTTGATAATAAATCTGTGTTATTCGAATCTACGTCAATCTTAGTTGAATCAGGGGGCAGTGCCGAAGACATAATCAAGCAGCTAGGAACTGACTATAATAAAGAGGGTATACTGATACTCAAGTTCCAGATATGGGGGGAAAATGAAACCTCGACGGACGTGTATTTCATCGAGGTCACGCCTCCCGCATACAACTGCTTACATAGCACCGGCTCCGCTGGCTCCACCGGCTCTTCCTTCGGATCATCCCGTATTGGTGCGATACTACGAAGCCTATTAATGCACACCAAGCCGCTATTATTGCTAACTCTTACACAAGAGAACTCTCTATTGTTGGATATCTCGCAACAGATCGGTCAACGGGAAAAACAACAGCCTGCATGATAATTACTTGAAATAGCCTTTAGTTTGTAATGATACAAATACGTAGTATGATCTTCGTAATTCTTATTACTCTGCATCAGTCTCATCCTTGTTTTACGGTCAGAGCTTGTATGCTGAACTGTTCGTTATTTTACTCCTTCGTCAGTATATCCTTTATCAACCAATTTAATTCTTCCCTCGTACCCATGTTCCTCTCATCTACAGGCGTAAATGTTGGTTTATCCTCAAAGAACTGAGGCATATCATCGATGGGGCTCTTCAACTGAACCAATTCGTTATCGTTAACTAGCCCAGTGGCATTCAGCCGAAGCAATGCGCCAGAGGGCTCAACTAAGTTGGGATAGATTGTAAACGTCTCCTGCAAGTCTTCATTCGTCAAGGATATTACTTTATTACCGGATAAGTAAGCGGCTGGATCCATTTTGGTTTCCTTGTTCGTCTCGCTGATCGCTTGCTGGAACCCGTAATCGTTGAGATCATAGTAATCCGAATATTTTTTCTCTCTGTAGCGTACAGTGTCTATTGCGGATTCCAAGATAGTCTTCAAATAGTACTCTAATGCCAGTGATAGAATTTCTACGCATCGGCCATCCACAGTCCCTACTAAACCATGTTCCCGAGCAATGCTGACCATCCGGAGATATAGTGAGTCATTATCGGGGAGTGAATAGCTCTCCGAAGCTAAAGGTGCAGAAAACCCGCTAACAATCTCCTGCGACCATTCCAAGGGAGTCTTGAGGCTATTGGCTTTTACACGTTTCAGAGTTTCCTGGTTAGTGACTATGGGAATTTTCGGAATATTCGCCAGCCGATTTTGGAGAACAGAACACAAAACAAATCCGCGTTTCCCGTTCTCTTTCGTGATAGCCTTTAGGCGTTGTCGGTCCTTACTAGGTAAGGACATCACGATTTTCTTGTACGTCTCTATCTGCGAGTTGTGTTTGTTAGTGCGCTTTTTATTCTGGTATGTAGCCCCATTCTGGAAGCCCCATGCGTCTCCTGCCTTGGAGCCCAACGGTGAGTCCCGGAGGGAGTTCGCAAGAATCGCTAGCAGTAGCTGGTTGTGAAGCCTTACCAGGACCGCGCGGCTAACCGGAGGCGCACGCGCGTCGCCCGGACTATGCGCGGGAGCTAGCAGCACGTCAAGTTGCTGCACCAGCTCCTTCCGCGAAAGCTTGCCCAGAATAAAAAGGCTGATGATCTGCGCGTACTTGGACCAGTTCTCGTTGCCGAGAAGCGCGCTGAACTCGGCCACCATCTCCTCCAGATCCAGTCGCTTGTTCCCCCGCGGCGGCGGCGGCGGCGTCCCCGCCCCCGGGCTCTTGCGGCCTGCGTCCCCGCCGTTGACCCCGCCCCCGTTCATCCCGCCGCCCTCTGCCAGCTGCCCGCCCATTGCTGATCCGTGCTGTGGTGTCTGTACCATCGACATGCCCGCTGCTTGCCGACTGTGTAATACTGTACTGCTGCTTCCACACAACCAAAGTGACCTGTGGCAACCAATATGCGCGCAGCGCGTGTGTTTGCGTTGACTGCCCGCCGAACTGCCTCACTGTATGTCTGCCTGCCGGAATCTCCTCCAATCCAGTCACAAACTTGCTCTGCTTCGCCTCCCTTTTTCAAGAAGCTGCTATGCTCCTTCCACGTGCTATGGTCCCTCTCTTATGGCGCTACTTGGCCTCTTCTGTCTAGCTTCACCGTGTAAGTCGAGTGTTTCTTCCCGACTTTAGCGTAAAGTTGATCATCGCGGAATGACCATTACGTACAAAGCTATTTACACTTACTTGACGATGTGATTGAGGAATTGGGTGTCTATCGTGTCGTTGTACTTGTGGTAGGGCGATATGCTGCCAGAATCGACGGTGCTCGCCGGGGTCGCGGTGTCGTTCGCGGTGTAGGTGCTGTTTTGGTGGTTGAGCTTGCGCTCGAGCTCGTGTATTCGGGCCTCGTACTGTAGCTGCAGCCGCAGCAACTCCTCCTGGTGGCGGCGGTCCTTCTGCTGGTCGGCGATGGTGAGGTCGACGATCTGGGCTTCCAGTTTTGAGACGAGCTCCGCGTAGTCCGGGTGCTCGGCGTCCTTGAGGGCCTTGTAGCGCTCGTACAGCGCCGTGTAGTTGTCGTACATGGTCTTGGACTGTTTGAGCTCCTGGATCAACTCTTGGCGCAGTTGCAGGTAGCGGTCGCGGTAGGAGGTCTCGCGGCGGTCGCGCTCCTCGCGCGCCTCCAGATCTTGCTGCAGGCTGTGCAGGTCGCGGTTGTTGCGCGCGAGCTGGTCCAGCAGCGCCAGGTAGTCGTGCGTGGGGTCGCGCGCGCGTGGCGCGCGCCCCGGGAACGAGCCGGGCAGTCCCGCGTCTGGCGACGAGGGCTGCGCAAACAGCGCGGACACAAGCGGGTTGTCGGCGCGCGGTGGGCGGAACGCCACGTCCTCGCTCCCACGCGCGCGGCCAAAAGTGTCGCCGTCCCGGCCGCCGTCGCAGCCACCGTCACCACCGCCCAGCGTCCCAGCCGCGCCGCCGGCCCAGCCCGCGCGGCCCGGCGTCCCGCTCTCGCGCGCCGCCGTACCCGCAGGCCGCAGATCTACCGGCGACAGCAGCGATGCGCCCGCGCCCTCTGTCTCGTCCGGCAGCAACTCGTAGCGCGCCCGGAACTCCGAGTCCAGCGACCCCGTTCGCCGCCGCCGCGCACCCGCGCTGCGCGGCACCTGCAGCCGGTTGTTTGTGTCGTCCTGTGCAAATTCGCGTCGGTATTTCTGCGAGGGCGACTCGCGCTTGCCGAGCAGCGCGTCCATCACCCACCGCACAGCCCCCGTGCTATCCTCAGAGTTATCGCCTAGCCAACCCATCTACTTGCCGTCGATCCACGCTGGCGCGATCTCCCTGCTCCGTGGTCTGCCCGTGATGTGGCATGCCACAAAGCCTGGCACTGCACTTTTTTGGCTAAAAAATTCGTCACGCCGATCCCCCCACAGCGCATCACGAGAGCTCCCAGCAGCATTGGACCATTGATACCAGATGCGAGGGTGGGGTAACGTGTGGTACTCCGGCCCGTGGGCACTGCTTGTGCACGCGGGCCACGCGTGTCTGTTCCACGGGAATGAGGCGGTGGAAAAGTGGCCCGTGGTAGGGCAGGTGCGGTGCAACTTCAGCGAGGACGCCGTGCACCTGGTGGTGTATGCCGAGCGCGCGTTCCAGCTCCAGACGGTGCAGCTCGCTACGCGGCGGCGGACAGAGCAGGCAGTGGTCAGCGTGGCGTATGGCGTGGCGCGCTTCGAGGTACTGTGGCAGGACGGGATTATCGTGGCGATGGACGGGGTGGGTGGGCGCGTGCACTGCGTGGACACGCGGCGGCAGCGCACACTGGGCTGTGTGCAGACGAACGCGGATGACGGGGCCATCTACGTTGTCGGCGCCCGCGCTTTTCAAGTGTTTGTGCGGCAGTTGGATAAGGCCACCGCGACCGAGCAGCTCTTCTTCAACACGTACGAGCTTGGCGCGGACGGGGCCGTGCGGCTGCAGCAGGCCGTCCGCCTCGGCAGCAGCGCTGGGCGCCACTTCGCGGCGCGGCTGGGCAACGTGTTCGCCGTCGTGCTCAGCTGCCCGTTCACGCGCCGCAGCGCGCTCAGCCTGCACGTCGACGGGCAGCCCGCGCCGCTCGCGCAGCTCCAGCTGCCGTTCGTGCATGACGCAGCCTTCTGCGACCACTGGACCCTTGCGCTCGCGCTCGACGCCCGTCTCGCCCTGCTCCGCCCGCTCGCTGGCACGCTCGCCGCTGTCCCGCTCGCCGCCGCCCGCGTACATAATGGGCCCGCCCGCATTATAGCCAGCCCGCTTGGCACGCCCGGATTGCCCGATCCGTTAGATAGCCCGCCCGCACAGCCGTCGCCGCCTGACGTAGTCCCCAGCCTCTGCTTATTGACTGCCCGCCCGCAGCACATCGCCGCATTGTTCGCTGCCCGCCCCAATTGGGTCTACTTATGGAGCCCGCCTGACACCTCGCCCGCCCACCCGAGATTAACTGGCATAATCCTCCCAGACGCCCTCGTAGCCGCCACGCCTGACGATCGGTACTTCGCCGGATCTTATACCGCTTACACCCTCCGCTGACCGATCTTCAGTGTCATATGCCCAACCAGACCCCGCCAGCTAGTCCCAGCATTCCGCGCGCCTGCCGGCAACCCACGATCGACAACAAGATTACACAGACGCGCTCTTGCGCACCGTGCGCATTCCCGACCCGCGCGCGTGCTTGCCTCTTCAGGCCGCGCGACGACGCCTATTTTCGCGCGCGAGGCACCTGGTGTTTGCGTTGATCTGTTGTGAATTTGGTGAACTTTTCGCGTCCAGCAGCACACAAGATGGGAAGACCAGGGCGCAGCAGCCGAAGGGCTCCGCCAGCGCCAGGAATGGCAACCCGGCCCATGATCTTTGGCCATTCCTGCCGGAAACGTAATGCGGTAACGCGGGACGCCTGGCGGGTTTCTGTCAGGACGGAGAGTTTACCTTTAGGATTCTCAGGTTTTCGTGAGGGCTTGTGTGTTTACCATTGGGAGCGTGGAGCAGGCGATGGAGGAAAATTGGCGTTGGCTACAATATAGTCGGCGTGTGTTTGTTGGCGTTTTTGCGTGGGCGGCGGCGGTATATAACAGGCGGGTTTGGCGGACCGGTGAAGATCAGACGCACAGAGCCAACCGAGATGTCAGTGTCGTCGTGCGATGTGCCGCTGGGGCTGATTGTGAATGCCAAGCAGACGTACTACCCGATCGAGCTGTCCAATGCGGAGCTACTGGCGCACTACGAGACGATCCAGGACTACCACCAAGAGATCTCGGAGAACGTGCTACAACACTCGTGCCGGGTCAAGCCGGACCCGAAGCTGATCGACCAGCAGCCGGAGATGAACCCCCAGCACACGCGGACTGCGATCGTGAACTTTGCGTTCGAGCTGGCGCAGAAGACGCGGGTGACGAACGGGATCTTTTTCCACGCGGTGCGGTTGTACGACCGTTACTGCTCGAAGCGCGTGGTGCTACGGGACCAGGCGAAGCTGGTGATTGCGACCTGCCTGTGGCTGGCGGCGAAGACGTGGGGGGGGTGCAACCACATCATCAACAACGTGACGGTGCCTACGGGTGGGCGCTTCTACGGGCCCAACCCGCGGGCGCGCATCCCGCGTCTGTCCGAGCTGGTGCACTACTGCGGGGGGTCGAACGTGTTTGACGAGTCGATGTTCACGCAGATGGAGCGCCACATCCTGGACACGCTGAGCTGGGACGTGTACGAGCCGATGGTGAACGACTACGTGCTCAACGTGGACGAGAACTGTTTGATACAGTACGAGCTATACAAAAGGCAGCTGGAGCACAATCGGCAGTACGCCAACAAGCGCAACTCGCAGGACAGCAACGCGACCGAGGAGGACGTGTCCGAGGAGGACGAGGACCTGGATAACAAGATCCAGTTAATCAACATCAAGAAGTTTCTGATAGACCTGGCCGTCTGGCAGTACGACCTCTTGAAGTATGAGGTATTCGAGCTAGCACACGGCATATTCTCTATCATCAATAAGTTCACAAACCAGGACTTGGGGCCGCTGCTACTCTCTCCGATCCCATCGACCAACAACGAGTCGCTGGTGCTAAACGTTTTCATCAACGGCGTCATAAAGTGCCCGGCAGCTTTGCTGGAGTCCTACCACGAGAAGTTCGGTGTTCTACAATTTGTTGACCAAGTAAAAGAATACCACGAATCGCTACAGAAGAAGCTCCAGCTGGCGGCAGCCATGGACCTTTCGCGGCGCAACAACGCCAAGTTCTACGAGGCGCCCTCCATGCCCTCTCCCACATATTCGCAGCACTCCAGCTACACCCCTCTGCGGAACACGAGTAACTCGGAAAGCAGCGTCTTCAGCTCCGTCTCCAACCAGCAGTCTCCCATCACCCCCCAGATGTACTCCTTCAGCGTCCAGAAGCCAGGCAGCGCCTGCGGAAGCTCAGTGAGCGTCAATAGCATATCTCAGAAGCGCAACCGCGACGAGGAGACCAACTACAGTATCATGGGTAACGACAAAGAGAACTACGACCCCACCAGTACCTACACCGTGCCCCCGCGCGCCAAGTTCGCTGGCCACACATACATCTTCACGGGCGCCGCTAAGGAAGAACAGACCAGCAGCACAAGTAATAGATCATCCTTGATATCACTGGCAATTGGGAATGCGAACTCATTGGTATAACGGCTTTCCTGGGGTAATTTTCCCGCGCTGTCCTTTTTCATTCCGAGCATCTTCATTACCGTTTTCATTTAAAGTTCATCGTAATAATAGTAATAATCATTGGGTTCCGCACGAATCCCGTCACTTCCAGTTTCATTTCACGCTAAAACAAAGCGCAGCACTGCTCCTCTTTCCGTTCGCGTCTCGCTTGTATTTACGATATTAGATTCTATTTTAAGTAAGTGTACATAAGAAGAAAGCCATATAGGATTAACGAAGTTTGGGTTGACATAGCGGCATCCACGTCTGGATCCGCGGATTTCTCTACCGTTCTGCCGCTGCTATGTGTCACCTGCCCGAATGCATCGGGGTTCGGGAATCCGCCTTAGCCCACACGTGGCGTCGCCTTAAGGCCGGCGCATTTGCGTCCGCGCGCTTTGCTCCTGTGAGCCCCTCACAGCCACTATTTGGGTGATAAACCTCGGGCCAGTTACGCAACGTCCGTTGGCCAGAATTAACTCCCATAATTCACGGGCATCCTTTAGAATCTCATCTAAAAGCTGTAGTCATGAGATACGACAGGCGAGCGGCTCTGAGCAAAATTCTAAAAACTGTTTCTGCGTTGCGCAGGCGTTTCACTAGCTCTCAGCACATAGCTGTTCAGCGTGTATATTGAACTACCCAGCTCTTAGGGCATAGTATTAGCGCTGGAAGATGGTTTACGTCAGTTGGTCGGCGGCTGCGCTATTGTGTGCAAGCTTTTTCTCGACGGTGGTGCTGGCGCAGTCGGCGAAGGACCTGTACGGGACTTGGTCGGCCAAGTCGAACCAGGTGTTCACGGGCCCGGGGTTCTACAACCCTGCGGACGAGCTGCTAATTGAGCCTTCTCTACCGGGCATATCGTACTCGTTCACCGAGGACGGATTTTTCGAGATGGCCACGTACCGGGTGTCGGGCAACCCGCGGAACCTTGCGTGCCCCTCGGCGGTGATGACCTTCCAGCACGGCAAGTACGAGATCCTCGCCAACGGAACGCTGATCCTGCGTCCGTTCGAAGTCGACGGGCGCCAGCTCGTCAGCGAGCCGTGCGTGGACAAGGGCGTGTCGACGTACCTGCGCTACAGCCAAGTCGAGACGTTCCAGCGCTTCGCGGTCGAGCTCGACGAGTACCACGGCAAGCACGCGCTGCATTTGTTCCAGTTCGACGGCTCGCCGGTCCAGCCCCTCTACCTGGCTTACCGCCCGCCGCTCATGTTGCCCACCATCACGCTCAACCCGACGGACCACGCCGGGGCCACTGCTACTGCCGGCCCGGGGCACCGCAAGCGGAGCCTGGGTGAGCTGGTCCGCGCCGGCCTTCAGGACAAGCACAAGACCACGGCGGTCCGCAACCCCTCCCTGTTCAACGCCGCCTTCTACTGGTGGTGCAGCGCCGGCGTCATCGCCGCCGGCACCGTTCTCTTCTTTATGGTTTAGCGGGCTACCTGCTGGTAAGCGGCCTGCACTTGTGCGAACTAATTGATAAAGTCGCAATACCCGCCGCAAAAGTCACCATTACGGGCGTATCCAGCCGCCATTAGTGTATCATTAACATTCTACATCTACGTAGCGCCATACCAGTATATTTCCAATTATTAATATTTGGTACCAGCATAGTCTCTGTCACGTGGATCCGTGTGGCTTGCTGCTGCTTAAACTGAAACTTCCCCTTTCACGACGGCAGATGGCGAACCAGCACGCAGGCCAGTGGCGAAGGGTTAGGTGAGGTAGCACGGGTGGCATATCAAAGCAGGCCAGATAGACAAGATGAATACGGAAATCCAGACAGTAGCGGCGCTGGGGGAATGCATCCAGCGGGCGACAAGCGAAAGCATACCGAACGGGGAGATCGATCTTGCACTCGCGCTGGACGTGTCGGATGCAGTCCGATCGCGGAGGCTGGGCGCGCGGGACAGCATGAGGGCGCTGAAGAAGCGGGTTTTGCAGACCAAGTCGAATCCGAACACGCAGCTGGCGGCGTGGCGCCTGGTGGAGGTGTGCGTGAAGAACGGCGGCACGCACTTTCTGAAGGAGGTGTGCTCGCGGGAGTTCATGGACTGTATGGAGCATGTAGCGGCGCAGGAGAAGACGGTGGACAATGAAGACCTGGTGCAACTGTGCCGGCGGATCATCTTTGAGCTATACACGGCGTTCAAGAACGACTCGCAGCTGAGCTACGTGTCGCAGGTGCACCAGCGCCTGCAGGCGCGCGGGGTGGAGTTCCCGCAGGCTGCGCCGGGGTACCTGGTGAACACGATGGCGATGTTTGACTCGAAGGCGCCGGCGGACTGGGTGGACTCGGACGCGTGCATGATCTGCTCGAACGCGTTCACGTTTCTGAACCGCAAACACCACTGCCGCTCATGCGGCGGTATATTCTGCAACGAGCATTCGTCGCATCAGTTGCCACTGCCCGAGATGGGTATCACGGAGCCCGTGAGGGTCTGTGATAACTGTTATGACGAATACGAAATTAAGAAACACTCCTCCCGGCGCCTCCGCCGGCAGTCTCAGAGAAGGGCCCGACCCAAGGCGGAGCGGGAAGACGAAGACGACGACCTCAGAAGGGCCATCGAGCTCTCCCTGCGCGAGTCGAAAACCCAGGATAATTTGGTGCCGACAGTGACCAGGCTAGAAAACTCCGATGCCACCAAGGACGACGAAGATCCAGAATTCTTGGCCGCAGTCCAGGCCAGTTTGCGTGAGCACCAGCTGGAGCAAGAACGGCAGGCAGCAGCAGCTGCTGCGGCCGCGAAACATCCGTCGCAGCCAGAGCGGGCAGTGCAGCTGCCATCCCTCATGGATTCTCGCCAGGCACCGGTTGCTCAGCAGAGATACTCTACTCTTACAAACCAGGAAGAGGATGATATTTACCTATTCGCCAACCTAGTGGAGAAGATGAAGGGTCAGCCAATGAATGCCGTGTTAGAGGATACACAGCTGCAGATGCTATACCAGAAGGTCCTTGGAACTCGGCCTCGGTTAAACCATTCCCTTAACGATACGTTTCACAAATATAATACCTTGGTAGACATGAATGCCAAAATTTCGGATATAATGAGCATTTATGACACCATGTTAGAGAGACAATTGAGGAATATTAATCTTTCGCAACAATATTCCATGCCACACTTACCTTCTGATCCATACACTTATCAAATGCACCGACAACCAGAGTCCTCTCCAGCCAACACTGTTCCGTACGAGAAGACGCAACCTGAGCCAACATATCGTAGCTATGCCAGGAGCTCTTCCAACGCTGCAGAACTCACTCCAGCAATCCTACATACCACACAAAGTTCGCCGATGGAGAATCGCCAGTCGCAATCAGTAACTGGCTTTGAGCCGCAGGTCTCAGAACCGGATATTAAGAAAACACTGCTATCATCACCATCGGAGCCTCTTTATCCTCCTGAAGAAAGTATACCGGACAAGGAGAAGGAGGCACAGGTGCCAATAACTCAATTTGAATTCCCGAGTGTTCCAGCGCAGAAGATAAAAATGGCTACACCTCAGAATGAAAGGGTTACGGAAGATGCAGGAACGACTCCACAGGAGGAAACATTGTTAATTGAGTTATAGAAGAGGATCTGATCCGGATTGTTTGATATTGTTTTCAAAGTGTTATTTATAAATGTGGCAGCGAATTAGCCCATTAATGAATATTGAACAGTGTGGTTAACACCTACTTCGACCGTTCCGTTATTATGCATAAATATATATAAATGAGGTATGGCGACGAGCCAGGAACAAATACTACAACATTATTTCTTCTATCTCTATCCCACATCCAAAGCAACGTCTCTTTTGCACCGGTATACCATCTTCGTTACTTCCTCCATCGACTGGTGCCCCGAACTCGTGAGTATGGTCTTTGCCATATTTCTTCTCCTTCAACCTAGTAGTGAACTCCTGAGCTCTGGTCTTCAGCCTCATCTCTCGTACTTTCTGCTGGTACTTTTTCTCTCTCCGCTCGATTTTACCCTCTTCCCGTCTCTGCCATTCATTATCCAACCCCTCCTCGCCACCCCACTTCTCGAAGGCGTACTTCTCTATTTCGCATCTAACAAAGAGTTGCATATGAGCAAATGTGCCTGAATGCGGGTTTGGTTTCTCAAGTCTATCAAAGAGAGAAGCATCATTCAGCTCAGGATCCGTTAGAAAATAGTCCTCCTTGCATTCTGTCTTGGTTAACAACGAATACTTCTCCGGATGAGCCTTCACGCATGATTTGCAAACTTGTAAGTGAAAAACGTCTTTCATTACGGGATCCATCTCCGTGTTGATGTTGCATTGGGTACATTTTGGGGCGAGAGACATGTGTGCTGGAGGAGGCTGGTTTTCATAGAGGGCGCGCCGCGCCCTTTGCTCGCGTTGCCACTCCTCAAGCGACCGCTGTTTCTCTTGCGCTAGCGCGTTATCTCCATAACCCTGATCGTCCTCCCGATTGATGAAGCCTCCGTTCGTATTCTTCATTGTCGAGAAGTCATATTCAATATAATCTTGTCTTCTGATCGCAGGCCGCAGCCTTGATCCTGTGTTTCCGGTCGGATGAGCGGAAGGTGAGCCAAGCGCATGCCCGGTATTGATGATGGACGATGCATCCCGCAGGTTCTGCTGGGTTTGCTGGAGGCGTTTCCTCGCCGTTTGTCGGTTCTGCTCTATTTGTCGCTCCAGGCCAGTAGTCACGACAGGCCGCGCAAAATCAGCGGATGCCCTGACGCCACCAGCAGCGGGGCCGCCATGAGCCGGCTTGCTGATGCCCCGCTGCTTCAACCGCTCCAGCGCTTTCCGTCGGTTCGCTTCCTCCCAAGATGTTAGTATCGTTGCACAGTCACCATCTTTATTAACACCAACTAGAAACATACGACAACAGCCTTCTGCTCTGCGGTCAGCGCCATGAACAGACAGGAGCCTATGTAGTGAGTTAAAATAAAGTCGCATTATTATAAGCCAAGGAAGATGAGTAAGTTGATGGTTCTTTTCCTTGAAGCATGCTGGTCATGTGACCATAAATGGTGCAATTAACGTCTCGATAGCGTCTATCGGCGGCAAAGTGGATGCGCAGGTGATACTTACATTAGAGGTGGAAGGAGCAGCTCGCCGCGTAGCTGCCGCGACTCACCAGCCCTCCATTGTATAGTCGTGCTCGATCCCGGGGGTCACGCTAGTAATAAACTTCAGAAACACAACGAGGTACTGGTCGACCCGCAGGCTACTGTCGACCTCGTCCTGCAGATCCTCCCAGTCCTCGCGCGGGCCGTCCGGCTGCTCTTCCTCCACCGGCTTCTGCTTGGCAGCCCGCACCTTCTCCATCAGCACGCGCATCACGTTCGCGTGTCGGCACGGGTGTATCGACACCGCCACGACGGCGGACTTGAAGAAAGGCAGCTTCTCAATGGTCGCCGTCTTCGTGCGGTAGTCCGGAGCAATGTCCTGGAACATCTGCTGCGGCGTCAGCGGCGTGCCGTCGTTGTTGAAGCCAACCAGGTACATCTTCGGCACCCGGTACGACGTCGAGTAGGTGATGTATAGGTCATAGAATCGCGTATGGCTCGGTCTCAGCTGTATTATGTCCTGCTCGCCGCTCTGGTCCTCTATGTCCATCTCCTGCAGCATCTCGTCAATGTCTATCTCCTCGCCCCCATCGGCGCTCTCCTGCTGCGGCTGCAGCACCCAGTACTCGCCCGCAGACGTCTCTTCTTCGCCGCCCACGTTCACGCTATCTGCCGCCCGCATATTGCTCGGCACCTTGCGTGTCACGAGAAACTGCCGATCCTGCGGCAAGAAGTCCCGGTACACCATGCCTCCCTGTTGCTGGTTCCACCTCCAAGTAGGGAACATGTGGCACAGATAGTCGCCCGCCTTGATGAACTCTTCCGGCGTGATCTGCCCTGTGTTTTCGAACGTCGACTGGTGGGTAACAGGCGTTAGATACTCCCTCCAGTTCGAGAGTGTACTCCGTAGCATCGCTAAAGACTCTGCTTTGGTTGATGTCAAGCTTCCCCGAGCAGACTGTACTGCCTTATTGGATCCTGAAACCAATAAAACGAAGGCGCCTCCGGATGACTATTAGGTTATGGTAAGGAGTTGTAGTGATACCAAATGAAAAATAAATAGGTGAACATCACTTAAACGATGATCACATCTCGATAAAAATTCTGAACATTGCCGCAGGTGGAATTTGTGGAAGCAGAGTAGACGGCGAAGAGCGTGCGATTGGGCTAGCCGACGAGATAGTACTGAGATGGCGATGGTCGCGCGAAAGAAGAGCAAGAGACGGTCGAAGGCCGGCCGAGATGAGAAGACTAAGGGCAGCAGCAGCAACACTGAGAAGGTGGTGTTGTGCGAGCAGCCGACCGAGGAGAAGGAGGTAGAGATCACAGTGCAGGAGGTGATGGTAGATCAGGGCAAGCGGCGGTGGCGGGAGTCGCGGAGGCTGATGTTTACGTTGGGGGCAGTTCTAGGGCTGCTGCTGGCGCTGTACTTCGGGACAGACGTGCATAAGCAGACATACGAGGGCCTGGATCGGATCGTGAACTTTGAGACGTTCCAGGACTATTTCGTGGACTGGAAGGAGGTGGTGCCCACGAACATCCTGTCGCTTGTGACCGACTTCCAGCTGCGGAATACGCGCAGCGCGTCGCTGCAGGACCTGACGACATCGTTTGCGATCGGGCGGCAGCTGCAGCGGGACCACGAGCTCTGCGACAAGCACCCGGTGGTGATGGTGCCGGGAGTGACTTCGACGGGCATTGAGTCGTGGGGCTTGTACAAGGACGCAGAGTGCGACAGCGAGCCGCACTTCCGCAGGCGCCTTTGGGGCTCGTTTTACATGCTGAAGACGATGGTGCTGGACAAGGCTTGCTGGCTGCGGCATGTGATGCTGGACCCCGAGACCGGCCTGGACCCGCCCAACTACAAGCTCCGCGCGGTGCAGGGCTTCGAGGCTGCGGACTTCTTCATGGCCGGCTTCTGGATATGGAACAAGATCCTGCAGAACCTGGGGGCGATAGGGTACGAGCCCAACAAGATGGTCACTGCCGCGTACGATTGGCGGCTTGCGTTCCTCGACCTGGAGCGCCGGGACCGCTACTTCTCCAAGCTCAAAATGCAGGTGGAGATGATGTACGACGCGACGGGGGAGAAGAGCGTGCTGGTGGGCCACTCGATGGGGTCCCAGATCATCTTCTACTTTCTCAAGTGGGTCGAGGCCGAGGGCGAGCTCTACGGCAACGGCGGCCCCGGCTGGGTTGAGAAGCACATCGACTCCTTCGTCAACGTCGCCGGGACGCTGCTGGGCGTGCCCAAGGCAATGCCGGCCCTGCTCAGCGGCGAGATGAAAGACACCATAGACCTCAACGCGCTGGCCATGTACGGGCTCGAGAAGTTCTTCAGTCGCAAAGAGCGCCTCGACCTGCTGCGCTCCTGGGGCGGCATCCCGTCCATGATCCCCAAGGGCGGCAACCTAATATGGGGTAACATGACCTACTCAGTGGAGGACGTGCTCCACAACAACACCGACACATACGGCAACTTCATCCGCTTCAACAAGCCGCAGGGCCCGCTCTCCAGCCGGAACCTCACCATGGAGGACGCAATCGACTACATCTTCGAGCTCGCTCCCGGCTGGCTGGGCCGCCGCGCCACCGACCAGTATTCCTTCGGCTACGCCACGTCCCCCGAGCAGATGCAGCTCAATGAGCGCCACCACGCCCACTGGTCCAACCCGCTCGAGGTCCCGCTCCCCCGCGCGCCCAGCATGAAGCTCTACTGCCTCTACGGCGTCGGCAACCCCACCGAGCGCGCCTACGTCTACAAGGAGGAGCGCAAGATCTCCTCGCTCAATGTCACCATCGACTACGAGAGCGACACGCCTGTTTTCTTCAGCGACGGCGACGGCACCGTCCCCGTCCTCACCCACGCCATGTGCCACAAGTGGGCCGAGGGCGTCTCCCCCTACAACCCCGCCGGCATCAACGTCACTATCGTTGAGATGCAGCACCAGCCCGACCGCTTCGACATCCGCGGCGGCGCCAAGAGCGCAGAGCACGTCGACGTCCTCGGCCGCGCAGAGCTCAACGAGTACATTCTCCGCATTGCCGCCGGCCACGGCGCGTCGATTCAGCCCCGCTTTCTCACCGACATGGCAGACTGGGTCGCGCGTTTGAACTTTCCGCTCTAGCTACGTAGTGATCTTCTATGTAGGAACGAACGCCGCATCGCGCGTCACCGCTATTGTGCGCGACCGTTGCCATAAGGCGCTCCCCCGCACCGCGCTGCGTCCAGGGCCGTCAGGCCCTGGCTCAGAACCGCTGCAGCTGTCGCTGCACGCGAAACGGCGTCTTCTACGATGGCGCGGTACGCTCTGCGACCAGCACGGACGACGCGAGACGCGAGACGCGACTGATTCGCAGAAAACACCAACGCAGCGCTGTGAAAGGAGATACCCGTACAAAAATGTAAACAGATCGCAGTCCGCGGGCTGGCGCCCGTGCCCGCCTGGCGTGCTGTAGATAGCGCAGCAGGGCGGGACGCTGAGATTGGACCCTGCTGTATTCGCATGTAGCACAGGTAACAGCGGACGTGCGCTGTGTATGCTGGAGTGGCACGCGCTGAAAAATGCTGGACAGCAGCAGGGATCAAGGTTTGGCCTGGTGCGCGGCGGCAACAGTATATAATGGTCGCGCGCCAGAGCTCCGCACACACGCGGGCACAGACCATCGGCATGAGAAGCCCGCTGAGAGAACTGAGTGGCTCGCAGATAAACCAGCGGCGCCGCGACAGGGCCGCCAAGGAGCGGGCCGCCCCGGCGTGGGGCGCGGGTACGCCGCGTAGCCCGCGCGGGCGCGCCGCCGGCCGGCCGCCGTCCCCGCGGCCCGCGCTGCTGGCCACGCCGGACTCGGACGGTGCGCAGCCCGGCTCGCCGCGCGCGCGCCAGCAGCTGCACGCCATGAAGGTCCGGCTGCAGCTCGCCTACTACAAGTACCGCACGAACCAGGCCCACCTGAACTTCCACCAGCTCAAGCAGCGCTACCAGTGCGTCAAGCCGCGCACGTTGGCCTGCACCGCGGCCCTGCGCACGCCCGTCAAGGTCTCGGGTGCGGGGCCCTCGCCCACCTCGACGCCTACCTCCGTGAAGGCCGCCAAGTCGCTCCTCCAGCTGTTCAGCGCGAGCGCTGCGGCGCCCACCGAGCACATCCACTAGCGCGCCGCCGTCGCGGCCGTGTAACTACACTACGTCCGAGCTACGCATCGACTTGTATAATATAATGCACTTTGATCCACCAAGCAGTCCAGCTATACGAGATCACGAAAAAACTGTCGGGCTTGTTGAGTTCGTATAACTCACAGTGGGTATATAACCAGCAGCTGGGCGGCGTGTGCGTGTGCGGCGAAGAATAGACGGCTGACGATGAGGTACCTGCGAATTGGCGCGGTAATTGCCGCTGTGGGCTATGTGATGAACGCTGCGCTGTACAGCTGGCTTCCAAGGAACTACATGTTCGACCCCCACACGCTGAACCGCATCTGCAATACGGTGATCGCGAAACACAACGCGCGCGGCGCGGTAGCGCCGCGGGCGCTGCTGCAGGACGTGCGCGACGCGCTCGCGGCGCACTACGGGGAGGAGTACATCAACCGGTACGTGGAGGACGAGTGGGTGTTCAACAACGCGGGCGGCGCTATGGGGCAGATGCTGATTCTGCACGCGTCTGTGAGCGAGTACCTGATTCTGTTCGGCACGGCCGTGGGCACGGAGGGCCACACGGGCGTGCACTTTGCGGATGACTACTTCACGATCCTGCACGGGGAGCAGAGCGCGGCACTGCCACACGCGCTGGAGCCGGAGGTGTACACGCCGGGTATGACGCATCACCTGCGCATGGGCCACGCGAAGCAGTACGCGATGCCGTCGGGCTCTTTTGCGCTGGAGCTGGCACAGGGGTGGATCCCGTGCATGCTGCCGTTCGGTTTTCTGGACACGTTCAGCAGCACACTCGACGTGTACACTCTGGCGCGCACCGTGCAGCTGACAGCGCGCGACATGTTCAAGAACTTGGTGTACAATTTCAAGTTTTAGCCTAGATACATAACCACCACCAATGTCTGCGCAGGCCTCGCCCGCGACAGAGCTGCAGAACCCGACGCTCGGGCAGGTGTACGCCACGCTGACGCGCCACTCGGCGCAACAGACCGAGTTTATCCCGCACATCTTTTACGCGCTCCACCAGCTGAAGAACGACAACGGCCACACGAACACGTTCGAGACTGCGACGTCGAACATCCGGCACCGCCTAAAGCTGTGCAAGGCGGCGATCGCGGGCGACGCGCACGCCGTCGAGATGCTCTCGCGGCCGTGCGACGAGTGGCCCGCGGTCGTGTGCCAGAAAGAACAGGAAATTGAGGCGAAAAAGCGTGTCCATCGACAGCTGCGCCAGCGCGTGGAGGAGATTGCCGGGCCGCTGGACGCAGCCGCCGCGCCCTGACGGGTGGCGCGACTACAGTCACGTGCTCGCAGTTTGTTGGGGCAGCTTCAAGTATCACGTTCGACGGTGAAAATTTTTCAGCTATTCGGCACGGTATTTCAACAGATTTCACTTTAGTTGTAAATAGGTCCAACTCGTGTTTGAGCATTTTGGTAGGATCAAGGCTCTAGCTATCCTTAAAAGACTTCATTTGGCGCGAATACCCCGATGTCGGCCACCAATCCATTGTCGCTGGGTGATTTCTCCAAGATCTCGCCGCTTCCAGGCATCGCTGCCGTTCCGGAGCAGAGAACCGAGTCATTCTGGTCTTCGAACCCCATATCGTCGTATCTAATATCGGTGTACAACAACATCCATGCACACCGGCAAACGCTGTCGCTGGTGAACCCGGGGACGATGGAAAACCTTAACAAGGAGGTGTCCCGCGACGTGTTCCTGACGCAGTACTTCTTCACCGGGCTGCGGGCGGACCTGAACAAGGCGTTTGCGTTGAACCCTGCATTCCAGACATCGCACACGTTCTCGATGGGATCGGAGAACCTGCCCAACTACGCGTTTTCCGCGCTGTTTGCCAACGACGATCTGTTCATGCAGGGCAATGTAGATAACGATCTGTCGTTGTCCGGGCGTCTGCACTACGGCTGGGACAAGAACAACGTTTCCAAGGTCACGCTGCAGGTGTCTCAGGGGCAGCCCACGATGTGCCAGCTTGAGCAGGACTTCCAGGGCTCGGACTTTTCTCTAAACTTGAAGACTTTGAACCCATCTTTGTCCGCTGACGGTACTTTCTCCGGTGTTGCTGTGGGCTCCATCCTGCAGAGCATTACTCCACAACTGGCTGTTGGTATTGAGGCTGTCTACTCCCGTG
The DNA here is from genome assembly GCF_000091025.4 of Eremothecium gossypii ATCC 10895. Taxonomy (NCBI): domain Eukaryota; kingdom Fungi; phylum Ascomycota; class Saccharomycetes; order Saccharomycetales; family Saccharomycetaceae; genus Eremothecium; species Eremothecium gossypii. The sequence goes on along the minus strand of NC_005787.5, from coordinate 100,087 downwards.
GCCAAAGCTCCATGCCTGCCGATGCCGCCGTTTCCTATGCTACCCGTTACGTCTCCGCCAAGCAGGACTGGATCTTCTCCGGTCAGCTACAGGCTAATGGTGCGTTGACTGCTTCTTTCTGGAGGAAGGTTGCCTCCAATGTTGAAGCCGGCGTTGAGTCCACTCTGCAGGCTTCGATGGTTCCAATCATGGACCCAGTCATTGGCCAGCCAATTGGGATCCAGCCAACAATTGAGGGTCTAACCACCATTGGTGCGAAGTACGAATACAGACAATCGGTCTTCCGCGGTTTCATTAACTCTAATGGCAGAGTGGGCTGTTTCCTAGAGCGCAAGATCTTGCCCACGCTTTCCGTCCTGTTCTGTGGTGAAATTGACCACTTCAAGAGTGACTCGAAGCTAGGTTGTGGCTTGCAGTTTGAAACGGCCGGCAGCGAAGAGCTGCTGATGATGCAGCAGGGCTTGGACGCAAATGGCAACCCATTGCCGCTCCCTGCTTAAATGAATAGTTAATGTAAGAAGCCAGATCCTGAGAACATATACTCTTGTTTATAGTCTATAATAAAATCAAAAGGGGATATATAAAGCCATGCTGGATTCTCGGGCATGTGATTTAATGCACGTTGCTTAGGGGTTTAAATACAGTGTGTTAGACTGATGTGAATATTATAATATGGCGCTCCAGCATCTTGATGCCAGCATCTATGGTCTTCATTCTTTAATATCATCGTATTCAATGTCCATCCAAGTAGACAATGCAACGGGATGTGTCGAAAGCTTGCTCCAGGTGCGCGTCTCAACTGGGACACTGACCGCGCGCTGCCTTGGACTCGCCTTGGGCGGTGGATCTACCTGCTCTCCATCTATCTTCAGTTGGGAGCTGAAACTTTTTACGCCGTGAGCTTCGATCAATGGCATGGAGCCGACGTGCCTTATGTGTTCAATCGCTTTTCTGAATGCATCGTTAATCATCTCATTAGTTGTCGAACAATTCAGCAAGTCGGAAGGCTCGGACGAATGCTCCCTATTCAGTGTGATGTCACTCCCTGTGTCATCATCTTCGGCAAAGTCACTATACAGCAGGTATTCTAGATCGTCGTCGTCTTCCGTGCCCACCTCCTCAATTGGGTCATTATTCAGCTCGCTAGTATAGCGACAGATGTTCTTTACCGCGTTCTCGAAGGCTAGAATGACATTGCAGGGGACAGCGCTGTCGCCTAAAGCACCTAAAAACTCAATCTTCCAGCTATTTTCCGGGTTAAACGATAGCACCGAAAACTGCAATCCTTCACGGGTGAGCATGGTGATCCTGAGCTTGGGGAGGATTGGCTTTATAATCTGCTCTTTCCGTCCCAAGCACAAATATGTCACCTTTTGCGACGGCTCCTTCGATATCGGGGTAATGATCTGGTATATCTCAAGCGGGCCTCTCGGCTCTATAACGCTGGCGCGCTCCCTTCTTAGTACATCTGTTCCTTTCACGGCACTTTCCATACGTTCTTGGCCCCGCCTGCTGTCCCCACTGTTGCGGTACTTCTTTCTCACCGACTGATAGCTCGTCACTCGCACATGCTCATATCGAAAGAGAGTGACGCGGTCATTGCTGAGGCTATGTATCTTTTTGCTATCGATGCTTTCAACCCAGCTTCCTCGGCTCTGTGGGGATCGTAGTGTGAGTGACTCCACGTCTCCCATGTAACTATCTTTGTGTCCCCCTGACTGTGAGCTGTGTGTGCCCTTGCTTACCAAGTTACCGATAGTGTTCTTCTTCTTGAGAAATGTGGTCCGGATGGTCTTAAACGGTTTAATCTTGGGCATTCGCGTTTTACTGCTCGGAGGAATAACATCAGAAGCGGCCGAATTAGTGGGACGGGCCATCTTGCAGATCTTTTGGCAACACGCGGTCTGATCGTTCGTACAGGCCACTGCGGCTTCCCTGTCTTCGGTTCCTGATCTTCTTGTGTAGAGTGGTCAGCTTACCCCTTAGCAAGCTGGCACTATTGTATCTCGACGGGGTACTTCCTCACCAATGGAGATCGAGGTGGCGTCAAGATATTTATACGAGCTGCGACGGACCCTGCAACGGCGTTTAAAACAGTTTTCGTCAGTAAAATCACATTATATACATGGCAGGTGGATGAGAGTGTACTCTGCCATGTTAAGTTTATCCATAATCGTGGTATCTAGTGGTACATATAGTGGGGCAGCGGGCGAAACAGAGACACTAAACTGTTACCCTCTTGCGGCCTTCTAAATGGTCCGCAATCGCGCGGGTAGGCTCCCAGTGGATAACCTTTGGCATACGCTTGGAGAACTCTGTTTCCAGGTCGTAGAGTTGCCTGATGGAGGTGAACTTCAGTTGGGAGCCGGTGATGCCGAGGACGGCGGCGGTGTGAGAGACGGCCTTGTCGGCGCAGTCAAAGGCCTCCTCATTTTCCCTGGCTTCGCGAATGACGTCCTGCTTAGCCTCGATGAAGCCGATCGCACGGACCGCGAGACGAGTTCCTCTGGTTCTGTCGATTGGCGATGGTAGGCCGCCCTGTTGCACGTGACCTGGGACAGCAGACTTCGCGTCAAAATCACCCTTAGCCTCAGCTGTGATGACATCAGCCAAAACGGCCGTCGTAAACACCTTCGAGGCGTTCGTAGACTTGAGGATCAGTTTACCGTGCTTACCCTTCCCGTGCGCCTTTTCGAAGGACTCGCGGAGCGTCTCAATATCTTGTGAGAGCTGTTCCAGCGAGATACCCTCTTCTGGAACGTAGGAAACCTGTGCGCCCACCGCCAAGGCAGCATGCGTTGCCAGATAGCCTGAGTTACCACCCTGGACATCGACGACAAAGACCCGCGCTCTTGTGGAGGCTGCCGACTGCTTCACAACATCACAGTACTCCATTAGGGCATTCAGAGCTGTGTCTGAACCGAGCGAATACTCAGTGCCCGGGACGTTATTCGAAAGTGTTGCTGGAATGAGTACCATTGGTATTCTGAAAGCTGGGTAGTTCTCACGGGCCCGCTCCAATTGATGCAAGGAGACGAAGGCCTCGAACCCACCAACAATAACCAAGCCGTCAAACTTGTACTTTTGGAAGTAGTAGGCAATCATGCCAATGTCTGCATCTTCTGGGACAGTTCTGTTGGTTCCCAACTCGGAACCACCGCGAGATTGCCAGCCAAGCATATCTTTCCAGTTCAACGTGCGCACAGACTCGTGTCTAGCTAGACCAGTCCAGCCATTGTAGATAGCGAATGGCTTGTGGCCTTGCGACAGACAGTAGTTCGCCATGGAATAAACGGCAGAGTTGATACCACCAGCTGGGGCACCAATATTAACAATAGCAATGTTCAATCTCTTCTCACCACGTAGCTTTGGCTCATCATGGTCTGCGGAGTTTATAGCCATAAAGTTATTCAAATGCTCGACAAACTCCGGGTCACGCAAACCCATAGCTTTCTTGAAGTCCTTGGCCTGGATAGCGTCCGCAACAGACTTAGTCAATGCGACCGATTCCATTAGCGGCTTACGCATAATTTTGTTCTCATTTAGGACAATTAGTGGCGAAGGAGTATCTGGAGTAGATTCGAGAACGGCGTTAACTGCCTCAACACCCTGCAAGGTAGCCAAAATACGGTCAAATGCGACTGCTGACCCACCTCTCTGAACATGGCCCAGCGTGGTAATTCTGGTGTCTAGGCCAAGTCTATCTACAAGCACCTGGTGGACGTCCTTTGGAGTAATAGGGGTTAGATCGGCAGCAATGGCACCTTCGGCGACAATGACTATCGTCGTCCGTTTGCCTCTGGATCTGTGAGTGCTTACAATATCGCACATCTGATCTTGCCACTCCCGGGAGGAGGCGGGCTTTTCTGGAATCAAGATGTAGTCTGCACTTGTGGCAATACCTGCCATCAAAGCCAACCAACCACAGTTTCTGCCCATTACTTCGACAACAAAGGCACGAGAGTGCGATTTTGCCGTTGCCTCAAGGTAGTCAATGGCCTGGCAAATACGGTCCAGCGAGGAGTACGCTCCAATAGTTGCGTCCGTGGTTGACATGTCATTGTCGATCGAGCCTACCGTGCCGCAAATATTTAGGTGGCGGTACCTGTCATACTGCGCCTGTGTAATCTTGCCGGTTTCTAGCAGCTCCTGTATCAAGGAGGGCCACTCAGACCTGAATAGATCGGCACCAGTAAGCGAGCCGTCTCCACCACACACAATCAACGCATCCACACCGGCCTCGATCAGGTGTTGTGCACCGAGCAGCCTACCGCTGCGTTCACGGAACGCCATGCAACGCGCAGTCCCGATGTTAGTACCGCCTTCGGTAGACCAGCCTCTGACGTCCTCCCACTTGCACTCCTTGATATACTCTGGCCCGCCGCGCACAAGACCCTCATAGCCCTCCATGACGGTGAATGCACGACATCCCTTGAAAATGACGCTGCGAACTATCGCGCGCACGTTCGCGTTCATGCCGGGCGCATCGCCACCTGACGTCATTACCGCAATGGCCTTGCGGTCGCCGGCCACGCTCTTCTTTGGCAAGGAGGGGTAGTGCGCAGTTGTATCTAGTCCGAACGAACGCAGATCTGTGGATGAGCCCGCTGACGACACCGTCATCGAGTCGCGAGCGTGCCGTGGACCGACCACACTCGGGACGTTTGTGAACGTCGAGATCGCGTTTTTCGTCTGCGTGAACCCGACCACATTGCCCTGGGGGTCCAAGGTGTACACTTCCAGAGGCGCCAGTTCCGACGGATACGCCTGGCACAAGCCGAGCGTCTGCCGCACCTTCGCCACATCCACTGTGGAAAACACAACCGTCGACGCCTCCCCGCGCCAGTCGTGCGTTGTCGCCGCAGCCGCTAGGGCCTCGCGGCGCTCCCGCGCCTCCTGGTCACGTGACTTGTCCTCCTCGTACTTCACGCGCACCGACACGGCCTTGTTCGTAAGCACCGTCTCGTTCTCGCCCTTGGTCAACGTCTCGAGCCGCAGCATGGCCGAGTAGAATTGCATGCACTGGGCGTACTGCTCCCTTGAGTACGCCGTCACCACCACACTGTTCGTTCCATTAATCAGCGGCACTTCCATAGTCATCTTGTGCTGTCAACTCCAACACTTTGGCTGCCTTCTAGCGCTTATCCCTTTCTCCTTATGGGGAGCTCCTGATCGAAGAGCTTATATAGAAACGTGCTGTGAAAATTGAGGAAGCCATCAGCTGGTTTATCCCAACTTCTTGTTTTTCGACGTCACGGCCCCCAGGCTTCCAGTCCCAGCATCACGTGTATAGCACGTGATGCCGTCAGCGGTGGTGATTCCCAGGGCGGTTTTGTCCCCCTGGGAGTCAGATCACGTGAGTCAGATCACGTGATAGAGGCCACTCAGGCCAGCCCCTGGTTCATCGCGTCAGCCTCCGACTGGGCCTTTGCGAGCCAGCGCTGGATCAGCTTGTCGTACTCTGCCTGCAACGCGGTCAGCTTATCCTGCAGGAGGCTGTTCTCGATGTTCAGGCTGATGATCTCGTCGTTCAGCTTTTCCGCATCTTTGCTGCGCAGATGCACGATGTCCTTGAGCTTGTGGATCTCTTGCTCGTGCGCATGGAGCTCCTCGCGTAGGCTCTTTGCGACCAGGTCGCGGCTGTCCTGCGGCGGTTGTGCGGTTTCTAGCACAACGGCGGCCTCGAACAGGTAGCAAAAGTTGCCCTCTATACGATCGCGCTGTCTGAGGCGGTCCAAGTACAGCTGGTGCAGGTCCATGGCGTTCGCTACCGGCGTCGAGCTGTCCGGGGGTTGGGTCGGGGATGGTCCTAACGAGGTTGGCACGGCATATTTTTGAGTTATATATAGGGTGGGCGGGGCAACAGGCGGGCGCGGGGGACAAGCAAGCCAGACACAGTTGCAGGCTATCGATGAGCGCTGTGTCCCAGGATGGCGCGGAGTTTCACAAGGCGGACCGCTTTGAGGAGGGCGAGCAGCTACAACCGCAGCCGGATGGCCAGCGGCGGTGGTTTCCTTGGTTCGGGAGCGCGGTATCGGGCCACAGCGATGTTGACACCGCCGTGACGGAGTCGTCGGTGCCGACCGTAGCGCTGCCGCCGCTGCAGGCGCCCACGACCTCGCTTCTACAAAGCGTGGTGGGATGGATGCCGTTCTGGCAGACCGCCGAGGACGGGCTGCTGATCGACCAGAGCACGGAGTACCATCAGCTGACTGCGAAGCAGGTGCATACGCTGGAGCAGGAGGCGCTGCAGGCGGTAGCGCGGGGAAATGACTCCTGGTGCTGGCACACGGAGTACCTGCCGGACATGGGAGACATGGCGGGGGTCTGGGGGCTGGTCGAGGGCGAGCTGAGCGTTGCGAACACCGGGTCACAGAACTGCCAGTTGCCGCTGAAGGAGTATCCGCTCGAGGTGTGTCCGCTGGAGCACCAGTCGGAGTACGTGGTCGGCGTGAACAACTCGGTGCTTCTGCCGGGCCACTCTCCGGTGGAGTACTTCCATCCCATGCCGTGGACGACGCGGATTGCGTCTGCGGTCCGTGGCTACTACGAGCCTGGCCGAGAATCGCACCTTTACCTGAAGAAGGAAACAGAGGGCACTCTGAAGGACAAGAAGGTCATTATCATAAGTATAGTAGGGTCACTTCCCGAACGGTACGAGAAGATGGTGTTGGAAAAGGCATGCTCTGCGCGGTATCTCGGAGAGCGGCTCTCGGAGCAGCTGCAAAGCGAGGCACCGCGGTCGATCAGTGGTATTTCGATCCATAGTCCGCTGGACAGAAAGCCAATAGAGGACTGTGTGAAGGAGTGCCTCATGCTGCTGTGTAATTGGCGCACCTCGTTTCAGGAGTATGACGCCTTGTTTGTCGCCGGCGTGTACCATAGCGTGCCGCTGGCTATCTATCTCATCGAAGAGATCATAAAGCATCAGTCCCTGTTTCAACTGAACCGAAAGTCCACCATTGGCCTGCTTTCATTTAATTCCTGTTTGCGCGGATACCAGTTCTGGGATCATAGCGTGGATACAATCATAGAGGAGGATACCAATCTGCAAGCGAGCAGGGAGAAGATTCTGTTCCAAGGTGCGTCCAAAATCCAACGTGAAATCCTATCCAAGCTCAAGAACTACGGGAAGCAGAACACTGAGGAATCATTGGCGATAAAAAAGTCCCTTGACTGGCTGCTGTACAACTGCAAGTCATTCAAGATGACTTTGGTCAGCACTCTGCACGATAACTTCATGACGGTTTCCCAGAAGCTTGCAATTGACTACGTCCATCCCAGCTTTGTACGACATATTTGGTGTGATGGCGAACAGTTGGGCCTCGATCTGCAGGAACTCAGCGCCAGGCCTGAGTTCGCCAAGTTCGATACTACTTATCCGCGGATCTTTGCTGCAGATCTAGACATTCCCAAGGAAAGACTCTTCGAAGTCTATCTTGTCAGCAATATACTACTCGCGATCAACCTCGGCCACGAAGAATTCATCCCCATCTTGCAGCTCATAAACCCCTTCTACATTTCAAGATCGTTTAACGAGCATACAACACCGGCCAACCTCAAAAAACAAATTCACAATGAGCAGAAGCTGTGGCTAGCTGCTGCGGATGCGCGCTGGAAGAATGCGTCCTTCTGTAGCGGAAGTCGCATCCCCGTCGAGGCCCATACCATCCAAGATCTCCTGCAATATCTGCAGTACTGTAGACTGAAAGGCTCCAATTCCCTCGAAATACGTGGCTCCATGTACTCGGACAGCAACATTTACCGTGCATTTGTCCACAACACTATTCATACCGCCCCATTGCTGGAACGTCAGCATGTCCGTGTCTCTGATCACACCGTTGTTCCACAGAGCATATACAACGGCGTAAACCAGTACGATCTTGTGTGGAAATTTCATGAGTGCCTCAGCCGATTCATCAAGCTACGCAATGTCCCGCAGCAGCCTATACCGACAATTCTGTTCACCATTTCCACCGATAATAGGTTTCTGCATCGTATACGTAAAGCCGCATTCACACGTAATACCAAAGAATCTCTCCGAAGGCTAGATTTATTATGGCATAGCTACAATGAGTGGAAACCCCAAACGAAGGGTTTGAAGCAGTTGCAAGAAATCCTAAGTGTCCTCACGTTGTACAGCACTACCGATGATCTAGTTAAAGATATAGCCCGTTAAGTAAAAAAATTTAAAACACGAAATAATCTTTACGCTAACCAGTTCTCCGGAGGATCGTATAGCCAGCAATCGAGATGAGTTTAGCGTCTAAGAGAGTACGGTTTGTGCATTCAGTGTGTTCTGTATCAGTAATACTAACTCGAACTACAGCATCTTTCAGATTCATCGAGGATTGAGGATGGCAAACGCTCGCAGACAGAGGCAGGTGGTACCTTAAAAACTATTCTCGCACATATGCTAAGTCTGATACCAAATAAAGAACAGAAGATCAAAATATTTGATCAGCCGGTGATCAAAATTGGCCGCAGCAGGTCATGCGATGTCGTGCTGGGGGAGCCAGATATCTCAACTGTACACTGCGAGCTGAACCTGGTGGAGGTGGACCTGGACGGCGACCAAAAGAAATTATATAACATCGTGGATCGCAGCCGAAATGGGACGTTTATCAATGGGAATAGACTGATGCGGAAGGACTACCTTCTAAGAAATGGGGACCGAATTGTGTTCGGCAAAAGTGCTTCGTTCCTGTTCAAATACGTGCATGTTGAAGCGTGCGAGCAGCCCACGGATAGCCCAGCGCGCCCTGCAGATGAAGAGAAGAACAGTGTATTCAAGAAGCCACTTTTCAGTAGCCAGAATACGACCAGAAAGCCTCTAAGAGGCAAGGAAAACAGAGGTGTTTCATTTTTTGATAGATATATTCCTGGTAAGGAATTGGGATCTGGGCATTACGCGATCGTCAAAGAAGCGATCAACAAGATAACTGGCCAATCGGTGGCTGTCAAGATATTTCATCCGCAGAAGAATGATGATGCAAAGAAAACCCGGCAGTTTCGCGAGGAGACAAAGATATTAATGGGTCTAAATCATGAAAATATTGTGAAACTCCTTGAAAGATTTGTAGAACCTTTGAGCAAAAGTCAGGTACAGACATACCTCGTATTGGAGAAAATTCAAGATGGTGAATTGTTCGACAGAATTGTACGAAAGACAAAGCTACAACAGGATGAGACGCGTGCCTTATTTAAGCAGATACTTGCTGGGCTAAAGTACCTGCATGATAGGAACATCATCCACAGAGACATTAAACCGGAGAATATATTACTAAGCATAAGGAGAAGAACTTCCCCAGATCAAGTCCAGCTGGGCCCCTGGGATGAAGATGAGCTTGACATAACTGTAAAAATCGCGGATTTCGGGTTGGCGAAGTTTACAGGGGAGATGCAATTTACAACTACTTTATGTGGTACGCCTTCATACGTAGCTGCGGAAGTTCTCACAAAAACTGGGTACACATCCAAAGTCGACCTTTGGAGCGCAGGTGTATTACTGTATGTTTGTCTATGTGGATTTCCGCCATTTAGTGACCAATTAGCGCCGCCTTCTATGAAAGAACAAATACTACAGGGTAAATTTGCTTTCTACTCGCCATATTGGGATGAAATTGACGATTCAGTCCTACATTTAATTTCGAACCTTCTAGTGGTCGACCCAGCTAAAAGATACTCAGTACGAGACGCCATTGGCCATGAGTGGTTAACCAAAACAGATGATAGTAAAACTTCAAAGGTTGAACGGCCTCGGCTATCAGAAACAAATGTGCCAAAAACTTATTCAGAGTTATCCAGTATTCAACAAACAGCAAGTAAATAATATTGTTCTTTATTCGGGCATTAAATAAATTAATATACAATCAGACGCAGCTCACCATTTGCTCAAATCCTCGACTTTCTCTTGCAGCTCCTTCCTAGCCTTCACTCTCATATAAAATATATCACAGTTCTGATTAGAACAAAGGACTTCGTTGTGCAAACTGCCGGAACAACGCTGACATTGGGTCCATAGCCGGGAAAACTTTTCTTCTAGCTCCCGAACGTCAGAAACAGCTTTTAGATACAGCTCACCGGAACGCTCCTTACAAGAATAACATAACGGCCCTTCGTTCTTTTTTAGAGGTCCACGGCACCCTTTACATGTTTGAACCTTTTTGATGAATCCCATTAGACCACCCTTCTGATTGCTGGTAGCGATTTTAATAGATTTGACAATAAACATGGCATTGGCCTGCTTTTCACCAATAATTGGGGCAATGATGCTCACAACAGGATTCTGCAACTGAGTTGTCAGATAATATTTCGAATCCAGTTGTATATTCTGTTCCAGGACATATAAGGGATTTTCTGCTCTGTTGTAAAGCTTGTCATTACCACCTATGATCACATAGTCTACCCTGTCGCCGACATTCGGGCCTACACCATCTCTTTTCTTCATGCGTTCGGCTAGAATTGCGTGAGGTTGTGCATTGGTATAATTAGGTGCTAAAGTCTTCGAAATGATAAGCTTCGAAATATCAGCCTTGTTTTGTAAAAGGTCTTCAATAGTATTTTCCACAAACTTTAGTGCGCCAGGTACATTTCTTTCAATCAGGATCATACGCAAAATTTTATTCATGACGATAGATACCAGCGGACATGAGTCACGTCTGACAGACGCCAACCCCTTTTGATCTAGTTTATCATACTTCTCTGGTTTGGTCCAGTACAGGCCTGCATACCGCTTTTTGTTAATCAATAAGTATGGGAAGTATACCTTCTCGAACTCTAGGTTGATGGGGTGCTTAAACAAGGAAGACACATAGGCAGCAGCTTCTGCGCCAAGCTCCATGGTCTGCTTCAACTCGTTTGTACCAAATTTAATCATGACAGAATCAGTATCACCATATACAACAATAGCATCATGTTTATAACCATTTTTAATAGTGTACTTCTCTTCTACTGCTCGTTTAGTGGTTTCAATCATGGTTCTGCCATATGCAGTAACAGAAGAGGAGATAGAAAGACAAGGCAGTTTTCCAACTGTAGCACCGGTGAACCCATACACAGAATTTGCTGATATTTTCAGAGCCAACTGACGGCCATTCAACACGTCTTTTTTGAATGGGTCAGTTTCCTTCTTCAATTCTCCCTTCGCACGCTGCCTAGCGGCGATCAATTCTTCCAAAATAATCGGCAAAATACCGCGCCGCTTTTTAGAGGTAACAAAGTAATCGCCGTTAGGCGTTATGATATAATCTTCATTTTCCTTTAATTGTAGCCGCTGAACTGTTGCTTTGTTGCACAAAGTGGTATAGCACAAATTATGTGCCATCATAATAGAAGGATACAAGGAATTGAAATCCAACGTTGCAATCGGTATGTCATAGTAGCCTCTTATCGGTTCAATGACCGTGGCACCCTGATACTGATCATCAGAATGGTTCCCGTGCATATTCGGAATGATAGTATCGATTTGCAAGCATTTCCGATACAGTTGCGAGATGACTTTAATTTGTTGGCCACGGGTGATCAAATACGGAAATGGAACGCCTGTAACTCTTGCCATTTCCGTGTAGTTCACCAAAGCCATCAGTTTTTCTAACAGGCGCAGTGGTAGGTATGCGTCCTTCAAACAGTAAACTGCAAGCCTCCGTCTTGTCTCACTGTCACCCCTATGGAGAGAAGCAATAATGGAATGGTGCACATCCTCCTTCTGCTCTCCAAGGAAGTGGGCAGAAACAGAATTCAAAGTGTACGATCTCAACTGATATTCTCGTCTTACAAACTGAAAAATATCCAACTGAAGGCGGCCCTCGATATTGATCGACTTCGACTCCCGCGTTCCATGAGCCTTGGATGAAAATACAGTTTCTTTGATGACCTGCTTGGAGTTAACCAAACGGCCAAAGTAGGGAAATGAAGACACGTTCAAGGCTGCAGCTCTGTTGATCAGGTAAGGAAGATCAAAATTTGTCGTATTGTAACCAATGATAACGTCGGGGTCAACCTCAACAAGGAAGTCACGCCAGTGTTTAAGCATCGCTTCTTCTGTCTCATGCTCAAAAATTTGCGAGCCAGTAATGGGCGCACAGGTGTCAACTGTGAAGACATTGCGAATAAATGGTTTTGACTCTCCCGCAATACTGACAACATTCGCTATCTGAATGACAGGATCAACCTCCGGTTCTGGAAACACGCCCACGCGGCCAGCACATTCTATGTCGAAAGAGAGGATTCGCAATGGAGCACTGTGCGACCAGTCACTGTCTGCCGGCCGCGAAATCAGGTCCTTATAGTTTATTGACACTTCCAGCTGGCACGTAGATATTTTTTTGTTCTTTGGGATCATGGCATACTTGCCCTTTGGTAGTGTGATCCACGACATGCCAACAATGCCGCAGTCGATCATCAGGCGCAGCGTATAGGCAATGTTGTCGTATGTCGTCGTGCCACCCTGGAACCATGTGTCATTCGGCGTGATGTAGCCCTTCTCGAACGCGGTGCGGATCTTGTTCAAACCGTAGGGATCTGCCACCAGCACCTTCAGAAACTGCAGTTTCTGATCCCCACTGTACCCCCAGATGCTTTGCTTCTGGCACACCTCGACCGAGTCCACAACGCCGTCAAACATGTCGTTCAGGTAGTCAACCAGAACGGGCACGTCCGTCCGCGCGTCGAAGTTCGCCGGCGCAGGCACGTACATGTAATGCTTGAAGCCCGTGACGCTGCACAGCACCGAGTGGCCCTGCTCCGTCACGCCAAAGAAGCGCACCACTGCAGACGTCCCGCCGTCGATGTACCCCGGCAGCACTGCCTGCTCTGCGTCCAGCTGCTGGAACGTGATGTCGTGCGTCGCGGCCGCGAAGTCCGCCGGTAGCTTATCACGTGACCACAGCACCTGCTGGTTGCGCTCCTGCGCAGCGGCGCTCTCGTGCTCCATCTGCTGCAGCTCGTGCTCAAACAGCGTCGCGTCGCCATTGCCCTTCGTGTCCGCAGCCTGCGTCGACCGGTACCCCTGCACGTTCTGCTTCGTGTACCGGTCCGTCGGCACTATCTCGATGCTCGATACCGGCTCGCTGCCCGCAGAGTAGTCGTACGACTGCCTCCGCATCTTCTTTTCCAGCAGCTCCCCTTGCTGCTCGCCGGCCCGTTTCAGCGCGTTCGTCATCCTGCTACTGTTCCCCCGTGCTTCGCCTCGTAGTCCAAGACTGGTTGGTGAAGTTACCTACTGAAGCGAAAGCGATGGCCTTTTTCACCTGCGCAGCGAAACGCGTAAAGGGCACACACTAGGGACCACCAGCGGCCCACACCCACCGTCAGGGCCGAACAGCCGGCTGCCACGGTGTGCTTGGACTGCTAAGCTGCCCCTGGCTTAAGTACAGATTGCACGTCGACAGTGACAGTTGAACCTGCTTAGCAAGCACACCCGCTCGACCTACTTCTGGAAAGATGCTGTACGCCGAATGTCGCCGTTGGCCCTAGGCCGGTATGCGGTGCGTAGTCGTTTCATCTTTACCTTCTGTTGTGCTACCTTGGGGAACTTCCCGTAAACGGCGCTGCACGGTGGCTTCAACTTTTACATTTAAGAAAAGAGGAGTGTTCTATAGTTGCTTTGTGCATGAATAGTGACAGACCGGGGACCAGTCATCGATTCCAGCAGCGTGTGATCTGAAGGAGCTGTTATAAGGTAGTTTGGTTGAGAGGCTCGAGGAATTGTAGCTCGGTGGCAAGAAGAACAAGGTCTGGCAGATTGGCGGAGAGCTAAGATAGCTATCAAGATGGCGGAGAAAGAGTACACAGAAGAGCAAGAAAAGCTGACGCTGCTGATTGTGGATAAGGACAAGCATTCGTTCTATGAGCTGCTACAGGTGGACGAGAAGGCGAGCGATGGGGACATAAAGAAGGCGTACCGCAAGATGGCAATCAAACTACATCCGGACAAAAATCGGCACCCGAGGGCGGCGGAAGCGTTCAAGAAGGTAAATCGTGCGTTCGAGGTTTTGTCTGACGAGAAGAAGCGCCGCGTGTACGACCAGCTGGGCTACGATCCGGACGACAGGGCTGCGGCACAGGAGTCGTACCGTAGGGGCGGGGCGTCCGAGGCCAGCACGAATGGGTTCCGGCCGTTCACGGACGAGGGCATGTTCTTCCGAGGGGCCGGGGGGGCTCCGGAGGACCTGTTTGACTTTTTCTTTCGGGGCGGGGGCCCCGGCGGCCCGTTCGGGATGGCTGATCCCTATGATTCGTTTGGGCCCTTTGGGGGCGCTACGACGTTTACGTTTGGCGGGCCCGCGGGCTTCAAGGTGTACAGCGGTGGGTCTGGGGGGCAGTTCCGCCGCGGACCGTTTGGCATGGCACAGGCTGCCACCGAAGCGCAACGCCAACGTGCGAACGGCCAGCCGGAGGCGCAAGATCCGCTACAACACGTAGTGTTCGTTCTCCTGATAGTGCTTCTCTTCCTGCTACTGCCAAGTCTGGGCTTCTGACTTGGAGCAGTATCCGTTGTACCATACAGGGCCGGCGCCGACCTGACCAAGGCTTCCCATGGCTGGCCTTCCATGATGGCATTTCGTAAATACCTATTTTTATAGTCAACAAGTATAAATAAATAATAATATACAAATAATTTACAAATCTGCAGCACGTCGCGTGACGCTGACTGCGACATAAAAATGTTCAAGATAGTTTGATTAGAATGCACAAACAAACATTGCAACACTTACATAAACCAGATGAAGCTACAGCCGCTATTCCAGGTTTTGCATTCTGCGTTCTATTATTTCGTCAATATCCTCGGCTGCTGGCTTAAGCTTTAGCTTCCTGCCTAATTTGGCGGCAAATCCATCGTTTCCCGAGCCGCCAGAATTGTCAGGTACTAGATTTTTTCTCTTGATAAGTTTGCCACTCGGTAACTGCTCATATTCCTCTGTGTTATATGTGGCACTGCTGTGTATAGTCACTTTGCTAGGCGTTCCAGGAGGTAACTCGGTCGCACCGGGTAGTGTATTCTTCCTGGATCGCGTATGGTTGATAACGCCATCAAAAGTATCGCTTTTATTTCCAATCGCCTTGTTCATCAAGCGCTTAATTGTTGGAGGATCACGTTGCCATGTCCATCCTTGCTTCAACTCATTAAACGCACCGAATTCAAGTTTCTTTCTCACAGCGTCCCGCTGTTCTAACTCAGCAAAGATTTCAGTGTCTGATGGATAAATTATCACCTTGCAGGTTTTGAACAGAAGATCAAGCATGACAGGCAGCAGCACCAGCACTAAATTTGTAGCCCAAAATGTTATATCTGGGCCGAACTGATGATATAGACCCTCCCGAACATCGTAAACTAATGTTTCTTTGTAGATAGCGGGTAGTAGAAGACACCAACACAGCCAGCCACAGACAGATATGAAAAAGGAGGCAAAAGCAAGCCAATTCCTATTGGCCATTTCTAATAACTGGCATTTGACATTGACTAGCACAACAACCGCGGTATAGTTTATCAAGCCAATTGGATATAAAGTGTTGTCCGATTGGGCAGTTAATGACCAACACTGCCAATTGGTGAAACAAATGATGACAGAACTGAGAGCCGCTATCGCCATCCACCTCAAAAAGATTACTAAATTGAATGCTTGAGACTGGCGGCCTGTAGTGTATAACTCTGGTATTGATAATAACGTTACCGATTTCAAGTCTTTCTCGAACATGCCAATGCATAAAACTGGTAAAGATGTGAATAGTGTGTTAAACACTGTTAAGCACCATGGTTCATATTGAGACGTGCCGGAGAACATTGTGTTTATTTGGAAGATTAACTGCGTGAGATAGAAGACAAACTCCTTGTAAAACGTGCAAAGCACAAACTTCGATGTCCGAATATAGTTGTACCTTCCGTGGACCAAGAGAAGCTTTAATAGATACCGAAATTGAGCAATTGAGTAATCTGAAGAGCGAGATGCCTGTAGGCCTTCTTTCCCTGTTATGTCCACGCCAATGTCAGCTGATTGTATCATTGCAATGTCGTTTGCTCCATCGCCAATGGCTAAAGTTACCAATTTTTTATCTGTCTTTCTGATTTTGGTTACCATCAAGGCTTTCTGCGATGGAGAAGAGCGACAGCAGATCACAGAATCAGTTTTTGTACAAAGCTCAATGAAAAGGGTCATCAAGGTCAAATTGCCCTCAAATATTGTCAAGGTCGCACCATCAATGACAACTACACAGTGTGCGACATTACCTGCCTCGATTTCCTGAGTAATAGTTGTAATCTTGGACGCCATGTTTTCATCATTGGGAGCTAGTATAATGACAGTCGAGTAGTCATGGATTAGTCTGCACGAGTAGCCAATATTGATCGCAGTCTCCCTCTTATCCCCAGTTAGCATCCACATTTTGATCCCAGCGCGACGAAGCTTATCGATAGCATCTGGCACACCTTCCTGCAACTTATCCTCTATTCCTATCGTCCCTAGTAAAGTCAAGTCACGCTCAATTATTTCTCCAACCGTGTCCATTTGTTCACGGCGGTTCACAAGAGCTGCTTTCGCGGCACTATACCTTGAATTCCACGTTTCATATTCTTGGTTGCCAATCCACTTGAAGCTATAGAGTAGCGTTCGTAAACCCTCTGTAGTAAATGCATCCATATCTTGTAATGTCCGTTCGATAACATACTCTTCGTTCGTGATCAAATCAGGACTGCCTATATATTCTGCCATGCTACTGGTTTCCGCAACTTGAGAATTTATATTATTCACACGCTGATTATCCGATGATCCCTGTACGTAGCTTGTGGAAGTGCGAGCATATTTGTCTCTTTGCTGTTTCTGAGTTGATTTCCTTGCCATATTGAATATATTTTCGACATCTTGCTCAGGCTTTGTTACCGCACCCAAAAAATCGTCAATGGAATTTATATGCAACTCCTGATCGTGAGGACTTGAGGAAATGCCAGAATGCCCATTTTTGGCAGCTTGGAGAACCAGGCTGGCTCTCGAAGGTCTCAATGACATCGATTGGCGTAAAACTCCGCCTATGCTATCCCGTGTTATGGCTTGCTCTAGCGATTTCCGATGCTGCAAAACCAACTCTGCTTCTTCAATTTTTCTCTGGCCTGCTGAAGTATTGATCTCGTTCAATTTTTGCTGCGCCAGGTCTGAATTGTGTAGCCGCTCTAAGATAACATTGTCAGCTCCTTTACAGATCAATAACACCTTTTCAGGGTGCTGATGCATCCTTACTAAAACTGACATCCTTTTACGATCGGAACTAAAGTCTATGGTGTTCAAAACTTCGTATTTTTCAAGCACACAATCAGCTTCAAACCCGTCTGGATACGTCTTTATCGTTAACTCATCACCATTCCGATTTAGTACCACATAGCCCATATCTCTGGCCGCAGTAACTAATGCTAATTCGTCTGGGGACGAAGACTGATATTCAACGGAGTCGAAGTCACCACTATCAGCACCTTGGCGCTTTTTTGGAAGACATGTATGGCAAAGTGCCAATGCTAAGATAAAAAACTTTGCTCTCTGTGAAAATACGGTATTGGGATTAAGCTGTATATGCATAATCAAATCCAGCGAAGTTTTTAACTTCGGTTCGGGCGAGCTATCGAGTGTCGGTAAACGTGATATCTTTGGACTCGAGCTTTTATTCGTGTTTGCTGAGTTTTGCTGTAATTTCATCAACTCAATCTGGGATGCAATGCTTGGTCTACCAGTATATGTAGCCGATGCAAGCCCTTTATATTCGACCGATGTCCTCGTGTCCGTTGAGTTCAACTCAAAATTTTTAATAAAGCTATTACTTTCGACAGAAATAACTTCCACATCTTTTTTGGTCTGCGAACAGCCAGTCTCCTGATCTTTTCTGGCGACATCATGTTCCCAAGCTGTACCGCAGAAAGAGAATTTTCTGAATATCATTCTGTTATCAGTTAACGTGCCAGTCTTATCGCTGAAGATATATGAGACTTGTCCCAATTCCTCAAGTATAGTAGCTGTGCGGGAAGTGCAGCCAGTGTTGGTCTCCAAATGGTACATATCTATATCCCACTCCATCAAACGCGACTGCATATCCTTAATTATCTCCATTGTCACATACAAAGAAAGAGGGATCAACGTGTTGTACATGATAATAAATGACATGATCGTAGGTGCCAGACCAGCATCCACTTTCATAAGATACCATGCGCGGTCTGAATCTACCTCCCTATTCTTAAAAAACCTCTGCAGGCCGAAGGATAAGAAAGAAAATATGGCAACAACCAGGATCATAAACAATACAATGAGGTTTATCTGTGTCTGCAACTTTGGAGACTTGATGCGCGGATTCTTAATCGCATTCATGCGAATTTTTGTTTCTTCACCAGTAAACACCACCATTCCCACCACTGTTTGTGTATTCCTTATTATGCTCCCACGGAAGAGGACATTATCTAGCCCTATGGAATAAGCCTGTTGCTCCCCACTGTCTGTCTCAACCTCAATCTTGCCCTCAAAGTTGTACAAGTCGATATTAGGATCTTCCACAGTAGTCATGCCGCGGAACGTAGCCAACCCCGATGCAGTTCGTGTCTGAGATGCTATCTTCGGCAAGACATGCTTACATTTTAGATTTGTCTCACCATCTAATGCCATTGTTTCGACATAACATTCGTTGTTATCACCATCGGTCGCAAGTAAAAAGAGATCAGCAGGGACCCAGTCGTCTTGGTTCAACAAAACAAACTCGCCCACCTCAACGTCCTTCCACTGCTTTTCGACAACTGCAACTCCATGGTTCGCTTGAAGAGTTTCAAAGTCAGTGAAGCTTGCTGCCCTGGCTTCGGCGCTGATATCCTTGTTATCCCCAAACTCGGAATCGTGTGCTTGCGCCAAAACCTTCACCAGCTTATTGTTCTCTTCGCGGTCTAGTTTGTGACGCCGAAAGTCCTCCCAGCCCTCGCGGGCAATCGAGATGCCCATGAAAATAGATAACGGCACAATCGTCGTGTACTGGCCCGTTGTGGACCAATTGGGCACCATCTGCAAGATTGCCATCCCGAAGAAGTACGAGTTCACCACCTTAGAAAACTGGGCGCATAGCTGGCGCGGCAAAAACGAGTACACACTGTACCGCGAAGACGTAATCGCGTTGCCTATGTACGGCAGCCCGCTGCGCCTGTCCACATACCCCCCGCCCCCCGCGCTCTCCGCAAACCCTCGGCGTCCCAGCGCCACAGGGATCCGCCTCCCGTACTCTACCGGTTCCGCCTGTGATCGCCGTAGTGCCGCAGTTATGCGGCGCCATAGCGTGGGCGCCGCCTGCCTGCCGCTAGCCGCCGCGCATGTTTCGCCCCCTCCCGCATTCAAGTCTTTCAGTTGAATCTCATCTCGCTCTCCGCCCTCCTCCTGCTGCTGTTGCCACCGCGCATACAACTGCTTGTTGAATAGTTGTTTTCTTAACGACTGCGCTCTTTTCTTCCGGGCCATCCTAGATTCCAGTTTGATCCGCCTGTTTATGGTCCTGCTCTTAAACCTTCACTTCTCAAAGCTGTCAAAACTCAATAAACTAAGCCTATCTAGTCGACAATAACCCACAAGTGCTTGGTGTGAACATCAACTGACACCTTAGTCCCCTCGTGTTTATTCATGTAATTGTATCGGAAAGCCTACAAATAGACTTTACAGCCAGAACAAAAGACCTCTTGTGTGACTCACGTGACCACGGCATCACCTTCAGTCGCAGGCCTCGAGGCATATAAACGTGAAACTAAGCGTCAGGAGTCGTGGCGGGATGGTTAACAATTGCAGAGGCCAGGAAGAGCAGCATTGAGTGCACAATGAGAACCAAAGAAAGGTACGAAGCTGCGGGACAGGGGCACCTGTTCGAGCATTGGGAGCAGCTAACAAAGGAGGAGCAGGGTGAGCTGGAGCAGAGCCTGGTGCAAACGGACCCTGCGCGAGTGCTCGCAAACCTGCAGCGTGCTCTGGAGAGCCAAGACAAGAGCCAGGAGGGGGACATCAGTGCGCTGCCGGAGACGTCGTACGAGTCTGCGATTGACTGCAGCGCGGAGACGCGGGCTAGATACAGAGAGATCGGGCTGGAGGCTGTGCGGCGGGGCGAGGTGGCGGTGGTGCTGATGGCGGGCGGACAGGGCACTCGGCTGGGGTCCTCGCAGCCCAAAGGGACTTATGATGTGGGGCTGCCGTCGCACAAGTCGCTGTTTCAGATCCAGGCAGAGCGGCTTGGGCGGCTGGAACGGCTGGCTGGATGCGCACAGCCCATTCCGTGGTACATCATGACCTCGCGGGCGACACGCACTGCCACGGAGAGCTTTTTCAGAGAGCATGGGTACTTCGGACTCCAGCAGGGGCAAGTTACGTTTTTCAACCAGGGGACGCTGCCTGCGCTGGATAGCGACGGACGCCGGCTGCTGTTGGAGAGCAAGATGTCACTGCTGGAGTCGCCGGACGGCAATGGTGGGCTGTATCGTGCCCTCCAGGAAAACGGAATCCTCGACGATCTTGTTTCACGGGGAGTTAAGCACATCCATATGTACTGCGTCGATAATGTGCTTGTGAAACTTGCCGATCCCGTGTTTCTGGGCTACGCCATCGACCACGAGTTTGATCTAGCAACGAAGGTTGTCCGCAAGCGCGATGCGCATGAGTCTGTTGGTCTGATAGTTGCCAAGGACGGGAAGCCGTGCGTGATAGAATACTCGGAAATCAGCAAGGAGCTTGCTGAAGCTATAGACGAGGAGAGCGGCTTATTAAAGCTGCGTGCTGCGAACATCGTGAACCACTACTATTCTGTGGATGTGCTTCGCGCGAAACTTGAGTCATGGTGCGAGCAGATGCCGCTCCACATTGCCAAGAAGAAAATCAAATACTATGACCCCTGTAGCGACGCTGTCGTCTGCCCTGCTGATGTCAATGGAATTAAGCTGGAGCAATTCATTTTTGACGTTTTTGGCAGTATTCCGTTGGAAAGGTTTGGCTGTCTTGAAGTTGAGCGTTCCGAGGAGTTTTCGCCACTGAAAAACGGCGTGGACGCCCCGAATGATAATCCGTTAACCGCACGCAGAGATTATCTTGAATTGAGCACTAAGTGGCTGAGAGACGTTGGCGCTGTCGTGGATGAAGGGGTCTTAGTGGAAGTGTCAAGCGCCTTATCTTACGATGGCGAAAATTTAGACCGTTATCACGGCGAGCGCTTTTCACAAGATGGTGCTTACCTGACGTAAAATAACGTTGGCATGTTGGACTCTTCTGGTTTTACTATGCACTCTGATCTCTATTTGAAGTAATTACTCTAGAAATAGATTTAATTTGTTCTTATTATTTCCCTAAATAAATACAACACCATAACTACCTTCTATTCGACAGTAGCTGGTTGAGTTCATATAGTACAGGAATACTTTCCTCCTTTGAATAGAAAGGCCCGCTCTCATATCCGTTATTACTGCCATCCCTAACGTTCATATTCAAGACTTCCAAGCGATCCTTTTTCGAGTGCTGTTTCGGCGGCTTAGTATCTACAGTCAAGCGCTTGAATTGCTCATCCAAACGCAGACGCAGCTCTTCGTGGGAAAGTTTATCAAACCTATCCACCAGGTACTGAGGGGCTACTGTTTCTTCATCTGCTGTAGAGTATATATGTTCCCCCGATTCAGTCGAAAAATTGGATTCTAGGAAGTCCTGTTCGAGGCATGACTCGCTGCCGGCCGGGGTTACAGGCTCATAGCTTGTGAGCTGGGGGGCCATTGCAGGATTTGTCTCAATCGCCTTAACAACGTTTAACACAAATCCATTGGACGTGTTGTGAAATTGCCGATGTGGTGATGTTACCTGAGGAGGCAGTAGTGACGTCGGCTTCTTCGTTGTCGTGTGTTCCCAAAAATGACATAATTCGTGTAGCTTTTCCTGGACAAATTTACGCAGAGTCTCATCATCGCTCTCTGCGTGGAACAACTTGTTCTGTATTTCATTTAATTCGTTCAAAGTAACTGTTACTCTCTCTAATCCACTTTCAATCATGACTGGTTGAGGTAATACATTATTATGCTGGTCATTTATCGATGTTTCAATATATTTTAATTGTGACTTATAGCTTTCTAGCACTTTAGATACTTCATTCAGACAGTCAGCTACGTCTCCTAGGGCTTTCGAAAGAAGTAGAAGCTTCTCCGTTTCTTTCATATATCTGTGTTTGTAGTTTGGAAAGAGTTTCAGTACCACAGCCGAACGTGTGGTCACAATTCTATCAAACCTTGTTATTGATAAAAGAATGCATAAACTAAATTTCTTGAGTAACTGCAAGCGGTTAATCTTATCCGCTGTACCAAGATCAGATGTTGTATGCAAATACCCATATAGGGTCACCATGTTCACGTCATATATACCACAGTAATGAACCAGATTTTCTGTGTCGGCAAGTGATAATAATTCCGTAACAATGTGTTTTATCTTGTAGTATAGCATGTCCGAGGCCATGTTTAACAAATCTGCCAACAGTGAATGATTATTTGTGGGGTAAGTGGGTGGCTTGCCTCCGGTGAGCGTAATGGGTCTGTATATCGTCAATTCCTTTAACCGAATATGATACCTGTGCATCCGCGCCTCTACATCACTCCAACTGTTCAACATTTTGCCCAAGTTCATCATAGTAGCATGTCTGACGTACCTGGAATGAAAGTTCTCCTGCTGTAGGGCAAGATATATGGCGACCAATAATGCAACTATTATGTTCTTCCGGCTCTTGGAGCGTACCAAAAGCAAGCGCCTAAAGCATCGCACACAAAAAAGCGCTACCGGGAGAAAGGAAACCGTCTTCCGGAGGTATAGCACCTTCCGGCTGCCTACCAACCGTCCATACTTTGTCGGGGCGTGAACCATGGTCTTTCCAGGGCCCGCATTCTGATTATTTAGCTCCGATATCCCCGTAACCGAGGACACCGGAGCTGTCATGCCATTCACGTTCAAGCCTTTCGAAGTAATTATGGTGTACTGGAACTCCTCTAAAAAATGCTCCCCACCAAGCGCCCCGTGCTCGAACACCCGCCGTATCAACTCTCCCATTGGCGTGCCTGAATAACTGTCGCGGCAAGTGGGGAACAGAAACAGCTCGTCCATAGTCGAGTCTAGCGGTTCGAAGTCGTCGTTCACAACTGTCGGCGACCGGTCGGTGTAGACATCGATACCCCAGTCCAAGGCGTTTCCCAAAGGGGATCCGGCGTATATCCCTTCCCCGCCCGTCGCGCTCTCGCTCTCCCGAACCATCGTCTGGCCTGGCCTCCCGGAAAGCAACCCTTTCGGAGTATAATACATTAGCGATAGTACCACCCTCCTTCTCTGAAGCGCACTCTGTGTATGGCTATTTGTGCAGATATTAAACTCCAGTCTTGATTATTGATATTAACGCCCTGCAGTTCAACACCGCTTGTACCTGTTGAGGCAACTGATGGCTGCTAGACGCTGTAATTACTATGTTCCTGAATGCGTAATTGACTACCTTGAGGGAGGAAGAAGGTAGCTATCTGAGAATACCCTCTCGAACGCTTTTGTAAACATATACAGACGTATGATAGAATGTTCACCCGGTGTTCGGGAAAAACGTACCAAAAATTACCCAGTCTATGCTGATAAAAAGGCCGGATATCAGAAGGAACACGCTAAGCAGATGCGACTAAATACATCACAATCCCAGACGTACTGTGCCCCGTGCAAGGGCCGAGGGCTGGGTGTTGCGATTGGCAGGAGTATCTTGCGTATGGCAAAGTAAATGTACAAATATTGTGACAAAAGCGTATATTAGTAGACAAATAGAGCTGATGTAAAGATACAAGACGTTACAGGCTACAAGAGCCTACTCTGCAGCTAGACGAAAAATACTGCGCCACGATGCTGAATGTTACACAAGGTCTCACGTGGTCACTTCCACGAGCCCATAAAGTCATTGTTAAAGACGGTGATATCGAAGTGGTCCAAATCCATGTCCATGTTCAGAGGCGTACTGAGGCTTTGGTCCTCGGCTCGATCTTGCGAAGAAGTGTCAGGCAAGATGGTGTTCATGTCCTGAACAGACTGCAGACCGTCCTGCGCAGGCTGAAAGGACGCACCTGTCTGCTTACGACCTTTTTTATCGGAGACGTTATCCGGTGGATTTTTCCTACTTGCCTGTGACGAGAGCTGTGCGTATGCCGGAGTCTTGAACATGGCAGGGTCTAAGATGGAGCCTGGAAAGCGCACCTGCTGCTGGAAAAAAAGAGGATCGAGCCCATCGACTTCTGGGTTAACACCCGCAGGCCCATAAGGAGTTGACATCACGTGGTGCTGGCTAGCGGCTGATGACGATTCGGCGATGGGCTGTACGGAGATATTGCCCGCCGTTGCAGCCCGAACCGGTGGGATCATAGACATTGGGTTCATAAAATCCAGCTGCTGCAGGCCCTGGCTCTGGGACATGTTCTGGGCGAGGTACGATGGCTGATTGTGTGACTGATGCGATGGTTTCCGTAATGGCTGCTTCAGATGCGATGCCTGTCCCTGCGGCTGTGATGTTCGGATGGGCGACCCCTGCTTTCTTTGCTGCTGTTCTGGATGTAATTGTGGTGGCGGCTGACCCCTAGCCGGCGTGGGATCCGTCAATTGCTGCTGATTGTTCGGATGATGAAGATGATGCTTTTGACTTTGAGGTTCCTGCTCCTTCTCGGACTCCTGTACCATATGGTCATCCCGGATCATGGCCGAAGGCTGAATATGCAGGGACGCCTGCGTAAACTGGACCTGCTGCACTCTTTTGGGAGTAGCTTCTTCAGCCTTTTGATGCTCAGTGAGAGACTGCTCCTCTGCTTTGGTATCATGCGATAGTTGTTGGTGCGCTTGTATCTGGTGCTGAGAGAGCTGGCGGGGTTGAGGCGTAGCGCTTTGTGGGGTTTGTTGTTGCGGCTGTGCCTCCGTCCCGCCCTCAATATTGGACTTCTGTTGCAGTTGATCTTGAGATTGTTTGTCCAGCTGCAACTGATGATTTGGTGTATGCTGCTGTTGATGCTGCTCTTGCTCTTTTTCTTGATGTTGTTGTTGATGCTGTTGCTCAAGCTCATCCTGATGTTGCTCCTGTTTTTGTTGTACCTGTTGTTGCAGCTGTTGTTGCTGTAGCTTGGTCCAGTTGAGCTGGGCTTGCTGAGTGTTGGTTTTCTGGCCTTTAATTTCTATCTTCTCTAAGTTGTTTGGCATCATTTTTTTCAGCTGACTCGAGCCCGGGCCTGTACTCGCAGTCAAGCTAGCCATCGCCGGCATCGCCGGAACCGAGAGATGGCCCTTCTTCTTGGGCGATTCCAATATCCTTTGAGGTGATTCCCGCTTTGGCCTGCGGGGGCGCTTTTGGATATTAGATACCTGTCGCTGTTGTTGACTTTGCATTTGGTATACCATCTGCTGGGCATGTAGCTGCTGCATCTCCTGAAGTTGAATATTCTTCTTCAATTGCTGAGGCTGCGATTGTAGCTGTTGCTGCGCATGCTGTGGAGGGGGTACTTGGGTCTGCTGCGCCTGATTTTGTGCTTGTGCTTGTGCTGCCTGAGATTGTGCTTGTACTTGTGCTTGTGGCTGCGACTGTGACTGTGACTGTGCTTGTGCTTGTGCTTGTGCTTGTGCGTGTGCTTGTGCTTGTGCTTGTGCTTGTGCTTGTGCTTGTGCTTGTGCTTGTGCTTGTGCTTGTGCGTGTGCTTGTGCTTGTGCGTGTGCTTGTGCTTGTGCGTGTGCGTGTGCGTGTGCTTGTGCTTGTGCTTGTGCTTGTATCTGTGTGTGTGTTTGCGGTGCTTCCTGTTGTGAATCCTGCTGCTGTTGTGCTTGCGCTTGCGCTTGCTGTTGATGATGCTGCTGCGAAGGTGATTTTGCCTGTTGCGCCTGGGGTTGTTGTTGAGGTTGAGGTTGTTGCGAATGTTGCTGTGCTGGTTCTGGTGCTTGTGGTAGTGGCGCGGGTGGTAGTGCTTGGGGTTGCTGATGATGTTGTGGTTGTGATGGTGATGATTGTTGTTGCTGTTGCTGCTGTGATTGCTGTGGCTTTGGTTTTTGTAGAGTAGGTGGTGCTTGTTGTTGTGGTGGTGTTTGTTGTGGTGGTGGTGTTTGTTGTTGTGTTTGCTGCTGCTGCTGCTGTGGTTGTGTTTGTTGTGGTTTTTGCTGCGGCTGCGGCTGCGACTGCTGCTGCTGCTGTTGTTGTTGCGGCTGCGACTGCGGCTGCTGCTGCTGCTGCTGTTGTTGTTGTTGTGACTGTGATTGCTGCTGCTGTTGCTGTTGCTGTTGTATATATGCTACCATCGGATCCATTGGTGGCCCAGTGCCGCCAACGCTACTAGAGTGGTTGACGTTGTTCTGAGGCTGTTGTGCACGCGTTTGCTGCGAATGCATATTCACCGGTTGGTTCATATTCAGCATCATCGGTGACTGCGGGTACATTGGAGAGTACTGCACTGCCTGCATACTACTCGGTGGATTGTATGGAGACGAACTCAGATTAGGCACACCGCCCGAGCTCGGGAATTGCCTGCCCGCACTTTTCTGAATAGGGGCTCCCTGTTGCAATTGTGGATTCCGGCTAATTGGTGCCGTAGGAGAATGAGACAGTGCCGGCTGGCCCACGTGTTGACCTGATGACTGCAGGGGCACGCCCATGCTTGTGTGATGCGGTTGCTGCCGCTGTTGCTGCTGGAACGGCTGCGACTCCGGCGAGGGCTGAACTGGCGCCTGCGCCTGCGTTGGCGACGGCTGTGTGTACATGCCCATGCCCATCAGGTGCGGGCTGTGGCCCTGCTGTTGCGGCAACACCTGGCGCGGCCCCGGCCGCCCGGCCGCCTGCGGCAACTGCATGTGCTGCGCGGGCCGCGCCTGCGCCTGCGGCGCGTGCGGCGGCTGTGCCATGTACGGCGGCTGCTGGTGCGCCAGCCCCGGCGCCGCTTGCGCCGGCACCAGCATGTGCTGCGGCAGGATCGGCGTGATCCGCTCGTTGAACGTGCGGTTCAGCATCAGCGCCTCCACCGGCTGGCTCTCCACCAGCTCGTGCAGCGCCCACAGCGACTCCCACCACTCCAGCAGAAACGTCTCTGGCGAGTTCATCAGCATCCGCGCGTACAGCAGCTGCTGCCCGTCCATCGTCCCGTCCGGGATCACCTTCGACAGTGGCACGTCCGCCTCCTTCAGAAACCGCTTCGCCGTCTCGTGGTGCTTGTTGTGCACCAGGTAGTTGTAGATGTGCGCGTGCAGCAGCTGCCGCGAGTTCTTGGCCATCGCGTCCGACACCAGCACATCGCTCAGCAGCCCGCCGCCGCCGTCCGCCCGCCCATTTTCGTCCCCGTGACCATCCGGCGCGTCTGCGCCTGTCTTGCCGCCTGCTGACGACCTCCCGCTGCTTGCACCCCAGTTGCTTGTGATTCCGTCCATCGGAGGAGCTCCCAGTCTCGAGGGGGAGATACCAAAAACAAATAAATCACGCGTATCCACCGCTGCCAATTACGACTCTTGCTGGCCAATGGCAGCTCACTAAATTCGACTGCTTGCTGCTTTCGCTCCTTGGCGACGCGCTGTTGTAGATAACGGGGCAAGAGGAGTAAGCCACCTGTAGGCCACAGCCTTTTTCAACTTTTTTTCGTGTTCCTTTGTTTCTGCTTAAGTGTATCGACAGGCTTAATTACAGAATTTGACTGCGCACGACCAGGCTCCCGCGAGGAGGAGCCCGGGGGCCGTAGACGCCGGATATATAGTTCTTATCGCGCAGAGCGTGTTCGGGGGCCGGAGCAGCCCGTGGGCGCGCGCAGACAGCGCACGGCCCTTGCTTGGATAGGAGGACGCACAGCGGGGCGACGGCCACAGGGGCAGCAGGCTCCAGGTGCCGCGGCTGCATCGGGCCCAGCCTTGATGGGACGATGCGGAGATCGCGGTCCCCTAAAGATTAGGCAGGATTTTGTCGGGGCGACAGCCGGGTAATGTACGTAAGGCTATGGAGGGAAGTCATCGTCGTCAAACTCGTCCTCGTCGAACTCGTCGTCGGAGTAGTCGTCGTCGCTGAGGTCTGCCGGGGCGGTGGGAGGCGCGGCGGGGCGCGGGAGGGGCGCGGTGATGCGGACGCCAAGCCCCGGCGGCTGGAGCGGCAACAGGGCGTCGATGGGCGGGCGCGGCGGGTCCGGCGAGGCCAGCGGCTCGAGCGGCGGGTCCGGCGCGGGGGTGGGGCTGGTGGAGGGCGCGGGGGAAGAGGGTTCTGCGGAGCAGACGGAGCTGGAGTCGGAGAGGTCGTCGAGGTTGGGCACGGGGTCGCGCCAGTAGTTGAAGTCGGAGAACTTCTCATCGTGCTGGCGGTAGAAGGAGCGCTCCTCGGGGTGGAAGGCGGGGGAGCCGGGGGTGGGCGAGAGGCTCTTGAGGTCGTCGTCGGGCAGGTAGGAGTGGCGGATATGCGGGAAAAACTGGTCGACGAGCTCGTTGATGTGGACGTACGAGCTGCGCAGGGCGGTCAGCTCGAGCAGCTCCATGTGGACCTCGCCGTCGGGGTTGATGGTGAAGATGCGGGAGCTGGGGATGCCGACCGTGCGGTATGAGAGGGCGTCGGTGATGCGGTTGCCGAAGCCGGCGTAGAAGGGCGTGGGCTGGCCATCGGCTGGGGCGGTCTCAGCGTCGGCGGCCTGCAGCTCGTGGAAGTAGAGCTTGCGGATGTCGTTGAGACACGCGATCTTGAAGACCTCGGGCTTTTTGAGGATGACTTCGCGGCGCAGCGCGGCAATGGTCCTGTCGGGCGACAGGATGACGGGGCCGAAGGGCAGCGTGCAGCCGTCCTGTTGGATACAGCGGAGGTAGCTCCGCGTCGAGTCCGCCTGGCCCGCGCTCCGCGCGGTCAGATACATGATGTTGTAGCCGTTGCGCTGGATCTCCGTGAAGAGCTTGGCCACGCCCGGGTGCGTCCAGTCTTTGCCGATCATGGTGAGGACGTGGCCCAGGGCGTCGGACTTGGTGATCGTGCCGTCGATGTCGGAGATCACGATGGGCACGTCCCACTTCCACAGGAACAGCTTGGCGGTCACGAACGCGCGGCCTTTGTCGACGGAAAAGGTCAGGTCGTTCTCGCCGTATTTTAGGTCCAGACAATGCAATTGATCCGAGGTTAGTCTAATGGACTTGATGTAGTTGGCCCCCGTCGGGTTCTTTGGCAGTGGAGACAGCGTCTCTAACGATTGCAGCGAGTCTGTGTACTCGGACTGCACTTCCGAGCCATTGTTGTTCGATGGCACGGTCTCCATTGACAGTGACGAGGATGCGGGCGAGCTTGGTGGGGAGGGGCCCCCGCTCAGGTGATCGTAGGGGTTCACGATGCGGATGTGGCCGTTGTCGTCTTCTTTCACGAAGGGCGAGATATCGTTGTCCTGGCCCAGCTCCTCCTGGAGCAGCATCTTGAGCATCTCGTCTGTATCGTGCACCCGTTCTTGGTTCGACTTGTAGCCCTCGATATCCAGCAGCAGGTTACCCTTATTGTCCACCCTGTTGGGAATGCGTTTCTGTTCAAGTTTCTTGTTTAGGCGTTCCTTGAACACGCTGCCGCTCTTGAGCGTGGGCGTCACCGGCCGCTCCACCGTGGAGACGTAGTCGCCCTCAGTCTTGGGTGAGAAGGTGCCGTCCGTGCTGCCGTCGTTGATATCGAGGAAATCGGGCTCCGGCAGCTTCTTGTCGTCCCCGGGCGAGATGCGTGGCGACAAGCTGGGAGAGCTTGCCGCGCTCACCACGGGCGAGGTGATCAGCTCCTCCGGGATATTGTTGAGGTCTGTGTCCATTTGGAACACGAAGTACGCCTCCCCCGTGTCCCCCAGCTTCATCGGGATGTCTGTGGGCTGCCCATTGACGATGACCTCCACCTTCTTCTGCGACGGCTTGAAGATTTGGAACTTGCCAAACCTCACATGAAAAGGTGAACATGACATTTCACCATCCATGTGTTCGACCACGATCACATCGATGGCGCCAGACAGCGTGGCGGGGTTGATCGACGACCAACTTTTGGTCACAGACCCGATCGCTCTACCGACGTACTGCATGCCTGTCTTGGTCTTAAGTTAAAAACCACAGCACCCAATCGTTTACACCGCAATCTTAGACCAGGAGCTAGTGCTTGCGAGCCCCTGTCGTTCAAATGGCAGGACTGTTGTTTGGTTGTGAACCTCGCGGACTGAGGAAAGGGGGCGGAAGATCTATTTTGCACCTATTCGCAACCGTTTAGATATTGAAAGCAGGGCAACACTAGTAAAACTCGAAATTAGGACATTCGTGAACAGATGTGAGCAGAGGATTCCGGATGCGCTTCGAAATGATGAGGGCGCATGCTGCATACCCTGGCCGTGCGGCGTAGTGTAGACCGTGCAGCGCATGCTGCAGAACAACGGCGCCGTGGCGTCGGCATGCAGGTAGCACAGCACCTGCAGCAGCGCAGGCGTGCATCCAAGAGTAACGCCACATGTCGGGCGCGTTGCTCCGTATGTACAAGTTATGTCATTATTTCTACAGATATCATGTTGAATATTAGCCCGCGATCATCTACTCAATGGTATCGTTTGGTCTATCTCGCTTACGTCAAGATGCAGGCTCCGCCCGGGGACTACGCGCCAGGGTGCGCAGAGCAGTTTGGTATAGGAGAAGCATGATACTGCTTTGGATGCTGGTCCAGATGAACCTGGGGCCCACACCGCTGAAGGCGCCACCCAGTCCCTCGTAGCGAAGTACGACTAACAAGCTGCGGAAGATGGAACCGTTGAGTCGGGCTGGGGCCGAAGCGTCAGGCGTGCCAGCAGAGCCGCGCGGCTGCGTCTGGATGCGGGTTTTTACGACGTCCAGGGGGGTAGTGATGATGCCGGCAAGACCGCCCGCGGAAGCCCCCGTCACCACTTCCGCCGTGAAAGAGAGGTGACCGTCGACAGGCTTCCGTTCCAGGAGAAACGCCCACTTCCGGAAGCGCTCATAGAAGGCAAACTGCAGGGCACTGAACGGCAGGTCGCGCGAGAGCGTGGCCTTGTACCCGAAGAAGAGCGCGCTCACGCCCTCCGTGCGCACAATGGTGCGCACTGCGTCGGAGAGGCCGCGGTAGTTGTAGCCAGACTGGAAGTGCCGGTTGTTGTAGCAGCCCTGCAGCTGTAGCCGGGTCTTGAGCACCTCACTGGGCACGTATACCACGCTGGAAAACAGGTCGCCCAGGAAGCCTGCCGCCAGGTGCGAGTACGTCTCGTGGATTTGCCACTCGTTGATCATCTGCCGTTTGACCCACTCGTACGTCCCAAAGAATACCGCCGCGCTGGGAAACGACCCGAGCATCGCCGCTCCATAGCCGCCATACAGCCCGCGCCGCACGCCCTCCTCTAGCGCCAGCGTCCGGTATGCCGAGATCATGTGCCGGTACTTCACCTCGCCCGGCGCGCCCTGCTGCCGTGTCTTTACGGTGTCCAGCGAGTGCATCACCGAGTCTCCTATAGCCCCGCCGATCCCTCCTGCCAGCACACAGTGCAGAAGCGGGCTGTGCGCACTCGACGGCTCTCCCTCCGGACTGCTGCGGTCTGGCATATCGCCCTCATGCCCATCTGCGCCGGCTTTCTGTCCGCCTCGCGTATGCACACCACCTTCGTGGTGTGTCCCAACCACGGGTATCGAGGAAGTGAAAGAAAACATCTGCTGGAAGTAGATGTCGTGGTTGGACTCAGATCCCCGTCAATATGGTTTGGTATTGATCCTATGTATGTTCGCGCAGACACCGTCGTCTCTCATGCGCTATACTGTTGATTGAGATTGAATATTTTTCTGAAGCCGATTGGCCGGTACGATGCATCTCAGATTTTCAGACTTCGAGCGCGGCGATGCCCTTCGTACTCAGACTCACTAAGGCCGGCAGCGTTGTGATATCTAGTTGTTAACCTGGCGGACGGCGGGACCATAAGCTTAGATAATGCTGGCTCTTCCAGGAGCCCTGTGGCGGCGTCTGGGACGGTCGTACCGCGTTTTAAGCATCGAAACGTCGTGCGATGACACCTGTGTCGCAATTCTGGACCGCAGCTCGCGCTACCGCGCACCTGCGGTGGTGTGCCACTATCGAGAGACGCTGGACAGCGCCAGCGACGGGGGTGTTGTGCCGACGAAAGCGCACGAGCACCATCAGCGGCGGATCGGGGGACTGGTGGGCCGGGCACTGGAATCCGGGCCTGTGGACCTGATTTGCGCGACACGCGGACCGGGGATGCCCGGGTCGCTGTCTGCAGGACTGACGTTCGGCAAGGCCCTAAGCGTGGGCCTCCGGCGGCCGCTGGTCGGGGTGCACCACATGGTGGGGCACTTGTTGGTGCCGCGGTTGGCCAGCAACGGGCGGGAGCCGCAGTTCCCGTTCCTGAGCCTGCTGGTGAGCGGCGGACACACAATGCTGGTGCTTTCGCGCAGCGCGGTGGACCACGAGGTGCTCTGCAACACGATCGACGTCGCTGTGGGCGACGCGCTGGATAAGTGTGCGCGCGTGCTAGGTCTGCGCGGCAACATGATTGCGCGGGAAATGGAGCGGTTCATCGACGAAGACCCGCCGGGCGCGCGGCGCCGCGAACTGCTTCCGCTGGTGCTGCCCACGCCGCTCGCGAACAAGGCGAAGCGGCGCGACGTACAGGCGTTTTCGTTCTGTCCGTTCATCACTGCGGTGAATAGGGGCCTTGAGGGCCACGCGGCGCCGCTGTCCGAGGCGGAACGCCGGGTAGCAGCATTTCAGATTCAGGAGGCCATATTCGACCATTTGATTACCAAGATTAACCTGGTGCTGCGGCTCAATGCTGATAAGGTTGCTGATGTGGCACAGTTTGTGTGTTCCGGCGGCGTATGCGCCAACCGGCGCCTGCGTGCCAGACTCGAGACTGAACTATTCAGACCGTTCGACTCCTTTCACTATCCAGCTCCAGATCTATGTACAGACAATGCGGTGATGATCGGCTGGGCGGGCATCGAGCTCTACGAGGGACACGGCCTGACGACAGACGTTGCCGCGCTGACCATTGCGAAGTGGCCGATAGATGAGCTGCTAGCAGTGCCTGGTTGGGTCAGCGCCCGGCCAGCGGGTGATACGTAGATGCGCGCTATTTATACATGATCACGGTAAAAATGACTCTGTGATGTGGAACTTGTCTATAAGCTTCCTCCACGTGGCCATGTCCATTTGGAAGATGATATGCTTCTGGCGCGCGTCATTCCGTCGCTGCCGTTCCAGTTCCTTTTCGGCGGGATCCTGCGGGAGGGGTTCCTTGGGTCGGATGGCCGGGAAGCCCTCATCGTCATCTTCTAGGACTAGCCGTCCTTCCTTGATAAGAAAGCTAGTGTAGAAAAGGTTTTCAATTGAGCGAGCGTAAGAGCTGGGATCAATGATAAATCGAAATAAACTGATACTATTGTAGCCATTTTTCTGAATTAGCACCTGGAAACACTTTTTAACCTGTTCCGGAGTGGTCTCTGACTGATTGGAGTTGAGCGTCTCGCGCGTAACTGCCTCTGCTGTCGTCTTAGCTCCGACGTTTTCCACTGCCCGCCGCTGGGTCGCCACACGCGTCTTCTTCTGAACTGCGAGTGGCCCCAACATGTGGTCCACTAGCGTTGGTGCGCCGCCAAGTTGCTGGAATAACGCACCCATCTTAAACCAGTTGAACTGTGCAAAATCTCCATACGCTTCGAATTGCCTGAGATAGGAGTTGCGCTGCATGCTCTGGCGAAGAGCAGCATCCGCATGCTGATTGGTGCTCTCATCTAGAGCGTCGCTGGTAGCATCTCCATCATTTTCGATGCTGTCGTTCTGGGTATTGCTAGCATCGTCTGTTTCCGGATACATAGAGCCAGGTACACTCACGTGATTCAACTCAAGGTAGTCTTCCAGCAGAAACCGCTTCGCCCCGTTGACAAACTCCTCAGGGCTCAAAAGCTTCCCCGCATTTGTCAGTTTTAGATTGCGTATACTCAAGCTTGCAAGTTCGCTGACGCTCATCACGGCATGCGAATCCTGGGCAAAAAGAGAATTGACGCTCAGGTTCAGATCGCCCGCCTGCTTAAAAAGCATATTAACCTCTTCCAGCCGCTGCACAGCGACAGAAATATCTCCCGTACGTGCGACGGTAGCTCTATCGTGTGCCACATCATCTTCAAAGTTGCGGTACCCTTGTAGAATTTGGAACTCCTTTCCCGATGCTCCTCTTTCTGCACCCCCCTTATCTGGACTGGTCAGGCGCCTCCGTTTCGGATTAACAGCATCATCTGACATGCTTATTGGTTGCTTCCGCGGTTTTGGTCACTTCGAATCAGTAGTTCTGTCGTTAGCTGCCTTCAAAGATGGGCATCTCCGACGCCCAGAGAATTCCCGATTTTCACCATGTCCGGGTGACAGAAAAGCACTCGGCTGCCTTGATCCTTAACGCAACCACATCATATCTTCAAAGGTGTGTTCCGCAGTATCGCATGCATCTCCCATCCAGAATAAAGGTATGTATGCTGCTATCAGATGCTAAATATTGATGTAAACTAACATCACCCGTTTAGGCGCTTGAGGCGTCGGTAGTCAACAAGATTGCTGCAGGAGAAATCATTATCTCTCCTGTCAATGCCCTCAAAGAGATGATGGAAAATAGCATAGATGCCGGGGCAACTAATGTGGATATCCTGGTGAAAGATGGTGGCATAAAGATGCTGCAAATTTCGGATAATGGGTGCGGGATCATGAAGGATGACCTTCCGATACTATGCGAGCGCTTCACGACATCCAAACTGAAGTCGTTCGAGGACCTGAGCCGCATCCAAACGTACGGGTTCCGCGGAGAGGCACTTGCCAGCATTTCTCACATTGCGCGACTACATGTGGTGACGAAAACGAAAGAGAATCAGTGTGCATGGAAGGCTGTCTACGAGAATGGGGTAATGGTGGGGGAGCCGAAGCCGACGGCAGGCAAGGATGGGACGACAATCCTCGTACAGGACCTCTTCTACAATGTGCCGTCCAGGCTGCGGGCGCTGCGATCTCCAAGCGAAGAGTTTGCGAAAATAGTGGATGTGGTCGGCAAGTACGCAATCCATTCGGATGGTGTGGGATTTTCGTGTAAGAAGTTTGGCGAAACACAGTACGCGTTAAATGTACGTGGGACTTCTTCAAAATCAGACAAGATACGGGCTGTATTTGGTGCTCCAGTCGTTGCCAATTTAGTTGAGGTAGATATTTCTGCAGACCCTGAGCACGGTCTTACATCCAGTTCGGGCCAGATTACAACTCCAGACTTTAACAACAAGAAATCTATACCTGCTGTGTTTTTCATTAATAACCGCCTTGTTTCCTGTGATCCTCTGAGGCGAGCCCTATCCCAAGTTTATTCCAACTTCTTGCCGAAAGGTAACAAACCGTTTATTTACATGAGTTTACACATAACACCGGAGAATGTTGATGTTAATGTGCATCCTACAAAGCGTGAAGTACGATTTTTGTATGAAGAAGAGCTAATAGAGCGCATTGGTAATTTGCTCCATGAGCGGTTATCTCAGCTGGATACTTCGCGAACTTTTAAACCGGGCTCTTTGACACCTGGGAAACATAGTTCAACTGTGTCCTCCGCATTCCGGCAATCAGCGACCCCCGCAAGTACACAACCAAAGGCAAAACGTGCAGAAAACATGCTTGTCAGGACTGATGGTAGCCAAGCTAAAATTACTAATTATGTCAGAGCAAGTCAAAGCTCTACCAGCTCATCCTTTTCCACTTCTTTAAGAAAGAAATCACATGCGGCAGCAAGTGATGAACTTGGCAGCATTGGCGAGGACTCCCAAGATACAGCAACATCGATGACAACCTCTACACAAGAGCCTAATCATACCAAGTCTAGAGCCATTTTAACCTTATTGAATAATGAGTATGAAGTCGTACAGCGGGAAAGAACGGAAGTAAATCTCACCAGCATCAAAACTCTAAAGCAGGAAGTAGACGAAGATATGCATAAGGAATTAACAAGTGTCTTTGCAGATATGACCTATGTTGGTGTCGTTGATGCAACAAGGCGACTTGCATCTATACAGCATGGTTTAAAGTTATTTTTGGTTGATTATGGTTCCTTATGTAACGAACTTTTCTATCAAATTGGACTCACAGATTTCGCAAACTTCGGGAAAATCTATATCCAGGATGAGGTTGAGAATCGCGAAGGTTTAGCGATATACCAACTGCTATCTAAGATTGATAATGCGTCGCAATCGAATATTTTGGAAATAACTCAACAGTTGTGGGACATGAGAGAAATGCTAGAGAACTATTACTCGATTGAAATATGTGGAGACGAGACCGATTTGACGAACGTTCGCATTAAGAGTGTACCCTTACTTTTAAAGGATTATGTCCCGCCTCTTTCTAAACTTCCATTTTTCCTCTACAGAATGGGAACTAAGGTAGATTGGTCGTCGGAAAAGGAGTGCCTAGAAGGAATCCTTCGACAACTTGCCTTGTTCTATATTCCTGAGATTATTGAGCACGTAGATATAAACGACGACACAATCGATGGCGATGTTCGCGCTTATTATATTTCCAAGGCAGAGCATATTGGGACAGTTCTGGAACAAGTGGTTTTCCCAACGATAAAGAGGCGACTCCTAGCGTCGACGAGACTTCTGAAGGACATTGTAGAGGTAGCTAATCTGCCTGGTTTATATAAAGTTTTCGAAAGATGCTAGTCTTATCTATTAATTCCCATATAAAATCTTCTGGAAACTATTTTGTGTTTCAAACTCTTTAATAATAGCCCTAAATTCGGTACTTTCTTTTGTTTCGCCTTCATCTTCCAAGGCAATGGCGGAAGTATCAAAGTTTAGAAGCGTTGGAAGCTTGTTCATCTTCTTTTGTACAGCTTTTATATCCGCCTTTAAGATCTTAAACACTGGATGTTGCACTGGATCGTCAGTATCTATAATGCGAATGTTCTTCCATAGGTATGCTAGTTTTGTTACCCGCTTAGCTACCAGTAGTATTTTAATGCATGTTGGCTGGAATGCCACAAGATACGTTTTGAGCAGTTCTCTCAAGTCCACCACGAGTTGTTCGTTCTGCTCAGAGTAATCAAACACGTTTTTCATGCTATGGTACCCAAGCAATAAAGACAAAGCGTACAACACATATGGGTTTCGATTGAAACTGGATAAGTTAGATTTTATGTTCTTCAACACTAGAGCAATGATAATTTCTGTATATGTGTTCAGCTGATCATTACTGGTTTGTGAAGAATAATAAGACAGAAATAGTTTGCAGGACTTCCAGTACGTGAGGTTTAAAATCAGTCTAGATTGAAAAGATTCAAATTTGGAATTAAATGAATGAATATCATCAATTGAATCCAATTTTACCGTGAATATGTCTAATTGACGTCTGATGGCGTCCAGTGACTTCAAAGACGGCTTTTTCAGAGAATATTGTTCTAAGTCTCTGTCAAGTGAGATAAGCTTCCAGAGTAGGGTTTCATATGTATCTTCACTTTGGTATATATCTACCCCTGGCATTTCCTCATAGTAAGCTGCATGTGTTATCAGCGAATCGTTTTCCGTGTGAATGCATAGAAGTTTATTGGGCCCAGATTGCAAATAGTCACAGAAGCAGAGCCGGTACCATATCTTCTGGGCTGTCAGTTTTGTTAGCCGTAAAGCAGCCGAATCGCTAACCATGGGCCTAAATTGGTCCACCTGTAAAGCCTTCGCTACATGAATGCATTGTACCAGCACACTGTCGGCCAAGGATCTTTCCAACTGGATGAATGAGGTACTTGATAGAATCAGGTAAATTTGTATAATCCTTACATCGGAGCAGCTCATGAAATCAGCCATTTTCAGATGAGTGAGCGCGGTTCGTAAGAATCCGTAATACAATCCATGTTGTAGTTCCTCGGACCACCCGGGAATCTTTTGCCCATACCAATCTACAACCGGTTGGTCGTCCATAATAGATGAAAGCTCACTCAGGGGCATATAGTAGACTGCCATAGTAAGGACTGCCCATATTAATGTGTCCCAGAGATATTCGTCGATACTTGACGGCTCGTCTTTATTCTCACGGCGCGCCCAGTATTCCTCAAGTTTTAGGTATAACTCACCTATATCACTCAGGCACCCAAAATATAGACCACCTAGCTTTTCCATGGAGTAGTCCAGCAACTTGAAGGAAGTTTCTGCTTGTAGGTAGTTGCTCCAGAATTTCACAGCCTTCAGATCTGCATTCAGATCTACTGCTGCCCGTTTATTTGAGGGCATATCCTTGAATATACCCACTTTGAGCACCCAGTATTCATATTCTTGCCATAAGAGAAGCCAATCGCTCCCCGGAGACGGGTTTCCGAGTCTTGGACGTTTGATGGTGTCTGCTCGTTCGCATTCTGCCGCCCCACCTCTCTTGACACAGTTCGTGCAGGGAACCAGCCGGTCGCACTTGACCTTACGCTTTATGCAAACAGCACACGGCTTACTTGCTATAATGGTACTGCGTGCCATACTGTCCTCGACAACTGTATATAGCACCTGCTGAATGTGTCGCCCGCGTTCTGCAACGCAGGTACTGGCGGGATGACCGCGCAACGCCTATCACGTGATAAATAGTGGTTCCACTACACCTCTGGCATAGTCATATACATAATGATATATAGTTGATGTATGAAGTGATTCTAATATATGAGTTGCTCTATCTAAGCAAAGTTCAGGTGTACTGCTTTAGTCTGGAGGTAAGTTTGCAGGCCTGCCTTCCCCAGCTCCCTTCCGATACCGCTCATCTTGAACCCGCCAAAAGGCACTCCCACCTCCTCATCATTAGAGGAATTAACCCACACAGTGCCAGATTGGACATCACGGACAAAGCGGTGCGCAACGCGTATGTTTTCAGTGAAAACGCAGGATGCCAGCCCATAGTTAGTGTCATTAGCGTAACGAATAGCTTCATCGTAGTCCTTGAATTTCGCAACTACGGCCACAGGGCCGAATATCTCTTCACGGCAGAGTCTCGAGCTCTGAGGAACGTCCAGAAATATTGTGGGAGGAATATAGTAGCCCTTCTCCGGTACAGATCCAAACTGTTCGTAAGCGAGCTTTTCATTGATTCCGTGGTTTATGTATCCCATGACGCGATCGTACTGGGTCTTTGAGATCACTGGCCCCATATTGCAGTCCTTGCTAAACAGACCCGAGCCGAACGAATACGTACTGCGGACATGGGCGCGAAACTTGTCCAAGAAGGCGTCGTATACAGCCTCCTGGACGTATATCCGAGAATTCGCAGTGCAATTCTGTCCGGAGTTATAGAAAATACCCGCGGCAACGTAATTGACTGCAGAGTCCAGGTCTGCGTCCGCAAAGATCACGGCGGGCGACTTACCGCCACATTCCAGGGTGACGTCCTTGAGGTTCGACATCGCGGCAGCAGCCATCACCTTCTGCCCAACGGCAGTGCTCCCCGTGAAGGCAATCTTGTCGACGCCTTTGTGTTCCGCAAGCCGCTGCCCAACCTCTGGCCCCAGCCCTGGCAGCACGTTGAACACGCCTGGCGGGAACCCTGCGCGCCGCACGAGGCTTGCGAAGTACAACAGCGACAGACTGGTGTTCTCCGAGGGCTTGATCACCACGCAGTTGCCCGCGGCCAAGCACCCCTGCGCCTTCCAGCTCGCCATCGCCAGCGGGTAATTCCAAGGCACAATCTGCGCCACAACCCCGTACGGGACTTCCAGCGTGTACGCCTGCTTCGTGTGGCTTAGCGCAAACGCATCACCCTGGTGCATCTTGTCGGCGCCGCCCGCGTAGTACCGCGTCACGTATGCAACCTGGTCCAGATCCGCCAGCGCGTTGGTGTGGTACGGCTTGCCGCTGTCCAGCGTCTCAATCCCAGCCAGCACTTCACGCTCCTCGTCGACTAGCTCGGCCAGCCGCGCCAGCAGCGCACCTCGCTCCTGCGCTGAAGTGTGCCGCCACCGCTCCTCGTACGCGCGCCGCGCTGCTGCCACCGCAGCGTCCACGTCTGCCGCACCCGCCGCGTAAAAAGTGGCAATCAACTCGCCGTTGGCAGGGTTCGTCGTCTGCAGCTGCGAGCCCCCCATAGGCGCGACAAATTCGTTGTCTATGAACAGCCCGAGAGGCTGCAGGTACGTAAATCCGGTCTCCGGCACATTGATCTCCTCGAACAGCTCACTCATCTTGCCCCAACCGCAGCTCTGCCGCTGCCAGTGCCGCCTTCTATATACCCCCCGCTGTCGCCATTCCTGGACGTTGCTGGTCGCGAGTGCAACCCCTGCGCCACCGGTCGCGGCATGCGACGTGACTGCCTCAGGAGTCTTCTCGCACGACCGTCAGCCGCCGAATGCGGCGCCGCCCCTGGCCGTCGTCCCCTGGCCTGCTTCCTGTTGATCGCCGTCCCGCCAGCGTCCACGTGGCACCATCCGGAAGCGCCTGTGCCCCCGCTGCAACGGTCCTTCCGCACGAGCGGCTCGCAGCCGCCGACGCGGCCAACGCCTCTCCGACAGGCGTGCGCTGCCGGTCGGCACGCCGCTGGGGAAGACCATCGGGCCCCGCCGTCCACGCCGTCCGCGCGCGTCTGCGTGCGTCCACGTGGCGCTGGTCGGGCAGCTAGTGCTGCCGTCACGCCCCCGCAGCCGCCGATCGCGGCGGCGCACGTCCCGTGCGGCCCTCGTAACCCCGCCTGGTGTATATCCGTACAGAGGGAGCTATTTATCACGTGATGGTGAAAACTCGCCCAGGCAGAATTTGACCCTCCTTCTGACCCCTTTTTTGTCGGGGCCTCAAAATTTTACTGTCCGACAAGGCGCACACGCAACACATCCGAGGTGTTCAGCATCCAGTGGAGTACTGCGAATTAGCACGATAGAGTGCAGGCGCTGCAGCGGATACAGAAAAGAACTCAAGCGGCGACAGGTAGATCAGTAGGATCGACGGCCTCGTTTGCAAGCAGGTGGAAATTTTAGGTCGGCAAGTACAGTGGGCCGGATTTGAAAGCGAGACGCGGCATGGACAACTTCGAGTACCCGGGTGGGGAGTTCGGGCGGTTCAACCAGGAGTTCGGGTCGCCAGAGGAGATGCTGAACAACGGGCACGGGGAACTGCGGTCGGACAATGGGGAGGCGACGGGCAACAGCAAGTCGCCGGGTCATGGGGAGCTTGCGGAGGCGGCGGACGGCGGCAAGCCGAAGTCCAAGCGCACTCGCGCGACAGGAGAGGCCCTGGAGCTGCTGAAGAAGGAGTTCGACATCAACCCGAACCCGAATGCGCAGAATCGGAAGCGCATCTCAGAGCAGACGGGGCTGCCGGAGAAAAACGTGCGGATCTGGTTCCAGAACCGGCGTGCAAAGTACCGCAAGAGCGACCGCACTTTCAACCAGCGCACGGCAGCCACGGACATGAACACGTTTGGCTCGATCTCTGTGACG
Source organism: Eremothecium gossypii ATCC 10895 (assembly GCF_000091025.4). Classification (NCBI taxonomy): domain Eukaryota; kingdom Fungi; phylum Ascomycota; class Saccharomycetes; order Saccharomycetales; family Saccharomycetaceae; genus Eremothecium; species Eremothecium gossypii. Next base: position 58,638 of record NC_005787.5, on the reverse strand, counting down.
GTGGAGTACGACAAGATCCCACTGAACATCAACGACAACTACTATTTCATAGACGCCAACTCTCTGACGGTGGGGAGCTGGAAGAGACTGAAAAGTGGGAACCTGCACCGCGAGAGCCTGTCGAACATCAAGTATCTCTCGAATCTCTCACCGACGTCGATCAACATGATCATGTCTAACGCCACCGATCTGATGGTGCTGATCTCCAAGAAGAACTTTGAGGTAAACTACTTTTTCTCGGCCATTGCCAATAACACGAAGATTCTATTCAGGATCTTCTTCCCAATCAACTCCGTACTGAACTGCTCGCTGCTACTTCATGCAGAAGGTGGTAAAAAGGACGAGGATGATGCGAATAATGTAGTGCAGGAAACTACGGCACCTGCTGCGGAGCAGGTCTGCGAACTGAAGCTGAACGTCTCCAAGCCGCCGAACTTTGCGGTGTATTTTTCGGACATGAACGACGAGCTGACTTCTAATCAGTGGTCGATCTGCGAAGATTTTTCCGAGGGTCGTCAGGTCAGCGATGCATATGTGGGTGGCTCCAACTTTCCCCATGTGCTAACTGGCCTTGAGGCGTCGCTGAAGTTTATGAGTTCGCTGATCCTTGATTACAACAGCACGACACATGTAGTCCCCCATGCTCAACCTCAACCTCATCCTCATTCTCATCCGCACCACAGCAGTGATCCAGCACAGGCGATCGTCCTACAGCCAGAGCCCCACTCCCTGGCACAATCTGCATTTTTTAGAAATTACGGACCGCATTCTACAGACGACATACTCGATATACAGGATCCGGATCAGTATGAGACTGCCCAGACCACGAACACCGAGTTTCCAAGTACTTCGACCGCAGCAGGTTCGCATTTCCTCACTGCGCACCTTGCTGACACACAGATACCCAAAACACCCGAATTTTTAAACCAACATACTGATTTGCATAATGATGATCAACACGGATTGAACAATCTGTTAAATTTCAACGATCAACCACATACAAGCAACGCCGAACAATATTACTGAATTTTCCGTCTTATGTGTTCATTGCACTTTTTGTTTCCTTTGTTTTGCAATATAGTTTGCTTCTCCTCTTCCCTCCTCTCCTAGAGGCAACCTTTCATGCTTCAATTGTCTTACAGCCTCTGCCTGGTTCGGTCCTCCGAGGGCTGCCATCAGTCTTTTTATTAGTATGACTCAACCCCCATGATCCGATTATACCAACTTCTCTGTACTATTACAACTAAACATGCAATATTATCTCCTCAATAAACTAATACTCCGTCTTCTCTGTAGTTTGTGGAAACACTAGCGGCAGCCTTCGCCTCCACCAGGCACGGGCAGGGGGGCTTTATCCGCATGAAGTACATGGCCTCGACAGACATTTGATACTGACCATTGTAATTACTCCTATATAGTTCAACGAAGATGCGTCCTTCAACCTGGCGTCATAATGAATATTTAACCACCGCTATACACTACCAACAGACCGCAACCGCAACGAACCTTATCTGTTACACACACACCTCCTCCAGCTTTGGAAGGCGAAACTAGCTTTTTTCGCTGTTACCATACCGTTTCTCACTTGTTTCCATGTCCAGCCTGTAGCTGCAGACACCGTTCCTGAACTAAAACGGCAATGGCCCTTTACCAGAATTTCGTCAACCGCATCGCATCATCACCCGGGTAAGCTGCATTGACATCTCCCATCTGAGACACAAAACGGCAGTAGAATCTCAGACATACACATGTGCAGCCTCGGCATGTCTGCAAGGGACACATGGCGGGTAACTGGTGTTCGTAAGCAGCTCATCTAAGGTGGACTACCAGCATCTTTACTAGAGGAATACCGGAGTAACCCTATTTCAGAACTGGGCGCAAACACCTACACAGTAGTAAATACAACAGCGCAACAAATGCGTAACATAAATAGCGAATGGTTATTGATAACGTAAACATGACCTGAGAGGTAGCACAAGCCTCGAGACTATGTAGCGTGGCGGCAGGCATAATTTATACCACGTGACACAGCCATTAAAATCTTGGTTCGACACCGTTGGCAACATTTTTATAGCTTCTGCTTCACTTGTCTCCAACAACTTGAAGCAAGTACCCAGACTGGCGTATAGAAAGCAGATAACGATGCTTAAGTGGATACAAGGAGGAATCTCCTCGGTTACGGGGATTGCCGAGCCTGAATACGGCCCGGAGTTCATCCACAGCGCTACTGAGCGGGTGCGTGGAAAGCAGCCGTTTCATGAGACCAGCCGTCAGGATTTGGCGTGGCGCAACATCAGTTCTACTCATGTTGAAACTGCGACGTTTTACTTCACGCAGATACAGACTGGAATGGCGGGGTTTGCGCAGATCATCTACTCCAAGATCGGTGGACTGCCACGGACCGCCCAGTTCACTTTCAGGCTACACCATGCCAGCCGCCCAGAGCTTGGCACATGGACTTCTACGAAGCTAGAAAATTTTCGTGTTGAGGGCGCTAACTTCTACGCCGACAACTTGTCGCTAGAGCTAGATTCCACTGCTACGTCCTATACCTTGCAGTCGTCTGTTACGGCTGACAGCGTGGTAGACATCACGTTCAAGCGGCTGACGCCGGGTGTGAAGGTTGGTGAAGATCCAACCACTTACTACGGAGATAACACTAAAGAACCATGGGGAACTATGCGTCACGTGTTCTGGCCGAGAAATTCTGTCAACGGTACCGTGGTGGTACATGGCGAAATGATTACTCTCAAGAATGACTATTCTGTGATGATCCTTGCTCTACAGGGGATGAAGCCACACCACGCAGCCAAGGCCTGGAATTTCCTCAACTTCCATTCGGAGACACACTCTGTATTGCTGATGGAGTTCACTACTCCAAAATCTTATGCCAACACGAAGGTGTCTATAGGTATCCTATGTGACAAAGACAGTGTCCTCTCTGTCACGATAGACAATGAGGTGGAGCATGTGAAGCCAAAAACCGATGAAGTTGGATGGCCGGTTCCAAAGGCACTCTCCATGAAATTCACCGGTATCCCCAGTTCCGTGCCGGACAAGGAGGTTGCCTCTGCGGAGAAACTCTCCGCGCGCGTGGATATTGAGCTTAAAAATCTAGTCGAGCGGGTTGATGTCATGGCTGAGATCCCTGCTTTTGTGAAGAATATCGTGAGTGGCGTTGTCGGGACCAAGCCCTACATATACCAATATGCGAATGAAGCGTTGTTGACGTATGCCGGTTCTGAGTACAAGGGCTTTGCTTGGTCGGAGGTGACCTTCATTTCCGAGTTCGAAAACTGATAAGTGCTATCTCAGCTGATGAACATCGTTTCCAGCGACTCACGTGAGCCTTTGATCCGCTATTTTGATTGGCACTTGTATAGCGCGACATTGTGTGGCATCCTATAAATTATCCTAGATGTTCCTCAGCCTATCATAAGTTTTAGTAGCAGTCCTAAATCTTGCTATCGACGACATCATAGCCTATGCCTGTTTACCTACAATGGTGCATAACGTATGTTCAAAGAATAACGTCACTAGCCTTTGTATCGGCCCCTCACTTAGCCGCCTCGTGGCCTCGGAAGCGTTAAAATCCGGGCCAATTTTTCCGCGGCTTTCATAGAAACGTCCGTAGAAAAATTATCCGTAAGGCACATATTGCGTCAGATTTGAAAGCGCCGATGCCATAAGGAAAAACACCCCAGAAGGCGGCTAGAGAGCTGAGGAGGATACCGGCACACCAAGTTTATTCCTAATATGGTGCCGCAACAGAACACTATGCAACGGTATGCTCAAGGGATCACCATGGCGTTGTACGCTGCATTGCAAGGATAGGTAACCACTTGATGCTTTCGTAAAATAATCAAATTTTTATAAAAGTCGAAGACGACCGTTGGTCTCGTAAATGACAAGTATCGTTATCACCTCACCCATTTCAGGTAGACCGACTATTTGAGACTGCTGTGGGAAAAACACGTTCAAATGACCGTTTCTGAAGGTATGACGCCGTCTAAAAGCGAGCTCTCGGGAGATGGTTCGAATTCGCATCCCATTGAGAGCAAGAAAGATATTGTATCGGTAATCTCGACAGAGACAAAGCCATTTTCAGCTTATATCTTTGCGTGCTTATGCTGCTTCATGGTTGCATTCGGTGGCTTTATTTTTGGATGGGATACCGGTACGATTTCTGGCTTCGTCAAACAAACAGATTTCATAGCGCGTTTTGGCCAGCTGAGCCCGAGTGGAGAGTATGAACTCAGTGATGACAGGACTGGATTGATTGTCTCGATCTTTAACATTGGTTGTGCTGTTGGTGGTATATTCTTATCCAAGATTGGTGATGCCTATGGGCGTAAAATCGGTCTTGCGACTGTGACGGCAGTTTATGTCATCGGGATAGTTATCCAAATCAGCGCAAGTGACAAGTGGTACCAATATTTCGTTGGTAGAATCATTTCAGGTTTAGGTGTGGGTGGTATTGCCGTTCTTTCGCCCATGTTGATCTCTGAGACCTCCCCAAAGCACTTGAGAGGCTCTCTTGTGTCATGTTACCAACTTATGATTACCGCGGGTATCTTTCTCGGATACTGCACGAATTATGGAACAAAAACCAATTACACTGACTCCAGACAATGGAGAATTCCATTGGGGTTGGGTTTTGCCTGGGCTCTCCTAATGATTGGAGGCATGGCCTTCGTTCCGGAGTCCCCACGTTACTTGGTGGAGGCCGAAAACCTACCCAAGGCCCGGATGTCTATTGCGAGGGCCAACAAGGTTGCAGAAGACCACCCTATCGTCGAGCATGAGCTAAATACTTTGCAGACTGCAATCGAGCTTGAAAAGCTAGCGGGTAAGGCTCGGATCGTTGACCTGTTTAACGTTAAAAAGAAGATTTTCCAACGGTTGATTATTGGTATTTTTATCCAGTCTTTGCAGCAACTTATTGGTAACAACTATTTCTTCTACTACGGGACCACCATATTTAACGCTGTCGGAATGGACGATCCGTTCGTCACGTCGATTGTGCTGGGTATCGTGAACTTTGGCTCAACCTTTTTCTCTCTGTACACCGTTGACAAATTTGGCAGAAGAAAGTGTTTGATATGGGGCGCCTTTGCCATGGCTATTTGTATGGCAATTTTTGCTTCCGTTGGCGTCACGAAGTTGTGGCCAAATGGCGAGGATCAACCATCCTCCAAGCCAGCAGGTAACGTTATGATTGTCTTCACCTGCATTTACATCTTCTTCTTCGCCACCACCTGGGCTCCGATTGCCTATGTTATCATTTCCGAGATATACCCACTTAGAGTGAAGGCTAGAGCTATGGCGCTTGCAACAGCTGCAAACTGGATATGGGGTTTCTTGATTGCCTTCTTTACCCCACGAATCACCAGTGCCATCAAGTTTTGCTACGGCTACGTCTTTATGGGCTGTCTGATCTTCGCTTTCTTCTACATCTTCTTCTTCGTCCCAGAAACGAAGGGCCTGACATTGGAGGATGTCGACGAGATGTGGCAAGAGGGTGTGGTGCCGTGGGGGTCCGAGAGCTGGCTACCTCGTAGCGACAGGGAAGTTGCCCACGACGCCTAACTGCATGCCTTGTGCAGAAAGGTATGCAGAGGTGTGGGGTGACCGTCAGCTGCTGGGTCAACACCCGCTTGCATATCCCCCACACGGATATGAATAAAACCTGGGGATTACTTTTTCGGTCACATGCCGGTCGGCCGGAACTGTGTTTCTCCGCAGCTGTTTCACCATGTTCCACCGTGGCGTGTCATCCGGTGGTCTAACCTACCCCGGAAAAATTTACATCTGTTTTCGGAAATGAGGGGTTAATCCGTTGGCCCTTACTACGCCCTCCTCTTTGAAAAAGAAACTCCTCCGATGCCGCATGGAAAAATTAATCCAAACGTCGGGTGGTGCTGCAATCGAACACTGCACCACAGCTCGGCACAATGCTGGGTGAAGGCACGGCAATACGTGATGGCAGTATAGCGGTGCCCTGGTGGCGGATCTACCAGATTCCGGATTTAGTTGACGAAAGAGCTTTGCCGACTTACGCTTAATACCCCGGGTACGGTGGAACGGCCTGCGCTTTTACACTGCCGATGTGTGCCGGTCGTCCCGTCCAAGCTAGTCGGATATTCTCGAGAAAGCGGGGGGGTTAGAACGAGCAGCAGTCCGCCCGGGAAATGCCGGGAGCACACCGTGAACTCTAACGGAACAATTGTTCCAGGCAATATCGAACGGCTTAATTAGTCTGGGGAAGAGGTAGGGCTGTTCACGGACGCGGTGGTCTCAGAAACGACGCTTGGTTGTGGGTGGCGCCTAAAAATATGCGGGCGACAACGGTGGAATCAACAGGAGAAGAGTATATAAGGACAGCCTCGACACGCTTTCGTAGATCTGATATGTTTAATGTTATAATAAACCATCGTTCAGAATATTTGCCGTTAAGACTTCCATTGAGGAATAATAACTAATACTTGTCGGTACAATGTCTGCAGCAATTGCACAACCTGACAACCGCTCCGTGATGAGCACACATTCGTCTACAGCATCGAACAAGCCTTCGAAAGAAGAGAACAAGGAGTCTGGCCTAGTTGAGATCCCAGTGAAGCCTGCCTCCGCCTATATTACGGTGTCTTTGTTGTGTATCCTAGTTGCATTTGGTGGTTTCATCTTTGGATGGGATACAGGTACGATTTCTGGTTTCGTGAACCAGTCCGATTACAAGAATCGCTTTGGTGAATTGAATGAGAGTGGTGACTACTACCTATCTGACAACAGAACTGGCCTGATTGTGGCTATCTTCAACATTGGTTGTGCCGTTGGTGGTATTTTCTTGTCTAAGTTTGCTGATATGTACGGCCGTCGTATCGGGTTGATGATTGTTACCCTAGTCTACGTTATTGGTATCGTTGTCCAGATAAGTTCCACCGACAAATGGTACCAATACTGTATTGGCAGAGTCATCTCTGGTCTAGGTGTTGGTGGTATTGCTGTTTTGTCGCCAATGTTGATCTCCGAGACCTCTCCAAAGCACTTGAGAGGCATGTTGGTTTCTTGCTATCAATTGATGATTACTGCTGGTATCTTTGTCGGTTACTGCGCCAACTACGGTACAAAAGCCAAATATGAAGACTCGAAGCAATGGAGAATCCCATTGGGTCTTTCTTTTGCGTGGGCTATCCTTATGATCGGAGGTATGGTCCTCGTTCCAGAGTCTCCTCGTTACTTGGTCGAGGTCAACAAATATGAGGATGCTAAGAGATCTCTAGCCAGATCCAACAAGGTTCCTGTGGACGACCCATCGATCCAAGCTGAGTTTGACAACATCCATGCTGGTATTGAGTTGGAGAGAATGGCAGGTTCCGCTTCTTGGGGTGAGCTATTCTCTACTAAGAGCAAGATTCTACAGCGTGTTATTATGGGTGTTATGATCCAATCTCTACAGCAGCTAACTGGTAACAACTACTTCTTCTACTACGGTACTACTATTTTCAAGTCTGTCGGTTTGGAGGATTCTTTCCAGACCTCGATCATCTTGGGTGCTGTGAACTTCGGTTCCACCTTTGTTGCTGTCTGGGCTGTCGGTAAATTTGGCAGAAGACGGCTGATGCTAGCCGGTGCCGCGGCTATGACTGTCTGTATGGTGATCTTCGCTTCTATTGGTGTGACTAAGTTGTGGCCTAACGGGGAGGACCAGCCTTCATCTAAGCCAGCTGGTAACGTCATGATCGTCTTCACCTGTATCTACATTTTCTGCTTCGCGACTACCTGGGCACCAATTCCGTTCGTCATCGTTTCGGAGACTTTCCCATTGAGAGTCAAGGCCAAGGGTATGGCTATTGCCACAGCCGCGAACTGGATCTGGGGTTTCTTGATCGCCTTCTTCACTCCTAAGATCACCAACGCCATCAAGTTCAACTACGGCTACGTGTTCATGGGCTGCTTGATCTTCGCCTTCTTCTACATGTTCTTCTTTGTCCCAGAGACAAAGGGTTTGACTTTGGAAGAGGTCGAGGAGATGTGGCAGGAGGGTGTCGTCCCATGGAAGTCCGAGTCCTGGACTCCTTCCTACAAGAGAAATGCTTACGAGACTGAGGAGGTGAAGCCAGAGAAGACCTGGGCTTAAAAACTTTAAACTACAAACTTTTTTGTTCTGCTAATCATCGGGTTAAAACCTAAACCTAATCTATGTTCATTAATATTGTTATGACGTTCACGAGATAGCATATGTAAATTACTATTAAAAATATGCGATTAATCTGTATTTATTAGTTGTAATTGCAATGCCATATGATACTGCAAAGCAATACATGCCGAGATAACCAACGCCACTGAGGCGGGACTGGGCCCCTTCTCCGGCCCGGCGAACATGCCTGTCGTTGGTGGGCCGCGTGCCCGTCGCCGGCCAGCCGCATGCCCGTCGTCGGTCATCGCCCCACTTTCAAACTTTGTAATCGAGCAGGAAATTAAGATTCGTTATAAATGATATCAAATTTTTCGTCGTTTCTTTTCAGTGAGTAATATTGTTCCGGCACCGCACGCCGATGATGCCGCTACATCGCACAGGGCCAAAGCACAGGTGCTAAACTATTGCTTAGTTGGCGTCGTTGAGCTCGTTTATGCTTAGTGGAATATCTGCAGCATATTCAATATCAAGTCTGATTAGCAGTAGACGCATATTCCCGGCCGCTCTAAGATTCACCGTTACCCGAGTACATAGTTTCCGGCAGCACATTAATATCAAGATGCCTGGCGACACGATCTCTCAACAGCTAGCCAAGCTTTCGATACAGGCGCCTACCAAGATGGCAGGGTCGCACCCTGAGGCGAACGTTGTGGACCTTATCCGGAACTACATTACGGACGAGCTCAGCAGGATTTCGGGCGTTGCTGGTCCGTTGATTTACGAGGCACTGGAGTGGACCAACACGCTCGAGCGCGGAGACCTTTTGATCCCGGTGCCGCGGTTGCGTATCAAGGGCAGCAACCCCAAGGACCTCGCGGCTGAGTGGGCGGTTGCTTTTCCCTGTGGCGAGTACTTAGACCGGGTCGAGGCCAATGGGTCTTTTATCCAGTTTTTCTTCAAGCCTCAGTTCCTGTTCAATGTGGTGGTGCCAGATGTGCTAACCCGGAAGGAGGATTACGGCTCCTGCAAGTTGGTGGAGAACAAGAAGGTCATAATTGAGTTCTCGTCTCCTAATATCGCTAAGCCGTTCCACGCCGGCCACCTGCGTTCCACTATCATTGGTGGGTTTCTCTCCAACCTTTATGAGAAGATGGGCTGGGAGGTGATTAGAATGAATTATCTGGGCGACTGGGGTAAGCAGTTCGGGTTGCTAGCCGTTGGTTTTGAAAAATACGGGAGCGAGGAGGCTCTCGAGAAAGACCCAATTAACCATTTGTTCGATGTGTATGTCCGTGTCAACAAGGACATCGAACAGGAGGGAGATTCCTTGCCACTTGAGGAATCAACGAATGGAAGGGCCCGTGCTTATTTCAAGAAAATGGAAGATGGTGACCCAGAGGCCTTGAAAATCTGGCAAAAATTCCGTGAACTTTCGATTCAAAAGTACATCGACACCTACGCCAGACTGAACATCCAATACGATGTGTACTCTGGCGAGTCCCAGGTAAAAAAGGAGTCGATGGAAAACGCCCTGAAGCTATTCCAGGAGAAGGGGTTGACCCACGAGGACAAGGGCGCCATTCTCATTGACCTAACTAAATTTAACAAGAAGCTTGGCAAAACCATTGTGCAGAAGTCTGATGGTACCACACTATATCTAACTCGTGACGTGGGCGCTGCTATGGACCGTTATGAAAAATACAAGTTCGACAAGATGATCTATGTTATTGCTTGCCAACAGGACTTGCATACCGCCCAGTTCTTTGAAATTCTAAAGCAAATGGGCCACAAGTGGGCTGAGAACCTACATCATGTAAACTTTGGTATGGTGCAAGGCATGTCTACCAGAAAGGGCACTGTGGTATTCTTGGACAACATCCTTGAGGAGACGAAAGAGAAAATGCATGAAGTCATGAGGAAGAACGAGGTGAAGTACGCGCAAGTGGAGAACCCAGACGAGGTAGCAGACTTGGTTGGTATTTCTGCTGTTATGATCCAGGACATGCAGGCGAAGAGAATCAACAACTACGAGTTCAAGTGGGAGAGAATGTTGTCCTTCGAAGGTGATACCGGTCCTTATCTACAATATGCTCATTCTAGACTGCGCTCTGTCGAAAGAAACGCATCTGAGATCACTCCGGAAAAGTGGGTAACAGCTGACTTCTCGGTACTCACCGAAGCTGCCGCTGTCACTTTGGTGCGGCTATTGGCACAATATCCTGATGTATTGAGAAACGCTTTAAAGACGCATGAGCCTGCCACCATCGTTACTTACCTTTTCAAGTTAACTCACCAGGTTTCTTCTTGCTACGATATCTTATGGGTCGCAGGCCAAGCCCCAGAGGTCGCCACTGCTCGTCTTGCGCTTTACGCCTCCTGCAGACAGGTGCTGAACAACGGTATGCGGTTGTTGGGGTTGACGCCAGTTGACAGAATGTAACTGGATCCCTTAGATAGGCATGTACTACCATTTTACATACTTTAATCTCGCACTCCTGCCAAGGCGATGCCAAAGATCAGTCACTTACCTGACGTGCGGCTGAACCACCAAACTCCTGCCAGCTTCCTGGCTTCTGTGTTCCCTCGTGACAGAGACGTTACCCTCCCTAGAAATCTCAACGGGATTTTCTTCACTATTTTCTGTCACTTTCTTCCGGTTTAATTTTCAGAAACTTTGAACGCCTCTAAGACAATAGCGCAACCTAATTTCTTTTATAGAATAGCGTATTTTATCCAGAAGAGACCTGTAGACATCGTTAGGTATATGTCTGTTTATGCATAAAAATGTGGCATGTACTTAGATTGGCAATAAACTGAAAAACTGTCTAAAATCTATGATAACTCCGAAGTGTTCAACTTTTTCACCGTGTATGTAATTTTGCAATACCATGGCTTTACCGGATGGTAAGAAACGAAATTCTACCAGGGGTTGACGAAACCTAACAACATCTACAGTATATAAGGATAGATGAGATAGATTAACCCTCTTTCCAACTGTTCACCGGTCATCAGTTTGCAGTGTCGAGGAAACTGTTTCTATCATATTTTAGACGCAGTCGCCTTCTCAATGAGCCGTCAGGTTTTACACAGTGATATGCGGTCCGTGGGTACAGAGGTATCCGCGGCATCGCAAAAGAAGTATTTGATGGAAGAAACAGTCGACATACCAACAAAACCGGCTACGGCATACATTACAGTTTGTTTGCTCTGTGTATTTGTTGCATTTGGTGGCTTTATTTTTGGCTGGGATACCGGTACCATTTCTGGTTTTGTCAATCAGACAGACTTTAGGCGGCGTTTTGCCCAAGTGAATGATGAAGGCGGATACTACTGGTCCAATGCCAGAGTTGGTCTTATTGTTGCGATCTTTAATATTGGCTGCGCAGTTGGCGGTATCATTCTATCCAGGTTGGGCGATATGTATGGACGCCGCATTGGCTTGATGATCGTTAGTCTCATTTATGTGGTTGGTATAATTATTCAAATTTCATCCAACACTAAATGGTATCAATACTGTATTGGCAGAGTCATCTCTGGTCTAGGTGTTGGTGGTATTGCTGTGTTGTCGCCTATGTTGATTTCAGAGACATCGCCAAAACATTTGAGAGGGACACTAGTTTCATGTTACCAGTTAATGATTACGGCCGGTATATTATTAGGCTATTGCGCGAACTACGGTACGAAAAGCAGATACGATGACTCAAGGCAATGGCGGATTCCTTTGGGGCTCTGCTTTTTGTGGGCTATATTCATGATTACTGGTATGGCGTTCGTGCCAGAATCCCCTCGTTATTTGATCGAAAAAGATAAAATTGAAGAGGCTAAAAGATCTCTAGCAACATCAAATAAAGTTCCGGTAGATGATCCGGCTATTCTGGCAGAAGTCAATAACATCCAAGCTGGTGTGGAGTTAGAAAGAATGGCAGGTTCCGCTTCCTGGGGTGAATTATTCACCGTCCGCACCAAGATTCTCCAACGAGTGATCATGGGTGCTATGATACAGTCGTTACAACAACTTACAGGTAACAATTATTTCTTCTACTACGGTACCACGATTTTTGATTCCGTCGGTTTGGAGGATGCGTTCAAGACATCCATCATTTTAGGTGCCGTAAACTTTGGTTCCACCTTTGTGGCAATGTACACTGTCGATAGATTTGGCAGGAGGAAATGTTTGCTCTACGGTGCCGCGGCAATGGCCGTTTGTATGGTTATTTTTGCCTCCGTTGGTGTGACAAGACTATGGCCCAATGGACCCGATCAGCCTTCTTCCAGACCGGCAGGCAATGCTATGATTGTTTTTACCTGCCTCTACATTTTCTTCTTTGCAACTACCTGGGCCCCAATTGCGTATGTCATTGTTTCGGAGACTTTCCCATTAAGAGTCAAAGCCAAGGGCATGGCTATCGCCACAGCCGCGAATTGGATATGGGGCTTTTTGATCGCCTTCTTTACACCATACATTACCAATGCGATCAGGTTTTACTACGGCTACGTGTTCATGGGTTGTTTGATCTTTGCGTTCTTCTACATCTTCTTCTTTGTCCCCGAGACAAAGGGTTTGACTTTGGAAGAGGTCGAGGAGATGTGGCAGGAAGGTGTGGTACCTTGGCGTTCAGAATCATGGGTACCCTCTGCAAGGCGGCACGCGCCGTACTCCAGTGACAAACAAGCTGCCGGCATATGACAGGCATTCCATAAGCAACAGCAAGTACTGACTGACAACTGCTTTACCCTTTCGGCCTAGTAGCAGACGGTCTGTTCCGATAGGGTAGCTAATGATATTAACGGGACTTTTAAGTATATTAATTAATTAGACTCATCTAGATAGTTAATTGATCAATCAATTACAATTTTTGTGATACTTGCAGATATCCGGGGCACAATGCTCACCTCTCAAGTCGGATCCACCTTGCGGTGATGGTCGGTTTGCCGACTATATTTTTAGCTTTCAGTGCCTTTACAAATCAAATGACGCTCCATGCATGCTTGAAAAAACTGGTGATAATTCCCTGGCACATCGGAATAAACCAGAGAGTTATTCCGCTCTCCCGATCCGAAATTGCCCGTCTATCTTATTTTCCAGCAGCCCCGGATAAAAATAAGCTAGCGCCTTGGCGAACAGCGGGGAATAGCTGACAAGCCTCGATTCCAGGCACGTGCTATGCGTTACTAATGCGCCACTGTCCGTAGCAGGTTAAGTGGCCTATGTATGTGTGTCACGAACGTTAGGGCAAAATCAAACGTAACCCATCAGTCCCAGTTGAACGTAACTAAGGTCACACACAACTACTGAGTATCTTCAACTTAGAAAATGTTATTGATATGAAGTCGGATATCAAGCCGGTGCTGTATAAATTATCTCGCTCCTTTCCAAAGGAATTGAAACTATCTTGAACTATGGTGGTGCATTTGTACCCAGGCAAACCGAAACAGGTAACATTAAAACGTTCTCCCGGTAGCCAAGTTGGTTTAAGGCGCCAGACTGTAACGGATTTGTAATCTGGAGATCGGGTGTTCGACTCACCCCCGGGAGATTTTTTTTGGTAAGCGAACCATTTTGTTATGGATAATCGCACTATATTGTTAAGCAAAGAACTTATCACTCTTCCCACCGAACCAAGCAGCGCACCATGGTCAAACCTATCATTGCACCAAGCATTCTCGCATCAGATTTTGCCAACCTAGAATGTGGTTGTCACCGCGTTATCAATGCGGGTGCAGAATGGCTTCACATCGACGTTATGGACGGCCACTTCGTGCCCAACATCACCCTAGGCCCCCCAATCGTCAAGTCGCTACGCAAAGCGGTCCCGAGAGTAGGAGATAAAGAATCAGACAAACCCAAGGCGTTTTTCGATTGCCATATGATGGTTGCAGAGCCTGAAAAGTGGGTTGATGTCTTTGTCGAAAATGGCGCAGACCAATTCACGTTCCACTACGAGGCGACCAAGAACCCGCTAGAGCTTGTCAAGTTGATCAAGTCACGCGGCATACGCGCAGCGTGCGCGATTAAGCCCGACACGCCGGTAGATGTACTCTTTGAGCTGGCTCCATATCTGGATATGGCGCTGGTCATGACCGTGGAGCCAGGCTTCGGCGGTCAGAAGTTCATGCCAGACATGATGCCCAAGGTGGCAGCATTGCGCGAAAAGTTTCCACAGCTGGATATCCAGGTCGACGGCGGGCTTGGCAAGGAAACTATCCCGCACGCCGCCAAGGCTGGTGCCAATGTGATAGTCGCAGGCACGAGTGTGTTTGCAGCTGCCGACCAGAAGGACGTGATCAGCTACATGAAAGACAATGTTCGCGATGAACTGCGCAGCAGAGGCCTCCTCGACATAGATATGTAGTTGTTTTGTATATTCCTGAACAGCAATATTGCCCTGTGTGCGTAGCATTCGGTAGTGAAGTGCTCTGCAATATCCCCGCAACGCGGCAACGCTCAACTAATGTACATTGGCTACATAGCTAGACAACTACGGAAAAAACTGGCCGCCTAGGGTCGTACCAGCCCCTGTCTGCACGATCATCTCCTGCGCGGCGACGTCCTCCAGAGCACTCCAAATGGACTCCTTCACCTTCTGAAGCGGTCCCGTCTGCTGAGTCTTGGCTTTAGTGCTCACCGCAGTCTCCACATCGATGTCCATCCCAGACTCCCGCGCAGCCTGCACGTCCACAAGCAGCTTACGCTGCTCCACATACCGCAGGTTTCTCTCGATCTTCTTGGCCCGCTTCTTGGACAGCGTCTTCGTGGTGATCGGCCCCTGGTCCACACGCTCTCCACGGAACAAATCCAGTGGAATGGACTTCGCGCGGCCCGATTGCGACTGATCGCTGGATCTTGGCGGCGCAAGTAACCCTGCGCGCTCCCTGGCGCTTCTCTTCGCTGCGTTTTTCTGCACGCGGTGCTGCAGGTTCAGTTTCTGCTTGGGTCTGTTGATGGAGTTCTTCGATGGCATGGCGGTACGGGCCTCTATAACGGCGGAGAGGCTCTGGTTACAGTTCTAGCACTGATGGGCATCGGCCTTGTCATGCGATGAGCTTAAGCTGAAAATTTTCCCTCGAAAAGAAACGTGCCCCACACACTGTCTTTAACTGAAAGTCGTCGCAAGCAGCCTTGCAGCATAAAGCTGCGTGCTGCATCTATCTTAGTCTGTTGTTACGCTGTACGTTGCTCCGATAGCGAGCGAAGGTTGTAACTACAGCGGCTTACGGGCATCCGTCGAAGCACGTGCTCTTGGAGACTGCACGCCTGGGGTGCTGCGGCGGCCGCCACAGATATCCGACACTTTCCTAACCGGTCCCTAAGTAGCTGTTAGCTAGCTTACTGAGAATGTGGGCCGGTCGAGACTTTGCATCGCGCAGCCGGCACTGAAGCCACTCTACAAAAAGTTGAAAATCAGGTGCTGATTGATAGCTGGTTACAACTCACCCTTCAAGCTGGGAGCGCAATGACAGGTGCTGGAAAGCCATCAGAGGCGGACGAAGTACTGGAGTTTTTAGATTCGTTGCCCGATGGGGCCGGGAAGAAGGGCGGACAGACGGGCACGCCGAATGCAGAGGGCAATGAGGACATACTGGAGTTTCTTGACGAACTTGAACAAAGCAACCTGAAGGTGGATGCAAAGAAGCCTGCGGGTGCGGCCGTAGGCGTTCAGAAAACGGTAAAGGCCGCCGGAGACACAAAGGGGGCCGCGGCAACAGGAAAGGCCGCCGCGGGGGTGCAAAAGGCGGCCGGGGACTCTGCAGAAGCCGCGCCGCTGCGCGCGGGGCAGCCTGAGAAACAGGAGGTAGCGGAGGAGCTGCACGACCCGATCAAGTCGTTGTCGAATTGGTGGTCCTCCAGCGGCCAGGCTACTGTATCGAGCATCTGGTCGAAAACGACGGAGCGCGCGACGCAGTTGAAGGACCGCATCACGTTGGAACAGCAGGATTTGACAACAAAGCTAAACACCAACCCCATTGCGTCGAAGCTGTCGAATGCCACCATGCTTTCCGAACTGACCTCGCAGTTGACGAAGTTTGTCGTAGGCGAAACAGAAGAGGTGCTGCGCATCCACTTAGTCCACGACTTGGTCAACTTCCACGATCTATCCTACGAGGTTGA
The DNA here is from genome assembly GCF_000091025.4 of Eremothecium gossypii ATCC 10895. Lineage (NCBI taxonomy): Eukaryota > Fungi > Ascomycota > Saccharomycetes > Saccharomycetales > Saccharomycetaceae > Eremothecium > Eremothecium gossypii. Next base: position 42,391 of record NC_005787.5, on the reverse strand, counting down.
GTCGCAGTTCCACGATGTTCTCAGCTCTCAGGTTCAGGGCGGGATTCGCATCTTTGTCGACCAGTGGGATCGGCCAAACGAATCTGCCGCAGAGGGGCCGGCAGGTAACATCCACGGGCTGAACATGTTCCAGGGGAAGCCGACCGAAGGAGACAAGCTGTGCCGCGCAAACCTTGACAATGCCATGAAGCTATTCCAGAAGGCGATGGAGGAGTCGAGACGCCAGCGTCGCGAGCGCGACATTGAGGCTGCTGCAGATGAGGAGAGCAGAATCAGCGATGTGTTTATCGGCATTCTTGCTGTTGGACAGCCCCAGAAAGGCGACGAGGGGGCAGTAGTGGACTCGACGCATGTCGGGAGTTTTAGCTTCACCATCCACCTGGAAGACATGTCCAATGGCGTGTCGCTTCTTGTCCGCTCGCAGGGGTTCCCGATTAGATGGGCGGGCTGGCTCGAGGGAAAGTCGGACCTGAAGAAGAAGGAAGACGAGAAACCCCTCGAGGGTGAAATAGACCCGAGCGAATGGGTTAAGGACTGGATCGACAAAGGGCTCGCGCTCTCCATCGGGGTCCTCGCGCAGAATTACGTAATCGAGAGGATGGGCGTCTGATGCCCGCGATAAGTAAACTATATGCATATTCGATTTGGAACGCTACGTAGTGCTAGTTAGTCTATTGTCATTGTGGATGACCCCAAAAGCTCATGCACTGACTGCCCGTCGGCTCCCAAGAGCCGCTTCTCCCAGTCTACCCAGAGCCCCCCCTGGCTGCGCCACACGCCATCCTGGGTGCACTGCGCCAGCGGACTGCTGAACTCCTCACTGAAGCTGGGCTTCTGTAACAGCTCTGAAAGCCGTGGGACTTGCGCCGCCACGGCAGTTCTGTTGATCTCGCTCATGTAAATTAGCTGCTCAAGTGTCGGGAACATCGTGCTAACCTGCACCTTGCACTTGGGTCCGGATGCGGTCTTCAGGGCACCCAGTATCTCAGACGCGGCTCCCACATTTGCATGCTCCGCAAACACTGTAATCACCCTGGGTTGCATCTGCAATGTCCGTAGCAACGACATTCTAACTGATGGCTTCGTTCTTGAAAGCTGGTGCAGACGGATAGGAAACCCCTCGATGACCTGCTCTTTTACGAAAGGCTCGCTTCCACTGTCGCAATACGTAAGACATAGTAATAGCGCTCGACAGCAGACCAGAAAGCCATGTGTCGAGCTAGCTTCCTGGAGGCAGTCTGAAACACCTGCAAACCGCCTTCCAGCTGCTGCTACTGGGATTACACTTGGTCTGCCTTGATCGTGTCGGATGATGGCTTTAGTATGCCATTTTTTTCAGTTTTGACCAACGTTGAAGTTCACCATATTTGATCCATGGTACTCAGTTGAAGGGACCGGTTGCTGCATCATCGGGTCGTCAGAGTGTTATCGAGCGTCTATTGGGACCAGTAATTCACAGGAATCGGCGTAGCGATTTGCCTTTTTTTATAAGAGATGTCGCATAGCAAAATATCAGAGGGTGAGGCGGACCTATACTTGGACCAGTACAACTTCACGACGACCGCCGCTATTGTGGGGTCAGTGGATCGCAAGATTTTTGTACTGCTACGGGACGGGCGCATGCTTTTTGGAGTTCTGCGTACGTTCGACCAGTATGCCAACTTGATTCTGCAGCATTGTGTGGAGAGAATATATATTCCGGAGGAGGGCCAGTACGGCGAGTGCGAGCGCGGAGTATTCATGGTGCGCGGAGAGAACGTAGTGATGCTGGGGGAGGTAGACATTGACAAGGAGGACAAACCACTGGAACAGCTGGAGCGGGTTCCGTTTGAAGAGGCGGCACGGTACCGCGACGGGCAGAACGAGACCAAATTCAAGGTGGAGACGCAGAAGAGCAAAGAACTGGCGCGCTACGGTTTGATTCATGATTTCAACAAATCTGATATGTACTAGGGCATTACAGTAATAATGAAAACATGTTTAATGGCGTATATAAAATTAAACACGGAATTATTAGCGAACAGTGTGAGGAATCAAGCTGCTGTGTGGTATGTTGCTAATGATCGGTATTTAGTGTAGAATGCGAGCTAGTGCGGAGAGCGATGCGTGCGTGCTGTTGGGTTAAGAGGATTTGGCCTTGGCCAACTCGTCGTCCCAGGTTTTTTGATTCTTAGCGAAGTTAGAGATTTCGAGCTTACCCAGTTGGGAAAGAAGAGCTTCGTCTGGGCCCTCGTTAATGCGTGTTGCCCTGCAGCTATGCCACATATGGAGTAGCGGGGATTCCAAGGTACAGAGTCCCAGGGCGCCGTGTATTTGAATAGACCAGTTTACTAATTCGCTCATTTCGCGTGGTGTATATATCTTGGCCATCGCTATGTCATCGCGTGCCACCTTAATACCCTCTACCTGACAACGAACAGCTGCGTTGCAACAAAGCAGCTTGCAAACTTCAATTTTGATTTTCCAAGTGGCAACGTCAGTTTTGAATGTGTCTGTCTTTTGTAACTTCGAGCCGAAAACCTTTCGGCTAGAGGCACGTAATTGCGCCAAGCGGAGGGCTTCATGACCGGTTCCGCAGAGCTTCATGCATTGGTATAGTTTTGCTAAACTAGTCCTGGTTTGCACCATCGAAAAGCCTTCACCTCTCTGGCCTAGGATGTTTAATGGGACTACTGCATTTTTGAATTGCACACGGTAGTATTTATTGCTGTCTGTGATGGAGTTGGGCCCGCCTGTATCAATACGTTCATAGGTTATTCCTTCAGATTTTATAGCGTCCTTGTCTAAGAGTACCACTGAATGCCGTTTGTATATATTCCCTTCATCAAATTCGGTTACAGCAAGTAGAAGCCATAGTTCACACTTATTGTCCTCCAAAGATGTTACAAACCACTTTGATCCATTTAAAGTCATTGTGCCGTTTGAATCGTCTATTTTGCAGGTTGTGCTGACATTGAGCGCGTCGGAGCTGGAAACTTCGCTTTCGCTAACCATGAAACTCGAATGTAACTGCGCAGATATCATTGGACTCAAAAAAAGGCTCAACTGTTCTGGGGAGCCATGACGCAAAAGTAGCTCCATGGCTCCAACATTGACCATCGAACAGTGTGCATGCATGACCGCTTGTGCCAACTGTGACTTACCGAGGAAAAAGCTCGCCATGCAATATTCCAGCATACTCAAGCGGTTTTCATAGAACGGCTCCTGGTTGTCGAAGACTCTCTTCCTGACGTAGAGCTGTTGAAGGTCGAGCTCTTCGGCGCGAGTGCGAAGAAGCTGCACCGTGGGGCATTGCTCGCTTTCATACCCATGCGCTTGCAATTCACGCAGATACAGTTTCTCTTTCCCCAAACATTCAATATCCACGAACTTGCGGAGTCGCTGGAGCATCTCCTGTGACTCATGCGTAAGCTTATCGCGTACTACTGCAGGAATGTAATTAATAGTGGGATCAACGTCCTCCAAGGTTGGCTTCTTATAAGTCTTCGGTCTATCTAACACTGCTGGCATTGTGGAAAATCAAAAATGGCCCCAAAGATGACTATTCAAACTGACACGTCAATTATTCTGCTCTGATTTGCAATGCAAGACCAGATGCTGCGGATATAATCCTCAATTATATCTCTAGATCTCAGATACATAACTTGTGTATCTTGCCTTTAACCATCGCTACATATATATACTCTATATAGTAGTTATTCGCAGACGCTGTCACTTGACAGTTCTGATGTCGGTCTGCCGCAGCCCCACAAACAAACACCTTCTCGCAACTAGAACACAAACGGAAATACTGGCGCGACACGCATACAACCACATAATACCAGTGACACCAATGTACACACAAAATGCCTTGCGCCGCGCACTGACGTCGCGCCAGACCACTGACGCGATCTGCGTCTCAGCAAGGCAAAAAATTTACGTCACAAAGTCCCGTTTTGTTTTTACTGACACTGACAGCGCATGTGGTAAGCTGCATGAGCGCTAGCAATATCACAATATCATTTCTTCGACACAGCTTTGGAATGTCAGCCCGCCAAGGAACGTGCACTGACATGTCGCTAGCGCCATTCTAATTTTTAACGTCGCGGAAAAAGTGTGGCCTGCCTGAAAAATTTTCGAAGTGATGATGCCCTCATCTCGAAATGCAGTGGCGGCTGACGGTAGTTAGGTGATTAGTATCATTAGAATGTCGTACTTCACTGAATACAAGGATCTGATCGCCGAAGGTGACCTCGTATTGGTGTGGATTTCTCGTGGGAATGTCAAGCAATTGCGCATCAAGTCTGGCGAGGTTTTTAATACTAGGTACGGGTCCTTCGCACATGACGACATAGTGGGACGCCCGTACGGTTCGCAGATTGGTGTTCGCACCAAGGGTAGTAATCGTTTTGGGTTCATACATGTACTACAGCCGACACCGGAACTGTGGACACTATCGCTGCCGCATAGGACTCAGATTGTATACACTCCCGACTCCTCATATATCATGCAGCGTCTCGGATGCAGCCCACAGTCGAGAGTGATTGAAGCTGGGACGGGGTCAGGGTCATTCTCTCATGCATTTGCTCGCACTGTAGGGCAACTGTTCTCATACGAGTTCCACCATATGCGTTATGAACAGGCGCTGGCGGAATTTCAGGAGCACGGACTTATTGCAGACGGGAATGTCACTATCACGCACCGGGATGTGTGCCAGAAAGGCTTCCTAATAAAGGCCGGGGACACAACCTCTTATGAATTCCTTGAGGGCCAGGATTCAGTTTCTGTCAATGCAGACTGCATCTTCTTGGACCTGCCTGCCCCATGGGAAGCCATTCCGCATCTGGATGCTGTAATAGCCAAAGATCGCACTGCACGTCTGTGCTGCTTCTCGCCGTGTATTGAGCAGGTGGACAAGACTCTGGAGGCTCTCGAGCTACACGGCTGGGAGGAGATTGAGACTGTTGAAATACAAGGAAGGCAGTACGAATCGCGGAGGCAGATGGTCCGTCAGCTAGATGATGCACTGGAGAGATTGCGTGATGTAAAAAGACGCAAGCAGCATGGAACCGAGCGCCGCAAAAGACTGGGCGAGCAGTTGGGTTCCGTTGAAGAGTTGACAGATGACGTGAGGCCGAAGACGCCTAAAACCAGCTACAATCCTTTTGGAAAAGGCTCAAGGGTGAAAGAGGGCGACAATGGTTTTGAATGGAAACAAGTGGCAAAGGTGGAGTCTGAGATTAAGTCACATACATCATACCTAACGTTTGCCAGTAAAATCCTTTTCAAATCACGTGACGAGAATACCGTTTCCCAGCTATTGGAGCAATATAAGGACTTTAATCCGAATGTAAAAGCTGCTAGCAAGCTTGATAAACGTCCGCAGGAGACTTCTTTCGAAGAGTCTCAGGCCTCAAATTCTGTATAATATTAAATATTGATGATTCTCCGTGCATTGTGCCATACAACATGCAGTTGTTGTTTTAAACCCATTCTGTTATCACTGGATGGGCGTCAGATAGCTAGCCTTTTACTGAGGCTAGCTGGCTCACGCCAGAATCACCTTTACTCTACATTTCCTTTTCCGAGTGTTCGAGGTTGGACTGGTCGGCGGCGCATTGAAAATTGACATTGAAATTCCCTAACTACGATATAATTCAGCACATCGGAAGCCTCCAAACGTCGGCCCAGAGGCGATAGTCTCTGCACGTACTATGATCTTTCGAGATTCTGAAAGCATACCGTTGGAATCCAATGAGGCACACGATCAGGAGCAACATGACATAGAAACATATTTGACGGTTCTACAGCCGCACACGATTCTTCTTAAAGATGGAGAAACCACAGCGACAATGTACCCTATTAGAGCAAATTCTGACCTGCTACCACTGGGATTGCTTGCATTTTTGCTCGATGAATTCAATATGGAAGTGGAGAAGGGTGACAGCTTTCCATACTACGAGCCCTTGGACCTTGACGAGTTCCGCAAAATGTGGTTCCACACACATGGTATTGTTTGTGTGATGGTCCTCGGAGAGATACCGGAGCTAGACTACTCACTGGAGCTGAGCGAAGATCAGCAGCTGCTGCAGACCGAGCAACTGCGGCAACAGGGCGTGACGACGGAACGAAACACGGTCCAATATCAAAAGCGGAAGGAGCGCCGCAACATGAACCTGAATATACAGTGGGAAAAACAGTGCCTCGGAACCTTCAACCTGCTTCCCGCATACCCAGGCCGCTCGTCGCACGTCGTCACAGGTACATTCCTCGTGAACGCCGGGATCCGCGGGAAGGGCATTGGCAGGACCCTGGTCGAACGGTTCCTCGAGTGGGCGCCACAGCTCGGCTTCACGTCGTGCTGCTTTCCCCTCGTGTACGGGACAAACGTCGGCATTCGCCGTATCCTCGAGTCCTCGAACTTCAAGCGCATAGGCAAGCTTCCAGAGTCCGGGATCCTGAAGGGCTACGACTCGCCGATCGACTCGTTTATCTACGGCAAGGAGTTCACGCACGTCTCGAAGCAGATCGACGCACTGAACTCCGCGCGCAATGACTCGACCAAGGCCAAGTACGAGCGACTGAAGTTCTACCTCGAGACAAGCGAGTACCCCGCTTCCTGCAGCAGGAATGAAAAGGCGCGGCTGCGCGTGATGTCCAAGACCCACTCGATCCTCAACGGCAAGCTCATGTTCAAGGGCAGAGAGGTCGTCTACGAGCCCCGCAGACAACTCGAGATCGCATACGAGACGCACGCCGTCGACCATCAGGGCATCAACCGCGTCACCTCCAAGGTCGCCGAGCGCTACCACTGGAAGGGCATCAAGCAGTCCGTCGCAAAGGTCATCAGCACCTGTACGCGCTGCCAGGACACCCCCGCCCACGACGCGCAGCACCCCGGCAGCGGTCTCGTCATTGACGCAACCGGCCCCGCCAACCAGACCCATGTCGTTGTCCACGCCCACGCCAACGACGACCAACTCAGCCGCGTCGCTGAGGCCGTCGTCGGCTCGCTGCAGCGCGCAGAGGACCGCGACTATGCAGAGTCTACCCCGGCAGACGCCACGCCCCGCGCCCGCGCCTACCCGCCCCCGGGCCAGCTCCGCCGCATCCGCTTCCACACGCAGCCCGCCGCCAAGGACCCCGACCCCTCCATGAATAGCTTCACGCGCTACGCAGAGGAACACCTGCCGCGCAGCGCCAAAAAGCGCTCGCGCTACAGCTCCGCCGCTCACCCCGACTCCCCCAAGTCCGCCAGCGAGTCCGCCACCGTCCTGCTCGACGACACCCCGCCCATCGACGATGCCCTGCTGCACCTCGAGGACAACGTCATAGCCGCCGTCGAAGCCGTGCGGAAGGAGCAGCGGGCCGCGAGCCTCCGACGCTCCCCGAACACCGACGACGACTACGTCAGCGACGACCCCTCCTTCCACGACGACCGCGCCTACTACTAGCCGCCGCCGCCGGCCGCCTGCCCGCCAATAATGGTCACGTGCATATCACGTGCGATCGCCCGCTCGCCCGTGCACCCGCCGCCGCGTCCCGCCACCGGCTGCCTATTTAAGTCCCTCCCCGCTGGCGCCGCCGCCCCCGCCCCCCATGATCAACTTTTTCCGCCAAATACGCAATGTCTTCAAGGAGTCCCACGCCCCGCTGCAGCAGATTCTGCTCTCGCGGCGCGCGTTCTTCAGGCTTCTGGGCTACCTCGGCACGTGCACCTTGCTGATCGTGGTAGCGCAGAACTGCTAGTACATAGTGTATATAATCCGCGGCTCGGACGCATCCGGCAGTGCCAGCACTGGCTGGTTCTCGCTACTTAACCAACAAATAAAAAGGAATCACGGGTCTGTATCAGGATAAGAAAAAATTGTTGCGGACCCGAGGTTGTGCTACACCAACACAACGACCAGCAGTGTGGTAGCAAGCACGGCGAGATTGGAAACCGTAGGCAGGCAGCTACGGGCACAAGGTATCGGTAGCGCGTTGAGCAGGAGCGGAGGCGCTGGGAGAGGCAGCGCTGGACACGGGCAACGACCAGGATAAAATTTTACGAGGGGAACAGGCGGCAGACGCAGTCGCGAACGAGATAGGGAGCGGGACGGGATGGAGCGCAACACGGTGCAGAGATCCGGCACTATGCAGACCGGGGGCAGCAGCAGCGCAAGCAAGAACTACAGTAACATCAACGCGAACCTGCACGCGCGTGTGAAGGCGTTCCAGGAGCAGCGGAAGCTGCAGCGGTCGGGGAGCGTGGGATCAAAGTCGTCGGGACAGTCGCAAGACTCGGCAGCGATACAGCATATCGTGAACAAGCCGCTGCCGCCGCTGCCGCCGGGCAAGGGCAAGGAGGCGGCGCCGCCCCTGCGGCGACAGGGGAGCATGCTAAAGGCGGACTCACGGCCGCGGTCGATGTCTTCGTTTACCGGGTCACCGCCCGCGGTGGGGGCGTCCATCGCGGACGCTGAGCCGGTAGCGAGCGCAGAGCGGCCGGCGCCGGTGCTACAGGCGAATGTGGGCCAGGAGGCGGACTCCATGCCTGTGCAGCAGAGCATTCCGCTGAAGGCGGCGGCCGTGCCCGGGCGCCAGCCACATCAAAAAACTCATTCTGCATCCGATATATTTCAACGCACGTCGTCGCACGTTCTCCCGCAGATACCCATACCTCTGAATCCGATCAGGAAGGCCCCGCGGCCGCCGGATGCGGGAATGGGGCATCAACGGGGGCGCCAGGGCTCACATTCAGGCATAGTGCTGGGCCCGCAGAGCGGTGCAGGGGGCACAGGGAGCGCTTCCGACGCCCCAAAGCATATCATGACAAAGTCCAAGCCATCCCTTTCCGCGCGGAGGGGACTGAAATTACCGTCTGGCGGTATTTCTCTGAAAATGAAGCAGCCACTCCAAGAGTTTGCATCTCAGCCATCGAACAAAGATACCGCTCTGGCAACGTCAGGAGTGGTGCCTGGTCACCGCGTCAGCAAAAGCAATCCGGGGTCGCTTACGAACGGGATTCAGACCACCTCGACGTCCTCTGACAAACAGGTCGATACGAAGGGGACTGAACCTAGTAAGTCTGGCAACTCTGGAACCAATTCTAACGGGGGCCTATTTGCAGTATTCTCCAAGTATGTCGATATTAAATCCGGATCACTAAATTTTGCTGGCAAGTTATCACTTTCGTCTCAGGGCGTGGACTTTAGTAATGGATCTAGCTTTCGAATTACATTGGACGAGTTGGAGTTTTTAGAAGAACTAGGCCATGGGAACTACGGTACGGTATCCAAGGTACTGCACAAGCCCACTAATATCATGATGGCTATGAAGGAAGTTAGGCTGGAGCTCGACGAGTCCAAGTTTAGACAAATTCTCATGGAACTAGAAGTCCTGCATAAGTGTCAGTCCCCATACATTGTCGACTTCTACGGTGCATTCTTTATTGAAGGGGCAGTCTACATGTGCATGGAATTCATGGATGGCGGTTCGTTGGACAAGTCTTACGACCCCCATGAAATAGGCGGAATCGAGGAACCGCAGCTTGCCCTTATAACAGAGTCAGTAATCCGCGGGTTAAAGGAATTAAAAGATGTACACAACATTATACACCGTGATGTTAAACCAACAAATATCTTGTGCTCCGCGACACAAGGTACCGTTAAGCTCTGTGACTTCGGTGTTTCCGGGAACCTAGTAGCATCCTTGGCACGCACTAACATCGGCTGTCAATCCTACATGGCGCCCGAGCGTATCAAGTCTTTAAATCCAGATAAAGCCACATACTCTGTCCAGTCCGATATTTGGTCCCTGGGCTTATCCATTGTGGAAATGGCGTTGGGTGCGTACCCATACCCTCCTGAAACATACGACAATATATTCAGTCAGCTGAGCGCCATCGTTGACGGTCCACCACCCCGTTTGCCGAAGGACACCTTCTCTTCGGACGCACAGGACTTTGTGCGTCTGTGCTTGCAAAAGATACCTGAAAGGCGGCCTACATACGCCTCACTCCTTGAGCACCCATGGCTGAAGAAGTATAGAGGCCTGGATGTCCACATGAGCGAATATATCACAAAAAGATTGGTACAAAGACAACATTATCTTGAACAAAGCGGTGGGGACGAACTCCCCAAAGTGTTACCTGCATTGCATGGGAGGCTGGTAAAACCACAGCCCCATATTCCTTAAACCTATTTATTAATACATAACTTTACTACACAGGTCATTAAAACACAGATATGCTACAGGTGCAACACACTTTCCCAACATTCTTATGTGCCGGTCACCTGTACTATAAAGATTATGGTTAATTTTATTAAATAGATAAGTTCAACCAATTAATTAATTCCCATCTCGGTATCAACTCGCATTACGCAGTGTGCTTTTTCCTATTGGTTCACCGTCGAACAATATGTACGTTATCTTGGCCGGAAAATTAAGCTGCATTTTAAATGCGGGCATCACAGCCTCGTCTTGAACCTTTTGGTACGAATTAGCAGACACAGGGTGGTATATTATCGTTATATTAAATCTATCTGTTATTATTGTTGCTGAGGAGCACAGGGTTACCAGTAGGTTCGTGGAATGGGCCTCGCACGATCTTTAAGTCGGCATCCGACTATACAGTACTTTCATTCCACGTACAAGAAAACTGTTGGCCACAAGTTGCGGGATGTTATCAGCGCTATCGTCCATAGGCTTCATCCCATCTTTCGGAAGCTTCTGCCGAACTTTATTGCGGCGCACTACTTCTATATCATCACGATGGCACTGCTTTGCTCTATCTTAGTGTATCCAGTGAAGAATGCGGCTTACATTGATGTACTGTTCCTCTCAGCCGGCGCTGCGACACAGGGAGGATTAAACACGATAGATATATGCGACCTGTCTCTCTACCAACAGATTGTCCTGTATCTTGTCAGTATGTTCACGACTCCAATATGGATTCACGGGATGCTGGTGTTCGTACGGTTATTCTGGTTTGAGCGGTACTTCGACGGGATCAAATCCTGGTCCAAGAAGAACTTCCAGATGAGGCGGACTAGGACGTTAGTTGCACGCGAGTTATCAAGGAGTATGTCGTCAAGTCGTCATTGGCCGAAACCAGACAGACACTTAAAGGGTAGTGATAGAAGATTAACTCGGACGTCTACTGCAACCAATGACTTCCAGAACCGGCTGTTTAGTGGAAAATTAGTCAATAGGGAAGAAAGCAACGTTGCTCCAGAGGATAAAGAGCCTAGAGTGTTTTCTACAGCCTGTTCCGAAGTGGCACCATCGCCATCTGATTCTAATTCCAAGGCATCCAATAGAACAAGCAGTTTGGGCACTACTAGTGTGTCGTCTGGTGTTGCCCCAGGTAGTATTTCCAATAAATCTGAACCGGATTTGTCTCGTCAGAGCCCAGCAGAACCCTTGTCAGCTAAGAGAGACAGGGAAGTCACGCCTGCGGATTTAGTGAGGTCTATCACGATGATGCAAAGCCAACACCGGAAAACTGAAGACGAGGATGGCCCTGCTCTGGTTATCAAGGGTCCTCATGAGCGGACTTCTGGGCGGACTTCTGGGAATGAAGGAGAGGACTACGAAGACGAAGGCGTTCCTTCCCGCGATTCTACCGAAAAGACCAGACGGCTCGATCTGCGGAAGAGACCACTATCTGGTAGATCATCACAGGGAGGTATGGCATGGCTCACGCCATCTCAATCGCTGTCTGCAATCGAACAAAGAAGGTCCGGAGATTACTCTGATGTCTCCTCCGCTCTAGAAACCGCCACAGAGGCTCATGATCATCCATCCTGGAAACAGGGTGGCAGAACTGCGGAACCCACATCAGAGCTTCCACGCAGTACGACGTCGGCAGAACAGTTAGCCTCCGCGACGAATAACGGTCCATCAATTCATTTCGAAATTGGGAATATGCCCCGTCCCCCAACGAGACAGAATCTACAAAGACATGATACAGGCAGTTCGAAATACGGGGAAAGTTCTGATAATAAGAAGTCCGGGAGACCAGGCCTTCTCCGTCGGCTATCTGCCTCAGGTGGGATAAAGGATTTCCTTATGCGCAACAATGGCAGCGCTAGTGTCACACGGGGAGATAACGACCACGTACCAGATTCAGTATCATCTGACAATGATTCAGCGATAGAAAGCACTGGTTCTGAAGAAAACGATGAGACTGGAGATTCCCGGAATAGAACTTATTTCCGACAACCGAGTAGAGATGCCCAAACTCCTGAAAGTATTCGTGCCGAGGACCTCAGAAGGAGTTTCAGGCGTAGAAGGAGTACAGGTCTGAGCTTGAAGAAACTGCAACTTAGCGCCAGCTTTAACAAGATTCTCGGGGACCGTGTTCCAAATGCGCTCCGCAGGAAGAGCAAGAGGACTAGTAACGCATCGCTAACATCAGCAGACCACTCTGCGGATAGTGTGGATTCCTATTCTAATTACTATGATCAAGAAAGTGGGTATGGGGGCTTGGACTTGGATGGAAATGAGATGAGCCACGTTATGAGCACCAACTATTTATCTTACAATCCGAACATTGGAAGAAATTCGATCTTTATAGGCCTGACAGATGCACAGAAGGTTGAACTGGGTGGTGTAGAGTACCGCGCAACAAAACTCTTATGCCGCATTCTGGTGACCTACTATTTTGGATTCCATGCGTTAATTGTTATTTTTCTACTACCGTGGATCCACTCCAGCCAGAAATATAAGGACATTGTTGCCTCTAATGGTGTATCGACAACCTGGTGGGCATTTTTCACCTCACAGAGTGCATTTAACGATGTCGGATTTACATTGACCAAAGATTCCATGCTTTCGTTCAGTAAGGCGTCATTTCCTCTGGTAGTGATGATTTTTTTTATCATTTTTGGGAATACTGGATTCCCAATACTATTGAGATTCATTATATGGGTCATGTTCAAGCTCGCCCCTGATCTCTCACTAATGAAAGAGAATCTTGGCTTTCTTTTGGACCACCCCAGACGCTGCTTCACGCTGCTTTTCCCACGAGCTGCAACCTGGTGGCTATTTCTGATTGTGGTGGGATTGAACTCATTAGATCTCATCTTATTTATTGTGCTGGACTTGAACTCATCCTTATTGAATGGTATGCATGCGGGCCAGAAGGTTATTGATGGTTTGTTCCAGGCTGTCAACACTAGAACAGCCGGACTGGCAGTCGTTGATCTTAGCCAGTTACATCCCTCGATTCAGGTTTCGTATATGCTTATGATGTATATTTCCGTTCTACCAGTGGCCATTTCTATTCGGAGAACCAATGTTTACGAGGAGCAGTCTTTGGGAATATACGGAAACTTGATGCCGATTATCGCTGAAGCTTCAACCACTGGCACTTCAGCCCAATCCCGGCTAAACAAGCATGGGAGTACCAAAGAGGACGTGAACATTGACCAGGAACAGGATACTAAATCTTTTGTTAGAGACCATTTGCGTAAGCAACTTTCTTTTGACTTGTGGTATATGTTCCTAGGGCTGTTCATCATTTGCATAGTTGAGGGCGATAGGATACAGGATCCAAATGAACCGACGTTTGACGTCTTCCACATTCTGTTTGAAGTTGTGAGTGCATACGGTACGGTTGGACTTTCTCTTGGATTCCCCAACACTAATCAATCATTTAGCGCGCAGTTCAAACCGCTTTCAAAGTTTGTCATTGTAGCAATGTTGATACGGGGACGCCACAGAGGGTTGCCCTACAAGTTGGACCGCGCCATTATGTTGCCCAGCGATAAGCTGAAACAGATAGATAATTTAGAGGATCTAAAGTTACAGAAAACGGCAACCAGTAACAAGGATCCTCTTCTCCAGTACTGGCGCAGAAGAGCAAAACCCGTGTCCACAGGTATTGCGCAGGTACTGAGCCGTACTAAGTCGCATACTTCACGGAGTTCAGACCACTCACATATCCCGATTGCCGTTGAACGCGGGGAACAAGCCACAGGTGCTCCATTGGGACCGACTGCGAGTGGCTCTATAAAGTCAGACTATGTGATGCGGCGCAACTCCCACAAATCTACGGACCAAGAGCGCTCACCTTCCACCATTTCACCTCTACAGCCGGCAAGTGAGGAAGATATGGATCCTAGTGGGCATCCGTCCCATACGGTGGACGCTGAGCCAAATAAATTTTTAGCTTAAATGGACGACCAAGAAGTAGTAAAAGAACATACGAGCGGTAAATAATACGCATGAGACATTCTCAGCACTAATACGAAACTGAACTCAATATATAACTCGCATGTATAATAGAGCTACACCTGGAACGCAGAAGTCTCTGTCTCCATTGAAAAGCAAGTATAGGACCTTATTTAGCTCAAGAAGCCATTGCGGAGCTTCCATTGCTCTCTGTTCCTAGCTGCCAAATCCAAATACCTGTTCTTCTTATCGAAGGGAAGCGCCTTCCACTTTTCGCCCAACAAACGAACTATATCTGTGGTCTTCAATAGGGGGTGCTCGGCGGCTACATGCGGCCGCACGTCATTACAGAATAGGATAAAACCAGTAGATGGCCTCTTTGGTGGCAAGGTTTTCTCGATTTCTGCACGCGCCGAGTGGTATTCCTTGAATAACCTGTGCGACTCGTCATAGTATGGCTTCTTTTGGTGGTCACTCATACTCTTCCATTTATTGTTTGCGAGCCTCGATAGTTCCACAAATGTCGCATTGGGGTGCTCAGACCTGACCGATGGCATAATCGACTTTAGGTAGAGCGCGTATACTGCAGGAGGCCTCCTAGGGGATTGCTCCTTAAGAAGAGTCTTGCGCAATGTATTTGTTCCTGACTTCTTGGCGATTTGTGCAGACACATTGGTCTGGAATGCGCGTATGGCAGTGGTGTTAAACGGTCTGCTGAACATGGTCCCGATATCGTCACTTGGCGTAGTTGTTTGCGGTAAACATCTATGTTTGCGTTGCTCGACACATAGTAAATAACACGCCTTTCCATCCGTTACCCGCAGAACTCTATGACCACGTGACCACGATTGCCACTAACATAACTAGTACCAGCTAGCTATTCTGACCTAATAATTCAGGACTGGATACTGCTTATAGATTATCTGAGCTATTTAGCAAGATGCCCGGTTATCCTTTCGTGATATCGCACAGCGGCAACACACCGTTTCGACTGACGCAGCCGACGACAGAGCCGCTCGCGATCACGTGCACAAGATATTTATAAATCATCCCGTACGACAGCACGTGATGCGAGAGCTTTGAAAATCTTCCGCGATGTGCACGCCATCGCATCTGCCACACACGGCCAGCGCCATGTCCAACACCGAAGAGCAGCCCAAGGACGTCGACATGCTAGCGGATGAGCAGGAGGATGAGCTCGACCGTGACAAGATCCGTCTTCTGCCGCAGGCTACCTCCGAGGACGGCACCTGTGCGTCCTTCCAGATCACCGACGAGGATCACACGCTCGGCAACGCGCTGCGCTACATCATAATGAAGAACCCCGAAGTTGAGTTTTGCGGATACTCCATCCCTCATCCCTCCGAGAACTTCCTCAATATCCGCATCCAAACCTACGGCAAGGTCACTGCGGTCGACGCGCTGCACAAGGGGCTCCAGGACCTAATGGACATGTGCGACGTCGTAGAGGACAAGTTCACGCAGCGCATTCGCGAGCTCTAGGCCGGCCCGCAGGCCGTTTGGCCTCTGTATAGTGCCTCTGTTGTTCCACCGCCATGGGTATCGTCGTGCACGAAGGCATTCTGCTGGCGGCGGAATTGCTTTTTCCCTTCGGAAAAATTTTTAGAGTATATAAGTCAACTCATCACGGTCTTGGTGGTGTTCCATCGGGCGGTTTTACGAAGCAAAGCTTGACGAATCTAGTGACCAGACTGTATTGAAGCGAGATCCAGATGTCCTACGCCGGTAACAGAGACCAGCAGTTTAACAGAAGCAACTTCGGTGGACGCGATGGCGACCATCGCGGACAGCGGCCTTCGGATCGGAATTCGTACGGAAGGGATGGTTTCGGGCGCGGCGGGCGCGGCGGCTTCGCCGGGCGTGGCCGTGGCCGGTCCGACGATAGGTTGGAGTTGACGAAGCCCGACTGGGATGTTGAATCGTTGCCAAAATTTGAGAAAAACTTCTACGTGGAGCACGAGGACGTGCAAAAGATGAGCACGGACGAAGTGGAGCAGTTCCGGAAGGAGAACGAGATGAAGATTGTTGGGCACGATGTTCCCAAGCCCATCCGGACTTTCGACGAGGCGGGCTTTCCGGAGTACGTGTTGAAGGAGGTCAAGGAAGAGGGATTCGAGAAGCCAACCGCGATTCAGTGTCAAGGCTGGCCAATGGCCCTATCTGGGCGCGACATGATCGGTGTGGCTGCGACAGGGTCTGGTAAGACGCTTTCGTACTGTCTACCGGGCATTGTGCACATCAACGCGCAGCCGCTGCTTTCTCCTGGTGACGGGCCTGTTGTTTTGGTCCTAGCACCCACAAGAGAGTTGGCTGTGCAGATTCAGAAGGAATGCTCTAAGTTTGGCCGCTCCTCGCGGATTAGAAACACTTGTGTTTACGGTGGTGTTCCTAAGTCGCAACAGATTCGCGACTTACAGCGCGGTGTGGAGATCTTGATCGCCACCCCAGGCCGTTTGATCGACATGTTGGAGATCGGCAAGACCAACTTAAAGCGTGTGACCTACTTGGTCTTGGACGAGGCTGATCGGATGTTGGACATGGGTTTCGAGCCACAAATTCGGAAGATCGTTGACCAGATCCGTCCGGACCGTCAGACACTTATGTGGTCCGCGACCTGGCCCAAGGAGGTCCAGCAACTAGCCAGGGACTACTTGCATGACCCTATTCAGGTGAACATCGGCTCGTTGGAGTTGGCAGCGTCTCACACAATTACTCAACTTGTTGAGGTTGTCTCTGACTTTGACAAGAGAGACAGATTGGTGAAGCACCTGGAAATTGCATCCAAAGACAAGGACTCTAAGATTATTATTTTTGCATCGACGAAAAGAACTTGTGACGAGATTACGTCTTACTTAAGACAGGATGGATGGCCAGCTCTTGCTATCCATGGTGATAAACAGCAGCAGGAGAGAGACTGGGTTTTGAACGAGTTCAGAACCGGCAGATCTCCTATCATGGTTGCCACTGATGTGGCTGCCAGAGGTATCGGTATGTTACAACTTGCATTTTAGGCGGTCAGCGCTGGTCGCTGATCCCGGACTACTTACACATGACACATGACAGCACACCTTTCGGGGAAGTTGAACGTCTGGGGAGCGCTGCGGCGCACACCCATACAGAAGACAAGAGCGATGGAGCTTTTCATGATTCAAAAGAGGCATTTTATTCTGAGGTATAATAAAAAACAGATGAACCTAGAACACATGAAGGGAAGTAAGAAAACGCTATGTTGAAGATGATGATAAAATTATTTTGAATACGGGGGAACACATATTCGTACTTTCAAAGCATGAAGCTTTTTCCGGTGGGTTCTCTTGAGTATGAACCTATTGACAGGCCTTAGAACAGCTGCGAATATGGATCCATACCGCCGTTTCGATTTTATGTATGTTTGTGTCATCTTCGCCTTTGCTTTCTTTCTATTCCGTATTATGTGTAATATCTGTTTCTTGCCGCCTCTTTGGCTTGGACCGGGCCAATGCGTATTTGGTAACTCATATACTCATGTCCATTCAAGTAAGGAAAGAACATTCTTTCGTAACATGAAAAGTCTATAGCATTTGTTTTCTAATAGAGTTCCCTATCTTCGCTATAAAATGTGTCTATCATTGTCCTGCTATTTGGCTATGGGCACGTTACTAACAGACATTGCAGACGTTAAGGGTATTAACTTTGTCATCAACTATGACATGCCCGGTAATATCGAGGATTACGTTCACAGAATTGGTAGAACTGGTAGAGCTGGTGCAACTGGTACTGCCATCTCGTTTTTCACCGAAGCCAACAAGACCCTGGGTGCTCAGTTGATTTCTATCATGAGAGAAGCTAAGCAGGAAATTCCCCAGGATTTGCTTGTGTACGACCGCGCCCCACGTGGTGGATTCCACCCAAGATATGGCGGTCGCGGCGGTCGCGGCGGTCGTGGCGGTCGTGGTGGCCGTGGGTATGGTGGATACGGCGGTGGATACGGCGGCTACGGTGGTGGCTACGGTGGTGGCCACGGCGGCTACGGTGGTAAGCCAAAGGACAGCGGCTGGGGCAACAGAAACTAAGATCAACAGGGTTGTTGGCGACTCTGTTCCAGTGTTTGGGATATTATTGTATACTAAATTTGCTAACTGTTCGTTCTGGTTAAGCTAAATTAAATATTGCCATGATAGATTTTGTAGGTTTTTATCCAGTGATAAAATTAAGATATATATATATTGATTAGAACATAGAAAAAAGTCTGAATTATCGTGAATTGCATTGGTATATTTATAAATATAAATATACTTACCATTCCTCATCCCAGCCGTCGTCATCTTCGGCAGATGGGACAAGGCTTGCAATAGGATCCCTCTTCGGAGGATTGCGCTGTTGCGCTACAAGCTTTGATGGTAAATTTGGCGTCGAATGAGATTTATGACTGGTAATCTGATGCTTTGGAGAGTTATCCCATGAGTTTTGTGTTTTAACTGCTCCAAATTTGATTTGCGAAGAGTCCCTGATGTCTAGAGAATCCATGCGAAGGCCGTTGACCTTCACCCCCGCCGGTTTTCTAGGCTGCGCCGATATCCGCGGTTTAGAGGCCTGTCTCATTGGCTGCTGCTGCTCGTTCGCATCCACATCGCCCCATGAGAAATCATCTCCAGTATCCCAGGCATCGGAGTCTATTTTTTCCTGAGAGCCAATTGACATTGGTGCATTCGTGATTGAATGGTCCGCTGTCACTTTCAGATTGCTCAAGAAATTAGAAATAAACTCATCCTGTGAAGCCTCGGCTTGCATGGATTCGAAATCCACGTCCACGTAATCCTCCGAGTCCGACTGATAATCCGCAGTCGAAGATTCATCTTCCAGCTTTTTGAGATACATGCTAAAAAGCTCCTTAGCCTGGCTACGGACCTGTGCATTCGAGTCTAGCAGCCCTGGCGCAATCACCGTTAGGATCCTGTTCGCAATTGTCTTGGCGTCAAACAGATGTATGGATTTTGCTAAACCGTGCAAAGCAGCAAGCCGTGGCATGACGGCGGGATCTTTCAAACTCTTGGTGAATGCAGTACCGAGTAAACTTGGGCGGTCGCTTCCGGCAGAGAGTTTCTCGGCAAGGCTGGTAATGGTCAAAATGGTCCATGTTCTGATATTCACGTCAGAATCAACTTGGGTCTTAGCCAGCTGCCGCAGTAGATCACTGTTTAGTTGGCGTTCCGTAATCTTCTCTACAATATGGACGATGTTTTTTAGCGTGTGCAACCGAAGAGCGTTGTCTGAGTCCGCCAACCCTTGAACGAAGTAGGGAAACACCTGGTTCTGTATCTCATAGCCAGAAAGCTTGTCCACATACACAGACATGTACATTAGAAGCAAGAACCGTACCTGGCGATCCGAAATCTTGAATGTCTCGAAGATCAATGGCTTAATATGGCTTTTGAAAGTCTCGGCGGAAGTGGAGTTTGGATTCTTAGAGCAGGTCAATTGCAGGGCCGTGGCCAGCAATGACACAATGTTGGAAAAAACCTGCATGCCTGCAATCTGCTGCTGGTTCGTAACGATCTCGTTACGAATTGTCTCAGAGAGCTGGGGGATGATGAAACCGTCCACGAATCCCGGCGTGGAATTGTCCAGAACGCCCGGTTCCTGAAGAATAATGTTCTGCACCTCTGCCAGCGCAACCAACTTGTCCTGGGAATCCTTAATGTGCAGTTCCTTTAAATGGCTGTAGATAGTTATCAGCGGAGTCTGCAGCTGCGGCGTGCCGCTAACCCTGGCGACAAACTGCGTCACAGTCAGGCGCCCTGCTGCCAGCATGCTCACAGCCGCCTGCCACGCCCGTGGCACGCCCGTAGTGTACACGCTCCGAATCAGACCCGCCAGCAGTACCGAGTCAACCTGCGCCGACTCCGTCGCAGGAACCTCGAACATCGTATGTGCCATCAGCGACCGGTAGCGCGCCGCGTGCTCGCGCAGGTGTGCCAGCTCCGTCTGCGCAGAGCACAGCTCCAGCCCGAACAGGCACCACTCGCCCCGCTCGTTCACATACACGCTGCCGCGCGACAGCGTCCCCAGCGTCACGTGCGCGTTCTCCTCCAGGATGCGCAGCGCCCCGAACACCTGGGACAGCCCCAGCCCTAGCGACAGCTCCCCCACCGCCCCCGCCAGCTCCGGGAACAGCGGCTGCACGCGCTCCGTCACGATGTACACCACGTTCGGGTCTGTATCTAGCACCTCCAGCACCCGCACCAGCCCTGGCAGCTTCAGTGTCTTCGCCTTGCGCACCGCGTTGCGCACCAGCTGCTCGATCCCCGCGTCAGACGCCTTCTTTTGCCGCGAGTGCACGAACAGCGTCACCGCCTGTGAGTCCGCCTTCCGCGTGCCCTGGTACACGTCCCACAGCGGCGTCTGCTGCACTGCGCGCTCGTCCTGCGCATACGGGAACTGGAACCCCGAGATCGACTTAAATAGAAGGTATGCTGCTCCTGCCACTGCCGACATCTCCGTCTAAGGTATGTGCAGTTGGCCAAGCCCGCGTTTTTTCACCTCTTAAGCCGCCAGTGCGGCGCCACCTGGCCTCTATCGCCATGCCGTGCTGCAAGCACTGCGCAATGCCAAATCTGTTAGATACATAGAGTGGATCTATAGTGTACAGGCGCACGACCGGGCGTGCCAATAAATAGAGAGTGTTCTAAGCCCACTTGTTGTGGTGGTAGTTGTAGTACACAGCCGCGAGGAAAAACACAATGAACGCGAGCCACAACGCTCCATTGCCCTCGCCGCCGCCCGTGCTCGAAGAACGGTCCTCGGAGGCGCTGACCACAGGCTCGGAGTCCTTGTCCAGGTCGCCTACATACAGGCCCTCCAGCATCTTCACAGCGTCGTCTGAGTGGCCGATGTCTGCGAATGGCTCAGTGGCGTCTTGGCCAGCCAGATCGATTAGCACCTCGTCACCGCCAGGGTGCTCCTCTGCGAACTTGGTGCAGTCGTAGACCTTGCCGTTGATGATCAGCCATAGGTCATTCTCGCTGTTGTGTTCCGCGATCTCTTGGTAGGTATACAGCTTGGGCATGGTGGTTTCGGTGGGAGGGGAGGTGAACAATGAGAGTAGCTGGTCGTTTACGCCGTACGCGACTTGCGCTTGCAAGCCCATATGTATTATATAGGATCCGTCGTAAAATTTTATCATACGAGCGAGCCGATAAGCCCGGAGCAGCACGTGATAGACGCTGGGCTGGCTACCGGGAGTGCGGCGCGCGGGCAGGCAATTGGCGGGAGTATGGTACAGTATTATGTAGATCGCGGCATCACCACTTGAGGTCGATGCCTGCGTCGCGGAGCTTCTGCATGCGCGCGGCGTGGGCCGCGTCTGCGCGACGCTGCGTACGCGCGGCGTCCTTAATGGAGTTCTCCTTGTGGACGCGCTTCTTGTGCTTGTACAGCTTCTCAATGGTGCGGCCCTTGGGCAGGACTGACACCTGCAGCAGGTGGCCCATCAGCAGGTAGTTGTGCATGGTCTCCTGGGCGACGACAGCGTCGTCGGGGTTGGCAAACTCGATGAACGCGTAGTGGCGCGAGTTACCGGTCTTCTTGTTGCGGGCGAGGCGGACCTGCTTGAGGTCGCCGAACTGCGCAAAGTAGGTAGAAAGCTCACGTTCGTGGAAACCATGGGGCAGACGCGAGATGTAGATGATGCCGGAGAGATCTGTGCGCGCAGCCTGCTTCTTGGCGCCTGAGCGACGCGCAGGCTGCTGCGGGAGGATCGTGTGGCCAGCAGCTGCCGGCTGAGGCTGCTCGTCCGTGACGGAGGGTTCCGCGTCAGAGTCGGAAAACCCGTCCAGCTCTGCGTCGGAGACAGGCTCCGGCTGCGGCTTGTCTGCTGCAGCGGGCTGCGGAGATGCTCTGGCGTGCTTCGTGGTCCTGGCCATGGTGCTGGGTATTCTGTCACGCACTGGTCCGCTGCACTGGCGGTTGAGATGAGATGAGGACCTTGTCTAAAATTTTTCATCAGTCACAGAAAAAGCAATGTGCATGATCACGTGACGCGTTCACCCTAGCAGAAGGGCTGCTATATATTCGGATAGCTAGCCTTTAGAACCCTCAGACATCGCGGCCGGTGGCTCTGAGGATGTGCGCCATGGTCCTGTTTGCTGGGAGGCCGACGACGTTGTAGTAGTCGCCGTTTATCTTACGGATCATGGTCGCGGGAAAGCCCTGGATCTTGAAACCACCAGCCACCTGCAGGCCGTCTCCACTCGCTACGTATGCATTCAGCAGGGCTTCCGGTGTAGAGGGATCGAAGTGCACAGTCGTTTCCTCCGTGAATGCGAACGTGGTGACGTCGTCACTGCTGCGCCAACGCACAATGCGCACTGCCGTGACAACGCGCACGGGCGCGGAGCTGCGGCAGAAACTGTGCAGCATGCGGAGCTGCACGTCTGAGTTACCGGGCTTCTCGTTGATCACGTTGTCCGCGCCGAGGACTACAGTGTCTGCGCAGATAACCAGCTTTGGCCTGTTCGGAGTTGCGGCTTCCAGCTGCTGTATTGCGTTTGTGGTCTTGCCCTTGCATGTATCCTCGACATAGCCCACCGGATTTGAGCGGTAGGAACCCTTGTCGAGGTCCTCTGCAAAGTTCGGCTTCATAACGGCGACGTTGTGGAACCCGAGCACCTCGGTCACGATGCTGTACCGGTGAGGCGAGGTCGAAGCCAGTATAACGTCATATTCGCGCTCGATCCCCTTTATTAACGACATTGCTTAGATTCGGATGTAGTTTCGGTACCGGTAGACTCGGACGTTGAATACGGTAGTTTTTCATTGTGCGCTGCGCGCCCTTTGCGTCTATAAAAGCCCGGCTCCCGCGCAAGCTAACAGTGCGCGGGGCTCAAAGATGGTCTACTTCATTTAGCTCGAGGTGGTCTACGATTCTATATATCCGCTCGGAGAGCACCTTTTCTGGGGGTTCTGTCGATCCATCATGGTTCGATTTCTCGTTCTCATCGTGGAGGGAATCGGCGGCGCCGTCGGCCGTTTTCCGTTTCGTAGTCGCTGCACTAGGAAAGGCCAGCTCCGTGCCAATTAGTTTCTTCCACGTGCCCTCATAGATGTTCTCGCCCACCTTCACGAGCGGGCTTTCCCTATCAAGGCCTGCGTATTGCAGCGTAGCAGTATGGCTTATCTCGTGGCGCTCGCGGTAGTTGTGGTTGGGTACATCGAGGCAGACGTACACGTGCTCCGTGTCCTCTGCGTCATCCGAGTCCGTTGCGGTGGCTGCGGCGGTGCTGCGTGCCTTGACTTCCGCGTCCGATCCGGCTTCGAAGCCACTGCGGAAGTCCCAGTGCATTTCCTCGCCGCGGCTCAGAAACTCAGTGTTGCCGTTCATAGTCATCTTCCAGTGCCTCTGCGGGAAGGGCAAATCCTCCTCCTCCTGGAGTAGCTCGTACTTGTCCAGCGAACACGCGCCACTGCGGATTATGGTTCCGTCCTCGTCGATAGGCTCGCGACAGCTGCTGAAGCCGAGCAGGCTCATCCCTAGCGCAATCTTCGTCGCTGCGTGCGTCACCAACATGAGCTTCTCCACATCCGGATACTGCTGCTCCACTCTCGCAATGAATCGCGGCCAGAACTCGCGGCAGCGGTCGAAGATGTCCGTTTCCGTCTCGCCCTTGTTGCTCGGCACCACCGTCGCGCCCCATTCTCCGTTGAGTTTGCCCGGAAAGAAGTTCTCCAGTACCTCAAACGGCGCCGGTTCCGGGATTACGTCGCGGTCTGGCTTGTACCATTCGCCGATCCCGCGCTCTATGTGGATGGGCAGCTCCATAACTTCTGCGATGGGCTCCGTAGTCTGCAGACAGCGGAAAAACGGCGACGAGAAAAGTAGCTCGGGCTGGTTGTCCACCGACAGCAGGTAGTGCGCCAGCTCGCGCGCCTGTTCAAGCCCGTGCTCTGCTAATGGTACGTCGCTGTTTACGCCCGTCGGCGGCTCCGGGTAGGGCCCATGGGGCAGCCAGTTTGACCGGTATCCGTGCTTATCGTTGTTAGAAAATAAAATTCCGTGTCAATGTGCTCGTTCCTACATACTCTTGCAACGTATATCATCTTGATTGTCATGATGGGCGCTGATCTCCCGCCTTGTAGCCCAGAGTAGATGTGTTTTTGCGTGCTTTGATGGCTATATGCAGAAGTCAGCAAGCGTTAGTATTTTATTCCTAAATTTTGCAAAAACTGCATCTAACAAGGCTCTACGGTCCGCCAGAACCGACACAAGGGTTGAAGGCCAGTCCAAGGATACGAAGAGTGTAAATCATGGCACCAGCGCAAGCTAAGCGGATCAAAACTCTGTCAGTGGCGCGGCCCATTGTCTATGGGAACACGGCTAAGAAGATGGGCGATGTGCGGCCGGCCATTGCGCCGAGCGAGCACACACACATGTGGACAATCTTTGTACGAGGCCCGCAGGGCGAGGATATCTCGTACTTCATCAAGAAAGTAGTATTCAAGCTGCACGAGACGTATCCGAACCCCGTACGGGTGGTGGACGCACCGCCTTTCGAGCTGACGGAAACAGGGTGGGGCGAATTTGAGATCAACGTGAAGGTACACTTTGTGGATGAGGCGAACGAGAAGATGCTGAACTTCTACCACCACCTGCGGCTGCACCCATATACGGAGGAGGATGGGCGGCGGAGCGACGGCGACGAGGTGAGCTCGGTATTCTACGACGAAATAGTGTTCAACGAGCCCAACGAGGCGTTCTTTGCGAAGATGATCGAGCAGCCCGGCAATCTCCTACCGTCGAACAAAACACCGGACTGCGTGTTTTCGCTGCAGCTCGAACAGGAGGAGATCGACCGGATACAGCAGGGCATCGGGAAGGTGGACGAGGAGATCGAGCAGCTAAAGCAGAAACTGGAGCAGGACTTGGCGAAGTAGCTCTCATAGACGGTCAGATATATATCATAGAACAACTTTTGGAGAAGCTCGATTCAAATCCGATATATTTGAGTTACAAATAAAGCCGGGGGGGGGGGGGGCTTGTCTACTTCGGTGTGAGGGGTTTCCACGAGTCCAGAGTGAGGCGTTCCAGTTCGGGCTTTTTCTTTGGAACCGCTGGAGGTTGTTTAGTGGATGTGTACGCTGCACTGGACCCAGTAGGGGATGCGTGGTTCGCCTCAGAGTCACCAGCAGCAGATACTGAGCTGCTAGGACGTGGGGTGGGACTGGGAGAGTTGCTGGCGGCCTTGCCGCTGTTGGTGCTGGTGGAGGAAAGTGCGCTACTGGATGCATTTTTAGGTACGAGGATAGAGTCGCTGAACCCAGGGGGGAGCGTGCCGCGCCGAGCAGGAACAGGCGGACCTACTTTTGCCGGTGGGACTGGGCTCCCCTGGGTACTGTTTGTCTGTAGCGATCTCTGCGAGTTTGTTCCAGATGCGGCGATGCCGTTGCCCCGAGGTGCTGGTGGCGGAGGCGGTGGAACCCTGTGTCTTCCTCCAGGGCCTGGAATATGCTTTTGAACATGTGCAGGCGGCTGGGGCGACATGCCTGGCGTAGAGGAGTTGGACGATGGTATGCTTACAACAGAAGCAGGTTCTAAGTCCAACAAGTTGGTTTCACTCCAATCATTTATTGGACTTTCCATATTGCGCTTTCTAGCGCCCTTGGACTCCGCTACGACATCTATCAAAGCAATAGATGTGTTTGATGCCTGTTCTGGGTGCGCCTCCTTGTATCGGAAGTATAGCTCTTTGGTTAGTGACATTTTTATCGTTTCATCCACAAAGTTCACGTCGGCTTTATATGCTGAATAGACAGGCTTATGGTCGCTCAGGCAAAGTGAGACGTCTCCGTATGCCATTGGTTGTAGGTTCTTGCCTTTGTAAATGATTCTATCAGTCCAAGATGGAGTACGTGCCTTTTCTGAGCTATCATAGCGGTTAGTACCATGATCGTACTTGTAGGTTGGACGGAATTGAATTGAGGGTTCCATAAATCCCTTAAATGAGGATCCGTTACTCATCTCCTGAGTCAACTGGTCGTAAGCTAGAAGTTTCTCGATATAACCATCTTCTTTATTATTCAATATCTGCCTAACATCCTCGTTTGGCAGCGCAAGTCTGTAGTTTAGGTCACCCAGCCAAAAGATGGAATCATGGTGTGGTACCTTCTTCGATCTGGTGAAATTGATGCCTTTGGCGATACTCTCGTAGTCAGAACGGCGCTCCTCGGTATTTGAGATCCCTGCGGCTAAATGGCAGTTTACAAAACAGAATGAGGTATTTCCATACTCAAACCGGATTGCAACCGCACCTTTGTTACCAGTAATTCCGCCAAAGCCTGTTTTTTTACTGCCTCCTTCAACGCGTTTGATATGAGATACCTTCGTCGACTTAACGAAGAATAAGATCAATAAAGAAGACATCTGCTCAGCTCGCAACAACAAATATTTCTCATTGTATTGATTCAGACATTCATTGACCAATTGCTGCCAAAAATTACTCTTCGAATAGTCAGCATTAAGAATTGATCCCGCATTTAGCTCAATGACTTCCTGCATACCCAGTACGACCACATCTGGCAAATACTTATTTCCAATAGGAAACAACCAATCAGTTATGTCGACCTTTTTCGTCAGGCCGTTTACATTGAAGGTCCCCACCAAAAGACTTATCTTGGAGGACTTTGTAAATTCATGGGCCATTGTTTCCAATTTCGAAGTGACATATTCCTTGATGGGATCATATAGCTGCACTGGCTGTTGGTGAGGTAACCGACCCAGCAAAGAGTCGATGTTCTGCTGTTTTCCTTTATCCATGAAATTGTTGATGTACATACGGCTAACAGATTTGGTAGCATCTGATAACGCGCCAGCCAAGGACATTTTCCCTTTCCTGGAGAACGAAGATTTAAGGGCGTTGGTACCAGTATAGATTTGCGATACAGCATCTCCATGATCCGCCCACAGGTTGTTGTGTTTTTGGAACCATTCATAGTCCTCCATATTGTTCACAACATTAGACTTGACTATTTGGAAATCTTGTAGGAAGAGCAAAAATGCGTACCGTGAGATGAACTGTTGAATCAAGTTTGTCCTATCCAAGCAGTCTAAACAGTTAACTCGGAAAACACCGCGCTGTTTTGATATAGGCTTGTTCTCTTTGACGTCATAAGAGAAATAACCATTTTCGAGTAGAGACCGCTCGATCATCGGCCTAATTCTGCTTGCAGCAGAAAATCCCTGGTCTTTCGTCTCCCGATGGAAGTCAAATTCGGTCAGAAAAATATTCTCATCAAGTTTAAGGCTTTTTGAGCGTTCTATATGAGTTCTATAGCGCCTGGAGAGCTCCATCTCAGAGTATTTGGTGGATAGAAGGTTCACAACGTGTATGGGGCCATACTTGTCCACAAGCCGTTGGAAGTGTTCGTCAAATATGGGTTGAGTGGCCTCAATGGACCGCGTTATTTGCACCTTTGGGTTAATCAAAGATGTATCCTGCTCCCAAAATATCGGGACGCTGCCCCGAATTTCTGTGAATGCGTAACAGTAATCATTCGAATACATAATGAACTCAGTCTCCACAAAATTAGCCACATTTGCTTCATCATCTATCCCCCGCGCGTTGAACCTTGTGCCGGCCCGCCGCCAACTTTGCTTGGAAATTATGGTGACCCACACCGGTAGGGACCCAATGTATGTAGGAAACGTCTCCGCAAACCCCCGGATCACCGTCGTCAGGAACCCTTCATCATCCAAAACCTGGCGTGCCTGGTCTTCCAGCTTGTCCCGAAAGCTAATAATCTCCTGCATGAGAAAGGAGTTCCACATATATTCCTCCTGGAAGTCATCGAAACTTAAGGAGTGCGAGTCCAGTCCACGGTACTGCAGCAGCGAAGTCAGGTCAAAATCAGAGCTGTAATAAAACGATCCGTTAGATAGCAGCTTCTTTAACTCATGGCATGGGTGCTTAGTCACGGTCTGCTGCGATGCGTAGTCCTCCTCGGTCGTCGGAATGGAGTACCCGTTCGTGTCGAACTCGACAAAGTCCCACCGGTCGTCGTTCAAGCAGAAGAAATCAACTGCGTATATCTTGTTAACAGTTTCCCCCGGGATAGGACGGGCCACCTTGGACTTGCCGGTGATTGTGCATATGAAGATCTTGTTTTCTATCTCAATTAGCCCCAGGAAGCCGTACACTTCCAGGTTTGTCAGCTTCTCAAAGTTCTGCTCTCGAAGATGTGACTTGGGCAACAGCTCGATGGCACAGAGGGGCCGGCTCGCCCCAGAAGCGCCTGGCGAACCGCAATCGGCCTTCACGGCCTTGAATATAAGGGCATATGACTTCGAGATAATAGCAATCCGTCTCTGCGGCTCTCGCTGCACTAGTACAAACATCCTACCTTGGAAATGGTACCGAATACAGCCCTCTTACGCTCGCAATGTAGGCTAGGAGCTCTCTGCTTCGGGGGTTGCTCCGGTTTCTGTCATATTTTTATTTGGCTACAATTTTTTTAGTTATATAGCCTTCCCCTTTTCTACTATAACGGACAGCGAGCACGTTAGTAGGTAGACAGTAGAGTATATAAATACCGTAGGTTACGTAGGTCTTTTCCCATGCAAAACTCAGGATGCGCCAGTGCTAGTTCTGAGCTGAAATTGTGTCCCGTACTTGCTTCGGCAGTTGCAGGCCACCAGCTTCCAAGATGCAGTTTGCCGCGGCGACTACCGCCTCGGTGGAGGCATCTGCCACATCTTCCGAGACGCCAACGCCCCAGCGCGAAGCCCGCCGACCGTCAGGCCCTGTAAACGAGAGTAGGATGAACGCAGCAGCGCGGGTGGAGGAGCCGGAGCCTAAGGAGTGTTCGGCATACTGCGCGACGCTGAGGTCCGAGTGCAGGTGGTTGTTGAGGGCATCGACAAACGCAGAGACCGGCCCGTTACCGAAGCCTGAAAGCGCGAACTGCCGGCCGCCAGCACGGGCAATGCCGCGCAGTTCGCGACGCTCCGGACTGTGCCTGGTGATGTCATAGTCAAGAAGCTCCAGATGCGAGAGGCGCTTGTCGTAGTTGTAGGTTTGCGAGAAGAGGGCTGCAATCTCCGCGGCCTGCAGTTCACGGCCTGCGCTGTCTGCAGCATCCTGGACGATGGTGGAAAAGCGCGTCTGCATGTCGCGCGGCATGTCGAGTCCGAGCGTCTTCTGGATGATCCAGGCCGCGCCGCCCTTGCCAGACTGTGAATTGACGCGGATGACAGCCTCGTAGTCGCGGCCGACGTCTGCTGGGTCGAGTGGGAGGTATGGCATGCGCCAGTGCGGTTCGCGTGCGCGATCGCGGTAGGCGAACCCCTTCTTGATGGCGTCCTGGTGGGAGCCAGAGAATGCGCATACCACGAGATCGCCACCGTACGGGGTTCGTGGGTGGACTTGAATCTTGTTACAGCGCTCGACAACCCTGGTAACGTCTGGGATGTCCGAGAAATCCAACTCCGGAGAGATTCCATGCGTGTACATGTTGAGCGCGACTGTCACCAAGTCCACGTTGCCCGTACGCTCCCCACTGCCGAATAAGCAGCCCTCGACGCGGTCCGCGCCGGCCAGGAGGCCCAGCTCAGTCGCGGCGACGGCACATCCGCGGTCATTGTGTGTGTGCATCGAGACGCAAACCTTTTCGCGCTCACTGATGTGCTTGCAGAAGTACTCAATCTGGTCGGCATATACATTCGGAGAGGCAACCTCCACAGTAGCCGGCAAGTTGAAGATGATGGGGTTGTCCTCCGTAGGCTCCCAGGCGGCCTTGACTGCCTCGCAGACCTCCACGGCGTATTCGACCGGAGTTTCCGAAAAGCACTCAGGGGAGAACTCGTACGTCCACCGGGTGCTCTGCTGTGCGGGGTCGTCCTTGGTGAGGCTCCGCACCAGCCGCGTAGCCTCCACCGCCTTGGTAATGGCCTCCTCGCGCGTCATGTTGAACACGATCTCGCGGAACATGTCAGACGTCGCCAGATACGTGTGGACCGTGGCCCGCCGCGCGCCCCGCAGCGCCTCCACAGTGCGCCTGATCAGGTGCTCTCGCGACTGCACCAGACACTGGATGCTCACGTCGTCCGGCGCGTTCTCTACGGCGTAGCGTGTGAAGTCAAAGTCGGTCTGCGACGCCGACGGGAACGCGACTTCGATTTCCTTGAACCCAATCTCGATCAGCTTGTGGAAAAACGCCTTCTTCTGCTCCAGCGACATCGGATCAGAAAGCGCCTGGTTGCCATCGCGCAGATCTGTTGAGAGCCAGCGAGGAGCCCTGCTAATGGTCTTCCCCGGCCAGTCGCGTCTGGCGAGCGGCACCTTAAGTGGTGCCTTGTACTTTTTTGATGGGTCCCGTAGCATATTGCGGTATGTGGGTTTATGCGGCGTGACTGAACGCCCAGCGCCAATCGCTAGCCTAATTAGCGTATGTCTGAACATTCCGCCTTCGCTGGGCCTGTATGGCAAACACCCCGGCAGGGCTCCCGCGCTGCTGTTCTTTTATAGCTGGCCGCACTGTCTGCTAGCTTGCTCCGCAACCGGCATGGCAGCTGCATGGACCAAATTTCACTTGCTCGGCAGCCGCGTTTCCCCCACACAAATATCCCGTGACGATTGAGTCATACCTGCAGCTAAACGTGATTCGCCGGTATAGGCCCAAGAGCACAGACGCCATGAGACTCTGGCCATATACCGAAAAGGGACCTGAATAATGCCCCAGCTGGGCCCCGAACACGCCGGCTTGCGATCTTCGTCTCATCAGCCTCTCGCTAGTTTTTAGCGTCGGCGCTTAGGTTTCCGTAGGTGTACACCTATACACCGAGACACTGGCTGGATATAGCATTTAGAGAGCGCCAGCACCTCGGCACTCGTCCGGCTACTTTTGCCGTGCGCGACGGCACGGGACTATGCGTAGAGGTGTCACATCCGGATGACGACAGCACGCCAGAGTCGTGCTACGCCGAGCCAGATGCACAGCCGCGCACGCGTTGTCTACACAGAACACAACGCGTGGCAGAGACTGCCGATCGCTATTAAAGTTGGCTTCAATTTACTATGCTACATAAATCACGTCATAAAGCTGCAGACTAGGAAAATAGACAGATGCGCACATTGCAGGATTTAAACCGGTATCTCACCGTCTGTCGCGGACGTTTATCAGAATTTTATTATGCCGGATAGTAGTATGGAAGAGAGATGAGCCCGGGGAGGCAGCTGCCACATGCTAACACCGGCCGCTAAACGTTCACAGATGCAGGGGCGGCCGTTTGCTCGGTGGAAGTTCAATTAGACAAGCTGCCGCTGCTGCTACTCCGCCTGCCAAACTTGAATTTGCTGAAAAGCTGCTTCTTTCCCCTGATTTTGGCGTTGTGCAGAGGGGACGCAATCAGATGTGCGCTATGGAAGGTGGAGGCGACCGCCGCTGCAGCTGCCGAGCCTGCGTGGGGGATGCCGGCCTCGTTCGGGCTCCGGGCCGGGGCCTGGGGCGGACTGCAGGGCGCCAGCAGTGCTGACTGCGCTGCCGGCGCTGGGTCCGGCGCCTGCAGGACGTGCGTGTGCACACGCTTAGTCGGTATCTGCGCCAGCTGCCGCGAATACCACATCCTATCGACGGACGTGGGGGAGCTGATGAGCTCCGGTATGCTGTCGTCCTCGCCATCGCTGACAGCAAATTCTGGCTGGACCAGCGCCTGCGCGCTTTCAGCAGGTGACATC
This sequence comes from Eremothecium gossypii ATCC 10895, assembly GCF_000091025.4. NCBI lineage: Eukaryota > Fungi > Ascomycota > Saccharomycetes > Saccharomycetales > Saccharomycetaceae > Eremothecium > Eremothecium gossypii. The sequence continues at coordinate 10,529 of NC_005787.5, read as the reverse complement.
AGCAGCGGCCGACCGGGAGTGGCATTGGCTGGGGCAGCCGAGGCCGACGACAAAGAGGCGCGGCCCGAGCTGCTGGAGGACGCGCTGTCGCGCGGCACGCGCGTTTTGCCGCAGCTCTTCCCCTGCTCGACCAGCTGCCGATGAAACTTCGTGTATGCGTCCTCGAGAAGCTTCAGCACATGCTTGCGCGCGCGTACGATGTGCTCCTGCTGCGGCACCACCTGCCTCTGGAAGCTGTCGTCGAAGACCGAGCGTATGCTCTCGGGGAAATTGCATTCCTTCGGCGAGTCACGCCGGATAAATGTGTCGTATATCTGGTTCCATACCCCCGGGTCTACCGGCGGGTCCGCTTGCTCCGCCACAAAACCGTCAGTCATTAGTACAAACTGCAGGTTTTCGTCGCAGTGTGTGCGCCGCAGGAACTCATGGAACATCAACAGGGTGCTCGACGCGCCATCATGCCCCGACGCATCCCTCTGTCGCCCCTGCAGCAGGTCCTGCAGCGTCGGAATCGTCTCCATCCTGGCGCCGCAGGCAACTAGTCGTGTGTAGCCGTCCGCTGGCTCAGACGTTGGGGTGGGCTGGGCTAGTGTGCTACTTCGGCAGTCCTGGTGTCTGCTCGAGCCTCAAATCCCTGTAGCCTCCCCGTCCAACGTGTGTGGGTCCTCTGTGTAGACACTGGTAATGTTAGAGACCTGCTTTGGTCCCTCTCAGCTACCTGCAACCGTTAATGGCCCTCTGCCTCTTCGACCTTTTTGTTCTGGCTCGAGCATAAAAAGCAATGCCCCGCTCAAAAAGAAACGCCCCAGCGGAAAGATGCCAGCCTTTGGATCTGACTACCCAACGAACGATTGCCCGCCAGCAGTTCCTGCGCCTGGATAGTGCAAAAGCGCCCCTCTCTATTCTTCCGGCTTTGGGGCTGCCGGACTATGAGCGGGGTGCACCTATGCACAGAGACGCGTGCGCAGCGGTAGTCTTGGCCCTATGCATATCCGAAAACGGGCACGTGTGAACGCGCAAGTACGGCTGCGGCAGCAGCCGAATATGGTTCGGGCGGGCGCAGCTCGCAGATAAGACGGCCGGTCACATGCGACTGAGGCCGAGGGCTGGTCCAGATCACCGCATACGTAGCACGTGACTGTAAAAAGTCACGTGGAGTTACTGGCTTGTCGGGCCTACAAAGCCCACCACGGAAGACCGCGGCGAGTCCGACCAGGCGAACGACCAGCGGTGAACGATAGCCTGCAGGGCACTGGGACGCACACAGAAACGCCGAAATGAGCCTTCCGCCGAACCACATGCAGAATCTCTTTGGAGATGACGCAGGGGGCAGCCACAACACAGGTCACGGGACGGGCGGCGAAGATGTAACGCCTGCACTGCTGCTGGAGCAGCTAGCCTACGTAGACAACTTTATGACAGACCTGGATCCAGACTTTTCTAACCTAGACACGTTGTTGGGAGACAGGGGCTCCAGTGCTACGACGGGGCTGCCGCTCGACGAGCGCCTCGCGGCAGAGCTGAGCGCATTCGCGGACGAGAGCTTCATCTTTCCGGACGAGGATAAGCACGACGGCGAGGGCAATGCGGATCGCGCGAACGAGGTGGGCGGCAGCGCGCTGTCGGATGCTTGGACACAGTCGCGAGAAGATGCAGCGGGTAACAGGCGGGCGCAGCTGCTGTCTGAGCGGCGCAATACGTTCCTGGCAGCCCAATATGACTCCACCCGGCAACGGTTTTCGCGGCAGGCGGAGACGCCGGGAGCGGGGGACACAGACCATGGTGGATTCATAAACTACGACACGGCGCCGGCGCCGGCTGCCGGGGACTTTGCGCTTGATGTGGAGCAGGCGCAGGCGCCGGCAACGGGCACACAGGTGGGGCAGCGCGGCGTGACGCCTCCCAGCTACCCAAATATCCAGATGCCCGAGTACTCTCGCATCCCTACGGCAACCCTAGTTGCTCTGCTGCCGAAGGTAGAGGTTCCACCGGGGGCGCTACGGTCGCTGCTGCAGGTAGGGTTCACGCGCGACCAGGTGGACGCAGTCCGGGCCATCATGGCGTACCACCAGACGCGCGGAGTACAGTCCTCAACGGGCACTGCTCGTACAGTTCCTTCGCTGGCACAGCGATCTCGGATGCCACTCCAAAGTCCCTCAATGGCATATGGTAGTGTGGCACCGGTATCCGAAGCACGAGAATCGCCTGCTGGCACTGCGGACAATAATTCCGCCACGCTTTTCTTGGAGTTGCTTTCAAAGCAGCAGGGTAGGCGACGGTCTTCTGCGGAACCAACGGAACGCCACGAGGAGCGCGAACACCGCAGTAGCGTAGCGCCGGAGGAGCAGCAACGTACCTGGCCTCGGACGGCCAGCAGAGATATAGACACGTTGTCCAATGGGCCGCTGTTGGGGGACGGCCAAAGTAACAGCGACAACCTCTCACGCAGTGCGGGGCATCCCCTCGCGGAAGGCAGCAGCGCGCAGGTGGCAGAAGTCAAGGCGGCATATGGCAACACAACGAAAGCACACCTGCGCCGTAAGCAGAAGGAGCTGGAACTGGAGAAGTCAGTGCAGGAACTGAGTCAGCTAGCCACTACTCTTAAACAGCGAATACAAACATTGGAAATGGAAAACAGGCTGCTGAGGAACATCGTCGTAGAGAAGGGCGAGCCGTCCAAAACCGAGAAGGACAAGGCCACGCAGAGACAATTCTACCCCGAGGTACACGAAGGTGCTTGATCTGCACCGCAAGGTGCTACATTGTATATAATATTAATACATGGTTCTAATCTAAATGCTATATTGTTATTGGCGTGCAGTTCAGCTAAGCGCAGCCAAGACGACAACCAACGTTACCACTGCAATGACACAGAGTGTGAGGGTCCCACATTTGTTGCGCTGGCGCTGATAACGCTCGGCTTTACGAAGATGCTGATTAGCGCCCTGCAGGTTCGAGGTAAGGCCGTTAATGTTGCTGTCGATGGTGTCAACCTGTTTTCCCTGTTCCTGTACCAAGGTACCCAACTGCTTGAAGATGGCGTTCACATCCTGGACCTGCGTGTGGATGTTGGAGATCTCCTGGCTGCGCACCTCCTGTATCAACGAGTGGAAGTCGAGCTCCTCCTGCGGCACATGTTCCTGCTGCCGCAGTATCTGCTGCTGCGCCAGGAGCGGCGTGCGCTCGTCGGACCGCACCTGGATCGACACGTAGCTGTTGCGCCCGGGCTCCTCGTGCGGAGGCGCGTGTCCCGGCGGCGCTGCCGCGCCGCCGTCCGCCGCGCCGCTCTTGCTGCGGAGCGGCGACCCGAGCTTCCGCTTCTGGTAGTTCCGCTTCAACTGGAGGAGCTCCACCGTGAGCCAGTGCAGGTCCGACACGTACTTATCTCGCCCCGTGAGCCGCGGGTTCGACTGGAGTCGGTCGCGGAGTTGCTCACACCGCGGGATGTCCTCGCTCTCAATGCTGTTGCGAAGTGTGTGGTCGTCCCGCGCCGTGCCGAGCAGTTGCACCTTCTTCCGCAAGTTCTGCACCTGCGTGGAGAGCTCGGTGAGAAGCCCGATCACCTCGCCGTCCTGCACCGCAGCCGGCGCGGCTATCGTCCCCGCCCCGCGCTCCCCGGGATGCGCCTCAAGATCCAAAAACGACATATTCTGCGCCTCGATAGCCTATCAACTGAGATCCAGACCTTCGCGCCTATGTCTGGTAGCTGCCCATCCTCTGGCTTCATGCAAGGACATAATTCAACCAGCGATAATCAAGAGAAAAGGGAGCCCCCAAAACCTGGCCGCCCGCGCATAGAAGCCCCTTTTGTGTGTGGGTTGTGGGTGTTCGCCTGCGTCATCGCCGGCGGCACGCTCTGCTCGCTGTGGCCCCGCGGCCGCTGCGGCACCCGCTGCCGGCCATTTGCTCGGCGCATGTCGCGCCGCTGCGGCTGTGTGCCCGCGCCGGCTGGCTGCCCAGGCACCAGCATCAGCCCACTTGCAGGGCTCGCGCCTCTGAGGCGCTGCTCTGCACGGAAGTCGCTTTTGTGGCAGGAGGCGTGCACACTCTATCACGTGATATCACCGGTCTTGCTTTTGTGGTTGCCGCATTTACTAGCCGCAACCACCGCGCTCCAGAGCCGAACGCACCCCTAGGACGCCACTCCGATGTTGCGGAACGTTGCACCCCACGGTGCAGCGATGGTGCCACCGAGGTGCCTTAGGTCTGTGTGACCGATGCCTGGCCGCGAATAACAGCTACGGCTGACAACTGCAAGCGTGGGATCTGCATTCAGCCCGTAGCTGCGGATAGGGAATAGGCGGTGCGCCGCAGCAAACGCATGTATTGTGTAGCTAGCTTCGGCAGGAACTGGCTGCCGGAAATGCCGGAGCGATCATGTGACTGGTGGGCTGACAGGTTGCTTGCTTAGAGTGCATGTAGTGCCTGATGAGGTCCGGTAATTGACCAGTTTACGCTGTAGTTGAGGCTGGGAATTGTGTGGAAGAGCCGGGATGGCGATGAGATCTGACGCCGGGCGTAGTGGCTGCACTCATGGGGTGTTACCGGCAGCGGCGAGGTGGAGGATATAACGGACGCAGCGGGATCGCCTCGCAGGCCATTAGCAGCAGCGAAGAATGCTGGCACGAAAAGCAGCAAGACGTTTACGGGGAGCGGTCGCGACGATCGCGGTACGGCGTCGGCGCGGCCTGCAGCTGGCGGCAGCTTGCTCGGTGCTCAGCAGCTGCGTGATGGCCGCGTGCTTCATGTTCCGACTGTATGCGTGCATGCGCGAGCACAGCGCGCGGACGGGAATCGCGCTGCGCGAGCACGGCGGGCACGTCGGCGCGGACACGGAGGGCCTCTACGCGGCCGCGGGCCCTGCCACGATCCTGCAGGCGAATGCCAACTTTATGGCGCATTCGTCCTTCCTGAAGGCTGAGATGACATCGCTGCTACTGCTCCAGCTGAGCCACGCAATCCTGGCGGTGCGCACGATCGAGTTTTTCGCTGGCCCCGCGAGCGTGCCACAGTGCTTCGTAATGGTGGAGCTCCTGTTGGTGTTCGGACTTATGGCGCTGTGGGTTTCTCTTTATATGCAGTTCGCGTGCCTGGTCCTACACGGCGACTCTACCTGGAGGGCGTACGCCATCCTCGAGAGTGCGACGCACCTGGCGCTATCTCTTTTCCGCTGCATGGACCGCTGGCCACTGCTGAAAATAGAGTACATGCTGGTCCTGTTGATGTTCGGGACGCCTGTTGTGCTCACCTGTCTCACATGTGTGGCGCTGCTCGTCCGATGCGGCGAAAGCAGCAACGCGCCCGCGCCACGTGCGTGCGCCGCGCGATGATTTGCAACCATGCGCAGATAGAGCCTTCGCTATTTGAGGGCCGCTATGGCAAGCTCCACGCACGCCGCTGCTTCCACACTTAGGCAATTTACGTAGCTCCGGGCCTACCCATGCCCCGCGCATAACTACATACCATTGAGATCCAGCACAGGCGCTGCCATTACGCTTACAGGCTCACGGGGATAATCGCTCACACTGGGCATGCAGCTTAGGGTTTAGCCGCAGCACAGTACCTACGCGTGTGTTCAGGTTTGCCCGTATGCGGGCTTGGTGTTCTCGGCTCGTTTCCCTTTCAGGAACACATTCTGTGCGCTCGATGTTCTTCCGCACGCTACGTACCACCACAGTAGCAGCATAACATATCGTTTAGGCATAAAACGACCAGCTGATTTGACAATTGCGGGAAGTACCGCGGGCGTTGCTTATTTTAATAGATTTTCCACAGGCACCGGAGCAAACCGCAGAAGCGCGATAGACGGTCTTAGGCGAGGTAAAAGCACGCCCAGCACAGATCTGCAATCCCGGCCGGATGTAGGTACTGTCCAGTTCGATGCAAATGCTGCGAACTGGTAAGTTCCTCGCGACCTCGATCAGCATTCCAGCGACGCCATAGAATCTGCGAATGTTCGAGACGGATTGGCGCAGCAATGGGCGCGGCAGGAGCGTCGGGCACTACGATGGACGCTCATCTGCGCTGCTGCGTGGAATATATAGTGACGTCATGAATGCCGACATAACTACGTCTCGGCGGTTGAAGTAAGGGAAGCTATTTTGGCGATCGCTTTCCACGTATGCAGCACAGCAAGCCAGCCAAGGTTGCAAGTGCAGCAGTCGACAGCAACTGGCGGGGCCTTGCTGAAATATAGAGGTCGGATCTTTGTAAATGGTTCTAAACTAGTTCATATCGAACGTAAATAATAATCCATTGAAATATGGAGCGCCAGGCACTACTTTGTCGCTACGCAGACCGCAGTCGGAAATACGATGAGCTGAAGGTGGGGCAGGTGACATCTCCGTTGAGCAGGCTTGTATACTGGTGGTTTTTGTCGTGCTCGCTAGGGATGATGTACATCCTTGTTCTTGGACGCAGCCTGGGTGGGCTCGTTGCAGTGATCGTCATAGTACTAATTCTGCGCCAGCTTTTCGAGGCTTCTGTTCTGGATCATGATGGAAAGGGAACGCTGTGGGCCGTAGGCTCCGCGACAGTGGCACTGGCGATGGGAGTTTTCGTTGTGTGCATGCTATCGGAGTGGCTCTCATTGTTGCAGCCTGAGGGCGGGTTTACGATAGAGATGTACTCCTGGGACTATTTCTCCTCCGATGTGATATTTGATATTATAGGTATAGTGTCGGTTTTACTGCTCATCGTTGTTCTGCTTATTTGTTTGCTGCTCAGCTTGATAACACTCTTTCAGATTATAGTTTACATCTGTGAGTCAATCCATGGTTTCATCAAGCCGCAGATCGGTGTTCGGCTTTACGAAGAACCTTCGTCTTATGTCTAGCGGATTGTTGTTTGGACAGATTTTTACGTCTCCAAGGAAGACAGGCTGCATGTATACATTCTTAGGCGTGTGCTACATATAAGCAACGATAATATGGGCTTGGTACGGTAATACGCAGGTCTTAAGTATTATAAACACGTTTGAGAGTGTGCAAGTTTGCAATCGAAGCAAATGGTGTACCGATATATATATATTTTGGGTATAGAGCGCACCTTTTAATTCTAAAAATTCCGAGTTCTCGCAAGATAATGAATAATAGTTAGTAGACCATATCAGTGAAGGTAGTTATTCCACTGAGCATTTTTGATAAGCGCTGTATGTTCGAACGGTTGACTAAAAGGTCCCAGGGGTTTATTTAAAGTGCTGGTCCATTATCTAAAAACATAGCAGTGTGGCAATGAAGTGGCCCCCACGTAGTGTAGATCAAACGGTATTATTACACTCTAAGGTAGGACATATTAACTATAGTTCTTGGTGCTTATCTACATGAACTAGTTGCGTGTTGGATCTAATTTAACTATATACTTTAGATCCCAGGTAAAACACTCCAGACGGAATATCTCGAGTGAAGTTTTTCCGGGTATATGCAGGCACAGATAGGGTAGTTTTGGGCAATGTGACCATTGTCTTTTGCAGTGCGGCTACTACTGAGGAAACAATTGTGTTACGGAGTTTCTCAGTAGATAGATCTCTAAGAAAAACATGTAGACAAGATACTGCGTTATTTTCTGTGGGAATGCGAGTATATTGTAACCCGTACACCATAAGACTCATGTCCATGAAAACAGACAGGACCTCTGATCGGAGTCACAGCTCCTTAGATTTCTCGGAATTCTTCGGGCTAAGTTAGTAATGGTCTCTGTCAGTTTTTAGTATGATTTCTAATCACATATTCGACATCTAAACGGTCATATATGTATATTACTACTGGTGCACATTTCCCCTCGTGGTGCTAGTAGGTTAACGGTGTGGAGATCATATAATATAATGCTAGAATAATATTCATGTACCGAACTATAAAACAGTCATATAGACGCACTACAAGCTCTCATTATAACTTTTACGACCGGCAGAACTTAGATGTCCGAGAGCGATGGCGCATGCATCCATATTCCTTTGATTTCATTGTAGACAGGTAGACGCGGATCATTCCCGCTGATGATGAAGTTCCCCCGCGAGGAACTTTCTGTGAAATCCGGCTTAATCTCTGCGCACCAAGTATAGCTGTTGCAAGTGGCTATTGCATGCCAATTACTATCTACCAAATTTGGTATAAAGGCCATTTGGATATTTATCGGGCTTTCATAAAATTTTCGAAGAACTTCCTTGTCGGAATGCTGTGAGGAGAAATACTCATTATTCGACTCGACTTCGCTGTCCGCGAACTCAGGGAACTTACAGTTTTGCATTCCCCCATTGACCCACAGGATTGAACCATCGTGGTCCATGTGCGCTATCTGTGTAGAACATACTTCGTACTTCTTTTTATTGTCATGCTTAACCTCTTGTGGCATGCCTAGAATAGCCGGCGGAAGAGGATGAATGTAGTAGTCTTCCCCTGACACGAGCTGTCCAAGCCAGAGGTATTCTTTATCTCCATAGGAGCACTCTGCTATGTTCATATGCAACATTAACGAAATAATCAACGAGGATATTTTCTTTCTCTTATCCACAACTACAAGCCCGCTCTCCACCATGTGCATGCGGTCACCTTCCAGGTACCTGTCGTAGACTGATGCAGCTCCAGCGTCGTCCGGAAAGTTTTTAAGTCTATGTTTTGCCTTTTCCTTGGTGTACTTTGCTTGATGTTTCCAAAGCGTCTGCTCGGCATGGGATGGAAGGATATGATGAATTGCAGTACGGCATTTCGAATTCTTGATACTATTAAAGACGCGGTCTTGAAACATCAGTATTCCAGTAGATTTGTATCCTTCCATCTCGAAAAATTTGTCTATACTAACAAACGGCACAACATCTAAGTCAATAAATACCACCTCTTCAAATGAGTTCAGAAGATAGGCTAGCCACTTATAGCGAAAGTCAAAGATTAGCGGGCGATAAGAGGGTTCCAATATTTTCTTACAATCCACTATCCGTAATGACTGCTTAGTTTTATCTCTAAGGTAGTGCGCAATCTTTTGGATCCTCTCTTGCGATGGACTTTCTGTAAGAACTAATTCGATTGGTAAGGTATTTCCAAGATGATCAAGTACAGCTAAGAGTCTCAAAAGCATTTGTATGTGTTCTTCCCCAGCTGTAATTACGATACCTCTTCCCTTGCTGAATGATTGCCAGTTTTTCCAAAATGAAACCGAATCGTCGATATGTACTCTGCGACCATCATTAAGCATGCCAGGCGCGTAAGTGTCCCCTGTTTTTACGTCACTAAAAGTTGGCCAGATATCATGCCAGGACCGACCCTTCGCTAGAAAAGGGTACATACGCTGGTGGAATTCAAACATGTCAGATTTCTCTGGCAGAACCGCCTGCAATTGTACATCTCCACTCATAAAACAATCAGCAAAGATACGCATTCTCTCTATAAGAAGCGCTGTATAGGAGGCATCGTTCAGAAGACTATTTGATTCTCGGACGGCCTCGTTTGACCAGGATGGATCGTTACGATAGGTTAACTGGAAATATTGTTTGCAAAGCTGCTCTTTATTGGGAGCATCAGAAGTGTCTTCGGATTCTTTGAACATTTCTTTTAGTGATGAACTTCCGGAATTAAATCTGTTCTCATAGAAGGAGGAGGACGATGTGCGGAATCCCTCCATAGCCGAAGCCAAACGACTTCCAAAATAACCTTGTGACATTAGCCCCAGTGAAATGGTGCTAATCGCGACTGCAAGAAGCACACTCACGATGGGTAATGATTTAAGTCTGAGGGAATATCGTTTGAGACGCATTGTGGGCTGATGCCAGCTGATGGAACTTGCAGTATCATATAGAGAATATGCTATGGGGTTTGTAGGGCACGAATAGTGAATTGCAACTATATATAATAACAACTCGATGACATAACTTGTTGTATTGCTGTATATTAATGGCTATGCATGCTTCTTGTGATATAGGTCCAACAAAAGGCTCTGTGACTGCGTAATTGTCAGCTTTAAGAAATGTTATCATGCATGATGCGTCCCCTTTGATTTACTGGTGTTACTGTGATATCGTGAAACCTGTAGGTAAGTAATTGTTTTAAATGTGCCTATTCTTGGCCTTTGCATGTCAATGCATGCGCCTAATTAGGAAACTCTGGTTAGTCACGCTTGGCAGGGGGCAGTTAAAATCCACCGTATGGGTCTCTCAGCGGTGTGGTGTATGGGTCTCTCAGCGGTGTGGTGTATGGGTCTCTCAGCGGTGTGGTGTATGGGTCTCTCAGCGGTGTGGTGTATGGGTCTCTCAGCGGTGTGGTGTATGGGTCTCTCAGCGGTGTGGTGTATGGGTCTCTCAGCGGTGTGGTGTATGGGTCTCTCAGCGGTGTGGTGTATGGGTCTCTCAGCGGTGTGGTGTATGGGTCTCTCAGCGGTGTGGTGTATGGGTCTCTCAGCGGTGTGGTGTATGGGTCTCTCAGCGGTGTGGTGTATGGGTCTCTCAGCGGTGTGGTGTATGGGTCTCTCAGCGGTGTGGTGTATGGGTCTCTCAGCGGTGTGGTGTATGGGTCTCTCAGCGGTGTGGTGTATGGGTCTCTCAG